>NC_064842.1:18765000-20015000 GCF_024166365.1 Elephas maximus indicus | reverse complement strand
AGTGCCGCACACACAGTAAGCACTTAATGAATGTAGGGATTGCTGCATTTGATTTTCTGAAACCATCTCTGAGCCTGTTACTAACCTTCTGATTCCTGTTTTTACTCTTAACTCCTCTGCAGAGGAGCAGGAGTGATTTTCTTTAAACATATAAATTAGATCTTGTCATTCCCCTACTTAATACTTGCTAGTGGCTTCCCATTGCTCCTGGAATAAACTCCAGGCATTTTACCATGACCCACAGTGTTACAGCCCCATCCATGTGATCTAGACCCTGTCTACCTCTCTAACAGGGTCTCTTGCTATTTTTTTCTTGCTCTCCAATGTAATATCAAATATCTTTCTGTTCCTCAAATCCTCTGCCAAGATTATTGCCACTCTAGTGCCTCTGCCTTTTCTATTTCATCTTCCGGGAACACTCTTTCCCAGACCACAGCTGGCTCCTTTTTGTCATTTAGGTCTTGGATATAACGTCACATCCTTAAAGAAGCCTTCCCAATCAATCTTGAGTAACTCTCCTCTTACCCTACAAACACTCTTCTCAAATACTTCTGTTTTATTTTCTTCATAGCACTATCACTACCTAAAATTATCTTGTTAATTGATTTGATAATTGTTTATTTCCAGTCTTCCCCCAGTAGAACGTAAACTCCATGAGAGAAGAAATTTGAGCCTAGCAAATAACAGACCAGACCCAGACCCATTGCTGTCAAGTCCATTCTGACTCATAACAACCCTATAGGACAGAGTAGAACTGTCCCATAGGGTTTCAAGGCTGTAGTCTTTATGGAAGCAGACTGCCACATCTTTCTCCTGAGGAGTAGCTGATGGGTTTAAATCACCAACCCTTCGCTTAGCAGCTGAGCTCACCTAACCACTGCACCAGCAGGGCTCCTTAGCAAACAATAGGTATTCATTACATAAAAAAAAAAAAAACATACCTGCTAGTCAATGAGAAAGAGAATGTACTTGAGAAAAGCCAAGAAATCTTGTAATAATTCTCAGAGCAAAAATTAATTGCATTTTAATTAAGATGTATGTGTGTGTCATAGAGCTTTGTTTTTGTTTTTTTAGTGGATGAGAACAATAAACAAAATAAATGGTGATAGAGTTTATTAATGCTAAGAAAATTGAAAAACTCTTCCCTAGAAGCCAGAGTCTCAGGAACACTAATGACAATGATCTGGCTTTGTGCTGTGTGCTTAGTTCAGACTCAATTAAGACTTAGTGTTTACTCTTCTTCCTAGTCATGGTGTTACCCCATACTCATATGGACAATAATATGGTAAGGAGAGAAGATGAGAAGACCTCGGTCATGAGTGTTCCTTTGCTTTTCATTGAAAAGACAAAAGTAGGAGAGTTTACTGGTCTGAGGAAGTCTGAGTTCACCCAAGTTTCTGTCTTTCCAGGTAACCACTCAGGCTCATCCTGGGGAGAGGGAGATGGTAACACATAATTGGCCTCCTTCCAAGCTCCTTGGAATATAAGTTCACGGAAGAAGCACAGACATGTGTAGACCTATCTTCAGATGCCATGTTTCCTGCCCAGATACACACCGACCTCTGCCTTTTCAAAGACAAAATTTGATTCATTAATGTTCTCCAGTGTTGGTTTCATAAAGCATTCGGATGGGCCTTTCTTCACAAATGAATAAAAATGAGTAAAGTCCTCAGAATCAAAGGAAAGCCAGGACTGGCTTCCAGAAGCACGAGGCAACCCAGAGAGTCCATCTGCAGCCAAACCATGCAACAGACCCAGACACAGCTTAGAGGCTGGCAACAAGTCTGCCTGCAGGATCTGCCAAGGAGCCAGATGCTGTTGCTTCCAAAGCTTGGCATCAGGGCCCCTGATTGCCATCCAACAAAGAGGAAAAATAGGAATGATATAATGTGGTGGGATAAAACACATCCCACCTCAACCTTTTTTATTACTCACTGAAAAAAAATATGGAAGATATTTATGGGAAAGTACCAATGTTTTTGGAAATATTGTACATACATTAGCTACAACATCATTTTTGCCAAATGGGAAATATATTTAAAATATGCAATCTGCGTCTGTCTAAAAATAAATTGTCATCTTTCCTGATCAATGTATATGTCCAGGATATGGAAATGACTCGGCTAATTGAGGATGCTGTCAACCAATGCACTTGTAAGTTACCAAGAAGTTGTGAAGAAGTCTGTCTGTGTATGTGCAAAAAATAGCAATTAATGTTGTTGTGATATGAAGTGAGTTTAAGAAAGATTGGGCTTTGGAAAAGAAAAAGAACTATCCAATGAAGGTGGGGTGTTGAATTGCATGGTTATATAAAGTAATAGGAGTTATGTTAAGTTGGATGAGATAAGATGTTTATGAAAAAGTAGAATGTGGTGAAGAATGGTGTTTTCCAAGGCTCTGGGTGATATTAATAACCTACCTACCTACCTACACACACACACACAGTCACATAAATAAAGAACAAGTCTGTGCAAAGTACTGCATGTATTGAAAATTCATTGTCATTTCTCTTCACCTGGGTTTTAAATTGGCAAGTTAATGTCACTGTTGATGTCACTGTTCTCTTCATTGGAATTTTAAATTGGCAAATTAATGTCACCGTGGTAGAAATTTCTATTGTTTGGAAATTTCTAGATGTTTGAGATATTTATGCTGTTTTGAGATTTTTAAAAAAAAAAATAAGGTAGAATAAGAGATTGCACACCCTTTGCCAGGTGACATGAGGGGTATAAGCAATATGGACGTGCTTCCACTTTCCCCTGGATTCACACTAGCCTGAAATCCCACCCTCGGCGTCACTGCCGGCTTCGGCAGCACAAGCAGAGCTGCTTCCAGGAGGCTTCAGCTAAAACGAATACTGCTTTAACACATTATCACAGGCAAATTTGTCATCTCAGCCGGGTGACAGGCATCTGAAAATAGGGGACAATCTGTGGGTGAACAAGGACACCGTGAGGGCATCAGGTAAGGAGAGCCTGGAGCCCCTTAGTGACTGAGGGCTTGTGGAAGTAATGTTCTAGTCAAGATGGGACACTGGGAAACAATGCACCCTCCTCACTGCTGTGCCCGTTTGCAACATTATGTCATGTGCTGCTTCAAAACTGGGAATCTAGGACAAATATCTAAAAACAAGTATTGGGGTTTAAAATGTGGTGGTTTCTAAGTGATCCATTTAAATATGAATAATTGCAACTTGAATATTATTTCTTAGCCCATGATCATTTGGATCTTCATATCTGTTATGAATTGAATTGTGTCCGCCCCAAATAAAAAAAAAAAAAATATGTGTTGTAATTCCTAACCTCTATGCCTACGGTATAATCCCACTTGCGAATGGGTGTGTTTCTTATGTTAATGAGGCAAGATTAGTGTAGGGTGTGTCTTGAGTCAATCTCTTTTGAGATATAAAAGAGGTTAAATATGCAAGTAAGCAAGCAGAGATAGGGAGAGAAAGATGCAAAGCCACATGAAGATTGCCCAGGAGCAGAAGCTCAAAGAGACAGGACCTTCCTCTAGAGCCGACAGAGGGAGAAAACCTAGAATTCAAAGCACCATGAATTCAAACTTCTAGCCTCCTAAACTGTGAGAAAATAAATTTCTGTTTCTTGAAGACACCCACTTGTGGTATTTCTGTGTTTCTGTTACAGCAGCAGTAAATAACTAAGACAGAATTCAGTGCTGAAAGAGTGGGGCGCTGCTCTAACAGATACCTAAAATGTGGAAGCAGTGTTTTAATTGAGTAATGGGTAGAGGCTGGAAGAGTTTTAAGGTGCCTGATAGTAAAAGTCTAGATTGCCTTGAAGAGACTGTTGGTAGAATTATGGACATCAAAGGCAATTTTGGTGAGGACTCAGAAGGAAGTAAGGAAAGCTACAGAGAAAGTCTCTGTAGTTTTAAAGAATATATACATACAACACCAGCAAAAGAATGCTGCTAGAAATGTGGATGTTAAATGTGCTTCTAGCAAGGCTTTAAAAAAAACTGATGAACTTGCGATTGGACACTGGAGGAAGGGCAATGCTTTTTATGCAATGGCAAAGAACTTGTTTGAATTATGTTCAAATGTTTGGTGGAAGGTAGAATTTATAAGTGATGAACTTGGATATCTGGCTGATGAGATTTCTAAGCAAGATCTTAAAGAGGCCTCATGGTTTATCTTTGCTGCTTATAGTTAAATGTGAGAGGAAAAAGGTGGACTTAAAAATTAACTGTACAAGATGACAACAGAACTTAAAGATTTGGAAAATTCTGTTGTACAAACTAAGGACATAAGTCTTAGAATTTTCACCAAGGGCATGGCTCCATAATCTTTTGTTAAAGAGATTAAACCTGTAACTGATAGATCTAACTAACTACCACAGCAAAAAACCCACCAGCTTAGAGTGAAGGGGACAGAGAAAGAATGAAAGGAAAGAACACTGTCTGCCTCTTCAAATTCTACAGGAAGGAAACAGGCCAAAGGAGCTACATCTGTTGTTCTCCAAGAAAAGAAAAGGACCCTCCCTAGAACAGCTCGCAGATCAGCAGAACTGTTGGAAGAAGCACAGGAATCAAGGCTTTCTCGGTTCCAGAGGGTGGAGCCACAGCTTCCGACGTTTCAAAGAATCAGATTTTCACCAACCTGTTTCTGGTATTTGGGGCTGTCGTTAATGTGTGCCAGGAGGTGGGGCCACTGCCCAAAAGCTGAGGGGGTAGGGCTGCTATGCCCAAGGAGCAGAAGAATGGGGCCTGCTGGGGCTCAGGGGATGGGGCCATCACTCAGATGGGGCCTCCTGAAGTTGAGAGAGCGAAGTTACCATCCCAGAGGGCCTGGAAGGGGAACCGAAACCCAGGGCTGAGGGGCCTCCACCCAGAATCCAGAGAGCATGGCCAACATCCAGAGTCTGGAGGGCAGGATAATTGCCCAGATGGTCTCAGAGAAGGAGAGGATTATTTTCAAGCCTTGAGAGCTAACGTAATTTGTTCTGCTGGGTTATGGACTTGCTTGGTGCCTATTGTCCCTTCTTTCCCTTCAGTGTCTCCTATTTGTAATGGAAATGTCTACCTTGTGCCTGTTCCACCATTGTACTTTGGAAACAGATAAATTGTCGTCTAGATTTCATGAGTTCACAGATGAGGAGGAATTTTGCCCCAGGATGGATTATGCCTAAAGTCTCACCCATATTTGATTTAGAAGATTCAAAAGATGAGATTTTGGACTTGGAGTTGATTTAAGACTTTTGGAATGATGTGATGGGGTGAATGTGTTTTGCATGTGGCAAGTACATGAATTTTGAGGGGCCAAAGGGTAGAATGTTATGGATTGAATTTTGTCCCTCAAAATACATGTTGTAAATCCTAACCTCTGTGCCTGTGGCTATAATCTCATTTGAGAATGAGTTGTATTTGTTATGTTAATGGACAGGATTAGTGTCAGTCTTGTCTTAAATCAATCTCATTTGAGGTAAAAAAGAGATTAAACATCCTGAGGTTCGCCCTTCAGTCCAAAGTTAGATAGGCCCACAAAACAAAACAAGGCAACATGGGCACCAACCCAGGGGTAAGGATGAGAAGGCAGGAAAGGACAGGAAAGCTGGTAACTGAGAACCCAAGATAAAGAAGTGGAGAGTGTTGACATGCTTTGGGGGCGGCAACCAATGTCATAAAACAATATGTGTATTAATTGTTTAATGAAAAATTTGCTCTATAAAGCTCATCTAAAGTGCAATCAAAAATAAATAAAAAATAAAAGGTTAAACAAGCAAGTGAAAGAAACAGAGACGGGGGAAGAGAGATGCCAAGCCACATGAAGATCACCCAAGAGCAGAAGCTCAGAAGAGACAAGGACCTTCCTCCAGAGAAGGAAAGCCTTCCCCTAAGCCAGCACCCTGAATTCGGACTTCTAGCCTGCTAGACTGTGAGAAAAAAATTTCTGTTTGTTAAAGCCACCCACTTGTGGTATTTCCGTTACAGCAACACTAGATAACAAAGATAATATGAATGAAAAAAAGCAATCAAGTTGAAGAGAATAGAAAGTTTATTCCAGACAGGAAAGATGAGATTATACGTGTGTGTGTATGTGTATAATTAAATTTCATACATCTCCCACACTTCACAGAGAGGGATGTGTTCAGGGAAATAGAGCTTTTTCACGTAAAACCTCTCAAAGATCTTCTTAAATCCCTGGACCCTGTTTAAGGGAAAATTATTGCATTAAAGGGCAAGCCTGGATTCAATGATCTGCCTCTCTCATGGGACAAGTATATGTGCACACAGACATAAATGCTTGTACTCAAAAGCCCATACATACTTCAAATAAAGACTGGAGGAGAGATTAGTAGCCTCTTCTTGATTTTCAGGTCTAGGAAGAGCAAAATACCAAGGTCCTCTCCTGCTGCATAGCTCTGAGGATGCTGATGGCTGAAACCAGACAAGTTGTATGAGCTCTGACTCGTATATTATTTATGCTAAATTGATAACATGTAAGAAAAATTTCCATTTAACCTATTAATTTTTCTCTAATTTAACCTTGTCACTATTTGCATAACTTCTCATTAGTCCACCCAAATAGTGGAAAAGAGGATCTTATTATAATAATAGCAAAACCAACGAGCTTTTAAAAATTTTTATTTCAATACATTTCCAAATTGGAGCAGGAGGTCAGGTTTAGCTCAGGTTAAAAACATTATGATATAAACACAAATTCATCACAGTTACAGTCAGCGGATCATACATTCCGGAGTATCGGGCAAGGACCATGATTTGTGTCACTGCGGAGAATGATAAATCACCGTTGAAGACATAACAACCAGAATCACTGCCACCATGTAATAGATCATGACGCACCCCGATCTTTTCCAAACGTTATTTACAGTTATCAGGGGTTGAGGACGGCAAAGCACAAATGGATATTAATCTTTACTCTCTCAGGCCTTGGTACACTCAGGGTTTCTGTCTCTCAGAGTCTGCTCATAATTTCCAGCAATGTGATAAGCCCTAGTTATGTGCAGTCTGTCCAAAAGGGATCAAATATAAATATTTCCAAAAAGAAAGAGTGTTTCAAATGCCATCAATCAAAACCTTTGAGAACTCTGTTGCTGCAGCATCCTGGAAAGGATTACTATGTGAGAATTTGTTCCAGAAAGGAGCTACTAAAGCAGATGATGAGGTCCTGTTATGAAAAGAGGAAAGGGGACAGGGTGAGGGCGGAGGTCGGACAGAGTTAGCACACAGGAAGCTGGAGGAAAGATGTTTTCCTAACCAAGGTTCTTGGCTCATGCACTACAGACCTTTTTCCCAAAGCCTATATTGTAACTGCTGTTTTATCCCATATGCCTTTGACTTCCAAACTGTACAGATTACCTTGATACCATTTTGATTAAATTGGTGCTTGGCCCCGTGACGCCCACATATATCCTCAGGTCAGGACTATTTTCACACCTTTTTAAGCCCTAGACCCTCTTTCTTACTTTTGGAGGTTCCAACCTCACTCCATATCACACATGCTAAAATGCACTCAATCCCACATTAAATATAAACCCAACCAAAACCCATTGCTGTCAAGTTGATTCTGACTCATAGTGACCCTATAGGGCAGAGTAGAGCTGCCCCATAGGTTTCCAAGGTGGGGCTGGTGGATTCGAACTGCTGACCTTTTGGTTAGCAACCAAGCTCTTAACCACTGTGTCACCAGGGCTCCACGTTAAATACAGAGGTTTTTTTTTTGGCGGGGGCGGGGGGGGATTTGCTATAAAAGTAATTTCAAAAATTAAAATTTTGCTTTTGAGATTATTTGGCTGTGAGTAATTTAAATTATGATTGGCTGTCGTTTCTTGGTAACTACTGTGCTTCCGCAGTTATTCTTGTAAAGACAGAAAATCTATTCATTGTTTGCTAGCGCAGTGCAACTTTTATTGATACTAAATTTAATCATTAAAGAAGTTGTCATAATATCATGCTGTGCAAATTAAATATTAATTTCAGTTTTATAGTTTTATTTTCATATTTGGGAGCCAATAAATTTGTTTTGTCCTCCAATATTTTCATGGGCCCCTAAACACTTGGATAATGCCCAGTGGATAAAATGAGCTGCCCCAAGTCCTCAAGAGTAAAAGCAATGGGGCAATTCTACTCTGTCGCATGGGATACTTATGAGTTGAAAGTCAACTTGAAACCACCTAACGACAAGTTGTGAAGCAGCAGGGTGTGTGTGTGAGTGAGTGTGTGTGTGTGTGAGGGTATGTTTTTTGTGAGAGTGTGTGGGTGTGTGTGTATTGGTGGGGGGATTCCATTCATTAGTCCTGGCGTCCCTGTGAGCTAAGTTCCCCCAGCTCTCTGGTTTCTTTGTAGTTCCCACAGTAGTCGGATGTAGTTCTTCACATAAAACTCACTTAGGTGCACGAGGAAACCATCCTGGAGTAGTAGGGGAAATCAGGGCAGTGCACACAGAGGAGAGGTCCCACACGTATGGCTCTAAAGACTCAAAAAATGAGACAGTACCTTTAACGTGCTGCCTTTTATTGATCTCCTTTTCAATGGGCCTTTAACTGTTGATGATAGCTTCTTCTGACCAACATTCCATGCCTTGTCTTCCTAGACTCAAGGCACGCATTTGGATTTCTGTCCTGTCTATTGACTCAGCAGGAAGTTCCTGTTGGATTTAGGCCCTGGGCACAACATTTCTAACCTTGGTAGAAACTGAGAGAATGTGCAAACACTTCCTTCTTAGTTCAACTCTGGGGTCTCCCTGATTTATTCTTCCTTCAGAACAGTATAGGGAGACACAGCCTGTAATTTATCATTTTACCTCCCCCCTCAGTTAAAACATCCAAAACTAGGAGTTCTTCCTTCTATTTCTTGTCTTTGGCTACACTAGTGGGCTCCTTCTCCCCCGCTGTACCGTGGAGGCCCCATGTTGGATCAGACCCATCCCTCTTGCCTTAAGCTGTTCTTTTGGGTTGTAACTCTGGCCCTGCAGGCTTCCCTCTCAAATCTCCCATAATTCTACCAAAGCACCTTTTGTTTTGTATCATTCTACCCTCTGTGCATCACCGACACACTCAGGCCAGCAAAACTCTCACTTTCCCATCTCTCAGCACACATCTCCATATTCACACCCAAGACAAGATCTCCTTTCACAAAGCTACATTTCACAATGTCCAAGTCAGATTTGGCGTTTTAAAGGCAACTCCTACCGTGATTTCTATCTTGACTTTTAAAATACTTAAGACATTTGGTATTTGACTTTCTTTTGGTTTCCTTCCTACCTTCCTTGGTCATTTCTAGTTAAGCCTCCTTGCCCAAGTCTCCAGACCACCCCGACACCCTGTTTACAATTCCAATCTTCACCCCCACCCCTAGAGTTTTTACCCTTTACCTTGTTCTGTTTTTTTTCTTCAAAACACTTGCCGCCTTCTAACCTACAATGTAACTTACTTATTTATTATAATGTTTTATTGCTCATTTTTTTTTAAATCCTCCCAATAAAATGTCAGCTTTATAAGGACAAGAATTTTTGGCTGTCTGTTCTCTGATTTAACAAACACAGAACATAAGAGATACTCATAATAGATACTCAACAAATATTTGTTGAATGAATAAAAGAACAAGTCTGCTTCCAACCTCTAAGACAGGGGCTTAGCAAAAAGCCTCTCCTAAGTCGTATTGTAATCTCTCTGCCAAATGCTAACATTTATAAACACATCCAAGGTGTCTCGACCGAAAGTCTTATGGAAACTCCCGGGTTCTTTGCCTCCCGATCAGATTGTTTCAAACAGAGCCATCTCGTTAGCTGTGCAAACATCGCAGGCAGGGTTTACTGATGTGTGGTGCAGAAATTGGGTTACCTGTGTCATGAAGCCTAATATACTGAAGAAGCATACATGTTTCCCACCTCCCTGGAATATATGTGTCTTTTTGTTGGTTTTTTTTTTTTTAATTGGGAGCCCAGTAATAACAAGAATGATGACGGCAAAGTTAACAAGACTTTTTTTTTTTTTTTAATGCTCTCCTATAGTACATGCCAAATGACTTGCAAATAAGCCTATAAAAGAGAAGACAAATCTGCAGGACTGAAATGTGGTAAAAAGATTCCGTTTGTGTTGCTTTACATCACAAGGCAGAACTAAAACCACTAGGTAGCCATTGTAGGAAGGTGTTTGAGTATAAGGAAGAACTTTCTAACAATTAGATCTAACCAGAGATAAAACAGCTGCCCTGAACATAGAGGGCTCTGGTTCCTGAAAGTTTACACAAGAGCTGAACAACTGCCTGTCATGGGCTCTGTGGAGAAGATCCTGCAATGAGTTCAGGGTTGGGCGGTGTGAGCTTGAAGGTCCTCCCGGAGCTGAGATCCTGTGAGAACATGGATTAGAATGAGCCAGTTCCATAACTCACTCTCTGCACGGGATATTACCTTAGGTGGTAGATGAGTAAACTGAGGCATGAGAAAACAGAACAGATGACCCACATTTTCAGAATGAGAATTCATGAAAAGAACATCCTTATTTCTGAATTCCATTTTTCCTTCACGTCGGATATAATTAGCTTTCAAAGTGAAAAGTATCAATCAAATGTGAAGGGCAAGGCAGAAACGTTTCCATATTCTTCTTACTTGGATAAAAAGGAATCAGCTCCTAGCAGTCAAAATTCGTTTCACAGAATCCAAAATTAAGTGAAGATAAACTAATGGAGATGATCAGCCATTTTAAATTGCCTTTTGGAGTAGTCAAAAACACTCCCTCAGGGAGTAGATAAAACCAATCGCCGACGCGTGAACTCCAGCTCTTGGTGAGCCTCGAGTGTCAGAGCAGAACTATGCTTCACTGGTTGATTTTTTGGAAGTAAATCACCAGGTCTTTCTTCTAAGGAGCTCCTGGGTAGACTCAAACTTCCAACCTTTCAGTTAGCAATGGTTTGCACCACCCAGGGACTCCAGGGAGAAGATGCGGAACTGATAAAGTGCCAGAGGTGTTCACAGAGTACTTAAAGCCTGAGAAGTCTCTGTCTTAAAGTTATAGCCAATGCTTCTCAGAGAAGTGATTATGATACTAATCAGTTCCTGCTCCTCTCAGCTCTTGAAAGAGTCACACAAAATGGTTTGTTTTGAACCTATCTATAGGGCTGTACTTGCCTCCCATTAAGTAGTACATTTAAGAAAACTTATAATCAATTCAAAAATACCCAGGGCCACAGTTGCTGCTGTCACTTGCCTCCCTGTCCCTGGGTGAAGGACAATTTATGAGTCCTTTGGAGTATTTTTTTTTTAAACGAAATTCCAAGTCTTAAAAGGTTTGAAGGTCATTCCTCTTATGAAGTAGAGAGAATATCATCTACTAGAGAGATGAGAATTCTAAAGACAAAAAAAAAGTCATTAAAGAAAATGACTGCTTTGGAGATTTATCCAAGCAAGGATCCTGAGATTTCAAATTTGAAAAGTCATACAAACCTGTCATTTCAGGTCTTCAGAAAAGAATTTCATTTCCTTTTATTTAATACACAACAGTATTGAGCAAAGGGCTTCTTGGGTTTACATGATGTCCCCCTCCATCTCTGTCTCCTGAGTGTGCTTCCTCCCCTACATGTGACCAGACATGCTCAGCTTTCGACTGAGTTCTCTGAACCCATTTGCCCTTGAGTCGGCAAAGGGGATGATTCTGGGGATCAATTACCCACTTGGCTTAGTTTTTAATCAAATATAACCTGAATCCCTTCTAAAATTAAGAAGAGGTTTGAATAGAGGTAAATTGGAAAACTGTCATGCATCACACTTTCCTTATAATTGTACATCAGCCCTCCTTAGAGACTCCCTGGAAACCCTAGTGGTGCAGTAGTTGAAAGCTATGGCTGCAGACCACAAGGTCAGCAGTTCAAATCCACCAGGCGCTTCTTGGAAACCATACGGGACAGTTCTACTCCATCCTATAGGGTCGCTATGAGTCGGAATTGACTGGATGGTGATCCCCATTTGAGCTGGAAGTCACTACTTGCTAGAGTAGCTCTCTTCACTGTTTTTTCCTCAAGTGATCTCTGTTTGTTCAAGCTCACAAACTTGGCATCCGACTTTTTTTCACCCTTCTAAGGATGCAACACAGAACCTTGGCTGCTCTCAAGGCTCTGAATTTGGAAGATGATGTTCTGTTCTCCAAACCATGGGTCACTGGCTCTAAACTACTGCCATGCCTTTACCATGGAGGGAATGCTTGAAGAAGAGAAATACATAGAGCAGAGGCCAGCCAAGCCCCTCCTCCTACCTGTTTTTTAAATAAAGCTTTATTGGAACACAGCTACTTTTTTTTTTTTTTTTTTTGGCTATGGCTGCTTTGGGGCCGCAATGGCAAAGTTCAGTAATTCCCACAGAGGCCATATGGGCTACAAAGCCTAAAATATTTATCATTTGGACCTTTACAGAAAAAGTTTGCTGCCCCCGTTCCGGAGTATGGTATGACAGAAACAGCACTTGATGGCGAGTGGAAAGAGCAACACCGGAGGCCCAGCTGTATCTCTAATTACCCCCTTGAATAAGTCACTTTACCTCCTATTTCTTCACTTGTAAAACAAGGGAGGTGGCCTACGTGATTTTGAAGTTTCTTTCTGGGACTACAACTTTGTGTTGCGTGAGTGGGACATATCCTGCCAAGTCCTCCCCTCTAGCATCAGCTCTAAAAAAATGATGAAGCTATCAACAGTTTCTGTACCCTTCTCTTCACTTTCTGCATGGCCTCCCTCGGTGTCGGGTGTATCCCTCACCCTGATTCAGTACTCCAGGGCCCTCCCACCTCTCCTGACCGCTAAGCCCTCTGAAGCCCCATCCCTCGGGCATGCACTCCCAGGCTGGCCCTTCCACTGTCCCCATTGTTATCTGCGTGTCCTTCCTTCAATTACTTGCTCTGTGACTGATCAGGCAAATCAAAAAGACTAACCCCAGCTACAGCCACTCAGTAAGGAGTAGGGCAGGCTTGGTTACAGCTACAAGTTATTTCCCCTGTCCAGAAATGTAGGGCAGAGCTCTGGTTCTCCACACACACGCTCCTTAAATAAATGAGCAGAAACTGGAAACCCAACAAAACAAAACTCAAAATCAGTCTTTCATGAAGAATCTCGGTTCAGTTGGCTGATCCTTCCATGGAAATTCTTTGCTGAACCTTTTTGCCCAAGTGTTGGTAAACCAGTTATATGATCATCAATGAACAGCTGACCAGAACCTCTTGCCCATGTTTGGAGAATCTCCCCTATGCAAGTTCAAACACTTGCTAGGTCTCTTACCAGCTGAGAGACCCTGTACAAATTACTTAACCTTTCTGCGTCTCCAGTTACTGCATGTGCAAAGTAGAGATAACAGTGCCTTTCTTGCAGGCTCATTCCAAGGTTAGAGAGCAGACGAGTTGCCATGGAGTTGGATCCGACTCATGGCGATCCCGTGTGTGTCAGAGCAGAACCGTGCTCCATAGGGCTTTTAATAACTGATTTTTTTTGGAAGTAGATTACCAGGCCTTTCTTCCCAAGCACTCCTGGGTGACCTTGAACCTCTAACACTTTAGTTAGAAGCCAAGTGCATTAACTTAATACCACAGGGACTCCAAAGTTAGAGGCAGAGGATACAAAATTCCTGGGTTGCAATAGACACTCATAAACGTATTCTCAATAATGAGATTTCTTCTTAAAAATTGCTTCCTCCCAGCAGTTGCTACTGTCCCCTCCTACCACTTCCTCCCTGCTGGTGAGACCTGAGTGTGTCCTTCCTCAACATCTTTCTGCTCTCTGGGCTCCTCAGGTAGGATTAGGATCAGGAAGGCTGGAAGTCTCAGGTAGAAGACAGTAAGACAGCCAGGGAGGTGGACACCAATCTAATCCAGTTCCAATCCCTGTCACCTCTCTGAAGACACAAAGAAGTATGAGGATGGTCACATCATGGGACAGCGGCCAGGGACAATTTTTCTGGGGGCTACTAAGTAACCGGAAGCAGTCCTCTCTTCGGCTTTGACAGTTACAGTGGTTACAAATCCCTGCTTAATTATTTTCTTGCCTGAGACTGAATTTTGCTTCTGACCGCCAAGATTAATAGTCTAAAAACTGCCCCGGGGGAGGTACCCTGTCTTACTCCCATTGGTGCTGCGGCTGCAGTGCCTGGCGTGGGACTCAGCACAGAGTGTGGGACCAGGAAATGATGGGGAGATTAACCATGACTGATTAATGACCGAATGAATGAAAGAATGAGTTAATGGACTGGATATGGGGCGAAAGGGACCTTGCCCACTTCCCTCACCCTTTGCGTGGGACGAGGATGGAAACAGGATAGATAAGTGGACCCAGAACGGAGAGGATTCTGAAAGGGAAAAATGGCATCCAGCAAAAGCCAGAACTAGTAACAGCCCAGAGCAGCCCAGTTGTGAAGAGTCCGAGTGTCCAACTCCGGGCTCTCGGTGCCAACCCCCGATCTCCCGCCGCCAGGCTTCCCGGGCTCGGCGTCAGAGCCCACGCGGCTGCCGGAGCCGTCACGCATGCCACCTCGGCAGCCCAGGCCACCACCCGCGCCGGTTTACCTTCCACCACGAGGCCAAGCCACTTCAGCCAGGAACTCCCCAGACCTCTGTTCCCTCTCTGACATTTGGCGGCTGTAACTCCCAGCCTGTGCAATGAGCAATTTCCGAGAAAAATGCAAAAGCCCCCTTTTTTTTTTTGGCTAAGGGACCCCCCACCCCGCAACTGTGTTAAGGCTGCTAATTGGCAGTTTATGAATCGGAATTAACAGTTTTATGTCTGTGGTTCTGTCTTGTGTAGGCCTGCCTCTTCTTTCTCTGGGACACTTCAAAGCTCCACCAAGACCGGAAGACTTACCCTCCGCAGACTGAGAAAATTCCAGAAGCCACATCACAGCACGGCATTTTTGGGGGTCCTGGCTCAGGTTGCTCCTTGCCCTTTGAGAAACCCTGAGTGTCCACTGAGGCTGAGTTCAGCTTCAAATGCTGCTCCCCCTCTTCATTCTGGGGAGTTCTGAACTCAAGGTCACAAAGCCTTTGGATACCAGACCGGTCCCTGTATTGACCTACTTTGCCTCTGTGGGCAAAGGGCTCCCTGGCTTTTAGAGGCCAACAGTGGCACACTACACCGCTTTGACTAAATGGGTAAACACACTGCTCCAGATGCCGCAAGATAGCCGTGATCACAGGCATTGTCATCTCTTCTTAGAGAGGTGTAGTTAGTGCTTAAGCCTAAAGTCAGACCATCTGCACTCAAGCCTTGTCTGCAGCTCACCAGCTGTATGATCTCAAGCAAGTTACTATATTCTCTGCACCTCAATTTTCCCATCTGAAAGAGGGAGAGGAGGATGGCACCCACCTCATAGGGTTGCTGTGTGGATCAGATGAGCTAACATACAGCACACTAGCCCTTAAGCAGTGTTGTCTGTTACTGTTATCCCCAGGCCACCAGGGTCTCCGGGGACCTAGCACTAATCCTGGTGTTGACTGCTTATGGGAGATACTGAATATTCTGGTTTTGGCTCTGTCTCTCACTAGCTGTGTGTTCATGGAAAGAACACAGCCACTCTGCATCCTAGTTTCCTCATCAGTAAATGCAGCAATACCTGTCCCTGTATAGTGTTACGAGAATTGAACGAGGTAAATTAAATGAATGCTCTGTAAACAGTACAAAGCTATACAAACGCTAAGTAGTGATGTTTGGTGATTGGGTACTACTGTCTAGAACAGATGACTAGTCTATTCTTTCTTTCAAAATCTCTCGTGGGAAAGAGATTCAAGACTTTGGCTCTGGTCCAGTCGGATGTTCTACTATCCCGATGCTGAGTAAGTTCTTCTTGACAATGTTTTAATTTAAGCCACTTTCGCCAAATTTGGTCCTGTGAAAACCTGAACAAAAATTAGTCTTTATGAATTTTTGCTCATAAGACAAGCAAAGAAGAAAGAGCCCAGCCAGGAGGCAGCAGGCCTAACTCTTGTCCAGGCTTCCAGTTAAGTACTGTGTCACCTTGGGCAAGCCGCTGAGGCTTTTCTTAATCCACGTCTCATCACTAACGTGAGGATGAAATTAAGCGCTGCATGGTTCATTCATTTGTCCGACATTGTTTCTTGAAGCCTCCTCTGAGGCTGGTCCTGGGCTGAGGACAGAGTGTCGTGGACAGACCTGATGAGATGCTCACAGAGGAAGGCGAAAGGGCCAGCTCCAGCTGACATTCCGTGGGTCCTTTACATGCGATTCATGTGATCTACTGTAAAAGTCTTAGGTGCTTTTTCATAAATCACCCACAAACTAAATTGCTCCAACAGCAGATTTTATGGACAACATCAACCCACAATTATAGAGAGATGCAGATAATATACAAGTACCAAGTCCTTGTCAATGCCATTTCAAGAGATTTTTGTTGTTTTCACTTTATCAGTGTCTGCTTAAAAAAAATTACTGGTTAAATAACTAACTGTGAGTGAGGGATGTCCAGTAGACCTAATCCTGGAAAGTTATATTGCAAGATAGCTCTGGCTCGGAAGCAACCAAGGTGCCCATCAATGGATAAATGGATAAATTACAGTATATTCACATGATGGAATACTACACATCGATAAAGAATGGTGAGGAATCTGTGAAACATTTGATAACGTAGAGGAATCTGGAAGGCTTTATGCTGAGTGAAATTAGTCAGTTGCAAAAGGACAAATATTGTATAATACACTATTATAAGAACTCGAGAAATAGTTTAAACAGAGAAGAAAATATTATTTGATGGTTAAGAGGCGGGGGAGGGTGGGAGAGGGGCATTCACTAATTAGATAGTAGACAAGAACTACTTTAGGTGACGGGAAACACAACACACAATACAGGCGAGGTCAGCACAACTGGACTAAACCAAAAGCAAAGAAGCCTCCTGAATAAACTGAATGCTTTGAAGGCCAGCGTAGCAGGGGCAGGGGTTTGGGGGCCATGGTTTCAGGGGACATCTAAGTCAATTGGCATAATAAAATCTATTAAGAAAAAACTTTCTGCATCCCCCTTTGAAGAGTGGCATCTGGGGTCTTAAACTCTACCAAGCGGTCATCTAAGATGCATCAATTGGTCTCAACTCACCTGGATCAAAGGAGAATGAAGAATACCAAGGACGCAAGGTAATTATGAGCCCAAGAGACAGAAAGGGCCACATAAACCAGAGACTACATCAGCCTGAGACCAGAAGAGCTAGATGGTGCCCGGCTACAACCGATGACTGCCCTGACAGGGGGCACAACAGAGAACCCCTGAGGGAGCAGGAGAGCAGTGGGATGCAGACCCCAAATTCTTGTAAAAAGACCAGACTTAGTGGTCTGACTGAGACTAGAAGGACCCCAGTGGTCATGGCCCCCAGACCTTCTGTTGGCCCAGGACAGGAACCATTTCCAAAGCCAACTCTTTAGACAGGAATTGGACTGCACAATGGGTTGGAGAGGGATGCTGGTGAGGAGTGAGCTTCTTGGATCAGGTGGACACTTGAGACTATGTTGGCATCTCCTGCCTGGAGGGGAGATGAGAGGGTAGAGGGGGTTAGAAGCTGGCGAAATGGACACAAAAAGAGAGTGAGGGGAGGGAGCGGGCTGTCTCATTAGAGGGAGAGCAATTGGGAGTATGTAGCAAGGTGTATATAAGTTTTTGTGTGAGAGACTGACTTGATTTGTAAACTTTCACTTCAAGCACAATAAAAATTAAAAAAAAAAAGATAGCTCTGACTTGAGCACTCTCTCGACGCCCCTAGAACAACACTCCTCAGACTCTCCCCAAAATAAAAACCACTCTGATGCACTTTTTCAGTTCTGCAGAATGCATGGAGTGCTGCCTGTACCCATCCACCTCAGTGGAGCAGTCTGTCTGCATCTTAAGTAGAGGGGAAGGATAGCCACCCATAGGAGTTCTCTGGTTCCTCAAGTCTTTTCAGAGCAGTGAACCATGGGCTAAGAAGATCCCTCTGGAAGTTATACCATTCTGGCTACCCTGCCTTCCACATCCAAAAAGCTGAACCAGGGGACAGCACAAGCCAATACTTCACCCCCTACCCCCGCCAACCTGCTAACTGTATCTTGAAGGTGAATTTGGAAAACACCATGCTCACATATGGCAGAAGCAAGGAGACCTCCCTGCTGGGAAATTCTACATCTGGAGAGCAAACTTCGAAGTTTTTAACTAGCCAGTAGCATGTACCACTCTAGGCTGTAGGTGTGTGGGGTCCAGTCATTTGCCAAACACACATTGTGCTCGATGCTTCACAGAATGGGCAGTTGTGGGGAGACAAAACAGCACATATGTGAGAGTGGTTGGGAAAAGGCAACTAGAGCAAACAAGAAATGGAAGGGGGCAGCCTCAGCAAAAACAAATAAAAAGTCATGAAAATCAGTGTTGACTGTGATGAGAAGAAATACCCTCTTTGTACACTGCTACCAGTGCTACCTATCAAATTTTTGTTTTTGTTTGGTGGAGAACCAAATGGCAGTATGTAATAACTATGAAAGTTTATGTTTCTTGATCTAGTAATTGAACTTCTAAGATATAACCCAGGAAAATAGTGCCAAAAAAAAAGAAAGAAAAGGACCGACTGTATCCCAAGATGAAATTTATAATATATATTTTATATATATATATTATATATATATAATATATATATAAATATATATATATATTTTATATATATATAAACTCAAATATACAAGCATAGAGGAATAAAGATATTGCTACCAAAGAAAAACCAGACTAAACTCGTTGCTGTCAAGTTGATTCCGACTCATGGTGACCCTATAGGACAGACTAGAACTGTCCCATAGGGTTTCTAAGGATCAGTGGTGGATTCAAACTGCCAACCTTTTGATTAGCAGCTGAGCTCTTAACCACTATGCCACCAGGGCTCCAGACAGTAGCCTACTTTCTGGCCACTTAAAGAGATAAGAATTTGGTCTATACTAATATATGAAAGTGTGTCTATAAAATCACGCCATGTGGACAAAGCAGAACACAGGATAATACACAGACACTGATGTAAAAATATGTTATGTGTGCAATTTCAAGGCTTGAAAAAGAATTGAGAACTGTGTAAATAGCTGAAAGTTTAACTTCATTGCTTTTTATTATCCTGCCATTTAACCCATTTAAATTAATAAAACAAATTTAAATTTAAAACCAGAAGTGAAGATGTGGATTAGTCAAAGAGAATTTAGGGGAATCCAGGAAGTGATTAAGAGAAACAAAACTAAAACTCAGATCACAATGGAGTAAGAATGAGAATTGGTATTTTCACCCCGTCTCCTTCCACCCTGCCCTGCCTCTAACCACTCACTGTCCTGTCACCCAACTCGACCTCCTCTTCTTTTTAAAGGTTCTCATTTCTCACTGAGTTTTTTCTCTTTTAGTCTAGTAAGACTGCATGCCAATTTCCTAGATCCTTTCTGTAGAGGCTAGTCACTGTTGGGATTCTATAATAGAGTTTTCCAAGAGGTCGGAAGCCACGTTTGGCGGCTCGAGCTCGTTCAGGGCAAGAGTGTGAAGGAGAGGAAGGCACACTCCACAGCTCCAGAGTCCAGATTTGCCACTGGCAGCAGGTCTCAGGGCCCTGTATCCAACAATGGGCTCCCCTAGTCCAGCCGCAAAACATTTATAACCTCTCCAAGCAGTCGTCTGGCAGAGGAAAGCAACTGTGAGCTCAGGAAGCTAATGACCTTGACACTATCCATTTATCTT
The DNA here is from genome assembly GCF_024166365.1 of Elephas maximus indicus. Classification (NCBI taxonomy): domain Eukaryota; kingdom Metazoa; phylum Chordata; class Mammalia; order Proboscidea; family Elephantidae; genus Elephas; species Elephas maximus. The sequence goes on along the minus strand of NC_064842.1, from coordinate 19,995,317 downwards.
GGCCTTTCCCCCGCCTGTGAAATGCCACAAAAGGTGCCAGTCTCTTTCTTTCTCTCTAAAGAAGAATGAATATCGCCAGAAAGCCATCCCTTGCCTTTGCTTTCCTCCTGGGCCAAGCCCAGGGTGGGAATACCAGTGGACACCAGAGGGGAGAAGACATCATTCTTGATCATCCATACCGCCTTTCTGAATCCTCCACATAGGGGAGAGAGCTCACCTGAGTTCTGTTTCAAAGCCTAATGCCTGTCGGCTTCTCCATAAATCTTCATAAATAGACAATGCTGATTCCTCACAAACCTTCTGCTTGGAGCCAGAGACCAGGGACAACTCTCCCAATTTGGAGCTGTGTTGGCAACCAGCAGTGGACAGCACAGATCCCAGCCATTTCCCCTTTCCCTACCAAGAAGAGGAGGAGGGCGGCCACCCTGAGGAATTTGAGCGTCTGAAATCAATAGTCCTTCTCAGTTGCCCGGCATCTGCTTCGGCGGCTGTCCTCACCCTGGCACTGAGACATCGGCTCCCCGCTGGGCCAAGTTGAAGCCAATAGCTGGCACAGCGAGACTCCCCTTTGTTTATGGTGTGGGCCACTTGGGTGTGAGATGTTTCCTCTTCTCTTTCCTGCGACACTCAATTGGATTTGGGTTAAACACCAAATTCATGGACTGTGGCTGGGTTGAGAAGGCAACTTGTCTCAAGCCCAGAATACAAACAAACAAGGACAAAACCAACAAAGGAAAATAAAATCAGTGTATATTTGAAAAAGGCAAAGCTGCATCTTTCATTTTATGAGACCCCCCCATTTTCTTGATAACTTTTCTTTCTCTTTCACTCCCACCAAAGCTATGCTTCTCTTCTTTAGCTGAATCCTACCTGAGTCCTGTCTGTTCTTCCCTGATCAATCTCCTTTTGCACCTCATTTCCAATACCTTCCAGAGGTTAATGTGAAGAAAGCATATTTTAGGAAAGCATCTTGGGGAGGAAGGAAGAGAACTAGGGGCTTATGCAGTGGTCTCCCTGTAGAGTTGTTCCCCCCACCCCAACTCTAGCTTTAAAAATAAGTTATACTCAGGCAAATCCACAGTTGCATTTAGAATTCGCAGGCTACCTACCTTGGAGTGCATGAAAAGGTAGATTCGTTTGTTTGCTGCTGTATTAATGTGTGAAATGGCTAAATTAATCCTTCCATATGATGTCTGAATAGGTTATTATAAGGTACTTAGAGATTTGGCAGGCCAGGCCCCATCTTTCTTTCAAGATGTTAAGAAAATAAATGCAAATGCAGGAAACACTGCGTGTGTGGCATCTGCCATCCAACTTTATAATTTGAATGTCAGAGTAATCTTTAGGAAAAGTTAACCACAAGAACAAGGGCAAGAGATTCTTGCTGGAGTTGATTGTTCTTCGAAACTTCCATTTAGTTACATTTGATCCTAACAGACTTGAGACTTGATCGTCTTCCAGTTTCCCCAATTCTTTTGTTTTTAGTTAAGATGCTTTTGTATTCTCACTAACAAAAACCAACTTGACCTAGTTTAAACCAAGAGGGCAATTTATTAAAAATTACTGGAGAATCTCAGAGAACCCAAGGGCAGTGGAACCTCTCCAGAAGCACTAAATAGGAACTGGAAAGATATCAAGAATCCGGGTTTTACTCTTGCTATGTTTTTTCCTCTGTGTTTACTGTTTGCTCTCTCTGTCTCTCTGCAGGTTGGTTTTCTCTAATTTCACATGGGAGAAGATGGTAAACTGCAGCTCCCGAGTTTAACATGTCTCTTTCACTATGGCAAGCATATGTTTAACATACCTGAACTCCATCTTGTTTTCTGATTTGCCTTGCTTGTCTGTTTGCCTTGTTCCTTTCTCAAAGCATTCTGTTCTTGTTTTATGAGTTCAACACTTCAAATCTCACTTAGGATGCTAGTTGGATATTTATGTATTTAATTAAAAATTTCTTTCTTGTTTCTCCTTAATTATTTTCTTTAGTGTAAGTATATTGTGTTGTGCTATGTTTTTATGGCACTAAATTTATTCTGAGGTCTGGTTAACTTTGCTTGTCCATTTATAATTATGAATGACCAGGTGGGTTGATTTTTTTTTTTTCTAGGTAGCTAGGTGAGTTTTCTGTGACTTTGTATGTATATGTCTGTTTTCCTTAAACTTCTTCAATAGAATGATTGACTTGGAAATTTGTATATGTGAACAGGGCTTAACAATTGGCATGGTTCATTTCAGAATAAACAAGGGTGGAGTTAACCTGGTGAGGTTCCAGATTTTGGGCTGGGAGAACCTCCAAATTCAAAACTTTGGCACTGACATCCATCCTCACAGCCTTCATTCTGTTTAGGTTGGTCTTCCTTTTGCTTTGCTTGTGGGTAAAGAGTTGGGCTACCTTTCTAGGGATGATGGAGAGGAGATGGAAGGAAGCATGGGGAAATAATTGGTGTAGTTGTTCAGAAAGTAGAATTTTTCATCTACCAATTGAAACTGGGGGGGGGGGCCCTGGTGGTGCAGTGGTTAAGCATTTGACTGCTAACCAAAAGGCTGGCAGTTCAAATCCATCAGCCACTCCTTGGAAACCCCATGGGACAGTTCTCCTCTATCCTATAGGGTCGCTATGAGTTAGAATCAACTTGATGGCAGTGGGTTTGGTTGGTTTTAATTGAACCTGGAGCTTTCTCAGGCTTTTGCTGGGCAAGTTGGCTTCTCTGATATAGCAGCTTCCTGGGTTTTCTGAGCTGGTCCTTCTTCACTCATTTTGTCTGTCAGTAAATCTCCAGACTCTTTCTATATTCCATAAATTTGTTGAACTATCTCATCTGCTGTTGATGCTCCTCATATTTGTGGATTTATTCCTTTACATTCTATTGGAGTCTCAGAAAGGAGAAGAGACAAATATTTATGTTCATTCTGCTATCTTGAACAAGAAATAACTCAATCCTAATTTCAAATTTCAGAAAGAATCTGATTGGCCCACCTTAGATGATGCTTTCATCCTTGATCCAATAAACTGATGGATGCGGCTCATGGTTGACAAAGGCAACCCTGTGAGAGGGTGCAGTTCTCAGAGAAACCGGGTCATTGCGAGCTGAAGAGACTACTCTAAGGTAGCCACTACACTGTGAATTTCAAGGGTTTGGATTTTTGTTGTTATGTTTGTGAGCTGTGTTTTTCCCTGCCTCATTCCAAAAGAGCTCAGTCCATTGTATCTCCTTCACTGTATCCTAAAGCATGACTAGGTCCACTGGTATTCTGGTAAATCTTTAACAACTATCTCTAGGGCAGGAGAAAGAAAAGGGAGTCCTTATTTGCTGCATTTGCTGATTTCCATGGTGTAAATACTCCCACCACGGCTGATTTCAAGCTATCAACATGATATCATTGAACACAATGTTGGGAAGAGATATGTACAATTGCTCTTGCAAGAGTGTGCCAACCATGTCCAGCACACCACTGACCAGGTCAGAACCTATTGGACAGTCCCAGTCAAAGCACCACCAACCAACAAAGATGGCTGGATTCATTAACCATCTTTGGTTGCAAGGAACAGAACCCAAACATAGTTAGCTTAAGCAACAAGAGAAATTTATTAGAAAGAGCCTGCAATATAGCCTGGAATCCAAGGAAGAACTAAACAACTAGGACTTGGGCAGGGTGAGTGCCGCGTTGCTTTGATGACTTCAGTAACAGCATTTTCTGTACCATCTCTCCAGAGTTTTGCCATTTTGGCTACTTGACTCCTATTCCCAGTCTCCAGCTCTAGCTGGAATTCCTTGAGAGAGAATCTGATTGCCCTCGAGTTAGATAACCTCACCTGGTGAAATCTAGCTCTAAATTGAGGCCAGGGACATTTAGCAAAAACATGACTGTTGGGACAGGATCCATGACATAATTAGCAAGATCCAGTGAAAAATGAAAGTGTGGGGGCCCTTTTCAAAAGTTGTTAAGAACTTCAAGATGGTAACAGCAGGGCATTAAACTAAGTGCAGGGCCCTTCTAGGTGCAGGACCCTGTGCAACTGCGGAGATTTCACGTCAAAGAAGCCCGCCCTGGCTGAAGGCTCATTCCTGTGGTCAAATTGGAAGAAAAAAAATATCTTAGAAGATAGCCTAATAGGCGTCTCCCACACTGGCCAAAGAGGAGAAGCGTTCGGTACTGAAAACCTCAAAGCATCACAATTTGCTAATCTCTCTTCTCTGACCACCCCAATCCCCAACCACTACCTTATTTGTGCCTTTCTTATAACAGTTACTACAGCGGACTTTGGGTAGAAAGATAGTTAAAAAAAACTACCTCAGCAGTTTTCAAGTTATAGTAGTATTAGCAGAATTCGTCTTTGAGAAATAACTGTTTGGGGGCATGGGTGTTTTACTTTAAAGAAATTAAACTTCATGAATATTAATAAGACCATTTACACATTTTAATTATTCTAGATATTAAATAATATTTTGATATACTGATTGACACTATTTGCAAGAGCATCATTGTAAGGGCAGGGAGTAGTCAGGTACTCCAGGTACCACCTGGGACAGAGGTTTATAGTGAGAGGTCACTTAAAATCATCAGGAAATTTAAAAGCTATCATGGTGATGGGTACTAGATTCTCCACAGTTTAGTTTCCAGTTTTGAGTAATTATAAGCAATTCTGCTTTACACATTCTGGTACATATATCTGGTGTTACCATACATAGGCTTCTCTGCAGCCTATCTAGCAGTAGAAGTGCAGAGTTATAAGCTGTGTACATCTTCAACTACAGTGGATAATGAGAAACTGTTTTCTGAATCAGTTATACCAACTTAAACCCCACTACCCCCAGCAACAGGAGTATATGTTGTTGTTAGACGTACAACAGAATGAAACACTGCCCCATCCTGCACCAACCTCCCAATCATTGCTATGTTTGAGCCCGTTGTTGCAGCCACTGTGTCAATTCATCTGGTTGAGAATCCTCCTCTATTTTATTGACCTTCTATTTTACCAAGCATGATTTCCGTCTCCAGGGACTGGTCCTTCCTGAAAACATGTCCAAAGCACGCGAGATGAAGTGTCAGTCATCCTCACTTCCAAGGAGCATTCTGGCTGAATTTCTTCCAAGATAGACTTGTTCATTCTTCTGGCAGTCCATGGTATATTCAATATTCTTCAAAACACCATAATTCAAAGCCATCAATTCTTCTTCGGTCTTCCTTATTCACTTGTCCAGCTTTCGCATGCGTATGAGGCAACTGAAAATATCATGGCTTGAGTCAGGTACACCTTAGTCCTCAAAGTGACATCTTTGCTTTTCAACACTTGGAAGAGGTCTTTTGCAGCAGATTTCCCCCAATGCAATATATCATTTGACTCCTTGACTGCTGTTTCCATGGGTCTTGATTGTGGATCCAAGTAAATGAAATCCTTGACAACTTCAATCTTTTCCCCATTTATCATGATGTTGCTTATTGGTTCAGTTGTGAGAAATTTTCTTTTCTTTATGTTGAGGTGTAATCCATGTGAAAGCTGTAGTCTTTGGTCTTCATCAGTAAGTACTTGAAGTCCTCTTCCCTTTCAGCAGATAAGGTTGTGTCATTTCTATCACCAAGGCCATATTTTCCAACTACTGATACTTCTTTTTTTCCAATTTTTACATTCCATTCACCAGTAATTATCAATGCATCTTGATTGCATGTTTGATTAATTTCAGACTGCAGGAGTTGGTAAAAATCTTCAATTTCTTCATCTTTGGCATTAGTGGTAGGTGTATAAATTTGAATAATAGTAGTATTAACTGGTCTTACTTGTAAGGGTATAGATACTATCCTATTAGTGACAGCATTGTACTTCAGGATAGATCTTGAAATGTTCTTTTAATGATGAACGCAACTCCATTCCTCTTCAAACTCTCATTCAATTTGTCTTCGACCTTAATGACATGGATGGAGTAAAGCTTTTGAGACCTTCATTTGCTGAGGTGGCACAACTCAAAATAAGAAGAAACAGCTGTAAGCATTCATTAGTAATTGGAACATGGAATGTACAAAAGTACGAATCTAAGAAAACTGGAAGTCAAAAATGAAATGGAATACATAAAGATCAATACCCTAGGCATTAGTGAGCCAAAATGGACTGATATTGACCATTTTGAATCAGACAATTACATGTTTACTACACACAGAGCAGTGTATGGGGCTTCCCATTATTACAAACCCTTGCCAATACTTGTTATTGCCAAACTTTTTTAATTTTTGCCAAACTAGTGGGTGTGTAGTGTTATCTCTTAGCTGTTTTAATGTACATTTTCCTCATTATTAATGAAGTGCTTTTTCATGTATTTACTGGCCATTTGGATTTTGTCTTTTGTAATTGGTGAGGTTTGCTCATCTTTCCATTAGACTGACTTTTTCCTATTAATTTAGGGTAGTTTGTTACATATTCTCAATTTATTACTAGTTATATATTATAAATACTGCAAAACCTTGCATTTATATCTTCTCTTACTTTGTGGTTTGTCTTTAATGTTTTTGTGGCATGTTTTGATGAACACAAGTCTTTTTTAATGCAGTTATGTTCATAACGCTTTCTTTTTTTAATCTGTTTAAGGACAGCTTGCATATATTTATTATATGACGATATCCTATATTATCATCTAAAAGCTTATAACTTCTCCCTTTTATATTGTCTTAGTCATCTAGTGCTGCTATAACAGAAATACCATTAGTGGATGGCTTTAACAAAGAAACATTTATTCTCTCTGTGTCGAGTAGGCTACAAGTCCAAATTCAGGGTGTCAGATCCAGGGGAAGGCTTTCTCTCTCTCTCGCTCTGGAGGAAGGTCCTTGTCATCAGTCTTCCCTTGGTCTGAGAGCATCTCAGTGCAGGAACTGCAGGTCCAAAGGGCACGCTCTACTCCTGGCTCTGCTGCCTTCTTGGTGGCATCAGGTCCCCAACTCTCTGTTTGCTCCCCTTTCCTTTTATTGCTTGTAAGATAAAAGGTGGTGCAGGCCACACTCCAGTGAAACTCCCTTTACATTGGATCAGGGATGTGACCTGGTAAGGGTGTGAGCTGGTAAGGGTGTTAAAATCCTATTTAACATAAAATTACAATCACAAAATGGAGGACAACCACAGAATACTGGGAACCACAGCCTTACCATGTTGATATACACATTTTTTGTGGGACATAATTCAATCCGTGACACACAGTTAGATCTTTACTCTACCTGAAATTCATCATTGAAGCATTCCTATCCCCACTGATCTGCCGTGCACCTCTGTCATATGTCAAGTATCCACATAAATCAAAAACCAAATCCACAGCCGTCAAGTCAATTCCAACTCATAGTGACCCTATAGGACAGAGTAGAACTGCCCAATGGAGTTTCAAGGAGCACCTGGCAGATTTGAACTGCCAACCTCTTGGTTAGCAGATGTAGCACTTAATGACTGCACCACCAGGGTTTCCATAGTAGGCACATGCTTTCTTCTGTCCTCGTCGTTCTGTTGGCCTCTTCGTCTATCTCCATTCTAATACCACACTGCCTTTACTATAAACCCAAAAAACCAAACCCACTGCTGTTGAGTCAATTCTGACTTATAGCAACCCTATAGAACAGAGTAGAACTGCCCCATATGGTTTCCAAGAAGAGGCTGGTGGATTAGAACTGCCAATCTTTTGGTTAGCAGCCAAACGCTTCACCTGCATCACCAGGACTCCTCTATAGCTTAAAAGAAATCTTGCTACCTGGTACAGCAAGTCTTCCTACTCATACTTCTTCAAGAGAGAGTCTTAGATATTCTTTACTTTTATATATAAATTTTAGATATAATTTGTTGATTCCTACAAAAAACCCTACTGGGATTTTATTTAAAAATAAGATTACCTTGAATCTACAAATTCATAAATCAATTTGGGGAAATTGGTATCTTTCCAATATTGGGCTTTCTTATCCATGAATGTGATATATTTCTCAAATTATTTAGGTTTTCTTTAATGTCTCCCAATACAGTTAAAAAAAATTGTTCATAAAGTTCTTGCATATCTTTAAAAAATACTTACATTAATTGCTTCATATTTTTTTGTATATTTTGTTGTTGATCATAGGAATACAATTGAGTTTTGTATGTTGCTATTCTATCTAGACACCCTGGTGAAATCTCTTATTAATTTAAATGATTTACCTGTAAAGTATTTGGGATTTCCAAGGAACATAATCTTATCTTTTTTTCCTCTTATCTTATTGTACTGTCTAGGGTCTCCACTATGATGTTGAATATTGTAGTTCTATGCATGTGTCTTATACGTATGCAATACTATAAGCTCAATAAGAAATGAATCTCCATCTCTCTCAAGGTGCCATGCACAAAAAAAAAGCTCCATAAACAGTCATTGAATATAACTGAATGAATGAGCTATTCCAGCATCCAGATGGCTCATCATAGTAGAAACCATAAGTTGTCACAGAGGCAGGGGACAAGTTGAAAAAACCAAGTTAGGGATCAAAATCAGAACCAATATAACAGAACACACTCCTGGAGACCAACACGAAGAGGCAGAGTACATAAATTAGCCAAGAAGGATTTAAGCTGGGTACAGAAAGAGGAGAATAACTAGCTTCCTTATGCCTCAGGCACAGCTCTAGGCACTAATTCACCTCCATCCCCCCAAAAAAATTCCTTTTTTTTTTTTTTTTCTTTTAGCATGCATTATTATGCTTCTATTGCTCTTATCTTAAAGACCAAACCCTACACAATCTGGCTTCTGCCCACATGAGGTCTTAAAATACTCTTGTGTTCTAGCCTCACTGGCCTTTTTCCAGTTTCTAGAAAACCCTAAACTTCCTCTCCTGTTAGTGCCTCTGTGTATCTGTTTCCTCTGCCTGGAACACTCTTCCCGTCATCCTTTCTTCTGGCTGGTCTCTTCTGTGTATCCAGCAGGTCTCTGCTCAATCGTCACTTCCTCACGGAAGCCAGGTTGACTTTCACCATATAGCTTAGCTCCCATTGAATATACTCTTAAAGTACCTGTTCTTTTCTTTAAAGGCTTTTACCACAGTAGCAATTTAATTCCTGTGTTAATGTTTGGTTAGTGCCTCCCTCCTAGACTGTAAACTCCAAAAGGTCAGTGGCTTTGTCTAGCTTATTCACTGAGGATTCTCCAGCACCTAGCCAGTGTCTGGCCCATAAAAGGTAAAGAATAGTTATTTCCTGATTGAAACTATGTAGACCTTCACTATTGGCTTTTTTTGGTGTCACCACCTTTGTGAAATCTTTCCTATTTCTCCGAGGTGCTGCTGGGTGCTCCCTCCTTGCCCCTATAGCCCCGTCCATAATTCTGTGATACCGATTAACCATGTTGAACCTTGATTACAGTAGTCCCTCCTTAGCCCCTGGGGATATGTTCCGAGACCCTGTGGATGCCTGAAACCACAGATAGTACCAAACCCTATATATACTATAGTTTGACCTATACAGACATACCTATGATAAAGTTTAATTTATAAATTAGGCACAGTAAGAGAGTTATAACAATAGTAATAAAATAGAACAATTATAACAATATACTGTAATAAAAGTTATGTGAATGTGGTCCCTAGGCTGGATGGCTTGGGAAGGCGAGAGATTTCATCAAGCTACTCATTTAACATTTTCGGATCAAGGTTGACTTTGAGTAACTGAAACTGTGGAAAGCGAAACCGTGAATAAGGGGTGCGGGATTTACCATTTTTCCTTGTCTGGACTGTAATCTCCTTAAACTCTGGTTCATCTTTATTTCCCAGCACCTGCATAAGTGGCAGACACCAATTGCCATCTGGTCAACTCCAACTCATGGCACCCCCCAAGCATGTCAGGGTAGAACTGTGCTCCATAGGATTTTCAGTGCCTGATTTTTCAGAAGTAGGTTGCCAGGCCTTTCTTATGAAGCACCTCTGGGTGGACTCAAACTTCTAAACTTTTGGTTAGCAGCCGAGCATGTTAACCATTTCCACCACCCATGGACTCCTGGCAGGCACACTGTAGGCATTAATATAAGTTAGCTTGAGTGAATAAATAGAAACCCTCATGGTATAGTGGTTAAGAGCTACAGCTACTAACCAAAAGGTCGGCAGCTCGAATCCACCAGGCGCTCCTTGGAAACTCTACGGGGCAGTTCTACTCTGTCCCATAGGGTCGTTATGAGTGAAAAATGAACAATAAATGATAAATGAGTTGTGTATGTGTACAAGTTCTTGAGCATTTCTTATGATGGTCAGCCTTTTAAATGAAGCTCACTGATGACAAGTCTTTTGTGATAATTCAATAATTAACCTCCCTTTGTTTGAGAGGATCTGAGACAGAAGCACTTCATACTGAACTGCAGTTGTGAACAGTGTTGCAGAGAGGGGCTGGCGTAGTGTATGCATGTGTGGATATGTATGTAATGTATCATATATATTTTTTTTCTTTCTAAAAAACCTTACAAAAATAAAGAAAATGTCAAAGCCTTTTAAAGGGCGTGATCACGCTGAGTAATACAACCCTTCCTTGATTTTTACATTATTGCAGTATGAGATGTTTTTAAGGCTCTTGCTAAAAATAAAAGACATTTCAGAGTTTCTCAGTAAATGAAGCACTGCAGGCTTTTCAGTTTTGTTGTTTCCCCTAAAATTAATATAATTAATTAAAATCCAATGTTAGTCTGATTTACAATCTGTGAGTCAATGAGTCACAGCATCTTATGCTAATAGGGCAGACAGTTCAGCTTCCCTGGCTGTCAACAGTAAACCGTGTGCACCCAGCAAAGGGCTAAGGAGAGCAGGGGTGACAGAGAGACGCAGAGAGAGACCCTCATAACCTGGCCATAAGATGTTTATACTGTGTTTGGAATAGACGAGTCTGAGAGTGATTTGGAAAGACAACTGCTTTTATCAAGTGTAGGAAATTAGTTTAACTGAATTTAAATGCAATTACAGGAGCAGCTGGTGAAGACTAATTTCTGTTCAGTCTGGCTTCTCAGGCACCACACCCCCATTCTGTTCCCTGGGAAAGGATCAAGTTTCAAGCTTTACATCATTGATACCAACCCTTAAAGGCTGGTCGTGGGCCAGGGGTCAGTGCTAGGAGCTACTGAAGAGATTAACTGTCTCCTGACCTTCACCTTCATTTGTTCCTCTTCCTTCCTTTGAAAAAGACTGCCAGATGTGAGGATCATGTTGATATTACTTTGAAAGGCTCAGATTCCTCTCTGGTCCATTCTGAAGGAGATTTCTGTCTAGATGGCTCTTGATTGGTGACCACATATGATGAGAAAACCGTTGGTTTCTGTGTTCTCAGAACCATAAAGACCAGTTGCTACTGAGTCAACACCAACTCATGGCGACCCCATATGTGTCAGAGTAGAGCTGTGCTACACGGGGCTTTCAAGGGCTGCTCTTTTAGAAGTACCTCACCAGGACCTTCTTCCAAGGAGCCTCTGAGTGGACTTGAACCTCCAACCTTTTGGCTAGCAGCTGAGCTTAGCCATCTCTACACCCAGGGACTCCTCTTAGAACCATAGACTTCAAGAAATGGAACGTTGTCTACCTAGTCCAAACTACTCACCACATAGATCAAGAATGGAGACTCTGAGAGACAGGTATTCTGACTGTCAATCCGTCATCCCACACAACCACACCTCTAAGATGTCAGGTCCATTTTCTCTGTAGAGTAGCAAAAATCAGCCCCCTGCAATCCAAGTCAACATGTACTTCCGTAAGGGTCACCTTCAGTGTGCTACACTGTACACAAAAATGTTCACACCTTTTTCTTTTTTTTTGATCCTGTCAAAAATTTTATTTCTTTGGACCAAGGTTTTGCCCTTCTTAAAATATCAGTCCTGGAATATGTAAGACTTTTCAGTCACATACACCCCAATATAAGTAAATTTATAAGATTATTTATAGGCAAAAAGGCTTTCACGGATAGAATGGAAGAGAGAGCAAAAGATATTGGAACACTGAGATTGCTTTGAAGAGGATGAGCAAAGAGAGAAATATGAGCCAGGGACCCAAAGGTCAGCACTAACTTCACGGTTTGCCTTGGATAGTCCTACTTCTGAGATCATACCAAGTTATCCTTAAGGCACCAGGGGTGCCTGAGAAGTTGTCATAGTCTCCCAGGGATCATCTGACATCAGCTCTGAAAGAGTGGCTCAGGCTTAGCCTGGTATTTCTTTTTTAATGGGCAACTTTCCAGGAGCCTCAGTGTATCTAAAATGCTGCGCCAGCTTTCTAGATTTTGTCCCTCGGATAATCACAGGATAAGAAGATACAGCCTCAGGCCAAGGAGGGGCCCAGAAAGGTTGTTGAGTTCCTCAAGGCTCAACATGTGGTCCTCTGACCAGCAGAGTGGTATCACCTGGCCGAGGCTGAAAATGCCTACTGGATCAGTATCTGCACTTTTATGTGCTCCCTAACTGATGTGAATAGACATTAAACCTGAGACACACGGACTTAATCCATCCTTGGCTCCATGCTATTTCGCACTGAGCCTGGATGGGATCTCTTTCACTCCCACACAATCTCTTTAGAAACTCACTGATTTCACCATTATGTAATAACTCTCACGACTGTACAGTAGTGTGGCCTGGGGAGAAGAGAGAGGCGCAGAGTGGTAAGGTATTCCTGTTTTGTTATTTCTTGCCCCCTATCTCTGGGCAGTCCCTAGGTGGTGCAAATGGTTAATGTGCTGAACTGCTAACCAAAAGGTTGGATGTTCAAATCCACTCAAAGGTGCCTTGAAGCAAAGGCCTGGTGGTCTACTTCTGAAAAATCAGCGACCGAAAACTCTATGGAGTACATTTCTACTCTGACACATGTGGGGTCGCCATGACTCAGGGTTGTCTCGACAGTACTTGGTGCTGGTGCTGGTGCTGGTACCACTGGGCAGACGAAAACACTTTTGGCCTCCCCCAGTTACTGCACCAAAGCCAAGTCAGGCTGGGTAGGGCCAGAGGGCATGAAATTACATGCTCAGGGTCCAAAAAACCACCTCATTCTGAATTCCCACCCCAGTCCCCAGTTTTAAAAAGGAGGAAACTAGGTTAACAGAAGTCACAACAGGACAGTCTGTTTGGGAGGGACGTGAGCTGGAGAGGGGCAGGAAGAGGGAGGAGCAGGAAGGATACGGCTGACTGAATTTGGGAACAAGAGCTCCGTGTTTTTGTAGCACCTTCTGTCTCCCCCTTCTGAGACCTCCGTTGCTTCCTTGAGACACTACCCCTTCCCTCTCAGAGCAGACCAAGCTTCCTGGGACTTGCCAGACCCCCTAGATATGTTTAGGCAGAAGTTTGACAGGACCAGGTCTGGGCTCTGAACTCCAACAAGAGCTGTAACACTTTCCAAGGCCACCACCTGGCTGGCCCCTTCTTCACCCTCACTCCCACCTTATCTGTGTGTTCGCTCTTTTGCAGTTTTGATGTAGGGCCCCTGTTTCTCTCTCTTTCTCTCTCACATGCCTGGCACCTCCCTGGGGTCAGAGCCTGGTCATCCTCCCAGCAGGGCGCACAGGGAGCTCATGCTAGTGCTATAGGGACTCACCTCTGCACCTCTCCCTCCTTGGAAGACTTCTTACTCCCAGAGCTTCTCATCCTTCTGCAGCTCTGTGGTCTCCAGGGTTCTCTCTCCCTCCTGCCACTTCCAGCTCTCTTTAGGATCAAACAGGAAAAAACCCAAGGGATTTAGATAGTCTCTATTTTTATTATTATTATTGAATTTAGATTGTCTCTATTTTTATTATTATTATTGAATTGATGAACACAAATCAAGGTTTTTCACCTTAAATCCTACAGTAAGTTGAATAATTCCCCCCCCCCCAAAAAGAGTGTCAGCAAAAATGAAGGAAACTCTCAGTGAGATGGGTTAACCCACCAATAATCACAGAAATGGACTCAAACATACCAGTGATCACGAAGATGGTGCGGGACTGGGCAATGTTTTATTCTGTTACATACAAGGTCACCATGAGTTGGAGCTGACTCAATAGCACCTAACAACAACAAGAAAAAAGATAAGTCCAAGTCCTAATCCCTAGTACCTATGAACGTGACCTGATTTGGGAAAAAGGTCTTTGTAGTGTAATTAAGTTAAGGATCCTGGGATGAGATCATACTGGATTTAAGGTGGGCCCTAAATCCAAGACTGGTGTCCTTATAAAAGGTGGAATAGGAGAAGACACAGAGACACAGACAGCCACGTGAAGACGGAAACAGACTGGAGTGAGGTGTCCACAAGCCAAGGAAAACTAAGGATTGCCAGAACCACTGGAAGCGAGGAGAAAAGCATGAGACAGTTCAGGCTTCTGGGCTCCAAAACTGGGAGAGAATTACTCTGCTGTTTGGAGTCACCACTTAGGAGACTAAGACAGGCCCCAAGTCAGCTTTTATTCTCCAGATATCTAAAGGTGTATTTGGTAAAAACAAAGAACTCCTCCAACAGGACTGAGAATCAAGACTGCCGAACTCAGCTGAAGTTCTCAATCTTGTTCTTGGAGTTTTGTTGCCTACAACTTGGAGCTCACAGTAGATGAAATTCAAAATTCGTTTCAGGGAGACTTGACCATCCTTTCACTCCTCCTTGGTTTGCATATTGCTGGGGATTTCTCAAATTTTTAGCGGTAGGGAGGAGGGGAAATCCTCAAAACATGTGCAAACAGGCTAAAATAAATCCTTAATAAAATCTGCGGGGAGAAAAAAAATTCCATCACGAACACCTAATACTCACACTGTGCTTAGTTCCCTGACAGGAGGGGCTTGGCTTCAGTACCTGTAAGATCCTCTTCCAGTTCTGTGATTTTGCTGCTATTTATAATACCTGCCCATCACTGAGACGGCACATGGCTGTTGAGGAGTGGTAACAAGGGCTGCAGGTCAAGAATCTTTGAAGGGTGATTTAGCTGTAAGGCAGAAGAACAGATCTTGCTGACTCCTTCCTTTCCTGGTTCAACTTACCAAGCCCTAGTCACTGGCCGGAATAGCTCACCAGCCTCTGTCAAGTGCTTCTGCTATTAAACAACACTGCTCACTCCCACGTGCACCTCATACGTCTATGCTGTTATTTTCTATAAAACTTATTTCTTTGGGAAGTCATTTTGTTTAACCCCTGCTAAATCTACTGCTACCACGAGTTATTAGTTGCCATCAAGTCAATTCGAACTCAAGGCAACCCCATGTGCGTCTGAGTAGAATTGTACTCCATACAGTGGGATGCAGACCTCAAATTCTTGTAAAAAGACCAGACTTAGTAGTCTGACTCAGACTAGGAGGACCTGGAGGTCATAGTCCGCAGACCTTCTATTAGCCCAAGACAGGAACCATTCCCAAAGCCAACTCTTCAGACAGGGGTTGGACTGGACTATAAGAAAATGATACCGGTGAGGATTGAGCTTCTTGGGTCAAGTAGAGACATGACACTATGTGGGCAGCTCCTGTCTGGAGGTGAGATGAGATGGCAGAGGGGGACAGGAG
The DNA here is from genome assembly GCF_024166365.1 of Elephas maximus indicus. Classification (NCBI taxonomy): domain Eukaryota; kingdom Metazoa; phylum Chordata; class Mammalia; order Proboscidea; family Elephantidae; genus Elephas; species Elephas maximus. The sequence continues at coordinate 19,979,862 of NC_064842.1, read as the reverse complement.
CTGGTTGAGTGGATGAGGGGAATACAGGGTGGGAAGAAGTAGTGTGCTGACTCATTAGGGGGAGAACAGCTAGGAGTACATAACTAACTCATTGCCATCGAGTCTATTCCGACTCATAGCAACCCTATAGGACAGAGTAGAACTGCCCCCATAGAGTTTCCAAGGAGTGCCTGGTGGATTCAAACTGCCGATCCTTTGGTTAGCAGAAGTAGCTCTTAACCACTGTGCCACCAGGGTTTCCAGGAGTACATAGCAAGGTGTATATAAATTTTTGTATGAGAGGCTGACTTGATTTGTAAACTTTCACTTAAAACACAATAAAAAATAAAAAGAAATAAAAGAATTGTGCTCCATAGGGTTTTGGTTTTCAATGGCTAGTTTTTCAGAAGTGGATCACCAGGCCCTTCTTCTGAGGTGTCTCTTGGTAGACTTGAACCCCCAACCTTTCAGTTAGCAGCTGAGTATGTTAACCAGTTGCACCACCCAGGGACTCCAAATCTACTGCTGCTGCTACTAGCATCCCTTAAATAAATAGCACACAGAACACAGAAGGGCGACAAGAAGGGAGAGCGCTGGGGCTGGAGTGGGGATGCAGTTATGCTCTTCAGAACCACAGTGAAAAACCTCAGGGTCAGACTAAAAGTTCAGCTAGTAAATGCTCTTAAAGTTCAGCCCTCAAAGGCCTGAAAAAGGCCAAGATCCTCAACAGGACTGGATGTGATTAGCCCTTTAGGACCTTTATGCCAAACAAGAAAGGGTTTTGTCATCTGAGAATCAACTTGCAACTCGGCCCACGTGAGGCCTGCTCACTGAGGTGTCTCGGCCAGGTGGTAAATTTCTCCTGTTGTCCTGTAACTTGGCTTGAAGCACAAGAGTGACCCATGTCGCCTGGCACCCTGAAAACAAAGAGCAAATTCCAGCAAAAAGTGCCCATGCCTAGGTTAGGTTGGCCATTACCATGCCCAGCAGGCTGCTGCCCGCCATCTGGCTACCTTAGAGAGAGCACAGCCGCTCTGCTTTTTGCCCACCTGGCTTCAGCTGCCTCCCAACCCAGTGACAGAGACAGTGTAGCCAAGACTGGGCACAAACCAGGCTCCTATCTACCTGCCTTCCTGCTCCAGGGATGCGGGGGACCAGGCCCCATAATGCTTTGTGTCCCACTTTTCCCCAGAATAGTTGGCCTGTCCCTTGGAGTCAACAGCCTTTCAGCCTTCTTTGCAAATATTGAAAAATCCAAAGCTCAAATGCATTTATGCCATTCAGACCGCTAATATTTGTGAGAGAACTTTAGTAGGGATAGCCTAGGGCATTAAGTGTATATGTGAATTTCAGGGGAAACAGTACACACCATGTGTAATCCCTAAGGTCTCTTATTCTAATATAATGTTACAAAGAGGAGGAGTCCAGAAAGAAGAAATCATTTAGAGGACCTGGGGAGCAAGTGATCTGTTGTAACATTGCCATATTCCTTAAACGGGGAGTTTAAATACAGCCAGATAATATCTGAGCACTTTATTTATTGGTTTATTTACACATAGTGAATTACAAGAATATATATATTTTTTATACAATGAATGTAAAAATAAATACTCAGCGGCGTATCTAGAGTGTTGCACCGGCCCTGGGGGCATGGCACCACTGGCAGTTTCTATTGAACCCAGTACAGCCCAACACCCTTCCTCAAGCATGAAAATGTGTAGATTAAAGATTAACAAGCTTGTTGTGTTTTTGAGCTGATATTGTGGTACAGTTATCTAAAAGAGGGACGTCGCATATTTGGACATACCTGCAATTTCAGCAATTGCCATAGGTGCCATTTTCCGTGAATATGCCACTGGCCATACCAGGCTAACAGAAATTTCTCAGTGGTACCATGCACCCGGGGCTGGTGCAATACCTGCCATTCCTGCCATATCCTAGTTATGCCTCTGGCTGTTGTTGTTAGCCGCCGTCAAATCAGCCCCCGAATCATGGTGACCCCATGCACTACAGGAAAAATACTGCTCAGTCCTGTGCCATCCCCATAACTGATTGAGGATCGGACTGTTGTGATCCATAGGGTTTTCCCTGGTTGATTTTTAGAAGTAGATTACCAGGCCTTTCTTCCTAGTCTCTCTTAGTCTGGAAACTTTGCTGAAACCTGTTTAGCATCATAGCACCATGCAAGTCTCCACTGACAGATGGGTGGTGACTGTGTATGAGGTGCCTTGGCCAGGAATCAAACCCAGGTCTCCCGCATGTGGGAATGCTAAATAGGGTTCCGTTATTTTTTCCTCTCTTAACAGCAATCAAGACTAAGACAGACTAGGAAGAAGGACCCGGCAGCCTACTTCTGAAAAGCTTTAGCCAGAGAAAACCTTATGAATAGCAGTGGAACATTTTCTGATACAGTGCTGGAAGATGAGCCCTCAGGTTGAAAGGCACTCAAAAGATGACTGGGGAAGAGCTGCCTCCTCAAAGTAGAGTCAACCTTAATAACATGGATGGAGTAAAGCTTTCGGGACCTTCATTTGCTGATGTGGCATGACTCAAAAAGAGAAGAAACAGCCGCAAACATCCATTAATAATCGGAACCTGGAATGTACGAAGTATGAATCTAGGAAAACTGGAAATCATCAAAAATGAAATGGGATGCATAAACATCGATATCCTAGGCATTAGTGAGCTGAAATGGACTGGTATTGGCCATTTTGAATTGGACAATCATATAGTCTACTATGCTGCAAATGACAACTTGAAGAGGAATGGTGTTGCATTTATTGTCAAAAAGAACGTTTCAAGACCTATCCTGAAGTATAACGCTGTCAGTGATAGGACAATATCCATATGCCTACAAGGAAGACCAGTTAATAGGAACTATTATTCAAATTTACGCACCAACCACTAGGGCCAAAGATGAAGAAATAGAAGATTTTTATCAGCTGCTACAGACTGAAATTGATCGAACATGCAATTAAGATGCATTGATAACTACTGGGGATTGGAATGCAAAAGTTGGAAACAAAGAAGGATCAGTAGTTGGAAAATATGGCCTTGGTGATAGAAACAATGCCGGAGATCGAATGATAGAATTTTGCAAGACCAACGACTTCTTCATTGCAAATACCTTCTTTCTCCAACATAAACGGCAACTATACACATGGACCTTGCCAGATGGAACACACAGAAATCAAACTGACTACATCTGTGGAAAGAGATGATGGAAGAGCTCAATATCATCAGTCAGAACAAGGCCAGGGGCCGACTGTGGAACAGACCATCAATTGCTCATATGTAAGTTCAAGCTGAAACTGAAGAAAATCAGAGTAAGTCCAAGAGAGCCAAAATATGACTTTGAGTATATCCCACCTGAATTTAGAGACCATCTCAAGAATAGATTTGACGCATTGAACACTAGTGACCGAAGACCAGACGAGTTGTGGAATGACATCAAGGACATCATCCATGAAGAAAGCAAGAGGTCATTGAAAAGACAGGAAAGAAAGAAAAGACGAAGGTGGACGTCAGAGGAGACTCTGAAACTTGCTCTCGCACGTCGAGCAGCTAAAGCAAAAGGAAAAACTGAAGAAGTAAAAGAATTGAGCAGAAGGTTTCAAAGGGCATCTCCAGAAGACAAAGGAAAGTATTATAATGACACATGCAAAGAGCTGGAGATGGAAAACCAAAAAGGAAGAACATGCTTGGCATTTCTCGAGCTGAAAGAACTGAAGAAAAAATTCAAGCCTCGAGTTGCGATAGTGAAGGATTCTTTGGGGGAAATATTAAATGACGCAGGAACCATCAAAAGAAGATGGAAGGAATACACAGAGTCATTATACCAAAAAGAATTAGTTGATATATTCAACTGTTTCAAGAGATGGCATAGGATCAGGGACCGGGGGTACTGAAGGAAGAAGTCCAAGGTGCTCTGAAGGCACTGGCGAGAAAAAAGGCTCCAGGAACTGATGGAATATCAATTGAGATATTTCAACAAACAGATGCAGCGCTGGAGGTGCTCACTCGTCTATGCCAAGAAATATGGAAGACAGCTTCCCGGCCAACTGATTAGAAGAGATCCATATTTATGCCTATTCCCAAGAAAGGCGATCCAACTGAATGTGGAAATTATAGAACAATATCATTAATATCACACACAAGCAAAATTCTGCTGAAGATCATTCAAAAACAGCTGCAGCAGTACATCGACAGGGAACTGCCAGAAATTCAGGCCAGTTTCAGAAGAGGATGTGGAACCAGGGATATCATTGCTGATGTCGGATGGATCCTGGCTGAAAGCAGAGAATACCAGAAGGTTGTTTACCTGTGTTTTATTGACTATGCAAAAGCATTCAACTGTGTGGATCATAACAAACTATGGATAACACTGCGAAGAATGGGAATTCCAGAACACTTAATTGTGCTCATGAGGAACCTTTACATAGATCAAGAGGCAGTTGTTCGGACAGAACAATGGGATACTGATTGGTTTAAAGTCAGGAAAGGTGTACATCAGCGTTGTATTCTTTCACCATACCTATTCAATCTGTATGCTGAGCAAATAGTCCAAGAAGCTGGACTATATGAAGAAGAACGGGGCATCAGGATTGGAGGAAGACTCATTAACAACCTGCGTCATGCAGATAACACAACCTTGCTTGCTGAAAGTGAAGAGGACTTGAAGCACTTACTAATGAAGATCAAAGACCATAGCCTTCAGTATGGATTACACCTCAACATAAAGAAAACAAAAATCTTCACAACTGGACCAATAAGCAACATCATGATAAACAGAGAAAAGATTGAAGTTGTCAAGGATTTCACTTTACTTGGATCCACAATCAACAGCCATGGAAGCAGCAGTCAAGAAATCAAAAGACGCGTTGCATTGGGTAAATCTGCTGCAAAGGACTCCTTCAAAGTGTTGAAGAGCAAAGATGTCACCTTGAAGACTAAGGTGCGCCTGACACAAACCATGGTATTTCCAATCGCATCATACGCATGTGAAAGCTGGACAGTGAATAAGGAACACGGAAGAAGAATTGACGCCTTTGAATTGTGGTGTTGGCGAAGAATATCGAATATACCATGGACTGCCAAAAGAATGAACAAATCTGTCTTAGAAGAAGTACAGCCAGAATGCTCCTTAGAGGCAAGGATGGCGAGACTGCGTCTTACATACTTTGGACATGTTGTCAGGAGGGATCAGTCGCTGGAGAAGGACATCACACTTGGCAGAGTACAGGATCAGTGGAAAAGAGGAAGACCCTCAATGAGGTGGATTGACACAGTGGTTGCAAAAACGAGTTCAAGCATAACAAGGATTGCAAGGATGGCTCAGGACCAGGCAGTGTTTCGTTCTGTTGTTCATAGGGTCGCTATGAGTCGGAACCAACTCGACGGCTCCTAACAACAACAATAGCAATCAAAGAAACCCTAGTGGAGTAGCGGTTAAGTGCTACAGCTGCTAACCAAAGAGTCGGCAGTTCGAATCCTCCAGGTGCTCCTTGGAAACTCTATAGGGCAGTTCTATTCTGTCCTATAGGTCGCCATGAGTTGGAATCGACTTGACGACACTGGGTTTTGGGAATAGCAATCAATTGAATTAGCAAAACATGACTATCAATTTTTATTTACAAACAAAAGACATGAATCTACAGATTCAAGAATCTGAGCAAACCCAGTCAGGATACACTCAAAGAAATGCACACCAAGACAAATCATAGTCAAAGATCTGAAGCTAAAGAAAATTTAAAATCTTGGAAGCGGCAAGAGAAGATGATGCTTTATGTATAGACGAAAAACAATTCAGATGTCAGCAAATTTCTCACAGGAATCCACTGATGCCAGAGATAGTGGCCCAACATTTTTCAAGTTCTGAAAGAACAGAACTGTCAACCCACAATTCTATACTCAGAGAAAATGCCCTCAGGAATGAAAGGGAAATCAAAACTGAGCAACCACTGAAAAGAATCTGTGCAAAGAGATACACTCAAAATACCGACTGCCACTGAATCAGTTCCAACTCAAAGCAGCCCTATAGGACAGAGTAGAACTGCCCATAGGGTTTCTAAGGTTGTAAATCTTTAAGGAAGCGGACTGCCACATCTTTGTCCCACAGAGTGGCTAGTGGGTTTGAGCTGCCAACCTCTCGGTTAGCAGCTGAGCACTTTTAACCACAGCTTTATGGTGCTGAAATAGTTCTATAGCTTGATCACGGCTGTGGTCACACAAATCTACGTTGTAGTAGGATTCCGACCCGGCAACCCTACAGGACAGAACAGAACTGCCCCAAAGGGCTTCCTAGGCTGCCGTCTTCACAGGAGCAGATTGCCAGTTCTTTTCTCCTGTGGAGGGGCTGGTGGATTCAAACCACCGACCTTTTAGTTAGCAGCCAAACACTTAACCGTGATTTAAGAAAATGTCTATTCCTGGATTCCGTTCTCTATTTTTCTAGCTAATATTTAATTATTTTACATTCAATTTAATGCCAGTTTTTTGTTTTTGTTTTTAGCGTTACATTACTCATATTGTTTCTTTTTAAGTTGAAATCCTAACGGAGAGCCAGTAAGTTCTAGCTCCAGCTCTGGCCTCGGAGTTTGGAGTGTCAAGGCCTGTTGGCATCAAGCGCTAGCTGGGAATTTTCCTCTGTTCTTGAGTTCTGGTCCCTCAGACCAAGGGGCGGTCAGCGCAGGGCTTGTGACCACAGACAGCACAACCACTCAGTTGCTGTCTCTGAGCCTCGGTTTCTTCATTCACAAAAAGAGGTTTATAACACCTACTTCACAGGCATTTTATAAGGATTAAATGAAGTAATAAATGTGAAAGCGTCACTGGGAGGCTGGAACATAGTATTTAAAATGGTTATCATCATCATCAACTTCGCATTCTCCTCCACATCGTCATTTTCTCATTCAGCACCAGTGCTTCAGCTCATTCAAGAGCAAGCCAAATGCTGACTCTAAATTTCTCATCACCAAAGGAAGGCTGGCCCTGTGGCAAGGTGATGGGGCCTGGGGTCCAGCCTGGCTGTCAGCCCTGCTGCTGCCATCTTGCACAGTTTTTGGCTTCTCCAAGACCCATCGCCTCATCTGTAAAGCAGGGACGATGGTAGTTTCCTCACAGAACTACTAGGAGGTATTATGTGATGGTGCGATGTGTCTTGGTTTGTAAAGATTTGGTTTCCCCTCTGCCCTTCATCATTTCTTCCCCTCGTGATAAAATAATGGAAAAAAATCACATCACAATGAGACGCCACACAACTGCCTAAAAACCCTGTGATGGCACAGGCAAAATATTTAGTCCCGTTTCATCAGACTCCATTCTGTTTGGGCTCTGCTGGTTCACAATAGGTATTAATCACTTAATCATATAAGTTAATTTATACTAATCTGTTAATCAGTTAATGGCGCTTCCCTAAGAATTTACATAAAGTCTTTAGCCAGAAAAAATGCACAGTCTACCAGCGGTTCCTGGGAAGTGCCTCTGTGGTGAGACCACCGCGTGTGGCAACAGGAGTGGTGAATCTTCCCTCCATAATTCCCCGACAGCAGCCGACTCGGCTTGTGCCTGGGCTGGTCTGCTCAACTTGACAGGATCCCCATCTGTTTGCCCACATCTACCTGATCACCTGCCCTTCATTGGCTGGTCTTCTTCCCACATTCAGATGCACCGTACAAAACATTCCCTTGCACGGTTAGCGCACGACTGGCCTTGTATCCTATTGGTGGGCTGAGCGGGAAGAGGAGATGTCAAGGAACAGGGAAAAACTTATATTCTATCTCTTAATATAGTTATAGCAGTTGTTGTCAAGTCGATTCCAACTCATAGCAACCCCATAGGGCCCATAAGGTTTTCAATGGCTGGTTTTCAGAATTAGGTTGCCAGGTCTTTCTTCCAAGATGCCTCTGTATGGACTTGAGCCTCCAGCCTTTTGGTTAGCAACTGAGTACGTTAATCATTTGCACCACCACCTCTGCCTGCAACTTGCAGACCTAGACGGGGTGATGCTGGGCAACCAGCCTAAGCCAGGGCAGATGGTCACTCCAGCAAGCAAGAGCATGCATGTTGTGAACTCTATGTTCCTTGTAGGATATCTCTGAGAGCCAAAGTTAAATGCCTTGTGACCATTGCACATTATTTCCAAAACCTTGGAGAAAATGCTTCTTCGGAACTCCAAGTGCCCATCGCTGCACCGTTTTGATTGTATAGACATGTCACTATCGGCACCTGATTGGCAATTCGGCTTTGGTCAGTCACTGGGGAAGATGTGTTAACCCTTTCCGTGACAGAGCCTGGCTCATTTTATCATCCAATCATCTCTATTTCTAGACAACTCTTCTGGAAACAAGCCACATCATGTTTTGAAGGAGGAGAGGTAGATGGAATCTGAAAGGGGGTGGGTCAAAGACTGACAGAGCAGCCAGGGAATGACTGACAAGAATCGTGGGTGATCCTCTTAGAGGTTAAGTGATTCCGCAGATATTAAAATGCAAACTGCAGGTTAGTGTTAGGCCTTGGACATTTGGCTGCAGCACTCTCTTGGGAAAAGCATTAGCCAGACACAGCCACGGAAGGAGCACTGACAGCATGCCCGTGCTGAATCACGCTGCTGTGAGGTGATTCAGCAAATGCTTATAAGATGGGTTTGGACTGGGGAAAACCAAGGACCCCTGCTGCCAGGTCAGATCCTGGAGGTTTAACTCAGAGTTTTAAACAGTCCTTAGCTTGGGCACTGTTGCTAGTTTAACTCAGAGTTTTAAACAGTCCTTAGCTTGGGCGCTGTTACTACTGCTCTTGCTGCTGGGGCCACAGAGGAGTTAGCCAAGGACCTGGTAAGGACTCTAATAGTTGTGAGCACCCTGGCTTGGGAAGCAGGCTTAGGGTTCCAAGGACGGACTTCTCCATAGCTAGCCATCTGGTTACTGCACGTTACTCCAGTGTGGGATGCAGAGAACACACTCAGAGGCAGATTCAATAATCTGGCAAAAAGGAGGAAGTTCACAGCTTTACAAATGAGCTCCTTAGCATTAATTAATTTATTCATTAATTCAACACTAATTTATTTAGGGGCATATTATATGACAAGCAATGTGGGAGGCTTGTTTGGAAGATGGAGATGGGAGAAGATATTATTATGAAGATGTACAAAGACATACCTCCCTCTCCTATAGACCTCATACTGAGGGAGCAAGACAACCAAGTAGACATATGATTAGAACACAACTTTAATGGATGTACATAGGTACATACAGAGCATTACAAGGCCTCAGAGTAGTATGCAACTATCTGAGAAATTCCATTAAGTCTTCACAGAGTCGACACGTGACTCATGGCAGCCCTCTACACAAGGGGATGAAACACTATACAGTCCTAAACCACCCCCATGATTGGTTACAGATTGGATAGTTATGATCCATAGGGTTTCCACTGACTGATTTTCAAAAGTAGATCTCCAGGCTTTTCTTCCTAGTCCATCTTAGTCGAGAAGCTCCGTTGAAACCTGTTCAGCCTCGTACCAACACAAAAGACTCTACTGGCAGATGGGTGGTAGCTGTGCACGAGATACCTTGGCCAGAAATCAAACCCCGGTCTCCCACATACATGGAAGGTAAGAATTCTACCACGTGTCTTGGAAATTTTGAAAGGAAAGGGAAAAGGGGAGAGAGATAGACTTCAAAATCAGACAGACCAATATTCTAGCCCCAGATCTGGTACTTTCTAAATGTGTACGCTAGGATTCATTATTTAGCCTTGGTGGGTCTCTGTTTCTCCATCTGCAAAATGGAAATAATAATGCCTACCTTGCAAGATTGTTATAAAAATTAGAAATACGTTATAAAATTTAAAATATGTAAAATGTCTGGCAAAATAATGGACACAAAACAAGTGGTGGCTTTATTACATTCACCAGCTGAGGCTGGGAAGAAGGGCACTTCAGATAGGGAGTTGTTTCTGTCAGCTGTCAATAAGTCAGCCCCTGACTCATGACGACCCTACATATGTTACAGAGTAGAACGGTAGGGTTTTCTTGGCTGTCATTTTTTTTTTTTTTTTTTCTGTACTTTAGATGAAGGTTTACAGACTGAATTAGTTTCTCATTAAACAATGAATACACACACTGTTGTATGACATCGTTGCCAACCCCACGACATCTCAACACTCTCCTCTTCTTGACCTTTGGTTCCCCATTACCAGCTTTCCCGTCCCCTCCTGCCTTCTCGTCCTTGACTTTGGGCTGGCGAGCCCATTTAGTCTTGTTTTGTTTTATGGGCCTTTAAGGGTGAACCTCAAGAGTGACTTCAGTACTGAGTTGACAGGGTGTCCGGGAGCCATACTCTCAGGGTTTCTTCAGTCTCTGTCAGACCAGTAAGTCTGGTCTTTTTTGTGTGTGTGAGTTAGAATTTTGTTTTACAAAATTTTGTTCTACAGCTCTGTCAGGGACCCTCCATTGTGATCTATGTCAGAGCAGTTGGTGGTGGTAGCCAGGCATCATCTAGTTGTGCTGGACTGAATCTGGCGGAGACTGTTGTGTTTCATGTGTTCCATTAGTCCTTTGGACTAATCTTTCCCTTGTATTTTTGGTTTTCTTCATTCTCCCTTGCTCCAGATGAGGTGGGAGGGGTGGAGTATCTTAGATGGCCAGTCACAAGCTATTGAGACCCCAGACACTACACCAAAGTAGCATGTAGTATATTTTCTTTATAAACTATGTTATGCCAATTGAGCTAGATGTCCCCTGAGACCATGGTCCCCAGCCCTCAGCCCAGTAATTTGGTCCCTCAAGGAGTTTGGATGTGTCTATGAAGCTTCCATGACCTTGGTCAAGTTGTGCTGACTTCCCCAGTATAGTGTACTGTCTTACCTTTCGCCAAAGTTACCACTTATCTATTGTCTAGTTAGTGTTTTTCCCTCCGCATTCTTCCCCTCCCTGAAAAAAAAAAAAAAAACACTGCCATTGAGTCGATTCTGGCTCATAGCAACCCTATAGGACAGAGTAGAACTGCCCCATAGGGTTTCCAAGGACCGCCTGGTGGATTTGAACTGCCGACCTTTTGGTTAGCAGCCAAACTCTTAATCACTGCATCACCGGCTGTAATCTTTACAGTAGCAGTTCTCCAGGCCTTTCTCCTGGGGAACGGCTGGGTAAGTTTGAACAGCTAACATTTAGGTTTGCAGCCCAGCACAAACCGTTTGTGCCATCCAGCCTCCTTAGATAGAGAGCGCACTGGTGTACAAACAGAAGTGTGAAAAGAAGTAGTACGTTTTGTCACCAGAAAGTAGCTAACTGCATCGGAAGAGAAGGGCTTGAAAGAAGGGAATAATAGGGATGAATCTGACAGGCCAACTGGGCTCCATTGGTAATAGATCAGAACTGTCGTAGGTGAAAGAAAGGCCAGCATCATTCGGCCTTGTCAGTCATTGCTGTGCCAGAGCCTCTCAGCCAGTCTGCTTTCCCAGACTGCTTCTACTCACTCTTCCTCTTCCTCAGCCCTTCTCTGTCCCTCACGCTCTGAGAGTCCCACACCACTTCCCCAGTTCCTATCTTCAGCATGACCATATGCCATTTCTCCTGATCCTTTAGCAGCCACTTCTATTTAGAGATCCATTGAAAGCACTTTCTATCATTTCTCCTGCAGGTGCGTTCTGTTCTAAGAATACCCAACAACAAAAATCGAAACATCTAACAAAGAAGTGACAGGGAGAGCTTGATGGTACCAGGGATTCATTGCTCTCTAGACCTCCATTCCTTCAGGAGTTCATTGCAAATAGTAATAGTACCAGCCTCACTGGATTAAATGGGATAACTCATGGGAAGCGTCTAACACAGCGTCTGTCTGGCACATAGTAAGTTCTCAAACATGCAGCTGTTGTTGTTAATATTAGTGTTATTATTATGTGCTTTATAAAATAATTGACCATTCAACACTTTTGAGTGTATACTATGTGCCGAGTATCAAAGAGCTCCTTGACAAACACATACCTACAACTTTTCAGGCAGACGTATTCTGCATAGAAGAAAGCACAAACATATGGGAGCAATTTAATTTAATCATCACCTAATTAGCCAAACTATTTATAATAGGCCTTACAATGACTCTGAAACATTCTCACTTCTAAATGCCGGAAGCTGCGTCTTCCCGTTATTCTCTCCCCTGGAAAACTGTGAGTGGAGTGAGTGTTGGCTCCATGCTGAAGCTTCCTCACGGTTACACTTAGACCTCACTGATTCTAGTCATTTCCTTTCTTTGTCATTAGATGAGGAGCTGACTGCTTCTGCCATCTTTCCTCATTCCGTGACATTTCCCTAATGGTGATTGTTCTTTGCGTAGATGGCTGTGCCTGAGATAGTAGAATAAGAGCTAGTATTAACACTTAGTATATGGCAGGGACTGTTCTAAGCATTTCAGTCAATCCTCCCAACAACCCTGTGAGACATGTGTTATCAGTATCCCCATTTACTAAGGGAACAAAGTTCTGAGTGGTTAGGTGACCAGGTGTCTCAGTCTTCTAGGACTGCTATGACAAATTACCACGAATTTGGTGGCTTAAAAAAAGATATAAACTTATTCTCCCACTGTTCTGGAGGCTAGAAGTCTGAAATCAAAGTTTTGGCAGGACCATGCTTTCTATGAAGGCTCTTGGGAAGACTCCCTCCTTATTTCTTCCAGCTTCTGGTGGCTCCCAGCAATCCTTGGTGCTCCTTGGCTTGTCACTGCCTCACTCCAGTCTCTGCCTCTATCTTCACATGGCCTTCTCAGAAGAACACCAGTCACTGGATTTCAGGCTGATCCTAGTCCGGTATGGCCTTATCTTAACTAATTATATCAATAGAGACCCTATTTTCAAATAAGGTCACATTCTGAAGTCCAGGGTGGAGGGGGTGCATGAATATGGGGAGGAGGAACACTATTCAACCCAGTACACCTGCCCAGTGTCTCACAGTTGGCAGGTAGTACAGTCGAGGCCCGCACCCAGGCAGTCTGCATCCAGCACTCATGTTCTGAATGGCCAGGCCACAATGCCTCCCAAAGAGTCATCAAATCCAAGAGAAGTAGAAACCTTGGTGATACAAAGCAGTTGTTGCTGTGTGCTAAGCCTGTTCTTGCCGTTAGTCTACCAGTTAACCCAAAGCTTTCTCTACAGAATCCAGATCCACAGCTGTTGTCAAGTTAACTCTGACTCATGACAAACTTACATAAAACAGAACAGAACATTACCTGCTCCAGCATTATCCTCACAATCAATTATTAGCATGTTCAAGTCCATTGTTGTGGCTATTGTGCCAATACATCTCACCAAGGGTCTCCATCACCCTTACTAGCCCTCTACTTCACCAAATATGACATCCTCCTCCAGCAATTGATTCCTCCTGATGCCAAGTCCAAAGCAAGTGAGTCAGACAATGTTCTGTTGTGATCCGTAGGGTTTTCATTGGCTAATTTTTAGAATTAGATCAAGAGGCCTTTCTTCTTAGTCTGAAAGTTCCGAAACCTGTCCACCATGGATGACCCTGCTGATATTTGAAATACTTGTGGCATAGTTTCCAACATAACACCATCTGTGTGCCTGACCTCAGTTCATGATCTTACCATCCCCAGTCACCCAAATATGATGCTTAGAGTCATCCTCAACTCCTCCCTCCTCCTCCTCTCTGGGCCGCACATCCAACTGCTCAACAAGGACCATCAATTTTATATCTAAAATGTCTTCCCTAATCCCTTTTTCAAATCTCACTACTGCCACATTGGTGAGGTAATTCATTCTGCAATATTTATTATAGACTAAAGATACAAAGGGAAGCCCTGGTGGTATAGTAGTTAAGTGCTATAGCTGCTAACCAAGAGGTCAGCAGTTCAAATCCACCAGGTGCTCCTTGGAAACTCTATGGGGGCAGTTCTATTCTGGCCTATAGGGTCACTCTGAGCTGGAATCAACTCGATGGCAGTGGGTTTGGTTTTTTGGTTAAAGATACAAAGGTGGAAGTTATAGGCTTCCTCAAATAATTCACAGCCTAGAAAGAGAGGCAGGCACATAAACAGATAACTCAAGGTATTTTGGCAAGAGGCAAAATAGACGTAAAGAAAATGATGCAATAGTATCAGGATACATAAAACATCTTGTGCCCTCCCACCTAAACCCAATAGGCTCCTACCCCACATGTCTTCTTTACTGTACCCCCATCTAGTCCATTCTTCACACTGCCACAATAACAATCTTCCTCCAGCACAGCCCTTTTGGTGGCTGACCCTTGTCCATGGAAAGGTTAGTGTTGGGGCAGATTTCCAAGTACTAATATATATAAGCTGCGGAAGAAGTGATGGGAGTTATGAGCTTGTTCAGAGAAAGCACTGAAGTGAAAGGAGAAACCACCTCCCATCTGTCAGTTTGTCATGCTCTGATGACTTACATGTTGCTGTGATTCTGGAAGCTCTGCCACCAGTATTTCAAATACTAGCAGACTCACCCATGGTGGACAGGTTTCAATGGAGCTTCCAGACTAAAACAGACTAGAAAGAAAGGCCTAGTAATCTGCTTCTAAAAATTAGCCATTGAAAACCCTATGGATCACAACAGAACACTGTCTGACTCACTTGCTTTGGGCACGTCATCAGAAGAGATCAATCACTGGAGGAAGACATTTTGCTTGGTGAAGTAGAGGGCCACTGAGGGTGATGGAGACCCTTGGTGAGATGGATGGGCACGATAGCCACAACGACGGACTTGAACTCTCTGGTGATTGTAAGGATGATGCAGGGCCAGGCAACAATTTGTTCTCTCGTATATAAGGTCACCATGAGCTGTAGTCAACTCACTGGCAGCTAACAGCAAGAGGAGAAAATTGTGAGACTGGAACCCTAGGAAAACAGTGACATTATAAGGTCGGCAGAGAGCTAGTAAGATGCTCAAAAACATCACTCACAGAGGTGCGGTGAAAACCAGAAAGGGGAAAGAAGACAAGGATGATAGCATAACAATTGGTTCAAAACAGTCCATAGCATCAAATGCTGCTAAAATTTTAAGCAAGAAGAGAACTAAAAATAGGCTATTGCCTATTGATTCATGAAAATTAAATATTTCAGTCAACTGATCTGATTAGAAATCAGGTTTCATCGGTTTGAGGTTTGAATATGAAGTTCAGGAAAGACAGCAAGTAGTATAATTTCCTCTTTTAGGAAAGTTAGTAGTGAAAGGGATGCATTTAGAGCACTCTGTCTTTTATGGAGCCCTAGTGGTGCAGTGGTTAAGAGCTATGGCTGCAAATCAAAAGTTTGGCAGATTGAATCCACAAGCCACTTCCTGAAAACCCTACAGGGCAATTCTACTGTGTCCTGCTATGAGTTGGAATCGACTCAATGGCAATGGGTTTTCGTCTTGTATGTCATTTTTCTGAGTCCATGGTCTTGGCTATAAATACTGAAAGCGAACACTGTCTTGCTCATATTTATATCCTTACCCCCATTTCCGCTCCATGGTTACCAGCAGAGTGTTCAATCAGTGTTTGTTTATTTAAAACAATGGTAATTTTTCCATAATTAGCTCATCTAAAATATGTGAGGGTGCTTGGAAATAGTTTCTTCCATCAGCGTTTGAAAATATTGTTCATCATTGCTCATCAACGTTGTTTTGTCCTATTAATTTGTATTCTCTAAGAAGAAATAGCTAAGTAAACTAAGGTAAGCTTTCATAGATCACATTTGAGTTATCATAAATTCAAGATTTATTTTTGCAATTTTGGCAATCTGTGAACTTGCAATATAAGTTGTATCAGCTTCCTAGGGCTGCTGTAACAAATTACCACAAATTGAGAGGCTTAAAACAACCAAAATTTATTCTCTCACAGTTTTGGAGGCCAGAAGTCTGAAATCAAAATGTTGGCAGGGCTATGCTCCCCCTGAGGGCTCTAGGAAAAATTCTTCCTTGCTTCTGGTGGTTGCCTGCAATCCTTGGTGTTCCTTGGCTTGTAGCTTCATCACTCCAATCTCTGCCTCCATTGTCAAGTGGACTTCCTCGTGTGTACATGTCTCCAAGTCTCTCCCTCCTCTAAGACACCTAATCATTGGATTAGAGCCCACCCTAATCTTAATGATGACCTCATCTTAACTTGATTATACCTTCAAAGACCCTATTTCCATATAAGGTCACATTCACAAGTGTTAGGAGTTAGGACTTCAGCATATCTTTTGGGGGGACACAATTCAACCCACAACATAGGTCAATGAAAAAGCAGAATTTGCATTACCACCACGACTAACCCAGTGCATCACCACCACGACTATAACAAAGAAATGTATAAACAACATAAAGCATAAAGCAAAGTTCCACCAGTGTGCCCACTGGGTCAAGTGTTGGAACTAACTGTTTGACCCATTACTCATGTTTGATCCTATTTCCTGGGTCAATAGTGCCTAATAGTAAATGTTCTCTTTAAAAAATAACCTATATTAGCATGCAGGTGCCAGGGCTATTATTCTCAAACACACTAGATTCCCATTGGCGGTGCACACAAAACCATTTACACCATGTAGCAGTACAGTGATGGCACATGTACATTTACACAGAGGAAATACATCCTCGGAAAACATCAAAAGTTCTCTTCCTACCCACTCCAAGAGCTCTTCTCCAGCAGTTCTCCCATAGGTTAGCCCCAGGGTATTCTGAAAGTCTATTTAGTTATAACCCTGGCACTGGCCCCTGCAAATACGAAGTCTTTAGCACAACAAAGGGAATGGAGAAGCTCACATTCTCCAGAGTAGGCCTGAGCCTTGCCAAATTCTCCCATCACTCAAGCCTTTACAAAACGGAGGGCTCCCCATGCCTGCCTAGAGCCATAGTTGGTCAGGCTTGATCTGTCTGCTGAGACTTGGCATCCCATGGCTCTGGGTGCTACCACTCCAGGTCTAGCTGCAGTGCCAGCCATGCAGCCCTTCAACAGGGAGTCTGTGCACAAGGGCCCTCGGCAATGGCACGTTGGCATCTCTCAGGAGCACCAGGAGGAGGGTAGAAAGCGTTCAATGAAACACTGGATCAGCAAGTACCATTACTCATGGCCAGAAAGCAAGCAATGGAGCTGAAAGATTAAGCACAGTCCTCACAGCAGACAGGAGGTTCTCCTGGGAATTCCCTGACTCCAGCACCTGGCACCCTCTCCAACCTTTAAGGGCAAGACATAGAGCAGGTCTTTGTGCCTCCCTAATCCTGGTGGCACAGTGGTTAAGCATTCAGCTATTAACCAAAAAGTAGGCAGTTTGATCCACCAGCCACTCCTTGGAAACCCTATGGAGCAGTCCTGCTCTGTCCTATAGGGTCGCTAGAAGTTGAAATTGACTCCACGGCAACAGGTTTGTTTTCTGACACATTGATCTAAACTTCGAAGCCTAGAGCGATTGCTTCCACAGAAAGTTATCTTGCAGGTCTCATTTGCATGTTACCAAGTCTACCTGGTTATTCAGAGAAAAATGTGTACGCCTCTCACTAAGGACCGTCTCAGCACACATGCGTTCAAGCCCCAAGGGTCGTCATCCAGCTGAATTTCTGTCTTAACCAAGCAGTCCGGGGAAAAGAAGTGTAAAGAGAAGCATAATCCATGATGAGCCTCTGTAGGGGGTGCTGAATTTTTAACTGCCATTTAAAAAAGGTAATTGCTTGAATCCACTGTAAACCTCAAGGGACTGGATCTTGCTTTCCCTCAGCCAAAAAAGCACTTAGTCATTTCTTCTCTTGTCTGTCAAAACAGGCCCTGGCTTCAACACACTGCCCAATTCAAATCCTGTAATTCCCTCTAAGTCTATCATAACCTTCCAAAATAAGCTTGTTAGTTTAAAATAGCCTTGTAAATAGCACTCACCAACTCACAGAGCAAATTATGATTTATACCTGGAAAAAAAGGAAAACTGTCGGCATTTAGCTCATCCATGAGGAAAGAATGATGTGTTGATGGGCTACTGTTTTAGTAATCTTTCCTTTAAAACATAAAATTTTGTCTTTTTCTTGTTATAAGAATGAAACATGATCATTAGGGAAAATTTAGAGAACAGAGCTAAGCGAAAAAAAAAAAAAAGAAAAGAAAAATTAAGTGATCTATAATGCCACAATGGAGGTGTCACTTCTGCTAACAATTTGACTTGCGTTCTCCCAGATCACTCTCTCTCTTTCTCAAGTTCATCCACAAAATGGACTCGTAAGGCTCATGATCAGTATCGGCAAGGACATCTTTGAGGGTGAAATCTGTGTCAAGAAATAACTGAGAGCGCTGAACAGTTGTAGCCACCAAAACTCAATGAGCCCTGTGAAGCATCAAGTCATGTTCACTAGGTTCAAACCATAATAGCCTCATTGGGTGCTCGGCTGTGTTTTAAATCCGTGTAATAACTCTCGGCACCAGGCGGGAGTAGGGACATGGGAAACCAAGAGGACTTACTGCGAGTCAACATGTTTGTTGATCCTGGACAAGTGGCTGAGCCAGAGGACCGAAGCACCTTGCAGGGCAGACAAAAAGGGGGAGATGAAGCTTCTGCCCTGCGCTCGCTCCCTTCTCAGGGGGACAGACGCTGGGAATCTTTCCATCAGTGCAGAGCACAGCGATCAGTGCCACCTAAGCTCTGCATGACTTTGTCGTGTCAGAAGACAGCCCTCTCCCAGCGGAGATCATTATTTGACATTTAATCAAGGGCAGTAGAGATCCTTCCAGAGGCATCTGCCCAGAATTTAAACACAGGCTGTGGAACAAAGAGGTCAATTTAAAGAAAGTCTAGATAAAATGACAACTACTACAACAACAACAATCACAAAGCCGCAGCTTCTTTAAGGGGCAGAGATGTGGGTGCAGTGTTTCTAGGGGTGGATACAGACCCGCTTCCCTTGAATATGGGCAAAGAAGCTCTTCGAGAAGCTCACCAAGCCCAGCATTCAGTTCTGAGCAGCGGAAGTTCAGAGGCACATAAGAGGCCCTTGGGCCTCTGCATCCTGGCCAGGGACCAAAGGCTCAGTCAGCTTGACACAATCAATCCCATTAAAACGGAGAGTCCTTACAACCGGAGAGAATTCCTCCCGGCAGCCGCATTGCCTTAAACTATCTGCCAAAGCCTATCCGAGGGATGTTTGCACTATACTTGGAAAATATAAATACTTTAGAGGGAAAAAGAGGGAAGTGGAGCTCATATTTCCTGAGCTCTTGCTAACTACCAAGCATTTCATTTTACCCCATTTAATCTTCACAATAGCCTTAGAGGGCATAGTATTGTTCCCATTTCACAGACGAGAAAGCTGAGGTTCAGATTGCTTAATGGGTTTGCTCAGAGTCCTACAAGGAAGCGACAGTTGGCATTTGAATCCCTGTGCAACTGGTTCCAAGGGCAGCGGTGGTTCAGCGGTGGAACTCTCGGCTTTCATGCGGGAGATCTAGGCTCCATTCCTGGCCCGTGCAGCTCATATGGAGCCACCACCCTTCTGTCAGCGGAAGCTCGTGTGTTCCTATGATGCTGAACAGGTTTCAGCGGAGCTTCCAGACTGAGATGGAGTAGGAAGAAAGGCCTGGAGATCTATTTCCAAAAACTCCAATGATTTTCCATAGGGGGAAAATCAGCAACTGATCACGGGGATGGTGCAAGACCCAGAAGCGTGTCATTCTGTTGTACGTGGAGTCTCCGTAAGTCATGGCTAACTTGATGACAGCTAACGATAACAACAACAGCACCCGGTTCCAGAATTCACGATCTTAACCTCTACATCATTCTGATCCCAATTCCCTTTACTGAGTTCTTTCCACTAGATCATTGATTTCCTCTTTTCATCAGAAGAATGATGAGTTTTTACAGGTGATTATAATGAATGGGAAATCTTAGTGTTTCAGAGATTTACACTCCGCACAGCAAAGAGCCAGAAGTCAGGATGGAGACGGCCTTTACGTAGGCTTAACATTTGGGGCCCTCTGCTTTAGCATAATTAAGAACGAAGCACATAGCACAATGACTATTTAATATATTTAACATTTAATATTTATCTAATGGAGCCCTGGTGGTACAGTGGTTAAGAGCTTGGCTGTTAACCAAAAGGTCAGCAGTTTGAATCCACCAGCCACTCCTTGGAAACCCTATGGTTTCTACTCTGTCCTATAGGGTTGCTACCAGTCAGAATCAACTTGACAGGTTTAGTTTTTGTTTATTTATCTAACACTTAGCCAGGACTCCAAGAGACAAACACAGAGAGTCAAGAACAAAAACTCAGGAAAGAGAAAGTGAGGAGTAGATAAGACATTGAAGGTTTGAAGGAGAAGATAAGGTTTGTTGTTTTGTGCGTTCCTACATAGTGCCATTCTGATTCCCAAAGCAATGTTGTCTCTCCTCAAGAAAAAGGACAATGTTTCCCCGAGCAGGGAGCTGGCCTCAGAGCATGCCGGGGACCCCTGTCCGCAGGACGGATTCCACTTGAGGTTTTCCAGGGGTGGAATCGATGGCCCTGGGCCATCTGTGCCCTGGGCTGGACCCCACAAGGTCTCACCATAACAGCTGAGCGGGGCTAAGATTGCAGCCTTCAGCACCCTGGAAAAAAACAGCTGCTGCGGTTCCTTTGCTCACTACCCTGTTCTCCACTGGAGAGTGGGACATTAAGGTCTTTGTTATTCACGCAGCAGTTGGAATCTCTATCCATTTAAGGAAGGAAGCCGAAGGGTAATCCAGCCCTGGCTGTGCCATTGACAAGTGACTCACTCATTTCTACCACGTGAACTATGGATGAACCCAGGCCCAGTGGCTCAGGCCTTCCTTGGCCGTGGTCTACAGCCTGTACTCGATTAAGCTTAATGGATTCCTGAGGAATATGTGCGGTCTATATATTAAGTCAAATTAAGCCCCGTGTACCATAAACCATGCTTCTGTTTGTTTTGATAACATTAGAGAATAGGAAGGGAAAAAAATGGGTCTGGGAAAAGTGCAAGAGTGCGGCTACTTTGGTTTACCCCAGAAGGAATCCAAGCCAGCACTTGCTTGATGGGCTGGAGGGCTCAAGGCTTCCTCCAGTGGCGTCGATAAGGTTGGTGTCACCCACTGCGGTACTTCCTGGTGTCACCCCTCCTCCACCCAGAATGGGCGGGGCCGGCAGGTGAAACTCCCCCCACCAGGCAGCCCTGCCCTGCCTCCACATAGAGCAGAGCACCACAAGCCCAGCCCCTACAGATGTCCCCCCAGCTTCTCCCCTCACCCATTGGCCAAGATGAAGACCTTCCTCTCTGCCCAGTGGCCTGGTGGCCCCCACCCTGACTGGTGAGTGACGGGGGGAGGGCAGGTAACAGGTTACTGCACAGGTGACTCCAGCCCTAGTGATGCCACTGCCTTGGTGTCCTCTCCCCTGGTGGCACCAGTCAGCCTGCTGCCAGGACCGCTGTCACCACTGACTCTGGGATCATTTTGGTGTCATCCCCCCTGACAGTGTCAGGGGTGCAGACTTCCCCTCCCCCCCATCTTCTCCACACCTCTAGTGAGGCCACTGGCATCCTCCATGGACATACTGGGACTTGAAAGGCTGAGGGACAGCATGGAGTTGAGCACAGACCTTGGAGAAGGGAGCATTCCAGGTGCATAAAATCCCTGCTCTGCTACTTACGGCCATGAAATCTTGGGTAGCTAAGTAATATTGCCTACCCTCAGTTTCTTCATCTGTAAAATGGTCCACCCCTACTTCATAGAGAATGTACTGTTTAGCAGCACAGTGCCAGAGTACATAAGAAGCATTAATAAAAGATGGTTGTTATTGTTAGTTCCTATCAAGTTGGCTCTGACTCATGACGATCCCATGTATAACAGAACAAAACATTGCCCAGTCCTCCTGCACCATCTTCACAATTGTTAGTATGCTCCAGTTCATCAGTGTGACCGCTGTGCATTTTGAGTGCCTTCCAACCTAGGGGGCTCGTCTTCCAGCACTATTGTTGTTGATGTTGATAGGTGTGGTTGAGTCGGTTCCAATTCATGGTGACTCTATGTACAACAGAATGAAATACTGCCCTGTCCTGCACCATCCTCAAGATCATTGTTACGCTTGAGCTCATTGTTGCAGCTGTTGTGTCACTCCATCTCATCACGGGCCTTCTTCTTTTTCGGTGACCCCCTACTTTACCAGGCATGATGTCTTTCTCCAGGGACTGCTCCCTCCTGATAACATGTCCAAAGTATGTGAGACGGAGTCTCACCATCATCATTTCTAAGGAGCATTCTGGCTGTACTTCTTCCAGGACAGATTTGTTTGTTCTTCTGGCAGTCCATGGTATATTCAATATTCTTCACCAACACCATAATTCAAAGGCATCAATTCTTCTTTGATCTTCCTTATTCATTGTCCAGCATTGGCATGCATATGAGGCTATTGAAAATACCATGACTTGGGTCAGGAATGCCTTAGTCCTCAAAGTGAGATCTTTGCTTTTCAACACTTGAAAGAGGTCTTTTCCAACAGATATGCCCAATGCGATACATCCTTTGGTTTCTTTGCTGCTACTTCCATGGGCGTTGATTGTGGATCCAAATAAAATTAAATTCTTAAAAACTCCAATCTTTTCTCCATTTATCATATGTTGCTTATTGGTCCAGTTTTGAGGATTTTTGTTTTCTTTGTTTTGAGGTGTAATCCATACTTAAGGCTATAGTCTTTGATCTTTAGAAGTGCTTCAAGTCCTCTTTGCTTTCAGCAAGCAAGGTTGTGTCAGCTGCATATCGAAGGTTGTTAATGAGCCTTCCTCCAATCCTGATGCACCGTTCTTCTTCATATAGTCCAGCTTCTTGAATTATTTGCTCAGCGTACAGATTGAATAAGTATGGTGAAAGGATACAACCCTGATGCACACCTTTCCTGACTTTAAATCACGCAGCATCCCGTCATTCTGTTCGAATGACTGCTATTTGGTTTATGTACAGGTTCCACATGAGGACAATAAAGTATTCTGGAATTCTCATTCTTCACAATGTTATCTATAATTTGTTATGATCCAGAACTATATCAGACAATATTCTGTTGTGATCCGTAAGGTTGTCATTGGCTGATGTTCAGAAGGAGATCACCAGGACTTTTTTTCCTAGTCAGTCTGGAAGCTCCACTGACACCTGTCCACCATGGTTAATACTGCTGGCATTTGAAATACTGGTGGCATAGCTTCCAGCACAGCGTCATAGCAACATGCAAACCACCACAGTATGACAGTACAACAAACTGACAAACAGGTGGTGGAATAAAAGATATATATACATATATATCTGTACATATACATATATATATCTTGTTGGAAACCCTAGTGGTGTAGTGGTTACGAGCAATGGCTGCTAACCAAAAGGTCAGCAGTTCAAATTACTAGGCACTCCTTGGAAGCCATATAGGGCAGTTCTACTCTGTCCTATAGGGTCACTGTGAATCGTAATCAACTCGATTGCAATGGGTTTGGTTTTTTAGTTTTTACCAGGGGGTGGATGACTCAGTAAGCAAGGTAAGCACAGGCTTACTTGTGTTTACTTACTGGCACCAGTGGGAAGAGAGATCTAGTTATTACGGGATGTATGCAGAAATTGTCCAAAACTTTTCAAAGTCAATCTTATTTTATTTTGATTTTTAAATTTGGATGGTTCCCAAAAGATCTGGAGTTTAAATGTGGTCTGGATGTTGGTAGAAAGAATGTACAGTGATATATGTCTTAGAGAATGTGAAGGTCTGTGAAGATAAGATCCATCCAGCACTTTTGGTACCACATGGGCAGGTGCAGGTGGGAGGGAAGCTCGGAAAGCAACATAGATTGTCACATCTTCAGGAAAACTGGGAATCCTAGTGCTTGGGGACACTGAGATGTCAATACATTTGGATTCACCCTCCTTCACTTCTTGTTTATAGATATTTCATAATGAAGATGTACATCTCTCTCTGGTCAATAGTTCTTAGCCAAATAATCAAAATGAAATAAATTAAAGCCCTGTTTTACATCCATGGATTTTCTTTTTCTTTTCTCTTTCCAATCGCAAAGTCTAGGGCCATGGAGGAGTGTTAGAAGTTTGCCATCATCTCCTCTCACTCCTTTGTTCGAAGCTGTGACTTCATTATGCTGAGTGAAATAAGACAGTCACAAGGGGACAAATAATGTATGAGTCCACTTATATGAAAAATCTGGGACAGGCAAGTATACAGAGACCAAAGTTTATTAGTGGTTACCAGGGGCCAGCGGGAGGGAGGGGGAAAGAGGAACTCACTGCTTAGGGGACACTGAACTTCTCATAAGGCTGATGGAAAAATTTAGAAATGCATAATGGTGATGGTTGGACAACATGATAAACATAGCTCATGTCACAGAAATTGTACACGTGAAGAATGTTGAATGGGAAACAATTTGTCACATACCTATTTACCACAATAAAAAATTAAAAAGCCATGACTTCAGAGTCCTTCCTCTGGCCCCTCCCAACGAAGAGGTGACATCGACCTCGCCCTTGAAGGAGAAGCTCTCGGCAGGGCAGGGGTGGGGAGGCTCCAGTGTGGCTGGAATGAACCAAGGGATCAATCCCAGGGGACCGTGTGGCTATTGATTCCACTTGCCAATTGTCTGGCGGGGACAGTGACCGCTTTCCCCAGGAGGAGCACAAAGTGATAACTGTGCGAGGTGCCCATCAGGCCACAGCAATCGGGCGGGGGACTACAGTGCGCCTTTGTGATCCGGAAGCTCAATGTGGGATGGGTGGGAGGGGCTGAGAGGCAAACCTCTCCAGCCTCAAGGGTTCCTAGAGGGAATATACCCTAATAAGTGCTGTATGTCAGCTTGTCGCAGGTCAGGTAATTGGGTGCATTGAGATATTTTGTAGAATTAAAGAGAGGGGCCAGAGGGAGGATGTGAGAAGCAGAACAGCTAAGAAAAAAATGAAACGTTAGCTCGTCTGTATCATTGTACTCATTGGCCAGAGAGAGACAATTTATCATCAAAAAAAAAAAAGAGAGAGAGAGAGAAGCTGTTGTTCCTTGTTCATCTCCCATCATTAAAAAAGTTTCTACATTGCCGGGGGCGTTTCCCAGGAAAATAGAAATTCTGAAGAAACAATGGTTCACTTAATACAGAGAGGGAAATATTGCCGACCGATCCAGCTTTGAGGAAGAAGGCTTGCAGCTCCATCTCAGATCCAGAACTTTCTTTCCCCCAGGCCCTCAGACAGGAGCAGGAACTAGCTTGGTGGTGGTAGTGCTGGTGATGGAGGGGAGGATGGGAGGATTGCAGAATTAGAGAACACTCAAATTTGCAATCCCTAGGTCTAGCTAGTAGGAACCCCCACGCCCCCATCCCTGTCCCAGTGCGACTCCAAAGGAAGGAGTCACCACTGCTAGAACACCTGAGCTGCCCCCAGGCCTGTGATTCTGCAGAAACTCTCCTTGGACCCATCACCATCTGACCAAGGTCCCTGCCCAGGCTGGCTCAGAATCTCATCCCTAGAGATGGAATTGACCCTCTCTTAGGCCACTTACCCTAGTCTGCCTTGCTTGGAATGGGGGTAGCCCTTGCCATTGAGTCTATTTTGACTCATAGCGACTCACAGGACAGAGTAGAACTGCCCCATAGGGTTTCCAAAGCTGTGCCAGCAATCTTTAGTGAGCAGGCTCACACATTTTTCTCCCGAGGAGGAGCGGTTGGTGGGTTCAAACCACCAACAAGGATGGGTTATCCAATAAGCAAGGTAAGCACGGGCTTACTTGTGCTTACTTACTAATCTGAAGTAAACAATTTCACATGGATTTTACCACATCTTGCCTTGCTTACATCACCCGGCCTTACCTTGTTTACTGGGTCACCTGCCCCTGTCCTAAACCAAACCCGTGGCTAGCGAGTTGATCCCAATTCATAGCGACACTATAGGACAAAGTAGAACTGCACCATAGGGTTTTCAGGGAGTGGCTGGTGGATTCAAACTGTCGACCTTTTGGTTAGCAGCCAAGCTCTTAGCCACTGTGCCGCCAGGGCTCCCTGCCCCTGTCAGGGACTGTAAATTTGAAAAGAGGCTTTGATTCTGTAGGAAAGCGCTGTGGGATTGGGAGAGAGACAGATGCCAGCCATATCTAGAAGCAGAATCTTTGATGTGGTGAAAAAATGTGCCCAGTGCACAGGGGAGGGGGAGAACCACTCCCACTGGAAACTGCTGGTGCAGGGCGTTTTCCTGCACCCCGAGACAGAGAGCAGCACAAAGAGCCGTAAGGCTTAACCAAGTGGTCCTATGTCTGTGCACCCTCCCCTTTAGCGAGGTCCTTTAGAGAGTAGGACCTTAGTGAGGAAAGGCCACAGAATGGCTTTTACTTCCTGAGTCTCCAGGAGGTGACCGGGTGATAAGAACCTGCTCTGCCGCCACAGTCCTGCCCGTCTCTCTCTTCCTGCTGGAAGGGCCCCAGGAGCCAAAGCTGCAGGCGGGGTGGGGGTGGGGGACTGGGGCAGGAAGTTTCTGTTTCCAACTGAAGCAGAAATTCAGCCCAGGCAGCCCCCGCTGCAAAGTTTAGCAAGTAGGTCTTCCCTTAGAAGATCGTTATTTCTTCTACCCCACCAGAAGGGGACTGGGGGACATTTAAGGAGGAGATGAAAAAGTGGCATCCTGAATTAATTTCCTAGGGCTCCCGTGACAAAGCACCACAAAGTGAGTGGCTCATAAGAGCAGAACTTTCTTGTCTCACAGTTCTGGAGGCTGAGAGTCCTAAATCAGCATGTCAGCCGTGCTGATTCCTTTTGAGGCTGTGAGGGAGAATCTGTTCATGCCTCTTGCCTAGCTTCTGGTAATGACCAGCGACCCTTGGTGTGCCTTGTCTGATAGATCCCGCCAGTTTCTGCCTTCGTCATCACATGGCCATCTTCCCTCTGTGTGTCCCTCTGTTTCGTCTCCTCCTTGATAAGGACATCACTCAGGTTGGTTAGAACCCACCGTACTCTAATATGACCTCATGTTAAGGCATAACATCTTCAAACACTCTCTTTCCAAACAAGGTCATGTTCACAGGTATCAGGGATTAGAACTTCAACACATCTTTTTGGAGGATACAATTCAATCCATAACAACTCCTTTTTCAGTTTTACATTTGAAAGTTAAGCCCCAGGACTATGACTTTTATTCTGAATTACACTTGTCCATCCCGCCACACACCACACACACATGCACACACACTTTTACTTCATTGCAAAGCAAGGTAGCTTCCCTCAGACACATCAAGAATGAGGCTTAGATACCAGTATCCAGTGGCCACCAAGCCAATTTCAGCTCATGGTGACCCATGTGTGTCAGAGTAGAGCTGGGTTTTCAATGGCTAGTTCTTCAGAAGTAGATCACCAGGTCTTTCTTTCAAGGCAACTTTGAATGGAATGGAACCTTCAAACTTTCAGTTAGCAGCCATTTGCACCACTCAGGGACTCCAAAGTTTCCGTAGGAGATTCCTAATTGAAGAGCCGAGGGCCTAAAGTTTCTTCAAAACTTTATGCTAACCAAAAATATCCCCTGAAGTCTTCTTAAAACCAAATAATAAAGAAGCTTAGCTAAACTAGTAAAACATGTCTGCCTTGAGCGTTATGCTCTTTTAAGAACTATTTCTATGGGATCAAAGTGACAACTACAACTCGAAAGGCTAGATAGGAACCTTAGGGGGCAGTGAGTTTATGTTAATGGGGGAGGAACAACTCAGAAAGGACAATGTGAATGGTTATACAACTCCAAGAATGTAATCAATGTCACTGAAATGTATTTTTAGAAATGGCTAAGTTGACATGTTTTGCTGCCTATATTCTCAACAACAATAACAAAATAAGTTTACAAAACAACAACAACAAAAAAAAACTTTATGTGGCAGGACGTGTGATCCTTTTCATTAATCTTAAAATCTAAAACCTGTGGGTAAGCATTACCTCAAAGGGGCCAGAGTCCTTCAGTGGGAGATTTAGTTCCAGCTGTTATAAACCCGCTAAACAATGCCTTGCACACCCTGGCAATCAGAAAATGTGAAAAAGCTCAGATAATGGGGGGATCATTGGAATATTGAAGCTGGTGTGTTTACGTAAGTATAGGGAAGGGGAGATTAACATTCCTGAATCCTCAGTTCCTAGGAAATGTCACACTCTTCCCCAAATCGCCTCTTGCTGAATAGGGAAGTGGCCAGAGGTTCGGTTACTGCGATCCAGTTAAACTAGAACTCAGACAAGGGAACAGGATGGAGTGGAGGACTCAGCAGGCTGTAAAAGAGGGTTTTGTTTCAGCTTCTAAGCTGAGCATGGAGGAAGGTGAAAGAACTGGGCATGGGTGAAAGCCGACTGCTGCTGAAGACCCTGACCTTCCTGTACACTGGGGAAGACTCTGTTGCCAGCACCCGCCCTCCCCACCCACTCCACACTCCCCACACGGTCTGTACACACCATCTGCCTGATCATGGCTGGGGGATCAAGACACTACCTCATCCAGAAATCCTGCAAAAAATCAACCCCCCAAACAGGAAATGGCATCTCCTTTCTAAGACACAATTCCATAGCTTGCTACTTCAACACAGCCCACCCACAGCCCTTTCTGGGTGCTACTATGGACGATGTTACTGTGGCAGCTCAGGACAAGTCCGTGGACTCAAGGATCTTGGAGCTTTTTTTTTTTTTTTTAGAGAGAAAAGGAGTACATGTTGGTAAAGATTAAGTGGAATTCCAGGCACTGGGTGTAAATGCAAAATCAGTAGCCTGGATCGAAAGTACAAAGGGTCCCATGGCCAAAGGTTCTGAATTCCCCATGAAAGACTTGATTTCAAATATATTGTCCCCATAAGCCACTGAAATGGTCCAGGTCTTCTAATATATCTGTTGCCGTTAGTTGCCTGGAGTTGACCCCTGACTCATGGAGACCCTATGTACAACAGGATCAGACCCTTGTGATTCATAGGATTTTCAGTCATTGATTTGCAGAAGTAGATCACCAGGCCTTTCTTCCTAGTCTGTCTTAGCCTGGAAACTCCACTGAAACCTGTTTAGCATCATAGCATCAGCAAGCCTTCATTGACAGTTGGGTGGTGGCTGCACTTGAAGTGCTTTGGCTGGGAATCGAACCTGTATCTCCTGCATGGAAGGCCAGAATTCTACCACTGAACCACCACTGCCTTCTAATACTTAGGTACACTGAAACAACATCTATCAGATTGCTCTCACTTTGGGAAGTTACATGGAAATATTTTTCAGACACTGTCTATTCTAATTTGGAAAGTATGGGTCCTGTAACTCTAAGAATTTTGAGGGCAGTAAGAAATAGCTTTTATTTGAGGTGGCCAAGGAAGTTCCCTAGAGGAGAAGGGAATGGGGTATTCCTTACTTGGGCTGAGGAGATGCCAATGGTAGGATATCTAGACAGAGAGAATGATGTAAGCCAAAGGCTGAGACATGAAAGCCGGGAATGTGCTCTTGAGGCCAAGTAGAAGCAAAAGGTTTGTGCTAAGGAGTGGGGAGTAAAGAGGTTGGGGAGCTAGTTTGTGTCCAGATAACACAGGGGCTTGAATGGCCAGCCAAGGGGTATAGACTCACTGTTTTATGCCACTAGCGCCCAGATGGTGTTCTGAAAAACATAGTGTTCTACCAGATCGCAGTGAACTGAAAAGTGCCCCCTCTCCAAATATATGTCCGCCCGGGACCTCAGAATGTGACATTATTTGGAATAAGGTTCTTGGCAGATGTAATTAAGTTAAGGGTCTTGAGAGGAAATCATCCTAGGCTAGGGTAGGCCCTAAATCCAATGACGAGTGTCCTTATAAGAGGACAGACATGCAGAGACCTAGGGAAAGCCATGTGATGATGGAGGCAGAGATTAAAGTGATCATCTATAAGCCGAGGATTGCAGGAACCACCAGAGACCAGGAAAGAGGCAGGAACCCAGTTCTCCCTCAGAGCCTCCAGGAGGAATCAACCCTGGCCTCCAAAACTGTAAGAGATTAAATGTCTGTTGTTTTAAACCACCAAGTTTGTGGTAATTTGTTACAGCCGCCCTAGAAACCAATTCACAGATGTTAACAAATGTTCTACGGATGAAAAAAGATGTGCTGGATGGCCCAGTCTCCACCCTTCTCCAACTTGCTCTGTTCCCTGGAAAGCTCACTTACATGGAACTGCATGATCCAGACTCCTGTCCCTTTTGATCTGGGTTGGGTTCAGATTGACAGGGATTGCAATGTGGGAGGAGAAAAAATTCGGGGTATTTACTCCCCTGGCTCCTCCCTGCCATTCTGCGTTTGGCAATGGCATGTCCCCCCACCTAGTTTTCAGCTCCTGCCAGGCAGCACCTCTTCCAAGCCCATAGCACCTTGGGTTCCGATTAAAAAAAAAAAAAAACCTTTTCTGGTAGCTGTTCTTAATGCCCTTAATGCCCCAGGTGGAAGTGGCTTCCCTCTGTTGCTAGTTCCTGGGTGCTTCCTCATCCCTTGTTGCTTTCCTTAATCTGTTCACACTTTTGTTAATAGTCCCTGCAATTATTTCTTCAAATGAGCCATCTGTTTCCTGCCAGGATTCCAGTCAAATAAATTTGGGGAAATGTTTGAAAATTTGCAGTGCTTAAGCTTCCAAAGAGTCCTGTAGTAAAGAAACTCTTTAACTTTGTTTTAGCTACAAAATCCTTTTTTTTCTCTCTCTCTCTCCATAGGATACCTATTAATCCTCACTGATTTAAGAAATGCTGGTACAAACTAAAGGCCATTTGAGGAGGGGAGTGACATACAAAAAGAGATGCTTTAAGAAAACTAATTTGCACACTGGGAAAGGTGGAATGGAAGAACAAAAACAGAAAAAGGCACATATGTACTAGTCTCAGCCTGAGGGTGTGATTTGGTGGAATGGCAGTGGGAAAAAGGGACGATGAAGTAGTAGACGTTCTGCTATACCCTTTCCGCCAGCCCCTGTGAGTGTGGGCACCCACACTTGCCTCCAACTCCAGCAGAGTCTCTGCCAATGATGAGTTCCTTGACTCAGAGTTTCTTGATTTGGTGTCAGTGTCCTCTAGGAAATTTTGATCAGGGATACTCAGAAAATACCCTCTACTAAACAAAAAGTTGACAAGACCCAAAGTAGAATAAAGTATACCCATTAAATACATGCAGCTCTTTCTCCCTAGTGGTTGTACAAGTCAAAATAGAAGCAGTTTCAATGAGAAATATGCAGATTTTAAAAACCATGATGACATGTTATATTAAAGAGAAACCGGGATGCTGAGGGCTATGCCTTGGAGGACATTTAATAGGCCAGCCCTTGGTCTCATGTTAATGGGTAACTGCTTTTTTCCCAAGAACTTCCTTGGTCAAAGGCCTCAATTTGTAAGGTTTCATGTCAGTAGAACATTAGCCATATCCCTTAACAAAGTTATTCAAGGGAAAATAACACTGCTCTATTCTCCTGACTATCTACAAACTCCATGACCAAGGTCACCCCAGAATTTCCTCTTTTTCTTACTTAGATATCACATCATGACCTGGGAGAGTCCTCATCCACTCTGCCTTCCTACACTCACATTTCTGCTTAATACTTTTACCCTAATTGAACTTTTTCACAGAAAGCCAGAGATGGAGCTGAGAGCCCCAGGACTTCAAATAGACTAGTTGTTAAGGTTGTATAATCAATTCTCAATTATTGCAACAAGGAAAGGGAACATTAGAGTTGATACCAGAAAACTGCAGGAAGTCTGCTCAGCAGAGTTGGAGTTATAGCAGAAAGATTCTCTGGAGCCAGGTGTACACCCTGCAAGCAATAAAAGTTCTTAGTCTAGATGAAAAATGAAAGGAACCCTCTCTAAGTGGTTTGGACCCAGCTGGATGACAGCCTGCCTGGAGAAGAGTGGGACCCAAAGTCACATGAACTTTGAAAAGCCATGATGACTGTCTCCAATACCCAGGTGCATCATGGAAAAGAGAGAGGGGGCTAATTCCCTGAAGCTCTGAAAAATGGAACTAGAACGTTGCTGTTGGGTGCTGTCGATTCTGACTTACAGTGACCCCATGTGACAGACTAGAACTGTCCCACACGGTTTTCTTGGCCATAATTTTTACAGATGTGGAAAGCCAGGTCTTTCTCCCACAGAGCTGCTGGGTGAGTTTAAAATGCCAACT
Source organism: Elephas maximus indicus (assembly GCF_024166365.1). Classification (NCBI taxonomy): domain Eukaryota; kingdom Metazoa; phylum Chordata; class Mammalia; order Proboscidea; family Elephantidae; genus Elephas; species Elephas maximus. The sequence goes on along the minus strand of NC_064842.1, from coordinate 19,947,792 downwards.
TTTAAGTTAGCAGCCAAGCGCTTAACCATGGTGCCACCAGGGCTCCTTGGAACTAGAACAAATGCTGGAAATTATAGACTTGGGCTTCATTTTGATTTAGTTGAGGGAAACTCTTGGTACCTGTGGCAACTCTTAGAGAGTTGATAATAATAATGTACAGTCATTGGAGTTGATTATACATCAATTTTTCCTGCATTTCAGTAGACAACAGCTCTTCTTAACTTTTCCAAGCAAGAAAAGGTGAACCCATAATGCAGCAGATGCTAGCATAGAAAGCAAGACATCCAAGTCCACTTTGAGAAGTCTTAGCGCCTGAATGAGTTTGACATCTTTCCTTAACATGGAGTCTGTAGAGTCTACTCCATTGTATTCCATGAGTTGGTTCAAGGGTATTATGTCATTTGTTGTTTGGAATTCTCATTGCCACACTAATAAATTAGTAAAAAATATATGTACACACACACATACATACTCCCTTTTTAAAAGAAGGAAGGATCAGCAAAGAGACTTCTAGGGATCTCCCTGTCTTCCTCTCATACAGACCACAAAGATGCTTATATTGGCCAGGTGTAGAAGGCAAAGGAAATAAGAGGTTTAAGCCCCCCTAAAAAGCAATGTTCCTTGAAAAGCTTCCAGATCCCAAGGAATGAGACAATACATATAAGGAGATGGTTGCTTAAACTTGGGAATATGCAGAAGACGTGGGTTAGATGACCTCCCATTGACTCTTCCAGTGTTAAGGCTTCATGAGACTTTCCCTGCTCCACTCACAAACCCCACCTTCAGAATAAAAGAACGATGGCCCCTGGAGTTACGGAGAAATGGTCCCAAGTAAAACTGGCATCAGTCGGCAACAATGTCGCAGTTGGGACAGATGCCCAGCTGGTATTTATGCCTTTCGATTCAGAATTGCAATACATCCGTAAACTCTGTCTTCAAAATAAAGCTCAGTTTGTAGATGTGGGGCAATGAGGCTTAGAGGGGAGAAAGATTGCTAAAGTTGAAGCGTGAACAAGTACCTAAACCGGGAAGAAAAAAACAGGTGCTCTGACTAAGGCTGTGTTCAAGAGCCAAAAGGGTGTTTGAAAACAAAACAATTAAATCAGTTGTTTGCAGTTGTTTTGGGTACAACCAGTCAGTGGATTAACCTTTTCTTTTTCAACTAGGTAAAGAGGCATTTCAGGAGCCCTGGTGGCACAGTGGTTAAGCTCTCAGCTGCTAACCAAAAGGTTGGTGGTTTGAATCCACCAGCCTCTACACAGGAGAAAGACGTGGCAGTCTGCTTCCGTAGAAATTAAACCAAATCAAACCCACCCATCGAGCGATCCTAAGTCAGAATCGACTCTATGGCAGTGGGTTTGGTTTAGTCTAATCTTTACAGAAGCAGACCTTAGGGCCTTGGAAACCCTATGCGGCAGTTCTGCTCTGTCCTATAGGGTTACTCTGAGTTGGAATTGACTCCACAGCAACGGGTTTGTTTTTCGTAAAGAGGAATTGTGTCAGGACAGCCTCAGTCAGTTAAGCTCACCACGTGACCTAGCGACAGAGAGCCCATCCCCCAGGCTGAGTCTTCCCCCTTCCCTTTCCAGGGACTAAACTGTAATTCAGTGCTGGCTGCTTGGAAGTCAGAGCTGGTAAACCCGGGGTCCCCAGATGCTTTGTGGGAAAGAGGGCCTCGTTTTCTTGAGTCATTGCCATCCCAGAGTGTTCTGAGGGGGGAGTGTGTCTGCCTGTGTATGCCAGGTCAGTCTCCACGCCTGGTTCAGTGAGGAGGGGATTGGAAACCGCTGCTCCTTCAGGACTTGAGTGTAAAATATCTCAAAGCTTCCTTAAAAAAAAAAAAAAAATTGTTACTGTTTTTGAGAATATACACAGCAAAATATACACCAATTCAACCGTTTCTACAAGTATAATTCAGTGACATTGATTACATTCTTCAGAGTTCTGCAACCACACTCACCCTCCTTTTCTGAGTTGTTCTTTCGCCATTAACATAAACTCACTGCCCTCTAAGGTTCCTATCTAATCTTTCAAGTTGTTGTTGTCACTTTGATCCCATATAGATAGGTCTCAAAAGAGCATAATGCTCAAGGCAGACATTTTTTACTAGTTAAGCTTGACTATTGTTATAAGAGGACCTCAGAGAATATTTCTGGTTTAAGATTTAAAGATTACCTCAGGGCAATAGTTTCAGGGGCTTATCCAGCCTCCGTGGCTCCATAAAGTCTGGAGGCCATCAATGTTTTCTTTTTGTAGCCCAAAACACTTACTGTTAAGTGCATTCCAACTCCTGGTGATCCTACACGTGTCAGAGTAGAACTGTGCTCCATACGGTTTTCCAAGGCTAGCTTTTAGGAAGTAGATTGCCAGGCCTTTCTTCCAAGATGTCTCTGGCTGGACTCGAACCTCCAAACTTTTGGTTAGCAGCCAAGCACGTTAATCGTTTGCACCACCCAGGGACAGAGTACCCCAAGTACCTCATTCATAGAAAAGGTGAGGTAAGTGTCTCGTGTGTCCCTCTGGTTAGCTCTTATCTTGGAAGGAAGAGAAATCAGTAGAGATCTGATATCCAGCTTGCCCAAAACAACACTGAAGGAAGTTTCAGAATTGCAAAGGTGTATTTGCAGCTTTAATTGGATGATAATAATGGATTGGGGGGGGGCGGGGCTCACTCTACCACATCAGAAACCAATGTTTTGAAGGAAGGAGGGAGAGGACTGAGAAGCCATATGTTCTTTTGGGACCTTCCCCTCTCTTCTACCTTCTCTGTCATCTGTCACATCATTTAGACAGCTCTCTGGACTCTTGTCTGAGACCTGCCTGTGCCCACAGGGAGGTGCTACCTGGGTTAAGTTATAGGAGCCGTTGGGTCTGTTTTCAAGAGAAAAGTAGACTATGACAGAAAATGTTGAGAATATGCCTCATAAACAGGACCAGAGGAAGGGCAAGAGGAGAGAGAATGGTGATCAGCTGTTTCTTGCCAATTATTATATGCTCTGTTGATGTTTTCAACAAGTGATTTTCCATTCCTGGTGGAGTGGCATGCGAGGGTCAATGAGACAATTCCTCAGGCACTGGGAAAAATACAGACCAAACAGTAGCATCGTCTGCATGCAGGCTGGGCAATGCCAAGATATTGCTGATGTCTGTTCTTCTGTGTGTTTTTCCTTCCTTACGCATTTTTTAAATATGTTTGTTTCTCCTTACAGAGCTGACCAGGAAGACTTAGATTATACTGGACAGGCCCATGGCTGTCTGAAATGCTACAATTTGGGGGCTTCTTTCACCTGTCTGCCATGACACAGTCCTCACCTGAAGTTATTTCCCTTTGAAACACTTTCCTCATTGACACCAAAGATGGGAGCATTGTCCCTTCCTCTACCTTGATTTCCCTAGATGGGCTTTTCCCAGCACAGTACACATTTCCTTCCTAACACTTAATATAATTATTATCTAACAATCAATTAATTTTTGTGTGATTATCCTTCTAATGTTTACCTACCAATCAGTCTTAGAAGAAATACAACCAGAATGATCCTTTGACGTGAGAATGGTGAGACTTTGGCTCACATACTTTAGATACATCATCAGGAAAGACCTATTGCTAAAGGACATCATGGCTGGTAAAGTAGAGGGTCAGCGGAAATGAGGGGAACCCTCAGTGAGAAGGATTAACCCAGTGGCCAAAACAATGGAGTTAAACATAGCAACAATCATAAAGACGGTACAGGACTGGGCAACATTTCTTTCTGTTTTATGTAAGGTTGCCATGAGGTAGAATAGACTTGGCGGCAACTAACAACAACATCCACTGTATTCTTAGCTCTTTGGCTACTGACTACGTCAGTCCAGTTTACCACTTTATTTCTAGCTACGAAGAGAGAATCTTGTATATAGTTAAGTGCTCAATATCTGTTTACTGGGTGAATAAATGACTGGCTGAATGAATGGCATTATCCCTCAAGAGGACGCTGCTGCCTGGTAGAGAAGGACGCACACAGGCCCAAAGCCCATACCCATTAGTTCATCCAAACACAAATTGGTTATACAAATCAGTATCAAATTTTGTGTAGTGAAGCTGAATAGTCTGGGAAGAGCAAAGACTTAGGAACCATACAGACCAGGACTCAAATCCCATTTCTGCCATCAGCAGCTGTGTGACCTTAGGAAAGTTAGTCTCTCCGTTTCTCAGTTTTCTCATCCATAAAGTGGGAGGAGTAATTGTACCTGCTTCAACATTGCACCGATTATAAGGTGCTTAGCACAGTGTCTGGTGCATTAACAGGTGCTAAATAAACATCAGTTTCCTTTCCTCCTACTCACTGCCTCACCTTGAAAGGTTTAGCATGTACAGGCCAGGCAAGAAGGAGGCCCCGCAGTAGGATGGACTGTAGCAAGAGCACCCCCACCTGCCTGGCCCCGCTACAGAGGGAAACAAAGCCTGGGAAGAGAGTGGATTGTGGGAATTTTATAAAGACACACAAAAGTGAGACATAGAGCACAGGGCGCTATTGAGCTGACAGTTTTCAATGTTCAAGAGGCAAACCCAGAAAGATAGCTATCAGTCCCCATGTCCAAAGCACAGAGCTGGGCATGGGCCCTGCGCCCTTTGGTCACCATCGTTCTCTTTCTCCTGCAGCCTCACTCTGACCTGGGCGGTCCCATCACCCAGTCTCAGGAGAGAGAGGGGGCAGGGGACATGAAGGGATGGACAGAGAGGGGAAGTAGGAATAGGAGGCAAGGAATGGACACAGAGCAGGAAGCCAAGTGGGTACATGGGGCTGGAGACCAGAGAGAAGTGTTGGGAGAGGATGGAGAGGCAGGGATGAGGGCTGGTGAATGATGAGTTGAACAACAGGTCTCAGTCCAGCCTTAGAGCATGCATGGTTCCTTTCCTTAAACAGGGGCAGGGGCACTGAGGGGACACCCTTCCCCTCTTGGACTGCTGACTATGTCAGTCCTGTTTACCACTTTATCCCACTCCCTTCTTCTTGCTTAGGCAAACATTTATCAAGCCTTCACTGTGTGCAGACAATGCTCCAAAGACATAATGGTGGTCAAAGCAGACAGGGATTATGACCCCCAGAGAGTCCAGGGGAGAGAAAAACCTCAGAGCCATAGTCACAGCCACGCAGAATTTCAAACTAGTGAATGCTGGGAAGGGAAAGGAGAGGGACCTGCCAGAAGGCCTGACCCATCAGGCTGGGTAAACCAGTTGCTGTCCAGTAGATTCCAACTCATGGTGATCCTTTGTGTGTCAGAGTAGAAATGTGCCCCACAGGATTTCCAATGGCTGAATTTTTGGAAGCAGATCACCAGGGCTTTCTGCCAAGGTGCCTCTGGGCGGACTTGAACTTCCAAGCTTTTAGTTAGCAGCCAAGGCTGAGTAAAGAAAAAAAAGCTAAACCCATTGCCATCAAGTCGATTCTAACTCCTAGAGACACTATAGGATAGAGTAGAACTGCCCCACAGGGTTTCCAAGGAGTGGCTAGTGGATCTGAACTGCTGACCTTTTGGTTAGTGGCCTGAGCTCTTAACCACTGTGCCACAAAGGCTCCTCCAAGGCTGAGTAGGGAAGTCCAAACACGAACTCCCTACCTCACTTTTCCTCAGTGGCTTTAATTTCCTGAAAGTTCAGTCCTTCCCCTCCCCAGGGAAGGGAACCAATTATCAGTGTCTGGTCACTAGTCATCAACCTGGTGGCCTGGAACTGCTGTGCCAAGCTTGAATGACAAGGTTCCAGGCCTGTGGCCCAAGAGCCTAGGGAGAGGTAACAAGGGTAATGCTCCTTCCCCAAGTGCTTCCCATACTGTCTCATGTAACCCTTACAAAGTTGTCCGTGGATCCGTTGTTATACACTCCAGTCTGTAGATTAGGAGGGGGCAGTGGTGGTGGTTCACTGACAGAATTCTCACCCTCCGTAGGGGAGACCCAGGTTTGATTCCCAGCCAATGCACCTCACGTGCAGTCACCACCCATCTGCCGCTGGAGGCTTGCATGTTGCTATGATGCTGAACAGATTACAGCGGAGTTTTCAACCTAAGATGGACTAGGAAGAAAGGCCTGGCAATCTACTTCTAAAATGCAGCCAGTGAAAACCCTACGGATCACAACGATCTGACCTATAAACAGTCATGGGAATAGCTCAGGACTGGGTCGTATGTCATTCTATTGTGCATGGGGTCACTGTGAGTCGAGAGACCACTTGATGGCAGCTATAAACAAACAACAACCTAGATTAGGAAACTGAGGCCCAGGCAGGTTAAGAAACTTAGCCAAGGTTTCACAGTTGTCAGTGGTGGAGTTGGGACCTGAACTTGGATGTTTCTGACTCATGAGTCCAGTGGCCTAATACTCAGGACACACTGACCCCTGACAGAGCCTCTGGAAGCCCTGGCCAGGTTTCCCTGCCACCCTGCTCCCCCTCCCATCCAGCACAGTCCCTGGTCTAGGTGAGCACCTGAGGAACAGAGGCCCCAGGACCCCCATGGGCTGGCTGTAGAGAGGCCCAACCATTGATTCAAGCACCGAGCACTTTACAGAGCGGTAGGAATTTCCAGTCCACTTCTTTCTTTTGGCAGCAACAAGTGTGAGGATTTCCCCCTTCCCCCACCCCCCTACAGAAGCAGGCCACTGCAGAGCAGCTGGCAAACACAGAACAAACACCTGTGTGCCAGATATCACAGCTGCATGTGTGAAACGTGATCTGTCTGCAGCGCCTGTCACATGTCACGTCCAGTTCTTGTATTCAGGGCAGGTTGGAAGAGGATCCATTGAAGAGAACTTTCCATGGCAGGATTTCAAAGCACAGGCCCCCATCCCTCCCCTAACTCCCACCCCCAGCATTTTATTTGTTTCTCTTCTCTGGCACTCAGCGTTTCCGGAGGAGTTTGCCTCTCACTCCTCCTGACGGTGCCAGCGCCGGGAGTGGATTCCTCGGCACAGCTACATACACCGCACGGCGATAACAAAGCTCCTTAGCTTGTTTCAAGGGCTTTTCATCTTCAAAGGGGTTGTTCAACTACTTGTTCCAAGTGCTGAACATCTGGCTGAAATGTTTACGGATTCTGAGTCAGTGGGTGCCTTCAAAGCTATGGGGCCTGGAGGACACCATGAGGCATCCTGCAGTTTGGCTCGACACCTCCTGCCTGTGGCTGCCGATGCATTCTATTCTGACATCCCAAACCCATCTCCTTCTTGGTAGAGACCTGCTCATTTTCTGCCAGAATCACTTTCAGGGCTCAGGTTGATGGTAACAGTTAGTCTTCATGTGGAAAGTGGGGGGAGGGGAAGACAGTTTACAGGTGTTAAAGAGAGTGGAGGAGTCCCCGGGTGGAGCAAATGGTTAAGCACTTGGCTGCTAACTGAAAGGTTGATGGTTTGAGCCCACCCTGAGGTACCTCAAAAGAAAGACCTGAAAACCTACTTCTGAAAAATCAGCCATTGAAGACCCTCTGGAGCACAGTTCTACTCTGACACACACACGAGTCAGAGTCAATTCTGCAGCAACTGGTTAAAGAGAGTGGGAGGGAGAAGGAAGCAGGAAGAAAAGAACCAATTGTTTCCAGATATTAACTATCTGAATATCTTTCTCAAGAAGGTAACTTTGCCGAGGGTCACAGGTTTTCACCCACAAACCAACTGTGAGGCATTTACCCTGATGAAACAGGAGAGGTAAATAAAATCCAAAATGGCAGAGCATATGTCAAATGTGTGCATCTGTTCTGAAATGCCATGAGCTCCATACACTTCAAACTTCTTGGTGGAGAAGAAAGGGGGGAGATTAGCCCAGCTGAAAAATGGGAGATCTTCATTGCACCTAACAGACAGCTGACTTATCAAACCCAAACGGACGAGAGTTTAGCCTGAGAGTTAGACTACCAAACTAAACCAATCCTGTTGCCGTCAAGTCGATTCCAACTCATAGTGACCCTAGAGGACAGAGTAGAACTGCCCCATAGGGTTTCCAAGGAGCAGCTGGTGGATTCCAACTCCTGACCTTATTGGTTAGCAGTCAAGCTCTCAACCACTGCACCACCAGGGGAAATGGAGTCCAAGGGAAGTGATTTGCTGGGTCACAACTAGTATGGGATAGGACCTATACAAGAACTGGGTCTTCTGGCACTTCAATGAGTGCTCATTAGAGGGTTGGAGTTGCCAAACCTGGCTGACCATCAAATCTCCTATCCCAGTAAAAAAAACTTTGTAAGATACAGATATCCTGTCCCACTGCAGACAGTAGACAGGTTTCCTCAGATGGGATCAGGAATATGCACATAAAAAGTTTGTCTTTCCCAGATCAGGGGAGGATTAGCCTGGTTGTGTATGTAGTTACCCCAGTAGAGCAACGGTGTTGTTTGTTGTTAGCTCCCATCAATTGGCTCTGACTCACAGAGACCCCAACTACAATGGAAGGAAATATTGCCCAGTCCCGTGCCATCTTCACGATCATTGTTGCAGCCCCTGTGTATTTTGAATGCCTTCCAACCTAAGAGGCTCCTCTTCCAGCACCACAATGGACGATATTCTGTCGTGATTCATAGGGTTTTGGTTGGCTAACTTTCAGAAGTAGATCTCCAGGCTTTTCCTCCTAGTCCATTGTAGTCCAGAAGTTCCGCTGAAATCTGTCCCCCACGGGTGATCCTGCTGGTATTTGAAATACTCGTGGCATAGCTTTCAGTAACAGGCAAGTGACCGCTGTACAACAAACTGACTGCCGGGTGGTACACAGCAATACTATGAACTGTTTTTTGGTGCTAGGACTTTCCATCCTTTGGCAGGTGTTTACTTAGAGCTGGTTCTATACTCCTGGAGCCCAAAACCAGGACAGGAACAGGACTAGAAAGCACTAGGTGTCCTGAGGAGATCAATAAGCCCACACAGATGCAAATTCACCAGCCTTCATGTCGAGGCCCAGATTCTCAGTTCTAGGCTCAGATCTAGCTCTTCCACTTACCACCTGGGTGACCTTTTGTAAATCCATTTCCTGAACCTGAGTTTCTTCATCTCTAAATTGGGAATAATAATAGAAGTTATTGCATGAAGTTGTAGTCAACACTGATTGAATAAATATTAGTTGACTGACCAAATGAATAAACAAGATAATCCATGTAAAGTGATAGGCTAGGTGCCTAGAACATCATAAACATTAGTGCTAAATAAGTACAAAATGCTGTTCTTCTTGACATAATCTTCAGGTCACACTGAGCCAGGTATGCCTCAGCATGAATGCATCAGCCAGAACTCTGGCTAATTCTCTGTTGTTGTTATTAGGTGCCATTGAGTCGGTTCCAATTCACAACAACCCTATAGGACAGAGTAGAACTGCCCCACAGGGTTTCCAAAGAGCACTGGTGGATTTGAACTTCCGAACTTTTGGTTAGCAGCCAGTTTCTTAACCACTGCACCACCAGGGCTCCTCTCTACACAGAGCTAATTCTCTACACAGCCCCAAAATACCAGGTAGGGAGCCTAGTGTAGACTTGACCCACCCCTCCTGACATGCTTAAAGGAGAAAGGTCAGATTCTTAGTCTTCCAAAGTTGGTCTCACTTAGATCTTTCTCCCCATCCTTCCGTTCAACTTTAAACAAATCAAATATTTAATTCCAGAAACGGTTTTACGTGGATCAAAAATTAGTTTTTGCTTTTGTCACTCTGAAAAATTGCACAAAGGCTACATCTGCTTGCCCCATTGTTCACCTCACTGCACGTCATCGCCAACGTCAGCCCTGTCACCACTCAAGGTGGCACTTTCTTGGTCCTGTACAGAATGTAATTTTCACTTGCCCCTGAAAAATCAATATGGAAAGGCTCTAATTCCCCAGATTTCGATTTTTCAATAAGGAAGTGAAAATGAAACTCTGCAGGACTGCAGCCAAAATGGCGCCCCTGAGCCAACTGTGGTCTGGAGGGAGACGCACCAAGAGTTTCAGAGAAAAACACTAACTTTTGACATCGTTCTCCTTAGATGACATGTCAGCTAGAAAAGGAAGCAGATGGGGGCCTGCGAGTCAATACGAGATTCAGCAGCACTCCTTCACAGGAAGATGCTGCACTCCACAGGGATGTATTGCAAAGGCCAGGCTGTCCTGGGGTGCAGCTGAGAGGCACTATTTGTTGTTGTGGTTAGGTGCGGTCAAGCTGGCCCCTGATTCATGGCAACCCCATGCACAATGGGACTAGACCATTGCAATCCATAGGATTTTCATGGACTAATTTTCCGAAGCAGGTTGCCAGGCCTTTCTTCCTAGTCCATCTCAATCTGGAAGCTGCTCTGAGACCTGTTCAGAATCGTAGCAACACGCAAGCCTCCACTGACAGACAGGTGGTGGCTGAGCATGAGATACGTTGGCCAGGAATTGAACCCAGGACTGTCACATGGTAGGCCAGAATTCTACCACTGAAGCACCACTGTCTCCGGTGGGGCAATATAAAACAGAGAAAGAGCTTGACTTTGGAATCAAGACGTAACTGAGTTAAAATCCTACCACCATCATATAGAAGTCCTTGGGTGGTGCAAATAGTTAAAAAGCTAGGCTGCGAACTGAAAGGTTGACGGTTTGAATCCACCCAGAGGTGTCTCAAAAGACAAGGCCTGGTGATCTGCTTCTGAGTGATCACAGCCAATGAAAACCCTATGCACACTTCTACTGTATAAAATCCAACGGCAACTGGTTTGGGTTCCCCCCCCCCCATCATATAATAGCTACTTTTCACTTAGCAGGAACCCTGGTGGCACTGTGGTTAGGCGTTTGACTGCTAACCAAAAGGTCAGCAGTTCAAACCCACCAGGCCCTCCTTGGAAACTCCATGGGCTACAGGGTTGCTATGAGTCAGAATCCACTCGATGGCAATATCCTTGGTTTTTTTGTTTTGTTTTCACTTAGCAGTTCGGATCATCCCAATTCTTCAACCCAGAGGAGGAAGAAGAGACGGAGGAGGAGGAGGAAGAGGGAAGAAGTTTAAGTTGTTGACTGAGTTCTCAGAGTTGGCAGGAGGAGTAAATGAAACAATATACATGCCAGCAGGCTGCACTGCGTAGCTGGGAGTAGGCTTTCAATAGGGTTCATTTCCTTCCTTCTTCCCCCACCCCCTCTTTCCCTATAACTTGGGCTGAACAGCTGATAGCCTTCTGTACACAGTGTTGTCAGAGGAGGGCCACAGCTGAACTATTCAGTGGCCAGCCTGGGACTTCCTAATCCACTCACGAAGGCATCAGACCTAATGAAAATGTCACCACCAATTTCCACGTTCTGTGACTAGAGACCCTCTCCAAGCAAAGCCACCAGAGTTCCTCGCCTCCTCATTCCATGATGTGAAGAAGAGAAGAGCAGCCCACAGTGAAGCTAGCCCTGTAACGGGAGCCGACCTCCCTCCTGCCTTGTGCCTCGCTGGCAGCCTCCCTGAGCAAAGGGCAGTGCCAGCCATCAGAAGCTGAGGCCTAGGACTGTCAGGCACTGTCACATGATCCTGAGCAGGTCACGGAGCTTCTCTGTGCTCCAGCTTCCTCAGCTGTCCAGCAGGTTAATAATAGGGAGGCATGTTTCTACCAAGCGCAGGAGGATTTAGCAATGCGAGGCCACCTAACAAGTTCAATAATGGGACGAAGTGAGGGGGGAACTAAAACACACACACAAAGCATTGGAATCCATCATTTCAAGTCTCTGCTCTTTGCTGTCCCCTGAAACAAAGGAAACCAGTTGCCATCGAGTTGTTTCCAACTCATGGCAACCCCATGCATGTCGGAGTAGAACTGTGCTCCACGGGGTTTTCAAAGTCTGGTTCTTTAGACGTGGACTGCCAGGCCTTTCTCCTGAGGTGCCTCTGGGTGGACTTGATCCTCCAATCTTTCAGTTAGCAGCTGAGTACATTAACCAATTGTTCCCAAGGACAATCAAAGGAAAGGAGGTGTTTAAGGCCGCTGAAATGACACACACCACCTTTTCGAGGTTTCCTGGTATCTCTCTGCTGAAGCCTGGTCCGTTTTGTGAGGGGCTCACATGCCAGCCCCAGTAGCTTCCAAAAAGTTGAAAAAAATCTAAATATCAACAGAGAACTGGCTACATTATATATACAATAAAAAAAAAAAAAATTTTTTTTTTTTATACAATGGAACACCATTATTCTATTAATGGTTATTAAAATGGTGTTAATTTACATATTTTGAATGGAAAGATACTCCCAAAATACATTATCGGATGAAGAAAGCAGCGTATATAAAATGTATAATATGATCCCCCTTAAAGTAAAAGGAAATCCACACATCCACACTGTATCTACGCGCCAAGATGGATCCTGAAAGATGTTCACTAAAATTCCACCTGGTTTTCTTCAAAGAGGAGAATTTGAGTGATAGTTTTCTTATATTGTTATCGTCTGTATTATTTAACTTTTCCTTTTCTTACAAAGATGGCTTCCTCAAAAAAAAAAAAAAGAAAAGAAAAGACCCATCTCTGTAAGGAGTAACATTTCACCTTTTTATCTCAGTGGAAATTCATGATTAAGCAGTAAGAAGGGCATTGAACATTTTTCTGATCTTCCAAGATGCACTGTGATCAGTAGAGAAAAACACTTCTATGATTTCCTCAAATGATATAAAATACTGGGGAGGAAGGAAATATATAAGATAATATCAAAAAAGTATCTCCCTTGACTTCAAAAAATCCTCTTTCCCAGCCCTCTTGCAAAGAAAACTAACACAAGTCTCATAAGGACTACTTCTATGTAACCATTTCTTCCCATATTTTCAGCGAATTCTTTCCATCCAAACATGTATTAAGCATGCGCAGTATGTAAGGTCTTCTCTTGGAAAGTCACCCCCTCGTCTGCTTGCTGTGTTGTTTCAAGCCCATATGCAAAACAGTCATGGGTGCCAAGGACACAGTGATCGTGGTATCCACCCATCCCAGTCTTCTCCGTGGTGTGAGTCAGCACTGAACTCTGGGCATCCGCAGCCTCTCAGAGTGAAGTGGGTTTGCGAAAGCTGTCTCTTCTCCCTGCTCACATGCACAACCTCAGGAGTCCTATAGTTATTATCTACTCACTATTATTTTTTTTATAAAATGAAATTCATTTGTTCACTCATTGTTATTGTTGTTAGCTGCCCTCATGTCAGCCCCCAACCCATGGTGACCCCAGGCACACTGGAACAAAACGTTGCCCAGTCCTGTGTCATCGCCATGATTGGTGGTGGCCCGGCTTGATCGTTGTGAGCCATAGGGTTTTCACTGGCTCATATTCAGGAGTAAGATCACTAGGCCTTTCTTCCTAGTCTGTCTCGGTTTGGAAGCTCTGCTGAAATCTGTTCAGCATCACGTTCAGTCATTATTCACTCAGCATTCGTTTATTCACTGACTGCCCACTATGTATCCGGATGGTGCTAGCTGCTGGGTATATAGCAGTGAACAAAATAAAATCTCTGTCCCCAAGGAGTTTATATTCTAGTGGGAGAAGTCAAACAGTAAAATGCACAAACACACACATTTCAGGAGGTAATAAGGCTATGCAGAAGGAACAGAGTATGGAGACAGAGTGGCACGGTGGTTGGTGCTATTTTCGATGTCGTTGTCAGAGAAGTCCTCTCTGATAAATTGACCTGGATGCAGAAGGCTGAGAGAAGTGAGGGGGAAAGGGAACGAGCTATGAGGACACCTGACAAAGGGTACTCCAGCAAGGCAACAATCTGTGCAAATGCCCTGAATAGGCTGGTCGTATTCTAGGAACTACAATCAGGTTAATGTGCCTGGAACCCAACAACCAAGGGGAGTGAGAGGAGAGGGGTCACGGAGAAATGGGAAGGCCGGCCACGCAGGGCTTTAAAGGCCACTGTAAGGACCTGGGATCCCGCTCTGAATGGGATAGGAAAGCTTAGGAGAGTTTTAAGCAGAGTTACATGATTGGATGTGATTTGGGGGGGTGGGGAGGCCAAAGGGTGGAATGTCATGGATTGAATTATGTCCCCCCAAAAATGTGTGTTATCAAGTGGGCTGGGCCATGATTCCCAGTATTGTGTGATTTTCCTATATGTTGTAAATCCTGCCTCTACAATGTTAATGAGGGAGGATGGGCGGCAGTTTTATTAGTGAGGCAGGACTCAACCTACAGGACTGGATTGTGTCTTGAGGCAATCTCTTGAGATAACAAAAGATAGAAGGAAGCAGAGAGTTGGGGACCTCATACCACCAAGAAAGCAGCAACAGGAGCGGGGCACTCTTTTGGACCCAGGGTCCCTGCGCCTGAGAAGCTCCTCGACCAGGGGAAGATTGAAGACGAGGACTTTCCTCCACAGCTGACAGAGAGAAAAAGTCTTCCCCTGGAGCCGATGCCCTGAATTTGGACTTCTAGCCTACTTTACTGTGAGAGAATAAATTTCTCTTTGTTAAAGCCATCCACTTGTGGTATTTCTGTTATAGCAGCACTAGACGACTAAGACTTTCAAACATGGTAAAAGTTGCCTTTTTTCCCCCCCCAGAAACAGAGGAAGGAAAAGGTGTCAAATAAAAACAATTAAGAGGCATACTTTAAAAAGAGGGAGATTCATATGTATGCAGCCCAAAAGGACGATGAACACTGTTGTGGTTTCCTCCTTCACATGATGGTAATTCTATTTACCTCATATGCTTCAAATGTCTTCCTCCAAAAAGCATCATAGGAGTAGTCAGCTAAAGGCCTTGGAAAGCAGAACTTCCCACAATGCAGCAATAGGAGCTCTGAGCAAAGCGGTAAGTCCCTATGAGTAATAGGGGACTGGCCTCTCCTTCTTTGCCAGAGTTGAGGGCATTTCCCCCTCTTTTCTCTAAGTGAGCCCAAGGTGTGCCCTGTGCATAGGATAAAAAGCTACAGATTTCTCTTTTCCCCCACGTCAAAAACTGCCAGTTTTGTCACGTTTGTTTTTGTCAGTAAATTAATATTTGTGTTAATAATACAATTGTTAGTAAAATTAATAAGAGCTAATGTTTATTAATAATAAGGCAGCGGTAGATGGGTGGTAGAATTCTGTCTTCCATGCAGGAGACCCTGTTCCATTCCTGGTCAAGGTGCCTCACACCCAGCCACCACCCATCTGTCACTGGAGACTTGCCTGTGTTCCTATGATGCTGAACAGGTTTCAGCGGCACTTCCAGACAAAGATGAAATTTACTTCCCAAAATTGGCCAGTGAAAAGCCTTATGGATCACAGCAGTTTGAACCACAACCCATCACGGGGATGGCACAGGACTGGATGGCACTTCGTTCCAATGTGCGTGTGGGTCGCCATGGGTCGGGGCTGACTCGATGGCAGCTAACTACAACGAAAATACTTATTAGGTGTCTACCATGAGCTTTATAAATATAACTAATTTAATTCTTAAAAGAACCTTTAG
This sequence comes from Elephas maximus indicus, assembly GCF_024166365.1. Lineage (NCBI taxonomy): Eukaryota > Metazoa > Chordata > Mammalia > Proboscidea > Elephantidae > Elephas > Elephas maximus. The sequence goes on along the minus strand of NC_064842.1, from coordinate 19,932,429 downwards.
ATGCTATTATTGCCCCTATTTTACTATTTGGGAAACTGAGATCCAAGAAGGATTAAAAAAAAACTTGCCTACTGTTGCCTAGGCAGTTAGTGGCAGAGCTAGAATTCAAGGCCCTATCTGTCTGAATTTAACTCCTGTGTTCTTAGCCAGTAAACCACACTGCCCCTAACATAGCTTTAACCGCAGGTGCTGGACTCAAACAGAGTCCAGCATAAATCCTCGTTGCTTGAGAGTTTAAAGGTTAGTAAGGTGCCAAGACCAACACACAGAACAAAAAGAGAAGGAAGTGCTAAACAGCATAGCCCTGGTTGTAAATGCAGGACGCCCAGCTCGTAGAAGTCTTCATGAAGCAGGTGGATCACGGGCCAAGGCTTCAAGGATTGTTAATTGTTGCCATGAGCATTATGTACAGCTGGGGACCTTCAACTGCGTGTGTGTCTGTGTGTGTGTCTGTGTGTGTGTGTTATACTCAAATGGGCCAACTAGCAATAAGGCCGTCTTCTATTGGAGCAGGAAGCATATTTGAACACTTTATAGCAACTGAATTCCCAGCTTCAAGAAGTCTAGAGCTTGGCAAGGTCTGCCTTTAAGCAGATCCCTGGGTACCGCCAATGGTTAAAGTGTTCACTGCTTACTGAAACGTTGGAGGTTCAAGTCTACCCGAAGGTGCCTCGGAAGAAAGTCCCGGCAATCTACTTCTGAAAAATCAGCTCTTGGAAACCCGACGGAGCACAGTTCCACTTCGATGCACGTGAGATCACCATGAGTCGGGGTTAACGGGACAGCAGTTGGGCTTCTTACCATCTGCTGAACGCTAACTGCAGCCCTGGTGGCACAGTGGTTAAGAGCTCAGCTGCCAACCAAAAAAGGTTCGAATCCACCAGCTGCTCCTTGGAACCTTATAGGGCAGTTCTACTCTGTCCTGTAGGGTCGCTCTGAGTTAACTCCACAGCAGTGGGTTTGGTTTTTTTGTTTGGGGGCCTTTTTTTTTTTTGGTTTGAGCACTTACTAGGAGCCAGGCTCTCTGCTAGGTGCTTAGGATACGTTAGTCCATCTAATCCTCACAGCGCTGTAAGGTACTCTCCCCACTTTACAGATGAGTTAAATAGGGGGTCAACGTCTTACAGTTTACGGATATAGGAGCTATGACCGTATCAGGCTGATAACCCAGTATCTTAATCGTTATCACGCTTCATAATTTCCAGGCATTTGCAGTTAGAGTTTCCCCCTCTTTTCCACTCACTCTTACATGTTCTCCTGAAGGAGACTACCATTTTCACAAACTACATTCAGAAGACCGGTGCCTAAAATTCATACTCACGGACCTCTGGGTAGTAGAAGTATTGTGTGTGTACGTGTGTGTGTATATGTGAGAGAGAGAGAGGGAAGGAGGGCAAGGGACAGGGGAGGAGAGGAGAGCTCCAGCAGTCACTAAAGTCAGGCCACAGCCCGCAGCCTCGGCCTTCCCCCGTAGCAGTGCACACAGAGGACAGAGGTCAGGCCTGCTGTCCCCACCTGAAACCCTGCCATTGTTTATAGCACCACCTTGTAAAGTCACTTTCAGAACAAAGCAACCACGCCCTCAGGCTGGGCAAGGTGTGGGAGGCTGGGTTTCCCGGGTAGAGGCTCCCTTGCCATGTGGGCAACAGCTGTACCTAGCATCTTGGTGGGTGACCTCTTCTGCCCCCTGCTCCCTTCACTCCCCCTCACCACGTAGGCCTTCCTGCTGCGGGCCCCTCTTGGCACACGTCCACCCCAGCAGGCTCGTGTCACATTAAGTACCATCAGTATCAGCGATGGCCTCAGCTCTCTAGTTCCACCACCAGGGTGTCATCCCACCACCAGAGGCTCATGGGAGGCCATCGGTGATGGTGTAACCAAGCAAGATGTTTCCAGTAGGTCCAGACCTCACAGCCAAAAAGATTCGAGAGTCTTTTTATCTGTGCGCTTTCCTTTTGACCTGGAAGATGAAGGCATTTTAACTTCCAGCTTTGCAAACACATCCAACAATCATTTACTGAGCACCTACAAGCCTTTTTTTGCTGTTTTTTTTTTAAAAAAGGTGGTATTTATTTAAAAAAAAAATTTTTTATTAAAAAAATTTTTTTTAATAAATACCAAATAAATGTAAAAGGCTTTCTGTATTCACATTGGTGTATGACCTTGTTTGCTATGAGTATCTGGAAATGTTAATTTATTTGAGTGAACCTCAGTCAAACTGATCTGAAAATTTTAAAAATAAAATTAAGTTTTTTGCACATTATAGAGGAGCCCTGGTGGTGCAGTCATTAAGGGTTTGGCTGCTAACCAAAAGACTGGCAGTTCAAATATTGTCCCCTTGATGTAAAAAGAGGGGCACACATCTGGATTGTATGGAGAGGAATCCTGAAAGACGTTCACCAAAATGCCATCTGAGGAGGAGATCTTGAGTGGTGTTTTTTCTTTCTTCTTTGTTCTATATTATTTGGGGAAAGATTAGGGAGAACAAGTTAAACAACACGAGGCCCCTGTCCTCAAGGAGATGCTAATCTAAAGGTAACTCACATCTGTGTAGAGCTCCCATGGCGACTCCATGTGCTTCAAAATAGAACTGTGCTCCATCGGGTTTGATGCTGTAACTTTCCAGAAGTATTGCCAGGTCTTTCTTCCAAGGGGCCTCTGGGTGGATTCAAACTACCAACCTTTTTGTTAGTAATGGAATGCTTAACCGTTTCCATGAGTTGGAATCAACTCAGGGGCAACTGGTTTGTTTTTGTTTTGTTTTGTTTTTTATAGAGCTCTGGACTTCATAAAGCTCTTGCATATATTTACTGTTTTCAAAATGTTCCCACAATTCCAACTCACGGCAACCCCTCGTGTGCAGAATAGAACTGCTCCATACCATACATACCCAGTGCCATCGAGTCGATTCTGACTCATAGCGACCCTATGGGACAGAGTAGAACTGCCCCATAGAGTTTCCAAGGAGCGCCTGGAGAATTCAAACTGCCGACCCTTCGGTTCGCAGCCGTAAGTGCTTAACCACTATGCCACCAGGGTTTCCGAACTGCTCCATAGAGTTTCCCAATCTGTAATCAGTTGGAAACAGATTGCCAGGACTTTCTTCTGTGGCACCTCCAGGTGGGTTCAAGCCACCAACCTTTAGGCTAGTGGTTGAGCACTTAACCACCCAGGGGCTCCATTGCCAAATATAACACATCAAAAATGCGATTTCTTTGAGGGCTTGTGTTTATCATTAAAATCCACCCATACTTTGCATTGTACCGCACAGTGTATTGTTTAAGCATAAAAACATTTTTGGTTATACATCATCAAGTAAATTAATACTCCAAGAAGATACTCCAGGTTTATCCTGTGGCTCTTTATGCCCTCAGGATTTCTGTGACTAGAGTCTCTCAAAGAATCAAGGAAGTGACAGTCCAAATCAGGGGCTCTGTGGACTTTCAGACTCTCTGCTAGTCTCTTCTTCCAGCTCTGGATGGTTCCCTGGCAAGGGATGCAGGGCTCTTTAAATGTGGAAGTGCTAGTCACATAAACTTGAAATGGTTCTTACTTAAAATGTATTAGAATCCTTCAACTAGGATGGTTCATGAATCAACTTGCAGACTCTAGAGATATCTGCTGCGTTAATACTTCCATCCAACCTTTGGTGAAGCCTTGGACATACTTTTGGCTCCTTGGACTAAAGATTTATACTTCCTGGTTTTTGTTCTATTTTCTGGCTTTTCAGGGCTGCAAAACCTGTTTTACTAGTCCTGTGACCACAGTTCTTAAGTCCGTATGACCCAGGTGAGCCACCTTGAGACTGACAGCTGACACCCCTGGCAGATGGCCAAGACTCAGCACAGGCTGGCACGTGACCTTAGCCTTCGTCAGATTTACGGGCCACACAGAGCACCGTGCATATGGTGTATGTGTACCTTCAGCAAGAACTTCAGGAGTAGTCAACTACTCTATTTCCAGGTAATACGATTCCCATTTGGAAGTTAAGAATAATAATAAGTTAGTACAGGTGGAAAAGTTTATCAGGTGTCCAGGAAAATATTCCGATCTACTTTCTAGTTCTCTTATATCTCTTATAACATAGTTAAATTGTTTAGATTGAAAAAGGCTCGCTTCAGCCCATTTACCAGTAACAGTATGAGTACCGGTGACCATTATGTCAATTCCAATTGACGGTAACTCCATGTGTTTCAAAGAAGAACTGTGCTGCACAGGGTTTTCAACAGCTGACTTTTCAGAAGTAGATCATTGGACCTTTCTTCTGAGGCACCTCTGGGTGGAACTGAACCTCCAACCTTTCGGTTAGCAGCCAAGAATGTTAACCATTTGTACCACCCAGCACCTCTCAGCCCATTTACACTGGGGAAGAAGTTGTACCACCCAGCACCTCTCAGCCCATTTACACTGGGGAAGGTATCATTCCACTGGAGTGTAGTCTAAGATGTTGCTGGGCACTTCAGGATAAGTACACTTCTTTTGTGAATAATAGAGCTTCTATGGGGACTACTAAAACCTACATGGGGACAGCCGATGCTATTCCTTATGCTTTTCCCCTCTCTGACATGTGGCTAATGTCATGCTAAAGTACTGGATTATGTTTGGAGTGCCGGCTTGTTTGTTCAGTAGCCAATACAGAAGAGCTTTGGCAGCAAAGGAGAAAGTAAAGAAACTAAGCAGAAATATTGCATTCAACCTCCCTTTTTCATTAAGATGGCGATAATAGAAGGATGGAAGGAGCGCATCATCAAAAGTGCAGAACTATTGCTTCTCATATTTGAATATCAATAATATTTTGAAGCACCTGGTTCAAAAAGAAAGAAAAGAAGAAACAGGAACTATTTCTTTTACACTGGATTTTGAGATGGGAAATTTGCTGTTTTCCAGAAGTAGCAGCTAATAAACTGCTAAGTGACTTGGGCTCAGGCTTTCTGGAAAAATCTTTCTTTGAATAAATATGTTAAGAATGCATTTGGCTGCAAGTAACAGAAAATGCTGCTATAGCAACTTAAACAAATAGGGCTTTGTTTCTCTTATACAACAAGAAGTCTGGAGGTTGCTGTCCAGGGCAGATACAGTAACTTAGTGATAACAGATAACAGAAGGAAACACTGCCCAGTCCTGCGCCACCTTCATGATCACCGGTATGTTTGAGTCTATTGTACTGGCTACTGTGTCGATCCATCTCGCTGAAGGTTTTCTTCATTTTCACTGATCCTCTACCAAACATGATGTCCTTTTCCAGCTGTTGGACTTTCCTGATAACAAGTCTAAAGTAAAGATGGTGCAGGACTGGGCAACGTTTCATTCTGTTTTACATAAGGTCTCTGTGCGTCCCAGCCAACTAGATGGCAGCGAACAACAACAGAAGAGATTCCTGTTCTCTACTATTTACTTTTCTTCTTTCCTCTCTGTACGTGATACAAGGCTACTTAAGTTCCATTTTTCCAGTGACTTAAACAATTGAGAGCTTTCTCTCAGTTCTCAATCTTTTAAAAAATTTTTACTCACCCGACCTGCTTGAAGAACAATCTAGAATTGTGGACTGGCATTGCTCTTCATCCTTCTGTGTGAGCAGACTTCTGCCCAGGACAGCTGGCTCAGTAGACATCTGAGCAGTGTCAATAGGATGAAGTTTAACATTCCTATCTTTCAAAGTCATTAGCGGTACCAATAAACACTATTTTACAAATTATTCAAAGCTCATGACTTATTTTAATATATGGGAGACTATACAGTATTATATTTAATTCCAGTAGTGGGATTTATAAGTACAGGGTTACTTTTTAAATAATAGCTTTACATAATCAAATTGTACTTGGCTTACGCTTGGTTATGACCTTCAGATTTTATGAAAATACTTCTCTATATAATCAACCATTTTTATATCTTAAAACCGGGATACTACAAGCAAGAGAAAATATATATAGTAAAAGAGAGATTAAAGTTGAGTTTCTCCTACCAAAACAAAATAGGTCAGACAGTTGAGAACACCTAGCAGGAGACACTACTACCCATCTGTCAGCTTGTCAAACTGTGGTGGCTTGTGCATTGGTGTGAGGCTGGAAGCTATGCCACTGGTATTTCAAATACAAGCAGGGTCAGCCAATGGTGGACAAGTTTCAGCAGACATTCCAGACTAAGACTTCTGAGAATTTGCCAATCAAAACCCTGTGAAATGGTACAGCCATTGTGGAAAACACTGTGGCTCTCCTCAAAAAGTTGAACATGGAACTACCATATGACCCAGAAATCGCAGTTCTACATATATACTCAAAAGAAGTGAAGGCGGGGACACAAACAGAAACCTGTACACCAGTGCTCATTGCAAAAAACCAAGCCTGTTGTCATCGAGTTGATTCCAACTCATAGTGACCCTATAGGACAGAGTAGAACTGCCCCATAGAGTCTCCAAGGAGCAGTTGTTGGATTCAAACTGCCGAACTTTTGGTTAGCAGCCAAGCTCTTAACCACTGCACAACCAGGGCTCCATGTCCACTGCAGTACTTTTAAAAATAGCCAAAAGGTGGAAACAACTGAAATGTCCATCCATGGATGAATGGATAAACAAAATGTAGTCTATACACACAATGGAATACTACTCAGCCATAAAGAAAAATGAAGTCCTGAGATGCATGCCACAACATGGATCAACCCTGAAAACTCTATGCTATCAAAGTAAGTCAGTGGCAAAAGGACATATACTTACATGAAATAAACAAATATATAGAAACCAAAGATTATTAGTGGTTGCCAGGGATGGATCATAATAAATTGTGAAGAATGGGAATTCCAGAACTCTTAATTGTCCTCATGAGGAACCTGTACATAGACCAAGGGGCAGTTGTTCGAACAGAACAAGGGGATGTTGCGCGGTTTGAAGTCAGAAAAGGTGTGCGTCAAGGTTGTATCCTTTCACCATACTTATTCAATCTGTATGCTGAGCAAATAATCCAAGAAGCTGGACTATATGAAGAAGAATGTGGTATCAGGATTGGAGGAAAACTCACTAACAACCTGCAATATGCAGATAATGCAACCTTGCTTGCTAAGAGCAAAGAGGACTTGAAGCACTTACTGATGAAGATCAAAGACTATATAGCCTTCAGTATGGATTACACCTCAACAAAAAGAAAACAAGAATCCTCGCAACTGGATCAATAAGCAACATCATGATAAATGAAGAAAATATTGAAGTTGTCAAGGATTTCATTTTACTTGGATCCACACTCAACACCTATGGAACCAAAACCCACTAGAAAAAAACAAACCCATTGCCATGGAGTCGATTCTGACTCATAGCGACCTTATAGGACAGAATAGAACTACCCCATAGAGTTTCCGAGGAGCACCTGGTGGATTCGAACTGCTGATCTTTTGGTTAGCAGCTGTGGCTCTTAACCACTAAGCAGCAGTCAAGAAATCAACAGATGCATTGCATTGGGCAAATCTGCTGCAAAAGACCTCTTTAAAGTGTTAAAAAGCAAAGATGTCACCTTGAAGACCAAGATGCACCTGACCCAAGCCATGATGTTTTTAATCGCCTTATATGCATGCAAAAGCTGGACAATGAATGAGGAAGACTGAAGAAGAATTGACACCTTTGAATTATGATGTTGGTGAAGAATATTGAACATACCATGGACTGCCAAAAGAATGAACAGATCTGTCTTGGGACAAGTACAGCCAGAATGTTCATTAAAAGCAAGGATGTCGAGACTACATCTCATATACTTTGGACATTTTACCAGGCGGGATCAGTCCCTGGAGAAGGACATCATGCTTGGTAGAATCGAGGATCAGCAAAAAAGAGGAAGACCCTCAACGAGATGGGCTGACACAGTGGCTGCAACAATGGGCTCAAGCATAACAACAATTGTGAGGATGGCACAGGCTGGGCAGAGTTTCATTCTGTTGTACATAGGGGTCGCTATGAGTTGGAACTGACTCGATGGCACCTAACAACAACACCACCACCAGGGGTGGGAGGAAGGAGCAAAGGGGGCGTTTTTCCTTAGGGGGCATTGAGTTCATGTTAATGGTGATGGAATGATTTGGAAAAGGATAGTGAGAATACTTGCACAGCTTGAAAATGTAATCCATGTCACCGCATGCATTGTACATGTAGAAATTGTTGAGGTGGCATATGTTTTGTTATGTATTTTTTCACCATAATTAAAAAAACCTATGGATCATTCAGAAAATTGTTCGATACAGTGTTGGAAAATGAGCCCCCTAGGTTGGAAGGCACTCAAAATACACAGTGGCCACAATAATGGACTCGAGCATACCAATGATCGTGAAGATGGAGCAGGACCGGGCAACATTTTGTTCTGTGGTACATGGGGTCACCACGAGTTGGACTGGAGCCGACTCGATGGCAACTAACGACAACAAGCAGGATCCAAATCGCCATCTTGCATTAACATTAACCCACAATCTGTGTTTGCTGCTTATTTTCCTTACATAAAGAAAGAGTGATTCACTCCTTCTTGGGCAAGGACAGTCTTTTCCAGGACAACTCAAAATATCTTCTGAAGGAGGTAAATATAAGGGAATGGCATATTTGAAAGACTGAGCCCTCCTTGTCCCTGAGAAAAGGGGTGATACCAGATTTTGAGTCTAGGTAGTCTTATTTCAGGACCCATGTTCTTAACCACTATCCTAGACTCTGGAATTCCAACCCAGAAACATCAGAGGACAGCACTAAGACCAAAGGGGGACTCCTGGATATCTCTAGTGTGATGAAGAGGGGCTCTCACATTTTTATGACAGAGAAGGGAAGGGAAGTTTGAAACAGGCAGCCCAGACTGGGACAGTGGGGGGTGGATCTCACCCATCAACACATGCATTTGGCTGCATCAGCTTGAAGGGGAAAACAGAGGAACAACCGCAACACAAAGTTTAAGTGTAAATGCCCGATCAATGAAATTGCTTTCTCATGTGAGCAACAGAGCTATAAAAAGAACTTTAAGCAGCTTTTCAGTCAAACCTTTGCAGTCTATCAACCCAAGAAACAGTTCTCAAAATTAAACTCTCAACTTTTTATTTCGGCCCAGTTTGCATTCGGCTGTGTCCTCATCTTGCCCCCTCTCAGGTCAGAATGACCCTGCCCTCAGCTATCAGTCACGCTCAGCTGGACAACCCAACACATACTCAGAGCTCAGGAAGCCTTTTTCTTTAAAAGAAGCTCCAGCACCAGCCTGTGTTTCAGAAGTAGCACTCACATACCCAGCCAAAGTGAAATTAAGAAATTTGCATGTCATTTATTAATATCCTCCTTGTCTGTCAAGCAGCCTTCAAAAACATGTTTTCTTCCTTTAGAAAGAAGCAAATGGGAATGAGTGCATTCACACAAAAGATCTCAGACCAGGCTCTGTGTTTCCCTGGGTATGTGGGGGGTAAACATTCCCAAGTGGAAATTTGACCAACCAATACCAATCCCCTCTCTATCATAATACCTGGAGCATCCTTTCCTACATATGGCAACTGGTGTCTTGTCTTCAGGATGATCTTTTCCCCAACGTAATGCATCTTGAAGTCAAAAGAGTCCTTCAAAATTCTCCAAGAGGCCTGGCTGTGAGGTGATAGGAAATTGTTCGCTTGTTAGGTGGGATAGTGATACAGTGGCTCTGAAGGAAAATGTCCTTATTTTTTAGAGCTGCAAAGTGAAGTATTTAGGCATTGAATGTAATAATATTTGTAATTTCCTTTAAGATACTGGAGCAAACATTTTAAAAACAGATAAAATAAATATGATAAAACATTAACAACCATTAGAACAAGGAAATGGATTGATGAGTGTCCACTATACTTTTCTCTCTACTTTTTTGTGTGCTTGAACACTTTCATAATTAAAAACACACACACACACACACGCAAGATGGTCTTTGTCCCCTGTGCCAGAGCATCTTTTACTCTTCTGACAGCCTGGAGCTGTCCTCTCCATTTAAGCTCTGAGCTTGTGATGGCAGGGACCTGGACACTCTTTAGCCAGGAAGGTTAATGATAATTGTACCTGTTATGGATTTCATTGTGTCCCCCCAAGAGATATGCTGAGGTCCTAACAACTAGTCCTGTGAATGTGAACTTGTTTGGAAATAAGGCCTTGGAAGATCTTCTCAGTTAACATGAGGTCATACTGGAATAGGATGGGTCCTAATCCAACCTGAGCGGTGTCCTTGTAAGAGAAGAGAACAGACAGAGACACAGCACAGAGGGAAGATGGCGGTGTGAAGATGGAGTCAGAATTGGAGTGATGCATCTACAAGCTAGGAAACACCGAGGATCACCAACCATCACCAGAAACTACAAGAGAGGCTTGGAACAGATTCTCCCAGAGCCCTTAGTAGGAATTATCACCCACTCCCTGGTTTCAGCTCTTAGCCTCCAGAGCTGTGAAACGATAAATTTCTGTTTTATAAGTCACCCTGTCTACGGTACTTTGTTACAGCAGCCCTAAGAAGTTAATACAGTAGAGAAAGGCCAAGATGGTGGCTTAGTCAGACACACTGTGCTATCCCTGTACAGCAAAGACTTGAGAAACCAAGTAAAACAGATAGAGATGCTAATCTTGGAACCCAAAGGACTAATGGCCCACATGAATCACTACCACTTCTAACCTGAGACCAGAAGAACTAGACGGTGTCCAGCTACCACCCGCAACTGTTCTGACCAGGGTCACAATAGAGTGTACCAGTTAGAATGGCTGAAAAACATAGAACAAAATTCAAATTCATAAAAAAGACCAGCCTTACTGGTCTGACAGAGACTGAAGGAACCCCTGATACTATTGCCCTAAGACAACCCACTTGCATGAAACTGAAGCCACTCCCAGAGGCCAACTTTCAGCCAAATAATAGATAGGGCTATAAATAAACAATAACACCTGTAAAGAGTGTGCTCCTTAGAACAACCAACTACATGAGACCAAAAGCAGCATTTGCCCAAAAGTGAAGATGAGAAGGCAGGTAGGGGCAGGGAAACCAGATGAATGGAAATGGGAAACCCAGGGTGGAAATGGGGAGAATACTGACAATTTAAGGGGATTGCAACCAATGTCACAGAACAATTTGTTTGTGAATTGTCAAATAGAAAATTAACTTGCTGTATAAATACTCACAATATTAAAAAATCATAATAAAATATTTTTTAAAAGAAAGAAACTAATACAGTAACTAACATTCATAGAGCTCTCTGGATACGCCTGGCCCCATTCTAAGTACTTTACATGAATTACATCATTTTATCCTCACAACAGCCCTATGCAGTACTTAGGATTATCCTCATTTTAAACCAAAAACCAAACCCACTGCCGTCAAGTCCATTCCAACTCACAGCAACCCGAGAGAGCACAACTGCCCCATAGAGCACAACTGCCCCATAGAGCTTCCAAAGCTGTAATCTTCACAGAAGCAGATTGCCACATCTTCCTCTCGTGGAGTGGCTGGTGGGTTCAAACCACTGACCTTTGGGTTAACAGCTGAGCTCTTAACCACTGCACCACCAGGGCTCCTTATCCCCATTTTACTGAGGAGAAAACTGAGTCAGAAATGTTAACTTGCCAAGCACCCGTAAAAAAACCATTGCCGACGAGTTATCTAGTGCTGCTATAACAGAAATACCACAAGTGGATGGCTTTAACAAAGAGAAATTTAATCTCTCCTAGTCTAGGAGGCTAGAAGTCTGAAATAAGGGTGCCAGCTCCAGGGGAAGGCTTTCTCTGTCAGCTCTGGGGGAAGGTCCTTGTCATCAATCTTCCCCAGCCCAGGAGCTTCTCAGCACAGGGACCCCAGGTCCCGAGGACGAGCTATTCTCCTGGCTCGTTTCTTGGTGGTATGACTCACAGCGACCCTATAGGAGAGAGTAGAACTGCCCCATAGGTTTCCAAGGAGCTGCTGGTGCATTCAAACTGTCCACTTTTGGTTAGCAGCCATAGCACTTAACCGCTACACCACCAGCACTTCAGCTAATAAGTGGCACAGCCAGAATTTCACCTCAGGCAGTAAATCACTACGTTAAACCATCTGAACCTATCTGTAGACATAGTACATCTCTTGTGAAGTGGTTTTAAGTTGTTGGCCACACTTTACTGCCCTACACGAAACAGATTAAATTCTAGCAGTTCTCCCTTTACATGAAACAAAGGTAAGTTTCAATTGTTCAATTTTTTTTTGCCCCAAGCCAATGCCTTATACCCAACAGACACTCCAGAAATGTTTGTTGATTGATTTGCCGTATGGTAGCCACCTTGAAGAGAGGGTCAAGAACAGCACAAGGTTGACGGCAATCATTGAAGCCTGAGCCTCTGGCTGAAGATGTCTTTATTCCCACTATTTAAGTGTGAGCAGGTTTAGTTCTCAGCAAGTAATGACTTTCCTGAGAGGTGTTCTGAGTACAGTTCTGAGCTGACCTTGGTTTCTTCCTACCTGACTGAGTCACTACCAGAAACGACAATGCAGAACTTCGTGCACATCATATGTGTACCTGCGGAACCTTGCTGAAACCCAACATCTATCATCCATCTATCTGTCCGTCCATCCATCTGTCCGTCTGTCCATCCATCCATCCATCCATCCATCCATCCATCCATCCATCCATCCATCCATCCATCCATCCATCCATCCATCCATCCATCCATCCATCATTCCATCTATCTATCTATCCATCCATCCATCCATCTATCGCCATCTGTGTAATTTTGATGGTTAGAAACTGGGGAAAGCCAACATCGTTTGTTGTGGTGTAGCTTATCTAGAGTTATAGAAGTTTGAATTCATCTTTGTTTCTTCATGTTAAAAAATACACTTTAGCGGGCCTGTAAGGTATGCAAAGATCCAGTTTCAGAATGGGAAGGCTCAAAATCACATAGTGAAGTTGTTGTCCATAATAATGTAAAGGGTTGTTCATAGTGGGCACATTCCATTCTGACTTTTCTAAAAATGGGCTTAGACTACATTGTCTCTAAAAGTTATTTTTTTGTTCTTGGTTGATATGTACTTTTAATTTCTTTTCCACGTGCTAGCTCACAACAGATCAGGAGCAGAGATTGGGAGGATATAGGAAACCAGTCTTCACTTCTTCAGGTAGGCAATATTCCCCAAAAAAGATAAGACAGGGGTTGCCAAAGCCCATTCTGCTACGTTCTATAAAAGCCCCACAGGCAATATCCAAAACAGAAGCCCAAAGGTAAGACCAGACTCTGTAGGTAGCAGATGGGGTACCCCTAAGTAGAATACTGCATTTGTTCTCCAGTCACTCGTCTGGGGAAGAGGTCTTTCCTGAGATTGGAGGTGAGAACCTGAGAGGTGGGCCTTGAACTCAGGGAAGGAAGTAACTCAATCCCTGGATCCTGAGTAGCTAAGCTTTGACTCTGGGCAGGAGAGACTTGCCCAAGCATTCTGTGAGTGAATTAAAGGAAGATGACTCCAGGAACTTGACAATAGGCTGGGGCTAAGGAGAGTGCTTTCTAAAGAGGAAAGTCTCAGTGGAGGCTTATGGCTGCTGACAGAGGGGGCAACACACAACACAGGCAGGTGAGAAGATCGTGTACCTGAGCTCTCCTGAGCAACTACACTTGCTGGAACACCATTCTTCTCTGGCTACACAATCGGTCTCTCACAGTCTGGGAAGTCTCGAGGTTTGATTGCTTCAGCCTGCACATATGGCCATTCTAAGTCCTGTGCCTGGTGCCTCACAAAAGTACTTCACAACATTCAAGTGGGTTAAAAAGCATACTTCAGTTGTTTTCACACCATTGCTTCAAATCACTGGTAATCAGAGAAATGCAAGCTAAAAAAACAATGGAATAGGCTTTTTCTTCTATTAAGTTTATAAAAATTAAAAAGAATACCAGCCAGTGTTTACAAAGGTTGAATTACTCTTTTATCCTACCTCAAGCCGTAAGGCAATACCCAACAGGGAGAAATACTCCATAGTTACAGTTGTCTTTTATCAAACAATCATGTCATCAGCGTCAATGAGATAAACCTCCACAGTGGTATGAGCACTTTGGAATAGAAAGCCATCCAATTTATGTATTTATTAACAAATTCATTCAGGAAGTATTTATTGAACATCTAAAAAAAACACAAAGAATGGCAAAGGAAAGTAAAAACGTATCAAATGCTAACTACCTGCAGGGCATTGAACCAGGCTATTGTGTTAATCATCCTGTAAGGTTAGGTAACAAGATCCCCTTTTCACAGACAAAGGGAGGGTAAGTAACTTGCCTAAAGTCACCCAGCCAGTAAGAAACTTTCCCAGAGGTTCTGCAAGACAGAAGGATGCAGAATGTTCCTTGCCTTCTTAGAGTTTCCCATCTGTAGAGCAGGTTGAACAAGCACACAGAAAACCCAGACCAGCCCAGGACCTTGAGTGATTCAGGCAATGCCCAATCCGGAGTTAAAAGAGAACAGATTATTCTAGTATGGTGGGGCTGTGCTAAAAAGACTTACCAAAGAAGCATTTGAACTGAACCTCTTAAAACCAAAAAAAACCAAACCCAGTGCCATCTAGTCGATTCCGACTCATAGCGACCCTATAGGACAGAGCAGAACTGCCCCATAGAGTTTCCAAGGAGCGCCTGGCGGATTCAAACTGCCTACCCTTTGATTAGCAGCCGTAGCACTTAACCACTATGCCACCAGGGTTTCCAATCTCTTAAGATGAGGTAATTAATAAACAGATGAGGGCAGAGAAGTGACAAGAGCAGAACATTCTAGGAGGAGAAACCTGCTTGGGCAAGCCGGTAAAGACATAAGGTCCAAGGCATGCCAAGGTCCACTGCCAGTAAACAAAAAAACAAACCCAAACCTAGATCTTCCCAGCTCTTCTAAAATTCTAGTTGACTAAATCTGGTTGGCGTCCACAAAGAAGATAAAGACAAAACATCTGAGATTGAGGCTTAGCTGCTATCCAGTAATTCACACACTAAATGGAAAACTTGAGTCCTGACAGCTAGTTCCCAAGGGCGGCCAACGGACTGAGTAGAGGAAGTGGAGTGGAGGAGAAAGTAATTCTGAAAACCAGCATTTTTATCCCTTTTCTGCCTTTCACAGGTTGGTTCCTCAACAACAGCATGCAATGAATAAATGAAAAAATAACCCAGGCCAGCAGCCCAAATACTTGTTGCATGTTAGTGTGGATCTAGTTCTAAAACTGACAAAGGGATTAAAGAGGGCTTTCTTGAAGAATCAAGTAGGGAATGACCTCCACGTTTTATTAATGTGATCAAGACCAATGAGTGCATACTGCGCATTCTAAATTCCTTCAGGACTCCACGTTTCTCCCAAGCCCCAGGATGTCTCCAATTATCTCAAGAAAGGGATGTCATGAGATTGTCAAGATTAAACTAATCTGAATTCATATTTATCATATGTGAATCGTATGTGTATGCTTACCATGCGGCATCTTGAGGGAAAGTATCGTGCAAAATTGAACAAAAATTAGGGAATAAGAATTAAAAAAAACCCATTGCTGTCGAGTCAATTCCAACTCATAGCAACCCTGTAAGACAGAGTAGAGCTGCCACATAGGGTTTCCAAGGCTGTAAATCTTTACAGAAGCAGGCTGCCACGTCTTTCTCCAATGAAGCAGCTGGTGGGTTTGAATTGCTGACCTTTTGGTTAGCAGCTGAGTGCTTTTAACTGCTGCACCACCAGGGCTCCTTGGGAATAAGAATAGCTAATATGTGTTACCAGCACCCATCTGTCAGTTTGTCATACTGTGGTGGCGCACGTGTTGCTACGATGCAGGAAGCTATGCCACCGGTATTTCAGACGCCAGCAGAGTCGCCCATGTGGACAGGTCTCAGTGGAGTTTTCAGACTAAGACAAACTAGGAAGAAAGGCAGGGTGATCTGCTTCCAAAAACAGTCTATGAAATCCTCATGGATCACAGCAGAATATTGTCTGACTCACTTGCTTTGGACATGTCATCTGAAGGGATTAATCTCCAGGACATCATAGTTGGTGAAGTAGAGGGCCAACGAGGGTGTAGGAGACCCTTGGGGAGTTGGATTGGCACAATAACTACAGCAATGAACTCAAATATGCCAGTGATTGTGAGAATGATGCAGGACTGGGCAGCATTTCATTTTGTTGTGCATAAGATCACAATGAGTCAGAGACAACTCAACAGCAGCTAATAACAACAATTACTGTTTATTAAGTGTTTACTACGCTTTGAGCATGGAGCTAAATATCTTAAGAGTTGAAGTCAAATACCTACTCTGTGCCAAGTGCTGGGAATATGACTAGGAAAAAGACACAGCCCCTACCTCCTCACTTCATGTACTTTTTCTCTATGGTCCTTACAACAATTTTATTACTAACGCTATTTTACAGTTGAGGAGACCAAAGTTATGTAATTAGCCCAACATCGGGCAAAGAAATGATTCAACCCCAATGGGTCTGATTCTAGAACGTGTGTCCTTAACCCCCACATTCTAGAACTTGGTACTTTGTTGGAAGCAAAAATGTCTCCAGAACTCACCGCACTGTGGGGCAGTTCTGAGAAATACACATATGCAAAGAACACCAAGTGTGAGGCCTCTCTGTGCAAGGTCAGGACAGCCCAATCTCCATCGCTTGGGATGAGAGTCCATGTCAAATTCCAGTGCCGTGTTTTCAAAGGCTACAGGGCCTTGAGCCAAGCAGCAGGAAGCAATTTCAGTCCTTGGTACAGACTTCTAGTCCTCTAAACCTTTCTATCTAATTAAACATCCATTGGCTTTAATTTCTGCAGCCCTTCTTACAGGAATACTCTATTTAGAAAAAAAAAAAGAAAAGAAAGAGAGAAGGAAACTGACCAAATCAACTGAGAATTTATCTAATTTCCACTCTTGCTCCTGCGACTAACTCACTTGGGAAAAGGCTAGGTAGGTTCGTGTTTTGCATAAACACTTAAGCTTGGAGCAGCTCTATTTGCTACTAGATAGGCTCCAAATTTCAGTATCACTAGAATGATTGACTGTAGAAAAGGTTCATTAAAATAAATAAATAAAGATCTCATGTCACCTTTTACCTGGGACTATAATAGCCCTGCAAAGGGACTTGCCTGGCCTTGTGGCTTTCTTCTCTATTCTGTGGAAGGAACCCAGGCTCCAGAAGCCCCACTGCTGCCCGAGGGAGTTCAGGAGCCCTTGTTCAGGAGTTGAGCAGAATCGGCATCCTCACTTCGGCTTAGTCTAGCCCACTTCTGATCTCGGGACCTCTGCCTAGAATATCTATGTAGTGCCCAGGCCTGCTGCCTTCCTTGTAGTGTTAACCTGGGGAGGTTGATCACTTGCTCCAGTCATGCTGCCATGCTCAGAACCTTCACAAACTCTTTGGGAAGCTCCTTCAGAGACAATGCCCCATCTTTCCTCCTTTAGTTCAACTTTCCCCAATCTTCTATGTATTCAAGAGACATGCAGCATTGCTGGCTTGGAAGGTAGAAGAAGAGGCCATGGGCCAAGGAATGTGGGTGGCCTCCAGAAGCTAGACAAAGCAAGGAAACAGGTTCTCCCCTAGAGCTCCACAGAAGAACACAATCCTGCCAACACCTTGATCTCAGCCCAGTACCTCAGACTTTGAATGTACAAGCCTGTAAGAGAATAAATGGGTGTTGTTAAAAAAAAAAAAAATCACCTGAGGATCTTGTTAAAATGCAGACTCAGACTAAATCAGACTGGAATAAGACTTGAGATTATGCATTTCTAACAATCTCCCGGGGTAGGTTTTGGAAAGAAACAGTTAAAGGTTGATCAGTGTCAAGGTTGATGATCAAAACAGTTGAGGTAGGCACTGGCGACTACTGTTTTTGTTTGCCCAGAACATGTGATTTTCCCTCTTCTTTTTTCTAATAACAAATCTTTCCTTTCTAGCCACAGCAGTGGACACATGGTTTGGTCTGAGACAATCAGAAATGTGTCCAACCCCAGAATAATACATGGACAATGGCAGGGTGAAGGAGTGCTAGGCAAGTGGGGAGCAGGCTATCTTTTTCCTGAGGTTAATAAACTGGAATGCCATAGACCTGGGGTTGCTAGTAGCCATTTCCCCTGACACATGCAGGAATCTTGTCTACAGTGATAATGAGTTGGACCTATGGAGAGAAGTGAAAGGGTCGGGGAAAGACTGATGGCACAATGTGAACTCCTGGATCCAGTTATGCCTGATTCCAGATTCGCTCCAATCTTTGTTATTATATGAGTCAATAGCTTGGCTTTTCCATTTAAATCAATGATCTCTATCATCTCCAAATAAAAGAGCCCTGATTTCTTTTCTTTTCTTTTCTGTACTTTAGATGAAGGTTTACAGAACAAACTAGTTTCTCATCAAACAGTTAGTACAAATATCGCTCTATGACATTGGTCAACAACCCCATGACATGTCAACACTCTCCCTTCTCAACCTTGGGTTCCCTATTACCAGCTTTCCTGTTCCCTCCTGCCTTCTGGTCCCTGCCTCAGGGCTGGTATGCCCCTGTAGACTTGTTTTGTTCTGTGGGCCTGTTCAGTCTTTGGCCAAAGGGTGAACCTCAGGAGTGACCTCATTACTGAGCTGAAAGGGCGTTCGGGGGCCGTATTCTCAAGGGCTTCTCCAGTCTGTATCAGGCCAGGAAGTCTGGAAAGAGCCCTGATTTCTATAGTGGATAATGCAATTTTGGGTCAAAAATAAGGCATATGGTGATGATGGTTCATGGACTGACTCTAGAAGCAATTCCTAAAGTCTATCTAGGTCCTGAGATGTTTGAGCAATGGCAATTTGATTGGAATAATTACATAGTTTCCCTCAGAACCACTAGAAAAAAAGACAGCATTTACTTGGAATGCTTTTAAATGATCCTATAACTTCATAGTAACATCTCTTGCGAACTCCAAATTATGTAGTGATGTGAAGGGAAGCCATGCACTTAAACCACTTCTCTGTCCTGGAAAGCAAACATCCAAGCGAAGTCAAAAGAAGAATGTGATCAAATAAGGAGACCTGAGGGCCTGGCCTCCAGGGGCAGATGCTGCCTTAATAAAGGAAATGAACTCAAGAGACTTCTCCAGGCAATGTTTAGATCATACCTTTTCATGATGGTATTAAAACATTTTGCAGCAGTTCCATATGCCTAAAAGTTTCCTCCCGAATTCTTAGTTATATAGTAAGTGAATAATTTCTTTTATGAGGATCAGTAAAAATCTGATTCCTATAAGGAGGTTAAAAGGAGGTTAAAGATGTCCCAAATGTCCAGCTTTTCCAAGATACTGTATCACTCCGTCATCTCTAACATCAACTACTCCCTCTCCACTCAGCACTCTTCCTCCCGTCTTTGGGTTCCCTAATTTGCTGCAATGTCTCACAGAACTCACTAACTGTATAAAGGAAATGGCTCATGCAGTTGTGGAGGCTGGCAAGTCCCAAATTTGTGGGTTAGGCATAGGCTTTTCCCTGGCCCTCAGTCTCTGCCCAAAGGCACTCAGCTTTCTCTCTCCGTGGGCCAGGAAGCCCACTGCACCCTTTCCTGTGGATCTCTTCTGCCGGTCCCTTCTTCTTAGTGATGGTGGGCTCTTCTCTTTCCCACCTCTGGGGTGGCTCATTTCAAGCCCAACGGGATGGCAAAACCCTTGGTAGACCACAATTACCCTATCACATGGTCCCACTCAATCACCTGGGTAAGAGTTATAAGACCACGGCTAGAAATGCCACACAAAGAGCAATCCATTACACCACATATACGTAAAGCTTAAAACTGACACCAGATTTTAACTCAAAATCAGATTCATAGACGGCCTCACTTCCATTCACAGTCCTTGACGTCATCTCTTAAAGAGTAATCCGCCCTTCCCTTTAGGGACTTACTGGGGCCTCAGGATCTGAGCTAACATGCAGATCCATGAAATGCAAATGACATGCATGTCAAATAGGTCAAGACTGTAGACAGATGAGTTATTGGCAAAGGGGTAAGTGTGTGGTGAGTCAAGAGGGAAGAGGGGGTTCCTGCTTGCCCTTGTGACTTCCCTATTTCAGAGAATGGCAGTTCCACCCTTCTAGGCACCCAGGCTCAAAACCTCAGAGCCTCTTTGACTCTTTCTCCTTTTCATTTTCTTCCTCATTGCCTGCTTGAGATTCTTATCCCAATGCCAACTCTTAATCATCTCTTTCTCTCTGTCACTGTTTTTTATCAGGCCTTCATTATTTCCACTTGAATTACTGTAGCAATGGCCTTCTAGTTATTCTTGTCCAATCTACTCATCACATTTCTACCAGATCCAGTCAAAAGTTTCAAAGACGTACTATTCACTTACTCCTTTGGCAGATTGTATTTTCCAAAGATGGCCACAACAATATCTCCCATCCCACATGTTCTTACAATGTGATTTTAATATTCCTCCCATGGAGAGATGGAGTCTGTGCTCTCTCCTCTTGACTCTGGAATGGTTTGTGACCACAGACCAAGTGATACTATGTGACTTTTTAGTCACTAAAAAGTGATATAGTTTTTGTTTGGGTCACTTGGGAAACACTTTCAGACCCTAAGTTGCCATGTAAGAAGCATAAGACCACCATGCTGTGAGGAAGCCCAAGTCACATAGAGATGCCATGTGCAAGTGTTCCTAGCTGACAGCTAAGAATTAAATGAACATACCTCCAGATAATTTCTTCCCCCAGCTGATGAGTTACCCACAGTCTTTGAGTTCTCCCAGTTGAGATCATAAATATCATGGAGCAGAGATGCACTGAAACTACTATGTTCTTTTGAATTGCTGACCCACAGAATCTATGAGCATAATAAAACAGTTGTTTTAAGCTGAGGTAATTTATTATACATCCAATAGATAAATGGTACTTTATTTTAAAGTTCCTTATTCATATCTCAAAATTCCCATCAATCACTTGGCCCCAGCCTGCAAGAAGCTACTTATAAAAGAGGTGAGGTTTCAGGAATTGTCAGAGATTGAAGACAGGAGCTGATCTGATAAGGGTAATCTGGACATCACTATGCATTTATTCAGTACCTACTATGTGCCAGGTGCATTACAGACCTTATCATATCTAATCCTCCTCATCGCAGTCATGAGGTAGGCATTTAGTTATCTTCTTTAATAGAAGCAAAAAGTGATGCTCAGAGTGAAAACATAAATTTCCCAAGTCCTCCCTTGATATAAGTGGCAAAACAGGAATCCAAACCCAGACCTTTCTGACAACAAAACCCTTGCAATCCTTGCAATGCACTGGAAGAGCAGAATGTAAGAAAGAGAACACAGAGGAGCACTTGGCACAACTTTGCTACTCTTACCTTTCCCAGGACATTACTGAAATAACTTCTCTCTTTGGAAGAAAGAAAAACAAAAGCCGTCTGGTTTGGCTAGAGAAAGCCCCCAGCAACAATGTAAAACAAGCCAGGAGTAATTTGTTTCTATTCTTCTCCACGTGACTGCCAGAGGTTATCCTGGTTTTTATTAGCCCAAACTTCCCCTTTGCAAAAGATAATTCTTTGAAATCTTCTGGGAAATTAACATGGCTCAATCTGGCTCTGGGCTGGCCACCACATGCTCACAGAATTAAGAGAACCTGAGACTTTAACCCCTGGTACTCACACGCGCTTGCACAAACAACTGAATGTGCCTCTGTCTGTGATTGTGTTGTTTAACAGGCTGTAAAGAGACAGTTCACACTGAATGAGACATTATGTTCACCTTTATCTTGGAAAAATGTGATGTTTTAGATTTGTCCCAATTCAAGAGTTTTATACAATGTACAGACTTAGTTACAATTCAAACTTACTAAATCAAAAGCAAACCTTTGTAGTCAAGTTGATTCTGACTCATGGCAACCCCAGTCCCATGTGTTGTAGAGTAGAACTGCTCCAGAGACTTTTCTTGGTTGTAATTTTTACATCCACCACATGTCTGTCAGTTTGTCATACTGTGGTGGTTTGGGTGTTGCTGTGATGCTGGAAGCTATGCCACCGGTATTTCAGATACCAGCAGGGTCACTCATGGTGGGCAGGTTTTAGTAGAACGCCCAGGCTAAGACAGACTAAGAGAAGAAACTGGTGATCTACTTCTAAAAAAAAAAAAAACAAAACTGACCAGTGAAAACCTTATGAATAGCAGTGGAACATTGTCTGGTATACTGCCAGAAGATGAGCCCCTCAGATTAGAAGGCACTCAAAATACAACTGGAGAAGAGCTGCCTCCTCAAAGTAGAGTCAACCTTAATGATGTGAATGGAGTAAGGCTTGAGACCTCCATTTGTTGATGTGGCATGACTCAAAATGAGAAGAAACAGCTGCAAATACCCATCAATAATCAGAACATGGAATGTATGAAATGTGAATCTAGGAAAACTGGAAGTCACCAAAAATGAAATGGAACACATAATGATCGATAGCCTAGGAATCAATGAGCTGAAATGAACTGGTATTGGCCATTTTGAATCAGACAACCATATGGTCTACTATGATGGGAATGACAAATTGAAGAGGGATGGCATCAGGTTCATTGTCAAAAAGAACACATCAAGATCTATCCTAAAGTATGATGCTGTCAGTGATAATATCCATATACCTACAAGGAAGACCAATTAATACAACTACTGTTCAAGTTTACAAA
The DNA here is from genome assembly GCF_024166365.1 of Elephas maximus indicus. NCBI lineage: Eukaryota > Metazoa > Chordata > Mammalia > Proboscidea > Elephantidae > Elephas > Elephas maximus. The sequence goes on along the minus strand of NC_064842.1, from coordinate 19,909,841 downwards.
CCAACCACTAATGTCAAAGATGAAGAAACTGAAGACTTTACCAACTTCTGCAGTCTGAAATTGACCAAACATGCAATCAAAATACATTGATAATAACTGGTGGTTGGAATGCAAAAGTTGGAAACAAAGAAGAGGTATCGGTAATTGAAAAATATGGCCTTGGTGACAGAAATGATGCTGGAGACCCCAGGATAGAATTTTGCAAGACCAATGATTTATTCATTGCAGTTACATTTTTCAACAACATAAATGGTGACTGTACATGTGGACCTCGCTGGATGGAATACACGAATCAAATCCACTACATCTGTGGAAAGAGACTATGGGGAAACTCAATATCATCAATCAGAAGAAGGCCAGGGGCCAACTGTGGAACAAACTATCAATTGCTCATATGCAAGTTCAAATTGAAGAAAATGAAAGCAAGTCCACAAGAGTCAAAATATGACCTTGAGTATATCCCACCTGAATTTAGAGACCATCTTAAGGATAGATTTGATGCACTGAATACTAATGACCAAAGACCAGATGAGTTGTGGGATGACATCAAGGACATCATACATGATGAAAGCAAAAGGTCACTAAAAAGACAGGAAAGAAAGAAAAGGCCAAAATGGATGTCAGAAGACACTCCGAAACTTGCTTTTGAATGTACAATAGCTAAAGCAAAAGGAAGAAACAATCACGTAAGAGAGCTGAACAGAAGATTTCAAAGGCCAGTTCAAGAAGACAAAGTAAAGTACTATCATGAAATGTGCAAAGACCTGGAGTTAGAAAACCAAAAGGGAAGAACACGCTTGGCATTTCTCAAGCTGAAAGAACTGAAGAAAAAATTTAAGCCTCAAATTGCAATATTGAAGGATTCTATGGGCAAAATATTGAACAATGCAGGAAGCCTCAAAAGAAGATGGAAGAAATACACAGAGTCACTGTACCAAGAAGAATTGGTCAATGTTCAACCATCTCAAGAGGTAGCATATGATCAAGAACCCATGGTATTAAGGAAGAAGTCCAAACTGCACTGAAGGCATTGGCAAAAAACAAAGCTCCAAGAACTGACAGAATACCAGTTGAGGTGTTTCAACAAAAGGATGCAACACTGGAAGCGCTCACTGATCTGTGCCAAGAAAACAGGAAGACAGCTACCTGGCCAACCAGCTGGAAGAGATCCATATTTGTGTCCATTCCAAAGAAAGGTGATCCAACAGAATGCAGAAATTATCAAACATTATCGTTAATATCACATGCCAGTAAAATTTTGCTAAAGACAATTCAAAAACACTTGCAGCAATATATTGACAGGGAACTGCCAAAAAGTCAAGCCAGATTCAGAAGAGGACATAGAACGAGGGATATCACTGGTGATGTCAGATGGATCTTAGCTGAAAGCAGAGAATACCAGAAAAATATTTACCTGTGTTTTATTGACTATACAAAGGCATTCGACTGTGTGGATCATAACAAATTATGGATAATATTGCAAAGAATGGGAATTCCAGAACACTTAATTGTGCTCATGTGGAACCTGTATATAGACCAAGAGGCAGTTGTTGGAACAGAATAAGGGGATACTGAGTGGTTTAAAACTAGGAAATGTGTGGGTCAGGGTTGTATCCTTTCACCATGCTTATTCAGTCTCTATGCTGAGCAAATAATCTGAGAAGCTGGACTATATGAAGAATGGGACATCAAGACTGCAGGAAAAATCATGACCACCTGTGATACACAAATGACACAACCTCGCTTGCTGAAAGTGAAGAGGACTTGAAGCACTCACTGATGAAGATCAAAGACCATAGACTTCAGTATGGATTACACCTCAACATGAAGAAAACAAAAGTCCTCACAACTGGACCAATAAGCAACATCATGTTAAACAGAGAAAATATTGAAGTTGTCAAGGATTTCATTTTACTTGGACCAATAATTAACACCCATGGAATCAGCAGTCAAGAAATCAAAGGACATATTGTGTTGGGTAAATCTGCTGCAAAAGACCTCTTTCAAGTGTTGAAAAGCAAAGATGTCACCTTGAGGATTAATGTGTACCTGCCCAAGCCATGATGTTGGCAATCACCTCATATGCATGAGTAATCTGGACAATGAACAAGGAAGACCAAAGAAGAATTGATGCCTTTGAACTAAGGTGTCGGCAAAGAATCTTGAATGTACCTTGGACTACCAGAAGAATGAACAAATCTGTCTTCGAAGAGGTACAGCCAGAGTGCTCCTTAAAAGCAAGGATGGTATGGCAAGACCTCGTCTCACGTACTTCAGACATGTTTTCTGGAGGGAAAGACCAGTACCTGAAGAAGGACATCATGCTTGATAAGGTAGCAAAAAAAGAAAAAAAAAACATTGCTGTTGAGTCAAGGTAGAGGGTCAGCAAAAAAAGAGGACCCTCAATGAGATGGATTGACGCAGGGACTGCAACAATAGGGTCAGACATAGCAATGATTGCGAGGATAGGGCAAGACCGGCCAGTGTTTTGTTCTGTTGTTCGTAGGGTTGCTATGAGTCAGAACCAATTCGAGGTTGTTGTCGTTAAAGTAACAACAACAATATTTACAGAAGTAGTAGAAGTAGGCCTTTCTTCCATGGCACTGCTGGGAGGGTTCAAACCACCAAGCTTTGGGTTAATAATCTAGTGCCAACCATCTGAACCACCCAGGAACCTTTCCAACTCATTAGCAATCTTTTATCTAAGAAACATCAGGAACTAATTAATATGCAAGGCCAGGTAATTTAAATATGCTAATTATCTTCAAATATCCTTAAGAGAAGTCAGTTAAGAACAAGTAACATAAAATAAGTACAACAAAAAATTTGAATTCCAATCCTACTCCACTCTATAGTTACTACATCAAAATGTTTGTAATTTTGCTTCATTTTTATTTTCTATCAAAATGAAAATTTTAGAGTTTTTTAAAGTGTTTTAAAAAATATTAAAAAGTGACACAATTTAGACAACTAATTTCATGTCCTTTCAACATTTCCGTATCTATGTTTATGACAGTTAAAAATTTGTTTTTCTCCAGGGAGTTTGGTGGAAGGGAGGAGGGTGGAGAACAAACCATCCCCCAGCCCTCTGTCTCCTCTGCGTCAACACCACCCTTACCATGCAGGCTTACGGCCTTTGCAACTGCTATCTTCTTGTCACCACTGTTGTTGTTAGCTGCTGTCGAGGCAGCTCTGACTCATAGAGACTTCATTTATAGTAGAATAAAACATGGCCCAGTCCTGTGTCATCCTCATGATTGCTGGTATGTGTGAGCCCATTGTTGCAGTTATCTGATCTCTCCTTACACTCCCCTTATTCTTTCCCAGGCAAAGGGCCACAAAATTTAACTCAAGATACCTCTTTGGGAGCTGAGAGTTGAGGAAGGGGCCCTCTACTTTAGCTCAGGCCCAACATCAAGACTGTGTTCAGGAGTACCTAACCAGAAGGATACACGTTCACTGGAGGAAGACGGATCAGGAACTCTTCAAGAAAAGGATAGAATCCCGGTCAAACCTGCAAACCTGTGCAGTGCGTGCATGCTTGGTCTTACACCACTTTGCTGCAAAGACATAGCAATGATAGGTAAGTAACAAAACAAAAGCAAAATAACTGGGCTCAAAATAATCATCTCTATGATTGATAGAAACAGAAAGTGGAAAGCAGGGGTTGAAACATCATACCTGCAGGCAGTGCTGGTCTAGTAGAGCTAAGGGGTTACTAGTGTTCCATATGAGGGGGGAGTAGAGTCATTTTTACTCATAGAGACAGGTACTGGAATGAGTCTTCTCCATGAAAGAAATCTGAAAAACCAGCTGCTGACAAAAGAGTATCTAGGGATTCAGCTTTACAGGGGACCATAAGCCTAGAGATAGAGGACAAAGAAATTTAGTGACTGTAAATACGATGTCCCTAATATTACTGTAATAATATCTGCCAGGCGCTCCTTGGAAACTCTATGGGTTAATATTACTGTGGAAGGAAAGCCATGAACTAGTAGGCATCATTCAGGATTAGAAAGTTGGATGGTAATAACTCTAAACAATCATAAAATTGCTGATAGGGAAAGGAAAATATGGGGAGGGAATGGGGTGGAGGGAAAAAAACATAAACCAAAAACTCTCCCACTCACAATAAGTACACAAACCAAAATTCTAAAACACACGAAGAAACTCAGTGAGAATAAAATCAGAAATCTAAATGTGGATTCGTGTCTGATTAATTCAATTTTATGAACAGTCTGGAAAATACTTTCTTTTTAAAAAAGTATGTTTATAATACACAAAGACATAAATGAGAGAATAACTTTCACTTTAAGAAATGAATAAAATTTGGAGAGGGCAGAAATAAAAGAACAGGTTATATAAAAAGAGTCAATTAGAAAACTCGGAATACAATGATAAAGTCATTTTTAAGAACTCAATACACCTACCCTACAGGAGTAGAGCAGGAGCTCAGAAGTCTCTTCTTCCAAAGAGTTCTCTCTGTCCCCTCCACAGCCTCTGCCAGCCCCAGGTGGCTAGGCCTCACCTGCCTGCATGCCCAGGCGCCACCCACCTCCAAGGCCTGTCTCCAGGACCAGTGGAGCAGGAAGGTGGAGAGGTGAGGCTCAGGGGTCCCTGCGGAGGCCTGGAGCATGGCCAGCTGATGGTGGGCACCTATTGCTCCAGAGGCAGTGGGCAACTCTTGACTACCACCTCTAACCCCATTGCAGGCTCCTCGGTGGTGGAGAAGGAGGTTCTGCTGCACCATGTACCTCCTGAGAAGTGCCACGGGGACCCAACAGATGGTGAGCGACCAGGGAGGACACTGACGCCAAGACGGGGCATGGCCCCAACTCTCATATAATGCCGATTTTTGCATAATGTTCTGGTCTTTGAAACCTAACCATCTCGATAAGTGAGGAGTGGGTGTAGATGAGGTCAATTCTAGACTGACATAGTCAAAGAATATGGTAATTGCAAGAAAAGACTGAAGAATTCACCCAGAACACACACAGGAAAAAAAAAATAATATATGTATATATACACACACACACGTGTGTGTATACACACACACATATATGTAATTGCACGTATATATGTGTATATACATATGCATATATGCTATGAATTGAACTGTGTCCCCCAAAATATATGTTGAAGTCCTAACCCCGTACCTGTGAATGTGACCCTGTTTGGAAATCGGGCTTTTCTTTTGCTATGTTAATGAGGTCATACCTGAGTAGGTTGAGTTCTTAATCTAATTTCTTCTGAGTGGTATCTTATAAAAAGGGAAAACAGACATGGAGAAAAAGACGCACAGACAGGGAAGACAGACACCATGTGAAAATACATCTACAAGCAGCCAAGGGACGCCAAGAAAAGCCCAGGGCTACAGAATCAGAGGAAGGCAGGGACCCCCTTAGAGACCACAGAGAGAGAGACCATAGCCCTGTCCATGACCAGAATTCAGACTCCTGGCCTCTAAAACTGTGATACGATAAATTCCTGTTCTTTAAAACCACTCCCTTGTGGTTATTTTTTGTTACAGCAGCACCAGGTAACTATATATATATATATATATATATATATATATATATATATATATATATATATACAGTTAAGAGATGTAGGGGCTGGGTTAGAAATTCTTAAATTCATTTAATAGAATTTTGAAAATAAGTAAATGTTGGGAATAGCAGATAAGTAATATTTATAATGTTAATAATTAATAATTTTCCATAATTGAAGAAAGACACAGAATCTTAGAGAAAAATGTTCTCCAATTTTCCAGTATGAATCCACACCTAGATTCATCATAGTGAAACTATAAAACTACACGGATAAAGAGAAAATCTTAAAAGCTGCAAGGGAAAAGGACAAATTACTAAAAAGGGATAACAATTAGACACCCAGTAAATTTCATATCAGCAACAATAGATGCAAGAAGACAAATGAAATATTAACACACTTCTCTTAGTAGGTGGTAAACTAAATAAGACAAAATTTTTGGTAATGATGTAAAAGAGTTGGGCAACTTGATTAACAAGCTTGAACTAATGGACATATTTAGAACACTGTACTCCAAAACTGAAGAACACACATTATTTTCAAGTGCACCTGGATCTTTTACCAATATTGACCACGAAGCAAGCAAGTCCCAAAAAACTTGAAAGTATAGAAATCATATAGAGTATATATTGACTACCCAACCACTGCCGTTGAGTCGATTCCGACTCATAATTAAACTAGAATTATTTACATAAAAACTAGAAGATCCCCATATATTTAGAAATTAGTACACTGATATATAACTTAAGAGTCAAGAAATCACACTAGGAATGAGAAAGCAGTTAGAAAGTATGTTAAATACTACAGATCAAAACACACAGAAGGCTGCTAAAGTTGTGCTTAAAGGAAAACTAAACAGCCTTAAATGCATAGGTTAGAAAAGTGGAAAGGCTGAAAATCAGCGTTCTGAGCATGTATCCCAAGAAGATAAAAAAAAAAGGTAAATTAAATGCAAAGAAAATAAAAATTTAAGAGCAGAAGTTAATAAAATAGAAAGCAAACATATAGAGAGAGAATCAGCAACATCAGAAGTTGGTTATTTGAAAAGACATAAAATTAATGGACCCAAGAAAGCAAAAATAAAAAGAGAGAGAAGACACAAATAAAAATATCAGAAATAAAAAGGGGCATGTCTACACATTCTTATATATAAAAAATAGGATGCTATTATGAACAACTTTAGGGCAATAAACTAGAAAATTAGATTAAATGACAACTAAAAAAAAATTATTGGCTCTATTGCCCTGAGATAATCTTTAAAACTTAAACCAAAAATGTCTCCTGTAATCTTCTTAAAATCAAACACTAGTTTTGCTTAACTAGAAAAAAATGTTTGCCTTGAGCATTATGCTCTTTTAAGAACTATCTGTAAGGGATGAAATTTACAACAGCAACCTAAAAGATTAGATAGGAACCTTAGGGGGCAGTGAGTTTATGTTAAAGGAGGAACCACTTAGAAAAGGAGGGTGAGAATGGTTATACAACTTTAAGACTGTAATCCATATCACTAAATGGTACCTGTAGAAACTTGAATTGGTATGTATATGTTTTGCTATATGTATTCTCAACAACAACAAAATTATTTTTTTAATAAAATAATTTTTAAAAACAATACTTAACTAAAAGGATAGAAGACAAAAAAGTTTTTACCTTTTATGAAGTAAAATCTGTCAACATTTTCCTTTAAAAAAGAAAAGACACAAGAAAATAGAGAGCATATAAATAGTCATAAATATTTATCTGTATACCGGATTTAAAAACTTCACTCGCTTCTAGAGGTAAATACTTCCTAATACTTAAGGAAGAAATAGCACCAGTCCTATACAACTCTTTCAGAGATGGGGAAAAGAGGCAATCGTTTCCAATACACTTTTTTAAGACTAGTGATGTAAGAAATAATATTGGAGTCATTATCCCCTGTCCTTGAGCATAGAGAATGTGGCCCAGCTGGAACTGGGCTCACAAGGGCACATCAACTGGGGCCTGAGGTATAAAGACAATAGCTAGGACAATCTTGGAAAATATCTTCTAGGGAAACTTGCACATAAATCAATCAAACAGAACGCAAAAGACTTTCCACTCTTACCTTTTTCTGTTAGCATTTAGTAAATAGAAAATTTGTTGTACCAGTGAAGACCCTCCTGACTATCATTACTGAAACCTGTACCAATGATCGTTAAGAAAGACAATTCAAAATGTAGGATCGTGGTCTCTGTGAAAAGGTGAAGCTTTCAATTGTTTTGCCCGTTTGTAGTGTTAATGTATACTTACGACTCTGTAGGTTTCCTCGGACCCTGGCAGACATGGCTTCCAGCAGCATGCCTGTCCATTTTCTCATTCTTGCCTATTCTGTAATATTCTTTGGACTCGGGCAGACATGCCTCTAACAGCATGCTTATCCGTTTTCCTCCTTTTGCCCTTTTGAACATATGTCGAACAAAACTTTCTTTTTGCTTTACTGAACTTTGTGATGTTTTTACCCTACGACACTAGGCAAAGTCATTATCAGAAAGAAAATTATAGGGCCCAGCTCCTTCATGAACACAGAACAAATAAGTAATAGGCACACATACATGTGTACACGTACAGAAAGAATGATACAGTGAGGCAGCATGTAAACAACTAGTAAACCTGGGTAAAGGGTTATGGGAGCTCCTTGTACTAATCTTTAATTTTTATGTAAGTTTTAAATTATATTGAAATTAAAAATTACAAGAAAAATTAGTGTAATTTACCTTGTAGTAAATAAAGGGAAAAAGTCATATGGTCCTCTCAATAAATACGGAAAATGATCTGATAAAATTCACCATCCATTCATGACAAAAAGCTTGGCAATCAGGACACAGAAGGCCACTTATTATTTAACATGATAAGGGGGACCTACAAAAACCCTAGAAGACGCATCCTACTTAATGGCAAAATGTTAACATATTTTTCTCTGAGGTCAGGAATGGGATAAGGAAGCCACTGTCACAATTTATCAGAACTGCCAGCAAAAAAACATGAAGGAGGATATTTATAGAACTAACTACAACAAATCCTCTCTATATCAAAAATAAAATTAAAAGGTAAAAAAACTAGATAGTACTTAGCACAGATATGACAAAGCATTAATACATTATATTTTAAAACGCTCAAAACCGATAAAAAAATTTTTTTTGAAATGAGACAACAGGTCCCCCTCCAAAAAAAATGGTGAGGTCACATGCCCCACGTAAACCAGCTGTTGAAGTGGGGCTAACGCCCACTCTCCCACCACCCAGTCATGTGCTTTCCCCTGCACCTGTCTCCTTCCTGTCACAGCAAGGCCTTGAAGGGAAAGGGAAGGGAAGCAGCTCCCTTCAGCTTAAGCAATTTTACTACCCACCAACTCCATCACTTCCCCCTGAGGAAATTTTAACACAGTGTGTCTTCTCTGTCTCTTGTCCGAACCTGAATCCCCATCCTGTTCAAATTCTCTCTTTCTGCTATTTCAGACTCCTCTTTCAGGATGAATTGAGGTCTGCCCCCAGAAAGAAGTCCAGGTGTGAAGGCGTCCCCAGGGTTTGCCACACACAGCTTGGACTCAGGATCAGTGGGGAAAGCACAGCCTGACTGAGGGCCCCGAGTCACCACATTTTATCTGAAAATGATTTCACTACCCCTTAGGCTTCACGTGGAAAAGCCACAGTGTGTCACTGACGGGCTCTCTTCCTCTTTAACTGGAAGGGCCTCGGGGATTGCCCGACCAAACAAACACCACAGTTGTCCTAAAGACCCCTGTTGTTTATCATTTGCCACTCATTTAAGAAAGGATGACTTTGAGGTTCTCAATGGTGCTTGTGTATTCCCATCACCGACTTTCCTCTGCCCATCCAGAGTGGATGGTGGGAACTTTGTGAGGAGCTGAGAATTCTATCTCCAGACTTCTCCCATAGGCCAGCAGCCAGCCACCCCTCAGCACAGCCGTGGAAGTGACCCTGCAGCCTTGTACTGGGGGCGTGGGGATGGGCCTTGCTCCCATCATGGTTCTTTTAACATCACGCCAAATAAAGGGGGAAATTCTGCATCTAACAAGCCAAATCTAGTGGTCAGCTGATTTGGGAAGGGGTAGAAAATTATTTATAATGAAATTTTACCATTAAAAATTCTTGTCAATGAGATAAGTCAGACGCAAGAGGACAAATATTGTATGATCCCACTTAAGTGAAATATATAGAATAGGTCAGTGTATAGAGACCAAAGTTCATTAGTGGTGATAAGGGGTGGGTGGGAGGGGGGAATGGGAGTTACTGCTTAAGTGGGGGCTGAACCTCTGTTTGAGGTGATATAAAACTTGGAAGTGAATAGTGGTAATGGTAGCACAACATGTTTGAATGCTATTAATATCATTGAATTTTATACTTCGAAAGGTTAAACTGGCAATGTTTTTGTTATATATATTTTACCACAGTAAAAAAAAAAAAATCTTGTTACACCTTCAAATACTTATCTAACCCACTGCCACCGCATCTATTATGACTCATAGTGACCCTATAGGACAGAGTAGAACTGTCCCATAGGATTTCTTTATGGAAGCAGACTGTAACATCTTTCTCCCGTGGAGTAGCTGGTGGGTTCGAACCTCTGACCTTTCAGTCAGCAGCCAAGCGCTTAACCACTGTGTCACTAGGGCCTATTCAACAAACATTTATTGAGCACCAACTTAGTATGAATGCCTGTGAGGGGACTGAAGAAAGTACAGGTTACTAGTATGCCATCTTGCCCTCAAACAGATGGTTATTCCCAAGAATTAAACATTCAGTGTGGCCAAGAGCACTGCATTTAAACTCAGTCCGGCCTAGAGGCCTAGACAGGCCAATACTCACTAGAATAAAATGTGAGCACATTGTTTAACCTCTCTGAGCTTTTATCTGTAAAACTGGCATAAAAATGAAAATCTCTCTGGGATTTTGTGAGGATTAAATGAGGTAATGTAGTATAGTACCTAGCATAATTTAGTGCTGGACAGACATTAGAAAGTCAAATAATGTGTTAGAATCTAATTTCTTACCCCTCCCTTCAGTGCCCACATCTTTAAAGTCTACAATTATGTTGGCTTTACCTACCTATCTCACAGGCTCGAATCCTATAACATATAAACACAAAAGCATCATAAAAATATCTGGCCTTATTAGGACTGTCAAGTCTCTCATTTAAACAAACAAAGAATTCTATTTATTTATTAAGTTGTGTGGATACAACTGACTGGGAATCTCAATATGCTCTACAATATGCCCTACGATGAATAATTATCCGTTTGCGTGACGTGCAATATGCCGAAGAAGAGGAAGTCAGAGACCAAGTCCTCTATTGCAGAGGTCAGCATACTTTGGACCAAGGGCCCCCTCCCGCCTGTTTTTGAAAGTGAAGTTTTATTGGAACTCAGCCATGCTCACTTGTTTACTCATTGTCTATGGCTGCTTTCATGCTACAATGGCCAAATCGAGGGGCCGTATGGCCTGCAAAGCCAAAAATATTTACTATCTGGCCCGGTACAGAAAAAGCTTGTCAACCCCTGCTGGATTGAATACCTTCTATACCGCTATCATAAATGCCCATAAATCTGAGGCTGAATGCTTGGAATTACACTTACTAGCTGTAGAGTCCGTTAAGGTTTACAAGGCCCAATAGTTGGCATTGAGTCCAAATGAATACGAAAGTTTGAAGCAAGAGAACTTTCTTTGAGTTGTCTCTGGCTTACTACTGTGTGGTCCTGAAGCAAACTGTAGATTAAAATAAAACTTTTTTAAAAAGCTTAAATTAAGAGTTTTTGAAAGGATTCGTATCCTGTTAATGCTGTGTATTAAGGCCTCTAGCCTTGATCCTATTTTTTCTTCTATGAACTTCATAGTTTTTTGGTGCTATATCTAGGTCTTTGATCCATTTTGAGTCAGTTTTTGTATATGGTGTGAGGTATGGGTCCTGTTTCATTTTTTTGCATATAAGAGCTTTTAAAATGAGAGACGGCAAAATAGAACAGAAGGAGCACTAACCTGAGACCTAGACGACTACGTCCTGGTTCCAGGCGGGCCACCAATTAGGGAAAGGATTGGGGCAATCAATTCGTTTCCCTGGAGCTGCAACCTTGTAAAATAAGGGGCTCACCCATTCATCAAACATCTCTTAAACTCCTACTATGAGGAACTCATGGGGGCAGTGGTGGTTCGATGGTAGAATTCTCACCTCCCATGCAGGAGATCCAGGTTCGATTTCCGGCCAATGCACCTCATATGCAACCACCACTCATCTGTGTCACTGGAGGCTTGCATGTTGCCATGATGCTGAACAGGTTTCAGCGCAGCTTCCAGACTAAAACGGACTAGGAAGAAATGCCTAGCAATTGACTTCTGAAAATCAGCCAGCGAGAACCCCAGGGATCACAGCAGTCCAAGCCTCAGTCCATCATGGGGATGGCACAGGGCCAGGCAGCATTTCCTTCCATTGTGTACGGGGCCGCCAAGAGTCGAGGGCCAACTCGACAGCAGCTAACGACAAGATGGGGGACTTGAAGTTTGGGGCCGGATACTCTCTAAGATGCCTTCCCAGCATCTGGAAATATGATGTGAGGAGCAGCAAGTTCACACTGACAGAGTGCTTTCAGTTCTACCAAGGTCCAATGACACTCCCCGCCATCATTTATCATGCTCTCTTCTGGCCAAATACATACCATACTAGTGTAAGTCCAGTTCATCAAGCAAGACTGCTCCCTCTGCAGAGGGAGGAGGCAGCCCCCAAAAGCTCTGGACAAGACCCTCAACTTGAATCATGTAACGGTTGCGGGCAGACTGGCCTTGTGAATTGTGTTTTCTTAGGCTGGTATTAACATGAGTTTACTCCCTAAACTCTCACCAGCAGACACAGCAAGGATGGCTTTACCCCTGGAGTAATTAATCCATGAAGCAAAAAGGATCCCGAAGTCGCTGCCAACAATCTTCAGATAATTGAGACCTAACAGCAGATAAATCCTGCAAAATCGGGACCGCTTTCACTATCCCAGAGCCCCAGGTGACTGCCACCTCTGAAACACTCAGAATCCAAAGTCTGTTTATTCCCTTTTGTGGAGAGGGACCATCCTGGACTGCACGCCCTGGACTTTTCTCCCATGGTGCTCATTCAGGGCAATGACCCCAGCTGGCAGCCAGGAGTCGTCTGGACTGCAGTCAAACAACACCCAGATGAAAACTGCAGCTGATGGCTTGGCCTCTCAGGTCAGTGGCTGCTGTGCACAGCCCTCTCGCTGCCTCCTGAAGTTCAAATGCCAGCCTGATTTCTATCTGGAAATGCCCCAGCCCAAACATGGAACAAAAGTTCCCTCTGACAAGCCCATTCCGGGTTCCAAAGTATGTTTTTATGTTTGTTGGCAAACAGAACTGTCACCAGTAACAATAACAACACTGTTTTCCCTCGACTGAAGCTACTTCATTTCTTCACATTTGTTCCAGGGCTGGAGCTGGACAGATGAATAATGTAGGCTAGGCGGCTGGCCCAACTCCTGACCTCGCTCCTCCAAAAGCAAACACAGAGGTGAAAATGGAGACTTGTTTGTTTGAACTCTCACTGCCTAATTTAAAAAAGAAAAAGGAAGAAGAAAAACAAACCTCCCACCATCCTATTTCATCAATGTAGACAGTGAGAGGTTTTGTTTTTTGGGTTTTTTTTTTCTTTTCGTTTCTCATTTTTTGAAACAAGGAGTTAGAGCCCTCTACTGGTACAAGGAAATGAAGCCAATTTCTCAATCATTGAGGTTTTCCTGCCACCTGGTGGCTACATTTGGGACCTGCACCTTTAGATCGAATCTCCAACTTTGTGAGCTAGGTGTGCGAAGGTATCGTCAAAATATTTAGACAGGCTTTCATTTGAGACCTCTCAGGAAGATAGATTGGATTGTTTGGGGGAAATATAGATGGTATTTGGAGTCAGAATGTTGGTTCTATATTTAAGTGCCAGTCAGCTGTGTGTGGCATCATGCTTTTGAGCAAATCATTTAATTTTTATGAACCTGTTTTCTCCTTTCTACAATAGAGGAAATAATAAAGGTTTAGTTCTTAGAGCTCTTGCGAGGTATATATAAGACAATGCACATGAAAAGTGATTTGTCAACTTTAAAGACATAAGCATATTAAAAATCTCTAGAGTAGATTCTATAACCACACTTGGTAAAACTTCTTCAGAAAATCAGAAGTCGCTTTAATGCCTAATGCTGCTGTAGTATAAAGCCCTTGCCTCAGAATGAAGAAAAAAAAAAAAAAAAAAGGAAAGATTTTACACTGTTATATGCTTTCATAAATTTACAGACAGCTAAATTCTCCCAGTTTCTCTTGCGGTTTAAGTAAAACCAGTTTCTTGGGCTTTTCTTCCTGGGGCCGGTGAATAAATAACGAGGAACATAGACGATCTTTGGAAGTTAAATAAGCTTGCTTGCGTCGAATCGCAAAGCACCCATTCGTGTTGGGGCTGGGGTATTTGGCCACCTCGTCCTTTGGAAAAAGCCAGACACAGTCGCCGAAGAAGCACTCGTCAGGAGTCTGAGCTGCACGATGCTGACGCAAGATGACTCATCAAACACAAGACGGGCTTGGCCACTGCTTCTGTGCAGCTGTTTGGGAGAAGCCAAAAATTTCTGATGCCAGGCTCAGGACTTAATGATCAAACCCAAATTTCACAGTCCTGAGCTCATGCAGAATCACAAATCTGCCTGGGTTGGTGGGCCAGCCAGGGCTGGGCCTGCTGATAAAATATCCAGAGGCAGCGGTCTGAGCTCAAAGGCGCTTCCCACTCACAGGCTGGCCTTCTCTGTGTCCTGCAGATACTCAGTTTATCACTGGTCTCGCTGGTGCACGAAGCTGACTTTGGAGGCCTTTGGCAGCAGCATCAATCGTTTTGCAAAGAGAAAATAGAGGGTAAAAGGGATACTACGTCCTTGGGTGAATGATGAGGAGGTAACACTCAGGTTTGCAGGCCATCTTCCCTCCAAGCTGGGCCCTGGTGGCTCCACATTCACCTTCTGTTTCCAAGTTGGGCTCACCTAGGCCCGTCCTCAGAAGCCTCCTTCAGGATTCTGAATGAGTCACCATTGAACCAGCTGCCGGTGAGGGATACAGAAGACGGAAGCTATTTGTGTCTTCAGGAGGGCTCTGTAGCAGGTCTGGGGCATGGAGCCCCTTGCCCTGTTATAAAATGGGTCTCTCCCAAGGTGACAGGCCAGAACTCCACAATCAGAGAAGTCACTCATTCTCCCACTTAGCTCTTATTGGACTGTCACAGGCTCTTCCATAGAGTCCAACCAGTGGATGGAGCCCTGGGGTTTTTCTCCCCTGGGCTTCAAAGGCAGAACTCATCCCTCAGGCTGCCTCTCGAAACCGGAGGGTCTTCCTCATTTGCCACTGGGGGAGGGATGCAGTTGGGTTTTCCCTCCAAAAAGCATAAGAGGATGACCACTTTTCTTCAAAGCTTTTCTCCTCTCTCTCTCTCTCCTCTTTCTCTCCTCTTTCTTTTTCTCCTTTTCCTTCTCTCCTCACTCTCTCGCCTTCTCTTTCTCGCCTTCTCTCTCTCTCCTTCTGTCCCTTTCCCTCCTTCTCTCTTTCCTTCTCTATTTGCCTGTCTCTCTTTTCCTAGTTGTCTTTCTCTCTGTTTCTATATGTATCATTCTCCCTCTCTCCTCTCTATTTGTCTGTCTGCCTCCCTCTCTTTCTCTTCCCACTTTCTATACTAAAACTCTCATTCTGATTCTTTTCTCCCACAATATGATGCCACACATAGCTGACTGCCACTTAAATACAGAACCAACATTCTGACTCCAAATACCATCTATATTTCCCCCACTTAATGGCAATTTTTTGGGGGGGGGTTAATGGCAATTTAGAGCAGAGTCCTAATCCAATAGCAACACAAGACTAGAAAACTAGCTCTCTTCCCTGAAAGGGACAGGAGATGCTAAGGAAGGGCATCTGCTAGGCAGGCATGTTTGAAGAGAATCCTGCGAGTGCATTTGACCTTTGATTTGGTGGAAGGTTAGACAGCAGGACTGGGCGATTCATTTCCAAGAGCCTCCAGCACACACACTCTCACCTCCCCCTCCTGTCCACAAATCCCTAACATTATGGGAAAGACATTTTTACAATCCATGACAGCAAGAGAAGACAAGTAGGGGTGCTCTCAGTGGCCCCGAAATTATGTCAAATCCTGGAAATCCAGGAGGCAGGCAGGAGGAAGCCCCAGCAGAAGAAGCAGCAGGAGAGGACTTCTGCCAAAGAAAATTTGGGAGCAGCTTTAGCGGTCTCCATGTCAAGGGGCAGAGATCGCGGAAGCCGAGAGGGAGTCTGGTAAGCCTTCCCTGTGATCAGTTTGGGGTGGCCTAGGCAGTCTGTAAGGAGTCCTGGTGGCACAGTGGTCAACTGCTCAGCTGCTGTCCAAAAGGTCACCAGCCATTAGATGGAAGAAAAGACCTGAAGGTCTGCTCCCATAAAGATTAAAAAAAAAAATTACAGCCTAGGAAATCCCATGGGGCAGTTCTACTCTGTCCTATAGGGTCACTATGAATCAGAATCAACTGGATGGCACACAGCAATAGGGGCTCCATGAACTGGAATATTTAGGCTTGAGAAGCAGACCTCCTACAAAAGGTGGGGTCCTTCAAGCTGATAGCCCCCTCACAGCCTACCTTCTCCAGCCTGCAATTCACAGGAGGTGGGCTGCAGTGCTCAGGTGTAGCATTCACAGATGGGCCCATGGAAATCTCAAGTGCAGATACAAGCCCCCCACCAAAAAAACACCACCCATTTGAGGAAAAACCAACTGCATGGAAAAAAAACAACAAACAGAACAAATATCCATGGACTCTAAGGTAATGGGATAAACAGAAGCAGCCTTTAGATGAGTCTAATTGGGCTGGTGACTAAGTGATATGGATGTTGGAGGTGGGAATAAGACCCACGTCCACCAGTAACCCCTGTGTTTCTGAAGAACCTTCCCTGCCCCACTCAATAGTTAGGTTCCTTTTGCATTTCCCTCTGGTGACCTCAGATGGCTCTCAACCTCAGGACCTGCAGTCCTGTGGTTCCTTCTTGGACAGGGTCCCCATCCTGTTTCTTTTTCCTCTGGGATTTGGGCTATGACACTGGGTGGCCTGGGCCCCATGTCTCCAGTGCTCTTGTCCTTAAAAACTGTTGCAGCCTGACAAGTCCTCACGTCTGAGACCAGATTAGAACCTTCGCAAGTACTTGCTAAATTGATGACCTAACCAAAGGCACCAAAGTGCCCCTTTATGTCCACACATGCTCAGTGGCCACCAGAAGGTACAATCTGTCAGCCTTTATCATTTGGAGCTGAGACATGGAATGTGTGCTTTGTTAGATATTCATGTTTGATTGTTAAGTTTAGTATGATGAAATTTGTACTCATTCCATATTTCATATCCAGTCCGATACATAGATCAGCCATGAAATTAACAGATTTTTAGAGGCATCTAAGATTGGATCGGACGCTGGAAAGCACAAATATTGTATGACCCCACTTAATGGAGACCAGAATTTATTAGTGGTTACCAGGGTCGGGAGGGAAGGGAAAGAAGAACTTATTGCTTAGGACGCTGAGTTTCTGTTAAGGGTAGTGGAAAAATTTGGAAATGGATAGTAGTGATATTTGCACAACATAATAAACATAATGTCCCTGAATTGTGCATGTAAAAAATGTTGACATGGCAAATTTTTTGTTATTAATATACTTACCAAAATTTAAAAGAAGAAGAAGAAATGATTTTTCTAGAGAGAGAAGTTGACAAGCCCCCATAAAAAAATCTGTTTTTATATCACCTGGGCCAGGTAAGGTAGGAGGATTAGGGGACTTAGGACATGGTTTGGGCAGAAGCTAGAATCTCTTCAGAGTTTGAATTTTATAAAATCATATATAAACGCCTTTCTCATCAAGAATTGCCAGGTTGTTAAAAAAAAAAAAAAAAATTTTTTTTTTTTTTTTCTTTAACAGGTAAACTTAACTCCCTGCTCCAGCTCCTAAGGCTAAATTGGAGGTTCACGTTAATCCAGTGATTCTGGATCGTAAACAATTAAACAGTCCCACTGTTATCGGCCTTATTCTCAGATCTAACTCTTGGGTTAATCACCTTTAAATGCCCACTGTTCACATTGTTTGACCCAGTAATTTCCCTATGATTCCCTTCTAAGCATGTATGAGACTGAATTAACAGCTGGCACCAGGATTCCTTTTAAGGTGAAAACTGCCTTTGCTGAGAAAAGTGCTTCGGTTACCGCTTAGGTAGAAAACAAGCCTTTCTGAAGGGTCTTGGGTCAGCTGGTGTCAAGATGCCAAAGATGAGGAGGGGCTCCACGTAACAGAGGGGAGAACTGGACAGTGGGGGGAGGGGGTGGGGCAGGCAGTGGGGATAGAAGGAGGAGGTGGTGAGCAGATACAGGAGAAAGCCACCAAGTGGTACCATCTCAAGACCCCCAAAGTCTTCAGCAAAGTCTTCTAAACACATTACTGCCGTGTGAGTGGTTTTCTCTGTGAAAGCCAAAGAAGGAGCTGAATGAACATGGTCCACGACTGAGGCAACCCAAGAGAAGACCGGGTGCAAAGACAGGGGAGGCCAGGTGGACCCATCCTCCCAGGAGAGAGGAGAGATCTTTAGAGGTCTTTAGCATGCATCAGTTTTGGAATTGGGGCTTTTGAGACAATTTCACCTGGACCACCTCAGTTAACATCTGAATTAATCAGACGCATGGACAGGAATTCAGGTACAAGGATGTTTATCAGAGAATTACTTATGATGTTGGAAAATTGGAAACCTAAATGCACAACAATAGGGATCTGATTAAATGAATTATGGGAGAGCTAAATGAGGAAATAATGTGTAACCATTAAAATTATGTTTTTTAAGAATATTTAATGACGTGGGAAAAACTCCTGCTATTAAAAAAAAAAAGATCCAAAATGTTACTGGTGATATTAGCCCAGTTTTTTGTAAAGAAATGTCCTTTTCTTGAAAGAACAATGAGTTATAAGGAAACCAGATTTGAACACAGGTTAGCTCAGAGTCTGTGGGATTATGGTTGTTCTTTCCTTTGTTCTTCTCTATGATTTCCAAATTCTCCATAATAAGCAAAGCGATTTTAAAACAAACATCAATGTTGAAGAGTGGGAGTGGAGTTTGTTTGCGTGAGTTGGTCAGCTTGGCAGAGACACAGTGGAAATGAGTGGGAGGGATGTGGCCCCTGAGTGATGTCTGGTCATGGTTTATTTATACCTGCTCAGGTAGCAATAACATTCGTTCAGCCGAGATTAGAGGGGATCTTTCCATTTTTAGGAATCCCCAGTCCTATCAGAAAGACAAAACAAAATAAAAACAGAGAAGAATGGTAGAAAACAGAAAACAAAGATGTTAGACCCTCTTCTGAAACGAGCTTTGAACTATTAGGTGATTTCTATTTCTTTTTTGTGTGCTCCTCTTTCTCTTTCCTGAGGGCTTGGTGGTTCAGTGGTAGAATTCTTACCTTCCATCTGGGAGACCCATGTCAGATTCCAGGTCAGTGCACTTCATGCGCAGGCCACCACCTGTCTGCCAGTGGAGGCTTGCTTGTTGCTATGACGCTGAAAGGTTTCAGCAGAGCTTCCAGACTAAGGCAGACTAGGAAGAAAGGCCTGGCAATCGACTTCCAAAAATCAGTCAATGAAAACCCTGTGGATCACAATGGCCCGTTCTATGACTGATCATGGGGGTGGCACGCGGGGCAGCATTTCGATCCTTGTACATGGGGTCACCTTGATTTGGGTGACAGCTAACAATAACTCAGTGGCGGATAACAATAACAACAACAACTGTCCCCTTTTACCAAGTCAAAGGAGGTGAAAGTTGGATTATGGATTAATTGGCAATCATGCCAGGGAGGATTTCCCTCTGTGTGTGTGTACAGGGCAAGGCAATGCCTCCTTTCTGTGTTTTACATGAACTACCTGGTATAAGTAAGGACAAGGTCCCACTGCAGGAACCTTGACCTCCTCCCTCTTCCCCATGAAACCGCACAAAACTAAGAAAATTTTGATCATGGTACATAGTGCATTGGAATGTAATAATTTCCAAATATCACTGCTACCAAATTCACAGTTGCATGAAGCTTAACATATTATGATCTCAAAATTGTTGGAGAAAGAAACTACATTGGACATTTTGGGCCAGCCAGATAATGATCCAGCCTAGCGTGCCATCCCTGTCCCTGCTATCAAAAGGACACAGCAGATCTTGATATCAACCATCAAAGAATAAGATCACACACACAAAACATCTCACAACGAACTTGAAAGACTATGACACGATGTAATGAAGTACAAGTTATGCCACTCAATGCCTGCATAACCTTGGCCAAGCCACATCACCTCAAGCTCCTCACCTGTGTAAGGAAAGCTCAGGACTAGGGAATTTCCAAGGTGCATTTGAGCCTTAACAGTCTATGATTCTTTGATTGTAGAATTTATACCCAAAAGTACATGCGTGAGGGGGCCATTGGTGGTTCAGTGGTAGAAATTCTCACCTTTCATGCGGGAGATTCAATTCCCAGCCAAGGCACCTCACGTGCAGCCATTACCCCTCTGCCAATGGAGGCATGTTGCTGTGATGCTGAACAGGTTTTAGCAGAGTTTCCCAGCTGAGACTGACTAGGAAGAAAGGCCTGGTGATCTACTGACTAGGAAGACCGACTAGGAAGAAAGGCCTAGTGAAAATTCTATGGATCACAATGGTCCAATCTGCAACCAGTCATGGCGATGGCACAGGACTGGGCAGCGTTTCATTCCATTGTGCATGGGGTCACCATGAATCAAGGGCCAGCTAGGCAGCAGCTAACAACAACATATGCATGAGTGTGTGTGTGTGTGTGTGTGTGTGTGTGAGATGCATATGTGCCCAAAGGGAAGACAACTGAGAACACTGGTGACAACTTCAATGATATCTGACCTTAAGAGGGAAATGGAAGGAAATGTCATTTACTGAGCAACTACTGAGACTCCAGGACTATTCTGGCTGTTTTTATGTTACCTCATTTAATTCTCATGATAATCCTAATAACTATATGATGTCATTACACCCATTTTGCAGTTGAAGAATCTGAAGCTCAGGTGTGAAGTGACATGCTCAAGGTCACCTACTCATTAAGAGCCACCAGTGAGATAAAGGCCCAGATTGCCTAAGTCCAAAGCTCTGGATTCCTAATTCAATATTGTCTGGATCTTTGGTGCATGACGTGGGTTTAGCCTTGTCTCTGTGGCCGTTCCAGGCAGCTCCCCACACTGATACAGCACCACCGAGCTCTCACCACTCCTGCCACTAGGCTCAGCACACAGCTGCTGACAACGCCTACCAGCCCTGCAGCAGCTGCCAGTGGGGGGCTTGAGTTTAGAGGAAAAGTGATTGTACCCCCATGGGTGCCCCTGAAGGTAGTGTTTTGTTTTGCTTGTGAAATGTGTTTCCAACTTTCCAAGAGGACGTAGTTAACTAGGAAAGTCATACCCAGCCTGTCACTGACCAATACACACTTTCCAACTCTGGGCCAGTTCTCTGCTTCCCCAAGGAAGGTATGTCTTCTACCTCCCACCCCCATGAGGTCAGGAAAGACTTTGTGACTAAACCAAGCTTTTAATTATGCCCTCTCCTCACTTATCAACATGATTAGGTTCCAAAGACCAGGTCATTATGCAAAATCAGCATTATACAAAAATGGAAGATGACCACATCAGATCACAAAATGGAGGATAATTACATCATGACATAACTGCCAAATTACATCATTACGTTACTTCCCAAGCAGTGCAAATCATGGCTCAGCCAGGTTGACACATAACCTTAACCATCATAGTGTTACTCTCACCTTACACCTCAGCATTTGTTACCGTCAGATTTATGTCGTTAATGTGCAAAGTAATCAGAGTGTAGATTTTTTACTATTGTCATAAATGTAAAATGTCAGATAATGAGATAGATGATGAGTGAGGAGAAAGTGTATTGTGCTAAATGCCATTTCTAAGAACATGCTTCCGGTATAGGAACAGAGAATGGTCAAGGACCCAAAGGACCAGAGCGCCAGTCCTTGGTTCTGTTCACTATACCACATTGCCTCTGGGTGGTTCACACAGTTAATGTGTCAGCTGCTAACTGAAAGGTTGCTGATTTGAGTCCGTCCAGAGGTACCTCAGAAGAAAGACCTGGCAATCTGCTTCTGGAAAATCAGCCATTAAAAGCCCTATGGAGCACAATTCTTCTCTGACATGCATGGGTTCACCATGAGTGGGAATCGACTTGATGGCAACTGGTATTAATAAAAAATAAACTCCAAAAGTTTGCCATAAGCTGTACCACTTAGAGAGGCTAAGTCGTAATGGAAAGAGTACTTGACTAGGAAACTACTTGTGGTTCTGTCGTTACGTAGCTGTGAGACTTCAGGAAAGCCACCAGGGCTACCTTAAGCCTGAGTTCCCACTTCTATAAAATAAAGGAATTAGGGAAGGTGATCTTTCGAACATCTTCCATCTTAAAAATCCATGGCAACCCAGGCTGTCAGCTTTAATGAGTGCCTCCAAATTCTAGAGTTTGTACATTGTTGAGTAACCGCGCTCACCTTTGATGACTTTTCCGAGTTTACTTCCCCTGGCATTATCAATGCTAGCCTCCTTCTGTTGATATGCGTGGTTCAATGACTGCAGCACAGACTGAGAGCAGAGCCTGGTGCCAGCATCCCCTTCCAAGAGGCACCATCTTGCCTGACACTGGGGCTGCCTGCTGACCTCGCCCCACAGCTGCCGCCATTTTGCAGTCCTCCCTGGCAACCTTCACCAACGACTTGCAGGTGCAGCCTACCACCAGCTTTCCCCCCACCAGTCTCAGACACCGCCTGAAGCGTCAGCTGGCCCTGGTGCCTTTGCCATTGGGAATACTGGCACCAACTCTTCCAAGAGCACTGAGCTGTGGTAGCCTGGGGCCTTCAGAGGTGCCTCACGCAGACGAGTTCCCACAGTGCTGGTAATCTCACCCCATTTCACAGATGGGGACTGTGGCCATAGGACCGCCTTGTCTTCCAAGAAGGAACAAAGGCAAGATGTCAGCCAGGGCAGGAATAAAAGCTTTAGCATTCTTGGAGCAATGTAAGCTTTCCTAAGCGGTCATGCATCTTTTTATCTTTTGAAACTTTGCTGGATTTATATATAGCCTCCATCTTGTCCCTTTGAACTCGGCAGGGCTTGCAATCAGTCACTGGGCTGAACACCTGGAACTCTGTGGGGATTATCATTAGAAGGATGCGAGGCCAGGTGTGGTTTTGGACCAGAGACCTATTGGAATATGGAGGATTTCTCACTTTCCAAGTTTACTCTGCTCAAGTTAAAACAATTAACCTCCTTTCCCCTTCAAACAACTGTTCTCCCCGGCTTTCCACCAGCAGTATCCAGCCCAAAGACACAATGTCAGAAGTGGACTCCCTCTGCCCTGCACAACCTTCAGATGACAAGAGGGGCTAGGCCTATCCTTGGGACTTCTTTCTATGACTGCTGCCCTCACGTCCCCACTGATTTCACGCCCACCCCCTGCCCGCCCCCCCCCCCCCCCCCGCCGCCCCGGGCCTTTAAACCTCCTGAGATCAGGGATTTTCGCTAATGCCGGGGTTATAGCAAAAGGGGTGTTGGCCACAGTTAGGTCTCCATGTTGGGCACCACGCCCACCTTTCCAGAGTTTCCCAGGCTTGCCAGCAGAGAGGGAAATGTAGTTGGCAAGGTTATCCCCCCACTGCTTCGGGTCTCAACTGTCTTCACTGAGGTAGCTGTTGGCACATTCCCTTCTCGGACTCCAAGACCTCCCAGGACACACACACACACACTCACGGGCACACACACATGCACAGTCAAAAACTGTTGGTGATATCAATATTTGCAGGAAATGACATTGCTCCGTCTTACATAATAATACAGCTTGCATGAATTGAAGGCTTATTCCAGTCCGTGCACTGTGCTAGGTGATTTTCATGCACTAATGACCTCACTTAATCCTCACAATAATCCTATGAGGAAGTACATGGAATGAATCTGAGGCTCAAAACTGAAGTAAAAAACCCAGGTCACAGAGCTAGGAAGTGGCAAAGCTAGGACTTGACACCCAGTCTTATCTGATAAATTGGTTTGCTACTGTTAGTTTTGTGGGTACTGTTAGCTGAGGTAAACATCCTCTTGGTGATTTCGGGGGTCGCTTAAGCTGTTGTGAGGCTGCTGACACTGTAGCTGGAAGCCGTAGCCATCCCTCGGCAGAGAGGGAAGCTCACACTGGCTGATCTCACACAGCCTGGCCTTTCCCTGAGATTACAGGAAGGCACAGCAATGGCCAGCCAGGCTCTGAAAATGCTGCCCAGTGCGGGCTGCTCAGATGATGGAAAATAACCGATGACAGAAAATTAAATGATTACCTTGCAGAAATTATCTAACTCAGTGATTCTCAAACTTGGCTGCACATTAGACAACTGGGAAGATTTATAAAATCCCAATGCCCAGGCTGGATCCCATGCCAATTAAACCAAAATGTAATTTTAATAATTTTTTTTGAAACAATCACAAATCTATAGAAAAGTTGCAAATACAGTACAAAAAAAAAAAAAAACAAACTTTTTTTTCCAGAACTAAGTGAGAATAATTTTCCAGGAGAGTGTGCCATCAGCCCCACATACTTCAATATCTGTTTCCTACAAACAAGGGCATTCTCGTATATAACCACAATATGAATATCAAAATTAGGAAATCATCAGATTCCATTCAACTTTCACCAATTGTCCCAAAATTGTCCTTTGTTGCTAAAGGGTCCAGTTCGGAATTATGTGTTGTGGTTAGTTCCCATGTTTTAGTGTCCTTTGGCTTCCAGTCTGAAACACTTCCTTAGTTTTCCTTGACTTTCATGACCTTGACACTTTTGAAGATTATTTTGTAGAAGGTCCCTCAGTTTGGGTTTTTCTGATGCTTCCTTATTATTGTTGCTAGTTGCTGAGTTGTCTCCATGGTGACCTCATGTATAGCAGAATGAAACGTTGCCAGGTCCTGCACCATCTTCATGATCATTGGTATGTTGGAGTCCATTGTTGTAGCCATTGTGTCAATCTATATCATTGAGGGTCTTTGCTGGCCCTCCACTTTACCAAACATGATGTTCTTCTCCAGTGATCGGTCCCTCCTGATGATGATACAGCCAAAGTATGTGAATCAAAGTCTCAGACACTATTCTTTGATTCATAGGGTTTTCATTGGCTAATTTTCAGAAGTATATTGCCAGGTCTTTCTTCCTAATCTACCTTAGTCTGGAAGCTTTGCCGAAGCCTTATGATTAGATTCAGTATATTCATCTTTGGCAAGAATATCGCAAAAATGATGCTGTCTTCTCATTCCATCTGTCTTAGTTATTTAGTGCTGCTGTAACAGAAATACCACAAGTGGATGGCTTTGACAAAGAGAAATTTATTCTCTCACAATTTAGGAGGCTAGAAGTCTGAATTCAGGGCACCAGCTCTAGGGTCAGGTTTTCTCTCTCTGTTGGTTCCAGGGAAAGGTCCTTGCCATCAATCTTCCCCTGCTCTAGGAGCATCACAGCAGAGGGACCCCGGGACCAAAGGATACGTTCTGCTCCCAACTCTGCTTTCTTGGTGGTTCGAGGTCCCCTGTCTCTCTTCTTGATTCTTTTGTATCTCTAAAGAGATTGCCTCAAAATGCCACTTGATCTTGTAGATTGAGTCCTGCTTAATTAACATAACTGCCTCTAATCTTGCCTCATTAACATCATAGAGGTAGGATTTATAACACATAAGAAAATCATATCAGATGACAAAATGGCAGACAATAACACAATACAGGGAATCAAGGCCTAGCCGAGTTGACACACATTTTGGGGGGGCACAATT
Source organism: Elephas maximus indicus (assembly GCF_024166365.1). Taxonomy (NCBI): domain Eukaryota; kingdom Metazoa; phylum Chordata; class Mammalia; order Proboscidea; family Elephantidae; genus Elephas; species Elephas maximus. Next base: position 19,884,345 of record NC_064842.1, on the reverse strand, counting down.
CAATCTACAACACTGTCTAATCAGGTGTCTCCCAATTTTGATTTGTCCCATTATTGATGACTTTCATTTTGATCAATTAGTTAAGATGGTGTATCAGTTTCCTAGGGTTGCCCACAAACTTGATGGCTTAAAACAACAGAAATTTATTCTCTAACAACTCTGGAAGCTAGAAGTCCAAAATCAAGGTGTCGGCAGAGCCACACTCTCTCTGAAGCTCATAGGAGAAAATCCTCTCTTGCCTCCTCCAGCTTCTTGTAGCCCCAGGTGTCCCTTGACTTGCGGTTGTATTACTCCAATCTCTGCCTCCATCTTTATATGGCCTTCATCTCTATGTTCTCTGTGTACTTTCCTTTCCTGTCTCTTACAAGAAAACACTGAAATTTATCAAACATGTGGTTTAGATGCATTGATAATTACTGGTAGTTGGAATGCAAAAGTTGGAAACAAAGAAGGATTGGTAGTTGGAAAATATGGCCTTGGTGATAGAAATAATGCTAGAGATCCCATAATAGAATTTTGCAAGACAAAAGACTTATTCATCACAAATACCTTTTTCAACAACATAAACAGTGACTATACTTGGGAACCTCACTGGATGGAATACACAGGAATCAAATTGACTACGTTTGTGGAAAAAGATGATAGAAAAGCTCAGTATCATCAGTCAAAACAAGGCCAGGGGCCAACTACGGAACAGACCATCAATTGCTCATATACAAGTTCAAGTTGAAGTAGAAGTGAAGAAAATTTAAACAAGTCCACAAGAGTCAAAATACAACCTAGAGTATATACCATCCTGAATTTGGAGACCATCCCAAGAATAGGTTTGATGCATTGAACACTAATGACCGAAGACCAGAAGAGTTGTGGGATGACATCAAGAACATCATACATGAAGAATGCAAAAGGTCACTAAAAAGACAGGAAAGAAAGAAAAGACCAAAATGGGTGTCAGAAGACATTCTGAAACTTGCTTTTGAACGTAGAGTAGCTAAAGCAAATGGAAGAAATGATCACATAAAACAGCTGAACAGGAGATTTTGAAGAGCGGCTCAAGAAGACAAAGTGAAGTATTATAATGAAATGAGCAAAGACCTAGAGCTAGGAAACCAAAAGGGAAAAATATGCTCAGCATTTCTCGAGCTGAAAGAACTGAAGAAAAAATTCAAGCCTCGAGTTGCAATATTGAAGAATTCTATGGGCAAAATATTGAACAATGCAGGAAGTATCAAGAGAAGATAGAAGGAATACACAGTCACCGTACCAAAAAGAATTGGTCGGCACGTAAACATTTCAGGAGGTAGCATATGATCAAGAACCAATGGTATCAAAGGAAAAAGTCCAAGCTGCACTGACGGCATTGGTGAAAAACAAGGCTCCAGAAATTGTCAGAATACCAATTACAATGTTTCAACAAAAGGATGCAGCGTTGGTGTGCTCACTTGTCTATGCCAAGACATTTGGAAGATAGCTACCTGGCCAATCGACTGGAAGAGATCCATATTTGTGCCCATTCCAAAGAAAGGTGATCCAATAGAATGTGGAAATAATTGAACAATATCATTAATATCACACCCAAGTAAAATTTTGCTAAAGATCATTCAAAAATGGTTGCAGCAGTACATTGACAAGGAACTGCCAGAAAGTCAAGCCAGATTCAGAAGAGGACGTGATACAAGGGATATCATTGCTGATGTCAGATGGATCTTGGCTGAAAGCAGAGAATGCCCGAAAGATGTTTACCTGTGTTTTATTGACAATGCAAAGGTATTCAACTATGTGGATCATAACAAATTATGGATAACATTATCAAGAATGGCAATTCCAGAACACTTAATTGTGTTCATGCAGAAACTGTACATAGACCAAGAGGGAGTCATTTGAACAGAACAAGGGAATACTGTGTGGTTTAAAATCAGGTTTATATCCTTTCACCATATTTAGTCAATCTGTATGCTGACCAATAATCTGAGAAGCTGGACTATAAGAAGAAGAACGCAGCATCAGGAATAGAGGAAGACTCACTAACCACCTGCAATATGCAGATGACACAATCTTGCTTGCTGAAAGCAAAGATGAAGCCCTTGCTAATGAAGATCAAAGACCACAGGCTTCAGTGTGGATTACACCTCAGCATAAAGAAAACAAAAATATTCACAACTGGACCAATAAGCAACATCAGTATAAATGGAAAAAATATTGAAGTTGTCAAGATTTCATCTTACTTGGATCCACAATCAATGCCCATGGAAGCAGCAGTCAAGAAATCAAAGGACGTATTGCATTGGGCAAATCTGCTGCAAAAGACTTCTTTCAAGTGTTGAAAAGCACAGATGTCACCTTGAGGACTAAGGTGTGCCTGACCCAAGCCATGGTATTTTCAACTGAATCATACACATGCAAAAGCCGGACCATGAATAAGGAAGAATGAAGAAGAGATGATCCCTTTGAATTACAGTGTTGGCAAAGAATATTGAATATACCGTGGACTGCCAGAAGAACGAAAAAGTCTGTCTTGGAAGAAGTACAGCCAGAGTGCCCTTTGGAAGTTAGGATGGTGAGACTTGGACTCGCATACTTTGGATACGTTATTAGGAGCATCGTCCCTTGAGAAGGACATCATGCTTGGTAAAATAGAGGGTCAGCAAAAAAGAGGAAGATCCTCCATGAGATAGATTGACGCAGTGGCTGCCACAATGGACTCAAATATAGCAACAGTTGTGAGGATGGCACAGGACTGGGCAGTGTTTTGTTCAGTTCTACATAGGGTCGCTGAGTGGGAGCTGACTTGACAGTACCTGACAACAACAACATAACTAAACTCATCATTGGATTTAGGACCTACCCTAATCCAGAATGATCTCATCTTCAAATCATTCCCTTAATTGCATCTGCAAAGACTCTTTTTCCAAATAAGGTCAAATTCACAGGTACCGAGGTTAGAACTCATCGCCATTGAATCAATTCTGACTCATGGTGACCCCATGTGTTACAGGGTAGACCTGAGTTCCATAGGGTTTTCTTGGTTATAATCTTTCCAGAACCAGATTGCCAGGACTGTCTTCTGTGGTGCTTCTCGGTGGGTTTAAACTACAAACATTTAGGTTAGTACTTGGAAATATCTTTTTTGGGGGACACAATTCAATCTACTACAGATGGTGTCTGCCAGTCGCCACCACACTGATTCTTTATGGCTCCCCCTGCTTGTGGCCTTTGTAGCCCTTATCACAATCCCAGTTGGACTGTTGATTTATTTATTTACTTGTTTATGCACTTGCTGCCTCCAATATCTAGTAGAGTTCCTGGAACAGAGTAAAATCCAAAACCAAACCTGTTGCTGTCGAGTCAAGTCCAACTCATAGTGGCCCTATAGGATGGAGTAGAACTGCCTCGTAGGGTTTCCAGAGAGTGGCTGGTAGATTCAAAGTGCTGACCTTCTGGTTAATAGGCTGAGCTTTTAACCACTGTGCCACCAGGGTAAGATCTCAATAAATATTTGAAGAATGGATCAGTAAAGGCTTATAGGAGAAATATCTACACACCTTAGCATAGCAGAAAATATCACTTAGAAATTAAGGACTGCCTCTCCGTAGTCTCATTGCCATGCTGGGCTACTTGTGGCTCCCAGACATGCCAGCTCTCCATTTTTGCCCTTGCAAATGCATTTTCCTTTGTCTGGAATGCTCTTCCCTGCCTTGGCTCCTGTTGTGTGAGGTCGGCCCCTCCTGAGTCTCCACCTGGCGTGTACCAGGGCTCAGGGAAAATTCCACAGTGTCCTATAGATTAAGAAATAGGCTCTTTTGGAGAAAAGGGAAACTTCTATAGGCCAAGAGTCAACAGGCATGAGTTCCCGAACCCCTACACAGAGAGGCAAAGAAGGGCCTTGGTGCTGAAGGCCTTGCAGGGAGGGATGTTGGCCCCTGCTCTTTGCCCCTTTTATAGGACGAGCTTGAGAAAGCAGCTTTGTCAATGGAGGAATACACAGGAATTTGGTGCCAGGCAGCCAGGACTTGGGTGCAGATGTTTACAGGAGCTGTCTGGGGAAAGCAGCAGACCCCCTGCAGGGTCGGGAGGTGGGGAGACAGAGAGAAATGGAAGAAGCCTGTAGCCTACGGAAAGTAGAGCTTGGTGCAGCCCCTCCCAATGGGAGAAGGAGCGAGGGAGTCCTAGCTGACCAACTGGCTGGCCAGGCAACCAAGAGCTCTCAGCTCACTTGGATAAAAGCCTGCTCCTTGCACTTCAACCCTCAGGCAAAGGCCACTGATTCTTCAAGTATCAGCAAAGTCCAGCCTCCTCTGAGGCTGTTTCCTGACTCTCCCAGACACATGGGAGGCTCCTTCCCTGGCCCCAGCCCCATGCACCATGCAGATAGCTCCAGTGTATTGTTCCAGTCTGGTCATCTGTATTTCTCCCTCCCCACTAGATCGTGAGCTCCTGGAGCCAAAGGACTGCCTTTCATCTTAGCACTCCAGCCCTGGGATTTTGCAGGCACTTGAAAAATGTTGAATAAATGAACGCACAAATGAGAGAGACCAGAAGAGAAGAAAAAAAAAACTACTCCTTAGCAGTGTGTGTGTGTGTGGGCGCGCGTGTGCTTATACAATGCACCTGTATTACTTGTATCATTTTTGGTTTGGTCATTTTTAAAAATACATTTTTCATGGTACCAATAACTCCCTCGTGCCAGGCGCTCCTTGGAAACTCTATGGGGCAGTTCTACTCTATCCTATAGGGTTGCTATGAGTCGAAAGCAACTCGACGGCTTTGGGTTTGGTTTATTAGTGTTGCTCACCATAAATTTTCTCTGAAAAGAAAGGGAAGTGCTACCTCACAGTTTCAGGCTTAGCAATACATATGGTCCACCTATGAGCCAGGCCCTGTACTGGGATTTTCATATGTGACACCCCATTCAATCTTAACTCTCCGATATAGGAATTTGTACCCCTGTTTTTAAATAAAGAAACTGATCCAAAGTTTAAGTGACTTCTCTGCAGTGACCTGAGGAATAAATGTCTGACCTGGGATTTTAACTGGGTTCTGTCTGACTCTAGGTCCAGCAAGTCTTTGTATTAGTTTTCTACAGCTGCTGTAATAAGTTACCACAAATTTAGTGGATGAAAACAACACAAACTTATTATCTTACAGCTCTGTGTTTCAGAAATTCGACACGGCTCTCACTGAGCTAAAATCAAAGTGTTAGCAGGGCTGAGTTCATTTCTGGAGTCTCTAGGGGTGAATCCATTTTCTTGCCTTTTCCAGCTTCTAGAGGCTAGAATACATTCCATGGCTTGTGACCCCTTCCTCCATCTTCAAAGTCAGTAATGCTGCATCTCTCTGGCCCTTTTTTTTTAATATATAAATAATTAATACATCTCTGGATCTAGCTCCTCTTCTTTCCTTAGAGTCTAACCATAGCTTTCCCAGATCTTCCCAACCAACCCACAGATTAGTACTCCCACCCCAAGGACTCTGGACTCCCAGGAACCCATTCATCATCCATCCATCCATCCATCCATCCATCCATCCATCCATCCATCCATCCATCCATCCATCCATCCATCCATCCATCCACCCACCCACCCATCCACCCATCCACCCACCCACCCACCCACCCATCCATCCATCTATCCATCCATCCATCCATCTATCCAGTGATTGATGCATTCAGTCCCTAATTCAACAACTATTTTTGAATACTTGACCTAAGCCAGGTACTATTATGTGTACGGGGATAGAGTAGGGAGGGAACAAGTCTAGCATAGAACTTACAGTCTATGGAGGGACAGATGTTAAACAAATATAATAGGTGCGTAATTTCAAACTATGATGAGCTGTATGAGGCAACCTAAGGGTGCTGTGAGGAAAAATAAGATCAGGGGCTGTGGGGTAAAGAATTTACTTTACCCAAAGAATTTGGTCTTTGTCCTTGGCTCCTGAGAGATAACCTTTAAAATTTTGGAATTTCTCTAGTGATTGAGATATCTTTGTTACCTAAGAGGCTTCCAGACCACACCTTAGGGTTGATGCTAAGGAGGTGACTCAGGTGGGATCTGGCCAGGCCAGAAAGACCACCACTTGGTATCAGCCAACATGGGGCAGGGATTGGGGAGTACATGATTTAGTCAATCATGCCTATGAAATGAGGCCCAATTAAAACTCTGAACATGGAAGCTCCAGGGGCTTCCTGGTTGACAAATGACATAGGTACTGCAGAGGGTGACATGTTCTTTCTGGGACATGGAAGCTCTGCGTTGGCGACCCTTTCAGACACTGCCCTGTGAGTCTCTTTTTTATATTGGTCCTGAGTTGTATCTTTTTTGCCATAATGAAACTGTAACTGCAAATATAGTGCTTTCCATGAATTCTGTGAGTCATTCTAGTGGATTACTGAACCAAAGGGAGTAGTGGGAGCCAGCAGAAGTGAGGAGTCTGGAAACCCGCAAGCTTATGGCTGGTATCCTGGGGGTGGGAGGGAACCCCTGAATTTGTAGCCAGGAGGTCAGAAATAATGGTGTTGTGAGGATTCCCAAGCTGTGGCTGGAATCTGAGGTGTTAGGCAGACTTGGCAGTCAAGAGAACTGTGTCCTTTAACTTGTGAGGTCTGACCTAGCTCCAGGTGGTTAGGGTCAGAGGATGAAGTGCTGCACAGGAAGCTGACATCAGAACAGAAGGGAAGAGGATTGATAATAGACAGATTTGAGATTACAACTGATCTTTACAGTGAAGTGGCAGAGAAATGGGGATTTGAGATTTTCTTTACAGAAACCTAATTTAGTCGGGGGGTGAAGGGGTCAGAGAAGACTTCTCTGAGGAAGACATGAAAGCTGAGACCAGAAGTTTACATATACATTGGAAGGAGAAAGAGAGGGAAAAGCAAGTGCAAAGGCCCTGCAGTGAGGAAATGCTTTTGTACTTTACTGATAAAAGGGCCAAGTGTGGCTGGTGCTCACTCAGGAACAGCCATGAGAGATGAGCTGTGGAAGGCTGAGGCCAAATTGTACAAAGCTCTTCAATGAGGTTAAGCGTTTGCAGTTCATCCTAAATGTGGGAAAGAGACCAAGGGGCTTTAAGTTGGGGGAAGGGAGAAACATTATCTGCTTTATATTCTACAAAGGTCACTAGGGCTGCTGAAGGGAGAAAAGATTGGAGGGGACAGGGTCCCTTCTCATAACCCCAGAATAATGTAAGGTGTATTCATGGCTGCATTTGAAAGTTCTGTGCCTTCATCTGTCTGTATCTTGCTTTGTAGTAGTGTTGAAAATCACTCAGTTTCTTTGCAGGTAGAAAAAAAAAAAAAACAGGGACAGAAGTGTTAACCCACTTCCCATTAATTGTCTGAACAGCTGCTGAAACACCCCTGGGTGCAATAAAGATTCTGAATGGGATGGGAACAGGTGCAACCATCTTTTCTTACCCAGCAAATGGTAATTTCACTGGGTTGGAACCAACCTGTCTAATTGGCAAGAGCCCTGTTGGGGTCTTGTGCTGAGTGGATAACAGGCCAGAAGGGTCAGACAAAGACGATAGGAAAGGAACACAGCACAGTGGCAATCGTCCACATCTTGACCAGTGGACTTCTTCTGATGCCTTCACAACTAAATCTTCTTGAATTTTGTGGGATCATTTTCAGGTTTTGAAAGCAACTTACTCACCTTTTCCTCCTCCAACCCAAAAAAGGTTCTAGGACTCACCTGTGACCTCATGACCTCCTCACCACAGAGACTGAATGGAGCATCTCTTCTGCATGGGGCTCTGGCATGCTGCTTCCTCCACTTTCTCTGCCTTCCTTTTCTCAACTTGAGTCGTTGAAAGGTGGGCCAAGATGGCAGAGTAGTCAGATGCTTCCTATGGTCCCTTTTAAAACAAAGACCTGAAAAAAACAAGTGAATTGATTATATATGATAATCTAGGAGCCCTGAACATCAAAGACAAAGCTGAGGAGTTTAACTGAGTGGCAGGAGAGGGAGACACAGTTCCGAAGTAGCAAGGATTTGCCAGACCTGACCTGGCCAGCACACTGCAGGCTGGGATCAGCTGGCGCACATGGGCTGAGGCAAGCAGTAGCACTTGGGACTTGTTTTCCACACCTGGAGAATCAAGCAGCAGAGAGTCTGCTGATGCCTCCAGAACCAGGGAAAAGCAGCACTGAATCTGTGAAAGTTAACTGTAAGCATCTAACCTACCATGAAGGGTCAGAAAAAACCTTCCTCCCTGTGGAAGGTACCTCTCTCCCATTTGCCCATCCCCTCCCCACTCTGCTCTGGTCTTTGTCCCGCTTCACCGATTGCTGTGCCAACTCCCATTCTCCTGACTGTGGAGAGGGAACGAATTAACAAACAGGAAAAAATAATCTGCCAGCTCCCCTAAGCCAAGAACTCAGGGCAGGCACAGCCCTAGGCACAGGCATAAGGGGTCCACGGACTTTGAATGTCTTTCACCCCAGCCTAGACTTGTGTAGGCCCATTTCAGCAGCATAGGCTCTCATTAACACAGAACAACAGGGTATATACGTGAAGCCTATCTTCAACTGCAACAGCTAAGGGGGAGTGGGAGATATGTGACATTTGACACCACCCTTCCCATTAAGCAGGGTCATCACCTACCCACATCAGGGGCCTGAGGACTAGTGGCTCCACCCATTCTACCTAGCTACCCATGACAGGGGGACTGAGAATAAGTGGTGCCTCCCAGTCCTCACAGCCAACAGCACTGGGTGCCCAAAGTTCGGGTACAAAACCCACCTGCCTACATAAATGCTCTAGGGAACAGGGACACACTTCTACCCAGGCATTCAGGGGCAGCTGTCAGCCACCTACCTTGCTTAGCATATAACCCCCTACCGCAGCCAGATACCTGTGCCTGCTCCAATCACCTCTACTTGCCCCCGCCCATCTAGAACTGTAGGTGAGAGCCTGCACCACACACTCAGTGACCAACGACCTGGACACCTGAGCTGAATCCACACAAGAAAAGTAAATGGACTCCTGGGCTCCTATACCTAGTAGCAGCTATAACCACCTGGTGACAGGACATGAGAGCTTCAAAGACAACAATAACCAAGGTATCTCAAACGACCAGCCTATTTGGGCATATCAAAACAAAACAAGAAGCTAGGGCACAGTAAGCAAACATAAAACAAATAAATATAATAACTTAGTGATGACCGGGAAACCCTGGTGGTATAGTGCTTACATGCTATAGCTGCTAGCCAAAAGGTCAGCGGTTCAAATCCACCAGGCGCTCCTTGGAAACTCTATGGGGCAGTTCTACTCTGTCCTATAGGGTCACTATGATTCAGAATTGACTCAACAGCAATGGATTTGGTTTGGTTTAGTGATGGCTCGGAGACAAATGTCAATATCAAATCACATAAAGAGGCAGATCATGATGGATTCAGCAAGTGAACAAAACAAAGGACCAAGAAACCTCCCAGAAGAAGATAAAGTCTTGGAGTTACCAGAGGGAGGATTCAAAAGATTAACATACAGAGGTCTTCAAGAGATTGGGAAGAAGAACAGGCAAAATGCAGAACAAGCCAAGGAACACACAAAGCAACAGAGGAACTTAAGAAGGTTATACAAGAGCGTAATGACAAATTTAACGGGCTACAAGAATCCACAGAGAGACAGCAAACAGAAATCCAAAAGATTAACAATAAAATTTCAGAATTAGACAACTCGATAGAAAGTCATAGGAGCAGAATTGAGGCAATGGAAGTCAGAATTAGTGAGATTGAAGATAAAGCACTTGACACCAATTTATTTGAGGAAAAATCAGATAAAAGGATTTTAGAAAATGAAGAAACTCTAAGTATTATGTGGGTCTCTATTGAGAGGAATAACCTATGAGTGATTGAGGTACCAGAACAGGGGGCAATAACAGAAAATCCAGAGAGAATTGTTGAAGATTTGTTAGTGGGAAACTTCCTTGGTGTCAGGAAAGACAAGAAGATATCTATCCAAGAATCTTATCAAACCACACACAGGGTAGATCCCAAAATAAAGTCACCAAGACATATTATAATCAAACAAACCAAAACCAAAGATAGAGAATTTTAAGAGTGGCTAGGAATACATGAAAAGTCATCTTCAAAAGAGAGTCAATAAGACTAAGCTCAGACTACTCAGCAGAAATCCTGCAGGCAAGAAGGATATATAAAGCCTTGAAGGAAAAAAATCGCCAGCCAAGAATTATATATCCAGCAAAACGATGGTGAAATTAGGGGATTTCCAGATAAACAGAAGTTAAGAAAATTTGTAAAAACCAAACCAAAATTACTAAAGGAAGTCTTCCAGTTAGAAAATCAATAACATCAGATAACAACCCAAGATTAGAACACAGGACAGAGCAACCGGATATCAAACCAGACAGGAGGTCACAAAAATAAATCAAAGCTAAAATACTGAAAATAAGCAAACAGATGTCACTATGTAAAAAGCGACAACATTAAAACAAAAAAGAGTGACTAAAAATACGGTAGTCATAGGATTTACATATGGAGAGGAAGTCAAGGCGATATCAAGAAATAAAAGATTAAACTTAGAAAAATAGTGGTAAATATTAAGGTACCCACAAAGGAAACTAACAATCCTATGCATCAAAACGAAAAACATAAAGACTCAGCAAATACAAAATCAACAACAATGAAAAAGATGAAAAGAAAATACATAAAGAAAAATGACTCAGCATAGAAAATTAAGTGGAACAAAGAAAATGTCAACAACACACACATACACAAATCAAAATAACAGCACTAAACTCATACCTATCAATAATTACGCTGAATGTAAATGAACTAAATGCAACAATAAAGAGATAGAGAGCGGCAGAATGGTTAAAAAACACAATCTGTCTATATGCTGCCTACAAGAGACACATCTTAGACTCAAAGACACAAACAAACTAAAACTCAAAGGATGGAAAAAAATATACCAAGCAAACAGCAATCAAAAAGAGCAGGAACGACAATATTAATCTCGGACAAAATAGACTCTAAAAAAAGCAAAATCCACCACAAAAGGTAAGGAAGGACACTATATAATGATTAAAGGGTCAATACACCAAGAGGACATAACCATAATAAATATCTATGCACCCAGTGACAGGGTTCCAAACACATGAAACAAACTTTGACAGCATTAAAAAGAAAAAAAGACAGCTCCACAATAATAGTAGGAGACTTCAACACACCACATTCAGTGAAGGACAGAACATCCAGAAAGGAGCTCAATAAAGACACGAAAAATCTAAATGCCACACCCAAACAACTTAATCTCATGGACCTATACAGAACACTCCACCCAACAGCAGCCAAGTATACTTTCTTTTCCAAAGCACATGAAAAATTCTCCAGAACAGACCACATATTAGGCCACAAAGCAAGCCTTAATGGAATCCAAAGCGCCAAAATATTACAAAGCATCTTTTCTGACCATAAGGCCATAAATGTAGAAATCAGTAAGAGAAAAAGCAAGGGAAAGAAATTAAATACATGGAAACTGAACAACACCTTGCTAAAAAACTACTGGGTTATAAAAGAAATCAAGGATGGAATAAGGAAATTCACAGAATCAAATGAGAATGAAGACATATCCTACCAGAATCTATGGGACACAGCAAAAGCAGTGCTCAGAGGCCAATTTATAGCAATAAATGCACACATCCAAAAAGAAAGAACCAAAATCAAAACATTAACTCTTCAACTCAAACAAATAGAAATAGGGCAGCAAAAGAACCCTACAGGCACCAGAAGGATCTGATAAAAATTAGATCAGAAATAAACAAAACAGAGAATAGAAAAACAAATGAGTTAACAAGTCCGAAAGTTGGTTCTTTGAAAAGATCGACAAAATTGATAAACCATTGGCCAAACTGACAAAGGAAAAACAGGAGTGGAAGCAAATAACCTGAATAAGAAATGAGATGGGTGATATCACAACAGACCCAACTGAAATTAAAAGAATCATAACAGAATACTATGAAAAATTGTACTCCAACAAATTTGAAAACCTAGAGGAAATGGACAAATTTCTAGAAACATACTACCTACCTAAACTAACACAATAGAGGTAGAACAGCTAAATATACCTATAACAAAAGAAGAGATTGAAGAGGTAATTAAAAAACTTCCACCACCAACAAGAAAAAAGCCTTGGCCCCAACAGCTTCACTGGAGAATTCTACCAAACTTTCAGAGAAGAGTTAACACCACTACTAAAGGTATTTCAGAGCATAGAAAAGGATGGAATACTTCTGAACTCATTTTATGAAACCAGCATAACCCTGATACCAAAACCAGGTAAAGATATCATAAAAAAAGAAAAGTACAGACCAATATCCCTCATGAACATAAATGCAAAAAATCTAGCCAAGAGAATTCAACAACATATCAAAAAAAATAATTCACCACAACCAAGTGGGATTCATACCAGGCAGGTATGCAGGAATAGTTCAACATTAGAAAAAAAAATCAATGTAATCCATCACATCAATAAAACAAAAGACAAGAAGTACATGAGCTTATCAATTGCTGCAGAAAAAACATTTGACAAAGTCCAACACCCATTCATGATAAAAAACTCTCAGCAAAATAGGAATAGAAGGGAAATTCCTCAACGTAATAAAGGGTATTTATACAAAGCCAACAGTCAACATCATCCTAAATGGAGAGACTCTGAAAGCACTCCCCTGAGGACAGGAACCAGACAAGGATGCCCTTTATCATCACTCTTATTCAGCATTGTGCTGGAGGTCCTAACCAGAGCAATAAGGCAAGAAAAAGAAATAAAGTGCATTCAAATTGGTAAGGAAGAAGTAAAGTATCACCATTTGCAGACGATATGATCTTATACACAGAAAACCCCAAAGAATCCACAAGAAAACTACTGGAATTAACAGAAGATTTCAGCAAAGTATCAGAATACAAGATAAATACACAAAGATCAGTTGGGTTCCTCTACACCAATGAAGAGAATTTCGAAAAGAAAATAGTCATTTACAATAGCCCCAAAGAAGATAAAATACTTAGGAATAAATCTAACCAGAGACATAAAAGACCTATACAAAGAAAACTACAAGACACTACTGCAAGAAATCAAAAGGGACCTACATAAGCGGAAAAACATACCTTGCTCATGGACAGGAAGACTGAACATTGTGAAAATGTCAATTCTACCCAAAACGATCTACAGATACAATGCAGTCCCGATCCAAATTCCAACAACATTTTTTAACGAGGTGGAGAAACAAATCACCAACTTCATATGGAAAGAGAAGAGGCCCTGGATAAGCAAAGCATTACTAGAAAAGAAGAATAAAGTGGGAGGCCTCACGCTACCTGAATTTAGAACCTATTATACTGCCACGGTAGTCAAAGCAGCCTGGTACTGGCACAACAACAGATACACAGGCCAATGGAACAGAATTGAGAATCCAGACATAAATTCATCTACCTAGGAGCAGCTGATATTTGACAAGGCCCCAAAATCCATTAAATGGGGAAAAGACAGTCTCTTTAACAAATGGTGCTGGCATAACTGGATATCCATCTATGAAAAAAATGAAACAAGACCCATACCTCACACCATGCACAAAAACTAACTCAAAAATGAATCAAAGACCTAAACATAAAATCTAGCCCTTGGAGGCGGAGCCAAGATGGCGGAACAGACAGACGCTTCAGTTGAGCCTTCTTTACAACAAAGACCCGAAAAAACAAGTGAAATGAGTATACTTGTGACAAGCTGGGAGCCATGAGCATCAAAGGAAAGCTTAGACAATGAACTGAGGGGCAGGGAGAGAAAGAGACCATTCAGAAGCGGAGAGGAGTTACTGGACCTGAATCTCGGGGAGCCCTCAGGCACCATTCCCGGAGCAGCGGCGGCAGTGGTGGCAGGCTGGTCCTAGCATTCATCCGCAGTTTCTTCAGGGAGAAGCAGCCAGCCACACAGCCCACTCACACCTCCGGAACCTGAGGAGAAGGCAGCTCTCGGCAAAAGCTAAGTATTTGCATATATTTTACTACACCCTCCCCACCCCCAAGCCAGCTTCAGCGGCTGAATCCCTAGGCCTGAGATAGACCCTGGTGAGCACCTAGAGCCATCCTCCCAGCCTTGAGGAAGGAAAAAATTTGCAACCAGGGGGAAAAGATAATTTGCTAGCTCCATTAACTGGGGGCGCTCAGGACAGAAGCGGCTCCTGTCCAGGCATAAACCGTCCATGGACCTTGAGCACCTTTCCCTTCTGCATGGACCTGTGTGGGCCTATTTCGGGAGAATAGGCCCTTGTTGGCAAACTCCAACCATTTCAGTGGTGCGGTGGAGAGGTGGGTGTTTGATGTTTGACGTTGCTTTGCCTATTAAACAAGGTCCTCACCTACCCACAACAGGGACCTAAGGACTGGTGGCTCCACTTGGGTCACCCAGCCACCCGCAAGAGGGGTCCAGGGATAACTGGTACCTCCCAGTCCTTACAACAAAAACTTTGGGTGCCCATGGTCCCTCTGCAGAGCCCGCCCACCAGCACGCTCCAGGGAACAGAGACGCATTTTCCTCAGAGACACTTGGGGGTTGGTTCTCAGCCCTCTGCCTTGTTCAGAGCATGACCCCCTGCTGCAATCAGATACGGGTATATACGCCAATCACCCCTGTCCCTCTAAGACTGTAGGACAGAACCTGTACCACACACTTGATATCAGCTACCTGGAAACCTGAGCTGAATTCATACAAGAAAACTAAATGGACTCCTAGACTGATATACCTGATAACAGTTCTAGCCAGCTGGGGACAGGACACCAGAGCTCCAAAGGTGAAAATAATCAAGCTACCTCACTCAAGCAACCCATAGGGGTATACCAAAACAAAACAAAGCAAGCAGTTACAACGCAGTAAGCAAGCATAAACTAATACAATAACTTATAGATGGCTCGGAGACAACAGTCAATATCAAGTCACAAAAGCAAACAGGCCATGATAACCTCAACAGGCTCTCAAAACAAAGAATCCAGAGATCTTTTAGATGAAAGTGCATTCCTGGAATTACCAGATGCAGAATATAAAAGTTTAATATACAGAACCCTTCAAGACATCATGAAGGAAATGAGGCAATATGCACAACAAGCTAAGGAACACACAGTTAAAGCAACTGAAGAAATCAGAAAGATTATTCAGGAACATAATGAAAAGTTTAATAAGCTGGAAAAATCCATACACAGACAGCAATCAGAAATTCAGAAGATTAACAATAAAATTACAGAATTAGATAACTCAGTAGAAAGTCAGAGGAGCAGAAGTGAGCAAGTAGAAACTAGAATTTCTGAACTCGAAGATAAATCACTTGGCACTAATATCTTTGAAGAAAAATCGAATAAAAGAATTAAAAAAGATGAAGAAACCTTAAGAATCATGTGGGACTCTATCAAGAGAAATAACCTACGAGTGATTGGAGTACCAGAACAGGGAGGGATAACAGATAATACAGAGAGAATTGTTGAGGATTTGTTGGCAGAAAACTTCCCTGATATTGTGAAAGATGAGAAGATATCTATCCAAGATGCTCATCGAACTCCACATAAGGTAGATCTTAAAAGAAAGTCACCAAGACATATTATAATCAAGCTTGCCAAAACCAAAGATAAAGAGACAATTATAAGAGCAGTGAGGGATAAAAGAAAAGTCACCTACAAGGGAGAGCCAATAAGAATAAGCTCGGACTACTCGGCAGAAACCATGCAGGCAAGAAGGCAATGGGATGACATATTTTAAAAATTGAAGGAAAAAAATTGTCTGCCAAGAATCATAGGTCCATCAAAACTGTCTCTTAAATATGAAGGTGAAATTAAGACATTTCCAGATAAACACAAGTTGAGGGAATTCGTAAAAACCAAACCAAAACTACAAGAAATACTAAAGGTAATTCTTTGGTTAGAAAATCAATAATATCAGGTATCAACCCAAGACTAGAACACTGGGCAGAGCAACCAGAAGTCAACCCAGACAGGGAAATCCAAAAAAAAAAAGCCCAACACAGGGTAACAGCGATGTTATTGTATAAAAGAAGACAACATTAAAATAATAAAGAGGGACTAAGAAATGTAATCATACACCTTCCATATGCAGAGGAAGATACAGCAATAAAAAGAAATAAAAGTTAGTTATAAATTTAGAAAAATAGGGGTAAATAATAAGGTAACCACAAAGGAGACAAACTATCCTACTCATCAAAATAAAATACAAGGGAAAAATACAGACTCAGCAGAAAAAAAATCAACAACAAACATGAGGAAAGGACAATATATAAAGAAAATCTACTCAGCACATAAAATCAAGTGGGAAAAAGAAGCTGTCAACACACAAAAAAAGACATCAAAATGATAGCACTAAATTCATACCTATCCATAATTACCCTGAATGTAAATGGACTAGGTGCACCAATAAAGAGACAGAGAGTGGCAGAATGGATTAAAAAACAAGATCTGTCTATATGCCGCCTATAAGAAACACACCTTAGACTTAGAGACACAAACAAACTAAAACTCAAAGGATGGAAAAAAATATATCAAGCAAACAACAATCAAAAGAGAGCAGGAGTGGCAATATTAATTTCTGACAAAATAGACTTTAAAATTAAATCCATCAGGAAGGATAAGGAAGGACACTATATAATGATTAAAGGGACAATACACCAAGAAGATATAACCATATTAAATATTTATGCACCCAATGACAGGGCTGCAAGATACATAAAACAAACTCCATCAGCATTGGAAAGTGAGATAGACAGCTCCACAATAATAGTAGGAGACTTCAACACACCACTTTTGGTGAAGGACAGGACATCCAGAAAGAAGCTCAATAAAGACACGGAAGATCTAAATGCCACAATCAACCAGCTTGACCTCGTAGACATATACAGAACACTCCACCCAACAGCAGCCAACTATACTTTCTTTTCCAACACACATGGAACATTCTCTAGAATAGACCACATATTAGGTCATAAAGCAAGCCTTAGCAGAACCCAAAACACAGAAATATTACAAAGCATCTTCTCTGACCATGAGGCCATAAAAGTGGAAATCAATAACAGACAAAGCAGGGAAAAGAAATCAAATACTTGGAAACTGAACAATACCCTGCTCAAAAAAGACTGAATTATAGAAGACATTAAGGATGGAATAAAGAAATTCGTAGAATCCAATGAGAATGAAAACACTTCCTATCAGAACCTTTGGGACACAGCAAAAGCGCTGCTCAGAGGCCAATTTATATCAATAAATGCACATATCCAAAAAGAAGAAAGGGCCAAAATCAAAGAACTATCCCTACAACTTGAACAAATAGAAAGAGCAACAAAAGAAACCCACAGGCACCAGAAGAAAACAAATAATAAAAATTAGAGCTGAAATAAATGAAATAGAAAACAGAAAAACAATGGAAAGAATTAACAAGACCAAAAGCTAGTTTTTTGAAAAACTCAACAAAATTGATAAACCATTGGCCAAACTGACAAAAGAAAAACAGGAGAGGAAGCAAATAACCCAAATAAGAAATGAGATGGGCGATATCACAACAGACCCAACTGAAATTAAAAGAATCATATCAGATTACTATGAAAAACTATACTCAAATTTGAAAACCTAGAAGAAATGGATGAATTCCTAGAAACACACTATCTACCTAAACTAACACAAACAGAGGTAGAACAACTAAATAGACCCATAACAAAAGAAGAGATTGAAAAGGTAATCAAAAAACTCCCAAGAAAAAAAAAAAAAGCCCTGGTCCGGACGGCTTCACTGCAGAGTTCTACCAAACTTTCAGAGAAGAGTTAATACCACTACTACAAAGATATTTCAGAGCATAGAAAAGGATGGAATACTACCAAACTCATTCTATGAAGCTACCATATCCCTGATACCAAAACCAGGTAAAGACACCACAAGAAAAGAAAATTATAGACCTGTATCCCTCATGAATGTTGATGCAAAAATCCTCAACAAAATTCTAGCCAATAGAATTCAACAACATATCAAAAAAATAATTCACCATGACCAAGTGGGATTCATATCAGGTATGCAGGGATGGTTCAACATTAGAAAAACAATTAACGTAATCCACCACATAAATAAAACAAAAGACAAGAACCACATGATTTTATCAATTGATGCAGAAAAGGCATTTGACAAAGTTCAACACCCGTTCATGATAAAAACTCTCAGCAAAATAGGAATAGAAGGAAAATTTCTCAGCGTAATAAAGGGCATTTATACAAAGCCAACAGCCAACATCACCCTAAATGGAGAGAGCCTGAAAACATTCCCACTGAGATCGGGAACCAGACAAGGATGCCCTTTATCACCGCTCTTATTCAACATACAGCTGGAGGTCCTAGCTACAGCAATTAGGCTAGATAAAGAAAGAAAGGGCATCCAGATTGGCAAGGAAGAAGTAAAATTATCTCTATTTGCAGATGACATGATCTTATACACAGAAAACCCTAAGGAATCCTCCAGAAAACTACTGAAACTAATAGAAGAGTTCAGCAGAGTATCGGGATATAAGATAAACATACAAAAATCAGTTGGATTCCTCTACACCAACAAAAAGAACATCGAAGAGGAAATCACCAAATCAATGCCATTTACAGTAGCCCCCAAGAAGATAAAATACTTAGGAATAAATCTTACCAGAGATATAAAAGAACTTATACAAAGAAAACTATAGTACACTTCTGCAAGAAACCAAAAGAGACTTAAATAAGTGGAAGAATATACCTTGCTCATGGATAGAAAGACTTAACATTACAAAAATGTCTATTCTACCAAAAGCGATCTATACATTTAATGCAATTCCGATCCAAATCCTAAGGACATTCTTTAATGAGATGGAGAAACAAATCACCAATTTCATATGGAAGGGAAAGAGGCCCCGGATAAATAAGGCATTACTGAAAAAGAAAAACAAAGTGGGAGGCTTTACTTTACCTGATTTTAGAACCTATTATACAAAAAAAAAAAAAATTTTTTTTTTTTTATTATACCACCACAGTAGTCAAAACAGCCTGGTACTGGTACAACAACAGATACATGGACCAATGGAACAGAATTGAAAATCCAGACATAAATCCATCCACATATGAGCAGTTGATATTTGACAAAGGCCCCAAAACAGTTAAATGGGGAAAAGACAGTCTTTTTAACTAAAGGTCCTGGCATAACTGGATATCCATCTGCAAAAAAATGAAACAAGACCCATACCTCACTCCATGCACAAAAACTAACTCTAAATGGATCAAAGACCTAAATATAAAATCTAAAATGATAAAGATGATGGAAGAAAAAATAGGGACGTTAGGAGCCCTAATACATGGCATAAACAGTAATAGAAAACATTATAAAGAACATAGAAGAAAAACTAGATAACTGGGAGCTCCTAAAAATCAAACACTTATGCTCATCCAAAGACTTCACCAAAAGAGTAAAAAGACTACCTACAGACTGGGAAAAAGTTTTTAGCTATGACATTTCTGATCAGCGCCTGATCTCTAAAATCTACATAAAAAAAACCTACATACTACTGCAAAAACTCAACTGCAAAAAGACAAATAACCCAATTAAAAAATGGGCAAAAGATATGAATAGACAGTTCACTAAAGAAGATGTTCAGGTAGCTAACAGATACATGAGGAAATATTCATGATCATTAGGCATAAGAGAAATGCAGATCAAAACTACAATGAGATTTCATCTCACTCCAACAAGGCTGGCATTAATCCAAAAAAACACAAAATAATAAATGTTGGAGAGGCTGTGGAGAGATTGGAACACTTCTACATTGCTGATGGAAATGTCAAATGGTACAACCACTTTGTAAATCGATTTGGCGCTTCCTTATAAAGTTAGAAATAGAACTACCATACGATCCAGCAATCCCACTCCTTGGAATATACCCTAGAGAAATAAGAGCCTTTACATGAACAGATATATGCACACCCATGTTAATTGCAGCACTGTTTACAATAGCAAAAAGCTGGAAGCGACCAAGGTGTCCATCCACGGATGAATGGTTAAATAAATTATGGTATATTCACACAATGGAATACTACGCATCGATAAAGAACAGTGACGAATCTGTGAAACATTTCATAACATGGAGGAACCTGGAAGGCATTATGCTGAGTGAAATTAGTTGCAAAAGGTCAAATATTGTATACGACCACCATTATAAGAACTTGAGAAATAGTTTAAACTGAGAAGAAAACATTCTCTTGTGGTTACGAGAGGGGGTAAGGAGGGAGGGTGGGAGAAGGGTATTCACTAGTAGATAAGAACTACTTTAGGTGAAGGGAAAGACAGCACACAATACAGGGGAGGTCAGCACAATTGGACTAAACCAAAAGCAAAGAAGTTTCCTGAAGAAACTGAATGCTTCGAAGGCCAGCATAGCAGGGGCAGGGGTCTGGGGACCATGGTTTCAGGGGACATCTAAGCCAATTGGCATAATAAAATCTATTAAGAAAACATTCTGCATCCCACTTTGAAGAGTGGCATCTGGGGTCTTAAATGCTAGCAAGCAGCCATCTAAGATGCATGAATTGGTCTCAACCCACCTGTATCAAAGGAGAATGAAGAACACCAAGGACACAAGGTGATTACAAGCCCAAGAGACAGACAGGGCCACATGAACCATCGACTGCATCATCCTGAGACCAGAAAAACTAGATGGTGCCGGCTACAACTGATGACTACCCTGACAGGGAATACAACAGAGAACCCCTGAGGGAGCAGGAGAGCAGTGGGATACAGACCCCAAATTCTCATAAGACCAACCTTAATGGTATGACTGAGACTAGAAGGACCCTGGTGGTCATGGCCCCCAGACCTTCTGTTGCCCCAGGACAGGAACCATTCCCAAAGCCAACTCTTCAGACATGGATTGGACTGGACAATGGGTTAGAGAGGAATGCTGGTGAGGAGTTTCTTGGATCAGGTGGACACTTGAGACTATGTTGGCATCTCCTGCCTAGAGGGGAGATGAGAGGGTGGAGGGGGTTAGAAGCTGGTGAAAAGGACACGAAAAGAGAGAGTGGAGGGAGAGTGCAGGCTGTCTTATTAGGGCAAGAGTAATTGGGAGTGTGTAGCAAGGTGTGTATGGGTTTTTGTGTGAGAGACTGACTTGATTTGTAAACTTTCACTTAAAGCACAATAAAAATTATTTTTTAAAAAAGTCTAAAATGATAAAAATCATGGAAGAAAAATAGAGATGCTGCTAGGATCCCTAATACATGGCATAAACAGAATACAAAACATAACTAACAATGCACAAACACCCAAAGAAGAACTAGATAACTGGGAGCTCCTAAAAACCAAACACTTACGCTCATCAAAAGACTTCACCAAAAAAGTAAAAAGACAACCTACAGACTGGGAAAAAAATTTGGGCTATGACATATCCAATCAGCATCTAATCTCTAAAATCTATAAGATACTGCAAAAGCTTAATAACAAAAAGACAAATAACCCAACTGAAAAATGGGCAAAGGATATGAACGGGTGCTTCACCAAAGAAGACATTCATGTGGCTAACAAATACATGAGGAAATGCTCTCTATCATTAGCCACTAGAGAAATACAAATCAAAACTACAATGGATACCATCTCACCCCAACAAGGGTAGCATTAATCCAAAAAACACAAAATAAGAAATGTTGGAGAGGTTGTAGAGAGACTAGAACACTTACACACAGCTGGTGGGAATGTAAAATGGTACAACCACTTTGAAAATCATTTTGACACTTCCTTAAAAAGCTAGAACTAGAAGTTCCATATGATCTAGCAATCCCACTCTTTGGACTATGTCCTAGAGAAATAAGAGCCCTCACACAAATAGACATATGCACACCTGTGTTCATTGCAGCACTGTTCACAATAGCAAAAAGATGGAAACAACCTAGGTGCCCACCAACAGATGAATGGATAAACAAATTACGGTATATTCATACAAATGGAGTACTACGCAATAATAAAGAACAATGATGAATCTGAGAAACATGTCACAACATGGATGAATCTGGAAGCCATTATGCTGAGTGAAATTAGTCAGTGGCAAAAGGACAAATACTGTATGAAACCAGTATTATGAGAACTCAAGAAAAGGTTTAAACTCAGAAGAAAACATTCTTTCATGGTTTCGAGGGTAGGGTGGGAGGGTGAGGGGAATTCACTAACTAGATAGTAGATAAGAGTTATCTTAGGTGAAGGGAAGGACAACACACAATACAGGGGAAGTCAGCACAATTGAACTAAACCAAAACCTAAGAAGTTTCCTGAACACAACCACTTTGAGGGACAGAGTAGCAGGTGTGGGGGTCTGGGGACCATGGTCTCTGGGGACATCTAGGTCAATTGGCATAACAAAGTTTATTAAGAAAATGTTCTGCCCCACTTTAATGAGTGGCATCTGGGGTCTTAAAAGCTTGTGAGTGGCCATCTAAGATGGTCCCAATCCACCTGGAGCAAAAGAGAATGAAGAACACCAAAGACACAAGGAAGATATTAGCCTAAGAGCCAAAATGGCCACATGAACTAAAGACTCCATCAGCCCGAAAGAAGAACTAGAGATGGTGCCCAGCTACCACGAATGATTGCCCTGACAGGTAACACAACAGAGAATCCCTGATGGAGCAGGAGAAAAGTGGGGTGCAGAACTCAAATTCACATAAAAAAGACCAGACTTAATGATCTGACTGAGACCACAGGAACCCCAGAAGAAATGGCCCCAAGACTTTCTGTTAACCCAGAACTAAACTCATTCCTGAAGCCAACTCCAGACAAAGATTAGACTGAACTATAACATCAAACAGTACTTGTTAAGAGTGTGCTTCTTAGTTCAAGTCAAGCAGACACAGGAGACTAAATGGGCAGATCCTGTCGGGAGGCGGGATGAGAAGGCAGAAAGGGATAGAGGCTGATTGAATGGACACAGGAAACCTGGAGTGGAAAGGGGGAATGTGCCGTCACGTTATAGGGATTGCAACTAGGGTCGCATAACAATATTTGTATAAATTTTTGTATGAGAAATTAATTTGAACTGTGAACTTTCACCTAAAGCACATGAAGAACAGAATGTGAGTCATCCACTGCCTCACACACCCCCAGCTTCTTAGAGTGCGACGGTCAACTGTACTACACAGCAAGTATCTTAGTCACTCAGTGCTGCTAGAACAGAAATAATCCTAAGTGGGTGGCTTTCACAAACAGAAATTTATTTTATCACAATTTAGGAGGCTAGAAGTCCAAATTCAGGGTGCCACCTCTAGAGGAACACTTTCTCTCTGTGTCAGCTCTGGAGGAAGGTCCTAGTGTCTTCAGCTTCTGCAACCCGGTTCCTTAGAAATCTCTGTGTGTCTTGGCATCTATCCTACCCCATCTCTGCTCACTTGCTTCCTTGTTTAATCACTTTTATATCTCGAGAGATTGACTCCAGACACACCCTACAGTAATCCTGTGTCATTAATATAACAAAGACAACCCACACCCAAATGGGATTATAATCACAGGCATAGAGCAGGATTTACAACACAGTATTTTTGGAGGACATAATTCAATCCATAACAACAAGGTAGTACAAACTAGAGGTACAAACTGTTCCCTTGCCAGTAAATTATGACACATACACAGCATTGTTAGAGACGGGCTCTGGATGACTTAATCCTGTTCTATCTACCCAGATGAACTACAGAGCCCAGCAGAGTCCAAATGGCCATCTAATGGTGTCTGTGTGGCATAAATGGTTAAGTGCTGAACTACTAACCAAAAAGTTGGCAGTTCAAACCCACCCAGAGGTATCCCAAAAGTAAAGCCTGGCAATCTGCTTCCAAAAGGTCACAGTCTTGAAAACCAGTTCTACAGTGTGCACTTGGGGTCCCCATAAGTTGGAATTGACTTGATGGCAACTGTTATGGATTGAATTATGTCCCCCAAAGATATGTGTTGTAAATTCTAACACCTATGTCTGTGGTTATAATAAAGGGAGATTCCAAGCCACATGAAGATTGTGCAGGAGAAGATCAGAAGAGACAAGGACCTTCCTCCAGAGCCAACAGAGAAACAAAGCCTTCCTGTAGAGCCAGCACCCTGAATTTGAATTTCTAGACTCCTAAACTGTGTGTTGTTAAACTGTGAGAAAACATTGGTAGCCTAGTGGTTAAGAGTTGGCTCCTAACCAAAAGGTCAGCAGTTCGAACCTACCTTGGTGTTCCTTGGAAACTCTATGGAGCAATTCTACTCTGTCCTATATGGTTGCCATGAGTTGGAATTGACTTGATGGCAGTGGGTTTTTTGTTTGTTTTTTGGTTTTTAAACTGTGAGAAAATAAATTTCTGTCTGGAAAAGCCACCCACATGTTGCATTTCTGTTATAGCAGCGCTAGATACTAAGACAACAACCAACAACAATGGTTCTTATCCTGGCTACATATTAGAACTTCCTGGAGCTTTAAAAAAATACTCAAGCCTAAAATGTGGTATAGCATACAAAAACAAAACAAACCTCTTGCAGTCAAGTCAATTCTGACTTATAACAACCCTATAGGACAGAGGAGAACTGCCCCATAGGGCTTCCAAGGAGCTGCTGGTAGATAGATACAAACTGCCAACTTTTTGGGTAGTAGCTGAGCTCTGTAACCATTGTGCCACCAGGGCTCCATATAAGTAGAAGATTATTCAGTAATAAAAAAGAAATGAAATACTAATACATGCTACAACATGAATGAACCTTGCAAATATTATGCTAAGTGAAAGAAGCCATCACGAAAATCACGTATTATATGTTTCCTTTTATAAGACATGACCAGAATAGGCAAATCCCTCGAAAGAGAAAGGAGATTAGTGGTTGCCTAGGGGTTGTGGGAGGGGGAAATGGGGTATAACTGCTAATGGGCACACAGGTTTATTTTTGGAGTGATAAAAATGCTCTACAATTGTGGCAACGACTGCACAACTCCGTCTATATACTAAAACCAGTTGAACTGTACATTTTAAGTGGGTGGATTTTATGGTATGTGAATTATATCTCAATAAGGCTATTAAAATACACCCATGCCTATGCCTCACCTCGCACCAGTTAAGTCGGAATTATCTTGGGCGTGAAGCTCAGGTATTGTAGGTGATTTTAATTTGCAGCTAAGGCGGCAAACCACTGGTTGAGTCTAATCTTCTATTAGGCAGCTGAAGAGGACACTGGATCAAGCAAATTGCAGTGACTCTCTTATGGTCAGCTAGCAGAATCAGGACCAGAATCCAAGCTTCTGAATCTAGATCTTTCCCAGTGGCCCCTTTGACACTCAAGCTAGGCGCTCTCTGGCCTCCCTGATCCCCACAATGTCTCTTGAATCACTGACTTTCCCAAGTATCCGAACTACCTCACTTGTCAGTATTCCTATTCTAAACTCATCGCCCTGTCCTCAGCACTTCAGCTGTTTTCGAGCCATTTCTTTTGTTCACACTTCACATCCCACAAGGCCAGCTTGTCAACTCTTGGTTAGTCGTCCTATTTCCTTGCAGTCAATTTCTTACCCATTATGAGTCTGCATGTTTAAGTGCCCACATTTAGATTCAACACACAAAATAGTTTCTGTCTTCAGCTGAAAGTTCTATCCATTAAATCTTTACAGTCAGAGCGGAGAAGCTGTTCATCACAGGAGTCCTGGGCCCTTTCGGGAAGCCAGTGTAATTTGCTGTTCATGATTCCCATTTCGAGTTTGAGGTTAGACGGCTCCTTAAATATTAAGGGGTCTTGACTACAGGTAAATACCCAAGGTTAGGGTATAAAGAAGTTTGCATCGAATGTCATTGTTAGGGATGATCACTGCTAGGAAACTAGAAATATGTTGTAGGCAGGCCCTTATCAGACAGTTTAACAAGAAAAACAGAAAGATAAAATTGAGCGTTTTCGAAAAGAAGGTTAAAAATGTACATCGTTTGGTCAGAGAAGCACATGAAGTTTAAGAGCTGCTGACCAAAAGGTTGGCAGTTCAAATCCACCAGCCGCTCCCTGGAAGCCCTATGGGGCAGTTCTAGTCTGTCCTGTAGGGTCGCTATGAGTCAGAATGGACTCCACAGCACTGGGTTTTTTTAAGCAATAGGACACGTAATAGCGTCTCACCTGGAAGAATTAAAGAGAGGGGCTATATTTACTTGGGGGCAGTGGTGGTTCAGTGGTAGAATCCTCACCTTCCACACAGGAGACGCGGGTTCAATTCCTAGCTAATACACCTCGTGGGTAGTCGTCACCCGTTTGTCAGTGGAGGCTTATGCATTGCTATGATGCTGAACATGTTTCAGTGGAGCTTCCATACTAAGACTAGGAAGAAAGGCTTGGTGATCTACTTGCAAATCAGCCAGTGAAAACCCTATGGGTCACAACAGTCCAATCCACAACCGGTCGTGGGGATGGCACAGGACAGGGCAGTACTTCGTTCCCTTGCACGTGGAGCTGCCATGAGTTGGGGGCGGGCTGAGCAGCAGCTAACAAAGACAGATTTATTTACGTTTGTATCCATTCTCCCTTTTAGACCTCAAACTTCTAAAGGTCAAGGGTTTTCTTATCCATCTTTGTATCCGCCCCTTCCCCAGTTATCTCATTGGAACCCAGCACAGAACCAAGGCTCAGCAAATGTGTTTGGAACAAAGCTAGGAGTAGTGATTCTTAAATGGACAGGATGCAGCGGGGAATGGAGTCTGAAACAGCATAATCAATATATTTGTTATTGTTGCATTACAAGCTACATTCACTCAACAACTATTTACTGAACACCTACTACATGCCAGGCACTGCTCTAAGTGCAAAGAATAATCAGTGAACAAAACTGACAAAAATCTCTGCACTCGAGATGCTTACATTTTACAGAGAGCAAACCTCTGCAGGCTGGTTGATGGGGATATGAAGAATCCAAATGAATCCTGGGGAAAGTCGGATAGATAAAAATACAGACCCAAACCAAACCAAGCCCAGTGCTATTGATTCCAACTCATAGCGGCCCTATAGGACAGAGCAGAACTGCCCCACCGAGTTTCCAAGGAGCGCCTGGTGGATTCGAACTGCCGACCCTTTGGTTAGCAGTCGTAGCACTTAACCTCTACGCCACCAGGGTTTCCAAAAATACAGACACTTGGCCCATTTCCCCTATACTCCAACACTGCTTTTGTGGCTCCCTTTTCCTCTGGTCATAGAAGAGATTGGAAAAAATGGAAAGGAAAAAATCCTAATATTCAAAGGCCCAATGAAGTTTGTATCACATGCTCACACGGTTTGTGTCATTTAATCTCACAACCCTGTGGAAGAGAAGGTATGACTCCACTTCTATAGGTGATGACCATCACCCATTTGTCAGTTTGTTGTACTGTGATGGCTTGTGTGTTGCTACGATGCTGGAAGCTAGGCCACCAGGTATTCAAATACCAGCAGGGTCACCCACGTGGACAGGTTTCGGCAGAGCTTCCAGACTAAGACAGACTAGTAAGAAAGGCCTGGCAATCTGCTTCCAAAAATTAGTCAATAAAAGCCTTATGGATCACAACAGAATATTGTCTGATACAGTGCTGGAAGATGAGCTCCCAGGCTGGAAGGCACTATATGATAGCCACGACAATGGACTCAAACGTACCAGCGATCATGAAGGTGATGCAGGATTGAGAGGCGTTCCATTCTGTTATACATAAGGTTGCCAGGAGTCAGAGCCAACCTGATGGCAACGAACAACAACACAGATAAGGAAATCAAGACGCAGGGAAGATGTGTGATTTGCCCAAGACCACACAGCAGGTAAGACATAGAGCTGGGATTAAATTCCCCAAATCTCCAAAGTTCTAATCTTGTATCTTCACATTTTACCACAGAGTCTTCCAGCAAAACAAGCTTTGGGAGGAGTTGTTGTGGTCGGGTGCCATGGAGTCAGTTACGACTCATAGCCACCCCATAGGACAGACTAGAACCACCCCATAGGGCTTCCAAGAAGCAGCTGGTGGATTTGAACTGCCAACCTTTTGGTTAACAGCCGAGCTCTTAACCACTAGGCCGCCAAGGCTCCATTTGGGGGTGGGGGAAGTAAATAGTTCATCTTGGCCCAAACACTAGATCCAAAGTGATGGTAAATAAGGCTGCAAATGCAGGCTAGGGCCTGCCTGTCACTGAGGTCTTGAAGGATGGTCACTTTGTGGAGAGTGTTCCAGTTTACTCCAGTTGCCCCAGTGTAATTATTATTAGTGCCCCTTTTCACTATCCAAAGTGTCACCATTTGCTCTCATCCCTCTGCTACCCAACAGCGAAGAAGATAGAATTAGTAGAGTGAGCGGAGGAAGAGGAGCAAGGAGACAGATCAGACCTTCCCTGCTGCTGCTTTGACTTGGCCAAAAGACTGAAGCTCTGGCTTTATATTTAGAATGAGAACTGAAAAGTGACTTGAAAAGTTATAGTCTCTCCCCCGAGACTATTGCCCTAAGATACTCTCTAACTTGGAATTGAAGCTATTTCTGCAGGTCACCTTTCAGCCAAGTAATAGATTGGCTTATAAAAGAAACAATATCATCAATGAGTAATGTCCTCCTTTAAACAATTAGCTATATGAGACCAAAGTCAACATTTACTCAAAAGCAAAGATAAAAAGGCAAAGAGGGGGAAAAAAAAAAAAAAGGCAAAGAGGGGAAAGGAAGCTAGATCAATGGAAACAGAATAAACAGAATGGAAATAATGGGAATGCTGACACACTGTAAAAATGGTAACCAATGGCACAGAATAATTTGTATAAAAATTTTTAAAGGGGAACCTAATTTGCTGTGTAAGATTTCACCTAAAACATAATAAAATTTATTTAAAAATATATATATATATACACATAGGCCCTAAGTGATTGTCGATGAGTGGAGCAAGAATATATTTGAAAGCAGTGATAGAAAAAAAAAAATGACGTTTACTAATCATAAAAATATAGTGTTCCCATTTAGGCAATAAATTACATGGCTACCATGTCTTCCCAGCGTGTAGGTGTTAATGAGATCCCAACAACAATACTAACCCATCCTCCTTAATATTGAGTGTCTGGCTGTTAACTGAAAAGTTGGAGGTTCGGGTCTACCCCGAGGCACCTCAGAAGAAAGGCCTGGTGATCTCCTTCTGAAAAATCATCCATCGAAAACCCTATGGAGCACAGTTCTACTCTGACACAATGGGGTCACCCTGAGTCAGGGTCAACTCGAGGGCAACTGCTAGTGGTGTTGGTGGAATTTGCAAAATCCTCTTCAAGCATCTGTGGGGGTCCGCAGGGTTTGTCTTCTCCCTTCACAGAGTCTTCTCATGTTCTTTTGCCCTGTTCCCCTTCCTTGCTCATTGCCCATGAAGCCACCTGAGGGCTACTACTTGCCACCATCACAGCTGCTTGTGGCCTGCCTGGAGTCATGCCGTGTTTCTGTGCAGATGAAGGAGAAAGCCCTCTGCCTCCCTCGCTCTGTGTCCCCATGTCCTGTGTGAAAGCAAGCCCTTCCATTTCTGCCTGCAGCACCTCTCTCCAAGGACACAACTCCATGAAGGCGCTGTGCTGGGAGGACCCCATGTCTGAGACGGACCACGGGGTCCCTCCTCATCCTCACTGTTTTTGTTTGCGTTCTTTCTCCCAGAACTCGCCTCCTCCCCTCTACTCCAGTCAAGAAGCCTCACGCTTTCCCATCATCCTGTTTGTCTAGACGAGACTGAATCTCGACTTCATCTCAAGCCGAAGCCACAGCTAAAAAAAACCTCAAATCCCATGGAGTCGATTCCAACTCAGGGTGACCCCATGGGTGTCAGAGTAGAACTGTGCACCACAGGGTTTTCAATGGTTGATCTTTCAGAAGTAAATTGCCAGGCCTTTCTTCCAAGGCATCTCTGGGTCGACTCAAATCGCCAACCTTTCTCTTAGTAGCTGAGCACATTAACCCTTTGCACCACCCAGGGGCTCTGAGACCACTGCTAGTTCGGCTTTATCCAGCAGACAGTAGGAAGCCACTGAAGGGCTTTGGGCAGAGAAGAAACCTCATTGGTAAGAAGATTGATCCTGGCAGGAGTTCCTCAAATGGATGAGACAGAAATTGTCCTTTCTTCTCGCACAGGGCAGTTTGTTACAATGGTGCACTGGCGCCACCTTCAGGCAGCCAGCCTCAACTACAGAACCCGATTCCGGTCCGAAACCAAATCTGCAAAACAAAGTCACAGAAAGATTCCTTTTGAGCGCTACCGGAAATGTGCCTGTTTATTTGGACTGAGCCAAAAAGAACAAGCTTCAGGGAGGTGGCTATGCTAGAGACTCAAGGACTGGCCTCACCTCCATGCCCTTCCTCTAGGGGAAATGATTTATAATAAAGAGGTTCTTGAGTTACTTCATGGAGCTGTGGTGGCACAGTGGTTAAAGCGCTCGGCTGCTAACTGAAAGGTCGGTGATTCCAACCCACCAGCCGCTCTAGGAAGAAAGATGTGGCAGTCTGCTTCCGTAAATATTACAGTCTTGGAAACCCAAGGTGGCAGTTCTACTCTGCCCTATGGGGTAGTTATGAATTGTACTCGACTGGAGGGCAATGGGTTTGGTTTTGGTTTTGTGTCATGTTGGTAATAAACACCCCAGGATGGACTGGAGAGACCACTCCTCCCAGGGAAATCCGTCCTACAGCAGCTCTGCAAAACAAAGGCTGTCAAGGCTCAGAGGAAGGACGAGGGTGAGTTCTAGCTCCAACGGGCACACCACCCACGCTGGGGAGAGCAAGTGAAGCCACCTCGTGGGGAAAGACAGCAGAGAATCATAGCCAAGGTGAGAATGGCCGTCAGATCCCACCCTCAGGCCTGCTCAGGTTCTTTCAGTCTTCCCCCTGCCCCCCCCCCCCGCCCTTTTTGGCCCAACGATTTACAACCCAACCCAGAAAGTAAATAAACACAAGAGAAAAAAAAACTAGGCGTTGGAAAGAAGCTGTTTTAACAATTAGGGCTGGTCTTGAGTCTCTAAATCCCACATTCTTTCCACCAGAATCCACTTAATTCCATATGTAGATACATAATTCTTGTAATATTGTGTCATTTGTTTCTTCCTCCTTCAAATCAGGAGTCAACTGTTCTTTATCAATTTTCTGGGTCACTGAGTCATGGGAAGTTTATTATGGCTAAGCTTTTCCTTGCCATTAGCTCTGCCTCCTTCCTAACGCCTAATGTTTTCTTTAAAAAGTTTTTCACTGTAGGCAAACAGGGTCCTGTCTCTGAGTCTTTGCCAAGACTTCTGCTTCTGGTCAAATGGCCCGACCAGCCGTCCTGGTTTGCATAAGCAGAAAGGAAGAGCCAGTATAATCAATTCTCACTGCAACCCTGGGAGGTTAGTATTGTTATGTGCATTTTAAAGGAGATGAACTAGATGCTCAGACAATGCTTTGTCCAAGGACACACAGTGGAAACACTTGGATTTAGCATCCTAGGGTTGCCAGACTCCAGACCCAGTAGCTTTCTCCAGCATCTTGAAGAATTACACTTCAGAACAGGGTAGGGGCTACTTGGCCATAAAGAGAAATGAAGTACATGCTAGGACGTGGATGAGCCTTGAGAACATCGTGCTGAGTGAAATAAACCAGACATAAAGGGACAGATCTTATATGATCCCTGGTGGCATAGTGGTTAAGTGCTACGGCTGCTAACTAAAAGGTCGGCAGTTCAAATCCACCAGGCGCTCCTTGGAAACTCTATGGGGCAGTTCTACTCTGTCCTCTAGGGTCACTATGTGTCGGAATTAACTGGGCACTGGGTTTGGGTTTGGGTTTTGGTTTTGGTTTAAAGGGACAGATCTTGTATGATCCGACTTATAAGAAACATCTAAAATAGGCATCTGCAGACAGACCAAAGTTCATCAGTGGTTACCAGGGGCAGGTGGGAGAACAGGGAAAGGGGGTGACTCTCTGCTTAGGTTAGCTGAGCTTCTATTAAGGGCGGTGGAGAAATTTGGAAACGGATAGGGACGATGGTTGAATAATATGATAAACACAACTGAAGTAACTGAATTGTACACGTGAAGAATGTTGAAAAGCAACTGATCTGATACACACATATTTGGTTTTTCTTGTTGTTGTCGTTGTGTGCTGTTGAGCCAATTCCAACTCCGAGCAACCCATAGGACAGTCGAACTGCTTCATAGAGTTTCCTAGGCTGAAATCTTCATGGGAGCAGATCGCCAGGTCTTTTCTTAAGCGGAGCAGTTGGTGGGTTAAAACCCAGACCTTTTGGTTAGCAGCCGAGTACTTAACCATTGCACCATTAGGGCTCCTTACACATATATTTACCACTATATATATATATATATGTGTGTGTGTGTGTGTGAATATTTTTTTTTTTTAAAGAGTGTAGGGTTGTAATGAGTAGAAATCAACTTGAGGGCACACAACAACAAGAAGAAACCCCAAAAGATTAAAGTAGACAGTGGGAGCCCTGAGGATAAAACGAAAATAGGTTGGGTTCCTGAGCCTGCAGGGCAGGGCCAGGTTGTGGCTAGGCAGGGGGCAGGAGGAGAGACACTGCGAAAAGGAAACCTGGGCCCAGGAAAACTCCAGTGATGAAGTAATGGCAGGAGCAGCACTTGACAGAGGCTACCTCACTTCATTCTTACCAACAACCCTGGTTCAGGGGTGAGCATTATCATCCCCATTTTTATGGACAGTAAAGCTAAGAGTTAGAGTGGGGAAAAACTTGCCCCATGTTAAATCTTTAGGAGAAGACATCAGAATTTAACACAATAGAGATGTATCTTGCCATAGGGGGCTTTATTAAGATCCAGTATCTGGCCTCATCTCTGCCACTACGGTTCCTTCCTTCCCCAACAGCCTCCTCCTTCCTTCCATTTTTCTCCATGTGTCTTCCCACAGCAGCCAGCATTCTTTCTCTGTTGGCTTTATTTAATTATGGATACCATAGTGGAACCAGGGGAAATTCAGGCCTCTCTTCTGACTGAATATCATGGAATGCCTTTCACTTCCTCCTTCCATTAAGGGCAAAATATTTGCTATAAAATCAAAGTTCACAGTCTATAATTGACTCCAAGGAGAGTCGAGCCAACTTTACATTATCTTTTCTGTTTTCCATTAAACTGCTTTTGAGCTTTCTCTTCCCTTCTCTTCCCTCCCCAGAGTGTGTTTGGGGCTGAGCCGTGCGGAGACCTCAGGGTACACCGAGGAGGCAGCCATGGTGGTGGTGGAGGGTGACCCTGTGGAGGCAGTGATGTGCCGGGCACACCAAGGAGGCAGCCATGGTGGTGGTGGAGGGTGACCCTGTAGAGGCAGTGATGTGCCGGGCACACCGAGGAGGCAGCCATGGTGGTGGTGGAGCGTGACCCTGTGGAGGCAGTGATGTACCAGGCACACCAAGGAGGCAGCCATAGTGGTAGAGGGTGACCCTGTAGAGGCAGTGATGTGCCAGGCACACCAAGGAGGCAGCCATGGTGGTAGAGGGTGACCCTGTGGAGGCAGTGATGTGCCAGGCACACCGAGGAGGCAGCCATGGTGGTAGAGGGTGACCCTGTGGAGGCAGTGATGTGCCGACCACACCGAGGAGGCAGCCATGGTGGTAGAGGGTGACCCTGTGGAGGCAGTGATGTGCCGACCACACCGAGGAGGCAGCCATGGTGGTGGTGGAGGGTGACCCTGTGGAGGCAGTGATGTGCCGGTCACACCAAGGAGGCAGCCATGGTGGTGGTGGAGGGTGACCCTGTAGAGGCAGTGATGTGCCAGGCACACCGAGGAGGCAGCCTTGGTGATAGAGGGGGACCTTGAGGAGGCAGTGATGTACCGAGGAGGGACCGTTGGGGAGGGAGTGCATAGAGGAGGCAACCTGTGTGGTCGGAGGTTGGTTACACTGAGGAAATAAGTCATTGAACAAGTAACTGTAGGAAGGATAATGGGAGCCAGGTTTCTCACTGTTGGAAAAGTGACTAGAAGTGAAGAATGGAGAGAACCTTGAGGTATAGTATGAACTCATAGTTTAAAAAACAGATATATATTTACATGCGTATAAACATACAGATATAGTTATAGCCAGTTATGTATATATATGTATGTTTATGTGTGTGTTTGTGTAAATATATATAATATACATATTTATGTGTGTGTTTGTATATGTATGTGTGTGTTTATATACGTGTAAGGGAATTTTAAAATTTGAGGTACCTGAGAAAATCCAAAGTGGCAGACTTGAGGTTTAAGTTCGAGTCCTCTGCAGCTAGTTTTGTTTCCACCCTAGCAACAGCTATTTTCTGTGCAGACATAATCATGAAACTAAGAAATGTCTGGCAATGATGATGTACTACACTGCAGCTCCCCTGATACAGGAATGTCTGGTAATGAAAATGTAACTACCCTTTGACACAACTCCCCACCCCACATGCCCTTATGATTACCACATTGAAACCAATCTAAGACAATATTCTTTTAAACCAATTGTCTTAAGAGCTTCCACTATTGAAGTCCTGCCTCACCAGTTCCCTCCGCAGGAAATCCTGTCTTATGAGTTCCTGCCACAGGAAGTCCTGCCTTAAAACGATCTGTTACCAGATTATGTCTTTCAATGATCTAAGTTTGTAAATACCAATCAAGTACTGTACTTCATGTCCTTTGTTTCCCCCTTATAAAACATCTTCGCTGAGTTGCCATGTTGGATTCTGCCACATGGAGTTCAGTCTACCCTAGCTTGAGCTGTCTCTTTATTCAACAAATCTCTCAATTTTACATTAATCAGAGTACAGATAGTTACTCTACAACATATGTATGTAAAGTCCTAGCTCAATCAGCTGAGAAGATCCAGAAGTGATGACATCCTTGTAGCAGTGAGCACATGGAACATCTACTCTTGGTCTCTAAATACCATTCTCCACTAAAAGGAACCAGGAAACAGTTGATTCTAGGGATGGAACAGGAAAAGTACAAGATGAACCTGGAATACCTTCTTCTACCAGCAGGTAAGGAAATGCTTAAAGAATGATGTGGACATGTCAAAGGACTCAAGAGCCAGCTTGAAAAGGTTCCCACTGGCCAAATCTGGGACAGTTCAAGCATCAAAATAATGATAGTAACAGACTTCAACCTATTAAATAAAATAGGAATCCATACTAATAAATAAATAAATGGGGGGAAAGCAGAAGTTCATTATGAAAGTAGAATGCCAACTACGAAATAAATAGACGGAATGGTAGAAATAGAAAGCCACCATGTGACAGCCATCATTATTGTTGTAATGTTGTTAGCTGTAGTCCACTTTGCCTCCAGCTCATGGCGACCCCATGCACAATGGAACAAAATGCTGCCCAGTCCTGTGCCATCCCCATGATTGAGGATCAGACCATTGTGATCCATGGGGTTTTCATTGGCTGATTTGTAAGTAGGTCACCAGGCCTTTCTTCCTCGTCTGTCTTAGTCTAGAAGCTCCACTGAAACCTGTTCAGCGTCATAGCAACACGCAAGCCTCCACTGACCAATGGATGGTGGCTGTGCATAAAGTGAATTGGCCAGAACTTGAACCTGGGTCTCCCACTTGGAAGGCAAGAATTCTACCATTGATCCACCACTGCCTCGTCGGTTTTCTTTAGGCGATTTAAATGTTCTTTTTGGGCGAAGGAGATACAGTTTAAGAGGAAACCTGTTTAGAATTTGATCATGACCATGAGAAGCTTTGTTCAAACAAATACAAAAGTAGAGGGGGCTGCCCCTCCCACAGAGCCCAGAACTCTCTGCTGTGCTCCCAGGGCTGAGCTCTCAGTTCTGGGTAAATCGGCATCCAGGCACAGTCCTAGACCCTGCCCATTGCCATATGTGCTGGGGGCCTTCAATTTTTGTTTTTAAATGTGACTTAAGACTTATGTTTTGCCTTCTCACTCCTATTTTGTCTTCCCTTTTTTTTTTTTTTTTAATTCCTATGCAGTTTCTTTTTGTCTATGGCAAATATTCCTAATCTCAACTTAAAATCTGTCTCCCTGTGTTTTGATCTTTTAATCCAACTAATAAAAGAGCCTCACATTTCATTTCTTGTGTTTTAAACTCACTTTTCTTTTTTATCTTTTTCGTTGCCTTTTCCTGTTCAGTGGGTTGTTTACTTTATACATCTTACTCCATTTTTATTTTATTTTTATTATTTTATTTTCCTTTTATCTCATTTTTACTTTTAATCCCTCAAACTCCCATAGGGTGACTTTTATTTCATAGGGTGACTAATGTACTCTAATTTCTTTCTTCTCCTTTTCTTTCTCTTCTCATAAAACGAGTGGCTTTTACAATGAGTGTACAGAATTGTGGCCTCAGGGGTCTTTAGAGTTCAAAGCTGATGACACCGAGGAGCCTTTGCCCTGCTGTCTGTCTGGCTCCCACAGTAGCTCTGCAGCCTGTTTAAGGACGCCCCTCACAGAACCCTTGCCTTGGGGTCAGAGAGTTCATCCATCCTGGGACTATGATTCTCTCTGAAACGTTGTTTATATCTCCCGTAATGCAATCCTTCTATGAGGAAACTTGCATTTTAAAATCAGTGGTCTTCAGCGTCTAGCTGAATTGTATATGCAAACCCTGCCAGTGCCACATCCTGTGTCATGAGCCAGACCAGGAGGCCTAGGAGACCGCAGCAGTCCTGCTGGCCTGAGGTGACCCTCTGGGCACTGAGCAGCCTTGGATCAGCACTCTTGCCCTTGGTAAGACGTATTTTCCTGCATAAGGTACATTGCTTATTTCCAAGTTCAGCCACCTCCCTTCCAGGCTGACTGGGTCTTTCCCAGGCTCCCTCTCTCCTTAGGATAGTTCTGGGAAAACTGGCCAATTTGGAAATTATTGATTGATTGATTTATAAATAATAATAATACTTGGTTCTCTGCAGGATGAATTTCCATGGTCAGGATTCTTTCCATACATCCCAGACATGCTTGGAAGAGCATAACCAAAGAAGAATGAGAGGCCCCTGAAGAGACCATGGATCTTTTTTCATTTCCTATCTCTAAACCTCTCTCTCCCATCCTTAACTCTCCCTCTGCCGTTTCCTGTACAGGCCCCCAAAGCCACAGTGTCACTCACCTCTGCCAGTTCCCCCAGGATGTTGCTATGATGCTGGAAGCTATGAGAGCAGTATTTCAAATACCATCAGAGTTGCCCATGGTGAACAGGTTTCAGTGGAGCTTCTGGACTAAGACAAACTAGGAAGAAAGGTCTGGTGATCTACTTCTGAAAATTAGCCAATGAAAACCTTGTGGCCCACCATGGAGCACTGCTGACTCGCTTGCTTTGGACATGTCATCAGGAGGCATCAATCGCTGGAGGACGTTTGGTGAAGTGGAGTGCCAGTGAGAGTGAGAGAGATCCTCTCTGAGGTGGATTGGCACAAGAGCCACAGCAATGGACTCAAACATGTCAGCAATTGTGAGGATGACACAGGACCAGGCAACATTCATTCTCCTGTACGTAAGGTTGCCAAGAGTCTGAGTCGACTTGATGGCAGCTATCTACTTGTCTATCTAATGCTAATTATTGGCCAAGAGGGCAGGTGAAAGGAAATCCTGAGGAAGGTGTGTGCTGTTATTAGTGAAATGGTGTCTGCAGTGTCTTCAAGCAAGGGGCAAGATGTGCGAGTGTGTGTGTGTGTGTGTGTGTGCACGCACGCGTGTGTGTCGAGAGGGTAGTACTAGGCCTTAATATGGAGAGGGAGCCAATTTTGCGGGCTCAGAGGGTTCAGAGGAATCTGGGAGTTCAAGATTTTCAAGTACATCAACCCAGATGGCCTCACCTCTTATGTCCGGATTCCATCCCTTACTAATGGAGCCCTTACCTGGGCATAGCAGACCTACCTAGGTCAAGATTTCAACCTTCTCTAGAGTTCCGCTGCCCTTATGATTAAATCCTGGGCCTGATCCGCAGCTTTTTCTGCCCTCTGGCTACAGGAGTTGGGAAGCCCTCTATTCACTGCCAAGTAGGCCTCTGGCTTTCATACCTAGCTTGTAATTTCTGTAATCACTGTCAGCCTTTCATTTTTCAAAGCATCAATAGCCACTTGCCACAGTCATCCAATTCCATTACCCTTATAATTCTTATTGCCCCCGTATTTCTCAAATCCCTGATACATTTCACCTACTAGTACCTTTCCTTCCACTGGTAATCCATCCAAGTTCACTAACAGTAAAAATTTTTTCCTTTTCTTACTTTGTTTTATTGAGGCGAAATTCACATAACATAAAATCAACCATTTAAAGCAAACAATTCGGTGGCATTTAGTACTTTCACAATGGCGTGCAACCACCACCTCTGTCTAGTTCTAAAATGTTTTCACCACCCTAAAAGGAAACCCCATACCCATTATACATGCAGTCATTCCTCATCCCCTCATCCCCTTACCCTCCAGCCCCTGGAAACAACTAACCTGATTTCTGTCTCTGTGGATTTACCTATTCTGGACATTTCATATAAATGGAATCATATGTCTGACTTCTCTCAGTATAATGTTTTTGAGGTTCACCCATGTTGTATCGTGTATCAGAACTTCATTCCATTTTAGGGCTCTGGTAAAGGGTTTAACAGTTGCACTGCTGCCGTCTCCCAAGGCTAAGCCGAGCCCCACCTGCTAACAGTGATGAGGTACCCATTCTTAGCCGGGCAGCGGGTGGTCCAGCCCCAGAATCCCATCTTGGCATCTATTTTATTGGACTGTTCCTGGTGTCAATAGTTACAGGTTGATTCCCTGAGAGACAGACTCCACGATGGAGATAAGCAGGCAGAAGAGTATTAGAGGGTGCTCTCAGGATTAAGACCTGGAGAAAAGGAAGGAAATGATCAGAGGGAGAAGTTAGGCTGTGCTGCAGTCTCAACAAAGGCCTCAGGTGACCCCATGAGGAGCTCTGATACTGGCATGGCCCTTCAGAGTTGTCATGATTTGGGGCAAGCGGTCTGAGCTTTTATACTCCTGCATGGAAGTCACTGGATAAAGGCTGCCTCCGGGAAGAGGACATGACTTTGGCAAGGCCGGTCTCTGCAACAAGGGCAACTTCGGGAGAGGGCTGACAGCTGCAGGCTCTCAGCCAGCAGCACTTCCAGAGTCCTTCAGATGTGCAGAGGCATCGGGATGGAGCACCATACCAACCCAGACCTTGCAATCTGGACGTGATTTATCTTAACATGCTCATTTTGCCAACAAGGTGCATGCTGTCTGCTTGGACATATGGTGTCTCTTTTATGATTAACTTGTATTTACATGCATACTCCATGGCAAAATTATTGAACTTCGTTGTTGTTGTTAGATGCCATTGAATCAGCCCCTGACTCATGGTGACTGCATGCGCAACAGAAGGAAATACTGCCTGGTCTTGTGCTGTCCCCGTGATTAGTTCCAAATTGAGCCCTTGTGATTCATAGGGTTTTCACTGGCTGATTTTTGCAAGTAGATCACCAGGCCTTTCTTCCTAGTTTGTCTTAGTCTGGGAGCTCGACTGAAACCTGTTTAGCATCATAGCAACACGCAAGCCTCCACTGACAGACCAGTGGTGGCTGCAACATGAGATGCATTGGCCTGGAATCGAACCCACATTTCCTACATGGAAGGCAAGAATTCTACCAGTGATCCACCAATGCCTCATTATTTAACTTTAGGATTTTAAATACCAGGGTTTGAGGTGGGTCCAAAAGGCAGAGAAGAGGAATGGGACATTATTTTCCTACAGGTTATTTTTCTAGAAACAGATGTACTAAATTAAATGGACTATGTCTCACATTTATTTAAGAACTGGATCTGGAAGTTCAGGATACAGAAAACTGATCATTTTGTTTAGAAGTACTTAAGAGGGGTTGTTGGACAACACTCTCCACCAGAATTCTGGTGCCAACTGGGAGAAGAACAGCATGACATTAAGACAGGGAGCAAAGGCCCTGAGATTGGAGGGTGCCTGTTTGAGAAATAGCACAGAGACTGCTGTGGTTAGAGGAGAAACAAGTAAAAGAGAAATAGTCTATACTATCAGGGAGGTAGTAGGGGGTCGAGTGTGGAACCTAGAGACTTAGACAAGTAACCGAGGCGCCCCCAAATCTGCAAACAAAGTAACAAGGAATGGGCCAGGGCGCAGAAATAAAGCCATTCCCCAGAACAATGGGGCAAGGTATCTAAAAATAACCCACAAACTTCTTTAAAGTTGCCTCTCAGAAGGAGTTGAAGAAGACCAGGCCCAGGGACATGCACAGAACATCCACATATGACCACCATGTGACCTTCCACCAGGAGCAGTGAGGGGCTACAGCCCCAGATGGGGAATTGAACCTGGGGAGCAGGAGACAGTGCAGGTGCAACACGCCGTAATAAGTCCTGCTACGAATCCCAGAGGCCTCCGGGACAGGAGCCATCTTGGAAAGCTGCTGCGCCTGCACCTTAGTTAATGTATCCCCACCTGTGTTTATGAATAAACATGAATCTTTTCCCCCCTAAGAACTTTTAAAAAGACAGAGCCGGGTCTGTCCTTTGTTCTGTGAGATTAGGGTAAGCATTGCCCTAGGCCCTCCTCGTCTCCACTTGCAAGCTTCTTCAGTAAAGCTTTGCTCCTGTGGAAAACTATGTGCCTTACCTGCTCATTCTTGACCAGTGAGGCAAGAACTTTATTCTGGTAACTACATTATATTAAGATTAACATTTTGCCTTTGTAGATATGCTAATCACTTGATAAGTTAGTCATCTGAGGTTTTGAAAGTAGGTAAAAAGTGGATGGAACCGTATTTCCACCATTATGGTTCATTTTAAAAAACAATTTTGAGGAGAGGGTTAGTTCCTTCTCGACACAGAAGACCTGTTTTCATAGAAGGCATTTATTAGAGAGCATTGCTCAGCACGAGAGGATCATTGGCTAGGCCTTGAAGATTTTTTTTTCTGCACAGGAAGTCTTTGTCTCAAAGGAATTTGACCTATGTTTTCATGGCCACTGATCAAGTGGCAAGTTTGCTTGGTTTCTCTCGAACTAGACTGTCTCAGGTATGAATTAAAAAGGAACTGTCTCAAAGTCAGCCTAAACACAGGAGCTGTGAGGCTAGCTGGGGGTTATTTTGGCTCCCAGGACTGAAATGATTTGTATATAGTAACCATGAGACCTTGGTTGGCTAACACGCCCAGCTGCTAACCAAAAGCACCCAGAGGTGCTTTGGAAGAAAGGCTTGGTGATCAAGTTCCAAAAAAGCAACCACTGAAAACTATATGGAGCACAGTTCTATACTGACACTCATGGGGTGCCATGAGTTGAAATAGACTCCAAGGCATCTGGATAGTAATCATGGTCAGCTCATGGTCTGTAAGAATCCAAGTGCATGAAGTTAGGTTAATGCTCTGAGGGTGCGTGGTGGTTCCTGTAGGTTGTTGTTGTTGTGTGCCATCCAGTCAATTCCAACTCACAGCAACCCTATATGACAGAGTAGAACTGCCTCATAGGGTCTCCTAGGCTGTAATCTTTATGGAAGCTGATTGCCAGGTTTTTTCTCCCTCAAAGCAGCTGATGAGTTGGTAGAGGAACCTGAAAAAGATGCCTGAGTTTGTGGGTTTTTTTTTTTTTTTAGTCCTTTTGCTTTTAAGGCAAAAAATAAAATCAATTTTTGATTAAATTTCATTTTAAGTGTAGAAATTGTAATAAGAAAATGTGCTTGAGTTTGTCGTGTTCTTTTTTCCCCCTAATGTTTTTAATAGTAATGTGACTTTGGTTCTTTGGAAATAGAGAAGAGAGGTTCAGGTCTTGAGTTGACACGGGCCGCATTTGCACCTTGTTATGCCTCTGAGGCACAGAGACAGTTGTATTTTACGGTGGTAAGATTTAGCAAATAAAAATGCAGACACCCAGTTAAATTTGAATGTCAGATAAACGATGCATAAATTCCTAGTGTAAGTGTACCCCAGATATTGCACGGCATCCTGCTTTTTATCTGGCAACCCTACTGTATTGTCAAGTGAAACTGCTTAGTGATACTAAGGTACTTGCAAGCAGAGGGAAACCAGCAGTGGGGCTGCCTGAGAAAATAAGAAAAGGGGTAATGAATCCAGCCACCACCCATCTGTCACTTTGCCATACTGTGGTGGCTCACATATTGCTGTGATTCTGGAGGATATGCAACCAGTATTTAAAATACCAGCAGGATCAACTATGGTGGGCAGGTCTCCATGGAGCTTCCAGGATAGACTAGGAAGAAAGGCCTGGTGAACTATGTCTGAAAATTAGCTAATGAAAACCTTATGGATCACAACAGAATATTGCCTGACTGGCTTGCTTTAGACATGTCACCAGGAAAGACCAGTTGTTGGAGGAGGACATGGTGTTTGTAAAGTGGAGGGCCAGTGAGAATGAGGGAGGCCCTCGATGAAATGAATTGACACAGTGGCCACAGCAATGGACTCACAATGCCTACAATCATGGAGAGGAGATGACCTGGGACCAGGTAACGTTTTGTTCTGTTATAAATAAGGTAGTCATAAACCAGAGCCGTGAGTCAACAGCAACTAAAAACAACAAATAACCAGAAGAACTATGAAAGGAGAAGTAACAAAGAGGAAGCAAAAACTGGGTTAGACAGCCAGGTGACACTGCCCTAGTAAATAATAAGAACTTTAAGATGGAGTCTAAATGCCAAAACAGACCCATAGAATTGGCTTAGCAGACAACTGAGACAAGGGCAAATGACTGCTATAATAAGCAAACCCTGGTTTGCAGTCAAAGAAGTAGGGGGTAAGCACGATGGCTGTGCCGTGTTTATTTTCACTGAGAAATGTATAATGCTAACGTTGACCTGTGGTTTTAGAATTTAAAAAAGATTGGGCAAGCCTCCATTGTGACGAACTTACTTGCCTCGGGGAGGTCTGGCAGGAAGACCCATTGGCTGTGGTTAAACCAGAGCAACAACACATCACCAATGACCCACTATGCGTCCTTGTGCGCCACGAGTCAGCACCAAGAGTCAAGTTCCCACAGGTCTCTCAAGGCAATAAATTATGTCTCAACATGCCTCTCCAGGTGTTGAGCAGGGCTTTTCCTATAAAGCTACACTAATTAAAACAATATGTAACAGTGTCAGGATTGTCAGATCAAAGAAATAGTATTAAAAGTCCTTCTCTCAGTGATCTAATGTTGTTGTTTTTGTTGTTAGGTGCTGTCAAGTTGGTTCTGACTCATAGCAACCCTATGTACCACAGAACGAAACACTGCCCAGTCCTACGCCCTGCTCACAACTGTTGCTATGCTTGAGCCCATCCATCTCGTTGAGGGTTTTCCTCTTTTCTGCTGACCCTGTACTTTACCAAGCATGATATTCTTCTCCAGGGACTGATTCCTCCTGATGACATCTCCAAAGTATGTAAGACGCAGTCTTGCCATCCTTGCTTCTAAGGAGCATTCTGTCTCTGCTTCTTCCAAGACAGATTTGTTTATTCTTTTGGCAGTTCCTGGTATATTCAATATTCTTCGCCAACACCACAGTTCAAAAGTGTCAGTTCTTCGGTCTTCCTTATTCACTGTCCAGCTTTCAAATGCATATGATGTGATTGAAAATACCATGGCTTGGGTCAGGCACACCTTAGTCTTCAAGGTGACATCTTTGCTTTTCAACACTTTAAAAAGAGGTCCTTTGCAACAGATTTGCCCAATGCAATGCACCTTTCGATTTCTTGGCTTCCATGGCTGTTGATTGTGGATCCAAGTAAAATGAAATCCTTGACAACTTCAATCTTTTCTCCGTTTATCATGATGTTGCTTATTGGTCCAGTTGTGAGAATTTTTGTTTTCTTTATGCTGAGGTGTAATCCATACGGTGGTCTTTGATCTTCATCAGTAAGTGCGTCAAGTCCTCTTGGCTTTCAGCAAGCAAGGTTGTGTCATCTGCATAACGCAGATTGTTAATGAGTCTTCCTCCAATCCTGATGCCCCATTCTTCTTCATATAGTCCAGCTTCTCAGGTTATTTGCTCAGCATACAGATTGAATAGGATACAACCCTGATGTACACCTTTCCTGACTTTAAACCATGCAGTACCCCCTTGTTCTGTTCGAACGACTTCCTCTTGGTCTATGTACAGATTCCTCATGAGCACAATTAAGTGTTCCGGAATTCCCATTCTCCACAATGTCATCCATAATTTGTCATGATCCACACAGTCGAATGCCTTTGCATAGTCAACAGAACACAGGTAAACCTCTTTCTGGCATTCTCTGCTTTCAGCCAGGATCCATCCGACATCAGCAATGATGTCCCTGGTTCCACCTCCCCTTCTGAATTGGCCTGAATTTCTGGCAGTTCCCTGTCGATGTGCTGCTGCAGCTGCTTTTGAATGATCTTCAGCAAAATTTTGCTTGCATGGGATATTAATGATATTGTTTGATAATTTCTGCATTTGGTTGGATCACCTTTCTTGGGAATAGGCATAAATATGGATCTCTTCCAGTCAGTTGGCCAGGAAACTGTGATCTAATAGTATGATAAAAATAAAGTGTTTAATAAATTATAGCGGGGCAATTGGCTCACCATTTGGAGAAAAATAATTGAAGTCATTAGGCCCTTCCTTTGAGGAGGATTTACTATCTTTTCGCTCAGTCATCTAAACTATTAGAACAGTGAATCTTCTAAAAAAAAGTGAGCTTCAAGCTGACGTTTGTGTCCTGAAGAGATTTTTAGGGGATGGTGCAAATGGTTAAGTGCTTGGCTGCTAACCGAAAGGTGATGTTTCAAACGCAACCAAGGGCACCTCAGAA
The DNA here is from genome assembly GCF_024166365.1 of Elephas maximus indicus. Lineage (NCBI taxonomy): Eukaryota > Metazoa > Chordata > Mammalia > Proboscidea > Elephantidae > Elephas > Elephas maximus. The sequence goes on along the minus strand of NC_064842.1, from coordinate 19,839,584 downwards.
GAAAGGCCTAGCAATTTGCTTCCAAAAGGTCACAGGCATTGAAAACCCCATGGAGTGAAGTTCTGCTCTGAAACACATGGGGTCGCCATGAGTCAGAATCAACTCGACAGCAACTGGCTTGGTTTTTTTTTTTTTACTATCCCCTAACATTCCTTCTTGACTTGATATAGCTTGATGCTTTATGAACAGGAACCTGACTCAGTGAAATGGGTAGACGAGGAGGAAAATACAAAATGAACATCAAGATATGACAGCCCTGAAGAAAGCGACAATAAAATTCAACCTACAAAACTGCTGAAAGAGATGGCATCACCCGGGGCTTGAGCAGCTGCACACGAGTATGGAAGACAATGGCAAAGTCCAGGAATGTATTTCACATAGCTAGCCAAAGCACTCTAAACCTAAAAACAGTTACCACAGAAGTTAACAGAGTAAATAAAGCTTTGGTAGATACATACAACAACTTGCACACTTCTCAAAATGTCATTCCCTTGAACTTCTGCAGAAACAACTGATTCCTTAGCAGAGTCTTGAAAACAAACCAGTTAATGTCGATGAGGCTACAAGGCTGATGACTCAATTCCCACCCCCCCCCCCAGAAAGACCAACAAATTTAATAATTTACGCACACACACAAAACTGCTGAAAACTTGAACTTGCCTTCCTATGCCAGATAGGCCAGTGTATTCAAACATATCAAGGATTTTCCTGATTTCTACGTCCCTGAAAATGTTCAACGGTATCCCCAGCTCTATACATAACCTGTCTTAGTTATCTAGTGTTGCTATAACAGAAATACCACAAGAGGACAGCTTTAATGAACAGAATTTTATTCTCTCACAGTCTAGTAGGCTAGAAGTCTGAATTCAGGGCATTGGCTCCAGGGGAAGGCTTTCTTTCTCTGTCAGCTCTGGAGGAAGGTCCTTGTCATCAATCTTCCCTTGATCTAGGAGCTTCCCTGCACAGAGACCCCAGGGCCAAAGGACATGCTTTGCTCCCGGCACTACTTTCTTAGTGGTACGAGGTTCACATTGCCCCCCCCTTCACTTCTCCCTTTTAAATCTCAAAAGAGGTTGACTCAAGACACAACCTAATCTTGTGGGTTGAGTCTTGCCTCATTAATATAACGGCCTCTAATCTTGCTTCATTAACGCCATAGAGGGAAGATTTACAAGACATAGGAAAGTCACATCAGATGACAAAATCTTGGATGATCATGCAATACTGGGAATCATGGTCTAGCCAAGGTGACACAATTTTGGGAGACATAATTCAATCCATGACCTGACAAATTTCTAATAAGAAAATTAGTATAAAAGTGTTATTTTAACAAATAAATGCTCTCTTACATCTCAGCTTTTCCTGTTTGTAAATCCCACCACATTAATCACCTTTCACGACATACATAAAAGCATGGGGTCTGAATTCAGAAGACACAAGCTATGTGACCTTAGACAAGTCACTGCAGCTTCCTTGGCTTCTGTCTCTAACACATGGCTGATGTACAAGGTGATCTCTGAGGTTGCTTCTGGAAAGTGACTCTATGATTCTATGACCTATGGAAGTGTCTTGTTTGATGGCCCAGACTACACGTGGGGCAGGCTGCGCCACCTCTTTTTTTCAAAACAGTATCATTGTCATTAACATCTATAGGTAATGTTCCTGAGTCTGGGAAAACCAAAACCAAAAATAACCTTGACGCAAATGGCTATGAAGCCTACCTCCCTCTTCTCTGGATTTCTCTGTCCCCAGACCTGGTTAGACTTTTTAAATTTTTGGAGCACATCAAAAAGACCAGAGACTGTATTTGTATAAAGCCATAGCTCTTATATCAGTGATCAGAAAAGAATAATCTCCCGCACGATCCTCTTCCTTTTTCCTGTGGCACTGAGGCCCGTTGAGCTGGTTTGCCCAGCTTTAAAATTATTAGTAAATTTTTGATTGGCTTTTGAGAAGACATTCCAAGTGGTGCCAGAACAGACTATGGAGAGACAGAGCAAGACCACTTTTAAATGCAGAGAAGACACAGTGCAGGAACTCATTTGAGACAGAATAATCATTTGCGAGTGAGCCATTTAAAAAACTCATGAATCAGAGATGATGGTGTATAACTAGGGCAAGTACGTTTACTTTATTCAAACATTCCCTTCGTGGCTTAAAAAACAAAGTTTGTTTTCTGGCCTGAGAACATGCCAGAGCTATGAGTCAGTCCTGACTCAAAGCTCCCTGACCTGCCCGGCTTTCAGGAGAAAAAAGACAATTCAGACTGGTTAATGAGGGGTCACACTGAGCTGGCTTCTAGAACTATGATTCAAGCAGCTTCCCTACACCACAAAAAATCTGATTCGTTTTCCTTATTTTCTTTTTTCTTTCTTTAAAAATACATCAATTCTGGAGAAATTTTGGGAAAGCTTCAAAACTGTGCAAAATATGCCCCCTGTGCCTCAATTTCCATATCTATAAAGATGGTGAGAATTGTTGTCCTTGTTGTTAGCTGCCATCCTGTGGGCCCAGCCTAAGGACTCAGGGCAACCCCATGCACAGTGGAAAAACTGCCAGGTCCTGTGCTATCCTATCATCTGTTGGGGATTAGACTATTGTGATCCATAGGATTTTTTCATTGGCTAATTTTCAGAAGTAGATCACCAGGCCTTACCTCCTAGTCTTAGTCTGGAAGCTGCAATGAAACCTGTTCTGCGTCATAGCAGCATGTAAGCCTCCACTGGCAGAAGGATGATAGCTTTGCAAGCGGTGCACTGGCTAGGAATCGAACCCAAGTCTCCTTCATGGAAGGTAAGGATTCTACCACTGAACCACCGCCACCTCAAATATATGTAAAATGTTGAGAGTAGTGGAAACCCTGGTGGTGCAGTGGTTAAGTGCTACAGCTGCTAACTAAAAGGTCAACAGTTTGAATCCACCAGGCGCTTCTTGGAAACTCTACGGGGCAGTTCTACTCTGTCCTATAGGGTTGCTATGAGTCAGAATCGACTCGATGGCAATGGGTTTGGTTTTTTGGTTTTGGTTGAGAGTAGTGCCTAGAATAACACAACTGCTAGACCGATGTTCACCATTACTATTATTGAAAATATTGTGCCAGCCTCTTTCTGGTCTCATATCTCTCTGCTCTACATTCTACATGCCCGACACACCCGCTATGCTATATGCCCCACATACGGGTAAATGGTTGGAATTGTCTCCCTCCATCCCCTCTACCAATGTTGTAAACTTTGCTTGGAAAAGCTCCCTCACCTCTGCCTGTGGAAAGTCAATTCATATTTCAAACGTCATATTTGGTCTGCTCAGACCCCTGAGATCAGAATTAACTCAGTTTCCATTGCAAGACAGATAGTTGTATTGGCCATGCATAGCTCTTATCTCAATCCACACAGATTATTAGCTTGTTGTGACTATGTCTGTCTACCTCACTAGAGTATATTGTATTTTTTGCTATATAAACTGTATAGATTATAAATCACATTCTAATTTTCAATGACATACTTAAACACACACACACACACACAACTATACGTATTTTTTATCATTAAAACTGACATACAACAAGACAAATTTACTAAAGAATGACATTCCAATTATTTATAAGCTAATCGATACATTAAGGAAAAGTAAATATTTCACTAAACTTAGGCCAAGCAAACAACAAAATATAATGTAATCCAAATATGATAGAATATTATATATAACTTGTTTATGTAACATACATGAGTCAATTCCTTCACAGAAAGCCACAGTGCACTTGAACGTCAAATCTTTGCTGTGATGCCTTGTGGAGGCACACGTGGCCACAAAGAGCTAGCATCTTCTCTATTCTTTTCTTCTCATCTAAGATAAGGGGGCAGTGGGGGTTCAGTGGCAGAATTTTCATCCCCCATGCAGGAGACTTGGGTCCAATTCCAGACCAATGCATGTCACGCACAGCCACTGTCCATCTGTCGGTGGTGGCTGGTGTGTTGCTGTGATGCTGAACAGGTTTCAGTGGGGTTTCCAGACTAAGATGCACTAGGAAGAAGAACCTGGTGATCCACTTCTAAAAATCAGCCAATGAAAACCCCATGGGTCACAATGGTCTAGTTCCCTACCAATCATGAGGATGACGCAGAACGAGTGGCCATCTCGATTGCAGCTAACAACAAAGATAAGCGGCAGACTTTTAACTTTCATTTTGTGTTATAGTAACATCCGCTTGCACTTTTCCAGGGGCATTTTTCATCTAGATTGTTAAATGAATAATTTCTTTTAGAAGGATCAGCAGAAAACTGGCTCCTATGAGGCACAGGTTAAAGATGTCCCAAATGTCCAACTTTTCCAAACCGCTGTACTGCTCCATCATCTCTAACATCAACTACTCCCCCGCCCCTCAGCAATCTCCCTCCTGTCTTTGGGTTCAGTAGTTCTCGGCAACGTCTCACAGAACTCACTAACTGTACTTACAGTTAAGTGGTTCGTTAGGGAAGTGATGGGGTACAACTCAGGATCAGGAAGTAACAGGAATAGCTCGATCACGACAGTTTCTTCTCGGCCTCTGCCACTGGACCCTCCTGGGGCCTTACTGGGGACCTTCTTGGATAAGTACTATGGTCTTAGCTCCGTGGGTCAGCAAGGCCCACAGCAGCCATCTAGTACCGCTATTGCTCTTGCTACTGCTGCACGGCCATCTCTCGCTCCCTTCTGTGTTATAACTCCCCTCTCTCTCTCTCTCTCCGTGTCTCCCTTCAAGCTTAGAAGGACAGCAAAACTGACTAATCCACTTGTTAGGATTCCATACGCCTTATTTGTATGATCCCATCCTCACAAGGGTGCCATGCTTCTTATTTACATTATTAGCACGCTATCCAATCCCCTTGGTGGGCTGCAAGCACCTCATTTGCATAGTCCCTCCCAGTCTTTGTAAGAGTTACAAAGACTATAGCTAGAAGGGCCCCATTAAGTACTTCATTGCACTGCAATTGTGTATCAGTATTTCTCAGAGTCCCAAAGGGAAACAGGAGATACAGTAAGATGAAGTAAGCTTCCTTTCATGGTGAAGGCAATCCTTTATTTGCATCTTAAAGGTCATCACTTTTCCTTTTCTCAGTGCCCAACATCACCACTGCTTATTCCAGACTCCCTGATTCCCCTACTACCTCTGAAGATGAACAATCCGATGTAACGTGGACTTGATGGGGTGCTTTGGGGTGGAGTGGGGAAATGTGTTTTCTTCACAAGCAAGTATAATAATCTCCTTCCAGGAGGCGTTGATATGGGAACTGGAGGTCTCTAGACAAATGGCACCACCCCTCAAACCAGCAAACTGGGTGAGTAGGGGAGTCTTTATCCTGGATTCCTTTCTCTCCCTCATGCCCATCAATCAGCCCCCAAGTTGTGTGGTTTCCACCTCCCGAATATTTTTCCAGTCTGCCTCCTTTCTGTCTTCATTAGCAGTGCTCTAGCTCAGGGTGCCTTCAATCCTCCCTTACATAACGAAACCGTTTTTTCACAGATCTCCCTGATTCCAGCTCCCTACAAACCACTTTCCACACCCTAACATACAAGCGTAATTACATTAATTGAGTGCTTACTATGTCCCAGGGACAGTGGAAACCACATTGCTCAATTAATGCTCATAACAAGCCTGTGAAGTTAATTCCTTTTTACAGGTGAGGAAGCCACTGAGTATTGAAGGAACTTTCCAAGGTCTCACAGCTAGTAAGTGACAAAACCAGGATACAAATCCATACAGCCTGACTCAGAACACAGTTAAGCACTACACAGTACCCTGGTGCATAGTGGTTAAGTGCTATAGCTGCTAAACATTAGGTCGGCAGTTCGAAGCCACCAGGCACTCCTTGGAAACTTTACGGGGCAGTTCTACTCCATCCTATACGGTTGCTATGAGTTGGAATGGACTCAACGGCAACTTTTTTTTTTTTTGCCATCAAGTTGATTTGAACTCATGGCAGCCCCGCGTGTCGCAGAGTAGAACTGCTCCGTAGGGTCTTCTTGTCTGTAATCTTTATGAAAGCAGATCACCAGGTCTTTCTTCCGTGGAACCACTGGCTGGGTTTGAACTGCCAACCTTTAGGTTAGTAGTCATGTGCAAACTGCGTGCACCACCCAGGGACCTAGTACTAGCACTTTAATAACTCTCCAGGGCCTTTAAGATCAGATCTAAACTTACTAATGTGTTCGACAGAAGCCTTCAAAGATCTGCCCACTGGCTGCTGTTTGTCCTCATTTCCCTAATTTTCCTCCTCTCTGTTCCTGCTGGGCTGAACAACTTGCTGTTGCCCAGACAGGCTGTGCTTGCTTGCCCCTCTGCGTCAGCACACGCTGCCTGCTCTGCCGGGAATACGCTCCCTACCTCCCACGCCTCCCCTCCCCACTGCAGTTCGCATCATGCCTTATCTGCAATGAGCATTTATTTGGTAGCAGGCACATTAATTAGCCCACTTAGTTGTCATAATCATTCTGTAAAACAGATACTATTAACTCCGTTTTATAGAGTGGAAACCAAGCCTTGAGAGCTTAAGAAAATTTCCCCCTGTCCACAGTTTCTAAGTCAAACCAGGTCTGTTGCAGCCAACGTCTTATTCAATCACTTAAAAAACAAAAACAAAAAACACCTATGTAAAAAAAGAATAAGGCTTTATATATTTAAAAAATCACCCATTTAAATGTACAGGTTTAACTTTAACAATTGCATATACCATGTAACAAAGAGCCACCATTATTAAAATACACCACTATTTCCTCACTTTAAAATACTTCCCTGGGTCACTTAGCAGATGCCGTCACCCCACCCTCAGGTGGCCGCTGCTCTCCTTTCTGTCCCTGTAGAAAAATCATGCAGCATGTAGTCTTTTGTGTTTGACTTCTTTCACTTACCCTAATGTCCTTAAAATACATCCATTTTGTCGTGTGTGTTAATTTTTCGCTCCTTTCTATTGCTGAGTGATATTCCATAGTATGGATATAGCACACTTTATTATTAATCCATTCACCAGTTGATAGATATTCATGAGTTGCTTTTGGTGTTTGGCTACTAAGAATAGTGCTGCTATGAATGGCCTTACACGCTTCTGGGTGTGCACATATGTTTTCATTTCTCTTGAGTAAATACCTAAGAATGGAACTGCAAGGTCATAAGTTTATGTTTAAGACCGCCATGTTGGTACTGTTGTAGTTACTGTCAAGTCAGTTTTGACTCATGGTGACCCTGTGTTTGCAGAGTAGAACTGTGATCCAGGGGGTTTTCAAGGCTGAGAACTTTCAGAAGTGAATTGCCAGGCCTGTCTTCTGAAGTGCTCCTGAATAGGTTCAAATGACAACCTTTCAGTTAGTAGTTGCCACATGCTTAGCCGTTTGTGCCACCCAGAGACTCCCTAAGATTGCCTAAGACTGTTCTTAGTTGCCATCAGGTTGATTCTGACTCATAGTAACCCCATGTGTGCAGAGTAGAACTGCTCCGTAGGTTTTTCAAGACTGGGACCTTTTGGAAACAAATAACCAGGCCTGTCTCCCAAGATGTTCCTGTGTGGGTTCAAACTGCCAACCTTTGGCTAATAGTTGAGCACTTAATCGGTTGCACCAGCCGGGGACTGCCATACCATTTACCAAAGTGGCTGTATCATTTGGCATTCCCATCAGAGTTTTACTTCCTTTGCAGTGTGTGATGGTTAAGCCTGTGTGTCAACTTGGCTGGGCAATGATTCTCAGTGTTTTGGCAGTTATACAATGTTGTGATCAGTTCCTTGTTGAAATCTGATATGTGATCACCCCCATTATAATCTGCTGAGTGGTACCAGTGGGGGTGGGGCTTGTGATGGCTTACCACCCCCTCATCCTTCATCTCTCAGGCCTCCTCCACCTAGTTCCTTCCTGCTTGCCTTGCTGGGGTTTTTGCTTGTTCTGGATTCTGCAGCTGGCTCCTGTTCATCTGACCTCCAGTTCTTGGGACTTGAGCTAGCAGCTTGCCTGCCAATCTTGAGATTCATCAGCCTTCACAGCCTGCTGCAGTCCTGCTGTCCAGCCTACCAATCTTGGATTTGCCAGCCCCCGCAGCTACGTGACTCAGCAGAAGTCTGTAACAGCCCTGCTTTCCAGCCTGTTGATCTTGGGTTTGCCAGCCTCTGTGGCTGTGTGAATCAGGAGAATCTTCTGTCCTGCCCTACAGGCTTGGGACATACAGTCTCTAAAAACCATGTAAGCCATTTCCTTGATATAAATCTCTCTCTCTATATATATATATACATGTTTTACTTCTCTAGAGAACCCAGCCTAAGACACAGTGTGTATACCTTTTATTTCTTCCTCTATACTGGCTAAGACATTCCCTACAATGTTTAATAGAAGTGGTAAGAAATGACATTCTGGCCTTGTTTCTGATCTTATGTAGAAAGCATTGGTGTTGGCAGAAGATTTGTCATACTTGCTCTAATTATTCCTACTTTTGGTTATACTTCAAAACTCAGCTTAGACATTCCCTAGGAAATCTCTTCCTACTTTCAGGCCTGATGTGAGGTATAGAACCCCTTTGCAGTGGACAATTGGCCTTTTGGTCCTGCTTCTGAGAGCAGGACCAAACCTGAGGCCAGTGAGTGAGGGCCAGCCTGTCTAAGAGGGTTCACTTGGGGTCCCGATACTGACTAAGCCTCAGGAGGCCTGGGATAAGGTCAATAAAAGCCTAGGAAGACAGTGGCTTATTGGAGCCTCCCAGGAGGGAGAGTATGAAGTTCTACTCAGAAAAGGGGTGAGTACACACCCTGGGCACATGGAAGCTCTATGCTGAAGAACTCCCCACCACCTCCCCCTATTCTTATCCCAGAATGGAGATGTCAGCCCATGTAATAAAAGATTGGAATTGCTTTAGAAGAGACCGGCACCCATAACGGCAGAAACCCTGAACCCAGCAGGAGACACAGCTGGGAGAAACAGCAGCAGAGGCCAGGAGAAAGCAGAAGCCGGCATCTGCTGATAGAGAAGTGGCAGAAGAGTGGTCTGCGAAGTGGGCTGAGCAGAACTGTAACACACTCAGGGCTGTGACAGCACCGGAAGCAGCAGAGACAACGAGGGGGCCTGGGCACCCATGAGTAGGCCCAGCAGGGCACAAACTCCACCTGAAGTGCAGGGTGTCTGTCCAAAGCACAGGAAAGGAGGCTTACCTCCCAGGGGGATTACCTTCAGGGAGGGGGGTTACCTCCCAAGGAGGGGTTGTCTGCCCGCAGAGGCTTGGGAAACCCTGTGCAGGGCTCTGCTCACAAAGAGGAAGAGAACCCAGCACCTAAACCTCAGTGCACCTGCTGAAACCTAAGCCACTTCTGCCCAGTGATGTAAGAGTGAACACTGATTTCTATTTATTGATTGTTATTTACTGTTTGCTCCTTCATGAAACTGTTTATTTACTGCTAGCTATCTACTTTTTTTTTTTTTTGTCTACTTTAACAGAGCCCTGGTGGCTCTGCTGCTAACCAAAATTTCGGCAGCTCAAATCCACCAGCCTTCTTGAAAACCCTATGGGGCAGTTCTACTCTGTCCTACAGTGTCACTATGAATTGGAATCGACTCGACAGCAACGGGTTTGTTTTGGTGTTGTTGTTTTGTTTTGTTTGTTTTGGTATCTACTTTAATAATTAAAACAGTTTTCACTCTTGCCAAAATGTCTCAACTCTATCAGATAAGATAGATGTAGCATCCGTGGAGCGGGTACTGCTAGCTAGGGTCCTGGTCCTGCGCATGTGCAGTTCACGCACCTGGGATAAGCGTGCCCTCTGTTTGCTCTCCTAGCACCCTTCTCCTCCAGTCTAGCATATTCATTCCTCCATTTATTCAACAAACATGTATTGAAGGACCACTTTCCCGAGCACCGAGGGAATCCTGTGAATAAGAATGTCTCTTCCCTCAAAATGCTTACAGCTCAATGAGGGAGAAAAACGAGAAAAGCAGGCAGTTACCATGATAACTATGGCACATGACCCAGCCTTTGCTGGTCATTGAACGCTTTCCAGAGGACAGGAGAATAGGGGATTTGAGGAAAGTGAAGAGTTAGCCAGACAGTGAGAACGTACTTATCTATGTGTGTCTCCCTTTTTAGATTCTGAACTCCTTCAGGGTAAGGTCCACATTTTATTCTTGTTTGCATTCCCAGTTTTTAATAATTTTTTAACTAAGTGAATGAGTGAAATTTAACAACTGGAAAATGAAAGAAAGGGCATCTTAGATTAGGGCAATAAAGGCAATGAAGCACAGTTTACGATGTGTTCAGGGAACTACGAATAGTCAGGGTGTGCTTGGAACATCGTGTCTGTGGAGAGCTGGGACAGGAGGTGGAGGACCACGGACGTTGGACTGAGGAGTTTGGTCTTTAATCAGCAGTCAGAGATTAACCCAAAAATGGTGCTGAAAGGAGAGAGGCAAGCCAGTTAGCAAAAACAGCCATTTCTAAGCACCGTCTGCTCCTTGTAGGTGAGACTATGACTCTCTGAAAATATGTAAAGCCATGGAGTCCTGGGCAAGCACCACTCTTCTGCCTGACTGATGAGAGCCACGCCTGTTCCCTAGCTTTACCTCTCCCAGGGCACCTACACACCTTCTGCCACACCCCAGTCCTGGGAGCCCTGGTGATTAGCTGTGGATCTCAGGCTCTGGAGGTTAGAAGACTGTCAGTCAGCTGAAGTTTCCTTGTCTACGAAAAGGGTAGGATTCTGGTGGATGCTTTCTCATTATCAAATGGCCAGCATGGGAGCCTTAGGAGAAACAGCAGGAAAAGACAAGGCTGGCTCTTTGAACACCTGTCTCAGCCAGGTGAGCTTTCTTCGCCATTTGAGGTCCATGTCTTCAGTTGCTGAAGGCCTCCCTGTTGCACCATCTGGAATGGATTCTGCTAATGGAGTTCTACCACTAAAATAAGAGTTTCAATTATATCACTGTTAATTAATTTAGAGGCTTTTAAAAAGAAGATTATAGAGCACTGCAGGAGAGACATAATGGGATTAAAGAAGAGAAGACTTAACACTTTTGTTTTTCTTTAATGCCTGTAAATCATTTTCTAACTTTTAAATTCACAAAGAAGAACACGCTCGGCATTTCTCAAGCTGAAAGAACTGAAGAAAAATTCAAACCTCCAGTTGCAATAGTGAAGGATTCCATGGGGAAAATGTTAAACGAAGCAGGAAGTATCAAAAGAAGATGGAATGAATACGCAGAGTCATTATACCGAAAAGAATTAGTCGATATTCAACCATTTCAAGAGGTGGCATATGATCAGGAACCGATGGTACTGAAGGAAGAAGTCCAAGCTGCTCTGAAGGCATTGGTGAAAAACAAAACAAAAAAAAGGCTCCAGGAATTGATGGAATATCAATTGAGATGTTTCAACAAACACATGCAGTACTGGAGGTGCTCACTCGTCTATGCCAAGAAATATGGAGTACAGCTTCCTGGCCAACTGACTGGAAGAGATCCATATTTATGCCTATTCCCAAGAAAGGTGGTCCAACCGAATGTGGAAATTATAGAACAATATCCTTAATATCACACGCAAGCAAAATTTTGCTGAAGATCATTCAAAAACGGCTGCAGCAGTATATCGACAGGGAACTGCCAGAAATTCAGGCCGGTTTCAGAAGAGGATGTGGAACCAGGGATATCATTGCTGATGTCAGATGGATCCTGGCTGAAAGCAGAGAATACCAGGATGTTTACCTGTGTTTTATTGACTATGCAAAGGCATTCGACTGACTGTGTGGATCATAACAAACTATGGATAACACTGCGAAGAATGGGAATTCTAGAACACTTAATTGTACTCATGAGGAACCTTTACGTAGATCAAGAGGCAGCTGTTCAGACAGAACAAGGGGATACTTATTGGTTTAAAGTCAGGAAAGGTGTGCATCAGGGTTGTATTCTTTCACCATACCTGTTTAATCTGTATGCTGAGCAAATAATCCAAGAAGCTGGACTACATGAAGAAGAACGGGGCATGAGGATTGGAGGAAGACTCATTAACAACCTGCGTGATGCAGATGACACAACCTTGCTTGCTGAAAGTGAAGAGGACTTGAAACACTTACCAATGAAGATCAAAGACCACAGCCTTCAGTATGGATTACACCTCCACATAAAGAAAACAAAAATCCTCACAACTGGACCAATGAGCAACCTCATGATAAACGGAGAAAAGATTGAAGTTGTCAAGGATTTCATTTTACTTGGATCCACAATCAACAGCCATGGAAGCAGCAGTCAAGAAATCAAAAGACGCATTGCATTGGGTAAATCATGCTTAATAAATACAGGGTCAGCAAAAAAGAGGAAGACTCTCAGAGAGATGGATTGACACAGTGGCTGGAAGACTTTCTCTCAACGAGATGAATTGACATGTGGCTGCGACAATGGGCTCAAACATAACAACGATAGCGAGGATGGCGCAGGACTAGGCAGTGTTTTGTTCTGTGGTACATAGGGTCACTATGAGTTGGAACCGACTTGACAGCACTCAACAACAACAACGTGTATATATTTATATGCTTTACTGGTTTTGCTTCTCTAGAGAACCCAGCCTAAGACAACTAACATCTTCTTCTTTCCTGGATGCTGACTGACTGGAGGAGGGAAGAGGAGAGCAAGAAAGGCAGTACCGTGCTAGAGATCAAAATGGAAGGGAGGCTTCACTTCCCTGGGCTGGTCCTGTCTATCACACAGGTTACCAGGGAACTCTCAGTTTACATTCAACTCTCATGAAGGTATTTACAGGCATCAAGTTCACTTATACATATATTTATCTCTAAATTTTTGTATTGTATCAAAAACTCTAACATCTTTCAAAAAGAGAGTTCAAAGTTTAATCAGACTAGAGAAGAGATTGCCCAAATAAAGGAACTTAAGTTGGGGTGTTGTTATGGATTTAATTATGTCCCCCCAAAATATGTGTTGTAAATCCAAACCTCTATACCTGTGGTTGTAATGCCATTTGGGGATGGGTTATCTTTGTTTTGTTAATGAGGCAGTATTAGCTTGAGTGTGTCTTATGTTAATCTCTTTTGAGATATAAAAGAGATTAAAAACGCAAGCAAGAAAGCAGAGATGGGAAAACAGATGCTACGCCTCATGAAGATCACCAAGGCCCCTGGACGCCCTGCTAACTCAGAACTGAAGCCACTCCTGATTAGACATGTCTATAAGACAAACAGTAACACACATGGGGAATGTGTTTCTTAGTTCAATCAAACATTCGAGACCAAATGGGCAACACCTGCCCAAAAGCAAAGATGAGAAGGCAGAAAGGGACAGGAAAACTGGATGAATGGACACTGAGAACCCACGGTGGAAAGGGAAAGGGGGAGAGTGCTGACACTTTGCAGGGAATGCAACCAATTTCACAAAACAATTTGTGTATAAAATTTTTGAATGAAAACCTAATTTGCACTGTAGATTTTCATCCAAAACACAATAAAATTAAAAGAAGATCACCAAGAAGCCAAGGGATAGAAGCTAAAGATACAAGGACCTTCCCCCAGAGCCAATAGAGACAGAGAAAACCTTCCCCTAGAGCCGAATTTGCCCTGAATTCGGATGTGTAGCCTCCAAAATAGTGAGAAAATTAATTTCTGTTTATTAAAGCCACACACCTTTGGTATTTCTGTTATAGCAGCACTAAATAACTGAGACAACTGTCTTGCAGGCTCAGAGCCACACCCCTCACGTAGTACTCCCATCAGCTGCGTTTATAATCTCTGCAGGCTGCCACAGCAGAGCCCCAAGTCTTGTCAGAATAGAACTGTGCTCCATAAGGCTTTCAATGGCTGATTTTTAGGAAGTACATTGCCAGCCAGGCCTTTGTTCCAAGCTGGCTCTGGCGGGACTCAAACTGCCAACTTTTTGGTGAGCAGCCAAGCATGTTAACCATTTGCAACTTCCAGGAACTTCAGTCCTCATAACAGGCCCCTGGATTTTTTCTTTTTTCTGTTCATCTCCTCAGCAACCCCCATGCCCTCCTGCCTCTGAGACCCTGACCAGTCCCCTTTTGAGGAAGAGGAGAGACGTGCCAACATTTGCTGGATCCTTTCAATGTGCCAGGTGCTGTCCCAGGCACAATGACTATGTAAAGGCATTTGACTGTGTGGATCATAACAAACTATGGATAACGTTAAGAAGAATGGGAATTCTAGAACACTTAATCATGCTTATGAGGAACCTTTACATAGATCAGGAGGCAGTTGTTCGGACAGAACAAGGGGATACTGGTTGGTTTAAAGTCAGGAAAGGTGTGCATCAAGGTTGTATCCTTTCACCATACCTATTCAATCTGTATTCTGAGCAAATAATATGAGAAGCTGGACTATATGAACAGGGCGTCGGGATTGGAGGAAGACTCGTTAACAACGTGTGTTATGCAGATGACACAACCTTGCTTGCTGAAAGTGAAGAGGTCTTGAAGTACTTACTAATGAAGATTAAAGACCACAGCCTTCAGTATGGATTGGACCTCAACATAAAGAAAACAAAAATCCTCACAACTGGACCAATGAACAACATCACGATAATGGGAGAAAAGATTGAAGTTGTCAGGGATTTCATTTTACTTGGATCCACAATCAACAGCCATGGAAGCAGCAGTCAAGAAATCAAAAGACGCATTGCATTGGGTAAATCTGCTGCAAAGGACCTCTTCAAAGTGTTGAAGAGCAAAGATGTCACCTTGAAGACTAAGGTGCGCCTGACCCAAGCCATGGTATTTTCAGTCGCATCATATGCATGTGAAAGCTGGACAATGAATAAGGAAGACCGAAGAAGAATTGATGCCTCTGAATTGTGGTGTGGGTGAAGAATATTGAATATACCATGGACTGCCAAAAGAATGAACATATCTGTCTTGGGAGAAGTACAGCCAGAATGCTCTTTAGAGGCAAGGATGGCGAGACTGCGTCTTACATACTTTGGACGTGTTGTCAGGAGGGATGAGTCCCTAGAGAAGGGCATCATGCTTGGCAGAGTACAGGGTCAGTGGAAAAGAGGAAGACCCTCAACGAGGTGGATTGACACAGTGGCTGCAACAATAAGCTCAAGATAGCAACAATTGTAAGGATGGCTCAGGACCGGGCAGTGTTTCATTTTGATGTGCATAGGTTTGCTATGAGTCGGAACTGACTCGACGGCACCTAACAACAACAACAACCCCTTTATATCCTTACAGCAATTGTGCAAGTTTCTATATCCCCAATATACGGATGAAAAAAAAATGAAGCTCAGAGAGAATAAGGACATTTCCCAAGGTCACCTGGCCAGGAAGTGAAGGAACAAGTGTTGGAAGACTAGTCAGCCTGGCTTGAAATCCTGATGTTATTAGCAGTATGCTCTGGGGCTACCCAGGACTTGAAGCATAGCTGTCCACTTCAGCTGGGTCTAGGCCCAACTGTTTGCTGGCCCACTTCCCTTCTGCCCTGTGACATCTAAGTGCCACTCACCCTGAATTTGCCACAGCTCTGTCCTTTCCTATTTGGGGCCACTCACTGTGGTGTCTTGGACCCCACATTGCCGACTAGTCTTCTGGAAAAG
This sequence comes from Elephas maximus indicus, assembly GCF_024166365.1. NCBI lineage: Eukaryota > Metazoa > Chordata > Mammalia > Proboscidea > Elephantidae > Elephas > Elephas maximus. Next base: position 19,824,029 of record NC_064842.1, on the reverse strand, counting down.
AGCAGACTCTGAAGTCACACTGGGGTTTGAAATCAGCTTGGCCACTAAATAGCCTGCTCTGTGACCCTGAGCAAGTTTCATAACCTATCTGAGCCTTGGCTTCCTCATACGTAAAGTACAACCATAAAACCTACCACACAGAGTGGTTGCACAGATACAGATCTGACTAACTTTTAAAATCTTGAATTTTAAGAGCTGGTTTTTCTGCCCAGGAGTCTGGACTCATTGTTTAAAACTTTTTTTTTCATTTGTTTTAAAGCTGATTTTTTTTTTTTTAAAACCGAGATGACAGTTGCAGAGGGTCTCACAGATGATATCGCTATTGCAATCAGTAAGTTGCATTGTACACAAAATATGATATAATAATATCATGCTGCATTTATTAAGAATGGAGCCATTGGGCAACAAAAAAACCTGCTAACAAGGCAGAAGAAAATCATGGCGTCCTGTCTTGGTAACAATGCCTCTTTTCAGGAGGTACCTCAGCAAACACTGCTGAAAATTTTCTTCAGCTCCATCAGTGTTTTTCATTGTTTAAAGACACACATTAATTTAAAGTTTCCCCCCATTCTCTCTGTAAATTACAGCATTCAGAGGAAGTGGTGGCTGCTGTAATTAAGACACAGTTAATTGCCTATCTCCTTAATTGCAGTGGTAGGATTTTGACAGTTTAGTAAATAAGAATTGTTTGGTTTCCTCTGGCAATTTCTGCCTCGATCTGCTTTCTCCTTGCAAGTGCTGAGTCACCCAATTCTGGGACAAAGGGCCGTGGTCCAACTGAGCTGGGAGGAGAACTGTTTCTAGGGGGTTATGATTCCCCTTTAGCCTCCTCCCTCTCTGCAGAATCTACCCCAACATTGCTTATTCCATTGCCCAGTCAAATCCTCCCAGGGGGTTTCTCCTACTTAAATCAGCCATAGCATGAGCCTACAAGACCACAGAAGACAGCAGCACAGAATCATAGCATGAGTGCACAAGAGCAAGAAGGAAACCACAAAAGAAGGATGACTGTGTTGTGGAGCAATGGTTTCCTGCTGCTCATGGGCACAGGAGGACGTGATGCTGTAAAAGGAGGAAATAGAAGCCCGAGAGATGAGACACACCCAAAGCCAGAAAGCAACTGAGGGCTAAACCAGACTCCAGTTCAGATCTTCTGACCTACAGCCTAACGCTTTTCCCACCACACTACACCCAGTCTCAAAGCTTAACCTATAGGAAGTGGACAATGGAGGTTTGAAGGAAGAACTTTGGGATCACACAGACCTGGGTTCAGATCTTAACTTTACTTTTACTGCTGGTACAACCATGGACGAGTTACTTAATGTTCCCAGGGCTCATTTGCTTCAGTTGTAAAAGGAATTTTGTAGTACCCACCTCATAACACTGTTCTGAGAATTAAGACAAGTACTTTCTAAAGTACTTTAGCAACATGCCAGGCTTATGGTAAGTGCTCAACAAATGGAAGATACCTTGCAAGTATGAATCTTGGTCCAAAAGCCGACATTAACGAAAAAAATTTTTCTGCAATTATTTTCCATAAATTTAGTTTTGACTATGGTCCACCCAGGTTCACGTCTCAGTTATTTCTCCACAGGGTCCTGCCACTTCTGGCACAGCAGATACAATTAGACTATTGCTTGATTGATTCACAGTAGTTCACTGTCATACTCCAGACCAGTTTATATAGAGGCCAGACTGGTAGATTAAATGCGGATATGGTGAGGAGCCCCACTCCTATATCCTGTAAGTCTTTAAGGGTGCCACTATCCTGCTGTTGCCCCTGGGATAGGATATTGTGATATACTCTCTTGTTGTGGGAATGAGAGCAATTTTAGAGGATTCCACGCAGTCTTTCCCCCTGATAGGTCTTACCATATAAGCCAAGAAACCAACATTAGCATTCTGCCATATATCAAATACGTCTCTTCTAATTATACATTTAGGAACCTGAGGAATGATCATAAGATAGGTCCATAGTTCCATTTTAAGCCAGACCTGGACCTGAACTCCATTGATTACCTGTCCCCCATATGCCCCCAGTCTAACAGAGGTAGGAGGATGCATCATGATGTTTCAATTTCTCTGACATAAGCGTCATTTGGATCCTAGGTCCAACATAAAATGTCAGCGTATTCCCCTTCCCCCAGTTTATTGTTGGCTAAGTAAATGCTGTAAGTCTCTGTGGAAAATGACTGAAGAATCATTACTGTATACCTTCGCCATGGAATGACGCAATCCTTCCTCATGGAGCTCCACTCTCTCCTTTAAGCAATGGATTATGGGTCTGAAAACTAGCTTAGGTCCAGGGCTGTGCAAGAAATCATGACTTTTGGTTGGAACATTGTTCTCCATCTCCTGGTCACCTATCCTTGAGTTTTTTTATTTTTATGGGGGGAGGGTAACTTTTTATTTTGATAGAATTTCAAATTTATAAAACAGTTGCAAAAACAGTACAGGTATCTCTCCCAAACCCTTTACCCAAATTTACCCATTGCCTAACCTTCGACCCATTTGCTTTCTCTCTCTCTGTACCACACACACATATACACACAAATAATTCCCCCCCCCTTAAGAAATTGAGAACATTTGAGAGTAAGTTTATGGATTAGTTTTCTAGGGCTGCCACAGCGAATTACCACATATTGGCTGGCTTCTAAGAACAGAAATTCATGTCTCAGTTCTGGAAACTAGAAGTCTAGAATCAGGGTATCAGCAATGTTGATTTTCTTCTGAGGGCTCTGAGGAAGAATCTGTCCAATGCTTCTCTCCCAGCTTCTGGTGACTCCTGGCAATCCTTGGCATTCCTCGGTTCATAGTTCTGCCTTTTACAATCTCTGTCTCCATTGTCTCATGGCCATCTCCTGTGTGTCTCTTTGTCTTTTCTCCTTTTTTATGAGAACACCACTCATATTGGATTCAAGTATACCCTACTGCAGTCTGCTCTCGTGTCTAATCTCATGTTAACTTAACTGACAACATCTTCAAAGACAAGTTCATGTTCATAGATACCAGGGTTTAAGATTTAGATCTTTTTGGAAGACATAATTCAATCCATAACAGTTGGTGACATTGTTCTCCTTTATTAATAAGTGCTTTTTTGTGTGTGTGTGTTTCTTTCCTATGAAAAAGACATTCTTTTATATAATCACAGTACAATTATCAAAATTAGGAAATTTAACATTAATACATTGTCTAACCCACAGTCTATAATCAAATTTTATTTATGGTCCCAGTAATGTCTTTTAAAGCTATACTTCTGGGTTCAGAATCCAGTCCAAGACGAAGTATCGCTTTTATTTTGTCATACCTCTTTAGTTTCTTTTAGTGTAGAAGAATTACTCAGCCTTTCTTTGTCTTTCTTGACTTTGTCATTTTTAAAGAGTTCAGGCCAGTTAATTTGTTCGATTATCTCTCAGTTTGAGTTTGTCTAGTCTTTTCTTATGATTAGAATTCAGGTTATCTTCCTTTGACTCATAGTTTCCCCCCTCTGAGCAGGCCCAGCACTTCCCCAGCAGGCCATGTTGTTACTTAGCCTAATTACTGGTCTGGCGGCCAGAAGTGGAGGTGGAAGATAGGTGCTTAAGGGTGAAGGGCAGGTTGTTTTTCAAGGCAGAGGCCTCTGTGTTGAGTCCAAGCAAGACAGGAGCAGTAACTGCCAACAGGGAGGAGCAGGGCCCTTCTGCAGGCCCCGAGAATTCAAAATCGGGGTTTTCGAGGTTCTCGAGTGCACTGGCCCCTTTTTCCTCATCTCAAATCTTAGGTCGCCACTCCTTTCCAACCACGGCCCTGACACTAGCATAGCAAATTTGCTGAAGTTCATAATTGAATCTTCTCTGCGGCTCTGATCCCCTTATATTTAAGTCCTGAGCCTGAGTCTCATCTTTTTCTACTCTCTGCTGCGGCAAACGAGAGTCTGGCTCAAGGCTGCCAAGGAGGCCCTCTGCCTTCACCCTCCACGTACATTATTTAATCACCGACACTCTTACTCCAAAGCATAGATGGCACTCCTCAAGGGCTATCCATTGTCATTACTGTCATAATTACTTCTCCCGGCAGCCGCCCAGATGCCTGAGATATTGCACCTGCCAATGTGTCCTTTCTACTCCTATCCCATCCTTTTGTGCCATGAGTGACAGTTTTAACAATTGCACCACAACAGAACACGAGGACCTGTCCACACTCCCCCTACCACTGTGCTGAGTCCTCACTGCTAGCCTGCCAGTGGGTGACGGAATTGCAAAATTCAGTGTGGAGGCGGCTTCCTCAGACCTCTCCCAGAACCAACTCTTTTAAATCAGGTTCACTGGGGAAGAGATTCTGAGACAGAGATTCACATGGAGATGGTTTATTGGGGGAATAGTCTTAGGAATTCTCTCTGTAATGGAGAGAAGGGAGCAGAATTGAGTAGAGGGAGAAACTAAACTCAGAGGCAGCAGAGACCTTGCCTCAGCCAACTGATTGCACAGGGAGCTTTGAAACTGAACGGCCTTAAATTTACAGTTGTCCTGAATTGAGGAGAGGGTGCTGGGCCTGGGTGTCCTCACATTAGCAAGTGATTAGATGTGGGCTGCCTGCAGGTTAGAAGCATAAACTTTGGAAGACATCTTCATTTGGCCAAGGGCAATTCATGGACAGATTCAGTGGGAGTTATCAAGAAGCAACCTACTCTGAGCAGCTGTGGAAACGCCTCTCAGCCCTGAAAGGGAGAATCTGAGTAGGGTACTACCTCACCCTACACAAGGATCCTTTCTTTCTTCTTGGCTAGAGGGCTCATCTATTTGAAAGACACTTTGAGACCTAGGGAAACCCTGGTGGCATATTGGCTAAGAGCTACGGCTGCTAACCAACAGGTTGGCAGTTCAAATCCACCAGGCACTCCTTAGAAACCCTATGAGGCAGTCCTACTCTGTCCTCTGGGGTCGCTATGAGTCGGAGTCAACTCACCCGCAACGGGTTTGGTTTTTGGTTGATTTAGTCCTAGATAGGGAGGACCCAGCAATGGAACCAGAGGAATGGTGGGGGAATCTACCATTTAGGGCTGGTTCTCAATGTTTAATGCAATCAGCTGCTTTTTAACAGAAAGGCTGGCAGTTCAAGTCTATCCAGGGGTGCCTCAGAAGAAAGGCCTGGTGATTGATCAACTTCTGAAAAATCAGCCACTGAAAATCCTGCGGAGCACAGTTCTGCCCTGATGCAGGGAGTCACCGCGAGCGGTAGCTGACAGCAGCTGCTTCCTTGTTGTTGTTTTCCCAGGTTCAAAGGTGGCAAGTAAAGGTGGTATTTTAGGCAGATACCACTATTTAGGTGAGGAATAGTCAGCACAGCTGCTCTGTCCTAGAATAGATTCTGTGTAACTGATCACATGTGGCCAAGGCTTCTCTTGGGCCGGCCCTAGTGGGCGTCTAAGCACACCGCTGGACCCCGGCCCTAGTGGGCGTCTAAGCACACCGCTGGACCCCGGCCCTAGTGGGCGTCTAAGCACACCGTTGAACCCCACCCCGGCTGTAACTGTGACACATTTAAGGAGCTCAAACAGTAGTAGTAGCATCTCTGGAAGGATTTCAGATTTTTTCAGTGTTTCTAACTATGTATTTCTGTATTTTCTGAATTATATGAACATGTGTTACTTAAATATATTTAGAGACCCCATGCAGATGAGGAAGGTCTCTCAGTTCTCTAATGCCATCAGGGAAGAAGCGTGAGATTAAGTGGAGAGACAATGATCCACCCCCAAACCATGAGCTAACAGTGGCTACTGGGGAACCTTGAAGGTAAGATCTGGATATTATCAGAGAAGGTGGAGGTTGCTTCCCTGGATAGAGGTCAGGGTGACTTAGCAATATTTTGCCTCTCAAGAGAATCAAGTGACTTGTCCATGTGAAGTCACTGGGCCAACACTCTAATTTGGTATTTAAACAAATTAAATTTACTGAAGGAATGACCCGAGGGAGAGCATGCCCTCGGTTTGGCGGTAGCAGTATGTTCTGCCTTCAGGCAAAACAAAGAGATATTTAGCAAGCAGAGTGAGTGCAGATAACAACCTCACATCAAAGCAATGGCAGGAAAGCAAGTGAGATTTACAAGGATGTCCGTTAAGTATGAAACTTTCTTTACATCAGTTTCCAGTCTAACACAAATCCCTCACACTTGCTGCATTTTAACTAAGGCAGTATTTCTTAAATAAAAAGTATAAACAATTTCGACATGAAAGTTTAGCAATATGGAAGTTAATGATATAATTTGCCACTGGATCAACTTAATTGGAAACTTTGGATACAGAACTGACCATTAAAAAAGTGTAAATAAACTCTGCTTATTTAGTTGAGAAAAAAGAGATAATGCCTAGGCGCTTGCTGGGGAACTTCTTTAAGGCAGTAAAAACAACGAAGCTTTTTCTAAGGCCAGTTGTGGGAACACTCTTAACATAACACGACTGAGCTTTGTTTTTCAAACAGCAACTTTAACAGAAGCCTAATGGTTATGAGTAGTGTAAAGGTAAAATTCTCAGTTTAATTTCTGAATGGAGTGCTCAGTTTTAGCTCTGAAATCTCCCCAATTAGACCTACCAGCACCTCAATATTTAAAAGTTCCTCACACCGGCTGTATGACATGAGCATTGAAACCATTGTCAAAAACCGAAATTGTTTAGAGAAACACCAGGAATTAGGGTAAAAGGGTATATTTATTGTGAGTACCATATTTTTATTTCAATAATGCGCACCTTCTGCGTTTGTATGCCAGCCGCCTCCCCGCTCCCCTCAGTGTTTTTGTAAGCTCGCTATGTTATTTTTTTTCTTTTTTTCCCAGCAACATGAGGAAGAAGATTGACATGGTGGCACTTGTGAGAATGCCTTGTGGGGAAAAGGCACAGGCAGCAAACAAATGCTGAGGGTATGCGTGCGTAAAAATAACAGTAGATACAATTCAAATCAGGCAGCATTAGCTGAACACACCAGGAAGGGGCTCAAAGAGGGGACAGTGAAAGCGGGTTATGTAGGTCACTGTTATGTTAATTTCTCACAAGATGGCATCAAAACTCAGGGTAGGTTACAGAAACAGTTACCCAGGACACACTATACAGCCTAAAGTAGCCTTTAGTCAGACCCTGGAGTTCCTGCTTCTCCTTCCTGGCTGCACATAGATGATTTTCCAGAAGAGCCCAGGCCTTGGGCCAGCCTCCGCTAAACTGCTTACTAAGCTATTGTTGGACCTGAAGGTGACTCCAGGGAAATGGTTGCTTCAAGGTTCAAAACGACACCTAAGACTGAATGGCCTGGGTGGGTCGCCCCAATTCCATGAACCCAAAAATCTGGATTCTGGGAGGATTGGAATTATGTCACCGTGGAAATATAGATTTTTCGTTCTATGGCCAAATTTTACAGGACTATCCCATTAACACTGTTATAAGGAAGCATTCATTAATTTGCTATTTACAAAACCCAGGGGAGAAATTTGGAGGCTATTTTAAAGCCCAAGAGAGTCAAAAAGTATGTACTGGAAGTCAATAAACTTGGCACAAGCTTGCAGAAATGTTATCAATGAACATCTTTATGCAAAATCAGCCTATTGTTCAGAGGAGTTTAGGATGATGAATCCACAGGACCTATAACATTGTATATATTAGTCACCATTATCTTTGGTTGGGCATTTTCATTAAACTTTTAAAAATTAACTTAAAATATATCTTTATATTTTATATGTTGTCTTAGTTAGCTAGTGCTACTGTAACAGAAAATCCATCTCTAGCCCTGGTGTTTGCTGGTACCTTTAATTTTATGAATATTAATCCATGTTCTTCACAGAGGAAAAAAGAAACAAACAACACACATGTTCTTTGTAGCAAAAATACATTGTTATATATGGCAATAACAAGCAAAGAACAAGGCTTAGAAAAAGGAACTCATTTCAACTGGTCAGAAATTATCGTTGTCCACAATCTGTGAATATCAATTTAGACATCTCTGTAAATATATAAATAGATTGAAGTTAAGAATGATGTAGTTTTACAGACAGAAATAATTTTAGAAACCTGGGGTTACACTATACACCCTACATGTATGTTATGGATTGAATTTTGTCCCCCCGGACTATCTGTTGGAATCTTAGTTATCTAATGCTGCTATAACAGAAATACGACAAGTGGATGGCTTTAACAAACAGAAATTTAGTTTCTCACAGTTCAGGACCCTAGAAGTCTAAATTCAGAGCACTGGCTCTACTGGCTCTAGGGAAGGCTTTCTCTCTCTATCAGCTCCAGAGAAAGGTCCTTGTCTCTTTAGCTTCTGCTTCCTGGTTCCTTGGAGATCTCCATGTGTCTTGGCATCTATCTTAACCCAACTCTGCTCTGCTCACTTGTTTAATCTCTTTTATATCTCAAAAGATATTTCCTCAAGATACTCTACACTAATCCTACCTCATTAACATAACAAAGACAACCAATTCCCAAAGGAAATTAGAATCACAAACCTAAAGGTTATAATTTATAACACTTATTTTGGGGGAACATAATTCAATCCATAATGTTCCGCTTTTGACCCCCCAAAATTCATGTCCTTGCCACATGCAAAACACACTTACCCCATTACCTCATTCCAAAAGTCTTAAATCAGCTCCAACTCCAATATCCCATCTTTTGAATCATCTAAATCAAATATGGGTGAGACTTTAAGCATATTTGACCCTGTGGAAAAATTCCTCTTCATCTGTGAAACTGTGAAATATAGAATACAAGTTATCTGTTTCCAAAATACTGTGGTGGAACAGGCACAAGATAGACATTTCCACTAAAAATGGGAGAAATTGGAGGGAAAGAGGGATAACAGGAACCAAGTAAGTCCAAAACCCAGCAGAACAAATTACATTAGCTCTCAAAGCCTGAAAATAATCCTGTTTTCTGAGACCATTTGGGCAACGGCTCCACCCTCCAAACTCTGGGTGTTGGCCACGCCTTCCGATTCTCTCTGCAGGTCCCTCGGACCTGGGCTTTAACTCCACCCTCCAGGCCCTCTGGGTTGGCAACTCTGCTTCCTTGGTTTTAGGCACCCCCATTCTCCTAGTCCATCTGAGTGGTGACCCCATCCCCTTTGCCTTGGCAGACCCTGTTCTTCTGCTTCTTGGGCGTGGAAGCCTCACCCCCTCCACTTTGAGTGGTGGCCCCATCCTTCTGACACCTTAACGGCAGCTCCACACTCCAGAACTGAGTTGAGAAGTTCTGACTATTTGAAACCTGAGAGACTGTGGCCCTAAGCTTTGAAACTGAGAAGGCCCTGCTCCCCATGCTCCTTCCAACAGTTCTGCTGATCTCTGAGGTGCTTCAGAAATGGTCCTTTCTTTTCTTGGAGGACAACAGGTGTAGCTCCTTTGGCCTGTTTCCTGCCTGTAGAAATCTAAGCGTAGACAGCGTTCTTTCCTTTTGTTCTTTTTCTATCCTTTTTGGTCTAAGCTGATGGGTGTTCTGCTGTGTTAGTTGGTGAAATCCATCAGTCAGAGGCTTAATCTCTTTAATATAACATCATTGGTGAGCATTCTAGTACATGTGTCCTTAGTTTGTAGACCAGAAATTCTCAATCTTTAAGTACTGTTTTCATTTTGCACAGTTCATTTTTAAGTCCATCTCTTTCCTCTCACATTTGACCATAAGAGGCAAGGAGAAACCATGTAGCCATTTTAAGATCTTGCTTAGAAATCTCACCAGCCGGATGTCCAAGTTCATCACTTACAAGTTGTACATTTCACCAAACATTTGAGCATAATTCAAACAAGTTCTTTACCTCTGCATAAACTGTGTCACCCTTCCTCCATGTCCGATCACATGTTCATCATTTCCTTTTAAAGCCTCACCAGAAGCACGTTTGACATCCACATTTCTAGAAACTTTCTGTTGCTGGATCCATATGAATTCTCTAAGACAATAGAGACTTTATAGCTCTCACTTCCTTCTGAGCCCTCTCCAGAATTGCCTTTGATGTCCATAATTCTACCAATAGTCTCCTCAAGGCAATCTAGGCTTTTACTATTGTTGTTGTTGTTAGGTGCCGACTCACAGCAACCCCATGCACAACAGAACAAAATGCTGTCCGGTCTTGCACCATCCTTACACCTGTTGTTATGCTTGAGCCCATTGTTGCAGCCACTGTGTCAATCCACCTTGTTGAGGGTCTTCCTCTTTTCCGCTGACCCTGTACTCTGCCAAGCATGGTGTGCTTCTCCTGGGACTGAGCCCTCCTGACAACATGTCCAAAGTATGTACGATGCAGTCTCGCCATCCTTGCTTCTAAGGAGCATTCTGGTTTTACTTCTTCTAAGACAGATTTGTTCCTTCTTTTGGCAGTTCATGATATATTCAATATTCTTCACCAACACCACAATTCAAAGGCCTCAATTCTTCTTCGGTCTTCCTTATTCATTGTCAGGCTTCTGCATGCATATGACGCAATTGAAAATACCATGGCTTGGGTCAGATGCATCTTAGTCTTCAAGGTGACCTCTTTGCTTTTCAACACTTTAAAGAGGTCCTTTCCAGCATATTTGCCCAATGCAATGCATCTTTTGATTTCTTGACTGCTGCTTCCATGGCTGTTGATTGTGGATCCAAGTAAAATGAAATCCTTGACAACCTCAATCTTTTCTCCATTTATGATAAGGTTGTTTATTGGTCCAGTTGTGAGGATTTTTGTGTGTGTGTGTGTGTTGGGGTATAATCCATACTGAAAGCTGTGGTCTTTGATCTTCATTACTAATGCTTCAAATACTCTTCTCTTTCAGCAAGCAAGGTTGTGTCATTTCCATAACACAAGTTGTTAATGAGTTTTCCTCCAATCCTGATGCCCTGTTCTTCATATAGTCCAGCTTCTTGAATTATTTGCTCAGCATACAGACTGAATAGGTACTATGAAAGAATACAACCCTGATGCACACCTTTCTCAACTTCAAACTGAAGTAGCGAAAACGCATTTTCTTTAGTGTTTTAATATTAGGGAGAATATATTTTCTCATTTGTTTTAACATAGCTGTATAAGCTGTGATTAATCTCTTGTCCTTGGAAAATGGTGCAGGCTCTGTTCAAAATATAGCTGAGCAGCCTGTTCCACTCTTAAACATAACAAATACCCTAATACCTTATAATATGTTTTCCCCTATTCAAAATAGGTGATTGAGAGCTTGACGTGACTAATGCCATAATGATGCTGTAAGCAATCTCTAAACATGTTTTTTTTTTTATTAACTTCTATTGAGCTTCAAGTGAACGTTTACAAATTAAGTCAGTCTGTCACATATAAGTTTACATACATCTTACTCCATATTCCCACTTGCTCTCCCCCTAATGAGTCAGCCCTTCCAGTCTCTCCTTTCGTGACAATTTTGCCAGCTTCCCACTCTCTCTATCTTCCCATCCCCCCTCCAGACAGGAGATGCCAACACAATCTCAAGTGTCCACCTGATATAATTAGCTCACTCTTCATCAGCATCTCTCTCCCACCCACTGTCCAGTCCCTTTCATGTCTGATGAGTTGTCTTTGGGAATGGTTCCTGTCCCGTGCCAACAGAAGGTCTGGGGACCATGGCTGCCGGGATTCCTCTTCTAAACATGTTTTAATTGCACCAGCTGCACCAGTCTCTTCCAAAGGGGTGCGGAACTATCTCAGCTCCTGTGGCCTTGGTCTCTCTTCTTTCTTTCTTCTCTTGAGAAATGGCCTCCAGCCTGAAAACTGACAGGAAGGCTTTCTTTCTTGCTCCCTATCTCAGCCACAGTAGACTTGGCAAAACAGCTCCACTAGCCGAGAGATTCTTATGAGAGTTTTTCAGCCTGTTATAAATATACTGATTAGAGTCCAGGTGCCTGACATGTTTATCTTTAGTTTAATAAAGAGTTTTTGTAGTTGTTTTGTGATGTATAAGACCATCTGTGGACTACGTGCTCAAAATATTAGGTAGCCCTAATCTTTCCCATATAGAACCCTCCCATCAACCCTTTAGGGCAGACAGATTTTGGGAGAAATATAACCCCCTCTGTCTCTTGAATACCGGTATTCAATAAAGCCTTCTTACTGCTTACCTCCTCCTGTCTCAGTATTGGCTTTGCGGCAGGTGGCTCGAACCCGCAATTTGAGGTAACAAAACCATGCAGTATCCCCTTGTTCTGTCTGAACAACTGCCTCTTGATCCATGTATGGATTCCTCATGAGCATAATTAAGTGTCCCGGAATTCCCATTCTTCGCAGTGTTATCCATAATTTGTTATGATCCACACAGTTGAATGCCTTAGCGTAGTCAATAAAACACAGGTAAACATCTTTCTGGTATTCTGTGCTTTCAGCCAGGATCCATCTGACATCAGCAGTGATATCCCTGGTTGCACGTCCTCTTCTAAATCCAGCTTAAATTTCTGCCAGTTCCCTGTTGAAATACTTCTGCAGCCTCTTTTGAATGATCTTCAGCAAAATTTTGCTTGCGTGTGATATTAGATATTGTTTGATGATTTCCACACTCAGTTGAATCATCTTTCTTGGCTATAGGCATAAATTTGGATCTCTTCCAGTCAGTTGGCCAGGTAGCTGTCTTCCAAATTTCATGGCATAGATGAGTGAGCACTTCCAGCTCACTCATCCAGTTGAAACCTTATGAATAGCAGTGGAACATTGTCTGATATAGTGCCAGATGAAGAGCCCCTCAGGTTGGAAGGCACTTGAAATGTGACTCCTGAAATGGTTGAACATTGACCAATTATTTTTGGTATAGTGACTCTGCGCTTCCTGCATCATTTAATATTTTCCCCACAGAATTCTTCAATATTGCAACTCAAAGCTTGAATTTTTTCTTCAGTCCTTTAAGCTTGAGAAATGCTGAGCGTGTTCTTTACTCTTGGTTTTCTATCGCCAGGTCTTTGCACATGTCATCACAATACTTTACTTTGTCTTCTCGAGCCGCCCTTTGAAATCTTCTGTTCAGCTCTTTTACTTCATCAAGGAAGTAGACCAAGCTGCACTGAAGAAGTCCAAGCTGTACTGAAGCAATCGGCGAAAAACTCGGCGAAAAACAAAGCTCGGCGAAAAACAAAGCTCCAGGAACTGATGGAATTGAAATTTTTTTAAGTTGACGAGGCCGTATTTCTTTCATGACCAAATTATTTTTTGTTTTAATTTTTTTGTTAATATAATCTTTTTTTCATCAGTGGAATACATGCTGAATCATTGAGTTTTTGGTAGCTAATATGGATTTTGATGCACAGTATGTGGGATACATGTTCTTCTGGACTGTGGGGTTAGGATTATGTGGGATGAGGTAAGAAAAAACCCTGTTATCTTAGCAATTTTATTTTATTCAATGAAACTTTTCAAAACATGGGTTAAAACATAAAGACACCTTGCAATGGCTGCACATAATTGTAGTTTGAATCTCCATCTTTTTAGTGCTACATTCTCTGCGAGGTGCATACAATATATCATGCCTGAAAATGAGGTATTCACATGAACCTCATTTTTGCGATGGAATCATTGCAAGAAACACAGCTTCCAAATAACATACAGGAACCCAGAAATACACTTACAAGGCTTATCTCACTATATAAAACCTAAAAGAGACAAGTTTTGCACAATCTCACCTACAGGATGCACCACCCCCTACAATGCCCTATAAAAACAGTGATCTCTGGCACATCCTCATTTCTTCTGTCTCAAACCATTATACAGCACATACTGACAGTGGGAGAGTGGCTTTCCAATAAACTCCAGAGGTGAAAAATGTAGGTGGGCACTATATGTCCTGTGGGTCATGAAAGTGATATCAGTATAGGAGGTGTCTTAACCTAGCACTGCTGAGATATTACAAAAAGCACACAGAAGCAAACAAGCATGTATGGAGGAAAGATAGACACCATGTGAGTTAAGCTCCCAATGAGAATACCAAACCAATCTCTGGTCTCTTCTATATGACACCTGGAACCTTACAGTCATCTTTTACTCCCTGGTTGCAAACTAAGAGGTTTCCCTGTATCCAGGCCAGTCTACTGTAGATATTATCGATAATATTTTATTTTCTCTTGTTTTTATAAAGATTGTCTCTGAATAAACATTTTTGCCATTCTATTCTTCTCGAGTTATGACTTGCTGTGTCTATATAGTTGTGCTACAGTTTTGCTCTACGGATTGATTTGAACCATATTTTTAAACAACTAAAAGCCTCCTTTGATGCCTCCAGTAGAAGCAGGATGGAGCCCACTATAGTCTTGGATCGTACAGAGTTGGACTCATTTGTTCTTCATGCCAACCCCTACTTCCTCAATTCCAGCTTGCAAAGGTCAGTGCTTGCCACTTCTCATCGCCACCCAGATTTCTGCCCTTGTGTTGTCCTTGGAGCAATCTCAGTAGAAAAGAAAGTTCTTATGATTAGATAGTGTGGGTTATTCGTCTGCAGAGCTTTACCCTTTCTTCCACATGCAGCTGGGCTCTCTAAAGAGACCAAAAGGCTTCCTACATTTTACAAGCCCAAGACCTGAAAGGCATTGCCTAGCAAAACTTTCTAACCCACAGTGCATCACAATACCCTTTGACTGATGTAAAGATCAAGTCCTGCAACTCTGCAGTATGTTTTTGCAGTATGTTCAACAACACCAGGAGGCAGCTGAAATAACCGCTGTACCCAGAGGACTGCTTTTAAGAACAGATCTCCACCCACTGCAGTCCAAGCAGGTAACCCTGATATGGTGGTTACTGCCCATAGTAACTTAGAAATTGCATTACTGAATAGCTACTTGTTTTTTTAATGTTTTAGAGTCAGAACCTCAAAGTTTAAAAAGAAACTTTGTGGCAAAACTTCTTATAAAGTGGAGAAATATTTTAGAAAATGAATGATTATCCCTTTTAAATTTGAATTATTTGAATAATTATATACACATATAATATACACTTTATCTACTATATATAAAGTATATGTCTATATGTGTACATATGTACTATATATATGTGTATGTATGTTAGAAATGGGTTAGAGTAGAAATACCTATATTTCATAAGATATTTGGCTGTCTATGATGCCAGACCACTGCCATTTGTCAGTTTGTTGTACTATGGTGGCTTGTATGATGCTGTGATGCTGGAAGCTATGCCATTGGTATTTCAAATACCAGCAGGATCATCCATGGTGGACAGGTTTCAGCAGAGCTTCCAGACTAAGACAAGCCAGGAAGAAAGGCTTGGCAATCTAATTCCTAATATTAGCCCATGAAAACCTTATGGATCACAATAGAACATTATCCAACTCTTTCTCTTTGGACACACTATCAGGAGGGATTGATCATCACAGGAGGACATCGTGTTTGATGACACAGAGGGCCAGTGAGGGAGTCTGAGGCTCTTAGTGAGCTGGATTGGCACAGTAGCTACAGCAATGGAACCAAACATGCCAGTGAGTATGAGGGTGGTACAGGATCAGGAAGTGTTTCATTCTGTTTTACATAAGGTCGCCAGGAGTCAGTCGACTCAATAGCAACTAACAACAACAACATGACAAGAAACTACCAAAGCTTAAAAAACTTTTACCAGGTTACTGAGTGACTGATAGATTCTTTTGTTTATTCATTCTTTTGAAAGTATGCATTGAGCACTTGTTTGGATGGGGAACACTTTGTCAGACAATGAAGTAACAGAAGGACAAGAAGAGTGAAGGTTGTGACAACCAAAAAAATATTGTCCCCTAAATCAAGAGTTTACATTTTAGCTGTAGAGGCAAAACACTTTATAAAACAGATACCTTGTTCTTCGAAGAATCTCCAGGGCTCGACACAAAGTGATAACTCATTAAGTATTTTCTTAAATGAGAGAATGAATAAATTCAGAAATTCCAGTGAGGGAAGGACTCAGAACCAAATGCATAGTAGCATTAATAAAGGCCTCTGGGAATTCAGAGGAGGAAATTGGACCTTTGGAACTCAGATACAACAGAGCCTTATAGGATTTACATAAGGCCCTGAAGAATGGATACAACTTAGGCTGGAGAAGAGGAAAGGAAACGTATTCAGACAGCATAATTCGCAATAGAATTGGTGAGTAGAATTGGGAGGCCCAGCGAAGAACAAACTTCCTGGTCTGGAAACACTGGATTCCTGAGGAAACATAATCAAAAGGGGACTGAGTCACTGAAAACCTTTTTTTTTTTTTTAATAATTTTTATTGTGCTTTAAGTGAAAGTTTACAAATCAAGTCAGTCTGTCACGTATAAGCTTATATACACCTTATTCCATACTCCCATTTACTCTCTCCCTAATGAGTCAGCCCTTCCAGTCTCTCCTTTCATGACTGTTTCGCCGGCTTCTAACCCTCTCTACCCTCCCATCTCCTCTCTGGACAGGAGATGCCAACACAGTCTCAAGTGTCCACCTGATACAAGTAGCTCACTCTTTATCAGCATCTCTCTCCAACCCATTGTCCAGTCCCTTCCGTGCCTGATGAGTTGTCTTCGGGAATGTGAAAACCTTATTTTAAATGTCCTCTCACAGTACATGTGCTTTGAGGCAGCTGGGAGCAGAGCCAGGAACTGTAGCCCTAGCTGCAAAGCAGTCCTGCGGTCAGCAAGGCTGCCGTTATATTCCTGCTCTTACCAGGGTGAGTCATACCAGTTCTGTAAAAGGGCTCCCCTCTCCTGCTCTGCACCATCAGATCACTCCGCCATGACCTTCTCCAGGGGCCAAGCTTACTCGCTGCTGAAAGCACAGTTACGACAGCTACAAGGTAAAGGGGTAAGTGGCACCCTGAATGTTAATCCTGCTCACAGAGCCAAACTGTCGAGCCAAGGTCTGGAGTTGGCAACACAATAGAACACAGCAGCTATAACGATGGACTCAAACATACCAGTGATTATGAGGATGATGCAGGACCAGGCAATGTTTCATTCTGTTGTACGTAAGGTCACCATGAGTCAGAGTCAACTCAACAGCAACTAACAACAACACCATGATACAAAACCACCAAAGCTTAAAAAATTTTGACTTACACACAGGCATTGGATGGGACAACATTTACTCACAAAGAGAATAGATAGGGCAAGGTCAGCTTCAACAGTGGTGCTGGTCCCCACGGTCAGCGGGTCACTCCCTGTAGCCAGCGTAGAGCTGATGTTCTGTGCATACCCCTTCCACGTTGCCGGTGAGGGACCCCATTCCTCCCTGCTGGGACTAGATGTAGAAGTGGAGTTGGCCAGCTACCGTATAATGCACGAGCAGAGCAAAGAGAGAAAGTTTACTATGCACCCGAAACAAGGAGGGAGAAGAAACTGGGAGAGGGGAAAACTCAGTTCCCAGTTTTCATTATCAGGGAATGCTCCAGGACCAAGGCTTAGGGGTGAGAGCCATGACAGGCCATCCGCCCAATACTGAAGTTATAAAATGCATCCAAAAAAATCAACTGTTGCAGTTTAAACATCAGTTTAAATTCCTCTTCCTGACTATTACCAGAGTCTTCCAAAAATTACTAGATAAATAACATCAGTCTTGGGACCCTAGCTTTAATATCCTGCCTCTTCCTCTGCCTCTGCCTCTGCCCCTGCCCCTGCCCCTGCCCCTGCCCCTGCCCCTGCCCCTGCCTCTGCCTCTGCGTCTGCCTCTGCCTCTGCCTCTGCCCCTTCTCTGGACAACACCCCAAGCTGATTAAACTCACCAGGTAATTGCTACTGGTTCTACTTGACACTGTAGTGTGAGGACCCAACCTTTGATTTAACAAATATTTACTCTTTCCTAGCATAAAAATAGATACCAATTTTTAAAAACGCTTTTTAAAGCAAAGTCCTTGGAAAACCCACCTCCATGAGGAAAGCTTCTCAGATGCTTCCTATTGGGTAAAATGTTCAGGTTTTCTGAAGCAAATGCTCTTAGGGCCTTTTCCTTTAGAACTCATAGAAAGAAGAGCAGAATCTCAGCCACCCAACCACCTAAAAATCACTTGTCAAAGTACTCTGTTTTAGCAGTTGGCGTGTTTTAATTCTATATTTACTTGTGTGACTCTATGATTAACGTCAGATTTCATCTCCTCTACCAGATTGTAAGCAACATGACAGTGGAACCACATATGTTTTGCTAAACACATTTCCCCCAGTGCCTGGTACAGCGCCTGGCAAAGGGTAATTATCAATAAATACACATTGCATCAGTGAATCAGTGGCACTGCTGTGGAAGGAGCATGTGCTTTGGAGTCAGACAGACCTGGCTTTTTTCATTTACTGGTTGTATGACCTTAAACATATTATTTGGCATCTTCTACAAATTAAGAATTGTGATGATCAACTTGCAGAACTCTTGTGAGAATTAAATCAAATAATATATATAAAATGTCTGATAGATAGTGGGTGCTAGCTAAGGACTAATTCTTTCCCACCCCGCTTATACCAGAGGGTGATTGCTCTTTTTCAAAATCATTTTAGCTATTTTAGTCCCTTTGCATTTCCAAATAAATTTTAGAATAACCTTCTCTATATCTACAAAAAATTCTACTGGGGTTTTGATAAGAAGTACATTAAACCAGATCAAATTAGAGGGAATTACCATCTTTACTATGCTGAGTCTTCCAGTCCATGAACATGGTATGTTTCTTTGATTTATTTTATCAGCATTTCGTAGTTTTCAGCATACAAATCACGCACGTATCTTTTCAGATTTATATCTAATTTTTTTTAGTGTTATAAATGGTATTATTTTAAATTTTGGTTCCAATATTTTATTGTTATATATTAACAATAACACAGTTATTAGTTTTAAGAGTTTCTTTGTAGTGAGAAACAGTTTTAATTCTCCTGGAATCCAGAATTCTGGAGTCCATAGAGGGGAGGTAGCCCACCCAAGCCATTGCCCTGAGATGTTCTTTTGAACCGTGAGCCTTGAGAAAACTGGTTTCCTCAAGTCACCGTTAAGTCAAATAGTGGTCTAGATAAATTAGTAAACACCGTTTTGCCTTAGGTGTTGAGTCTCTTTTGAAGAATTATTTATGTGCAGTCAGTTTTGAGAAACAGGAACTTCAAAGGCAGACTAGAAGCTGTGTTTTAGGGTAAATTGTATTATATAAACACGATTCTGGCCCCTTTTCCACAGCAATGTCAATAAGATGGGGTATAAGAATCTTTGGATGTTCTTTGCTCTCTGAAACATTTTTGACTTCTATCCCAATTTGCAAATCATATATTAAATAAACTTCAATCAATTTCTATTATTGGCTTAACATGATTTTTGTTTTAACAGCAGGTTCTTTGAGATTTTCTACATAGGCAGCTGTATCATTTGCAAATGGGAGCAGTTTTCTTCCTTTTCCATCTGCATGCCTTTTATTTCCTTTTCTTGCCTTATTGAACTGGTTAGGCAAGAATGTAAGTGGTGAGAATAAACATCCTTCCCTTATTCCCATCTTCAGGGAGAAAGCATTCAGTCTTTCACCATTAAGTATGATGTTAGCTATAGGTTTTTTAGATGTTCTTTATCAGGTTGAGAAAGCTCCCTCGTAGTTGGTTAGGAGCTTTTATCATGGCCATACTTTACCAGTTTTTTGACTGTTATTTTATTTCAGGTAAATTTGACTTAATATCAGTTATAATACATTATATTATACCAAAAGTGTTGATGCATGATTCTTCATGATGTAAATAAGAAAGTTGATGAGAAAGTTGACAAAATAAATCTTACCTATTTGCTCCTAAAGTCTGAATGTTGAAAATCAACTTTGAGGATGTTTGTTATAACATGCATCTTTTATTCATCTATTTTTGTTCAGTTTCTAAACACCAGCATAATAAGAAATTCTGTTATAAAGTTTTAATTCTGTGCAGTGCTAGTCTGACTTCAATGTGTTTATGGGCCAACATTAATTAACAGAAGTAATTAAAAGCCTCCTAAGTAAGAAATGCAGCCCTGGTGGCACAGCGATTAAGAGCTACAGCTGTTAACCAAGAAGTCGGCAGTTTAGATCCCCCAGCCACTCCTTGCTCCCTATGGGGCAGTTCTACTTTGTCCTATAGGGTCGCTATGATTCGGCATCAACTCGGTGGCAATGAGTTTTTTTTAAGAAAGAACCATGAAGATGTCCAAACGATTGACTTTGGAGAGTGTTTTAAGAAACAAATTCAGTAGAATCAAAATATATTCATAGAGATATGCAGCATGACCAAAATATCCAACATGAGGGGATTGGATTTTGTAAATCATGGCACACTCAGTTATTCCATATGTTTATTAAATGTATACCATGTACCTACCAGTTATGATCTTTGGCCCTACAGATACATCAGAACAAAGCAAACAAAATTTCTTGCCCTCATAGAGATTACTTTCTAGTCAGGGAAGACAGATAATGCATGAGTTAAATAAGTATACACATTTTGTGGCAGATGGTGTCAAAAACCTAAATGCACAAACACCAAAAATCAGAGTAACAGAACATATTTTTATAAGTAGAGACAACTCGAATTGGGCAGTGCCGAAACCAAAAGTATTTGGAAAGGGGCTTCAAAGAGGGGACAGTGAAAGTGGGTTATATAGGTCATTGTTATGTTAATTTCTCAAGAGACAGCATCAAAGCACAGTGCAGGGTTTCCAGAAACAGAATCACTGAGGACAGCTCATACGTCCTAAAAACAGCCTCTAGTCAGACTCTAGAGTTCCTGTTTCTCCTACTTGGCTGCACACTGAACTGAATACCTAAGGCCAAAAGGTCTCTGCTAAGCTGCTTACTAGCCTATTGTTTGACAGGAAGGTAACTCCGGGGCACAAGCTCCTTCAAGGTTCAAGGTTCAAAAGGACACCTAAGGTGACCCTGAGTGGGTCACCCAATTCTATGAACCCAGAAATTTAGAATCTGGGGGAATTAAAATGACCTTGTCATTGGTGATAAATATTTTGGAGAAAAATAAAGCATAGAACAGGGATAAGAAGTTCAGTGGTGGGGTGGAGTGGGGTGCTATTTTAAATAAGGTGTTGGGTGCACCTCACCAAACAACACAAAAGAATATTAAATGTTAGAATTAAGAATTCTCTGCAACAATGAGGAAAACTTTTCATGATATATTAATTATTAAATGAAAACCAAATAATGTAAAGTAGAATATATGCTATGGTTTCAAATATTTAAGCATATATACATATATATGTGTGTGTGTGTGCATGGAATATGAAAATAGTGTTTATAGAAAGAACTGTGGATGATTTTAATATTCTTTTACAGCATTATTTACTTTTGGCATGTTAGGTCTTCAGTTTTAAAAATGAAAAATGCTTTAAGATTTCCTGGGGTTAATTTGAAATTGAATGAATGGTAGGGCAAAGGTGCAGATAGAACTCATCTTTGCTCTGGAAGAATTTGACCTGGAGCACATCTGAGGAAGAACCTTCTATTAAGGCAACTACTTAAAAATTGTATATTTAAAAGGAGATGGAAGATATGTTGTTCATGGTGCTGAGAAGAAGAGTTGTACAGTATTGGCTGTGAATATAGATGTTATGGATTGAATTGTGTCCCCCAAAAATGTGTATCAGCTGGATAGGCCATGATTCCCCATATTGTGTGATTGTCCACAATTTTCTGACCTTATATAATTATCCTTTGTGTTGTAAACCCTAACCTCTATGATGTTAATGAGGCAGGATTAGAGGCAATTAAGTTAATGAGGCAGGACACAATCTACAGCATTAGGTTGTATCTTGAGTCAATTTCTTTTGAGATATCAAAGAGAGAATTGATTAGAGAGGAGAAGGACTTCCAACTACCAAGAAAGAAGAGCCAGGAAAAGAATGCATCCTTTGGACCTGGGATCCCTGTGCTGAGAAGCTCCTAGACCAGGGGAAGATTGATGACAAGGGTCTTCCTCCAGAGCCAGTAGAGAGAGAAAGCCTTCCCCTGAAGCTGGCACCCTGAATTCGGACTTCTAGCTTCCAAAACTGTGAGAGAATAAATTTGTTTGTTAAAGACATTCACTGTGAAAGATAAGTAAGACAATAAACATAATTGTAAGTTTAACATGTGTTCATACTTGAGCTATCATATTCAGATTTGGGATGTGGCTGTATTTTGAAGGATTGACTAAAATAAAATGTACTAAAACCCTACGGAATGCAGTTCTACTCTGCACACATGGGGTCATCATGAGTTAGAATTGACTTTATGGCAACTAACAACAATGACAAGACTTATTTTATTGCAAACTACGTTTTCTTACGTATTCAAGAGATAACTAATCACATAAAACATAATTTGGTTTCCCTTATATATATATGTTGTTGTTGTTGAGCGTTGTCAAGTCGGTTCCGACTCATAGTGACCGTATGTGCAACAGAACAAAACACTGCCCAGTCCTGTGCCATCCTCACAATTGTTGTTATGCTTGAGCCCACTATTGCAGCCACTGAGTCAGTTCATCCCCTTGAGGGTCTTCGTCTTTTTCACTGACCCTCTACTCTACCAAGCATGATGTCCTTCCCCAGGGGCAAATCCCTCCTGATAACATGTCCAAAGTAAGTGAGACGGAATCTCACCATCCTCGCTTCTAATGAGCATTCTGGCTGCACTTCTTCCAAGACAGGTTGGTTTGTTCTTCTGGCAGTCCATAGTATGTATATTCAATATTCTTTGCCAACACCATAATTCAAAAGCATCAATTCTTCTTCGGTCTTCCTTATTCATTGTCCAGCTTTCACATGCATGTGAGGCAATTGAAAACATCATGGCTTGTGTTAGGCGTACCTTAGTCCTTTAAAGTGACATTTTTGCTTTTTAACAGTTTAAAGAGATCTTTTGCAGCAGATTTACCCAATGCAATGCGTCGTTTGATTTCTTGACTGCTGCCTCCATGGACATTGATCACGTATCCAAGTAAAACGGAATCTTCTACAACTTCAATATTTTCTCTGTTTACCACAATGTTGCTTATTGGTCCAGTTGTGAGAATTTTTGTTTTCTTTATGTTGAGGTGCAATCCATACCAAAGGCTGTAGTCTTCACTCTTCAGCAGTAAGTGCTTCTAGTCCTCTTCACTTGCAGCAAGCAAGGTTTTGTCATCTGCATATCGCAGGTTGTTAATGAGTCTTCCTCCAATCCTGATGCCGTGTTCCTCATATAGTCCAGCTTCTCAGGTTATTTGCTCAGCATATAGATTAAATAAGTATGGTGAAAGGATACAACCCTGACCCACACCCTTCCTGACTTTAAACGACACAGTATCCCCTTGTTCTATTCAAACAACTGCCTCTTGATCTAAGTACAGGCTCTTCATGAGCACAATTAAGTGTTATATACATGGTGAAGGATATTCCCTAAAGTTGCAGAATGGTGGATCTGTTAACCACTCTCAGACAAGGTCCTCTGATTATTCTTGAGATGTTTAGGCTTAGTTTCAAATCTGCTATTGCCCAAAGAGTCCACAAAAACATTTCTAGATATAATAGAGGAATTTAGCAACGTTGCAGCGTATAAGGTCAACAAACAAAAATCAGCTGGGTTTCTATACATTAGCAATGAGAGATCTGAAAGGGAAATTAGAGAAACAATTCCATTTACAATAGCATCTAAGAGAATAAAATACACTAGGAATAAATTTAACCAGGAATGTTATGGACTTACACAATGAAAATGTAAAACACTGCTGAAACAGATTAAAGAAAACTTATGTAGATGCAAAAATATTCCAAGTTCATGGGTTGGAAGGCTTAATATTGTTAAGATGTCAATGCTACCCAAGTGATGTATATTTTCAAAGCAATTCTGATCAAAATTCCAACAGCTTTCTTTACAGAAATGGAAAAACTGATCCTAAAGTTTATGTGGAATGGCAAGAGGCCCCAAACAGCTAAAGCAATGTTGAAAAAGAAGAAAAAGTAGGACTCACACTTCCTGATTTTAAAAACATATTATACTAAGTCTGCTATTAAACTGTCCCTCTAAAAATATTTTTATGACATGGCCAAAGCATGACAGTTGTGACTGGCTTATTTCCTACTGTGCTGAATCAGAATTTCTAGGCACTGAGCATTCACTCCATTATGAAAGGCAAGCTTGGTGCTGTCTTTGTTAGGAACACAAGTTTCCTGAATATCTTACATTCTTCTCTCCAGCACTCCGCTTGCAGTGACAGGACTTCTTAGTAGTCACAGAACTTCTTAATTTGGATTATCATATTAAAGGCTCACTGGGTTTTTTTCTAAAATTTTCTTTCTTCCTTTTTTAAAATAATTATACCAATGCTCAAAGTAAAGACACGTTATATAATGAATGGGCTCCATGGGATAGTGAAACTATTCTAATGTTACATGGAAATTTTTCAAGTTACTTGAAAAACACACCCAGAAATGATACAAAGCAGCTAGTCAGCCTGCAGACAATAAGTTGGCAAGTAAAACGGGTTTTAAGTATAAAAGTGAAGAGAGGTGGGCATCGAACATTTTTCCCCAATCTTTTTTTCCTCCTGGTTACTGCTTCTTATGAGTCAGAATAGAGTCAACGGAGCGGGTACTGCTTCTTTGGAGTAGTCCTCATTTTGTTTGGATGTTCTGCGGTTGCTTCAATACAGCATTGTAGTTAAGAGAGATGTCTCTGGTTCTGATCTTGGTTCCTCAGTGACCTTGTACAAGTTGTTTTACTTCTCTGAGCCTCAGTTTTGTTGTCAGTAATAGCGATAATGCTTCATGAGTTTGCTTGGAAGGCTTCAATGAGTTTATATATGTTATTAAAAAATATATATATATATGTTATCAGACACACATAATACATGCTCATAATTAGAAGTCATTATTTATCCTTTCTCTTATTCATATGGTGATCAAGAGAACTCTTTAGGTTACAGGACACTCTCATATGCATTATTGCCTCATGTACTCCTCCAGAGAGGTATTGTAATCATCCTTGTACTGAGTAGGGAAATGACCGATACAAGTCATGTGCAGTCCTCCTGCTACACTACTCTCCGTGTTTATGCAAATGAAAGGCTTGCTGGTCTTTATATATACTCATAACACATACACCAAATCAAACTCAAACCAATCCACTGTCTTCAAGCAGTGGCTTATCTAGGGTACCGCACTGACCCTGCGTGCATGTCAACAATGACACTTTCTATTAACCCAGTAGGGCCTGACACCCTTCCTCAAGCACAGTAATATTTTAATTAAAAGATTAACGAGTTTGACTTGTATTTTTGAGCTGATATTATGGTAAAGTCCTCTAAAAGAGGGGTGTCAGGTGTTTGGACAGGGGCGCATTTTCAGTGCTTGCCATAGGCGCCATTTTCCGTAGATAACGCTGCTGGCTGCACCAGGTTAATAGAAACTGCTAAGTGGTGTCAATCGCCCAGGGCTGGTGTAATACTCACCATACCCTAGTTACGCCTCTGCTTTCGAGTTGATTCTGAGTACAGTGACACAATAGGACAGAGTAGAACTGCCCCATAGTTTTCTGAGGCTGTAAATCTTTATGGAAACAGACTGCCACATATTTTTCTCACAGAGTGGCTGGTGGGTTTGAATAACTGACCTTTCAGTTAGCAACTGAGCGTGTTAACCACTGTATCGCCAAGGCTCCTAAAACATACACATAACACAAAATTCATAAGGTGCACAAAAGGTATACTGTAAAAAGTAAGGCTCCCAGGGTCCCTGGGTGATGCAAACAGTTTCTACTTGACTGGTAACAAAAGGTTGGCAGTTTAAACTCACCCAGCAGCACTGCGGAGGAAAGGCCTGGCGATCTGCTTCCTTAGAGGCCACAGCCAAGAAAGCCCTATGGAGCTGTTCTACTCTGTAATACATGGGGTCTCCTGAGTCACAAAACAAACACAAAAAAGCTCTCACCTCTGTCTTCCAGCCACTCAGCTTCCCTCTCCTTAGCTGACTCTGTTACGTGAATATTTAAATGTAGTAGCTTGCTTGTGGTAAGTCTTCTTCTCCAGCAGATAATCAGAGATAATGTGCAATTTTAGACTACAAACATGTATTATGTGTTTCAGTCAGGGTTCAATATTATAAACAGAGACAAAGGGATTTAACATAGATAAGGAGATGTTTACAAAATCTTTAGAAGGGCTGGAGAAGCAGGCTCTGGGCAGGGCCTCACAGAAGGATTTCTAGAACACCTCCACAAAACTGACCCTCATGGAAGCCACTACCCCAGCCCTAAATTAGAAAGCTGCTTCCAGAAGGATTGAATTCAAGAAGCCACTCCCAGCTCCCTCTCAACACTCACTAAGCCGGTGTTTGAACACTGGAACACAGACTTCAACCGCTGTCTTCACCGCAGTTGCTACTGGACGCCCCCAAAGCTGGAGTTTGGACACAGAATGTCTGCTACAGAAAAACATGCTATCTTTATAACCTGGCTTGCCAGAAAGAAAAAAGTCAAAGCAGCAGGAAATGACCTCTGTTCTATTTTCACCTTCCAAATCTCACACAAGTACATCTGGTTGAAGGAAACTAATTTATATCCAGAACTCTGCTTCTGAGGGAGTTTGCAAAATGAAGTGGTTACTTTGCAAGAAGTGGTGAGAATGAAGGCTGCGTGCCAATCTAAAGTAATTTTGTTGTTAGTTGCTGTCCAGTTCGCTGTGACTCACAGCAACCCCTTGTACAACAGAACAAAAAGCTGCCGTTCCTAAACCATCTTCACCATCCTCGGTATGTTCAAGTCCATTGTTGTAGCCATTCCGTATCTTGAGTGCATTCCAACTTGGGGGCTCATCTTTCACCACTATATTGGACAATATTCTGTTGAGACCTACCGGGTTTTCATTGGCTAATATTCAGAAGTACATCACCAGGCATTTCTTTGTATCCTTAGTCTGGAAGCTCTGCTGAAACTCATTCACCATGGGTGACCCTGCTGGTATTTGAAATACCAGTGGCATAGCTGCCAGCAACTTGCAAACCACCACAATATAACAAACTGAAAGATGGGGTGGTGGTTTGCTCTTTTACTAGTCTATCATTTCCTTTCCTATATATTTCTGGCAGAAACTGTGGATAGTCGTACTACTATCGGTTTTTTTACTGTGTTTTCTTTCAAGTAGGGTTTTCTAGTACTAGACAGCTCACGCCTGAAAATAAACTTGCTATAAGCATATTCACTTTATATATACATATATATATATTTTTTAGATTCCCATCCATCATGGCTGCCATCAAGTTACGAGAATTTATTGATCGCCGTCCAACCATCCCACCCAGGTAACATTCTTCCAGGAGCTGCTGCATTCTAGAGCGGCAGCAAGGCAGACAGGCACCTAGGGAATTAGAGTTGCTCTCCCGGCTGCTCCGTGACTGAGAGACAACGGCTGCCGGAAGAGTTCTACTGAGGCTTCTTTGGGTTTAAGGAAAGTTGTAAAAAAAAGATTCCACACATGGCAGAAGCCAAACAAAGCAGATGTCATCAAGTGACAATGTGTATGTACTCTGTTTAAAATGAAAGTAAAGAGATTTACTGAGAGCAAAGGCAGCTCAAGCTGGGGACACATTGGATCTCACAGAATGAAAACCAGCACTCCAAAATAGGAGTTATAGAGCCATTTTTATGAGGTAAAATACAACATTCTGATTGGAAGTTGCAAGATTAGGTAAGCAGGAGGCAGGACAACTCACAGCAGGGGCTTTACTGTAATTGGTTGGAAACACAAATATGGGCTATTTGGATTGGTTTGTTTAAGTAAGGGGGGAGTTTACAAGATAGTCACAAGATGATTGATACATAGCCGGGGCCTGCTGGTTCTGCCCAACCAGAGTTCCAAGGTCATATGCATATGAATGGGAAGAAGTCTGTCTGCTGGTTTCAACCAGCCAGGGACCCAGAGCCCTATGCATATGAGGAAGTCAAGGTTACCTTCTCAGGAATACAGAAGCAGAAGTCACAAAATAGAGTTAAGCCTCTATACCTGAGCCAGCCACCCTAGGCATGCCAGGTACCTCAGTTTTGGAAACTCTACACACAGTCAACTGTAAATTACCAAAAAGATTGGAAGGATATTGGTTTTTGTTTGAGGAGGGGTTTAGCAAGATGCATGAAGGACCCAAGCACAAATTTTAGGTGGGATCTTTTTTCTTTCTGCTTGGGGTAAAGCAAGGTCCTGGAGTGGCGCAAGCGGTTTGCACTTGTCTACTAATCAAAAGGTTGGCTGTTCAAACCCAGCCAGCAGTACCACAGGAGAAAAGCCTGGAGATCTGCTTCCATAAAGATTGCACCCAAGAAAACCCTATGGGCCAGTTCTACTCTATAACATGGGATTGACATGCGTCCGAATCAACTTGGTGGCAAAGGGTTTGGTTTGCCTGGTTTTGGGGTAACAAAACAAAACAAAACACTCCAGTACTTCTGCAATGAGAGGTGATCACACAGACAGCAACTAAGAAAATTTTCACTATTTAAATTCACCTATAACACAAGCATAAGATGCCCTAGATATGTTTTTGTTAATATTTTATTGAGTTTTTGGTGAAAGTTTACACAGCACGTTCGGTTCCCGTTTGATAGTTTCCGTACAAATTGTTCACTGACATTAATTACATTTATCACAGCGTGTCAACATTCTCTTTAATTGCGTTCTGTTTGTTCCATTTCCAGTGCTCTCTTCTCCCTGTCCCCTTATCTTCTCATCTTTCCTTTTGAGTAATTGTTGACCATATGGCCTCATACAATGGTTTTTATGCAAAGCACCGATTTTAACAGGTAATTTTCTTTATTTGTGTGCCACTCTATTTCGCTAAAAGGTGATCTCAGGGGATAGTCTCTGTTCTAAGTTTAAAAAGTGAGTATGTCCGGGCAATAGATTCAGGGATTCCTCTGTTCCCTGCTGTTCCAGTTTGTCTGAAAAACTTTTTTTTTCTTTTTTTAAGAATTTGAGTTATGCTCCACAGTTATGCTTCTTCTGGTCTCAGGATAGATGATATCGTGGCTCATGTAGACTTGTTTCTTCTCGGAGCTTTTGGTTACCTTCTTACTGTTTTGCTCCTGCTGAGTAGAGACCCATAGCTGTGTCTTAGACAATAGGTTGCAAGCTTTTAAGAAATCATATGCTACTCACTTTACTAAGGCGCAGATCATGATTCATGCCAATTAACTGAGCTGTGTGATATCATGGTCCTAAGCTTTCAAATCCAGAAAACCAATCTTGGAGGGTGTTTGGTTATGTCCAAGGAGTGTCCATATTTGTGTCTTCAATGAATTTATGTGCCTGTACCCACATATTTGCATTTACATGTACCTATAGGTATTTCTATCTGTTCTCACCTATGTACACACCTGCACCTACCCAAATACCAATATGCCCATACTCATCCATATGTGCTCAAACACTCATTTTTACTTTAGTTGTGCTGTGCTTACTACACCCACATTTGGTGCCACTTTTCCCACCACCAAAAATAACAGGTTGCATCAATCTAAAGCGTACTTCCCCTCCCTCCCCACTCCCGGGTAACCACCAATGAGCATCGGTCTCTCTGAACATGTCTATTCTTCTCCATTTATAAGAGGGATCATACAATATTTGCCTTATATGCTTGACTTATTTCACTTAGCATCATGCCCTCCAGGTCTATACGTATTATATGTTTCACAGGCTCGTCATTGTTCTTTATGGTTGTGTAGTATTCCATTACTGCTACTACTGAGTACAGGCAAAAAGAACAGTATGATGAGTCTGTGAAACATTTTATAATGTGAACGGACCTGGAGAGCACAATGCTAAGCGAAATAAGTCAAGCATATGAGGACAATAGTATTCCATTCCACCACGCATCTGTCAGTTTGTCGTAATGTGGTGGCTTGTGTGTTGCTCTGATGTTGGAAGTGATCACATTGGTATTTCAAATACCAGCGGAGCCACACATGTTAGACAGGCTTCAGTAGAGATTCTAGACTAAGACAGAGTAAGAAGAAGGACCCGGCAGTCTACTTCTGAAAATATTGGCAAGTGAAAACCTTATAAATAGCAGCAGAACACTGTCTGATATAGTGCTGGAAGATGAGCCCCTCAGGTTGGAAGGCACTCAAAATATGACTGGGGAAGAGCTGCCTCCTCAAAGTAGAGTCGACCTTAATGACGTGGATAGAGTAAAGCTTTCGGGACCTTCACCTGCTGGTTTGGCACAACTCAAATGAGAAGAAACAGCTGCAAACATCAATTAATAATTAGAACATGGAACATATGAAGTATGATTCTAGGAAAATTGGAAGTCATCACAGATGAAATGGAACATATAAAGATTGTTATTCTAGGCATTAGTGAGCTGAAATGGACTGGTATTGTTCATTTTGACCCAGACAATCATATGGTCTACTATGCCGGGAATGACAAATTGAAGAGAAGTGTCATCGCATTCATTGTCAAAAGGAACATTTCAAGATCTATCCTGAAGTACAACGCTGTCAGTGGTAGGATAATATCCATATGCTTACAAGGAAGACCAGTTAATACAACTATTATTCAAATTTACACACCAACCACTAATGCCAAGGATGGGAAAACTGAAGACTTTTACCAAATTCTGCAGTTTGAAATTGATGAAACATGCAATCAAGATGCAATGATAATTACTGGTACGAGAATGTTGGAAATGAAGAAGAATCCATAGTTGGAAAATACGGCCTTGGTGATAGAAATGATGCTGGAGATTGCATGGTAGATTTTTGCCAGTCTATTGACTTACTCCTTGCAAATACCTTTTTTCAACCACATAAATGGTGACTATACATATGGATCTCATTGGATGGAATACACAGGAATCAAACTGACCACATCTGTGAAAAGAGATGATGGAAAACTCAGTATCACCCATCAGGACAAGGCCAGGAGCCAACTGCAGAACAGACCATCAATTGCTCATAAGCAAGTTCAAATTGAAGCTGAAGAAAATTAAAATAAGTCCACCAGAACCAAAATACAACCTTGAGTATATACCACCTGAATTTAGAGACCATCTCAAGAATATAGATTTGATGCATTGAACACTAATCACTGAAGACCAGACAAGTTGTGGGATGACATCAAGGACATCACACATGAAGAAAGAAAAAAGTCATTAAAGAGACAGGAAAGAAAGAAAAGACCAAAATGAATGTCAGGAGACACATCAAGAGACTTGCTTTTGAACACAGAGTAGCTAAAGCAAACGGAAGAAGTGATGAACTAAAAGAGCTGATTTCAAAGGGCAGTTCAAGAAAACAAATTAAAATATTATAATGAAATGTGCAAGACCTGGAGTTAGAAAACCAAAAGGGAAGAACATGCTTGACATTTCTCAAGCTGAAAGAACTGAAGAAAAAACTCAAACCTCAAGTTCCGTTTTTAAAGGATTCTGTGGGCAAAGTATTGAATAATGCAAGAAGCATCAAAAGAAGATGGAAGTAATACACAGAATCACCATACCAAACCAAAAAGAATTGGTTGATGTTCAGCCATTTCAGGAGGTAGCATATGAGCAAGAACCAATGGTATTGAAGAGGAAGTCCAAGCTGCACTGAAAACATTGGCAAAAACAAGGCTCCAGGAATTGACACAATACCAAATGAGATGTCTCAACAAACGGATGCAGCACTGGAGGTGTTCACTTGTCTATGCCAAGAAATTTGGAAGACAGCTACCTGGCCAGCCGACTGGAAGAGATACATATTCGTGCCCACTCCAAAGAAAGGTTATCCAAAAGTATGCTAAAATTATCAAACTATATCATTGATATCATACCCAAATAAAATTTTGCTAAAGATCATTCAAAAGCATTTGCAGCAGTACATTGACAGAGAAATGCCAGAAATTAAAGCTAGATTCAGAAGAGGACGTGGAATGAAGGATATCATTGCTCATGTTAGATGGATCTTGGCTGAAAGCAAAGAAAGCCAGAAAGATGTTTACTTGTGTTTTATGGACTATGCAAAGGCATTTGACTCTGTGGATCATAACAAATTATGGATAATTTTGTAAAGAATGGGAATTCCAGAGCACTTAATTGTGCTCATGAGGAAGCTGTACATAGACCAAGAGGCCGTCATTTGTACAGAGCAAGGGGATACTGCATGGTTTGAAGTCAGGAAATGTGTGCTTCAAAATTGTATCCTTTCACTACACTTATTCAGTCTGTATGCTGAGCAGGTAATCCAAGAAGCTGGACTATATGAAGAAGAATGTGTCATCAGGATTGGTGGAAGACTCATTAAACAACCTGTGATATGCAGATGACACAATCTTGCTTGCTGAAAGCCAAGAGGACTTGAAGCACTTACTGATGAAGATCAAAGACTATAGCCTTCAGTATGGATTACACCTCAACATAAAGAAAACAAAAATCCTTACAACTGATCAATAAGTAACATCATGATAAATGGAGAAACAATCAATGTCAAGGATTTCACTTTACTTGGATCCACAGTCAATGCCCATGGAAGCAGCAGTCAGGAAATCAAACGACGTATTTCATTGGGCAAATCTGCTGCAAAAGACCTCTTCAAAGTGCTAAGCATAGATGGCACTTTGAGGACTAAGGTGCACATGACCTAAGCCGTGATATGTTCAGTCGCCTCATGTGCGTGTGAAAGCTGAACAGTGAGTAAGGAAGACCAAAGCATTGATGTCTTCAAATTATGGTATCGACAAAGGTTATCAAATATACCATGGACTGCCAGAAGAATGAACAAATCTGTCTTGGAAGAAGTACAGCCAGAATGGTCCTTAGAAGCGAGGATAGGGAGACTCATCTCAGTACTTTGGACATGTTATCAGAAGGAACTAGTCCCTGGAGGAGAACAGCATGCCTGGTAAAGTAGAGGGTCAGTGGGAAAGAGGAAGACCTTCAAGGAGATGGATTGACACAGCGGCTGCAACAATGTGCTCAAACACAGCAACGATTTTGAGGATGATGCAGGATTGGGCAGTGTTTCGTTCTGTTGTACATAGGGTCACTATGAGTCAGAACCCACCAGACAGCGCCTAACAACAACAGCCATCTGGTCCTGGGCATTTTTTTGTTGGCAGTTTTTTGATGACATCTTCAATCTCTTCTTTTGTAATGGGTCTTTAAATTTTCTACCTCTGTTTGTGTTAGTTTGGGTAGGTAGTGTGTTTCTAGGAATTTGTCCATTTCAAGTAGATTTTCTCAAATTTGTTGGGGTATAATTTTTTATAGTTATAGGTAATAATGGAAGCCCTGGTGGCGTAGCGGTTAAATGCTACGGCTGCTAACCAAAGGGTTGGCAGCTCAAATCCGCCAGGCGCTCCTTGGAAACTCTATGGGGGCAGTTCTACTCTGTCCTGTAGGGTCGCCAAGAGTCAGAATCGACTCGACGGCACTGGGTTTGGTTTTGGGTTTATAGGTAATAATATATAATCTCTGTTAGATTGGATGTAATGTCACCAGTTTCGTTTCTTTATTTGGTTATTTGCCTCTTCTGGTTTTTTCTTTTGTCAGTCTACCAGGGGTTTGTCTATATTATTGATCGTTCCAAACCAATTTCTGGTTTTGTTGATGCTGTCTATTGTTTTCCTGTTTTATTTGTCCCTTGATCTTCATTACTTCCTTTTTTCTGGTAGCTTTTGGCCTCTTTTGCTCTTGCTTTTCTATTTGTTCAAGTTGTCGTTTTAAGTTAATGATTTTGGATCTTGCTTCTTTTTTAGTGTAGGCACTTACTGCTGTAAATTACCTTCTGAGTACTTCTTTTGCTGTGTCCCAAAGCTTTTGAAATGTTGTGTTTTCATTTTTGTTTGATTCTAGGAATTTTTTCACTTTTTATTTTTTCTATGACCCAGTAGTTGTAGTGTATTATTTAGTTTCCATGTTCCCCGCCCCCCCCCTTATTTTTCCTGTTGTTGATTTCTAGCTTCATAACCATTATGGCCAGAGAAGACTCTTTTTATGATTTCAGTATCTTTATATTTGTTGAGACTTGTTTTGTGTCCTAGCATATGATCTATTCTGGAAAATAGTCCATGTACACTAGAGAAGAATGTTTTGTTCTGGTGCTGATTGGAATGTTCTATATATGTCTGTTAGCTTCAGTTGACTTAGGGTTTTATTTAAGTTCTCAATGTCCTTAGTGATCTTCTTTTTAGATGCTCTGTCTGTAAGTGAAAGTGGTGTGTCGAAGTCCCCTAATATTATTATGGAGTTGTGGTATATTTCTTCTT
Organism: Elephas maximus indicus; assembly: GCF_024166365.1. Lineage (NCBI taxonomy): Eukaryota > Metazoa > Chordata > Mammalia > Proboscidea > Elephantidae > Elephas > Elephas maximus. The sequence goes on along the minus strand of NC_064842.1, from coordinate 19,789,916 downwards.
TCATACTAGTCAGTGTTTGTTTATGTATTTTGGAGCATTGCTCCTAGGTGCGTGTATACTCATAATTGCTGTCTTCTGCTGGATTGACCCTTTTATTATTACGTAACGTCCTTCTTTATCTCTCATAATAGATTTTGATTTAAAGTCCGTTTTATCTGATATCAGTATGACCACCCCTGCTTTTTCTTGTTTACTGGTTGCATGGAATATTTTTCTCCATCCTTTTATTTTCTCTCTGTTTGTGCCCTTATGTCTAAGGTCTGTTTCTTGTACACAGCAGAAGGATGAATTGTGTTTTTTATCCATTCTCCTAACCCCTGCCTTTTGCATGGAGTGTGTAGGCCATTTACCTTTAAGGTTATTAATGAAAACTAAGTATCTACCTCACTCATTTGCCATGTGTTTTTTGAGTGTTTCATATCTTCATTTTTTTATTCTGATTTTTTTCTATTTTTGTTTGTATTTGGCTGCTTTCTTGTGATGAGCCTTTTTGCTTTCTTCCTTCTTCTGAGTGTTATTTCTCAGTGGTTACCACATATATTACATTATACAACTTAAAAGTGCAATAATGTTCAGCATATGAGCAACAATTAACATACAACCTTAACATAATAAGTCTACTCCTGATATGCTCCACTCTCCCCCATTTCGGTTGGTGTGTCTCCATTAACATCAATATACAACCTATATTCGGTAAGTTTACTTTGTACTTATTTCTTACAAACTTGATGTTGTATTGTTTGTAGGGTTTAATTATTGAATTTATTTCCTGAAATTGCCCGTGTCGTTGCATTTTTTTGATATCTCTCTCTCTCTTTTTTTTTTTTATGTGTATAGATGCGTGTATTCGTTTAATGGTTTTGCCTTTACATTGGGAGTACTCCCTTGAGTAATATCTGTAAAGCTGGAGTGGTAGTGGCAAATTCCCAGAGCTTCTGTTTGTTTGGGAATGGCTTGATTTCCCCCTCATTTTTGAATGACAACTTGGCTAGGTAAAGAATTCTTGGTTGGCAATTGTTTTCATTCAACATTTTATATAGGTTGTTCCATTGTCTTCTGGTCTCTAGAGTTTCTGGGGAGAAATTCACACTGGTTCTTATGAAAGATCATTGGTATATTATATTGTGTTTTTCTCTTCCTGCTTTCCGAATTCTCTCTCTTTGGTTTTCAAGAATTTTTTTAGGATAAAGGGATTTTTTTAGTGTGTTTCTTCTAATTGTGGTTCATGTAGCTTCCTGTATTTGCAGGCTTGTTTCTCTGTTCAGTTCTGGGAAATTCTCTCTGATTATCTCTTGGAAAATTGTTTCTATGCCTTTATTGTTGTCATGGTGCTCTGGGATTCCAGTAATTCTAATATTAAAAAAATAAAAAAAACACTGCCATCGAGTTGATTCCGACTCATAGTGACCCTATAGAACAGAGTAGAACTGCCCCATAGAGTTTCCAAGGAGCACCTGGTGGATTTGAACTGCCGACCTGTTGGTTAGCAGCTGTAGCACTTAACCACTGCACCCCCAGGGTTTCCATTCTAATGTTAAATTTCTTAATTGAATCCCATATTTCCAATCGGGTGTTTTCGCTTTTCTTGGTTCTTTTCTTTCTCTTGAGAGTTGATAAATTCAGCTATTTTGTCTTCTAGTTCATTTATTCTATCTTCCGTCTGCTCTACTCTATTGCTTTTTTTTCAATTTTTATTGTGCTTTAAGTGAAAGTTCACAAATTGAGTCAGTCTCTCATACAAAAATTTATATACACCTTCCTATATACTCCTAATTGCTGTCCCCTAATGAGACAGCACACGCCTTCTCTCCACTCTCTATTTTCATGTCCATTCAGCCAGCTTCTGACCCCCTCTGCCCTCTCATCTCCCCTCCAGACAGGAGCTGCCCACATAGTCTCATGTGTCTACTTGAGCCAAGAAGCTCACTCTTCACCAGTATCATTTCCTATCCCACAGTCCAGTCCAATCCCTGTCTGAAGAGTTGGCTTTGGGAATAGTTCCTGTCTTGGGCTAACAGCAGGTCTGGGGACCATGACCTCGGGGTTCCTTCTAGTCTCAGTCAGACCATTAAGTCTGGTCTTTTCATGAGAATTTAGGGTCTGCATCCCACTGCTCTCCTGCTCCTTCAGTGGTTCTCTGTTGTGTTCCCTGTCAGGGCAGTCGTTGGTTGTAGCCAGGCACCATCTAGTTCTTCTGGTCTCAGGCTGATGTAGTCTCTGATTTATGTGGCCCTTTCTGTCTCTTGGGCTCATAATTACCTTGTGTCTTTGGTGTTCTTCATTCCCCTTTTCTCCAGGTGGGTTGAGACAAATTGATGCATCTTAGATGGCTTCTTTCTAGTGTTTAAGACCCCAGACACCACTCTCCAAAGTCGGATGCAAAATGTTTTCTTAATAGATTTTATTATGCCAATTGACTTAGATGTCCCCTGAAACCATGGTCCCCAAACCCCCACCCTTGCTATGTTGGCCTTCGAAGCATTCAGTTTATTCAGGAAATGTCTTTGCTTTTAGTTTAGTCCAGTTGTGCTGACCTTGCCTGTATTGTGTTATCTTTCCCTTCACCTAAAATAATTCTTATCTATTATCTAATTACTGAAAACCCCTCTCCCTCCCCCCTCATAACCATCAAAGAATATTTTCTTCTCTATTTAAACTATTTCTCCAGTTATTGTAATAGTGATCTTATACAATATTTGTCCTTTTGCAGCTGACTAATTTCACTCAGCGTAATGCCTTCCAGGTTCCTCCATGTTATGAAATGTCTCACAGATTCATCACTGTTCTTTATTGATGCATAGTATTCCATTGTGTGAATATACCATAATTTATTTATCCATTCATCCATTGATGGACACCTTGGTTGCTTCCATCTTTTTGCTATTGTAAACAGTGCGCAATGAATATGGGTGCACATATATCTGTTCATGTAAAGGTTCTTATTTCTCTAGGATATATTCCAAGGAGTGGGATTGCTAGATCAAATCGTAGTTCTATTTCTAGTTTTTTAAGGAAGTGCCAAATTGATTTCCAAAGTGGTTGTACCATTTTACATTCCCACTAGCAGTGTGTAAGTGTTCCAGGCTCTCCACAACTTCTCCAACATTTATTATTTTGTGTTTTTGAATTAATGCCAGCCTTGTTGGAGTGAGATGGAATCTCATTGTAGTTTTGATTTGCATTTCTCTAATGGCTAATGATTGTGAGCATTTCCTCACGTATCTGTTAGCTACCTGAATGTCTTCTTTAGTGAAGAGCCTGTTCATATCCTTTGCCCATTTTTTAATTGGGTTATTTGTCTTTTTGCAGTTGAGTTTTTGCAGAATCACGTAGATTTTAGAGATCAGATGCTGATCAAAAACGTCACAGCTAAGAACTTTTTCCCAGTCCGTAGGTAGTCTTTTTACTCTTTTGGTGAAGCCTTTGGATGAGCATAGGTATTTGATTTTTAGGAGTTCCCAGTTATCTAGTTTCTCTTCTGCATTGTTAGTAATGTTTTGTATACTGTTTATGCCATGTATTAAGGCTCCTAATGTTGTCCCTATTTTTTTTTTCCATGATCTTTATCATTTTAGATTTTAGATTTAGGCCTTTGATCCATTTTGTGCTCGTTTTTGTGCATGGTTTGAGGTATGGGTCTTGTTTCATTTTTTTGCAGATGGATATCCAGTTATGCCAGCACCATTTGTTAAACATACTATCTTTTCCCCATTTAACTGACTTTGAGCCTTTATCAAATATCAGCTGCTCATATGTGGATGGATTTATGTCTGCATTGTCAATTCTGTTCCATTGGTCTATGTATCTGTTGTTGTATCAGTACCAGGCTGTTTTGACTACTGTGGCTGTATAATGGGTTCTAAAATCAGGTAGAGTGAGGCCTCCCATTTTGTTCTTCTTTTTCAGTAATGCTTTACTTATCTGGGGCCTCTTTCCCTTCCATGTGAAGTTGGTAATTTGTTTCTCCATCTCATTAAAAAATGTTGTTGGAATTTGAATTGGAATTGCCTTGTATCTATAGATGACTTTTGGTAGAACAGTTTTACAATGTTAAGTCTTCCTATCCAAGAGCAAGTCTACTCTGTTGTTGGAGTGTTTCTTTTGCTTTTTCTAATTCAGTTCCTCTATTCTTCAGTTCTAGTAGTTCTCTTTGTTTTGTGTGTTTGTTTTTTGACGTTTTCAATTTGCTTGTTGAGTTCCTTCATTTGTTTCCTGATCTCTCCTAGTTTGTTTTCTATGTGATTTTTTTTGCTTTCTTCAAACATGTTTAGCACCATAGCCTGAAAATTATCATTTTTTTCTATTAGCCTGGTCTCCATAAGAGGAATATCCTCTTCTTCATATTTTGCTTTTAACTGGTCCTGCTTCTCTTGTGATTTTATATGTTTTACTATTTTTTATTTAATGAAATTGGTGGGCCATTTGGTTATCTTTTTTTTTTTTTTTACTTTAAATTTTGTATTCTGGTTTTTGTGGGGAAAGCTTCTGATTGGGCACCCCGCTGGTGCAGCGGCCAAGCACCCGAATACCAACCAAAAGGCCAGGGCCCACACTCCCCAGCCATTCCACAGGAGAGATATGTGACAGCCCTCAAAGACTCACAGCCCCGGGAACCTCACAGGACAGTTCTGCTCCACCCCAAAGGGTTGCTCTTAGTCAGAATCAACCCAGCGGCAGTGGGCTTGGTATCTTCTCCTGAGAACCACTAAAGGCCACTCTTATCCTTAGGTTTCAGTGCTGATTCAGGAGTCCTAGATGCCTGATCTCTGGAATTCAATATGCATGCATGGCGGGCGGTGGGGGGGCAGTGGGGAGAGGGGTTTAGCTGGTAGCAGATGCAGACAAAAGCAGATGGGCTTAGCTTTTCTCTGGTGAAGGTTGGGGTTCTCTATGTATTTCTTCACCGGTGCCTCTACATAGGCTTTCCCACAGTGTCACACTGTGGGCAGGGAACCAGTTATTTCTCTCTGTATTGCCCATCTATCTGAAGTATACCCCTCACCCTGCTGCCCTTACAGTTCCTCCTGGTCCTAGCGCCTGTCCATCTTTGGCCTCGGCAAGATTCAACAGTACTCTCTCACAGCACCATGGTCTCTTTTTCCCCCTTCCCATGGGCAGTCTCACCACCATAAAAAATTGGGTTATAACTTCCTCAGATTAGCTCCTTTTCTGTGCTCCCTTTTTGGGGTGTTGAGCAACCCCATTCCAAAATGGCTGTGATGATCAAGTGCTCCAGATGTTAGCAGGTAGGTTTTCCTTCCCTCTGTGATGTCCCCACTCCTCCTCTTCCCCGCTTCTGGATTCACCCTGACTCTCCAACACCTCAGCTGCTGTCCAGAGTTCTGAGATCTCAGTTTGTGCTTGTTTTTATTCATTGTTCAGTGGGTTAGTTGCTGGGGGAGTAAATGGGAGTGTCCACTCACTTCATCATCTTGTTCCGCTCTCTTCCCTAGATGTTTTATTTTGTCATATCTGAGAGCAAGGATAACAGCCTTTAAATCCTAACCCTACCCTAACTCCCCACCCATTCCAGAGCTGCAGAGATTTGGAAGTATGAACCTGTGACAGCAATCTTCACACTGTGACTTTGGGGTCAGCATCTTGTAGTATATTAGCTTCACAGATTTGACTCTCCTGGGTAATGCTACAGGGCAGGGAACAAACCTCAAGTTTATTTTAGTATTTTGTTATATTAACAATGTTTTTTTTTTATTAACTTTTATTGAGCTTCAAGTGAACATTTACAAATCAAGTCAGTCTGTCACATATAAGTTAATATACATCTTACTCCTTACTCCCACTTGCTCTCCCCCTAATGAGTCAACCCTTCCAGTCTCTCCTCCAACTCTCTCTATCCTCCCATCCCCCCTCCGGATAGGAGATGCCAACACAGTCTCAAGTGTCCACCTGATATAATTAGCTCACTCTTCATCAGCATCTCTCTCCCACCCACTGTCCAGTCCCTTTCATGTCTGATGAATTGTCTTCGGGGATGGTTCCCGTCCTATGCCAACAGAAGGTTTGGGGACCATGACCACCGGGATTCCTCTAGTCACAGCCAGACCATTAAGTATGGTCTTTTTATGAGAATTTGGGGTCTGCATCCCACTGATCTCCTGCTCCCTCAGGGGTTCTCTGTTGTGTTCCCTGTCAGGGCAGTCATCGATTGTGGCCAGGCACCAACTAGTTCTTCTGGTCTCAGGATAATGTAGGTCTCTGGTTTATGTGGCCCTTTCTGTCTCTTGGGCTCTTAGTTGTCATGTGACCTTGGCGTTCTTCATTCTCCTTTGCTCCAGGTGGGTTGAGACCAATTGATGCATCTTAGATGGCCGCTTGTTAGCATTTAAGACCCCAGACGCCACATTTCAAAGTGGGATGCAGAGTGTTTTCATAATAGAATTATTTTGCCAATTGACTTAGAAGTCCCCTTAAACCATGGTTCCCAAACCCCCGCCCTTGCTCCGCTGACCTTTGAAGTATTCAGTTTATCCTGGAAACTTCTTTGCTTTTGGTCCAGTCCAGTCCAGTTGAGCTGACCTTCCATGTATTGAGTGTTGTCCTTCCCTTCACCTAAAGCAGTTCTTATCTGCTAACAATGTTTTTTAAAACAAAGATAAATCCTTTTGCTCCTAAAAATTACTGAAATAGACAGTGAATGAAAAGATACTTGTGCTCCTGAATGCCTTCAAGAGTCCTCTTTTCAGAGAAAGTACAGAGCTTCTTCCCTTCCTGTAATCCACATGAAAAGGAAGTGGGGTGGAGAAGATCAAGGATTAGTTCTGGTATCTCCTGATTCCTCCCTCCCCATAAGCCCTTGGTCTTCCTGTATGTGTTTGAGATCTGTTTTGTCCACAGTTTGCCTATTAAACTTCTCTGATCTCCTTAGGAAAATGAAAGACCTCCTTTGTCTGCTGTTGCCTGGAGCTCACTGGAACCAAGTCAAAGCAATAAGCCTGACCCAGCTTGTGGGGAGCCTGAGGGTTGGGTGGAACAGGGTGGGCACTATGGCCCACTAAAGTCCTACAGCTGGGCTGGACCCAGCTCTGTGTAATAGCTCCAGCTTCACCCCCACACCTGAACTAGACTTGTTGCCCCACCCTTCACTTACTGTGAGGCAGATCTTCGCCTACCCATGCCTTTCCCTAACCTTGCCCACAGGAGTGGGTCCAGTCCATCAGCAAGTTCTGTCCATTCTACCTTCATGATAGGTTTCCATTCTGAATATGTTTCTCCTTCTCCACTGCCACCACTTCGTCAGCTTATCATTGTCTCTCCCCTACTCATTTACAACAACCTCCACTCTTGTCTTCCTACAACCCATTCTCCAGGGTGTGCTAATAAAATGTAAATTAGATCATGACTCTTCATTGCACAAAACCCAACAACCTGCTGTACTTAACATAAAATCCCAGCTCATTGCTACAGCCTATGACACCCTGCATGAACTGGCTCTGGCCTGTTTCTCCTTCTCTTATTCTCCATTTTGTTTTTTCAATTCCTTCAGTAGGTCACCTTGTCTCAATTGCAGGGCTTTTGCCCATACTGTTCCTTTACCTGGATACCTCTCTTTCTCCCTATCCCTGCCACCTCATTTGCCCCCTATATTTTGCTTAACTAACCCCTTTTTCGGGTTTCTGGGTGGTGCAAACAGTTAACGCACTCAGCTGCTAACCAAATGGTTGGAGGTCCAAGTTCACCCAGAAATGTCCCAGAAAAAAGGTCTGGTGATCTACTTCCAAAAAAGCAGCTGTTGAAAACTCTGTGAAGCACAGTTCTACTCTGACATACATGGGGTCAAAAGGAGTCGGAGTTGACTTGACAGCAACTCGTGGTCTTAACCCTTTTCACCCAGCATGTCTCAGGTGTTATCAACTATTCAGAGAACTAGGCCTTGACTGCCCTGGCTAGAGTGGGCCCTTTTCTACTCTCCTGCCTCTCCACCTCTACTATCCAGCACCTTTTTGGTTTCTATAGCACTTATCACGATTTCCATTTATTTTACTTGTTTCCTCATTTCTGTCCATCTCTACCACTGGAATGATAATAGTTAACACTTATGCAGTTCTTACTGTATGCCAAACAGTATTAATTAATTTAATATTTACAACAACTGTGAGTCACAGATGAAGAAAGAAACGAAGGCACAGGGAGGTTAAGTGGCTGCATCAAGATCCCACTACGAGTAATTGGCAGGGATGGGATTCTAACCCACTGGTTTCTTTCTGTCTGTGCTCTTAATCACTAGAACCAAACCCATTGCCACTGAGTTGATTCCGAGTGTGTGTTACAGAGTAGAACTGCTCCATAGGGTTTTTTTTTTTTTTTTTGGTCTGTAGTCTTTACAAGGAGTCCTGGTGGTACAGTTGTTAAAGCACTTGACTGCTAGCCAAAAGGTAGATGTTTTGAAACTACCAGTGTCTCTGTGGGAGAAAGAGGTGGCAGCCTCCTTCTGTAGAGTTTTACAGCCTTGGAAACCCTATGGAGTTGCTATGAGTTGGAATCGACTCAACATCAATGAGTTTTCATTAATTTTTACAGAAGCAGGTTGCCAGGCCTTTCTTTCTCAGCACTACCAAGTGAAGGTTATTAACTTCCCAAAGCTGGGGCTTTTTTGCCTTTATCTGCTATTCACTATCATAACCTCAGCAGATTGCCACACAACAGGCCCATTATACATATTTGTTGAATAGAGGAAAATGAATGAGAAAACTTTTGCTGTCACTTATTTGTGGTTTGGCCTGGTGACTGACAGTACCTGGTCCTGCCTTCTGCTGTTCTGAATGAATGAGCATTTGTCCAATTAATCTTTAAATGCCTAACCTTTGGTGTCTATACAAAGCTGAATTACCAACCAGTAAGGACACCTAATAAGATTAAATATTAAATGATTCACAAATAGTAATGACTACAAAACATTCTCCTAAAAAGCTTCATGTTAAATGCAAGTAACTGGTAACCATCCCCAGGCTACACACAGCAAAGGTCTGTCACTCAGGAGCAGGGCTGTTTTGTTGGTTGGTTTGTGGAGCCCAGAATGCTTCTAAAAAGACCACTTTAAGTGGGTTAGACTCAGTGTGATATGGAAGATAAACACAGACTTTTTGTCAGCCTTATCAGTTTGCACTCGACTTCTCACCTAAAGGTTGGTGGTTTAAACCCACTTAGCATTAAGATTAGAGTCAAGAAAATCATGCGGAGCAGTTCTGCTCTGTCACACATGGGATCGCCATGATTTGGAGTTGACTCACCAGCAATGGGTCTTAAGTAGATTATAAAAACATGGATGGAAAGACCCAGAGGCAGCTGTGGGAGTCCGTTCATTACACCTAGAATGATACCCATGGCCGACGAGTCGGTTTTGACTCATACTCAAGCAGAACTGCCCCATAGGGTTTCCGAGGCTGTAATCTTTATGGAAGCAGGCTGCCACATCTTTCTCCCACGGAGCCACTGGTGGGTTCGAACCGCTGATGTTTCATTTAGCAGCTGAGTGCTTAACCAGGGCTCCTCCTCCTAGAAGGTAGCAACAGTTAACACAGACCAGATATTTGTTACCAAGTGCATTCATAGGTGGCACTCATTCAGTCATCAAAATGATAGTATCATCATCTCCATTGCACTGATGAGGAAACTGAGGCTCCCCCCTTCCTTGAGAAGGTATTGTAGACCCAGTACAGCCTGGTGGTCCTACATTTGAATCCCTTCTGCACTCATTAGCTCATAACCTTAGCTAAGTATCTTATTCCTCCTGAGCCTGTTTCCTAATTGGTCTAGCACTTGCCACAATGTGCATGATTAGTTAACCCCCTGAATATAGTTTTCCCTACTAAATTATGAACTCTTGGTGGAAAGACAGTATTTAGCATCACTGTATCATTTTTAGTGTCTGCACATCAGAGCCTGCAATAAATGTTTATTTTATTGGATTGAAAGCAGCTTCCGGCTAGCTCTGCAGTGTCTTTATTCCCTTTCCTACTCCTTTGGTATACAATGTCTACTTCTTATATACCTGTTAATGGAAGAATCACAGAGCTTTGAAGTCTTTTGAAAAAATCATCCTACATACATCTTGCTCCACAGGAGGAAGGTGTGGCAGTCTGTTTCCATAAAGATTACAGTCTTGGAAACCCTTTGGGGGCAGTTCACCTCTGCTATGAGTCAGAATTGACTCTTTGGCAGTGGATATTATTCCCTACAGCTGCCTCTGGATCTTCCCATCAATGTTTTTAAAATCCACATAGATGACCCTGAGAGACATAGGTTTGACTCATGGCTCTGACATTTACTAGCTGGATAAAGGAAAGTCCCCTTATCCTTTCTGAGCCTCCAGCCTACTATTTTATATAAAACCAAAACCAATTGCCACTGAGTCAGCTCCATGTGGGCAGAGTAGAACTGTGCTCCAGAGGGTTTTCATGGCTGTGATTTTCAGAAGCAGATCACCAGGCCCTTCTTCCAAGGTGCCTCTAGGTGAGTTCAAACTGCCAGCCTTTTGGTTAGCAGTCAAGCGCTTAATCATCTGAGCCACCCAATGACTCCATTTTTTTTTTTACTTATGTTAATATGTGTGTGTGTGTGTGTGTGTGCGTGTGCGCGCGCTTTCAATGAAGGTTTACAGGGAAAATTAGTTTCTCATTAAACAATTAATACACATATTGTTTTGTGACGTTGGTTGCCAACCCTGCAATGCGCCAACACTCTCCCCTTCTCGCCCTTGGGTTCCTTATTTCCATTTGTCCAGCTTCCCTGTCCCCTCCTTCCTCTTTGTCCTTGGCCTGGGGCTGGTGTGCCCATTTAGTCTCATATACATGTTTGAGCTATGCATATTATTGTTTGTTTTATGGGCCTGTCTAATCTTTGGCTGAAGAGTGAACCTCAGGAGTGACTTCAGTACTGAGTTAAAAGGGTTTCCGGGGCCATGCTCTTAGGGTTTCTCCAGTGTTGTCAGACCAGTAAGTCTGGCCTTTTTTTGTGACTTTGAATTCTGTTCTACATGTTTCTTTAGCTCTGTCCCGGAAGGGACTCCACTCTTTTATATAAGTGTGCCAGTATTTACCTTGCAAAGTGACTGCAAAAATTAAATGAGGTAATTTCTGTAAAAAAGGCTTTGTGAAGCATAAGACACAACAGAGTAGAGCATAGTAATAGGAATACAGGATGCCTTAAGCCATGGGCTCAGGCTCTTGGTGGACAAATGCTTCTGACCTCACCTGTGCACATTGAATCTTGTCTGAGGTTTCTGCTCTGGTTACATTCACCCTGCCAGGGGACAGGTTTGCTCTTGTGTGGACTGAATATATCACCTCAAAGAGCCAAGCTGTCATCAGGCCCTGGTAAATAATGTACAGTGGAATCAGACAGAGCTGGGCTGCCTGCCCTGACCCAAGCAAAGAAGTCTTTCTACCACTTATTCAAGAATCTTGAAAGCCAAGTCAATAGAATGTGTCTGAGCAGAGTTCATGGGAGGGTTCCTTAGCCATGTGGGAGGGCTGGCCCATGCTTCACAGGCATTAGTTGGTTTTTCCTCACACTCAACCTCCCACAGGGGAGGCTAGTACATGCGGCCTCTTGGAAGACTGGCTGACTTACCAGGCTACTCAGTTCCACTTATGCAGTAAAATCATCTTCCATGAAACTGAAATTTTTACCTCTTACTTGAGAGCTTTCTCATGCTTGAGATGAAGCCCACCTAAGGGAGTGTGGAAGAACTGCCCGAAGAGTTGGAGGCAAAGTTTGCCATTCTTTCGTTCTTCAAACCTCTCCCCTTCTCCATCTGTCCCTCCCCACCTCCCTCCAAAACCCACCTTCTTACACTTTCCCACTCTCTCTCCACTCAGGGGCCAAAATCTGCCAAGAGATACTCCCAGAGGTATTGGGGTGAGGGAGTGTTCCTTGGTGCTGGTGAGGGGTTCTCCATTCTTAAACATTTTTTACAGACTGCTTGTAAGGAGCCCTGCTTGTCTTACTCATTCCTGTACTCAGCAGGTATTTGTTGTATGCATGCAATGAAGCCTCCATGGTCAAACACAGCCAACTGGAAAGAGCATAGCAACTGTGAGAAACCAGAGTGTCATTTTAGAACTTCAGGTGGATTTTTAGCAAACTGTAACATGGTCCTAGTGTATTCTTTCCAAGGCAATTCTTCAGAAACTGGGTAGATGCCTAAGAAATCCGTCTTCCACTCCCATGCATTCAGAGCTGTCATTTGTTCCCCATAATTCTGCCAAATTCCTCTCCTTCTTATGACTTCATCCCCCACTGTTATTGACTATCCAGGGCTCAGTCATATTATCCTAGCCACTGGGCAGGCCCAGACAGCCTGTGGTTTTTCTGAAAGTCAGAGCTCCTGGAGATCCTGTACGCACAGAGATGGGACTGCCCTGTCAGCACCTGCTTTTCATTCTGGGTAGACATCCAGACCTTTTTCCTAGCCCCCAAATACTCCCACTCTGATCCCAACGCCGTCCCTGCCTTGAATTCTATAATCCCCCTTACCTGGAATCTCTTTCTCATCCTCTTTGCCTGTCCAACCCCTAAACACCCCTTCCTCTTCTGTGCCTCATGGATCCTTTATTCAGATCTCTATTTCAGCACATAAGAGCATTTTGAAGAGAAGGACTATTTCTTATTCAGCTTTGTATCTGCAGAACCCACTGGAGTAAAGGGTACATTGTGTGAAATCAATATATACTGGTTGACCTGAAGGTGAAGTTCAAGTTTCCATTCACCAACTAACATGTGTTTATTAAGCAACAAACTATTCAAAATCCAGTTGGCCATCTAGTCAACTCCAACTCATGAAGTCCCCAGGTGTGTCAGAGTAGAACTGTAGGGTTTTCAATGACTGATTTTTTGGAAGTAGATTGCCAGGCCTTTCTTTCAAGATTTCTTTATGCAAAGCTGTGTGCTACTTTCTCCTTTTCTATGAATTCTTATTGCCTTACTGAGTGTTCAGAATCTGCATGGAATGGAATGGAAGATCCAAAATACCCCAAGTATCCAAGCATCACAGCCTCTAAAGTCATCATCCAAAATATTCACCTTCCTATGTTTCCTCTCCTGGGGAATTCGTCCCAAGCCAGAAGCCTAGATACTGTCTTGGACCCTTCCCTTTCTTTTGCCATCAACCCTATCTTCTAAAATGTCTTCAATCAGTCCCCTATGCTCTATCCATATTCCCACTGTAGAGTTCAGGGCTTCAACATTTTCCACATAAATTATTACAATCACCTCCCAACCAGTCTTTATACTTCCAGTCATATTGTCTTCAACTTTGTTTTCCATGTTGCCACCAGAGAAAATTTTTCTAAAATAAAAATTGCATCATGTCACCAATCTTAAAATTTTACAAAGCTTTCCTATCACCTACATTAGTGGTTCTCAACCTTTTGGACACAATGCCCCCTTTTTTGTAATATTTCGTAGTGTCCCTGTTATTCTTTTGAAATAAAATCTATAAATAATACAACCCGACTGTACACAATATTTTAAATTATCAACAGAATGCTGTCGCTATAACATAAAAGGAAAAGTAATTTATTGTAAAATAAGATGTATTTCAAAATGTAAATGTCTCAGCACCATTATCCTCTAGCCTGGTCTCCCTTGACACCACTATATTCCAGTGGTACAAACCCATCTCACATCTATGCCCTTCTCCACCTCCTCGATTCATATTTATGCTTCAAAACTTCCTCACATCTCAGCCCTCCCTGCAAGGCTAGAAGTCCCTTTTCTGGGCTTACAAGCACCTTGTGTTTTTTTCGTAATAGTACTTCATCATTTTCAGCCTTTACATATTTAATTAAAACCAAACCAAACCCATTGGTGTTCAGTCAATTCTGACTCAGGACAACCTGTGTGCTACAGTGTAGAACTGCTCCACAGGGTCTTCTTAACTGTAATCTTTATGGAAGCAGATTGCCAGGCCTTTCTTCTGTGGTATCGTTGGGAGGGTTCAAACCTCCAATCTTTCAGTTAGTGTTCTTGTCATTGTTAGGTGCCGTAGTCTATTCTGCCTCATAGCGACCCTACAGGACAGAGTAGAACTGCCCCATAGGGTTTCCAAGGAGCAGCTGGTGGATTTGAACTGCCGACCTTTTGGTTAGCAGCTGAGTTCTTAACCACTGCAGCACCACAGCTCCTTTCAGTTAGTAGTGGAGCACAAACTGTTTGCACTACCAACGATCTTATATATTTAATTACCGTATTTTTAAAAAACTTTTTATTATGCAAGTTTTTAAGCATAGAGAAAGTAGAATAATGAACTCCCATTTATCCATTTCCACAATTCGTCCCACTGGTTTTATATATCCTCTTAGTTCTTTTTTTCTAATATTTCAAAGCTAACACCTGACATGTTATTTTACCCCCAAAATATTTCCCATTGTTAAAACAAAAATCATATTAATCCAATAATAGAAATTGATTGGTTTATTTAATATACGATTTGAAAATCAGGGTAACGTTTTGACTAGGGAGTCAAAAATGTCCTGAAGATGAAAAGAACTTCCAGAATTCTTATACCACACATCTTATCGGTATTGCCCTGGAAAAGGGGCCAGAACAGTATTTATATGATAACAATTTACCCTAAAATGCAACTTCTAGTCGGACCTTAGGGCTTCTGTTCCTGGAAACTGACTACATAGATGATTCTTCCAAAGAGCCCAATGCCTAAGGCAAACTGGTTTTTACTGTATTTAAACTATTGTTGGCATAGTGGTTAAGAGCTACAGCTGCTAACCAAAAGGTCAGCAGTTCGAATTCACCAGGCGCTCCTTGGAAACTGGGGCAGTTCTACTCTGTCCTACAGGGTCACTATGAGATGGAATTGACTCGACAGCAACGGATTTATTGTTTGACTTCAAAATGACTTTATTTTCTTCAAGTCTCAAGGTTCAAAAGGATAATGGCCCAGGTGGGTGACCCCAGCCTCCATCAAAGCCAGAAATCTGGATTCCAGGAGTATTAAAGCCATTTCTCACAATGAATCTCAAAAATAACACTTTGGTACATAATCATAAGGCCATTATCACACCTAACAAAGTTAACAGAACTTTCTTAATTTCATCTAAAATCCTGTTTATATTAAAATTTCCCCAACTATCATAAATGTCTTTCATGGTTTATTCTAATCAGGATCAAAACAATGTCCTCATGCTACCATTGATAGCTATGCTACCAAACCAAAAAAAAAAAAAAACCAAACCTGTTGCCCATCAAGTTGATTCCGACTCATAGTGACGCTATAGAACAGAATAGAACTGCCCCATGGAGTTTCCAAGGAGTGCCTGGCGGACCTTTTGGTTAGCAGCATAGCACTTAACCATTATACCACCAGGGCTGATACTTACACTAAGTATCTTCTAATCCAGAGCAGTCTTCTTCCCCTTGCAATCCCAGCCTTTCTTCTCTCTTGACTTGATTCTGAAGAAATGCGGTCAGCTGTGTTGTGGAATGACCCACATTCTGGACATCTGTTGCTTTCTTGTGGTATCATTTAAATTGTTCCTCTATCTGCTGTTCCCTGATGTCTTACAATCTGGGAGGTAGATCTAAATAAAGCCTTAATTAGATTCAATTCTTTTGGCAAGAATACTACCTAGATGGAGCTATGTGTTTCATATTTTATCACATAATATTTAGTTATCTCACTTTTTATCCTAAGATGAACTGATTAGTGGTTGCAGATTGTCAAAAGTGTGAAAAACACCAACTCTGCATGGAGAAAATGATAATTCTATTGAAGGCTGCAACTACAAACAGACTTTTCTTCACACTGGTTAATCTGTTTTCAAATGCATTCTTCCTGAGGGCAAGCATTCCCCTCCCCTCCCCCCAACAGTCTGCACACACTTCCTGAATTCATAGCCAAGCAAGTACAACCACATTTGTTTGCAAAATGAGACTTGTTTAACCAAAAGTAGGGCTCATACTTTACAAGTAGCAGCCAGGGTTTAAAACAAAATGGAATCCAATCCAGATACGTGTCAGCCATTTTAGTTCTGCCAAGTGCCTCAGTTTTAGAGTGCTCTTTCACAAGATTGGAAACCCTGGTGACATAGTGGTTAAGTGCTACGGCTGCTAACCAAGAGGCCAGCAGTTCGAATCTGCCAGGTGCTCCTTGGGAACTCTATGGGGCAGTTCTACTCTGTCCTATAGGGTCGCTATGAGTCGGACTTGACTCAACGGCACTGGGTTTAGTTCACAAGATTAATCCTGTCATTGTAAAGTTTCCCATCAAATATCCTAATGGCTTAAGGGTTGTGAAATACTAAGTTCTAATTCATCATTCCACCTAAACTTAGTGGCTGGTATTCTACTTCCGAAAAGTCAGCTATTGAAAACTCTGCGGACCACAGTTCTACTCTGACACTCACGGGATTGCCATGAGTCGGAGTCCAATAATGGTGGTGGTGGATTCTTCTCTAAAGAACTGATTGTAATAATTGCTTCTTTCTTCCCTTCTTACTTTCCCCGCTAGCATATATATTGTTCATCAAGGAAAGGACCTTCGAGGCTATTACCCGGGACAGATTGCAAGATTCCATTTTGATTATAGTGCAAAGAGATCATCCAGGTGACACACATTCTTAAATCTTAATTTCCACGAATTTTACCACATTTAGAATGATAAAAGAAAAAAGGCAGGGGGAGGGGGGAATACATTGAGAACAGGCAAATGCATAGAGACCAAAGTTTATTAGTGGTGACCAGGGGCAGGTAGAAGCGGGATTTGAGGAGGCATTGCTTAAGGGGTACTGAGTTCCTGTTTGAGGTGATGAAAAAAATTTGGAAACGGGTAACAGTGATGGTTGCACAGCATGGTGAACATTAATTATGCCACTGACTTGTACATGTAAAAATGTACGTTATATAAATTTTACCACATAACACAGTCTAAACTTAATAGATTAAACTGGAAGTAGTTTTAGAGGCCATTATGATTCAATTAGATGAATGAAATGTAGCCCAGAGAAGTGAAGCACCTTGGCTGAGGTCGCACAGTGGGTGTACAAGCTGAGACTTGAATCTACCCTATTTTCTGACTCCCAGTTCAAGACTCTTTGTTCTAATTCAAACACATCCTCATATTAACTCTTATTAGGGTCATATTCTCTGCCAGAGGATAGGCAAGAAACGAAATGACAGAACCCACTGCCAGAGGTGCTCATGGCCCAGGTGAACTGACAGCCCTCCTCCCCACCCCACTCCTCCCCCCGGACCCCGCGTATCAGTTCTCACACCAGGGGACGGCTGGATTACAGAGAACCTCTACCTGACTCTGACAAGGCTTGTGCCTGCCCAAGATGAGTCATAAGAGGAAAACTAAATGTAGATGTCAGGCTACAAGTTTATTAAGCTTCTAGTTCAAAACAAAACACAGGAAATAATGCAGCTCTTGGGACCGGTCCTAAATTTAGGAATTGTTGTCATGGCTTAATTTGATAGGTTTCTAATAGTTTACCTTCCCCCAATATATTGCTCCACGAACTTGATGTTTTTAGTATTAGGGTTCCTCTTTTGAGTGATAGTCTTGTCTTCAGAAGAACACTGATACATTATTTGAAAAGAGAGAGCATCCTGGTTCTCTAGAAATACCCAAAGCAAAGGCAGAGGCTGGCTGGCAGTTCAGTAGGCTTATTGGTAGGGGTGGCCACCAGGATCTGGTTCAGAAGCCAGAGCTCTCAGTGGCACTTAAGTGGCACATAAGCTGTCAGTGGCACAGAACCCAAACTCACAAGAGACTGACTGCTCGCCAGGCAGCTACTATGTTATTGACAGCAGGAGACGTACTTTTGTAGTGAAAGGAGTACTCCACCTACCCTTTAAGGCACCCATTCTACAGAATCTAGTACTTGTTGAGCATGAAATAAGAATAAATAGAGGGGGTGGGTGTTTTCAATGCTTCCCATGCCTGTCCACACAGAGCACCTCTGCCCGTTCAGCAGCTGTCGCCCATCAGCCCAGCACACACGTTGCCAGATTCTTGTCCTTGCTTTTTCTGAACTTCAGGCAGAGCCACTCCATTTTTGCTAATACTTTCTTTTAAAAAGGCACATTACAGATAATCAAATACATATAATTCATCATGAGTCAGCAGTTTCAGTCACCTCATTTAAGTGTGATTAGGTCGCAGTGATACCATCATGTAAAACTATGCCAGTTCCTTTGATGGGATTGGGTGTTCCTAAATCTCAGTCAAGATTTAATATTTTTCACATCGATAGCAGCTGATTCCATCCATCTTAAAGTTAAAAAAAAAATTATTACAACATTTAGAAAACATTGGTAATTAAAAAAGAATTGAAAATCACCCCTAATCTCACCACCCAGAGATAATTATGCAGAATCTTCTAGATCTACATCAAAGTAGGATGGGGCAGTATTTTGAAACCTACTTTTGGTAACAACTTTATTAAGATAATTCACATACCATACAATTCACCCATTTAAAACGTACAATTCAATTGAACCCTTTTTTTTTAACTTAGTAACACACTGTGAACTATTCTCCATTTCCAAAATTATAATTCTTTTAATGAGAGAGCATGCTCTTCCTACATATGTTGCGTGTCATCGTCTAAATAATTCCCTTTTTTTTTTCCTTTACATGAGGGTTGCGTCCACCCTCTTTATTATCATAAGAACACTTGGATGAACACATGTCTTCATGGACTTCTCTTACTGCTGGAATTGCTGGGACAAAATGTATGCACCTTTCAAAGGTCTTAGTACATTTCACCAGACTTCTTAAACAGGTTATACCAACATCTGCTCCCACAAGTGTATGAAGATACTTCATCATTATAGTTTGATTCTTCTTTACTTTGATTTTCAGGGGTACTAATATGGGTGAGGGTACAGGAAATTTAAAACAGACTTCAGGTTCATCAAACTCTGAGACACATGGTAGTGGTTAGTCTGGCTAAAAGAAAGCATTGCTCACTTGGGAAAACCAGACAAACCACCAAAATTACAATAGGAAAGGGAACCAGAGAGATCTTGGCAAATCCAACAGAAGGTTTAATTCAGGTGGCTCTCTGTGATTTGTCTATTGGGGAGGAGGAGAGATGCTAAAGGGGAAAATGGCACTGGATGCCCTGAGCCATCTACTGTCAACTTTGCCAGGGCTCCCCTGGGAACTATGGAGTTTCGCCAATACTGTCTTGTTAGCCTCAAGGCCACTACCGGGGAATGGATTTCAGCTGATCAGACAATGGAAGGTTTTCCTTCTACTGGGTGTTTAACAAGCTATTTCTACTTTCATTTAGACCTCTCATAGACCTGACAATTCCATCCAAGGGAAAAAGTCACTATCAGCCTCAACTGGACCAACAAACTCTCATTCAGTATATTCATTTTCGAAGACATTCAAAGCCTGCTGAACCATGGTATAAAGAAACTACTTATCAAAGAGACTATTCTCTGCCATTTTACAAGATTGGTAAGTCAAGTCAACAGCTCCTAAATCTGAGAGAAACTTTGTCTGGTTCCCAGGTTAACATCTCCTGTGTACTTGCCGTTCCAAGGGGCCACTTGGGACCAGCCAAATTGGGGTAGGGGGTTTGTGCCTGAAGGCAGGATGAAATATTTAGAGGGTTGCTCCCAGGCTCCTACTTCCACTTTCCTACTTTCCCGCATACAGGATAGAAGGAAGAAAATGCATAAATGTTATACATAGGAAGCAGACTCAAGTCTGACCACTCCTCACTGAGTCCCTCGTCTAACAACAAAATCCAGAAAGATCCTGGGTCAAATGTGGGTCCCACCTCTTATAAGCTGTGTGAAACTGGACAAGTTAATTTCTTTGAGATGGTGATAGTATTAGCACACCTCTGAGAGTTACTAAAATATTAGAGTTAATGTAAGTAAAACACCTACAGTGTATGGCACCGTACATAATAAAGTTTTTGTTGTGGTGCTATCATTGAAACACTCTAGTCTTTGGTTCACTGAGCATCAATGCAACAGTTGCTATATTCGATGTACGCCTTCCTTGAGCCTTACATTAAGGTAAGCAGAATTGACAGTGACTGTGGCCAAGACATTAGTGAATTCCAATGGGTAACATGGTAACAACTTTGATTCGATACTAAGATGATACAAAGTGACCCATCAATACAGCAGGATTCAAAGGGTTGGGATAATACAGGATCAAAATGCAAATTCATGTGATTTATTTCATTTTATTTACATTTTGGTATAATTTAAGAATATGCCTCTTAATTGGAGACTGAATCAAAGAAATAACCTTTTGACTAAGACCTTTTTTTCACATCTTTTAAATAGATTTCTTTGTATTAAATTCCACAAATTATTTTGTTACTGTGCATAACTGTTGTTAAAAGGACAATGTATTAAAATTTAGGAGCCAGTATTTTTAAAATGACTCATACTTTGTTTTAAATTTCAGATTGGAACCAGAAATTAGGCACGGTATCGTCAAATCCTAGACCCCTTAATTCACTGCCAGAGCTCTACTGCTGGGAAGGAAGAGAAAGGCGGCTTTGAAAGAGATACTTTTAAACTAAAGTAACTGTGGCATTCAAACAAAATAACATTTTGCATTCTTAGGTGACTCTTTTAGACTAAGATAATGGTAGCAGGGCTGCTTTTAAGTGTATATCCAGGTGGCTACAATCCTAAAATATTTACATGTTGCAAATTCTTTTCAGATCAAGCTGGTCAGCCTACCTAAGAGAATCAAGATCCAGCTTTAAAAGGACTTGTCGTCTGTTCTTAGCCCCACTACCAGCCTCACTGCCTGTGCTGGAAAATTGTCTTTCAGTTAGTTGATAAGTTATATGTGGGACCAGGCAAAAATATAATTGTATCTGCTCAAACTATCATCCCTGTTAGAAAAAAAAAAAAAAAGCTAGAGACATAGCTAAGGAGGAAGACTGGCCCTAAAGGCCTTGAAGAGGCTCTGGACACAGAAACTGGAGTAACTATACTAATGTTAGGCAGAATAGACTAAAAAAACAAAAAATGTCACTAGAAATAAATGGGAACACTTTATGATAAAAGGGTCAATTCCTCAGGAAGATAAAAAAATTAGAAACATATACACAACTAACAACAGAGCACCAAAATACATGAAGTGGAAACTGACAGAAATGAAGGAGAAAGAGACAATTCAAAAATAATAATTGGAGATGTCATATCCACATTTAATAATGAATAGAACTAGACAGAATATGAGCAAGTATATAGAAAAGCTGAACAACACAAGCAGCCAAACTAATCTAAATGACCTCCATAGTACACTCCACCCAACAGCAGAGTACTTATCCTTCTCAAGCACATGGCGGACATTCTTCAGAACAGGCTATAAAATATGTCTTAATAAATTTGAAAGGAGTGAAATCATACAAAGTATGTTCTCTGACCATATGGAATTAAATTAGAAATCAACAATAGGAGAGAATGAGGGAAATCCACAAATACCTGAAAATTAAACAACATACTTCTAAATAAAGAAGAAATCACCAGGAAAATTATAAAATATTTTGAATTAAATTAAAAAAAAGGGTATCAAAATTTATGGAATGCAGTTAAAGCAATGCTTAAGGGAAATTCATAGCTTTAAATTGCCTATGTTAGAAAAGAAGAAAAATCTCAAAATCAATAACCTTAAGAAACTAGAAAAAGAGCAAACTGAACTCAAAGGAAGCAGAGGAAAGAGTAATAGCAATAAGTTAAAACTCAGAAAAACAATAGAGAAAAATCAATAAAATGAAAAGTTGATTCTTAAAATCAACAAAATTGACACAGCTTTAGCTATACTGACCAAGAAAAAAGGTGAGAAGACCTTTACCAAAATTTACTGGTTGTTCAGAGAAAAAAAAAAAGGAAAGGAATACTATTAACTATTTGCCAACAAATTATATAACTTAGACAAAATGAACAAATTCCTAGAAAGACACAAATTATCAAAGCTGAATCATGAAGAAATAGGACATGTGAATAGACCTATAACAAGCAAAGAAATTGAATTAGCAATTTAAAAAGTCCTCCCACAAAGAAAAGCCTAAGCTCAGATAGCTTCACTGATGAATTTGGCCAAATATTTAAAGAAGAAATAACAATCCTTTACAAATTCTTATAAAATAAAGAAGAGTACACTTCCTAACTCATTCTATGAAACCAGTATTACCCTGATATCAAAGCAAGACTAAAAGGTCTTAAGAAAAAAAAAAGACAAACTACTGGCCAACAACCCTTGTGAATATAGATGCAAAGATTCTAAAAAAAAAATATTTGCAAACCGAATCTAACAACATATAAACCAAGACCAAGTAGGATTTATTAAAGAATCATAAGGTTGATTTAACATCTAAAAATCAACTAATTGTTAAGTCAGAAACTAAAGGATTTGAGATGTCCCCCTAATTGCACAGAAATGCCACTGCATTGAATCAGATTAAACCTTTATTACTCACAGCAATAACAACAGCCAGAGTAACACTTAGGGCCAATTCCCACAGGGTGCCATGTAAGGTAACATAGTCACATCTTAGGGTAAGAACATCTTTAAAAACGACAACAACAACAAACCCATTATTGTCAAGTTGATTCTGACTCATGGAGACTTTAGGAGGCTATTATTCTGCCTATCACAATTATTAAAACGGCAATTCTTCCCAAATTGATCTCTAGATTCAACACGGTCCCTATCAAAATTCAGCAGGCTTTTTTCCACCCCCCGAAATTGACAAGCTGCTCCTAAAATTGATATGGATTGTAAAAGACTCAAAATAACCAAAACAATCTGGAAAAAGAAGAACAGAGTTAGAGGACTTATACTCCCCAATTTCAAAATACACTGTAAAGCTACAGTATTCAAAAAAGTGTGCTACTAGCATTGTTATCATTGCAGTTAGCTGCCATTGAGTTGGCTCTGACTCATGGCAACCCCATATGTGCAGAGTAGAACTACACTCTATAGGATTTTTTAAGGCTCTGTGACCTTCAGAAGCAGATTGCCAGTCCTTTCTTCTGAGATGCCTTTGGGTGGATTCGAACTGCTAACCTTTAGGCTAGCAGTTGAGTGCTTAACCAAGGATGCATATATAGATCAAAGGTGCCAGGCAATTCAGTGGGGAAAGGACAGTCTCCTCAACAGTTGGTGCTGGGATAATTAAATATCCACATGCAAAAAGATACATTTAGACCCTTACCTCACACCATACACAAAAACCAACTCAAAATGGATCACAGGCCTAAATGTGAGAGCTAACCTATAAAAATTTTAGAATAAGACATAGGAGAAAATCTTCATGATCTTGAGTTAGGCAAAAATTTCTCAGATGCAGCACCAAAAACACAATCTATAAAAGAAAAAAAAGATAAATTTGACTTGATCAAGATTTAAAGGTTTTGCACTTCGAAAGTCACCACTAAAAAAATGAAATGACAAGCCACAGACTGGGAGAAAATATTTGCAATTTATATATTTGATAAGGAGTCCCTAGGCAGTCCAAAGAGTAAGCACTCAGTTACTATCTGAAAGGTTGGTGGTTCGAATCCACCCAGAGGCGCCTCAAAAGATCACAGCCATTAAAAACCTGTGAGTGCAGTTCTACTCTGAAACACATAGGGTCGCTGTATGTGCTGTATCTGCGTTGTACATGCAGACAGCCTGTGCCACAAACTTCCAGGCAGCCGTAAGACTGCTAGGAATGAGGCACGTACACCCACTAGCATCAGCCATCCCATGGGTGCTACATTCATCTGTGGTAGACTCACACACAGGAGACATTTACACAGTGTCCGTCAAGTGTAAGTCATTATTATTTATAGAAACCAAACGGCAAACAGTAACAACAGATTCCCAAAGGAGAAACACTTACCCTTCTCTAGATTACCCATGTCCATTCTTACGTCGCTGGGCAAGCGTGCCGTAGTTCAGGTAAGATGCTGTGTTCACGTCACCGCTGCCTCTGGTTCTCGCCACACTGCCGGGGCTTCCATTCTGCAACTGGGCCTCGCCTCATCAGCAGGAAGACCCCGGCACAGGATTTCCCAAGCCTCTGCTGCCAGCTACCACCATACTACCTGGGCCTGCAGGACTCTCTTGCCACTACACTACCACACCCATGCTGCCTGGGGGGAGGTTTGCAACCCCTGCATGGGGCACACTCAGGTTTCTCTTGCCCTGCACAAGGAAATGTACAGCTCTGTCAACTCTGCTGGCAAGCCTCCTGTACAGAGGCATCCAGCTGCTCCCTGCTGTAAGAAGATCCCTTCTCAGGATCCTCTGAGGCAACCCCTACATGGGGCACACGGAGGCCTCTGCCTTGCACAGCAAGTGTTACACCTCTTTTAGCTCCCTCCAGCAAGTCTCCTGCCCGAAGGCACTCGGCTCTCATGCTGTGGGCTTGCAAACCCACCACCACTGTCTCTCGCCGTCTTGCACTGTCTTCAGTGTTATAGATCTCTCTCCTGTGTCTAGGAAGTTCTCAGAGCAGGGATCCCAGGTTCAAAGAACATGCTCTGCTCTATTCTTCTTGATGGTTGTGAGGTCCCCCTGAACCTCTGTGGGATTGGTCCTTATATTAGCCTACTCCTTGTCAATTTCAAGGTATGGGCTTCCCACCAGGACCATGAACTGACCAACGCCTTCAGTAGACCAGAAGTCACTCAGTTTGCATAGTCCCAGGCAATGATTTTGTGGGAGTTACAAGAACATGGCTAGAAAGGCCACATAAAAGCAATTCATTGTGCCACAGTCACCATGAATCAGAAATGACTTGATGGCAACTTTATTTTTAATATCTGATGGCCTGTATCCAGAATATATTATGGCTTCTTGTAATTCAAAAACAAATAACCCAATTAAAAATGGGTCACAAGCACATGAAAAGATGCTCAAAGGCCATTAGTCATTAGGGAAATGCAAGTCAAAGCCACAGTGAGATACCATTTCACCCCCACTAGGATGGCTTTTATCAGAAAAATGGAAAACAAGTATTGGCAAGGATGTGGAGAAACTGTATTTTTCGTTCATTGTTAGTGTGAAAACAGTTTAATGGCTCCTCAAAAAGTTAAGCATACAATTACCATAAACTAAACCAAACCAAACCCAGTGCTGTCAAGTTGATTCCGACTCATAGCGACCTACAGGACAGAGTAGAACTGCCCCGTAGAGTTTTGAAGGAGCGCCTGGCAGATTTGAACTGCCGACCCTTTGGTTAGCAGCGATAGCACTTAACCACTATGCCACCAGGGTTTCCAGAATTACCATATAGTCCAGTAATTCCACTCCTAGGTATGTACCCAAAAGACATGAAACTAGTGATGCAAACAGATAGATGCATACCAATATTCCATTGCTGCACTATTCACAATAGTCAAAAGGTGGAAACAGCCCAAATGTCCATCAACAGATGAATGGATAAATAAAATGGTATTTCCATGCAATGGAATATCATTCAGTCATAAAGAGAAATGAAGTCCTTATACACACCACAACTTCAATGAACCTGAAAAACCATTACACTGAGTGGAATAAATCAGGCACCAATGGAACAAATACATGATCCCACATATATGAAATCTCCCTTTGGAAATGGCTAGTGGGGATGGTTGCACAACACGGTGAATGTAATTAATGTCACTGAACTGTACATGTAAAAAAAATGTTAAAACGGCAAATGTTTTGTTATATATATTTTTTACCACAATTAAAAATAAGGGAACAAAAATGGGCAAATATTTTAACAGGCATTTCACCAAAGATATATAAATGGCCATGAAAAGATCCTGAAACATCATTAGTCACATTAGGAAAATGGCAATTAAACAACACCACAGCCACAAGAATGGCTATAATCAAAAGTCAGACAAAAACAAGTGTTGACAAGGCTGTGGAGAAATGAGAATCCTTATCTACTGTAAGTGAGAAGTTATGCACTTTGGAAGTTTCTTAAGTTAAAACAGAAATGTACTTTATGATCCAGCAGTTTCACTCCTAGCAATCTACCCAAGATTAATGAGAACATGTCCACACGAAGTTTTACACGCAAATGTTCATAGCAGCATAATTAGCATAATTCCTAACAGCCAAAAACTAAAACCACCCAAGTGTCTATAACTGATGAATGGATGAACAAAATGTGGTACGTCCACACTAAACCAAAACGCAGACCCACTGCCACTGAGTAAACTCCAACTCGTAGCAGCCGTGTAGGACAGAACAGAACTGGCCCCTAGTTCCTAAGGAGCGCCTGGTGGATTCAAACTGCCGACCTTTTGGTTAGCAGCCAGGCTCTTCACCACTGCACCACCAGGGCTCCTAAGTACATGGTACAGTCTCAAAATATTACATTAGATAAAAACAATCAGCTGTAAAAGACCACATATTACATAACCTCCTTTATGTAAAACGACTAGGAAGGGCCATTCTATTGAGACAGAAAATAGATGAGTGAGGTTGGGGGTGGGAAAGGGAAGTGACTGCAAGTAGACATAAGGGATCTTTATGGGGTGATGAAATCAGTCTAAATTTAGATTGTGGTGACAGTTGTACAACTGCGTAAATTTACTAAATTACTGAACTGTACTCTTAAAAACGGGTGAATTTTATGGTATATAAACTGCACCTCTAAAGTTGTTTAAATAAAAACCATATGTGTGTATCACTTTAATAAAAATCAAACCACAAAATCAGAACAAGAGGTCTCTAAGGAAGGTGAGGAAGATGGATTGCTGTCACATATAAAAGGTGATATCTAATTTTCTTCTCAAGCAGATTCTATAAAGATAAATGCCGTTCTACAGGAAAATCTAGACTAATGGTATATGTTGGTGCTTCCAAGCAAAACTATTCTTTAACCTTGGGGGCGGGGGGACTGTGGGAAGTAAGAGCCAATAATCTCTTTGGACCCAATTTCAAATTCTGGACCCATTTACAGAACACAGGTGGTCTCTTAGCTTATATACTGTGTGACTGTCATATCTAGTGAAAGCATACTTTTTCTTTCATTCACAATCTCTGTATTTGTGCCACTGTGGATGTTCACATAGCTCTAAGGTTATTAGTTGCTTAAGATTCAGGCTGTAAAATGCCAAATGCCTGTGATAAGACCCTCAAAGACCCTCGTCTAAACCCACACCCCAATCACACCTATCCAGTTACACTGACCATAGTTTATAACATGGATGCCTGAAATTATTAATCACTGAATGTACTCAGCTCTCGGGTATACTGTTTACCTGAGTGATTACTGAGTAACTGCTATAACTCATTTCTTAAAAATAATTGAAATTATATGCTTGTAAAAATGTAAACAAAAGATGGCTAAAAGAAGAACTCAGTTAACTGTTATATCCTTACTTTTTTTGTAGTAGGTTTACAGTAACAAATATATGTCTGTGTGTGTATATATATATACACACAGATAGTTTTAAATTTTCTTCTTCCATCCCCCTATTCCAAACTGTGTATTGCTGTAAAAAAAAAAAAAAATGCTGTTATCATATGCCAGTGTGTCACGGTTATCTTTATAATCAATATATATAGACGTAAATTTTTTTTAAGGTTTCATAGAAGACCGTGGTATGCTATTAATGGACATTCAGTTTCCAACTATATGCAAAATAGGGCTTTTTTTTTTTTTAGTGGGATTGCTGGTAAGTAAAATGATTTGCAAATATAAATTGTAACCAGTCTTGCCAGATAACTTCCCCCGAAATTGTAGTAATTGACACTCCCAACAGAGGTGACTACTTCTCCACATCCTTGGTAACACTGATCTTTATTTACAAATTGGATGAAAAGCAATATCTCACTGTTAAATTTCAATTTTCCAATCTATAAGTTGGACATCTTTTCATATTTTTGGTCACTTAGTTTTTCTGTGAATTGCCTATAACATATATTGATTTTTTTACCCATTTTTTTCTACTGGTTGTTATCTTATTTGTGGCAGCTCTTTGTGTATTACGGATATGTATTAAAAACATTTTTCCTCAAGTTTTTTGTTTTCTCAGGTTTTTTTTTTTAACTTTTGTGATATTAAAAATTTTTTAATCTGGTCAAATTTGTACATTTTTCTTGAGTTTCCTGTTTTTGTTGTTTTCAAAAATGCTTTCCCTAACATTTTCTCACATTTCATTAGTTAAAATTTTTATAATTTAGATTTTTATTCTATCTGAAATTCATATTTTGTTATGATTGTTTTCTCCCATAATTAGTTGTGCCATCATTTGTTTGTTTATATTTTTAAGGCATCCTTTTCCCACTGAAATGAAATGCCATTTTTAGCATATATTAAGTTTCCATATATGCTAACACCTATTTCTGGAATGTCTATTCCATTCCTTTATGTACTTGTTTTTTCACATGCCAAAACCACATATTTTGATTATCATTTTAGTATCAGGTGGGAAAAAAACCTCTCAACACTTTTTCAAAAATGTCTGCAGTGCAATGAGTTACTTAATATGGCTGTTTTACCACAGTCTTTGTGACTCACACAATGATTGAATGGGACTATGTAAACAAGGTGTATGGAGTCCTAAAGAGGGGATTGGTCAGTTCTGCCATCCCGCTAGGCTTAAAGGGAGATCCTGAGAAAGAGTAGGAGCTGTAACACAGAAGACAGGGAGGGAGAGCTGTAACACCAAAGATGGTGAGAAGCAGGGGCAGCGAAACGGTGGCAGGAGAACCAGGAGACTAGCAGGGGTCAGTGTGGTGAGCTTCCCAACCCACAGAGCGAGAAAGCTGAGCACCTTCCATTCGAAGGCTTGCTGGCGAGCAGAGTGCCTCCAGGCACTTGGTGGAGCCAGATTTGTTGACCCAGGGAGCTAGAGCTAAGCACCTTCAAGCTGAGGCTTACTGGTGGAGTAAGGTGCCACTGGGCACTTGTCCGCAGAACTAAAAGAGCTTTGTAACACTTAACCTGAGCAGGGGACAAGGGTGAGAGAGAGACCTGCCTGCAAGCATGGCTGAGAAGAAGCTGTCCTGATGGAAGAACTGTATCCTGAGCATTCCTGAGCCAGAATTGTAACCTGTTACTTCCCTAATAGACCCCTTATTTGTGAGTATTGTCTGTTAGTTCTGCGTGGTCATCGCAACAAATTATCAAACTCAGCAGACAAGTAGAGTGTGCCCTGGGAGGTACAAATGAAGTCAGAATTGGTAAAAAGGCCTGGAGAGAGGAGGTATACCTGACCTCCGGCTCATGGAAATCAGCCTTGGTCTGTTGATCTTGGCTCTCCTTCCCCCTTGTGAAGTTAGAGGAGATCAGAGGCGTCTGCTACACTCAGTCATATTAGTTTTTCTACATACATTTCAATATAGTTCTGTCCAGTAACAAAGAACCCTGTGGTGATTCTGATTGGAACAGCATTAAATTCATATACTAATTTGTGTAGGCCTGGCATTCCATTCCCATTTGGCCTATATTAAAAAATAAATACTGAGTAGGCCCCCTCCCCGTTAAAATATTTTGTTCTGTCATCTGGTTTCCTCCAAGTGAATTTCAAAGTGTGGAGTACGCATTATTTAATTTCAGCAAATTTTGTCTTCTATGTATAAATCAACATATGTATATATAAACATATTTTTACTTAGAATCCTCTTCCTTCTTATAAAACATTTTGGTTGTTTAGCTAGTATTTCTCCAAGTTACTGCCAACTTCATCAGCCTCACAGGCCCCTTGTTGATTTTGTTAAGTTGCTCTAACTGTCCAAATTCCAACCTTCCTTCCAGCGTCTGGGCCTTTGTACATTATGTCCCTCTGTCTGGCTACTCATCTGTTTGGTCTCAGTTTAAATGTTATTCTAAAGGCTTTCTCTGACCCTCTTCGAACTTCTATTAGGTTCTCTTTCATAGCACCTTGTACTTTTCCATTGTATACACAGCATCATTTATAAATATGTCTCTTTAAAATGCTGTCCCTACTACAATATGTTTCAGGAAGACTGCCAGCTTGTTTTGTACCCAGTGCCTAGCAGAATCTGGCATATGTACTTGTTCAATAAAGATTTATTATTTAAAGGGAGCTGAAAAATTGAGCTGTATCTGAAGAACTGACCCTCTTAACCAATCTAATTAGCAAAAAGCTCTTTTAAAAATCAGGACAGAATCACTCAAACTGATTTAAAATGAGTAAATGTCTATTAATTCAATAGGACAGTCAGGCTTTTTTAGTTAAAAACAAAACAAAACTTCCTGACTTGGAGAATGGATTTTTTATGGCCATTACTAAAAAACATGCATCAATAATTCAATGCTTATAGCCAAAATAAGAATGATGTGAACTTTAAAAAATGTTTACTTCTAGTACAGCTTTTATCTTTGGGTAGCTAACCTAACTTGAAGTTCAAGTAGGGAGAAGAAAGAGTAAGTAAAAATAAGAGCCCATTTAATTTCTACCAGAATAAATTTAATTTTTACCTGTAAGTCATCACGGAAACCCTGGTAGTGTAACGGTTAAGTGCTATGGCTGCTAACCAAGAGGTTGGCAGTTCGAATCCCCCAGGTGCTCCTTGGAAACTCTATGGGGCAGTTCCACTCTGTCCTGTAGGGTCACTATGAGTCGAAATCGACTAAATGGCAGCGGGTTTGTTTTTTTTTTTTTGGCTTATACGTCACTACTGATCAGTAGTTGGTTTGTAGGATCATCTGAGCTGTAATTTTTACTTACTGAGTTCAACAACACTGCTGCTAATTTAGAATTTTCTTGAACCAAGTATTAATAAAGCTATATTCAATGAAAAGTAAAAGACATTTAGACTCTTGCAAAGATTCTGTTTTTGATCTCTCTCCATCTTATTCCCCAATACTGCAAGGATAAAGCTCCTTCCTACATGGGAATATTACTTCTCTTACCAAAACAAAAACACAATACACAAAGTGTACTAGAAATATTTGGTTCTTTTTAATCAGCTATTGATGGTATAATAAAATAAATTTAAGTGGCACCTAATTTAAACATTTAAAATAGTTCATTGAAGGATAATCTACAACATAATATGTTAAGTCTAACTGTCAAAATAATGCCTTTTTTTTTTTTTTTTTTCCAAGAAAGGAGAAATAAAGGCATGATCAAAATGATGACCAACAATTTGGGTTCATTTGGACACTTACAGATAATATTGTAGGCATACTGGCAGGCACAATGTTGAAAAATCAATCCACTAGATTTAGGAATAATGGTAAAAAAAAAAAAAAAAGGGAAAGATACACATTTCATCAGAGTTAAGGTCTGACATTAAAGAAAAATATCCACCAAATACCACAACAGATCTTTTAATGACTTCTTAACATTAAGATTCTTGTTTTGGGGAACATCTTTCTCTTTGAACATTTAATTCATTGTTCAATGTATTAAATAATTTACAGAGAGAAATAAGTTCTGTATTCTGTACAAATTAAAGGACTTGTAGTTACCCCTCCCCCTCAAAACTCAATTTTGCAATGGTCTCAGCAGAAAATAAACAGTTCACAATTGGAAGAGAATTTATAGCATTACAAAAGTTTACAGAACCCCTGTCCTTTAATCATTTTTTCTAACAGCAAAGATTATACTGACAAAATTGAATGATCAGAATGTAAAAATACTTGTGCAAAACTGCATTAATTGTTCTTACCATCTATCTAATAGGGGTAAAACCTAAGAACACACAATGCCAGTAATGAAAAACTACACTGAAGGTAATTCTACTTTAGATTTCAAACAACACAGATATACCATTACTAAACATTAAAAGAAAATGTGGCACCATGAGCAGCAGGAGCAACAGATGATTTGGCAATATGCCAGCTAAGGGAAGCTGACACCACAATATGCCAAAGTTTATTTCCACGGCAGCCATCCATCTTAAAAGACTGGAAACAACTGTAGGGCTTACAACTCACTTCAATGTCTTTATTCTTGAATTTGCAGATCATAAATGAAATGTTTACGGAAGTCTTTTTTCCCCCTCTCAAGGAGTGTTTCTTGTGTCACTGGAAATCCTTAAAAGAGTTGAATCATAGACTCTCTGGATTTACCTACGCCAATCCATTTAACTGGGAGAAAAGAAAAAAAATACTACTGTAAATTCATCTATAATATGAATCTCTGAGATTAAAAGACAGGAAGTGGCCCACTTTTTTCTCAGGGTCACCATTCAGCTTTTCTCTCCACACGTTTTTCCTCTTTTCTGTTAGCAGCCTCTGCTTATTTCTAAATAGAATGTACAGTCAAGATGCAGTACAGGGTAGTTACGAGTCTGCCTTACAGTTACTGGTTTTAACTGCATGATATTTACAATTTCTTAATTCCTAATGACTAGGATAGTAAAATATTGGCTGAAATCAACAGAGGCTTTAAGGAACTTTGATCAAGTTCCAGATAACTTAAAAAATAAGAGAATATTGAAGTGTCACTGTAACTTTCGTATCTCAAAAGTAGAAATACCTAGAAGAGAGTAATATTTTACCTTGTTTAGCATCAGTAACTGCTACTATACCAGTCTATGGGAATCTCTAACCACCTGCAACATATGGTTTTAGATTATTTGCAGAATTACTGGATTCCACACAGTACTGTTAAGATAAACCTACGTGGAATTTTACAGAGGTCACTGTTAGACTCACTGCTGTTTACATTTCAAAAAATGCTGAGTAAGAGCAGTGAGCAAGTATGCTTACCAAATTTGACAGCAAGCTGGGAGAGGCAGTTAGCAATTTGGAAAACAAGATACATGTTTGAAATGAACCACAGTATGAAATTAGAATAAGCACATAATAGGCTGTATACGGCAGATAGCTCCCACTAATGCCAATTTTTCTTGTCTTTCAAAACTCCATCGTGGAAATAAAAGGAAAGGAATCTGTTAAAAGACTTCATATAACTATGCAGTTATAGCCATAACTTGGTTATGCCTGACCATCTTAACATGTTTTTTTTTTCCAAATTAGTTTTATCAATTTTTTTATTCTTTTCTTACATCTTTTCAAATGAGAGCTCTTATTTTTATTATTTCCTAATGGCTTATCAAGAAATTCTACCTATCCTCAAGGGTGGCTTAACCCCAAATGAAAAAACAAACATTTTGTTGATGGTGAAGACATAAAAGGGTTTGTTCTTAAGAGGAAAAAGGAAAGAAAGTGAGCGTCATAGAGCTAGAAACAGACCAATAGAATTAAAGACAGGCTCACACCCAGTGAGACGTAATCCTGGTATCATCTTCAGGCATATGAAAGATTATTTACAGATGAATAATATATTTATTCTAAGGAACGAAATTATTTTTTTTAACTTCCTGGGCATTAATGCAAATCATGAGCACTCTGCAAATGTAGTAACGATGTGTTTTATTTCACTGCAAAGGCAGATAAGTCAGTAAAACACAGAAAAAGTAAAGAATAAATAATGTTCATAAAATGTTTCTATTTACCTGGAACTTGAAGTTCATCTTCAACAAATCGAACATAATTTTGTGCGTTAACAGGTAGTTCTTTAAATGCCCTTGCATTTGATATGTCGGTGTTCCATCCTGGGAGAGTCTTATATTGAACTTCGACTTTATTTAAGACTTCATGGTTTGCTAAAAGTTAAAGAGTATACTTGTTCATGGTGCACAATACCTATTGTCAAACAAGTTTTTTTTTTTTTTTTAAATTCCACAGATCACAATCTCTAATCAGAATTCTTGGAGCCAAACTGTTAAAAATTGAGAAATTTTTCAAATTTTAGAAAGGTAAAACAGTACATATGCCATCTGAAGTAGTGTCCTAAAATCATTCAGATTTTCTGCAGCAACACGATGATTATTCACTAATTAGATTATATAGCTCTAACAGCCCCGGTGGCACAGTGGTTAAAGCAATTGACTGCTAACCAGAAAGGTCAGCAGTTCCAAACTACCAGCAGCTCCTCGGGAGAAAGGCGTGGCAGTCTGCTTCCACAGAGATTTACAGCCTTGGAAACCCCACAGGGTCACCATGAGTCGGCACTGACTTGACAGCAGTGGGTTTGGTTTTGCTCTGGTTTTTAATAGCAGTTCAAGATAGGTTTTGCTGTCAAATGAGTTCTGGTGCCAAACTTAAAATTTCAATATCTGGAGTTTCTAAAATTCTGTCATAGTTATCTAGTGCTGCTGTAACAGAAATACCACTAGTAGATGGCTTTAATAAACAGCAATTTATTTTCTCACAGTTTAGGAGGCTAGAAGTCCAAATTCGGGGCACCACCTCTAGGGGAAAGCTTTCTCTCTGTTGGCTCTGGAGGAAGGCCCTTGTTTCTTAAGCTTCTGCTTCCTGGTTTCTTGGAGATCTCCACATGTCTTGGCATCTATCTTACCCCATCTCTCTGCTTGCCTGTTTAATCTCTTTTTATATTTCAAAAGAGACTGACTCAAGATACATCCTACTCTAATCCTGCCTCATTAATATAACAAAGACAACGCATTCCCAAATGGGATTATAACCCTGGGCACAGAGGTTAGGATTTACAACACATATTTTGGGGGGACATAATTCAATCCATAAGAGATTCTATACTATGGATTAGGGATCAGGGAACTCTATGATGGTACCAGCCTCACAGAAAGGCTTGCATATATACCTGCTTTCATCTAAGAAATCTATTGTTTTTGTAGCTGTATACAAAAGCATAGCTGGAAATTTTCTTCATTATTCTATCTAACCATTTCCTCTGCATCCCCAAACAGAAATAATAATAAAAAAAAAACTATAAATACTTAATATCAGTTCCTTTGACTAGAGACAGCATAGTGGGTGCTATGGTATACTGTCCCAGATTTTCCTCTTCAGGACTCAGACACTCATTCCCTCAGTTGCTGGGAGCGTGTATACCTGCTGACCACTCACAGTTCAGAACCTACCCCAGAACTGCCCGCCACTGAAGACAGCTGCCTCCTGGGGTAGCCCACGCCCCATGTGGGTGTGGGGATACAAAGCACCTGGACATCTACCCAAATTCAGGACAACTCTGAAGGCCATTTGGCTTCCAGAGCTCCCCACGGGATCAGCTGAGGGCTTTTTTTGTAACTATATTATAGTTCACTTTCTTCCTCTTCATAATTCTGCTTCTTTCACTCCCTAACAGATGCTGTTGCTTAGCGCACTAAGAAACAAACTTCCTGTCTGCAAATCTCCCTATCAGAGTCAGTTTCCCAGGGAATGCAACCGAAGACAGTTGGGCTAGGAGCAGTCTGAGGAAGAAGGTTCTTTAAAAGGGGACTCTGGAGCTGGATCGCTGGCCAGCCCTAGCTGGCAGTAGGTGGAGGACAGGCAGGCCTTGGCACGCTATCCAACTGTTAAACCGTCACGAGTGGTGAACTGGGATGCCATACTGGTAGAAGGTAAAGCACTGGCAGTATTTCAACCATCAGTTGCTGCTGGGTTGATTCTGATATATGGCGGACTCTACGTGTGTCAGAGCAGAACTGTGCCACGTGGGGTTCTCAATGGCTGAATTTTTGGAAGTAGACTGCCAGGACTTTGTTCTGATATGCCTCTCGGTGGATGTAAACTTCCAACCTTTCAGTTATCAGCTGAGCATAGAACAGTCTGCACCACCCAGGTACTCTGGCAGTATCTTAGGCACTGAGAAACAACGGCAAGTGAACAATGGAACTGGATGGCTCTTGATGAATTCCAATTATGATTAGAGAAAGACAATGAAAGGCTGAGGGTGATTAATCAAAAGTTTAAGGCAAAGTGTGAAGGTTAGAGGGCTGAATCTCATCTTCTACAGCAAAGGGCAGAAGAAAATCTGAGGACTCAATTGTACAAAAGCAGAACCCAGAGTAAACTGAGTTCTCAAGCCTAGCATACCTGCTGTGATGAGGCCAGAGCCCTGTTCGGAAAAGAGTAGGACCCTGAGACTTTGGATGGGGTACGACTGGGTTGACACACTTGAAAACCCTCAATCACTAGATTTGCAGAATGGCCCACTATTTTGTCAAAGGCTAAGGCTTTCCTTGCTTAAAGATCATGCAGAGGCCTCTGCCTTACAAGGTGTTGTGTTGTCCTCTCAGGATCTATACCACCTTCCCTGCTGGCCAGCAAACATATCAAGGGTCAAGTCATAACATAAGTTGGCCAAGAAAGCACTTGGCTAAGGGAGGAAAGGGTCTATACTCTGAATGATCTGCAGGACCAAGCCAGCACACACAATGAGGAAGAGCACATGTAAG
The DNA here is from genome assembly GCF_024166365.1 of Elephas maximus indicus. NCBI lineage: Eukaryota > Metazoa > Chordata > Mammalia > Proboscidea > Elephantidae > Elephas > Elephas maximus. Next base: position 19,753,750 of record NC_064842.1, on the reverse strand, counting down.
GAATCGGATCCTGAGGGTGCTGGTCAAGGAGGGGAAGCAGTGGTGGAACATAAAGTTGAATAAGAGGGCATACTGATATGGGGGCTCTCTCCCATGATTCATAATACAGGATTTAACATCTGGCAAGGACCCTGAGAGATAATGAAAACATGTTGTAGGAATGTCCTTGAAAGCTTTGAGAAAACCATGAGAAATGCCAGAATTGCTGTGGTAGACAGGAGAAGAAGGAATCGAGAGACTCAATGGGGCTTCCACTTCTAGCCATCATGCAGTACATGGCTCCAGACTAGCTCTCATGGTATAAACAATTGCAAAACTGAACAAAGTATATGACATCTCTCTTCAGACAGGAGACAAGAGGAAGCACAAAACTGCAGTTTTTGAGAAAAAGGAAACGCATGAGAAGTACTGAAATGACTCAACTCTCTCTTGGTGTGGGGATAATTTCCCAACCACAGTTCAGGACGCTGAAATCTGAGCAGAAAGCAGCAGTCCCACTGACCTGAGGTGGCAGTTATCAGAGTTTAGGGAAGCTGAAGCAGCCAGAATCAGCAGCATCAGGGGTCACAGGGAGTCTATGGGTAAAGGTTAAATTGTACATGGAAAGAGCGGGACCACTGCAGGTTACCAGACAGCAACTGCCACACGGTTGAGAATGGAACAAAGATTCTAGAGGTCAAGTAGTGCTGGTGGAAGGGAAGGGACAGGGTACACTGGAGCTCCAGTGCTGCTAGATTAGAGAGACCTCCTTAACACCTTGTTAACTCCCCTGGCACCCAGCCAAGACAACAGAACGCCTGTTCCTAAGGAGTAAAAATCACACCCTAGAGTAGGACTTACTCCACACACTCCCCCTACCGTACACACACGTCTTCATAACAAAGTCTAAAACTAAGGTCTAACAAGATCCACAGGGGAGACCGAATTTAGAGACTGACTTACACTAGGTTAGAAAGGAGAAGGGTATGGGAAACACCTTGAGCAGGCTTTCCACAGAACTACGTTAATATCAACAAAACATAAAACCAAGCTCTATTGTTCAAGATGATTAGCCAGCAATTCAACTGTCCCCTAAAATAAAAACTAACATTCTTCAGAGGAAAACAGCAGAATCCATGTCTCTAGAACATATTATTTACAATGTCCAATATTTAATATAAAGTCATTAGACACAGAAACAGGAAATGTGATCCACGGTTAAGGAATAGCATAGTCAACAGAAACCAGACTGGCGATGGTCCAGATGTTGAACTTAACAAATAATGACTTTAAAGCAGCTAATATAAATATCCTGAAAGAATTAAAAGAAAATTTTGTCATGAGTGAACATACAGGGGATCTCTGTAGAGAAATAGAAGAAAAAACTAATTGGAAATTCTAAAACTGAAAAGCACAATACTGAAATGAAAAACTCGCCAGATGGGTTTAGGTATATATTCAAGATGGGGAGAAGAAAATCAGTTTGAAGAACAAAGAGAAACAATGAAATAAAATGAACAGAATTTCAAGGACTTGTGGGACAATATAAGAAAGTCTAATACTTCCAAAAGAAGAAGAAGAAACTACTTATGGCCAGAAAACTTGCTAGCTGACAAATTAATATGGGGGCATCCAGAAGGAACTCTTTACCAAAATGACAAGAACTATACTGTGAGAAGGGCATTGATATTGCTGAAAAGCTCAGTGATGTTATCCTCTAAACTCCAGGGCTGATGAAAGGAAATGTTGTTATAGGACTGAGATACCTGATAGCAATGGGTACAATAGGATTACCAAATAATAAATGCCAGGTGGCAACCTTAACTTTCAGAAGCAAGGTGAATTATCATTATGAGTGGCAAAGTCAGAGTAGTAGCCAAGAGGACCCGATTCGATTACCAGAGAGATAAGGAGATGGTTTGTAGCATGACAGTCACCCCCCCCAAAAAAAACAAAACAAAAAAACAACCCATTGCCATCAAGTCTATTCTGACTCATTGCAACCCTTATAAGACAGTACAGAACTGCCCCATAGGGTTTCCAAGGATATAATCTTTACAGGAGTAGACTGCCACATCTTTCTCCCACGGAGCAGCTGGTGGGTTTGAACCGCTCACCTTTTGGTTAGCAGCCGAATGCTTAACCACTGAGCTGCAAGGACTCCGTGGGCAGCCAAATCCAAAAACCAAAACAAACTCACTGCTGTTGAGTCCATTCCGACTCAGAGTAACCCTAAAGGACAGAGCAGAACTGCCCCATAGGGTTTCCAAGGCTGTAAATCTTTACAAAAGCCCACTGCCACATCTTCCTCCCACGAAAGGCAGCCAACAAGGATATTAATCTATAAAGCAAAATAAATCAAGGATGGGTTATTAGGGGGCTGAGGACAGTTGACCCAATTAACAGTAGTGACCACTTGCCTGATTTCTGGATGTGAACCAGTTTTTATACACGGAAATCAGTGTCTAAGATATCAGGTCCCCAGAAAGTACTCAGTGTACTATCCAGTTGCCAGTCTTACTCTTTCCCACCCACACTAGTCAACAACAGCCCTACCTCTTCATGTCGATCAGCCTTAATTACCCTGGCCAGGGTGGTGAGCTCTTTCTTTTCCTGCTGGTTGTGGCACATAAAACCCAACACAACAAGGTGGAGTCTTAGCTTAAAGTTTAATGGTACTCTTGTTTCTATATTCCCACTTTAATAACTGTAGCAGGGGCTGTAATTTATACCACTAACCATCCTCTTATAATTTTCCCCTAGGAAAGAGACTAACTGGAATTCTGCAGGAACTCTTCAGATCGGGGGCAACTTATTTTACAGTATTTAAGTAAGTCCAAACAGTACGGGAGGGAACTGTACAAAACACTGTGGTGCAGTGCCCAGATTGCCCCCTTTAAGCAGAGGCACTCACTTCCCAGCTGCATACATGCAGGGAGTACTGCACGCTGTTGACTCATAGCTCAGTCCCTCCCCAGAAACTGCCCTTGGCCAAAGGGAGCTACTTCATCCAGGAATAGCCTTCATTCAATGACAGGCTGATGAGAGATACAAAGTCCTGGCCACTCGCCTTAATTTAGGGTAATTTTATAGGGTCATCGTAGGTCTGCAGCTCCCCAAGGGATCAGCTATACTTCATTACAACTACTCCTCCTACCTTTCAAGTGATGTTGCTGAGAATATTCCCCAATAAACTTCCTGGATGCAAATTTCCCTCTTAAGAGTCTTTTCAAGGGGAACCTGACCTAAAATAGCTAACTCAGATTTAAAAAGAAACAAAAAATTTCTGCTTTGTAGTGTTTTAATTAAGGTAACCCACTGTAATGTTCTCTACGGTAAATCTTGCTGTATGTTAACAGTTATATTTGATTAGATGATTCTTATTGGTCCTTGGGTTTACTAACTCTTGAAATAGATTTGGAAGTAGGATTAACTATCAGGAAACAAAATATTGAAACAAGCTTTTCAAGTGAATAGTACTCTACCATGTCAATAGATACCTTTTTTTTTTTTTTGAAAAGGAAAAATAATATATGTATACTTTTGAATTTGTAGCTATCCTTTTTCAATTTCCCAAGGACTAGTCCTCATAGCCAGTCACAAAACCTACCAGCCTACCAAGTTTTATTAAACTAGTCAATTTCCCTTCATGTGTGATATTCCCAGTACAGCATAGTGGTTAAAAGCCTGGCTGCTAACCAAAAGGTCAGCAGATCAAATCCACTGGCCACTCCTTGGAAACCCTATTGGGGTAGTTCTACTCTGTCCTATAGGGTTGCTATGAGTCAGAATTGACTCAAAGGCAATGGGTGTGGTTTGGTTTTAGTATAGGGTGATAAGAGAAATGAACAGTCCTCATTCTGGAAGCTCGCAATATTTATGGAAATTTGAGTAGCTGAAGAAATCATACATCCATACCCAGGTCTGAAAACACACACTGCCTCAAGTAGGAAGTCACCCTATATCCATCCGCTTTAGACACAAGACAAATGTCAGAGAAAATAATGCGTGTGCCTTGAAGGAAAGGAGGGTTGGTTAACGTATTGAAAGCCTGCTTACCACTACCAGCAGGGCTCTTTTCTCCTACCCCACTTCTCCAAAGGAAGGAAAGAATGCCTACACACAAGTGCCAATATAAAGAAGATGAGATTCAGGGTGAATATAAAGGCGGCACAGCAAGGCTCAGAAGTGCCATGTTTTTTCTTTCCTATTTTGAATTTTGAGCACAGGCTTGCTGTGACCCAGCACCAATGCACAGCAGCTATGAAACAAATGCTTAGAATAAGTCAACATACTTGCACTATTCACAAGGGTTTATAGAGTCTTTGGCTATATGCCATAAATTACAAAGAAGAGTATTATGAAATTGCTCTAATATATTCACTTTATAGTATTCTACATACACAGCCAAAGAAAGAATACCTGGGAAATGAGGTATGATTTCACCATCTAACTTGTAAGCAACTCCAACTTTGATTTCTGTAAACACATCCAAAATATCCAATTTGGTAAGTGCCAACCTAATTTTGGAAGAAAGAGCAGCATTAAAACAGAAAACTCATTAAGGCCTTAACATCTAATACAATGAGGGATTAGAGGAAAATCCACATAAAGCTAAAAGTTCCAAAGCAATTCTAAAAACAGATTAGGATTATATTTTAAAGCATGCCACACATAAAACACTAGTGGACAATACACTGATGTGTGTTCTTCATAATATTAAAAAAGACTCAACTGACCCACCATTGAGTTACTTTTCTAGTAACTGTAACAGAGTTACACTGATTAATCCACACACTCTTGCTTAGCTTTCTTATGACTGATCAACAACACATACTTGCAGGAGGGCTACCTGGAGTTAAGGATGCAGTCATTCTATGGCCATGAAACACAGCAACACTCACTGTTCAACATGGATCATCACCAGAGTTCACTAGATCTATGTACATTTACAAACATGCCAATCACCCCTCCTTTCTTCACTCTGATTACCAACATTTCCACCCTCTGGGCAGAAATTGTCAAAGGGGAGTGAGGAAACCACATCAAGGACCTCTTCATGATACTTCAAAATCTCCCAATTAACTGACTGGAAAACAGGGTTTTAAGGGAAAATCTGTAGAAATTAGATAAAATACTAGGTTTGAGATTCTTGTCCACGACTTTTTTATCCTTTAGTTTCATTACTTGCAAAAAGTTAGTAAGCCTAATTAGTACAGATAGGGATATATTTATGTCTTTATGTTAATAACAGCTAACTTTTACTGAGCACTTTCAATGTGCCAGGTAGTGTTACATGCTTCCACTACATTTCTTGCTTAATTATCAAAACCTCTATGTAGTGGATAATGCTGTTAGCTTGATTTTAAAGACGACAGAACTGAGAAGAGAAAGATTAACTTGCTCCAAGTTAACACAGCCATAATGCACGGACCTGAGCTTTGAATTCAGGGAGTTAGACACCAAGCCTGTGCTCAAAATCACTACGTACGCTGTCTGCCCTGATTCTCTTCCCAACCTTGGATGTCTAAGAGAATAATTTGGGTCCCTCTCCTTATGTACCCTCCCCTCTATATCCTGGTCCACTTCTACCTCAAACTACAATTTCAGCTCAAAAGCCAAAGAGTGATATTTTTCAGGTAGGTACTGTCTCAAGTTTTCACCCCACAAAATTAAAACTGTGGTCATGAACTGTCCTATTATTTCCTGAAATAAATGTTTCTGCAGAATACTCACGCAGTAAATCCATTAATCATGTGAACATATTTGAGTGAAACAAGGTCCAACCAGCCACATCGTCTTTTCCTTCCAGTTGTCACACCAAACTCTCTACCCCTTGTTTGTAATAGTTCTCCAGTTTCCTAGGGAACAGACAAGAGAACTTAGGATTAAAATACCAGTGCTATACAGCTAGTAGAATTATACTAAAGATGAGAAAAAAAGTCTAAGGCCTCTTTAAGGTGCCCTGGTGGTCCAATGGTTGGGCACTAAGCTGCTAACCAAAAGGACAGCAGTTTGAATCCACTAGCTGCTCTGCAGGGAAAAAAGGCCTGGCACTCTGCTCCCATAAAGATTACAGCCTAGGAAACCCTATGGGGCAGTTCTATTCTGTCCTATAGGGCCACTACAAGCCAGAATCGACTTGACCGCGTACAACAACAAAGCTTCTTTGAGATAAAGATCAGAAAATAACCAAATGCCTGAAATGCAAGTTGAAGACAGAATTCCACAGAGACAATAGGTTTAATGTGAGGAAGGCATTATTGGAATAGATCCATTTTGGGCTTTATTTTTTACCAAAAAATTATACCATGTTATGTATGTAATTTCCTAGGATTTGGATTGACATATTAAAGACCAACCAAATGTTACATATTAAAAAGTAGTTACGAAGTATTTATTAAAATAGACAAATTAAACAAATTGTTCCAACAACAACCCTGGTTTTTCCTGACTGAAAACCATTAGGCAAATTCACATCTAATAGCTAGTTGTTAATGGGTGGTACAAACTGTTTGCACTCGCCTACTAACTGAAAGGTTGGCAGTCTGAATCTACCCATTGGCACCATGGAAGGAAGGCCTCGGGACCTGCTTCAATAGAGATTGCAGCCAAGAAAACCTTTCGGAGCTCAGTTCTATTCTGTAACACGTGGGGTCACCAGGAGCTGGAAATAACTCAACAGCAACAGGTTTGGTTTTGGTTTTTCAATATCACAATACCCTTCTGAACAGAATTAAGGTTGAAAATAATTTTCAAAGATCCAATAAGCTACAGTCACTCCCTATAATGTAATTTTCCTATCTATGATTTAACCTATCTCCTAACTTGCACCTTTCTTATTGTTATTCTTATTGCCTCTTATAATCTGGTATCATTATATTATTAAAAAAAAAAAAAAGTTGATCTGATCAAACTTACAAATGAAGATTACAAGGTACAAAAGAATTCATTAAAAAAAAAAAAGGAATATTGATTTTACTACGTTTTGAACTACAGTTAATAAGAAATAAGCTTACATTCTTTTGCTCTGTAGGAAAGGCACCAATACCAACTCTAGTTGTATAAGCTTTCACAACTCCATATACTTCTCCCACATTCTGAGGGGGCATACCCAAACCAGTACAAACACCTCCAACGGTACAATTTGAAGAGGTTACAAAAGGATAAGTCCCTAAAAATAGAAACAAACATTAAAATATAAATACACAAGAACATACATTATTTTTAAATAGAATTACTATTAAAATTCTGCATTTCAGCATATTCTAGGTATTTGACAGACTTGAGCATAACTGTAACCACCTTCTCAAAGCCTCCGTGTTTAATTCATTTTTTTCTGTAATAAGATAAAAAGCCAGATGCTATAGCTACAACTGAAGTGCTTATACTGAAGCAGCTCCTAGAGTATTTGCACAATTGCTGATTTCACTCTGAATGGCAGGTTCTCAACCAATGGACTAAAAAATAATTTAATGTTGACACCCTGGTGTTATTCCTTTACAGAGAATTATAATCTATAGATTTTAATTTATAACAAATTCATTTAATTTCTGATTTGAATATTTAAGGTGCAGCAGTCCCCTGGAGTGAGGGCAGTATCCTGAGGACCTTGTGATATTTTAACACTTCTCCAGCCTTTGATTCCTATCCAGGGAATAATCACAGAAATTACATGAGTAAGTTAAGAATGGCGTACTCTCCCCTGAAAGATCCCCTTCACACTTAACTATTCACTCTACTAATTAGACACTTCGATTATTTTCCATTATTGTTATCAAAAATATATATCTACTAAATATACTTATTTTAATTGGTTTCCTGGGGTCAAAAGCCAATGAAATGTCAATCACACTTGTCTTGACAGCTCATGTTTAATTTACACAGAATGGTCAAGAAATGAACGGGGTAGCAGTTTGAAGAAGCACTAACCCTCCAAAGATAAAGAAACGCTCTGAATCTATCCAGAAAGGCTCTCATACCCAGGGAGTTAATTAAGGTAAACAGACTTTCACAGATCTTAGAACATGAATGTTTAATATCAATGTATATTAGTTCCTGAGATCAAAATAAAAAGGTTGAATTAAAGTGTCATCCTTCCACAGGATTCATCTTACAGTTCCCGGGGGGTAAAGTCTAGAACTGAACCAGGAACTAAACGATGAAAATCACAATTTGCAGAACCCCAAACCCACTAAACCTAAATAATACTTTAAAATTATTCTAACGAACTACAAAACTTAATACATGTATGTTTTCCTCAATATTCCTTTAAAAACAGACTGACATAAGATAACAAACTTCCATTATTCCTGAATATACAAGCTAAAAGCTAACACTAGTTGTTTATATCTCTAGTACTTTAGGTTCCAGACAAGCTCCCCAGAAATCATCGCCCTTACCAAAATCAATATCAAGCAGTGCTGCATTTGCGCCTTCTACCAAGATTTTCTTTGGTGGTCCATGTAGGGCCTCATATAGGAAATAAACGCCATCTCTCACCATTGGTCTAATTCTTTCCATATAACCCTATACACAAAGATAAAAACCCAATTTCAATGTGTACCAATAAATTTACAATATAACCAATACAAGTATAAATTAACCTGATTTATGACAGTGAACACTGAGAAATGCAAAGCAGAATGGGGTTGGTGATGGTGCTAGCCCTACTGTAACAGTTAGATTAGCTTTGGTCTCTAGGGCTGATTCTCCAGGACCAGGAAATAGACATTAGGTTAAGAAAAAGAGACACAATGAAATCCAAAGGTTCTATATTAACCTCATTGCAGATGCTTGGTAACCAAGTACTTAAACTTCAGAAACCAGATTTCAGGCAAATAAAAAGTGATTATTTATATTATATTCCACTTAAAATTTTGTGGGGTATTTTAAAAGTTGCATTTATAATCCACATGGCTATGAACTTTGAAACTTGCATCAAAATGATTCTCAAAATGTAGTGAGAGCCACAAGCTACACTGTCGAGCGTGCAAATACTCAATAGTTGATTGCTAATAATCTTTTCCCACTGTATTCCATTATAGTAAAATATCTCAGTGGTATTATTAGTAGATATCAAATACTGTTTTAAACATTTGCATTAAAAAATTTCTCAAAAATATTTAAAGCATTAGTAATACCATCTGATTTTATAATTTAAAGATGTAATATAAACAAGAGCTTCTCCCAATGCCTACAGTATAACTCCAACAAAAATCTAGTTTCAACTTGTGTAAATAGGGAAATCCCAGGATTAACTCATGAACCTAAGTATGTTATACCCATCGATGAATGTATGGTTCCCTGTTGACTCCAATCTCTTACTTATTCCCTTTTTTATGCCTGAAATGACTACCATGCATCATGGTCCCTGTTCCTTAAGTAGTGGCTCAACGTATTATCCCCTGTAAGAATCTTCTTACCCATCTGTTCATTATTCATCTACTTCACATTCACATGGAATATTTATGGAACAGAAATGAAAAGTCATACCCATTCTTTAGCACAGAAATATTACCAAGTTGCTGGTAATAATTTAAAGTAATTGCTGCATGACAGAATCAGAGGGAGGGGGAGTTTATTTTAAGCAATAATTAACACACCGAAGTCCAAATACCGAACATTTAGAATGTCCTTTGGAGGTCATTTATTAGGAATTTGGTGAGTGGATAGACCTGAGGTCTGGAACCATTCTGGAATGGCATATAAGCAGGGATGGATTATTCAAGGTAAGCATACTGTTTACCTTGCTTACCAGAGCATCTATAGTGAACAATTTCACATTTTTTCACATCAAAGATTTTGCTTCTAGGTGTGGCTAGTAACTGTCTCTCTCCCCATACCACAGCACCTTCCTACAGAATCAAAGCCTCTTTTCAAATTTACAATCTCTGACAGGAATGGATTACCCAGTAAGCAAAGTAAGCAAGGGCTTACTTCTGCTTACTTACTAATTGCGAAACCCATGTGAAATTTGTCACTATAGATTAGTAAGTAAGCACAAGTAAGCCCGTGCTTACCTTACTTATTGGGTAATCCAACCCCTGCATATGAGGTTTGTACACTCCTATTCAGTTCTGGAATTGGCTGTTGATATTTACAGAAGAGAAGGAGTAATAATTAGATAAGCAGGAAACAGCTTGAAATTCACCAAAGATTGTAAGGAAACGAAAGGGTGGGGAGAATGGCTTGACTACTTGACTTGACTACTAACTAATTCAGGTGCTACTGACACTTAGTAGTTGCCAACTGTGTACCTAATTTTTGGCCCATTAATATTTGTCTCTGAAGAAAACAGTGAGAAAGAGATTGACCCTATGGGGCACCATTCCTAAACAGACTGGTTAAAGTTCTCTCTTACTTGTCCCTTTGCTGACATATCCTCCACATTTTTATACAAATCTAGTCTTCTTTCTGCTCAGAATTATCCAATGGCTTTTCATTATCTCCAGCATAAAAGCTAAACTCCCAGGCATTACATATGAGGCCTATGATCTGGTCTCTACTTCTCTAATTTTTATCTTTAGGAACTAGTCCTGCTCCCCACCCAGTACTTTGTTTAAGCCACATTTTGTGAAGTTACTCAAATAGGACATATCCTTTCAGGCCTACCTGCTTTTAGATTTTAAAAAGGGAAAATAATCCCCTTTACCAGTTCTTACCTACAGTACTTAACATGTTGCAACACTTTATCATACTATTGTAACTATTTAATGTGCATCTCCTCAGCCACAATGTAATTTCCATAAAGGCAGGTACCATGTGTTTTTCACTCTTGTACTTTCAGTTCCTAACACAAAGCCTGAAGGAATGAGAGCTCTAGATGCCGACTTGGAAAACAAGTGATAAAAAGGACTTGAAAAATGTCAGAAAGCATTACCTTGAGTTTTTGTAATTCACCTTCAATGTCTATTTCTAAAGTTGGGTATATAGATTTGTACTGATTAGCCAGAACTTTAAACCTGAGAAAGACAGAAAATCAAGGCATTAATTTGGCTTAAAATTGTGACTGAAAAATATCATTGGATTCAAACGACTTCTGTAGATGATCAATGGTCTTAATAGCAAGTTAATCCTCGAATTGAAGTCACTTTCTGAGAAATGCAATCAGAAAGAATCCAAACTTAGTGAATGAGACGCGCCACCTGAATAAACAATACACCCCAAATGTTTTCACTTAAGTTTGGAAATACCAACAATATGTAACTATATTTAAGGCGATATGTGAGTATATGCATGTGGGGGGTAGTGACTGAAATCTGTAAAAGAGGTAGGGGCTGACATTATCACCTCGTCTCTAGTATTTTTCCGTGGTGGTGTCCTGCCAATGCAGGCAAACAGGTGGCTGAAGATGGACACATGAGGTCATCGTTCGAGCTTTGACACCACTTGTTATTAAAGGCAACCAACTGACTTCCCATCGTGGAATCACTGTATGGCTTTCTGATGATTATCAGGCTTCCCATGGAGATTTTTCCACAGAGAATCAATGTTAATGTGGCATTCCTATTTTCCAAGGTGAGCTTAGCACAGGATAATTCACCAGCACCGGAAGCTAATTATTTCTGGGTGGGAGGATGTAACGGAGTCTCTGGACTCAAAAATCTAACAGTCAAGATCCTAGGACATGGTGACCCCACCAAACTACTGTGCTACACCCCCCGACAACATCCCTGTTTCTCAGCAAACCATCCAAACTCTAATCCTTAAATATAATTCCAGCTTTGTCTTCTTGGGGTGCTGCTAGCTGCTATTATATCACTATCATGTGATTTTTCATGAAATGAATCTGAAATTAAGGACCAATTAGATGTAATATTAATAACTTTAATAACCCAAATTAAAGAAAAAAGTCAACCACCATTATTTAACTAGAATGCTGATTTTCCCAACTACACACTGGTTTGTTTGAAATTCTGAAAATCCATTCCGTTTTTCCGTTTTGAAACACAAGTTAGTTACCTCTCAGAGAAGCCATCGAAGTCAGAGACAAGATCACACATCCTAAGTCCACTCCGAGCAGCTTTGGAAGAATACACTGGGCCAATGCCCTTTTTTGTGGTACCCAAACTTGAAAACAAATCAAAACAAGCTTTAAGTCAGACAAGAAAGAAGCAGTTCTCACAGTTAGATCATCACAAAGAATTAAGTTACATATGACTAGTTTCTGTTCATGCTACTTCCTGTTTGTTTGTTTTTTTTTTTCTCTTTATAATCCTATTTTCTCTGAAGCCTAAAAAGGAAATTCTAGTATTTCTTTCTCTAAATGTATGGCCTAGAATTTTAACATGAGGGTCTGGGTATGCTTAAACATACAAAAAAACACAAACTTACTTTTTTCCTGCTTGTTCTTGTCTTTGTTGTTCCTGGATACCATCAGCTGCTTGATGAAAATCAAATACTGGGGAGAGAAAAAAAATCAAAGTTTGTTGTTGAAACAAAGTAACACAGGAAAGCAAAACATACTGTCTTTTCAATTACTGAACTGAAGTTATAAAACCTTTCAGTCTCATTTCATTATGATAGATGAAATGGATAAATTTTTAAAAATGACATTCAGGGAAGTGAGGAGTAGTTATTCAGACAAGGTGAAGATTTTAACGAGTAATATATACTAATATGAAAATATGCCTATACTATTTTAAAGAAGAGTCATTAAGAACACCTTTTTTTTTTTTTTTTTAGCTCTAAAACTCTACAAAGCTCGGTTTACAAAGATATCCACTTTTCTTCAAATTCTGGATTCCGAAAATCTGCTATTCATTTTGATACTTCTTCACTAGTCCAAAGCTATCGTTATCTCTCACTGAAACTGTAGCCTCTTCACACTCATCAAAAAAAAAAGAAACGCACTGCCATCGAGTCAATTCCAACTCATAGCGACCCTATAGGACAGAGCAGAACTGCCCCCATAGAGTTTCCAAGGAGCACCTGGTAGATTTGAACTGCCGACCTGTTGGTTAGCAGTGGTAGCACTTAACCACTACACCACTAGGGTTTCCCTTTACACGCATAGGCCCCTTTAATCCAAACTCTTTAGTGTAGCCAAAGCCATTTTTCCAAATCACAAATATGATGTCACCACTACCCTGCCCTTAAAATTAAATGACTGTCCATTGCTCAAAAGGAAAGGAAAAAGCTATCTTAATATGGCCTCCTTGGATAGTCTGCCCTTTCATCTTACATCATACTCCCCATGCTCTCTTCCTCTAGTCATAGTGGCTTTCTTTTGATTCCTTGGCTACAAGGCAGGCGCTGTTCCTTCTGCCTGGAATATGCCTCTTCCTTAGTACACACACACACTCTCATTCATTTATTCACTCCTACCAAGACTCCAGGAGTACTAGGACCATGTCAATTTAATTCACTAGCTTATTTCCTACAGCAATTACAAGTTCTCAGATATTTACTACTGAATAAATAGTCTATACTCTGCAACACAAGTGGTCGCCATGAGTCGAAATCAACTCAATGGCAACTGGTTGGTTATGGAACAGGTATATCTAGAAAATTTGGTGTCCAACCATGGCTTTTTTTTTTTTTTTAACAGCTTCATTGGGATATAATTTATATACCAAAATTTAGTCATTTGAAGTGTACGACTCAATAGTTTTTTGTATATTTAACCATGCCTTCTTTTCGTTAACGATGTTATTGTTTCCAAATAAGTTGAAATGTGTAAATGATAAACAAGATGACGGATACAAAGTTCTTGCAATTAGTGGTAACATCTGTAAAAATCTTAGCAAGATCTATTTTTAAGTGTTAGAAGACTAATACTTTAATTATACCCAACCCAGTGCCGTCGAGTCGATTCTGACTCATAATTATAGATGGTGAAATTAGAAAGGTTCAATAAAACTCAGCCTAAAACCACCCCCTGATTAACTCAAGTCCCTAAAACCTTAAATGTACTCTTCTCTAATTCCCCCCTTTTGAGATACTACTAAAATTTTTTGTCAAGGCAAGTTTAATAACCATAGCTTTGTCTGATCAACAAGCTTCCCTAGTGATTTTAATACTGGAATTTTACACATCTTGCATTAGTTGGTTACATTACAGAAGCTAAATTTTTCTTGGGTGACTTAACACGATTCCATGAATCAATTATCTGTCTCAGTGTCACAGAACTAGGTAGCAGTAACATCCTTAAAACAGCACTGGCATATTATGCACCAAAAAACATCTACCAGAATGTTCACAGCAATATTATTCGTAATAGTTCAATACTGGAAATAACTCAAATTTCTATCAACGGTATAACAGATAAATGAATAATGATATATTCGCACGATGAACTAGTATACAACAATGAAAAATAATAATTTTCACAGCTTCATGTAACAGCTCATAGATATAATGTTGGGTGGAAGCCAGGTACAGAAGAGTATATAATGTATGATTTAATATAAAGTTCAAAACAGAGAAACCTAATCTATGGCAACAGAAGTAAAAGCAGTGGCTACTACTCCAAACCTAGATTTCAAAGGTTTAAAATATTTTAAATCTTCTCAACCATTTCTCAGGCCTCTTTCCCTCAATAAGCAACTCTTGTATTAAAAATTTAGTTAGAGATCCTGTGTGACAGGAACCAAGGATAATGTTATACATAGGTCTTTCCATAGTTGCTTAAGCATTATAATGTAAAGAATTGGTTAGCTACTTTCTTATTTTTAAATTTCTTGCAAAGACAATTAACTGTTTGAAGCAAAAATACTAACAATGCATGGTGGGGTTTATAACATAATGTAGCAGTGGAATGTACAGCAATAGCACAAAGGACAGGACAAGGGAAATGGAAGCATTTTGTTGTAAGAACCCTGTGTTATATACAGACAAAATGTTACATTATTTGAAGGTAGGCCATGATAAGTTAAAGATACATATCATAAACCCTAGAGCAACTACTAACATAAATAAAGCAAGAGGTATAGCTAATAAGCCAATAAGATGACATAAAAATTACTTAATCTAAAAGAAAGCTGGAAAAAAGAAGGGGGAAAAAAAGATTAGATGGAAAAAAACAGAAAACAAAGAGCAGATATAAACCCAACCATAATGATAATAACCACACTAAATAGTCTAAACACTTCAATTAAATGGCAAATTGTCAGACCAGATAAAAAAGCAAGACCCAACTATTCTGTCTACAGGAAAATGCACTATATAAAACCACAGGTTAGAGCTGATTAGAGGATGGAAAATGATACACCATGCAAATACTAAGAAAAGCTCTAGTAGCTATATTAATAACAAAGTAGACATCAGGATAAGGAATATTACCATGAATATAAAGAGGGACATTTCATAGTGATAAAAGGACTAATTCACCAAAACATAATAATTTTAAATAAGCACACATCTAAGAGAACTTCAAAGTACACAAGATAAAAACAGACTTGGAAAAAGAAAAACTATTAAAAAAAAGGGAAAACCTAAATACACCTATACCTATTAAAGAAATGGAATTCATAACTAAAAAACATTCTTATAAAGATTCTATCAAACATTTAAGGAAGAAATAGTACCAAGCCTTTCATAAAATAGAAAAACACTTCAAGACAAGGTACTACAACTAAAGAAAACAGCAGACCAATATCCCTTAGGATAAAAAGAGCACTACATCTTGACCAAGTGGTGTAGGGCACTTAGGTGCTGAGTGTATATATGAACAACACAGATAAACTTCTTTCCCTTATGGACACAACCTTGTGTGAGTCCCCTCCTGCTCCTTTTACTCGCGGAGCGAACTAACGCCTAGAATTGACTGTATTAAATATAATGCAGTGACTTTTCAGTAATAAAACATTTTAAAGAATACATATTACTACACATATCACTACTTACATCTAAATTTTAGTCTGAGCTTATCCTCTCTGGACTAAGTTCTCTTCTATCAGAAGTATTACTTTTCTTTAAGGACATGCATTTATAGAAAAGGAAAACTCTTTAACAATATAATAAAATTAGTTCACAATTGTTATGGTTTAGACAGTATTACTTTCCTGTTATTCAGCTGGTCCTATGACCCCTTTGCATGACTTCTTTGTTGTCGGTAGTCTAAAATTGTTAAGTAACTTGCTTCACCACTGTGTTATACCCAAAGATGCAAGCTGTCAAGTGACAGACTCAAAGTGTTTATAATGAAGAAGGGTAGGGAACCTAGCCTGGAACCCAGTTATATCATTATGTCATAGGTCACTATACTTTCTCCAAAAGACTGATATCATCAGCGTATGTTTATGTCAACACATAGTCAAACTAACCACCTGATATTTTACAGTGAGATCATGTTACTCAAAGGGTAGGAACTAGGTATTATCCTTATTTTGCAATCCTAAATTGTGAAACTCTGATTGAAATATCAAATTTCACATAGCAGGCAGAAGACCATTAGAAAGTTCTGCAGATAAGTGGTAGCTTTCCTCATCTAACAATTCAGAGCCTTACTTTTTCCACAAGATAGGGACAAAGAATACCACAAGACGATACCTAAAAACCATGAGAGGGAAAGAAGTTAAAGAAGGCTCACGGTAACAGAGTAAAATATGTACAAGATTAATGAGTACTGCATAGTGGTGGACAAAAATACTACGAAAAGTACTTATACTATTTTTCATGATCTATCTAGGGACTATCAGTAAGAATAATTAAACATTAATAACACTATATTGCTTCCTATATTACAGCACTGTAGTACCAATATACCAAAGTTCTAGGATAAGCTAGTAACCAAAAAAATATTTTAAGCTATTTAGGTGTCAGGCTGAGAGAATGGCTTTTTAAAAATCAGATGCTTAAAATGGGAAACAAAAGCAACAGAGATTTACAACCTCCTTCGCCAGAAGAAATAAAACAAAACCCTTTTATCCTTAATAAATTGCATGTTATTATTTGGGATTATAAAGCTTCTTTGTTTCTTTTCTGCTATTAATTACTCTGAAAATAGATGGTAATTTTGCTAAAAAAAAAAAAAAGAACTATACCAAGTACCAAAGCTCTGGTGGCATAATGGTTAAGAGCTCGGCTGCTAGTCAAAAGATCGGCAGTTCAAATCTACCCGTCGCTCCTTGGAAACCCTACCGGGCAGTTCTACTCTGTCCTATAGGGTTGCTGTGAGTTGGAACAGTTGCAATGGCACTTAACAACAACATACCAAGTACCATAAGGTCTCCACAGAAACCCTTCAGCATAATTACAATTATTACCAATGATTTACCTTTTTATAGTTTAAATACAATCAGGTGAGATACAAACTACCCATAAGCTTACTTAAGTTTCATGTAAAATATGCAAGTATCCCACATGTTTTATCTAGTTACTCTAACAAACAGCTGTAAGTCTTCAGTACAAAGGCTAACTAATCTACTTACAGACAACACACAGGATAATATCTATTAATATAATAATGTTCTGCAGTGATAATCAGAAACTGCCCTTTTCAGATTTTATAGATGAAACAGCACTTGGCAAGCAATCCAGTGAGGATGGAGCCATTTTCACACAAAACTTATGATCTTAATCCAGTACAGTTTAGATTAAATAAGAGTTGTTTTTGAAGACTATTTTACTCGGTTTCTATTATGCACAGGGTTCAAGTTTGTGATTGTTACTTGATTTCTGCCCTTGGCTGGGTAATACTATAAGAACCCTGATGAAGCCGCCTTTTAAATGGAGGTCAGCGCCAGAACCAGAGCAGCTGTTGCCTCAGGAGACAAACATATTTCAATATAATTTAAGGGTCTGGATCAACCACATAGAAGTTTCCAACATGGCTTATAGTTCTGATTTCTTTCATAATTGTATTCTCTTCATCATGTCACTGCTACTCAGTTCTATCAGCTCAGGAAGAAAACCTCAAATTTACTGGTGGTGGTTGGAATTTCTTCTAGAATCTAGTTTGCTCCATTGGAGAAGCCAGTCTGAATAAAGTCTAAATCATTTAAAAAGCAATCTTATTACATTCTTGAGATTCCTCAGATAGCATACCTACTTTTACATGCATATTATTATATGAAATAAATGCTGTTTGTATTTTCATATGGCTTATTTTTAAATAAGCTTATGTCTCATAAAATACTGCTTATATTATTAATTTGCTTAGCTAACCCTTTCTTCAGAAATAGGCAAGAGCCTGTTGTGTGCTGGTTGAATCAATTTTGACTCAAGCAATCCTACAGGACAGAGCAGAACTACCCATAGAGTTTCCTAGGCTGAAATCTTCCCATAAGCAGACTGTCAGGTCTTTTCTCCTGCAGAGCTGCTGGTACGTTTGAACCGCCAACCTTGGGTATGCAGCTGAGCACTTAACC
Organism: Elephas maximus indicus; assembly: GCF_024166365.1. Taxonomy (NCBI): domain Eukaryota; kingdom Metazoa; phylum Chordata; class Mammalia; order Proboscidea; family Elephantidae; genus Elephas; species Elephas maximus. Next base: position 19,735,457 of record NC_064842.1, on the reverse strand, counting down.
ACTCCTAGCCCTTGTCAAAACAACAGAAACAATGAAAAAATCAATAGGGTATTATATACATGTATTTGGATCCTAATTGCTATAATCCATCCTAAAAAAAAAAAAATCCATCCTACTCGGTATTAACTAAAATTAAAAGACAAAATTAGTTATTAAATACTTTCATGAGATAAACTTCTGACAAAAAAAAGATGGCTGTAAATAAATGCAACATGCCCCAGCCCCTTACCAATATGAGCTCTGTCGGATATGATAAGCCTTTTTTCCCAGCCTTCCAGACCTAGAAGGAAGAGGGAGAAAAGATACATTTAACTGAACGTTTTGTACAATAATTTCATAACCTAAATTTCTTTACCAACACAATGTCTAAAAGTGTTTTTCACTGAAGAAACCCCTTTAGGGTTTTTTCTTCAGCAGAGGAAACATTATATTTATTAAGAATTTTCTCAACCATCATTCACAGTCTCATAAAAACTCTTATCTTTTTAAAAATGTTTTGCTCTAAAAAGCTCCAAGCTGCAAACCAGCAACACCCACATAAAATACTTCTAGAAATGTAAAAAGTAAACGGTAGAAAAATGCTTCCTATTGCTGGGGGCGGGAGAGAAGGAGAGGCAGAAGTTCGATAGAAAGGAGTTAATTTTGAGAATGGCATCCTTTCTTAAAAGGCAATTATAAAAAGTGTGAGCAAACAAAAGAAGGAAAACTTCCTCACTAATTCCTCCAAAGTAGTCTATTATTCCATGTATCACACCAAACTGTAATTATTTATTAATTTGCCTCTCCCTATAACTGTCAATGCCTTAGGGCAGAACGGATGAGTTTTCATAGCATGGGGCCTATCACCCAGTGAAGTGTTCAAAAAAAATGATTGCTGAATGAATAGATACATGAATTCAAAGAAAGGACAGAAGGACAAGTGGATAGGGCAAAATTCTTAAAAGTGATGACAGAGAGCAGCGTTTAGTATGGGAGCCCCAAGCTGACAAATGTGAAGAGGGCCTAGGACACACAGCCTAGGGAGGACAAGGGAGATGGAAGCAAGACAGGGTTTTGTAAATTTGGAATTCGTTTTTAGGAACACTTGAGGGGATAGATTGCTAATACTAAACCTGAATGATAAATTTTAACAATAGTAATATTAGAGTGAAGCTGAACGGAAAGTGTACTAACATTTTTCTTCAACTGTATATTATTTATATTCTAAACCCCCCTCACAGTCTAGTGGAGTTGCTAAGTTGAATATAAAGATGGTTCCAGAACTCCAAAAGAGATTAGGCAAGGTAGGAATCCAAGGCCATTTTCTAAAAGGAGATACTGCATACGAGGAGCATGTCCTTTATTTGGAGGCAAGAGCCTGAACGACCCTCCTCTCACCTGAGTTGTAAAACCAAGTGAGAGCTCCAGATCCTCTGACAACAGGGCTGACAGCACGCAAAATGGGCTCCAATGGTCTCCCTTGGCTGCCCTAAGCCAGTCCTCCATTTGGGAAGGAGAAGGATACTAACTTGAGCACAGGTGACAAAATGAATTTACTAATTTCTTAAGAGTTTTGCCACCAACTTAGAGCTACCTTATGATGATGCTTGCAGCAATCCTGGGTACGGCAAATCAAACAAAAGTTTGCAGGTTATCATGTTAAAAATTAGGACTCATATTTGTCTTCTGTTTAATACACTGATTAAAATGAATAAAATTTAATAACCAACATTTAAAATGTTTGTCCTACAACAATAGGCAACTTTAAAGTATTACTAAGACAAAAACGGTAAATTTGCCTGGCGTGAGCTCCTGATAAAACTCTACAAAAAATTACTGGTTACAAGAAAACAGACTTATCCTTTCATACCTTTTCCTTTTTGAACGTTTTTTTCTGCCTCCTCAAACAATCCAGGCAAATGAATTACCACACCATTTCCTAAAGAAAAACAAATAAATCTAAATCATAGACATTTACAAATATAAACATACATAATGATATTATAATACAGACATCTATTTGTTGATGGGTGCCATCGAATCAATTTTGACTCACAGCAACCCCGTGTGATAGCGTAGAACTGCCCCACAGGGTTTTCTAAGCTGTAATCTTTACACCAGCAGATCACTAGGTCTTTCTCCTGCAGAGCAGCTAGGTAGGTTCTAACTACCAACTTTTCAGTTAGCAGTCTAGCACTTCACCATTATACCACCCATTACCCATTGCCGTCGAGTCAATCCTGACTCATAGCAAACCTACAGAATAGAGTAGAACTGCCCCACAGGGTTTCCAAGGAACGCCAGGGTTTCCAAGGAGCGCCTGGCGGATTTAAACGGCCAACCTTTTGGTCGGCAGCCAATAGCACTTAACCACTATGCCACCAGGGTTTCCATTACACCACCAGTGCTCCTTATGATATAAATATTAATAATAGCCCTTTATCTATAATAGTAGAGGAGATACTTGGAATAATGGGACATTCTGATTTATTAGGGAGACAACACGGAAATGATTATAAGTTTTAAGTAGTGGTATACTATGAATATGTAATTATACATGGACTATAAAACTAAAATTATACTTAACACAATTTCAAATATCTTTGAAACAAGTAATTTTTTCAAAGAAACCAGTTATGTGGCTTTCAGCAAATCAAGCCAGATCACAGGAGGCTCTAGGTCAGTGTCTTTCAAACTGGAGAATCATATCCTATTAAAAAAAAATTAGTGGCCATAAAATCAATTAGCATGTTTTAAAAATTAAAAGACGAGAAAATGTCAGATTGTTTCACCTGTAGTAAGGGTTCAGAATCAATCTGTGAAACACAGACCTACCCTATTTTTTACTGTGAGTCACAGTCAAAGGTGGTTGAAAACCTGATTTGATGACCTAATACTTCTTAATAGAATTAAGGTTGCCAACGAGTACAGACAAATACAAAGTAATTACTCCAAAAGCATTACCACTAAAAGGTCCAAAAGAGTTAAAGAGCCAAAGTTAGGTATATTTCAGAAGGCACCGTGGCCATACTTTATAGAGGATCAATAAACCATTTGGCAAGAAACGAAATCAGTTTTGATAATGAAACATGAACATCATTATCAACTGAGGGGAAACAAAACCCTCAGACAGTCCAGGTAACACTAGGTACTTACCAATGAACGCAGTAACATTGGGGTTAATTATTCCACTTGGTAAAAGATGAAAATCATATTCCACAGAATCTACGACAACTGTATGGCCAGCATTATTTCCTCCCTGAAACATAAGAAACGGGAAAATTGAGCATGACATAAATGACAGAGAGTACATCTCCTTCCAAAGTGCATTAATAATTTATTTTCTGCTGAAATGTCATATCACTTAAGAAACCCAAGTATTTGTCACGTACGCTGCTTCTTTAGAGGCTTCAGCATAGCTTGGCTGTCCTCCCTCCAACGTCAATATAGCATGCTGGAGTGATAATCCAGGAAGTACTCTGGAAATTGGAGAATTCAGGTTTCAGGAAGATACGAAAACGTATCCCTTCTTCAGAGACAAAAGAGGGAGGAAAAAAAGCCAGTTTGTTACTCTGTTTTCTAGTATTATGTAGGGCAGGTAGAAACCCCAGCGGCATAGTGGTTAAGAGCTACAGCTGCTAACCAAAAAGGTCAGCAGTTCAAATCCACCAGGCGCTCCCTGGAAACTCTATGGGACAGTTCTACTCTGTCCTATAGGGTCGCTATGAGTCAGAATCGATTCGACGGCAATGAGTTTTTTTTGGCTTAGTAGCAACCTAGTTAATTATTTATAACAGTTATCTATACAAAAATATCTCTAAGATCGAGAACAGCAGTATATACAATTACCCTAACCCAATGTACACATTCATATACTTCCCATTGTCCTAAGAGCGTCAAGCAACTCCGTGACCTAAAGTTTGTACTCTTACATGGGCTCACCCAAGAAATCCAAGTACTCTTCCACCCCAATATTGGTTATCTCGCATCTCTCATTTATCAGTTTATAAATCAATCTTGTGAGTTTGGTTATTGTCAGGTCCCTGGAGCCTGCCCATCTCTGGCTAAGGTAATACACTTAGGACAAACCCAGTGCCCTTGAGTTGATTCCGAGGACAAGGACCCTCTAAAGCTCAGAGTTATACTATAAACTCATGATGAAACTTCACTTTATAAAAGTTAGCACCTGAACAGTCAAAAAAAGAGCTCAATATGAGAAGTGAAATCATAAAAGGTACAAGGATACTGAGGATTAAGAGGTAATTTATGCATATACAAACATATTTATTATGTTATTTTATTCCATATATATAAACGGTAGCAGACTATAAATACTTTGGTGGCATGCTTTTTTCAATTAACAAATCTTATCACTTATTCTATAATCTTCATTCTTTTAACAGCTGCATTGTATTCCTTTGCGTATGGGTGTTCAAGCATTTATTAAACTGGCCTCATAATGAGAAGCATTTAGGTTGTGTCCAATTTTTTACGATTACAAACAACATTCCAATAATCTTTCTTGTACATACTTTATTATCTTACACTTGTACAAATTTACCGCCAACTCTGATAGAATCCTAGAACATTATATACCAAAAGAACATAACTAACTTTAACTTATTAGTCTTCTTTAAAATAACTCACAGATACTACTAAAGACAATTCCTACTTGCTTTTTATAGTTTTTGTCTCCTTCATTGTAAGCCTTACTTCTTTAACTCTCATGACAATATTAACTTTTTTATCCCAAACTTCTGTGATTAGGGAAACTACCTCCAGACATTCAGGAATTAATGACAGCAAGAACCATGACAAAGAGATGATGATTGATTTCTTTTTTAAGGCAGGTGGTTGTGATTGGTGACTTCAAGAATTAAGTGGTTTAATTCCTTAGTGAGTTTTTCCAAGTTTCTAGGTGGAAAAGTTCAGCTGCAAAAGTCTTGAAATCACTCCTTAGTGCAAAGCTTGCTCACTTAAACACTAACCAACATTTTTTAATAACGAATGTCTTATTAAGAGTCGTTAATGGTTTTACTTAAATTGTTTGACTGAGCATGGAAATGTTGTTAAAAGATAACCATAATGGCCTGGACTATCCTATTAACAACATAAAAAAAAAACCAAACCCAGTGCTGTCGAGTCTATCCCGACTCATAGTGACCCTATAGGAGCACCTGGCGGATTCGAACTGCCGACCCTTTGGTTAGCAGCCGTAGCACTTAACCGCAATGCCACCAGGGTTTCCATTAACAACATACCCACTGCCATCGAGTCGATTCCGACTTGTAGCACCCCTACAGGACTGAGTAGAACTGCCCGATAGTCTCCAAAGAGCACCCAGCAGATTCGAACTGCCGACCTCTTGGTTAGTAGCCGTAGCACTTAACCACTACGCCACCATTAACAACATAGGGGAGGAAAATGTACGTGCTTACCGGTACATCTAGTCACTCATGCCCTAGAGGGAGTTTGAAGTACGGTACCTTCTAATCTCGAAACATGCTGCTTGGAAGAGTCCTGAGGTAAAACGAGCTGCCATGCATAAAGGATTTCATGATGAAATAATCTGTACATGAAATAAGGTTTGGTATACTGTCCTATTTCATCAAATGTGACAGTTGAAGCTTCAGTTCTGAAGTGTCTATTTGGATTGTGACCTAAAATATTTATAATTATGTAGACTGTGCAAAATTCACCTTAGGAGCTTGGGCAATTGTCCTTAAACACAGCTTATCCTGGTACACGCAGAGGCCACATATATAAACAGATAGCAAAACAAAGGGGTTTCAAATACGAAGAGCATCATTGCAGGCCACCACCTGAACTCTCACAGTCCCCAGCGAGTTACAGAGGAAGATACTCTTCTAATGTGTAAAGTGCAGGTTTCCACATTGATGAAAGAACTGCTTCTTACAAGGGCAACTCTATGTAGCGTGTCCCAGGATGAGCAGCAGCAAGGATATATTTGTTTAATCATGTTTAATGGTTCTTCTTGCTAACAGGGCGGAGGTCAAATGTGTTATATAAATGATGGGAGATATCCATATATATTTTGTTCTACTTTTAACAGAGGCATACAATTCCCTTCTCAATCCAAATTTTCCCCAAACCAAACATGTTTAAAAACTAGAAAAAAACAAACAGTATCATATATGCATTATTAATAGCTGTGTATAACAACCTCTTGCTGCTTTGCTAAATCCCCATAACAAGTACGATCCTAGTCACTCATGTAGTCTTTAATGCACACTTCTAATTATCATAGTTGTATGTTCTATATTACTACATAAACAGAATGTGCTTAATTAGTAATTGTTATGGAATAAAAAAGCTATGGAAGAACAATGTTGTCTTTCCAACCTATTATGCCAACATGGAAAATATTTTTTAATGATTCTCAGGTATCTTATTCATTGCTTTTTTTTTTAAACCATTTTTAATTTGAAATACAGCAAAAGATGAGCCAAACAAAAACTCCTATTTAAATCCTAGTATTTTCTTCCAGAAAAGCATTAAAAAAAAACCCAAACCCATTGCTGTCAAGTTGATTCTGACTCACAGCGACCCATATGCTATGAGTAGAACTGAGTAGACAGAGTAGAACTGCCCCATATGGTTTCCAAGGAGCGGCTGGTGGATTCCACTGCCGACCTTTTGGTTAGCAGCTGTAGCTCTTAACTACTACCCACCAGGGTTTCCCGAAAAGCATCAGAAGTCTACAATGTATTAGACTGCTGGAAAACAATTTACAAATAAGCACAACCCAGAACTAATGTTTCTCCATTCTTCATTTTCCTATATGAAATGAATTCCAGGACAGCGACAGGTTTTGCATGTTTGGTCCCTCTTCTCCCTTACTTTGCAAATCACAGTAAGCATTCCTTTGGCCATCCTGACTGATCCAGAGAAGGACACTTGATCTGGCCTGAGCCAATCAGATTCCTTCTCTCGGGAATTTGATTTTGAGTAGAGAGAAAGACAGGAGTGAGAGGTGCTGCTATCTTATGGAGCATTCCAAAGAGAAAAGCTGCCAGTTCCAGCTGCTCAGAGATCCCAGAAGCTGCCTTGATTTCAGGCCACCCTGAGGCCTGGCAGTCCTGCTCTTCCTTCAAACATGTTTCCACTCTGCCTAAGATAGGGTCTTTCTCTATTGCTTGCAAAGAATCCAAATGATTCACAAAACAAACTCACTGCAATGTAATATGGATATATCTTGCTCTCTGAGTTCACATCATGTACCAGTGGTAAATGAACATAAAAATGATTAACTGCTACATTTGTTCTTCCTAATTTGCCTTTTGGAAACCCTGGTGGCATAGTGGTTAAGTTTGGCTGCTAGGCAAAAGGTCGGCAGTTTGAATACACCAGGCACTCCTTGGAAACCCTGTGGAGCAGTTCCACTTTGTCCCATAGGGTCGCTATGCATCAACAGCAACGAGTGAATTGGATTTTAATTTTAATTTCAAGGTGGTTAGAAGACAAGTGTTTTGAATTTTCATTCCACGGCTCCTCAGAACCAGAGCCTGCGAAGCCCAACTCTAGAATAAAGTTTGGATCAGGAAATGTTGGTGTGTGTTTCTGATTAAGAAGCTCCAACGGTCCAGGTAAAGCTCATGAAAAAAAAACCACACACACACACACACAACAACAAAAGAACAACTAATTTGGAAGGCAAGAAATGGCATTCATTGGTCTGTAACAATTATTCCTGATGCTTAACTTAGTGTGCTATTGGGTCTTCCCCTTCCCAAATCACTGCCCTCCTCTCCGCCCCCAGTGTGTTTGGGATAGTGGTATACACTTGAAACAACGGCATCTCTTCCCCAGCAGAACCAGAGGCCCAAGCATCAAGGGCTGACAATTTCATGCTCATACCCCAGAGGCATTTCTCAGCCACTAGTTAGGACTCCTCTATGAGTCTGTGTGTCTTCCCTTTGCCCTTTCTAATCAGAAAATATGAACACCGTACTGTGATCATAGAGCTTGAAGTACACACCAATCGAGAAGTCAGAGTCGCCACTATGGATTACAGCAGAGAGCAGCCACGTTTCAGACCCCATGCCCCTGAACTACCCCAGCAACTAAAACAGGCTGCTATTTCTTGTCCCAGAGCCTTCAGACTTCCTAGGTATCCAACAATCTTTTGAGTCAATGTTCATTACCTACGCTGTTTTCTTGATAAAGGCTGTTAACACCTGTGTCTCCCTTTCCAGATGAAATATTTCACTATTCACCAAAACTAGAGCACTTACCAGTCCACAGCAATAATGGAATCATAAACAAGGATGACTGTTTCTATAAAAATATTCATGTAACTGCAACTAGCACGATTCCAAAGTACAGCAGGTTAAGTTACTACCAGTAAGTTGATCAAATTCAACTATTCAGCAGTAACCTGATACATGATAGGAACAGAAAACATATACAGGGTATTTGAATTTCTTTTCAGTAAACACATCCAAGTGCCCTGCTCAGTTACCTTTTAAAGGCTTAACACCCACTTTACATTACTATGATTAATTTCCAATTTCAAACACATATAAATGCCACAAAAATGATGGAAATCTCAGGTACCCTTATTTTACACCTTAAATTGTCATGAACAACTTGGAAAGGGGCGCTGCCTTGGAGGATCTTAGATCCCTTATTAAGAAGCTTCAGATTCCAGGTACCAAACTCTAACATACACACTCACTAGAGTCATAAACGTGAAGATCAGACATACAACCAAAAAAAACCCACACACATAAACCACTAATTCGCCGAGTTATTAAATTCATGAAGGTATTTTCTTAAAAACATGCTGAAATTGAACTGCAAGTTTCATTTCAAAAGAAAGCTTTCTACCATTAATAAAATCCTTACTTTAAAAAGAATTATAAACAACTTGATACTGACAAAAGTTCTAGCCTTAAAAATTTCATGGACCTGCTATTTTTTAAGTAGAATTTTATTATAATGAATTAAACATAATTAAAAGTTGGTTCATACAGTCCTGGAGCAGAGTAGCCACCAGAACTCCCTCTACTTATTTTCATTGCTTCAACCAAGCAATGCTGAATACCTCAATTTCCCTTTTTCTATTGATAAAAGTATTGTAATAGTCACCCATCTTCACTCATCAATATGTAGGTTATTCACAATAATATTTGAGGTCAAAATCTCACATAAAAAAACAAACAAAACCCAGTGCCATCAAGTCGATTCCAACTCATAGCGATCCTATCTCACATAGTCCCCAAAAATAATATAACTAGACTTGTATCCAGTTTTAGTACAAAGCTATTAAATACATACCAATTTACTGCTCACTCTAGATTTGTTCTAGGCAATAGTTTTTCCTAGACACCTGAAGCACCACCGAGATGATCCCATATAACTTAAAAATTCATGTGTCAAAAGTAGAGGTGATGGTATATCATATATACTAACATGATAGATTTAAATAGTGAACAACCCAGGACAACTTCACTGGCCAAACTTTTTGAGATCTACCAACCACAGCAGAAAAAGACTATTTTCTAGAATTACATGACATTCAAGTGAAATATACTAAGGAGATATATGAAAACAATAAAAATATCGGCTATCTATTTTTGCACAGATACAAGAGATATGACTTTAACAGAAACAAAGCTTTCCAACATAATGGTGCAATATAAAAAATAATAGTTAAAATACTAAATAACAATTATTAATCCAAGGAATGCTGGAGATTCCACCTTAAATTCACATCAACAGTCAAATTGTCCAGGGAGATGTTAAAATAATTCACAGGAAAGGTTAACTGATTTCCGAGATATTTCTTGGAGTAATCTAGCCACCCCATAAACATCTCTTGATTATTTCCTCTCTGCACTACATTGTACTAGGTACTCTGAAAGAAAACAAAACAAGAAAGGAGTCCACTTTTTGAGAAAACTTACATTCTAGTTGGGAAAGCACAGTAATCAAAGACAGCAAGATTTAACCAAGTATACCAGATATTGGTATACACTTACATACTTGGAAAATACTATAAACTATATAAAACACAGCCTTGATAGAAAACACAGGAATAGCAATTATCTATAAACCTGGAAGAATGGTTTCCCATTAATAAAATGCTAATTCTCTACCATCTTTAAAATTATGGGAAGTGGGTTGGGAGACAATTTTAAGCATACAAGATCAAGGCATTAAACAACACCGCAGCTATTTCTTTTAAAGTGTTTTTCAACCTTTATATTTCAAGGAGGCAGTCTGTTGTCTAGTATGTCTTTTACTTCACTATCACTTATTAATATCCCTTTTAGACAAAGCTGGTTTTGGAGTCTTCCATGGATACTAGCATCTAGACAAGAATTAGTAACATTTTTGCACTGTGTTTATTTTTACAGTAAGCTTTTATCTATAGCAAATTAGATGGCATACTTTCCCTTTATAATTAATTTTAGTTAATATTTTCTCTTTACATTAACTTTAAAACCCTGCAAAAACCACAAAGGGAACACTGCTCTAACCATTCCTGATTACAGGCAACCTTATGCCTCACTGTAACAAGACCACCAAGTTTTCTTTCTTCAAGAACAAAAAAGCCTTTGCTTAAGGCCTGGTGTAAACAAAGTCTCTACAAGTTTCTACTCAACAAAATAAAGGAAACAAAGTATAGTATTTTACTTTGAGAGGATCTGGAGGGAAAACAGTGATATTTAGGCTTCCTTTCAAATCGACTTTGAGCTGCCAGAAAGTGGTCTTCCAGTTCCCATACTTTAACCACTTGAAAAACTTGTACTAGTACCAAGCGTAGCCGCCACCCATCTGTCAGCGCGTGTTGCTATGATGCTCAACAGGTTTCAGTGGCACTTCCAGACTAAGACAGCCTAGGAAGAAAGGCCTGGTGATCTACTTCCAAAAAATTAGCCAGTGAAAACCTTATGGATCACAAGAGTCGGATCCCATTGTGCATGGGGTTGCTATGAGTTTGGGGCTGACTCCACAGCAGCTAACAAGTACCCTTCTCTAATATTTCAGGGAGAACTAACTGCTTTCTCCTGACCGGGCCCCCATGTATATATATATATATATATATATATATATATATATACACACACACATACATACATACATACATACACACATACACATATATATGCATATATGTACATATATATATAGCCATCCTGGTAATTACCTGTTAGCACAGCAGTTCTATACTAGACTGTGAGCTCCCTGTAGCGCAACCCCTACCTCTTCAACTCCAGGGCTACGTGCTCCCCTGTTGATGAATGGTAAGTCTCCTCTTTTTCTTAAAAAACTGTGCTGATTTAAAATTAAGGAATCAGCAGTGATTGTCCTTTGATGTGAGTCCTACACACTTATTTATGGATTTAGGGTACCCAGAAAGTTATAACTCCCCATAAATCCAGAATCTGAAAGATATAAGCCTTAAGTGCTATATTGATGAAAATGTCATTAATTTTGCATCTATTCTTTCCAAAAAGGCATTTTATATATTAAAATATATAGTTAAATGTAATGTTAGTTTAAAAAAAAAAACCATATTTTAAGCTATATACTGTGAGAAACTCATTTGACACTTCCATTGTTAAACATGGATACATTATGTTTACACTACTTTTGGAGAAATAATGCTGGATAAAATTTGAGTCCATGGTATGAATATGGCAAAAATCAACAACATTAAACTCTAACAAAGTATGTATTCCCAAAAACACACAAAACTTGAAATATCAGACAAGGCAATCAAGCTTAAAATGTCTTTCCTAATACTGGCTTTTCTCAGCTCTCTATACGTACACATTAAGAATTTCAACACGCTCCACTGTCTTCGTTTTTATATGCCAGGAGAACTTCATTAAGTAGATGTCGACTTACTCATACTACTGACCAAAGGTGAATCATAAAAGTGGTATGCTTAAATCTATTCATTACTTATCTACTTTTCACTAACAAGACTAATTAGAATCCTTCTAATGATCGGCTTTTAAAAAGCACTAGAAAAATGTAAAGGTTTTTAGAATTTATAATAGGGAAGGCAATAAGTCAAAAAGTTTACAGGTGAGGAAACTGGGCCTAACAAGTCTGCTCAATTATCTCTCCACTATCTTCAGCTATGGATGGCACTGGGTTTGGTTTTTTTTTTTTATCTTCAGCTAACATTTTAAAGCCAAACTTGGCTCCTTCTCAATTACTTCTCTAGGCTTTCCAAGGGCATCAGATCAGACTGATCCATGACCTCAGGATAAGTTCCATGGTGATATAATAATACCTTCTCCAATCTGCAAACCAACTCTAATATACTTCAAAGGGATATTAAAATTAAGGATTGTTTAGAATAAATGCTGTAATAGTTATATTCCGAGAACCTACTTACAACCCATAATGTGACTCAGCCTGAGCATTACTTTTTCGTGGTAAAGGGGATGCCAGGCGTGACATGGAGTACAGGAGCCAAGCAGGCCTCAGCCTCTCTCCCCTTCTACCTAGCAAGAAGTAGGTAGTCCCATCCTTCTCCCTCATAGCATGGCCAGACCTTAGGGCAAAGGTGGAGGCTGGGCTTCTGGAACTGCAAGGAAAGTAGTGTGGGGCAGGAATTCAATGGTAACACTTTTGGGAGTGCTTTTTAGGAAACTCTGGTGGTGCAGTGGTTAAGAGCTATGGCTGCTAACCAGAAGATCGGCAGTTCAAATCCACCAGACTCTCCTTAGAAAGCCCATGAGGCAGTTCTAGCCTGTCCTATAGACTATCAGCCGGAATGAACTCGAAGCCTGCAGGTTTATTAAGGTGTGCTTGGGTGTTTTTTGTTGTTGTTGTTGGGAAGGGGTGGAGGAATAGGAGGTTGTGTAAGGGAAGGAGAGGTCCTAGCACTGGTAATGGGCAACTGATGCAACAGCTATCCTGGCCAAGGAATGGGTGTGAGGGGGAGGTGGATTTCTGAATGCAGAAAACAGGGTAAGTCAGGGAATACGTCCATCAAGCTTTTCATGTAACTGTAATTTCCTTGTTTCTGCACACTCACATGGTATTCAATTGTAAGTACAAGGCTTCCAATCAAGTGAGTCTACTAACTTGTTAGAACACACACAAACATCATCACATTATGGCATGTACATTCAAGAACAAGAAATATTCTTGCAACCTAAACAGACAACAGACATTCTCAGATATTACCTTTTGCTTTGAAAGTGGTATTGCTCAAATATTTCAAACGCTGAAACTGGGGATAATTATCTGAGAACCTTCACAAAGGCCTAGCCTTTAGGCTGCTTTCAAAGCAAAGGACAAATAAGAAGAAAGGGTACACAGAAAACCACGTGTCTCCCGGTAGGAAGTACATTACCACTCCATTTCCCCAAGTTCACTTTCTACGTGCCCCTAACGATGTAGATATTTCTAAATACTAGATGTAACCTCCATGTGTTTACTTTCCTCACTCTTTTAACAGGGCAAGGATTTCTTCCTCTGGGACCAACAAATAAAAGTAATCTCTCAATATTAATTCATGGGATAACGAGTGAAAACAAGAAAAAAAAAAAAAAAAAAACGAGGCGCAAAGCCCAGAGGAGGGCTCTGATGTCAACAAACTGGACCGGAGGAAGCACAGCTCTGCATGCCCGGGGCCTGCAGGTAAGGGAGTGGCGAGTCCGGATTTCGGGGCGTTTCGGAACCATCCGATCCTACTTGGGCCCCGGGGTGGGTGCCGCTGCTGCGCCAGGTCTCCGCCCGGAGTCAGGGGCAGGCCTCGGGCAGTAGCTCCTCAAACCCGGACCCCACACCGCCCCACCCCGTCCCCGTCCCTAGGGCTGAACACCTCCCGGGCATCGCGCGCCTCCCAAAGCCTCTCCATCAACCCGCGTTGTCCTCCAGAGCCACCCTCTCCCCTCAGCCCAAGACCCCAGGTCAGGGGGTCCCTGACCTCCCGCCATTTCTTCAAGTCGCCGCGGCTTGCAGCAAGAGACAACCTCAAGGTGACACCTCCTTTTGGCCGGTAGATTCGGGCTCTGGGCCCGAGTTCCCGGGCACCGGAGGCCAGGCAGCCGAGCTCCGGGCCCGGTTTGCCGCCCCAGCCCCGTCGCCTCACCTGGCAGCGGCAAACGATGTCGGCGTCCTGCGATAGTAGATCCACCACCTTCCCTTTGCCTTCGTCGCCCCACTGCGCGCCGAGCACCACCGTCACCCGGTTCCCCCCGGGCCGCGCCCTGGGGCCGCCGCAGTCGCCGTTGGGCAGGGAGGATGCCGCCGGCTTGGTCTCGGCGAACGCCATGGTTCCAGCCACCAGAGCAGAGCCCGCAGGAGCCGCCGGGGAAGACTGCGCGACCTGAGCCGCTGTGCGGCCGCAAGCCACATGCGGAGGAGGAAGGAGCCAGCGGCCGGCCCCGCCCCCGCCCCCGGCCGGGCCGCCACCCGCCCGCCAGGCCCCGCCCCGCTCCTCGCCACAGCCGGCTCAGTGGGGGACCATCACTGCCCCGCGCAGGCCGGCGCTGGCAGCACCGCCCGGAGGAAGAGGCCCTGGTGGCGGCAACTGCCGCCACCCGGCACCGGAGGCCGCGCCCCTTCCGCGGTCTGGCGCGCCAGTCTAGTCAGAACCCTGCGAGCTAGAGGGAGCAGGGGCGGGGCCTCGAGCGCGCTTCTCGCTCCCTAACGCCCCGCCTACCCGCCCTTCGGCGTTTCAAACCTGAGAGGCGCGGCGGGGCGAACTGGAATGTCGGACTACAACTTCCGGCATGCAACGCTCTGGGCTGAAGGATGCCTTCTGGTGCCATAGTGTTTGCCATCTGCGGCTTCCGTCTCTGAAAGCGTGCGTTTTTAATGAAAAAAAAAGAAGTTTGTTTTTGTTAAGGAAGGAGATAGCGTGTACAAAACACAAAGGGGGAATTTCAAAATACAAATAGCAAAGTGTATTTGGAAAAGCAAAATTGGAAAGTATAGATTTGGGATTGGAAAGTTAAGTTCTAGAAGTGAGAGCGCAGATGGAGACAGGGATTCAAAAGAGCAAACTCGAGTAGGACAATAGGGTAAAGGACATTAGACCTGAAAATCTAGGAATCAACTAGAGTCTTAAGTCCTCTCATTTTACACAGTAGCAGAGACTCAAGAGAGGAGGAGTGAATTACGGATGTCTTATAGTATATGCCAGATGCTGTAAAGAACTTAGCTTTTTTAATCCCCACAACCGAATGAGGTAGATGGTACAATCTTTTCCTTATTTTACAGGGTTCTGGGGGTCTAAAAAGTGAGGTAACTTGCTCTAATGAGGCCTGAATTGGTACCTAGACAGTCAGTCCAGAGCCCATGTCCTTGCTGTATACATCCCACTCCCCTTAGTGTTTCAGTTGCAGCTAGATTCCAGAGTATACTTAACTTTGATCCGATGCTTTTTCAGCTACAATACAAATTAACTACGACATTGAATTCTGATAAAAGTTGCTTAAGGGAAAAAAGAAAAAGGGAATATAATCGTATTATATGTAATGTCTCCCAAATCATGTATATACTGTCAGGTTTGTTCACTAACAGTCCCCACAGCACATTTTCTACCACTCGTTTGTCAGTTTGTCGTAGTGTGGTGGGTACTGTGGTGGCTTGCGTGTTGCTGTGATACTGCAAGCTTTGCCACTGGTATTTCAAACTCCAGCACCATCACCCTTGGTGGATAGGTTTCAGCTGAGCTTCCAGACTAAGACACACTAGGAAGAAGGACCTGGGGGTCTACCTCTGAAAAAATTGGCTAGTGAAAAACTTATGAATAGTAGAGGGACATTGTGTGACATAATGCAAGAAAATGAGCCCCGCAGGTTCGAAGGCACTCAAATTATGACTGCAGAAGAGCTGCCTCCTCAAAGTAGAATTGACCTTAATTTACACCTAAAAGGAAGATGGTTAATATGGACTATTATTCAAATTTAAGCACCAACCACTAAGGGCAAAGATGAAGAAATTGAAGATTTTTACTAACTTCTGCAGTCTGAAATTGATCAAACATGCAATAAAGATGCATTGATAAGTACTGGTGATTGGAATTCAAAAGCTGGAAACAAGAATCAGCAGTTGGAAAATACCGCCTTGGTGAGAGAAATGATGGCGGAGACTGCATGATAGAATTTTGCTAGACAAATGACTTCTTCATTGCAAATACCTTTTCTCAATAACATAAACAATGACTATACATGTAGACCTTGCCACATGGAATACACAGGAATCAAATCAACTACATCTGTGGAAAGAAACAACGGAGAAGCTCAATATCGTTAGTCAGAACAAGGCCGGGGACTGACTGTGGAAGTGGAAGCTGAAAAAAAATTAGAGCAAGTCCACAAGAGCCAAAATACAACCTTGAGTATATCCCATCCGAATTTAGAGACTATCTCAAGAATAGATTTGATGCATTGAACAATAATGACCGAAGACCAGACACTCTGTGGAATGTCATCAAGGACATCACACATGAAGAAAGCAAGAGGTCATTAAAAAGATAGGAAAGAAAGAAAAGACTAAAAAGGATATCAGAAGAGACCCTGAAACTTGCTCTTGAACATAGCTAAAGCAAAAGGAAGAAAGGATGAAGTAAAAGAGTTGCACAGAAGATTTCAAAGGGCAGCCCAAGAAGACAAAGTAAAGTATTGTAATGAAATGTGCAGAGACCTGGAGTTAGAAAACCAAAAGAACAGAACAGGCTTGGCATCTCTCAAGCTGAAAGAGCTAAAGAAAAAATTCAAGCCTTGAATTGTGTCATGGATTGAATTATGTCCCCCCCCCCAAAATGTTTGTATTAACTTGGTTAGGCCATGATTCCCAGTATTCTCTGGTTGTCCTTCTTTTTGTAATTGTAATTTTATGTAAAAGAGGATTAGGGTGGGATTGTAAAACCCTTACCAAGTCACATCCCTGATCCAATGTAAAGGGAGTTTCTCTTTCCTCTTAAGAGATGAAAGGGAAGCTAGCAGAGAGTGGGGAACTCATATCACCAAGAGAGCAGCACCTGGAGCAGAGAATGTCCTTTGGACCTGGGGTCCCTGTGCCTGAGAAGCTTCTAGTCTGGGGAAGATTAATGAGAAGGCCGACAGAGAGAGAAAGGCTTCCCCTGGAGCTGCTGCCCCAAATTTGGGCTTTTACCATACTTTACTGTGAAGAAATAAATTTCTCTTTGTTAAAGCCATCTACTTGTGGTATTTCTGTTAGAGCAGAACTAGATGATTAAGACAAATTGCAGTATTGAAGGATTCTTTGGGGAAAATACGGAATGATGCAGGAAGCACCAAAAAAAGATGGAAGGAATACACAGAGTCACTGTACCAAAAAGAACTGGTAGATGTTCAACCATTTCATGAGATAGCATATGATCAAGAACCAATGGTACCGAAGGAAGATGTCAAAGCTGCACTGAAGGCATTGGCCAAAATCAAGGCTCCAGGAACTGATGGAATACCAATTGAGATGTTTCAACAAATGGATACAGCGCTGGAGGTGCTCATTCATCTCTGGCAAGAAATTTGGAGGACAGCTGCCTGGCCAACCAACTAGAAGAGATCCATATTTGTACCCATTCCAAAGAAAGATGATCGAACAGAATGTGGAAATTATAGAACAATATCATTAATATCATACACAAGTAAAATTAGGCTGAAAATAATTCAAAAGTGGTTGCAGCAGTACATCAACAGGAATTCAACCCAGATTCAGAAGAGGACATGGAGCGACTTATATCATTGCTGATTTCAGATGGATCATGGCTGAAAGAGAATACCAGAAGGATGTTTACCTGTGTTTTTTTGAATATGCAAAGGCATTCAACTGTGTGGATCACAACAGATTATGGATAACATTGTGAGAATCCCAGAACACCTAACTGTGCTCATGCAGAACCTGTACATAGACCAAGACGCATTCATTGGAACAGAACAAGAGGATCCTGCATGGTTTAAAGTCAGGAAAGGTGTGTGTCAGGGTTGTATCCTTTGACCATACTTACTCAGTCTGTATGCTGAGCAAATAATCTGAGAAGCTGGACTATATTAAGAAGAATGAGGCATCAGGATTGGAGGAAGACTCATCACAACCTACCATATGCAGATGACACAACCTTACTTGCTGAAAGTGAAGAGGACCTGAAGCACTTACTGATGAAGATAAAAGACTACAGCCTTCAGTATGGATAACACCTCAATATAAAGCAAACAAAAATCCTCACAACTGGACCAATAAACAGCATCATGATAAATGGAGAAAAGATGGAAATTGTCAAGGACTTCATTTTACTTGGATCCAGAATCAATGCCCCTGGAAGCAGCAGTCAAGAAATTAAACCACATATTGCACTCAGCAAATCTTGTGCAAAAGACCTCTTTAAAGTGTTAAAAAGTGAAGATGTCACTTTGAGGACTAAGGTGCACCTGACCCAAGGCATGGTGTTTTCAGTTGCCTCGTATGCATGTGAAAGCTGGACAATGAATAAAGAAGACTGAAGACGAACTGATGCCTTTGAATCATAGTGTTAGCAAAGAATATTGAATATACCATGGACTGCCAGAAGAAGGAACAAATCGGTCTTGGAAGAAGTACAGCTGGAATGCTCCTTGGAAGTGAGGATGGGGAGACTTCATCTCAAGTACTTTGGACATGTTATCAGAAGGGCCCAGTCCCTGGAGAAGGACATCATACTTGGTAAATTAGGGGGTCCTCCAAAAAGAGGAAGACCCTCAACAAGATGGATTGAAACCGTGGCTACAACAATGGGCTCAAGCATAATGACAATTGTGAGCATGGTACAGGACAGGGCAGTGTTTCCTTCTGTTGTACATAGAGTTGCTATGGGTCGGAATCAACTCGAGGGCGCCTAACAACAACAACATAGCACATTTTAAAAGAGCTCTGGGGGTGTAGTGGTTAAGTGCTTGGCTGCTAACTGAAAATGTGGCGGTTTGAATCCACCAGTCACTCTGTGGGAGAAAGATGTGGTAGTACGCTTCTGTAAAGATTTATAGCCTTAGAACCCCTATGGGGCAGTTCTACTGTGTCCTGTAAAAAAAAAGTAGTCAATATAAATCAGAGTCGACTCTGCAGCAATAAGTACAGCACATTTTAGCTTGTTACTATGAAAACATGATTCATCAGGTCAGTAAACATTGAGAACCTACTACAAACAGACTGCTGGGCACTGATGGCACAAGGCTGAGTAAAGGTATGATTGCAGCTCTCAAGGATTCACAGATTATTTGTGAACACAAGTAAACAGATCAATTACTATACTATGTGATATAACTTTGGTGTTTTTTTTATCTTGGTTTTACCAAGATTTTAAACCCTTTGTAAGCAAGGATACTTCTTTGTACTCAAGTGCAGGAGTTAGTGTTGAGTATATATCAACAATAATGTGTATTTATTGATGGCTGGTCCTTAGCAAGCTAGGTATGTTTTTGCTATTGCAGTGATTCACAAAGATTTGGCTGAAAGATACACTAAAGGTTCACCTTCATTCAGCCATCTCGGATTTTTTGTAGAGCGTTTGCTATCTGACTGCAAAAAAGCAGTTCTGTCCTTCCTAAGGAGTCCCTGGGTGGTGCAAACAGCTGGTGCTGGCTGCTAACTGAAAGCCTGGAGGTTCAGTCCACCCAGAGGCACCTTGGCCTTTGACATCTACTTATGAAGACTCAGCCATTGATAAACTCTACCGAGCACAGTTCTACTCTGACACACTTGGGGTCGCCAAAGGCATAGCGCGTAATCAGCGCCCAAGGGCAAGCTCACCCCTGGGTACGGGCGCCGAGGGCTTGGTCCTGGGAGTGGGGGGATGATTCCCTAGGCCCCCTCCCCCCATGGACTTGCCCCGGGGAAGAATGACCATTCCCTCCTCCGCGCCCTCTCGCTCCCGAGGCCTCACGCCCTGAGTTAGGACAGCCCCCGCGGCAACCGATTTGGTCTTTGCCTTTACTAAAACCCAGTTTACGTCCTCGCATTCCAGCGACTTTCAGGCCACTGTTAAGCCCTGAGAGCGGTGCGTGTGCACACACTGTCTCTCGCGGCCGCTGCCCAGGAGCTACGCACCGCAGCGCAGCGCCTGCGCCGCCCAGGAGCGCGAGAGGCCCGGCGGGGCGCGGTTCAGGCAGTTGGGCAAGGCTGACCCGGCGCCATGGCGGCCAGGGGCGTGGTGCTGCTGCTCTGGTGGCTGAGCTGCTGCGGCCTGGCCCTGTGGAGGTAGAGATGCGCCGGGCACTGCGTGCGTGCGCGCGGGGTGCCCCTGGGCTGAGCCAAGCGCCAAAGTTGGCCGGAGCTCCTGGCCAGCATGGGCGAGCACCCGCTGCGCCGGGGTACCTGCGGCGCAGCTTCTGTCACCCCGGCGCCCTCCTTGTCCCCGGCCCACTCACTCCTGCAGACCTCTGCCATGGCCCCCAGCTTCCCCAACACCGGCACTAGCGTCCCAACGCTCGGTCTTGGTACATTCACGTTGCTCTCCTGTGGACAGCTGAGCCCCTATGAATCCTTAAATTCGTTTAATTTTCTTTTGCCAGAGAGGAGCAAAGGAGAACCAAAAAGCCACCACCAGAGTTGGGGAGAGGGTGTGTGAATGGGAAGGACACCAGGGTAAAGGCCTTAAAAGTAGCCAATGGTTTATATTTGGTCGTTAAAGCTGAATGACTTGTGAGAAAGTGCGTAGAAACGTAATTTCTGTACAGGCATACCTCAGAGGGAAGCCCTGGTGGAGTAGTGGTTAAGTGCTACCGCTGCTACCCAAAGGGTGGGCAGTTCGAATCCGCCAGGCGCTCCTTGGAAACTCTAGGGGGCAGTTCTCTTCTGTCTTATAGGGTCACTATGAGTCGGAATCGACTCAAGGGTTCTGGGTTTGGTTTGTTTTTTTTTTTTTTAATACCTCCGAGATATTGCAGGTTTGGTTCTAGACCACAGCAATAAAGTGAGTCATGTGAATTTTTCAGTTCCCCAGTGCATATAAAAGTTATGTTTACAGTATACTGTAGTCTATTAAGTGTGCAATAGCATTGTCTAAAAAATAATGTACATACCTTAATTAAAAACTACTTTATTGCAAAAAAACGCGAACCATCATTTGAGCCTTCAGCGAGTCTTCATCTTTTTGTTGGTGGAGGGTCTTGCCTTGATGTTGATGGCTGCTGACTGGCTGGGGTAGTGGTTGCTGAAGGTTGGGGTGGCGGTGGCAGTTTCTTAAGACAACAGTGAAGCTTGCTGCCTCCGTTGACTCTTCTTTCACAAAAGATTTCTCTGTAGCATGTGATGCCGTTTGATAGCAATTTACCTTATCCATGGTACAGCCTTCAAAATTGGAGTCAATCCTCTCTACCCTGCTGCTGCTTTATCAACTAAGTTTATGTAATATTCTAAATCCTTTGTTATTTCAACAATGTTCACAGCATTTTCATTCACCAGGAGTAAATTCCATCTCAAGAAACAACTTTCTTTACTCATCCATAAGAAGCAACTTCTCATCCGTTAAAGATTTTTCATGAGATTGCAGCAATTCAGTCACATCTTCAGGCTCCACTTCTACTTCTAGCTCTTTTGCTTTTTTCCACCACTTCTGCAGCTACTTCCTCCACTGAAGTCTTGAATCCCTCAAAGTCATCCAGAAGGGTTAGGATCAACTTCTTCCAAATTCCTGTTAATGCTGATATTTTGACCTCCTCCCATGAATCACAAATGCTCTTAATGGCTTCTAGAATGATGAATCCTTTCCAGAAGGTTTTTCAATATATTTTGCCCAGATCGATCAGAGGGATCACTATCTAGGACTGCTATAGCCTGATGAAATGTATTTCTTAAATTATAAGACTTGAAAGTCAGAATTACTCCTTGATCCAGGCTACAGAATGGAAGTTGTGTTAGCAGGCATGAAAACAATATTAATCTCTCCTTCTACATCTCCGTCAGAGCTCTTCAGTGACCAGGTGCATTGTCAGTGAGAAGTAATATTTTGAAAGGAATCTTTTTTTCTAAGCAATAGCTCTCAACAGTGGGCTTAAAATATTCAGTAAACCATGTTGTAAACAGATGTGCTATCATCCAGGCTTTGTTTTCCATTTGTAGAGCACAGGCAGAGTAAATTTAGCATCATTCTTCAGGGCCCTGGATTTTTCAGAAAGGTAAGTAAGGATTGGCTTCACCAGCTGCATTATTTCCTGACAAGAGAGTCAGCCTGTCTTGTGAAGCTTGGAAGCCAGGCATTGACTTCTCCTCTCTAGCTATGAAAGTCCTAGGTGGCCTCTCTTTCCAGCATAAGGCTGTTTGCATCTACACTGACCATCTGTTGTTTGTTGTAGCCGCCTTCGTCAGTTATCTTAGCTAGATCTTCTGGATCATTTGTTGCAGCTTCTACATCAGTAGTTGCCGCTTCACCTTATGTTATGGAGATGGCTTCTTTCCTTAAACCTCATAAACCAAACTGCTAGCTTCAGACTTTTCTTGTACAGTTTTCTCACCTTTTCAACCTTCAAAGAATTGAAGAAAATCAGGGCCTCGCTCTAGATTAGGCTTTGGGTTAAGGGAATGTTGTGGCTGGTTTGATCTTCTATCCAGACCACTAAAACTTTCTCCATATCGGCAATAAGTCTATTTCACTTTCTTATCGTTTGTGTGTTCACTGGAGTAGCACTTTTAATTTCCTTCAAGAACCTTTCCTTTGCATTTACAAATTAGCTAACTGTTTGGCACAAGAGCCCTGGCTTTCAGCCTGTCTTGGCTTTTCACATGCCCTCCTCACTCAGCTTAATTCTTTCTAGCTTTTGATATAAAATGAGAGATATGCCTCTCCTCTTTTCACTTAAAGAGTTAGAGGCCATTGCAGGGTTATTAACTGGCCTAATTTCAAAATTGTCATGTTTCAGGAAATAGGGAGACCTGAGGAGAGGGAGAGAGGTGGGGGAACGGCCGGTTGGTGGAGCAGTCAGAACACACATAAGATTTATTAAGTTTTCCATCTTATATTTTTTTTTTTTTTATGGGTGCAGTTCATGGCCCTTTAAAACAATTACAATAGTAACATCAAAGATCACTGATCACAGATCACTGTAAAAAATATAATAATAGTGAGAAGTTTGAAATATTGTGAGAATTATCAAAATGAGACACAGAGACATGAAGTGAGCACATATTGTTGGAAAAATGGCATCAATAGACTTGCTCCATGCAGAGTTGCCACAGTCCTTCAGTTTGTAAAAAAGGCAGTATTTGTGAAGCTCAGTAAAACGAGGTATGCCCGTATAAGATGAGTTGATCTAGGGAATGATAACCTTAAAGTTCTGAGAGATACTCATTGCAAATTCAATATTCTGTTCACTATTCTCTAACTACTGGATTGGAAAGTGTATCAAAATACTTTAGAAAGATTTTCAACAATGCTTAAAATACAAATGATTAATGAGAAAATCCCACTGCCTGGATAGTCTGTTTAATGGAGATTTTGCTATAACAGTAATTTTTACCCTCTGATATAAAAATAATGAGCCCTGGTGGCACAATGGTTAAGCGCTCAGCTGCTAACCAATAAAGGTTGGTCATTTGAACCCACCAGATGCTATGTGGGAAAAAAATGTGACAGTCTGCTTCCATAAAGATTACAGCCTTAGAAATCCTACAGGGCAGTTCTAGTCTGTCTTATAGGGTCTCTATGAGCCGGAGACAAAGATTAATATCAAATTTTTAGAATACCAACAATAAATCAAACTATCATAGAGGTTCCAGAAGGAAGGGAACCAGGCACCTCATTGGACAGATGAAGGGGTCAAACAAAGAGAGTACCCCGTGGAGAGGGTCAGTGTAGTTAGTAGTGAGAAAGAGCAAAAACTTTGGATTCTGACAGAACTTTGTAAGCCTGCTTTCTTCTCTATAAAAGGAAGATAAAATATATCTTATAGTGTTGTGAGGTTTGAAGGCAATGATGTATTTCATGCTCTCAGCTCATGCCTGGCAATGAGTCAATAAATAATAGTAGCAGATAATATTAAGGATGGCCTGTGAGCTCAGGAAGCTCACAAACTTTATGTCGTACACCAGAGGTCAGCAAACTTTTCTGTAAAGGACCAGGGAGTAAATATTTTAAGCTTTTCAGGCTGTACAGTCTGTTGCAACTATACAACTCTGCCATTGTAGGGGAAAGCAGCCATAGATCATAGTCAGCAAAATGGGCATGGCTGGGATTTGGCCCAAAGGGCATAGTTGCCCAAACCTTGATCTACATTCATAATTGAAGAAAGTGCTAAGGTTTAATTAAAGATTAGTTATCTTTATCATCTAATGCTGCTATAACAGAAATACCACAAGTGGATGGCTTTAACAAAGAGAAATTAATTTTCTCACAGTAACTTAGGCTAAAAGTCTAAATTCAGAGTGCCAGCTCCAGGGGAAGGCTTTCTGTCTCTGTGGGCTCTGGGGGAAGGTCCTTGTCCTCAACCTTCCCCTGGTCGAGGAGTTTCTCCATGCAGGGACCCTGGGTCCAAAGGATGTCTTCTGCTCCCCGCACTTCTTTCTTGGTGGTATGAGGTCCCCAACTCTCTGCTTGCTTCTCTTTCCTTTTATCTCTAGAGCGATAAAAGGTGGCGCAGGCCCCACCCCAGGGAAACTCCCTTTACATTGGATCAGGGAGGTGACCTGAGTAATTGTGGTGATGTTACAATTCCACCCTAATCCTCTTTACCATAAAATTAGAATCACAAAATGGAGGACAACCACTCAATACTGGGAATCATGGCCTAACCAAGTTGACACATATTTTGGGGGGTACACAGTTCAATCCATGACATTAGTGAAAACAAATATGTTATTTTTTTTCTCATTGTGTTCATGATGTTGTAGTTGTTGGGTGCTGTCCAGTCAATTCTGACTCATAGTGACCCTATATGCAGAGTAGAACTGCCCCCCCCCCTTTTTTTAATCTTTAGGGGAGCAGATCACCAGACCTTTCCTCCTTCAGAGATGCTGGTGGCTTCAAATTGCCAACCTTTTGGTTAGCAGTGGAATGCTTAACCACTGGGCCTTCTGTATTCATAAACTCCCTGAATTTTGTTTTATAATAAGGTGTGCTTTTAAAGGACAAATTAAAAAATTTTTAACATAATGAATTTTTAAAATATTTTAGTTTTGTTCCCTGTTTTTGTGGAGCAGGGAGGGGAGGTCTTAAGAAATCCTTTCCTGTTCTAAGGTCTAAGAGGTATTTACCTATATTTTCTACTAAGAATATTAACATTTTGTTTTTACCATTTAAGTTAGGAGTTGATTTTTGTAAATGATCTAAGGTAGGGATGCAATTTCTTTTTCCATGTGAATCCAGATCCATTTTCCATTTATTAAATGGTCTTTCTCTTCTTCACTTGATCTGACATCTCACCTCTATTCTACACCAAATTCCATATGGGTATATGTCTACTTCTGGGTTTCCTATTCTGTTCTAGCCCATTGGTCAGTTTGCCTATCACTGCACCAGTACCACAATGTCTTAGTTACTGTTGCTTCGTAACAAACCATGATATCTAGGAAGACAAGTCTTCCCCTCCTGTTCTTTCTCAGAAGGGTCCTGGTCATTCTTGAACAGTTACTCTTTCACATAAATTTTATAATGAGATTATCAAGTACTGTGAAAAACCCTTTCCCTTTTGGGATTTTGATTGGAATTCCACTGAATCTATAGAACACTTTGGTAAGAAATGCCCTGGAGGATTTTATCTTAAGAATAAATAGAGAAATGTTCAGGTTTGTCATGCATAAATTCATTTAGTTTATTGCAAGGCAGTCATGGAAAGGCATGCAAGTAAGACTTCAAGACATTCATTTAGCGTTGGAGAATCAGAATTAACAATGACAATGCTAGTTTAAATATTAGAGTCTAAATCTTTAGATTTCAGGCTTTTACTTTTCACAAGTGGTCTCAGGGAGGAGACTTGACTACCCCTTGAATTCCGGGGAGGTCCCCTGTAGCTAGGGTGCGAGGTTGGTTGTGGCGAGCAGTATCTCAGCATGCTTCTCAGTCTTCAGACAGGGAGTCAGAGAGACCTTTTGCTTCTATCTTCTCCAAAAATAAGCAGAAATCCATAGCTTATATACCCTGTATGCTATCATGTTCAACTACAATTAGTATGTTTTATTGCCATTTAAAGAATTGTTGTATGACATACTTATGTTTTTTTTTAATTTATAATGTATTTTATTGCCAACTAAGGAGTTATCGTATGATGTATTTATATTCTTGTTTACTGCATGTTTCAAGGCCAAGTTAATTAAAAATTATGGGGGAGGCAGGGGCAAGATGGCTGACTAGGTAGAAGCTATCTCAGATCCCTATTCCAACAAAGACTCGGAAAAACAAGTGAACTGATCGCATACATGACAATTTACGAGCCCTGACCATCAAACACAGATCTAAAGAGTTGACCTGAGTGACAGGGGAGCAAAAAGCTGCGCCCTGAAGCAGCAACCACCTCTGGAACCAGTGACCTGCTCCACTGCCTTGAGCCCTCGCAGTTCCCTGGTGCCAAGTGGCAGGGCTAATTGCAGCTTGCTGAGCCAGGGCAGGCACGGGTCACAGCCCTGACCCCTAGCACCCTGGGGTAACCTCAGTAGACACTCAGCCAGAGTAAGCAGGCTGCACACTGATGCGCCCAATGAGAGAACGAGCAACCATGGGGAAGGAGCGACTGTTTTCAGAGCCTGGAGCCAGCGTCCCAGTCAGAAAACCTTGGCGCTGGGCTTTGGGCTGGGCGCAGGGGAGCTGAGCATGACTTCCTGAGACAGCGCAAACACGGGACACAGCCCTAGCCCCCTGAAGTGACCTCGGGGGAAGCCCAGCCACTGCAGACAGGCAGCGCAACAATGCGGCTGACAGAAGGAGAAGTCACTGGGAGGCAGTGACTGGTTTTGGAGCCTGGAGTGTGGCGTCCCAGCCGGGGAACCTCGGTACTGGGCTTTGGACTAGGAGCGGAGGAATTGACCACGGCTTCTGAGACTTTTTTCTGAGACAGCACAAGCACAGGACACAGACCTGACCCTTGGGGGCAATCTCGACCCAGCCAGCACACACAGGCTACAGGCCCCTCATAAATCTCAGATAAAACAGTCATCACCAAGCAAGATAAGTACTTTGTCTGTATTGCTGGGTGCTACTCTCTCCTATCTATCTGCTCTCTCCCCTCCCTGCCCCATTGGAATTTCCTGGGCCAGGTAGTGAAGTGCTCTGCAGTTTTTTTGTTTTTTTTTTTTCCTTTTCCTAACCCATTCTCCTGGCCTGAGAGAAGCACCTACTAAACACCCAGGGACAAAAAATACTTCCCTGACTTCCCAAAATTGGAATAAAAATACAGAACCAGTTCCAGCCAAGCATATGAGATCCACAGTTTTTGGCTTTTATCCCTACAGGGAACAAGGTGGCTATTATAATGCAAAGGCAATTCTGATAGAGATCTGACTGTAATTGTTTTAGGGGATCACTGGAAAGACAAGTTTTCCAGGCCTGATATCTCTACCTATTAAATAGAGCCCTCACTGATCCACAACGGGGAACTGAGGGCTGAAGCTCCACCCAGACCACCTAGCCACCTGCCAAAGGGGTCTGAGGATACTGACACCTACCAATCTTTAAAGGTACATGAATTAGGTACCTAAGGTACAGCTGCAGAGCCCACCCCCCAAAGTGCTTTAGGAGTAGAGGCACACCTACCTCACTGGCATGTGGCGGAAGGCTGTCAGCATCCTGCCCCCCCTGGAGTGTTAATCTCTGCTGCTACTAGAATCTGGTGCACACGACTATCACCACTACTTCTCTAAGTTGATAGGTGACAGACTACACCACATACTTGGTGACCCCAAATCAGAACACCTAAGCTGATTCTATTCAAGAATAGTGAATGGACTCTTAGGCTTATATATCTGGTAACAGCCCAAACCAGATGGTAATAGGACATAAGTGATTGAAAGGCTGCAATAATCAAGACAGCGCAATCTAGTAGCCCATCTGCGTATGTTGAAAGAAAACAAAACAAGATAAGACTCAGCAAATATAAAATAAATCATTACAATATCATATAGATGACTTGGAGACAGCAGTCAATATCAAGCCACATAAAGAAGCAGACCATGATTGTTTCTACAACTCCCCATATTAAAGAATCAAAATCTTTCCCAAATGAAGATACAATCTTGGAATTGCCAGATGCAGAATATAAAAAACTACTTTACAGAATGCTTCAAGACATCAGGGATGACCTCAGGAATGAAATAAGGCAATCTACAGAAAAAGCCAAGGAACACACTGATAAAGCAGTTGAAGAAATCAAAAAGATTATTCAAGAACATAGTGGAAAAATTAATAAGCTGCAAGAATCCATAGAGAGACAGCATTCAGAAATCCAAAAGATTAACAGTAAAATTACAGAATTAGACAACTCAATAGGAAGTCAGAGGAGCAGAATTGAGGAGTTGGAATGCAGAGTGGAGGAGTTGGAGGATAAGGCAATTGACACAAATATAGTTAAAGAAAAATCAGATAAAGGAATTAAAAAAAAAGAAACCCTAAGAATCATGTGGGACTCTATCAAGAATAATAAATTGTGTGTGATTGGAGTTCCAGAACAGGGAGGGATAACAGAAAATACAGAGAGAATAGTTGAAGATCTGTTGGCAGAAAACTTCCCTGGCATCATGAAAGACAGAAGGATATCTATCCAAGATGCTCATCGAACCCCATATAAGATTGAACCAAAAAGAAAATCACCAAGGCGTATTATCATCAAACTTGCCAAAACCAAAGATAAAGAGAAAATTTTAAAAGCCGTCAGGGATAAAAGAAAGGTCTCCTACAAAGGAGAATCAATAAGAATAAGTTCAGACTACTCAGCAGAAACCACGCAGTCAAGAAGGCAATGGGATGACATATATAGAACACTGAAGGAGAAAAACTGCCAACCAAGGATCATATATCCAGCAAAACACTCTCTCAAATATGAAGGCGAAATTAAAACATTTACAGATAAATACAAGCTTAGGGAATTTGCAAAAACCAAACCAAAGCTACAAGAATTACTAAAGGAAATTGGTCAGAAAATCAATAATATCAGATACCAACACAACACAAGGTCACAGAACAGGACATCCTGATATCAACTCAAATAGGGAAATCAAAAAAACAAATTAAGATTAATTTTAAAAAGAAAAAAATGCTCAAAACAGAGAATCATTGAAGTCATTATGTAAAAGATCACAATTAAAAAGAGGAACTAAATACAAGAGGCATAGATCTTCCATATGGAGAGGAAAACAAGGTGATATGGATGATACAAGTTAGGTGTTTACTTAGAAAAATAGAGGTAAATATTAAGGTAACCACAAAGAGGTCTAGCAATTCCATAATTCAAAATAAAAACCAAGAAAAACATAACGACTCAGCAAACATAAATTCAAGTACTATGAAAATGAGGAACACACAATTTACAAAGAAAAAGTGTCAACACAAAAAAGTAAGTGGAAAAATGAAATTGTGAACAGCACACACAAAAAGGCATCAAAATGACAGCACTAAACTCATCTATAATTACGCTGAATGTAAATGGACTAATAGTCTCAGGCTGGATAAAGAAACACGATCCGTCTATATGCTGCCTACAAGACACACACCTTAGACTTAGAGACACAAACAAACTAAAACTCAAAGGATGGAAAAAAATATATCAAGCAAACAACAATCAAAAAAGAGGAGTGGCAATATTAATTTCTGACAAAATAGACTTTAAAGTTAAATCCACCACAAAGGATGAAGAAGGACACCGCATAATGATTAAAGGGACAATTGACCAGGAAGAGATAACCATATTAAATATTTATGCACCCAATGACAGGGCTGCAAGATACATAAAAAAAAAAAAAAAAAAACTTTAACAGAACTGAAAAATGAGATAGAGACCTCCACAATTATAGTAGGAGACTTCAACACACCACTTTCGGAGAAGGATAGGACTTCCAGTAAGAAGCTCGATAGAGACACGGAAGACCTAATTGCTACAATCAAGCAACTTGACCTCATAGACTTATACAGAACACTCCACCCAACAGTTGCAAAGTATACTTTTTTTTCTAGTGCACATGGAACATTCTCTAGAATAGATCACATATTAGGTCATAAAACAAACCTTTGCAGAATCCAAAACATTGAAATATTACAAAGCATCTTCTCAGACCACAAGGCCATAAAAGTAGAAATCAATAACAGAAAAATCAGGGAAAAGAAATCAAATACTTGGAAACTGAACAATACCCTTCTCAAAAAAGACTGGGTTATAGAAGACATTAAGGAGGGAATAAAGAAATTCATAGAATGCAATGAGAATGAAAACACTTCCTATCAAAACCTCTGGGATGCAGCAAAAGCAGTGCTCAGAAGTCAATTTATAATGACAAATGCACACATACATAAAGAAGAAAGAGCCAAAATTAGAGAACTGTCCCTACAACTTGAACAAAGAGAAAGCGAGCATCAAAAGAATCCATCAGGCACCAGAAGAAAACAATAAAAATTAGAGCTGAACTAAATGAATTAGAGAACAGAAAAACAGTTGAAAGAATTAACAAAGCCAAAAGCTGATTCTTTGAAAAAATTAACAAAATTGATAAACCATTGGCCAGACTGACTAAAGAAATACAGGAAAGGAAACAAATAAGCTCAATAAGAAATGAGATGGGCCATATCACAACAGACCCAACTGAAATTAAAAGAATCATATCAGATTATTATGAAAATCTATACTCAAACAAATTTGCAAACCTAGAAGAAATGGATGAATTACTAGAAAAACACTACCTACCTAAACTAATACAATCAGAAGTAGAGCAACTAAATAGACCCGTAACAAAAAAGGAGATTATAAAGGTAATCAAAAACTCCCAACAAAAAAAAGCCCTGGCCTGGATGGCTTCACTGCAGAGTTCTACCAAACCTTCAGAGAAGAGTTAACACCACTACTACTAAAGGTATTTCAAAGCATAGAAAATGATGGAATACTACCTAACTCATTCTATGAAGCCGCCATATCCTTGATACCAAAACCAAGTAAAAAAGATACCACAAAAAAAGAAAATTACAGACCTATATCCCTCATGAACATAGATACAAAAATCCTCAACAAAATTCTAGCCAATAGAATTCAACAAAATATCAAAAAAATAATCCACCACGACCAAGTAGGATTTATTATGCAAGGTTGGTTTAATAGAAAAACCATTGATGTAATCCACCATATAAATAAAACAAAAGATAAAAACCACATGATCTTATCAATTGATGCAGAAAAGGCATTTGACAAAGTCCAACACCCGTTCATGATAAAAACTCTCAGCAAAATAGGAATTGAAGGAAATTTCCTCATCATAGTAAAGGGCATCTATACAAAGCCAACAGCCAGCATCATTCTAAATGGAGAGAGCCTGAAAGCATTTCCCTTGAGAACGGGAACCAGATAAGGATGCCCTTTATCACCGCTCTTATTCAACATTGTGCTAGAGGTCCTAGCCAGAGCAATTAGGCTAGACAAAGAAATAAAGGGCATCCGGATTGGCAAGAGACGAAGTAAAATTATCTCTGTTTGCAGATGACGTGATCTTATACACAGAAAACCCTAAGGAATCCTCCAGAAAACTACTGAAACTAATAGAAGAGTTCAGCAGAGTTTCAGGTTACAAGATAAACATACAAAAATCACTTGGATTCCTCTACATCAACAAAAAGAACATCGAAGGGGAGGCGGAGCCAAGATGGCGGACTAGGCAGACGCTACCTCGGATCCCTCTTACAACAAAGACACGGAAAAACAAGTGAATCGATCACATACATAACAATCTACGAACCCTGAACAACAAACACAGATTTAGAGACGGAGAACGAACTAATACGGGGAAGCAGCGATTGTTTCCAGAGCCTGGAGCCAGCATACCAGTCAGGTACGGCACAAGCACAGAGACCTGCTCCACCCCCCTGAACTAACCCCGGGAGGGGGACTAGCCGGTTCCACGGGCGGCGTGGGACGCAGCCGTTAGGAGAAGTCCCCGGGAGGCAGTGACTGATCTTGGAGCAGAAAGAGCAGCACCCGAGCCGGGGAACCGTCCCACAGGGATTTGGACTGCACGCAGGTACGCCATAAACACGGAGAGTTGCTCCACCCCCTGAACTAACCCCGGGAAGGTGACCATCCGGGTCGTGCGGGCGGCGTGGGACGCAGCCGGTAGGAGAAGTCCCCGGGAGGCAGCGACTGGTATTGGAGCGGGGAGAACAGCGTTCCAGCCGGGACACTCGGTCGCGGCACAAGCACGGGGAGCTACTCCACCCATCTGAACTAACCCCGGGAGGGGGCCCACCTGGTTCACGGGGGCGGCACGGCCACGCGGCTGGAGGGACGAGAAGTCCCCGGGAGGCAGCGACTGATTTTGGAGTCGAGAGTGCACCGTCCCAGTAGGGGAGCCTTGACGCTGGGCGTGGGGCTGGAAGCGGAGGATCTGACCGTGACTCCAGCGGGCCAGACCCCCCGGGGGCAATCTCCACACAGACAGCACACATAGGCGACGCGCCCGCGGGAATCTCAGATATAATAGTCTTTCCAAGCAAGACAAGCAACTCTGGCTATATTCTGAAGTGCTACTCTCCTATCTCTCTGTTCCCTCCCCCACCCTCCCCAGGTGGCTTCATTAACATCTGAATAGCCTGAGCCAGAGGGAGAACTCTGATAGGGATCTGACTGCAGTTTTTTTTTTTTTAGCGGATTTTCTGGAAAAACTAGTTTCCCAGTGATGGCTCGGAGACAACAATCCATATCAAACCACTTAAAGAAGCAGACCGTGACAGCTTCTCCAACTCCCCAAACAAAAGAATCAAAATCTTTCCCAAATGAAGATACAATTTTGGAATTATCAGATACAGAATATAAAAAACTAATTTACAGAATGCTTAATGATATCACAAATGAAATTAGGATATCTGCAGAAAAAGCCAAGGAACACACTGATAAAACTGTTGAAGAACTCAAAAAGATTATTCAAGAACATACTGGAAAAATTAATAAGTTGCAAGAATCCATAGAGAGACAACATGTAGAAATCCAAAAGATTAACAATAAAATAACAGAATTAGACAACACACTAGGAAGTCAGAGGAGCAGACTCGAGCAATTAGAATGCAGACTGGGACATCTGGAGGACCAGGGAATCAACACCAACATAACTGAAAAAAAATCAGATAAAAGAATTAAAAAAAATGAAGAAACCCTAAGAATTATGTGGGACTCTATCAAGAAGGATAACCTGCGGGTGATTGGAGTCCCAGAACAGGGAGGGGGGACAGAAAACACAGAGAAAATAGTTGAAGAACTTCTGACAGAAAACTTCCCTGACATCATGAAAGACGAAAGGATATCTATCCAAGATGCTCATCGAACCCCACTTAAGATTGATCCAAAAAGAAAAACACCAAGACATATTATCATCAAACTCACCAAAACCAAAGATAAACAGAAAATTTTAAAAGCAGCCAGGGAGAAAAGAAAGGTTTCCTTCAAGGGAGAATCAATAAGAATATGTTCTGACTACTCAGCAGAAACCATGCAGGCAAGAAGGGAATGGGACGACATATACAGAACACTGAAGGAGAAGAACTGCCAACCAAGGATCATATATCCAGCAAAACTCTCTCTGAAATATGAAGGCGAAATTAAGATATTTACAGACAAACACAAGTTTAGAGAATTTGCAAAAACCAAACCAAAGCTACAAGAAATACTAAAGGATATTGTTTGGTCAGAGAACCAATAATATCAGATATCAGCACAACACAAGGTCACAAAACAGAACGTCCTGATATCAACTCAAATAGGGAAATCACAAAAACAAACAAATTAAGATTAATTAAAAAAAAATACACATAACAGGGAATCATGGAAGTCAATAGGTAAAAGATCACAATAATCAAAAAGAGGGACTAAATACAGGAGGCATTGAACTGCCATATGGAGAGTGATACAAGGCGATATAGAACAATACAAGTTAGGTTTTTACTTAGAAAAATAGGGGTATATAATGAGGTAACCACAAAAAGGTATAACAACTCTATAACTCAAGACAAAAACCAAGAAAAACGTAACGACTCAACTAACATAAAGTCAAACACTATGAAAGTGAGGATCTCACAATTTACTAAGAAAAACGCCTCAGCACAAAAAAGTATGTGGAAAAATGAAATTGTCAACAACACACATAAAAAGGCATCAAAATGACAGCACTAAAAACTTATTTATCTATAATTACCCTGAATGTAAATGGACTAAATGCACCAATAAAGAGACAGAGAGTCACAGACTGGATAAAGAAACACGATCCATCTATATGCTGCCTACAAGAGACACACCTTAGACTTAGAGACACAAACAAACTAAAACTCAAAGGATGGAAAAAAGTATATCAAGCAAACAATAAGCAAAAAAGAAGAGGAGTAGCAATATTAATTTCTGACAAAATAGACTTTAGACTTAAATCCACCACAAAGGATAAAGAAGGACACTATATAATGATAAAAGGGACAATTGATCAGGAAGACATAACCATATTAAATATTTACGCACCCAATGACAGGGCTGCAAGATATATAAATCAAATTTTAACAGAACTGAAAAGCGAGATAGATACCTCCACAATTATAGTAGGAGACTTCAACACACCCCTTTCGGAGAAGGACAGGACATCCAGTAAGAAGCTCAACAGAGACACGGAAGATCTAATTACAACAATCAACCAACTTGACCTCATTGACTTATACAGAACTCTCCACCCAACTGCTGCAAAATATACTTTTTTTTCTAGCGCACATGGAACATTCTCTAGAATAGACCACATATTAGGTCATAAAACAAACCTTTGCAGAGTCCAAAACATCGAAATATTACAAAGCATCTTCTCAGACCACAAGGCAATAAAACTAGAGATCAATAACAGAAGAACGAGGGAAAAGAAATCAAATACTTGGAAAATGAACAATACCCTCCTGAAAAAAGACTGGGTTATAGAAGACATCAAGGAGGGAATAAGGAAATTCATAGACAGCAACGAGAATGAAAATACTTCCTATCAAAACCTCTGGGACACAGCAAAAGCAGTGCTCAGAGGTCAATTTATATCAATAAATGCACACATACAAAAAGAAGAAAGAGCCAAAATCAGAGAACTGTCCCTACAACTTGAACAAATAGAAAGTGAGCAACAAAAGAATCCATCAGGCACCAGAAGAAAACAAATAATAAAAATTAGAGCTGAACTAAATGAATTAGAGAACAGAAAAACAATTGAAAGAATTAACAAAGCCAAAAGCTGGTTCTTTGAAAAAATTAACAAAATTGATAAACCATTGGCTAGACTGACTAAAGAAATACAGGAAAGGAAACAAATAACCCGAATAAGAAATGAGAAGGACCACATCACAACAGAACCAAATGAAATTAAAAGAATCATTTCAGATTATTATGAAAAATTGTACTCTAACAAATTTGAAAACCTAGAAGAAATGGATGAATTCCTTGAAAAACACTACCTACCTAAACTAACACATTCAGAAGCAGAACAACTAAATAGACCCATAACAAAAAAAGAGATTGAAACGGTAATCAAAAAACTCCCAACAAAAAAAAGTCCTGGCCCGGACGGCTTCACTGCAGAGTTCTACCAAATTTTCAGAGAAGAGTTAACACCACTACTACTAAAGGTATTCCAAAGCATAGAAAATGACGGAATACTACCCAACTCATTCTATGAAG
Organism: Elephas maximus indicus; assembly: GCF_024166365.1. Taxonomy (NCBI): domain Eukaryota; kingdom Metazoa; phylum Chordata; class Mammalia; order Proboscidea; family Elephantidae; genus Elephas; species Elephas maximus. Next base: position 19,699,683 of record NC_064842.1, on the reverse strand, counting down.
CCACCATCTCCCTGATACCAAAACCAGGTAAAGACATTACAAAAAAAGAAAATTATAGACCTATATCCCTCATGAACATTGATGCAAAAATCCTCAACAAAATTCTAGCCAATAGAATCCAACAACACATCAAAAAAATAATTCACCCTGATCAAGTGGGATTTATACCAGGTATGCAAGGCTGGTTTAATATCAGAAAAACCATTAATGTAATCCATCACATAAATAAAACAAAAGACAAAAACCACATGATCTTATCAATTGACGCAGAAAAGGCATTTGACAAAGTCCAACACCCATTTATGATAAAAACTCTTACCAAAATAGGAATTGAAGGAAAATTCCTCAACATAATAAAGGGCATCTATGCAAAGCCAACAGCCAATATCACTCTAAATGGAGAGAACCTGAAAGCATTTCCCTTGAGAACGGGAACCAGACAAGGATGCCCTTTATCACCGCTCTTATTCAACATCGTGTTGGAAGTCTTAGCCAGGGCAATCAGGCTAGACAAAGAAATAAAAGGTATCCGGATTGGCAAGGAAGAAGTAAAGTTATCACTATTTGCAGATGACATGATTATATACACAGAAAACCCTAAGGAATCCTCCAGAAAACTACTGAAACTAATAGAAGAGTTTGGCAGAGTCTCAGGTTATAAAATAAACATACAAAAATCACTTGGATTCCTCTACATCAACAAAAAGAACACCGAAGAGGAAATAACCAAATCAATACCATTCACGGTAGCCCCCAAGAAGATAAGATACTTAGGAATAAATCTTACCAAGGATGTAAAAGACCTATACAAAGAAAACTACAAAGCTCTACTACAAGAAATTCAAAAGGACATACTTAAGTGGAAAAACATACCTTGCTCATGGATAGGAAGACTTAACATAGTAAAAATGTCTATTCTACCAAAAGCCATCTATACATTTAACGCACTTCCGATCCAAATTCCAATGTCATATTTTAAGGGGATAGAGAAACAAATCACCAATTTCATATGGAAGGGAAAAAAGCCCCGGATAAGCAAAGCAGTACTGAAAAAGAAGAAGAAAGTGGGAGGCCTCACCTTACCTGACTTCAGAACCTATTATACAGCCACAGTAGTCAAAACAGCCTGGTATTGGTACAACAACAGACACATAGACCAATGGAACAGAATTGAGAACCCAGACATAGATCCATCCACGTATGAGCAGCTGATATTTGACAAAGGACCAGTGTCAATTAACTGGGGAAAAGACAGCCTTTTTAACAAATGGTGCTGGCATAACTGGATATCCATTTGCAAAAAAATGAAACAGGACCCATACCTCACACCATGCACAAAAACTAACTCCAAGTGGATCAAAGACCTAAACATAAAGACTAAAACGATAAAGATCATGGAAGAAAAAATTGGGACAACCCTAGGAGCCCTAATACAAGGTATAAACAGAATACAAAACATTACCAAAAATGATGAAGAGAAACCCGATAACTGGGAGCTCCTAAAAATCAAACACCTATGCTCATCTAAAGACTTCACCAAAAGAGTAAAAAGACCACCTACAGATTGGGAAAGAATTTTCAGCTATGACATCTCCGACCAGCGCCTGATCTCTAAAATCTACATGATTCTGTCAAAACTCAACCACAAAAAGACAAACAACCCAATCAAGAAGTGGGCAAAGGATATGAACACACATTTCTCTAAAGAAGATATTCAGGCAGCCAACAGATACATGAGAAAATGCTCTCGATCATTAGCCATTAGAGAAATGCAAATTAAAACTACGATGAGATTCCATCTCACACCAGCAAGGCTGGCATTAATCCAAAAAACACAAAATAATAAATGTTGGAGAGGCTGCGGAGAGATTGGAACTCTCATACACTGCTGGTGGGAATGTAAAATGGTACAACCACTTTGGAAATCTATCTGGCGTTATCTTAAACAGTTAGAAATAGAACTACCATACAACCCAGAAATCCCACTCCTCGGAATATACCCTAGAGATACAAGAGCCTTCATACAAACAGATATATGCACACCCATGTTTATTGCAGCTCTGTTTACAATAGCAAAAAGTTGGAAGCAACCAAGGTGTCCATCAACGGATGAATGGGTAAATAAATTGTGGTATATTCACACAATGGAATACTACGCATCGATAAAGAACAGTGACGAATCTCTGAAACATTTCATAACATGGAGGAACCTGGAAGGCATTATGCTGAGCGAAATGAGTCAGAGGCAAAAGGACAAATACTGTATAAGACCACTATTATAAGATCTTGAGAAATAGTAAACCTGAGAAGAACACATACTTTTGTGGTTACGAGGGGGGGAGGGAGGGAGGGTGGGAGAGGGTTTTTTTATTGATTAATCAGTAGATAAGAACTGCTTTAGGTGAAGGGAAAGACAACACTCAATACATGGAAGGTCAGCTCAATTGGACTGGACCAAAAGCAAAGAAGTTTCCGGGATAAAATGAATGCTTCAAAGCTCAGCGGAGCAAGCGCGGGGGTCTGGGGAACATGGTTTGCGGGGACTTCTAAGTCAATTGGCAAAATAATTCTATTATGAAATCATTCTGCATCCCACTTTGAAATGTGGCGTCTGGGGTCTTAAATGCTAACAAGCAGCCATCTAAGATGCAGCAATTGGTCTCAACCCACCTGGAGCAAAGGAAAATGAAGAACACCAAGCCCACATGACAACTAAGAGCCCAAGAGACAGAAAGGGCCACATGAACCAGAGACCTACATCATCCTGAGACCAGAAGAACTAGTTGGTGCCCGGCCACAATCGATGACTGCCCTGACAGGGAGCTCAGCAGAGGACCCCTGAGGGAGCAGGAGAGCAGTGGGATGCAGACCCCAAATTCTCATAAGAAGACCAAACTTAATGGTCTGACTGAGACTGGAGGAATCCCGGCGGTCATGCTCTCCAGACCTTCTGTTGACACAGGACAGGAACCATCCCTGAAGACAACTCATCAGACATGAAAGGGACTGGTCAGCGGGTGGGAGAGAGACGCTGATGAAGAGTGAGCTAATTATATCAGGTGTACACTTGAGATTGTGTTGGCAACTCTTGTCTGGAGGGGGGATGGGAGGATAGAGAGAGAGGGAAGCCGGCAAAATTGTCAAGAAAGGAGAGACTGAAAGGGCTGACTCAAGACGGGGAGAGTAAGTGGGAGTAGGGAGTGAGATGTATGTAAACTTATATGTGACAGACTGATTGGATTTGTAAACGTTCACTTGAAGCTTAATAAAAGTTATTATAAAAAAAAAAAAAAAAGAACATCGAAGAGGAAATCACCAAATCAATACCATTCACAGTAGCCCCCAAGAAGATAAAATACTTAGGAATAACTCTTACCAAAGATGTAAAACACCTATACAAAGAAAACTACAAAGTACTAGTGCAAGAAACTAAAAGGGACCTACATAAGTGGAAGAACATACCTTTCTCGTGGATAGGAAGACTTAACACAGTAAAAATGTCTATTCTACCAAAAGCCATCTATACATACAATGCACTTCCGATCCAAAGTCCAACAACATTTTTTAATGTGATGGAGAAAAAAATCACCAACTTCATATGGAAGGGAAAGAAGCCCCAGATAAGTAACGCATTACTGAAAAAGAAGAAGAAAGTGGGAGGCCTCATTCTACCTGATTTTAGAACATATTATACAGCCACAGTAGTTAAAACAGCCTGGTACTGGTACAACAACAGGCACATAGACCAATGGAACAGATATGAGAACCCAGATATAAGTCCATCCACATATGAGCAGCTGATATTTGACAAAGGCCCAGTGTCAGTTAATTGGGGAAAAGATAGTCTTTTTAACAAATGGTGCCAGCATAACTGGATGTCCATTTGCAAAAAAGTGAAACAGGACCCATACCTCACACCATGCACAAAAACTAACTCCAAGTAGATCAAAGACCTAAATATAAAGACTAAAACGATAAAGATCAAGGAAGAAAAAATAGGGACAACGTTAAGAGCAAAAAGCTGGAAGCAACCAAGGTGTCCATCAATGGATGAATGGTTAAATAAATTACGGTATATTTACACAATGGAATACTACACATCGATAAAGAACAGTGATGAATCTGTGAAACATTTCATAACATGGAGGAACCTGGAAGGCATTATGCTGAGTGAAATTAGTCAGATGCAAAAGGACAAATATTGTATAAGACCACTATTATAAGATCTTGAGAAATAGTACAAACTGAGAAGAACACGTTCTTTTGTGGTTATGAGACGGGGGAGGGAGGGAGGGTGGGAGAGGGTTATTTACTGATTAGATCGTAGATAAGAACTACTTTAGGTGAAGGGAAGGACAATACTCAGTGCAGGGAAGGTCAGCTCAACTGGACTGGACCAAAGGCAAGGAAGTTTCCTAGATAAAATGAATGCTTTGCAGGTCAGCGGAGCAAGGGCGGGGGTTTGGGGACTATGGCTTCAGGGGACATCTAAGTCAATTGGCAAAATAAATTCTATTAAGAAAACATTCTGTATCCCACTTCGAAGTGTGGTGTCTGGGGTCTTAAATGCTAACAAACGGCCATCTAAGATGCATCAATTGGTCTCAACCCACTTGGATCAAAGGAGAATGAAGAACACCAAGGTCACAAGATAATTATGAGCCCAAGAGACAGAAAGGGCCACATGAACTAGAGACTTACATCATCCTGAGACCAGAAGAACTAGATGGTACCTGGCCACAACTGATGACTGCCCTGACAGGGAGCACAACAGAGAACCCCTGAGGGAGCAGGAGAAAAGTGGGATGCAGACCCCAAATTCCCATAAAAAGACCAGGCTTAATGGTCTGTCTGAGACTAGAAGAATCCCGGTGGTCATGGTCCCCAAACCTTCTGTTGGCCCAGAATAGGAACCATTCCTGAAGACAACTCATCAGACATGGAATGGACTGGACAATGAGTTGGAGAGAGATGCTGATGAGGAGTGAGCTACTTTTATCAGGTGGACACTTGAGACTGTGTTGGCAACTCCTGTCTGGAAGGGAGATGGGAGGGTAGCGAGGGTCATGAAAGGAGAGACTAGAAGGAGAGAGCGGGCTGACTCATTAGGGGGAGAGTAAATGGGAGTATGTAGTAAGGTATATATAAGTTTATATGTGAGAGACTGAGTTGATTTGTAAACTTTCACTTAAAGCACAATAAAAATTATTTTTAAAAAATTGTGGAAATTGTTTAGTGACATATTTATGTTTTTTTAATTTATAGAGATTTGATTAATACTACATTTCATTACCACAGAGTGCAGGTGCACAGCCCAGTTTCAAAAAGTTATTTACAACCCGCTTCACATACTTCTATTATCTCTTTTCAAGGTGAGGACAACTTCCTAACATCTTATAGTTAATGGTTAAAGAGCATTAAAGAAATAAATGTTTCTATTTCTGAATTCAGAAATCCTCTATTTTCTCACTTCACATTAAAATGACTTATACATAGGTGTTTAAAGGCATTATGAGAGCACCATAATAATGTAAAAAACATTACAGAAGCTTACATAATAGTGATTTATACATATGTGTTTTAAGAACATTATAGAATTTCAGAGATTAGAATCAGATGTAATTTGAAAGCATATAGAAATATACATAACAAAATGACATCTTTTTGAATATTAAATCTTCCTGTCAAATAAACATGGTGTGGCTCTATTTAGATCTGCAAATTATGGGTTCTGTTTCCTCTTCTCAGTTCTGCGCTTCTAATTTATTTATTTTGTGTTATCGTATTGCTTAGGACCTCAAATACAGTGTGGAGTAGATGTAGTAATAATTGGCATCCTTCTGTCATTCCCGATTATTAAGGGACTAGTATTAATGTTTCCCCATTTGAGAGATTGTTTACTCTGTAGATATTCATTATTGTTAAGGAAGTTCCCTTTAATTTCTGATTTACTGAGGTTTTAAATTGAGAATTTATATGAAATTTTATCATATTTTGTTCGTCTTTGAAATGATAATATGATTTTTTTTCCTGTTTAAATTAATATGTTTGGTGAGTTTCATTTATACAATTTTCTGATAAAAGCATTTTGCATACATAAGATAAGCACAATTTGGTTATCTCTTTATATTTGGTTGTATGCAATTTGAAAATACTTTCTTTAGGATTTTTTAATCTATGTTTTTCTTTTTCATAGTGTCTTAGTTTGGCTTTCGTGTTAGCATTATACTACCTTTATAAAATAAACTGCAGAGTATTACCTGTTTTTCAGTTTTTTGGAAGAGTTGGTATAAGATTGAGATTATTTGTTCCCTGAAATTTTTTTATAACTGATATATAAAACCCCTGAGTCCAGTGCTTTATTTAGGAAAGATTTTACTTAGTTTTATTCTGTTATTATTTTAATATTCTCTAACAGCTTAAGTTGAACACCTAGCTAATAATTTTCGGTCTTTATTCTTTTATAATACAATATTTGTTGTTGTTAGGTGCCATTGAGTCAACTCCATCTCATAGCAACCCCATGTATAACAGAACAAAGCATTGCCCAGTCTTGCACTATCCTCACACTTGTTGCTGTGTTTGAGTTCATTGTTGCAGTCACTGTGTCAGTCCATCTTATTGAGGATCTTCCTCTTTTTCACTGACCCTATACTTTACCAAGCAGTATGTCCTTCTCCAGGGATTGCAATAATTTGTTCAAAGTAAGCTAGATGAAGTCTCACCAGTGTCACTTCTAAGGAACATTCTGGCCGTACTTCCTCCAGACAGATTTGTTTGTTCATCTGGCTGTCCATGGTATATCCAATAGTCTTTTCCAATGCCACAATTAAAACATGTCGATTTGTCTTCAATCTTCTTTATTCTTTATCCAGCTTTTGCATGCATATGAGGCAATTGAAAATACCATGGCTTGGGTCAGGTGCACCTTCGTCCTTAAAGTGAAATCTTTGCTTTTCTTAACACTTTTAAGAAGTCTTTTGCAGGAGATTTTCCCAATACAATATTTCACTTGATTTCTTGACAGCTGCTTCCACGGGCATTGATTATGGATCCAAGAAGAATGAATCCATAAGAAATCTTCCAGAGCTATCAGAGGAATTTAGCAAAGTTGCAGGTACAAGTTCAAAAAACAAAAATCAGTGAGGTTTTGTTTCTATACACCAGCAATGACAATTCTGAATGGGAAATTACGGAAATAATTCCATTTACGATAGCATCTAAGAGAATAAAATACCTAGGAATAAATCTAAACAGGGGCTTGAAGGACTTATACAACGAAAACTATAAAACACTGCTGAAAGAGCTTAAGAGATTAAAGAAGACTTAAATAAATGAAAAGTTGTTCATGTTTATGGATTGGAAGACTTAATATTGTTAAGATGTCAATACAATTTATCAATCTATAGATTCAATATAATCCTGATCAAAATTCCAACAGCCGTCTTTACAGGAATAGAAAACCAGTCCTTAACCTTATATGGAATGACTGACAAGAGGCCCTGAATAGCTAAAGCAGTGTTGAAAGAGAAGAACAAATTAGGAGGACACTCACTTCCTGATTTTAGAACATACTATACAGCTACCCTAATCAAAACAGCCTGGTACTGGTATAACAATAAACACCAATGGAAAAGAATTGAGAATCCAGAAATAAACCCACAGATCTATGGTCAAGTGATTTTTGACAACGGTGCTAAGTCCATTTGATGAGTAAACAAGAGTCTCTTCAATAAATGGTGCTGAGAAAATTGAATTTCCACATGTAGAAAAATGAAACAGGATCTGTGCCTCACACCATACACGAAAACAAATTCAAAATGGATTAAGGACCTAAATATGCAAACTAAAACCAAAAAATTCTTAGAAGAAAAAGTATGGGCAATGCTGTCAGGCCTAGCTCTTAACAATGGATTATCTAATGTAACAACAAATCGGAAACAGCAAAAGACAACATAAATGAATGGGACCTCATAAAAATTAAAAACTTTTATTCATCAAAAGATTTTATCAAAAAAGTGAAAAGGCATGCTACTGACTGGGAGAATATATTCAGAAACCATGTATCTGACAAGAACTTAATAACCAGAACATAAAACTTCAGTAACTTAACAACAAAAAGACAACCCAATCATAAAATGGGCAGAGGACTTGAATAGACATTTCATCGAAGAGGACATTTAAATGGCCACCAAAGACATGAAAAGATGCTCAGCGCCATTAGTCATCAGAGAGATGCAAATCAAAACCATGATGAGATACCATTTCACTTCTACTAGGATGGCTAAGATTAAAAACAAAAACAAAACATGTTGGCAAGGATATGGGGACATTGGAACCCTTACCAATTGCTGGTGGGAATGCAAAATGGTATAGCTATAGTGGACAACAGTATAGTGGTTCCTTAAAAGCTAAAAATAGAACTACCATATAACTCAGCAATTCTACCTCTAGGTATATACCCTAAAGACTTTAAAGGAGAGACTCAGACAGAGACTTGTATACCAATGTTCATTGTAGCACTGCTCACAATAGCCAAAAGGTAGAAACAACCTAAATGCTCATCAACAGATGAATGGATAAACAAAATGTGGTATATACATACAATGGACTATTAGTCAGTAGGAGAAATGAATTCTTGATACATGCCACAGTATGGATGGACCTGGAAGACATTATGCTGAGAAATAAGTCAATCACAGAAGGATAAATACTGTTATGACTTCACTTATGTAAAAAGACAAGAAAAGACAAAGGAATAGAGACCAAAGTTTATTAGTGGTTACCGGGGTGGGGGTGGGGTGGGGGGAGAAAGGGAAGGTTAACAAATGGAAGCACCACATTGATGAGTGGTAGGGTTCCACAGCCTGTTATATTAATTGCTGTCAATAATTTGTACACCTCTAAAAAGTTGAATTGGCAAAAGTTGTGTGATAGATAAATTTACAGCAAGGATGACGAAAGAAAGAATAGCTGCTGAGGCTGGTTATACACAACCAAACAGGTAATGGGATTTGGTTTCTTGGTTTGCATATTTAGGGTCATGGTTTCATGGAACATCTCAGTTTATTGACCTAATAACATGTTTAGTGCCTCTGTTCTCCCTCCTAGTTCGATGTGTAGTGCCTGGAGTCTTAAAAACTTGCAAGTAGCCACCCAAGTCATGGCAACTGGTCTCTATTTGCCTGGAACAACAGAGGAAAGAGAGGAATAGGTGGAGGAAATGGAATGTGTGGCTAATTGCCTCCGTGAACAACTGCCTCCTTTGCAATGAGCCCAGAAGAACTGTATGGTGCCTAGCTACCATTACCAAACATTTTGATCAAAGATTCCATAGCCGAATCATGATGAAAAGGGGGAAAATGGAGAACAGAATATTTCAAATTCTCATGGACTCCAGACCTCTAGGAGCCATGAAGGTTGGATGAATCCCTGAAATTATTGCCCTGAGATAATCTTTAAACCTTAAACCAAAATTATCTCCTGAAGTCTTTTTAAAACCAAACAATAGTTTAACTTAACTAGTAAAAAATGTCTACCTTGAGCATTATGCTTTTTTAAGAACTATCTGTATGGAATAAAATTTACAACAGCAACCCAAAAGATCAGATAGGAACCTTAGGGGGCAGTGAGCTTATGTAAATGGGGGAGGAACAGCTCAGAAAAGGAGGGTGAGAATGGTTACACAACTCGAAGAATATAATCAGTGTCACTAAATGGTACATGTAAAAACTGTTGAATTGGTGTATGTTTTGCTGTGTATGTTCTCAACAACAACAATAAAAACTGATATGTACTGTTCGTTATAATTCACTTCTAGGCACTTTTAATTTTATTATCATTTCTTCTATAATCTTTGAATTATTTAGCAGTTTGTTTTTTAATTTCCAAACATGCAAGGCTTTTGATTTATCTTTTTGTTAATAACTTTTTCATTAGTCATTTTATAACCAGAAAGCATGGTTCGCATGACACCTATTCTTTGAAATTTGTTGAAACTTGTTTATAGCCTAATACATGATCAGTGTTTATAAATGTTCCATGTGTGCTTGAAAGATTGTGTGTTCTTTAATACTTCACCAGTTCTATTGGGTCAAAATTGTCCCTAAATTTTTTTTGTTTCAACACATTTTTTTGTCTTATATTTATGTAATTATCATTTACTGGTGCTTGGACTTTCTGGGAGAATACTGTGCTTCCTGCAGTATATGGTTGTCCTGCACGAATGGTTTTGCATGTGCTTCTTTTGGATGACCTCTTCAGGATCAGTTTCTTAGGTAATTCCTTAGCTTAGAGAATCTCATTTAAATATGGTGTTTATGTTTTTGTTTTACCAGCAGCAGTTGCTGTCAAGTAGATTTTGACTCATGGCTACCGAATGTGTGTCAGAGTAGAAATGTGATCCATCGGATTTTCAATAGCTGATATTTTCAGAAGTAGAATGCCAGACCCTTCTTTCCAGATGCGTCTGGGTAGACTTGAAACTCCAACTGTCATGGATTGAATTATATCCCCCCCCAAAATGTGTGCATCAATTTGGCTGGGTCGTAATTCCCAGTATTGTGTGGTTGTCCTCCATTTTATGATTGTAATTTTATTTTAAAGACGATTAGGGTGAGATTGTAACACCCTTACTAAGGTCACATCCCTGATCCAATGTAAAGGGAGTTTCCCTGGGGCGTGGCCAGTACCACCTTTTATCTTACAAGAGATAAAAGGAAAGGGAAGCAAGCAGAGAGTTGGGGACCTCATACCACCAAGAAAGCAGTGCGGGGAGCAGGGGTATCCTTTGGACCCAGGGTCCCTGCATGGAGAAGCTCCTAGTCTGGGGGAAGATTGATGAGAAGGTCGACAGAGAGAAAGCCTTCCTTGGAGCTGATACCCTGAATTTAGACTTTTAGCCTACTTTACTGTAAGGAAATAAACTTCTCTTTGTTAAAGCCAACCACTTGTGGTATTTCTTTTATAGCAGCACTAGATGATCAAGACAGAATTTAAGACCAGGAGTGGGGTGCTGCTCTAACAGATACCTAAAATGTGGAAGCACTTTTGAAACTGTGAATGGATAGAAAACTCAGAAGGAAGTGAAGAGAACTGTTAACACTGGAGAAGGCACATATGTGGGAAACAACAGCAGAGGACCGGCTGCAGCAGCAAACCAACAGCAGCAGAACCAGGGGTGCTGGAGCTGACTCACAGAGTGAGAGAGCTGAATGCCCATGCACAGGAGGCTTCCTGGTGGAGTAGGGTGCCTCTGGGCACTGACGGGTAGAGCTAGGCTTGCCAACTCATGGAGCTAGAGTGCTGAGTGCCTGTGCACAGGAGACTTCTTGGCAGAGTAGGGTTCCTCCAGGCACTTATCGGTGAAGCTACTGAGCTTTGGAACACTTGCCCCAGCAGGGCAGATTTGACTTGAGGCCCAAGGGCCCAGAGGCCAAGGAACACAGGAAGCTGAGCTGCCTCAGTCTCAAAAGGCATGGCCACGACCTCTGGGATTTCAAACTGTGGAGCCACAGCCTCTGGTGTTTCAAAGGGTAGAGTTGCCACTCAGATGGACTAGGAGAATACTGTGGCTAAAGCCAAGGGAGCAGAGTTACTGTCCCAGTGGGCCTGAAAGGCAATGCTGAAGCCCAGGTCTGAGGAGTCTCCACTCAGAATCCAGAGTGTGGCCAATACCTAGAGTCTGGAGGGCAGGGCCATTGCATAAATTGTCTCAGAGAACAGAGGATTATTTTCAAAGCCTTGATGGCTAATGTAATGTGTTCTGCTGACTTGCTTGGTGCCTGTTATTCCTTCTTTTTCTCCAGTTTCTCCCATTTGTAATGGAAATGTCTAGCAGATAACTTGTGTTCTAGATGTCACAGATGAAGAGGGATTTTTGGATTTTGGACTTGGAGTTAAGACTTTTGCTATGATATGATAGGGTGAATATGTTTTGCATGTTGCAAGGAAGTGATTTTTTTTGAGGGCCAAAGGGTGGAATGTCATGGATTGAATTATATCCCCCCCAAAAGGTTTGTATCAATTTGGCTAGGCCATGATTCCCAGTATTGTGTGGTTGTCTTCCATTTTGTGATTGTAATTTTATGTTAAAGAGGGTTAAGGTGAGATTGCAACACCCTTACTAAGGTCACATCCCTGATCCAATGTAAAGGGAGTTTCCCTGGAGGGTGGCCAGCACCACCTTTTATCTTACAAGAGTTAAAAGGAAAGGGAAGCAAGCAGAGAGTTGGGGACCTCATACCACCAAGAAAGCAGTGCGGGGAGCAGAGGGCATCCTTCAGACCCAGGGTCCCTTTGTGGAGAAGCTCTTAGTCCATGGGATGATTGATGAGAAGGCTGACAGAGAGAAAGCCTTCGCCTGGAGCTGACGCCCTGAATTTGGACTTTAGCCTACTTTACTGTGAGGAAATAAACTTCTCTTTGTTAAAGCCATCCACTTGTGGTATTTCTCCTATAGCAGCACTAGATGACTAAGACACCAACCTTTTGGTTAGCAGCCAACTGTGTTAACCATTTGCACCACCAGGGACTCCATGGTTTTGTTTTAGGGTGGGCCTATTGTATATAGCATATAATTTGGTTTATTTCTTTTCTTTACCAAATCTGAGAGATTTTACATTTTAATAGAGGAATGTAAGCCCCTTCCTGACCTCATTTATTTCCCTATCTAGCCTATGAAACATAGTTTTTTGATTTAACATTTTCTCTCGAATCTCTTATCCATTTGTCCTATTGTAAAACACATCTGCCAAATCCATATATGTATTCATTTGTGTATATCTGATCTCTGTAGTACTTGCTTGATCTTATCCCAGCAGTTTTTTGTCTATTTTTCAATTTTTTTGCTTTTTGATCTTACATTATGCTTTTTTCCCCAAACTTTTATTAGATTGATTAGGTTTTTCTTTTTCCTTTTGGGATTTGGCTCAGATAAACCAAAAACCCACTGCCATCGAGTCAATTCCAACTCATAGTGACCCGATAGGACAGAGTAGAACTGCCCCATAGAGTTTCCAAGGAGCACCTGGTGGATTCGAACTGCTGACCTTTTGGTTAGCAGCCGTAGCACTTAACCACTATGCCACCAGGGTTTCCATACATGACAGTATATTTGCTCATGTTAAAGACCCAGAGTTGGGATTGATGGTATCAATATTTGGGCATGGGGGTGGGCCTGGGGACAGAGAGAAGTCCACAGAGTGAGCCTTGGAAATTAGTTAAGGGAGGATGGGGTTTTTAAAAGGAATTATTGATTGTCACTGAGAGAGCAATTTAACCCCCCAAAAACTAAACCTGTTGCCATCGAGTTGATTCCAACTCAGAGAGACTCTATAAGACAGAGTGGAACTGCCCCATAGGGATTGCAAGGAGCAGCTGGTGAATTTGACCTTTTGGTTAGCAGCCGACCTTCTGGTTAGCAGCCATAGCTCTTAACCACTTCAAGAGAGCAGTTTATAGGACTTATTTATTTATTTTGTGCTTTAAGTGGAAGTTTACAAAGCAAGTCAGTCTCTCGTACAAAAATTTATATACACCTTGCCATATACTCCTAGTTGCTCTCCGCCTAATGAGACAGTACAATCCTTTTTTCCACTGTTTATTTTCGTGTCCATTCAGCCAGGTTCTGGCCCCCTCTGCCCTCTCATCTCTCCTCCAGACAGGAGATACCCACACAGTCTCATGTGACTACTTGATCCAAGAAGCTCATTCTTCACCAGTATCATTTTCTATCCCATGGTCCATTCAAATCCCTGTCTGAAGAGTTGGCTTTGGGAATGGTTCCTGTCTTGGGCTAACAGAAGGTCTGGGGACCATGACCTCTGGCGTCCTTCTGGTCTCAGTCAGACCATTAAGTCTGGTCTTTTTATGAGAATTTAGGGTCTGCATCCTACTGCTCTCCTGCTCCTTCAGGGGTTCTCTGTTGTGTTACCTGTCAGGGCAGTCATCAGTTGTAGCCGGGCACCATCTAGTTCTTCTGGTCTCAGGCTAATGTAGTCTCTGGGTTATGTGGCCCTTTGTGTCTCTTGTGCTCATAATTACCTTGTGTCTTTGGTGTTCTTCATTCTGCTTTTCTCCAGGTGGGTTGAGACCAACTGATGCATCTTAGATGGCCGCTTGCTAGCGTTTAAGACCCCAGACGCCACTCTCCAAAGTGGGATACAGAATGTTTTCTTAATAAATTTTATTATGCCAGTTGACTTAGATGGAAGATTAATTTTTTTAATTGAATTTTTCTGCCAAGAAGTTATTGGTGACCTTTCAAAGTCTTTATGTATGGCGGTGACACAAATTGAATGAGTTAAAGAGTGAGTTAAAGAGTTAAAGAGTGAGTGTAGACTTGTCCTTAAAATAATACATTAAGGAAAAAGAGTTCAGTGAGGAAAGAGAGATTTAAAATGTATTCTTGTCCTTAGAGTGAAATAGCTAGACATGCATTCAGCCAAGGGGTCAAGGTGTTCTTTTTTCTTAGAAACTCAGAGATTTGAGCTTTTGATAGGTAAGAAGTAAAGACCTAGTAACAAGAAGAAAAGTTGAATATACTGGAAAAAGAATAGCTATCAGAACAAGGATTATTCTTGGGCAGGAGGAGGAATTTTACTGAGTTTGAAGGAAGATGGTAGTTACAGGTAAAAATGATGAAAATTTTCTATTTAAGTGTGGAATAGGACCAAATGTTTGAGGAAATTCAGCCAGATGGGCTCTTATTTTCTTTGTGAAATAAGAGACAAGACCCTCTGATATTAATGAAGTTTTCAGCAACATAGGTATGAAAAAAAAGGAATGAGCCTGGTTAAATTTACCCCAGACTGAGGGTTTGCCAGAAAGCTGCACTAGCAGGATGAATAGATAAAGGATTTGAAAGAAAATGGCTTACCCAAAGAATCAAATTCTATAGGTTGGATTGTTGTTGCATGCCTTTGAATCCATTTCGACTCATAGTGACCCTATAGGGCAGAGTAGAACTGCCTCATAGGGTTTCCAAGGCAGTAATCTTTATGGAAGGAGACTGCCACATCTTTCTCCCCAGAGCAGCAGGTGGGTTTGAACCACCCACCTTTTGGTTGGCAGCCAGGCACTTAACCTCTGTGCTAAAAGCACTCCTTAGAGAGAGAGAAAAAAGATGGAGTCAGGAAGGGAAATGAAAGGAGTAAAAGTTAAGAATTCTCTTTGATTCTGAAGAACTGAAATAATGGGAATACACTAGAGAGAATAGGAAAGATATGTTGTGGTTCAAGAGGGCAATGATGACAGTGCCTTTGTCATGAACAGAATGGTATGAGCGTATGCATGATCCATCTGCACACGCCACACCCATGGGCCTCCCAGATCCATTTTCAAGAATAATACATGAAATGTTTGACATAATTAAGAAACCAAGGATAGAAGGAGTTATTTTAGCGACTTGACAGCAACAAGTAACAGGACTAAATTTTAATTAATCTTGACTCCTTTAACTACTGTTCCCTCCATACCTCTCCCCAGAGAAGGAACAAGTGGATGAAAAGAGCTTGTCAGGAAAGGTAGTTTTATCATTTAGCCACCAGATTTCATTCACAAGTTAAATTACATACTTTAATTTTATAAATTAAAATACAAAATCTGCTTCCCATTTTTTCTTTCTCCTGAGGTTTCTGTTTTTCTTTCTATAATGAAAGAAGCCATACATTAGATTCATAAGAAGTAGTTGTACACTTAATTGAGAAAGACTTTGATAAAAAAAATATATATATACCCGTGTGTGTGTGTGTGTATATATATATATACACACACACACACACACACAGTGTTTCATTATACCAGTGACTGGCATCTATTAAAAATGAGAATTCAAAGTACTATTAAGGTTTATATAATTCTGATAAGACAGTTAAATAATGGCATCCCAGCAATTTCTCCCCCAACCTCCCACACAGACAAAATGACTTTGATTTTAAGATTTTAGGGATGGCAGTAGCAACAAGATATGTAATGCAGACGTGGAATAAATTTTTGAAGTGAAGGAAAGATGAAGGAATCTTGAGGTGATGCGTTTAGATCTGCACTGCCTTATATGACAGCCACTGGCCATATGTGCCTCTTGAGCACTTGAAATGTAGCTAGAATAACTGAAATGTGTTGTAAGTGTGATATACACACTGGATTTCAAAGACTTAGCATGAAAAAGTGATTGTAAAATATCTCATTAATTTATATTGTTTACCTGTTGAATAAAATATATTATTACATTTCATTTTCCCTGTTTCTTCTTTTTGAAATGTGGCAACTAGAAAATTTAAGATTACATAAGTGGCTCACATTATATTTCCATTGAACAGTTTTATTTTAGATGGATCGTATAGACAGAATGTAAAGATCCCTCAGATGATGGAAAGAAATGATAGTGAACAAGGACTCACGGAAACAGTTGCTCTTTATTTCTCTGTTCCAAATGGGAAATATTATTGTTTGAAATTTCAAACTTTATTAATTTTAACTCAGTGTATAAGCAGAGTTAGAGCCAATATTCTTCAACGGTTTTCATCCAACAACATCAAAAAAAAAAAAGACGTGAAGAATGCTTTTCATTGTAGTGTCTTCAGATACTAAACAAACCATAATACACCTAGAGTAGTGGGTAGAGGTCACTGAAATCCCCTACTTTAGCTCTGAATACACTTTCCAGGAAGGTGATTGGTCACAAATGGGAAGCTTTTGGCAGCCTAGTCATTCTCTAACCATGTATTAACTCTCTCTTATTCAAAGGAGAAGTTTTAATACTTATATTTGGCATTTTCCTCCACAGGTATTACACTAACAGCCCAAACTTCCGCATTTTTAGTATCAGAAGTACTGTAAGTATTTAATATTTTTTAAAACTATGTTTAAGTACTTAATTTTTTTTTGGACCTTAAAGCAGAGAGCAGAGTTAGTCATACTCAGGTTTATGGCACAGGGTCTGTCTTAGTTAGCTACTGCTACAATAACAAAAAATTCTACAAGTAGGTGGGTTTAAGAAACAGAAATTTATTTTCTCACAGTTTAGAAGGCTAAAAGTCTGAATTAGGACACCTGTTCTAGGGGCAGCCTCTCTGTCAACTCTGGGGAAAGGTACTTGTTCCTTGGTTCCTTGGTGATCTTTATGTGATGTGGCATCTATCTCCCCCATCTCTGCTTGCTCACTTGCTTGTACAATCTCTTTTATATCTCAAAAGGGGTTGACTTAAGACACACCCTATACTAATACTATCTCATTAGCATAACAAAGAAACATATTTCCAGATGAGATTATAACCACAGGTATAGGGTGTTTTGTTTTTTTTTTTAATAGGGTTAGGATTTACAACACATTTTGAGGGGACACAGTTCAATCCATAATAGTATCATTCTTTTATTTCATTTCCTTTCCCCCTCACTTCCACTTCCATTTACCTTCCTAATCTAGGTCCCTCTCTAATATATATCCTTAAATATGTATGTAACAAGAGGCCGTGTTGAGGAGTGACTCCAGCAAGATGGCAAAATAGGAAGTTCCACACTCCCATTCCACACAGAAGCATCAAAAAACAAGCAGAAACTGTTAGAACCAACTTTGTCAGAACTGGAAAACAGACGCATGAGGGTGAAAACACTATACCAAGTGAAATAAGCTAGACTAGAGGGAAAAACATTGTATGACTCCACTGATTTGAAATATCTAGAATAGGGAAATTCATGGAGACAGAAAGTAGACGGAGATTACTGGGGGAAAGGCAAATGGGGGTTATTCCTTAATGTGTATAGAGTTTCTATTTGGGATGAGGAAAAAGTTTTGGAGATAGAGAGTAGTGAAGGTTGCACAACATTGTGAATGTAATTAATGCCACTTAAAATCATTAAAATGCCTAATTAAATACACACATACGTATGCACGCACACACACACACACACATATATATGTATCTCCACCACTCTTCTGCCGATTTGTCATATTGTGGAAGCTTTTGTGTTGCTGTGATGCTGGAATCCATGCCACCAATATTTCAAATACCAGCAGGGTCACACATGATGGACAGGTTTCAATGGCACTTCCAGACTAACACTAGGAAGAAGGACCTGACAGCCTACTTCTGAAAAAATTGGCTAGTGAAAACCTTATGAATAGCAGTGCAACATTGTCTGATATAGTGCCAGAAGGTGAGCCCCTCAGGATGGAAGGCACTCAAAAGACTGGGGAAGAGCTGCCTGCTTAACATAGAGCCTACCTTAATGACATGGATGGAGTTAAGCTTTCAGGGCCTTCATTTACTGTTGTGGCACAACTCAAAATGAGAAGAAACAGCTGCAAATATCCATCAATAATCGGAACATGAAATGTACGAAGTATGAATCTAGGAAAATTGGAAGTCATCAAAACTGAAATGGAATGCAAAAAGATTGATAACCTAGGCATTAGTGAGCTGATATGGACTGGTATTGGCCATTTTGAATTGGCAAATCATATGGGGTACTATGCCGAGAATGACGAATTGCAGAGGAATGGCATAGCAGTCATCATCAAAAAAAAATTTGAAGAAGATTTATTCTGAAGTACAACGCTGTCAGTGATAAGATAATATCCATAGACCTATAAAGAAGACCAGTTAATACAATTATTATTCAAATTTACACACCAACTACTAATGCCAAAGTTGAAGAAATTGAAGATTTTTACCAACTTCTGCAGTCAGAAATTGATCAAACATGCAATCAAGATGAATTGATAATCACTGGTGATTGGAATGCGACAGCTGGTAAAAAAGAAGGATCTGTAGTTGGGAAATATGGCCGTGGTGATAGATATGATGCTGGAGAACATCTGACAGAATTTTGCAAGACAAATGACTTCTTCATTGCAAATACCTTTTTTCAACAACATGAACAGCTGCTATACACGTGGATCTTGCCAGATGGAATACACAGGAATTGAACTGACTACACCTCAGAAAGAGACAATGAGGAAACTCAGTATCATCAGGCAGGACAAGGCCAGGGGCTGACTATGGAACAGACCATCAACTGCTCATATGCAAGTTCAAGTTGAAGGTGGAGAAAATTAGAGCAAGTCCACGAGAGCCAAAATATAATCTTGAGTATATCCCACCTGAATTTAGAGACCATCTGAAGAATAGTTATGATACACTGGACACTAGTGACCAAAGACCAAACAAGTTGTGGAATGACATCAAGGACATCATATACAAAGAAAGCAAAAGATCATTAAAAAGACAGGAAGAAAGAAAATATCAAAATGGATGTCAGAGGAGATATCTGAAACTTCCTCTTGAACATAGAGTAGCTAAAGCCAACAGAAGAAATGATCATGTAAAAGAGCTGAACAGAAGATTTCAAAAGTTGACTTGAGAAGACAAAGTAAAGTATTATAATGAAATTTGCAAAAACCTGGAGTTAGAAAACCAAAAGGGAAGAACATGCTTGGCATTTCTGAAGCTGAAAGAACTGAAGAAAAAATTCAAGTCCCGAGTTGCAATTTTGAAGGATTCTACAGGAAAATATTGAATGATGCAGGAAGCATCAAAAGAAAATGGAAGGAATGTACAGAGTCATTGTACCAAAAAGAATTGGCTGATGTTCAACCATTTCAGGAGGTAGCATATGATCAAGAACTGATGGTACTGAAGATGTCCAAGCTGCACTGAAGGCATTGGCAAAAAACAAGGCTCCAGGGATTGACGGAATACCAATTGAAATGTTTCAACAAACAGATGCATCGCTGGAGGTGCTCACTCATCTATGCCAAGAAATTTGGAAGACTGCTACCTGGCTAACTAACTGGAAGAGATCCATATTTGTGCCCATTCCAAAAAATGAAGATATTATCCAACAATATCATTGTTATCACATACAAGAAAATTTTGCTGAAAATAATTCCAAACCAGCTGCAGCAGTACATCAACAGGGAACTGCCAAAAATTCAAGCCGGATTCAGAAGAGGATGTGGAATGAGGGATAACATTGCTGATGTCATTTGGATCTTGGCTGAAAGCAGAGAATACTGGAGAGATGTTTACTTGTGTTTTATTGACTATGCAAAAGCATTCAACTGTGTCGATCGTAACAAATTATAGATAACATTGCAAAGAATGGGAATTTCAGAACACTTAATTGTGCTCATGAGGAACCTATATGTAGAACCAAGAGGCAGTCATTTGAACAGAGCAAAGGGATACTTCATGGTTTAAAGTTAGGAAAGGTGTGTGTCAGGGTTGTATCCTTTTACCATACTTATTCAGTCTGTAGGCTGAGCAAATAATCTGAGAAACTGGACTATGTCAAGAAGCACGCGGCACCAGGATTGGAGGAAGACTCGTTAACAACCTATGATACGCAGATGACACAATCTTGCTTACTGAAAGCAAAGAGTGCTTGAAGTACTTACTGATGAAGATGAAAGACTACAGCCTTCAGTATTGGTGGCACCTCAACATAAAGAAAAAATTCCTCACAGCTGGATCGGTAAGCAACATTATGTTAAATGCAGAAAATACTGAAGCTGTCAAGGATTTCATTTTACTTGGATTCGCAATCAATGCCCGTGGAAGCAGTAGTCAAGATATCAAATGACGTATTGCATTGGGCAAATCTGCTGCAAAAGACCTCTTTCAAATGTTAAAAAGCAAAGATGTCACTGTGAAGACTAAGGTGCACCTGAGCCAAACCATGGTATTTTCAGTCACCTCATACGCATGGGAAAGCTGGACAGTGAATAAGAAGAGCAAAGAAGAATTGATGCCTTTGAATTATGTTGTTGGTGAAGAATCTTCAGTATGCCATGGACTGCCAGAAGAACAAACAAATCTGTCTTGAAAGATGTATAGCAGAATGTTCCTTAGAAGCGAGGATGGTGAGATTTCATCTCAAGTACTTTGGACATGTTATCAGAAGGGACCAGCCCCTGGAGAAGGACATCATGCTTGGCAATGTAGAAGGTCAGTGAAAGAGAGGAAGACCTTCGATGGGATAGATCGACACAGTGGCTGCAACGATGATCTCAAGCACTGCAGCTATTGGGAGGATGGTGCAGTACTGGGCTGTGTTTCGTTCTGTTGTTCATAGGGTTGCTATGAATCGGAATCAACTTGACGGCACCTAACAACAATAACATGTATTTTATTCTCTTAGATTCTATTTTAAATGGAATTGTTTCCTTAATTTCCCTTTCACATTTCTCACTGCTGGCGTATAAAAAAAGGCCCTCTATTTTACCAAGCATGATATCCTCCTCCAGGGACTGATCCCTCCTCATAACCTGTCCAAAGCGTGTGAGATGTATGCTTCTAAGGAGCATTCTGGCTGTACTTCTTCCAAGTCAGATTTGTTCGTTCTTTTGGCAGGTGTAATCCAGGCTGTGGACTGTTTGCTCAGCATACAGATTGAATAAGTACGGTGAAAGAATACAACCCTGACACACACCTTTCCTGACTTTAAACCATGCAGCATCCTCTTCTGTTTGAACGACTGCCTCTCCATCTTTGAACTGGTTCCTCATGAGCACAATTAAGTGTTCTGGAATTCCCATTCTTTGCAATATTATCCATAATTTATCATGATCCACACAGTCGAACGCCTTTGCATAGCTAATGTTTAACACAAGTAAACATCGTTCCAGTATCCTCTGCTTTCAGCCAGAATTCATCTAACATCAACAATGATAGCCCTCATTCCACAACCTCTTCTGAATCCGGCTTGAATTTCTGGCAGTTCTCTGTTGATGTACTGCTGCAGCCACTTTTGAATGATTTTCAACAAAATTTTAGTTGCATGTGATATTAATGATATCGTTCCATAATTTTTGCATTCTGTTGGATCACCTTTCTTTAGAATAAGCATAAATATGGCATATATAGTCATTAACAATTATATATATTTCTTTCCTTTATAGCCACCATGTGGACTTGGTTTTGCAGAAAAATTCATATTTAATACTTGGCATCAGTCCTTAAGTTGGTGTCTCTAAAGTCATCTTGATTATCTGAAGCTCTTCCTTTATTAAATTTCTCAGGAAGGTTTTATGGTATTTTATAGTCATAAGAGTTTCCTTATGGATTTTATACCTAAAAGTTGGTGTATCTGGATATAAAAATCATTGGGTAGTATTTTGTTTGCTTTTGTATATTGTTACTTTATTGCCTACTATCACAAAGTTTTGCTTCTGATGGAAATCTGAACTTCTTTTCCTAATGCACGATTTGCTTTTCTTGCCTGAATGTCCAGAAGAATTTTTTTAAGTCCAATGCTTACTAGAATAGGTCCTAGTTTGTTTTGTTTTTTTATCATTCATAATTGCTTTTCCTAGGTATGAAATGTACCCTTTCAATATGGTGTTTTAAGTTCTATTATTTGAGATTTTACTCTTAAATTGTAGTTAATGTTGTTGTTCTTTTCCAAGTGCTTTGGTTTTCTTCTTCAGGGACTCCAAATATACACATACTGTGTATTCTTTGCCCATATTTTATATTTGTCACTTACTCTCGAATCCTTTCTCTCCCTTCTTTTTTGTTATTTTTAAATTTTCCCATTCTTTTACCTCCTGATTCTCTGAAGATATTAGTATGTTTATTCACAGTTATTGTCCTAATTTAGTTCATATCTGAAATGACTTTTTCTTTAATTTTTAATTTTCTTCTGAGTTCTATCACTTCCTTTGTGAGTTTCAAATCTGATCTATATTACCCCTTCATAACTTATCTATTTTTTACTTATTTTACCTCATTTTGAAATATTAGATTATAGTTTTCATTGGGTAGGTTTTAGGATTGGGCAAATCTTTAGGGTATTCTTACAGATATGTTATTCTCCTTCTTATTCTCTCTCTGTTTTTCTTATAATAAGTTTATGTGGAATTTAACTGTGATCCCTTTCTGTTGCTCATTTTTTACATGAAATTAATTTTCCTCATCTTTGAGGAGGGGAGGGCTCAGTCAAAATGACTTTTTAACTTGGTAGTTTTAGGTTTCTTCTTCTGTTGTTTTTGTGGTGTTCAAAAATAAGGCTATACTTTCTGAGACTCCAGGTTTTATTTCTCTCCTCTATCCCTATCTTTATTTTTTTCTCTTCCCTTTTTCCTTGTTATTTTTTTTTTAAACTCAATTGGGGTTCTTCTCCCTGCATTTCTTTTCATTATGGGGCTTTGTCTTAGAAAGGATCGTTGGCTTATTGCTTTTGGAGTTCATAGACCCTAGCTCCTCCTGCCTTTTCAGACTTTATGGTGGACCTCTTTTGTTTACCCAGAAATTGAAAATTGACAAAACCCCTTCAGTTACAGTAGCTCTCCTCGCATTGGCCTGCCATACTTTTCACTAAATACCTGTCACTGATTTGAGTACTTTCCTGGTTTCAGCTCTATTGTGTATCCCATTGCTTTCCTTTGCTTCCATATGCAGATACTACACGAGTTGGATAATTTTTGGTGATTTGTTCCAATCTATTTTTATTTTGGGGATTTAATAGATACCTTGTCATTGAGTTTTGTTCTTGATATTGTCCAGTATTTTTTTGGCACTATCCTAATTGCTCTATCTATATTTAAAAGGAAATTTGGGAAGATTAAAAAGTTATATCACCATTGCTCCTTCCCAATGCTCTCCTGTTTGTTTTCTTTTATATATTTTTTTCTTTTCATGTCTGCTCCTTTATTTTTTTAGTTTCTTCAGTTGCTCTTTTACTAGCAGAAACCCTGGTGGCATAGTGGTTAAGTGCTACGGCTGTTAGCCAAAAGGTCGGGCAGTTAGAATCTGCCAGGCTCTACTTGGAAACTCTATGGGGCAGTTCTGTTCTGCCTTATAGGTGCGCTATAGGGTTGCTATGAGTCCGAATTGACTCAAATGCAGTGGGTTTGGTTTTTGGGTCTTTTACTAGCATGTCACACTAAAAACAGAATTCATTAATTTTCAAACAATCTCATTTATTTTGTGCACGCTTAAGTCTATAAATTCCTTCTCGGGACTGCTTACACTACATACCACAAGTTTTGATAATATCTATGGCTTTTTTTGGATCCCAGGTGGCCTAGTGGTAAAAAGCTCAGCTGTTAATCAAAAGGTCAGCAGTTCAAATCTACCAGCCACTCCTTGGAAACCCTATGGGGCAATTCTAGTCACTATGTGTTGGAACCAACTCAATGGCACCTAACGACAGCAATTTTTTTTTTAAAATACTTTGTCCATTTCCATTATGATTTCTGCTTTACTCCATGAATCACTCAGAAGTACAGTTTGCTTGTTTGCTTAGATTACAGCTATCTTAAGTATTTTTTTGGTTAACTTTATGAGATATTATAATTTTATTTCACTATTTTCAGTAGACTTGGTATATGTAATAATAATTCTTTGGGATTGGTTAAGATTCCCATCTAAATGTGGTCAATGTTCTGACAATGAGAGTGAAATGAATGTGTATAGTTTATACTTATTAATTTTAAGGATATATATGTCATTTTTAACATGTATATCATCAAAGTTGCTAATTATATTTTTCAAGCCTGTAGCTACCTTTTTCCCGTATTTATTCATAGTTTGAGAAAAGTGTGTTAAATATGTACCATTATCAAATTTTATGTATTTCAAGATTATGCTGTATCTTCTGGTGAATTTTTCTTTTCATATATTATCATTAATTCTATAATATCAAATTGATGAGGTAGTTGATATTATAATCCCCATTTTACAAGTGAAAAACTGAAGCAATATTTACATACAATTTTTTATGTGACAAATATTAAAAGGTGAAATTGGGTTCCAACTCTCTATAAAGAAGAGGACCAGTGCTGAGACTAATACTCATGATGTTAGAAAGTTAGAATATACTTCAGGAGAAGGGGAAAGAGAGGATATATAAATCAGAGAATGTGGAGTCAAGAAAAAAGTTGCATTAGAAATAAGGAAAAGGTGACTGATGAAAGTTATGATGATAGATATAAACCAAACCAAACCCACTGCCGTTGAGCCGATTCCAACTCATAGTGACCCTATAGGACAGAGTAGAACTGCCCCATAGAGTTTCAAAGGAACACCTAGTGGATTTGAACTGCCAACCTTTTGGTTAGCAGCTGTAGCACTTGACCATTATGCCACCAGGGTTTCCATGATAGATACAGAGTCAGTGATATGTGAATAATAGAATCTCCAAATTAGAAGTGACTTGGTTTTAAGTAATGGATCATGTCTTATTCACTCTATTACCCTCAGAACCTACCCCAGTGCCACTCACATCCTAGGAACTTAATAAATTATTTTAAAAGTAAAGTAAAAAAAAGCCTCCTAGTTTTTTGGGGAAACACTGAAGTATCTCAGAAAGGTTAAGTTACTTTTCTTTTGTTATATTACTTTGGACAATTTCACAGAAATAAAATGTTAGTTATTCTTTCTCTTAAGGAACTAAAAAACTGAACCCTACAACTAACCTCTGAGATGAAAATTTGCAGCAGACTTTTTTGTTTGAACTATTTTGCCTTCTCTTTTAGATACATTTAGAGTATGAAGGCACATCATTTTCTGAGTGGAGTGTGCCAGCATCTTGTTCTGTAAAAGACAGAAGGTAAGATTTTTGCTGTGAATGTCAGTACACGTGTGTATTGACATGCGAAAAGGCATTCATATAGTGTGGAAATTCAGATTCAAGGCCGTGATTTAATGTAAAATTCTTCCCATTAAACAGGTGTGAAAAGAAGGACAAAATCATTTTGAAAATAAGGTAGAAGTAAAGTATTGCTATATTTTTTATTTCTTTTATGAGCATACGATTGACATATTCAAGCGTAAAAGTAAGTGTTAGTTGCCATCAAGTTGGCCCTGACTCACGGAGACCTTGTGTGCAACAGACTGAAATGTTGCCCGGCCCTGCATCATCTTTGTTGTGGCTGTTGTGTCAATCCATCTCATTGAGTCTTTCTAAATTTTTATGAATCTCCTATACATCTGTAGTTATTTATCCTTTTTTTTTTATTTATTCTTTTTAATCACTAGATCACCCAAGACAGAATTGCGTTGTTCTTCTCCTGGTTATCATCATATAAAACCAATTGTTACAGGCCCAGTAAGTTGATTTTAATGGTCACTTATTAAATCTTGAATAATCATCCCTGTTAAATTTTATTTTGCCTATTTTTTGAACTTTTCAACCTAATTTAACCGGTTTTAAATAGCATTAATTATAAACTATAAATAAGAGCTATTTGAAATTTATTGTTACTATAACATTACCTTTTAGATATATCTCATAGTGTGTACCATTACAAGTTATGAAATGATACATAACTTTTACCCTAGCCTTCATATTAATAAGCATGTTACAGTCCATAGTTACCACGTTTACAGTAATGTTGTTGTTAGGAGCCGTCAAGTCCATCCAGCTCATAGTGACCCATACAGCAGAACAAAATACTGCCTGGTCCTTCACCATCCTCTCAATTTTATGGTACTAGTACTCTCAGGTGAGTAGGTCTCACTTATGCCATTCACTCCTATGACCATACCCAGGACTGAGAGCAATTCCTACAGGTTCGTACCTTACTGCATTTCTTCAATTCGGGAAACCATATGTGAATGCAAATGAATGAGTGATGTTGAATCCTCACTAGTTTGCAAGTTAAAATAAATAAAAACAGTAAAGCATTTGAAAACATTGGGGCTTTTAATTAGTAACAAAATACTGGCCACGCATCTCACAGCTAATGTTCTCACTCAAGTGTGACTTGAAACCACTGTTCTAGAGATTCCATGTGATGAGTTTTGCCTTTATTTGGGGGCTTGTGCCTTCTCTTTAATTAATAGTCTTTATTTTCAGGGGACAAGCAGATAGAGTAATGTTGGAGAGGCCCGATGCATATTAATGTACTTTTCAATCCCTATAGAGTGAAAAATACTTGAATTTTTCTTTTTTCAGTCCATGAATATTTACCAGGTTTAAGAACACAATTCCCAAATAAGTAAAGGATTTCTTTCTCTTTTGCTGTATGTTGGAAGCCCGTACAAATGTGCAATGTTGTGCCAAAAATATGCACGCACACACATATGCACATATATAATATCTTTGTCATTTATGTATAGTGACATCATATCCTACAACCTGTTAAGGAAGTATATCTAAAATATGCTTTTGAAGTATACTCCAAAATGCTCCTTGATAACAACAAAAAATATTTCCAGACTTTGGGAAATGTACCTGGGAACAAAATCGCCTCAGTTGAGAACCAATGGATGAGAAAATTAATTGAAATCTGTTTCAGTGAGGAAGACAAATATAATGGAAACAATAAGAATAGCAAGACATCAAAGTGTTTTCTAAATTTACCACTCATGGTAGTAAATTCTTCTGTTCAAAGAGTGGCTAAAGAATCGAACTAGTACTATATGTATATTTATTAATTCTATTCTGAAAGATAGAAAACCAAAAGAGTAAAACGTGCTCGGTGTTTCTCAAGCTGAAAGAACTGAAGAAAAAATTCAAGCCTTGAGTTGCAATAGTGAAGGATTCTATGGGGAAAATATTAAACGATGCAGAAAGCATCAAAAGGAGATGGAAGGAATACACAGAGTCATTATACCAAAAAGAATTAGTCGAGAGGTGGCATATAATCAGGAACTGATGGTATCGAAGGAAGTCCAAACTGCACTGAAGACATTGGTGAAAAACAAGTCCCCAGGAATTGACAGAATATCAATTGAGATGTTTCAACAAACAGATGCAGTGCTGGAAGTGCTGACGTATCTATGCCAAGAAATATGGAAGACAGCTTCCTGGCCAACTGTCTGGAAGAGATCCATATTTATTCCTATCCCCAAGAAAGGTGATCCAACCGAATGTGGAAATTACGGAACAATGTCATTAATGTCACATGCAAGCAAAATTTTGCTGACGATCATTCAAAAGCGGCTGCAGCAGTATATTAACAAGGAACTGCCAGAAATTCAGGCCAGATTCAGAAGAAGACGTGGAACCAGGGTCATCATTGCTGTTGTCAGATGGATCCTGGCTGAAAGCAGAGAATACCAGAAGAACATTTACCTGTGTTTTATTAACTATACAAAGGCATTTGACTGTGTGGATCATACCAAATTATGGATAACATTGTGAAGAATGGGAATTCCAGAACACTTAGTTGTGCTCATGAGGAACCTTTACATAGATCGAGAGGCAGTTGTTTAGACAGAACAAGGGGATACTGAGTGGTTTAAAGTCAGGAACGGTGTGCATCAGGGTTGCATCCTTTCACCACACCTATTCAATCTGTATGCTGAGCAAATAATCTGAGAAGGTGGACTATATATGAAGAAGAATGGGGCGTCAGGATTGGAGGAAGACTCGTTAACAACCTGAGTTATACAGATGACACAACATTGCTTGCTGAGAGTTAAGGGGACTTGAAGCACTTACTAATGAAGATCAAAAACCACAGCCTTCAGTGTGGATTACACCTCAACATAAAGAAAACAAAAATCCTCACAACTGGAGCAATAAGTAACATCATGATAAATGGAGAAAAGATTGAAGTTGTCAAGGATTTCATTTTACTTGGATCCACAATCAACAGCCATGGAAGCAGCAGTCAAGAAATCAAAAGACGCATTGCATTGGGCAAATCTGCTGCAAAGGACCTCTTTAAAGTGTTGAAAAGCAAAGATGTCACCTTGAAGACCAGGATGAACCTGACCCAAGCCATGGTATTTTCAATCGCATCACATGCATGTGAAAGCTGGACAATGAATAAGAAGACCGAAGAAGAGCTGACGCCTTTGAATTGTGGTTTTGGTGAAGAATATTGAATATACCATGGACTGCCAAAAAAACGAACAAATCTGTCTTGGCAGAAGTACAACCAGAATGCTCCTTAGAAGCAAAATGGCGAGACTACGTCTCATATACTTTGGACATGTTGTCAGGAGGGATCAATCTCTAGAGAAGGATGTCATGCTTGGTAAAGTACAGAGTCAGTGGAAAAGAGGAAGACCCAAAGAGGTGGATTGATGCAGTGGCTGCAACAATGGGCTTAAGCATAACAGCAACTGTAGGGGTGGCGCAGGACCGGGCAGTGTTCCGTTCTGCTGTGCCTAGGGTCACTAGGAGTCGGAACCGACTAAACTGCACCTAACAACAGCAACAACATTCTGAAATTTATTCATTACTCTTTCTCAAAATAAGTAACTTAGTTCCTTTGTGGCTTTTATGCTTGTATCCAAATTTGTATTTATTATAAAGTTAATTTAACATATCATTATTTCTTTCGCATGTTCTTTTAGGTAGAAGAGGAAAGCCGCTATTTATCTGTGGACAATTCTCAAATTTGCTTTTTGTGGTATTGCAAAGTTAAGTAAGTAATGCAGTCTTGAATACAAAGTTAACTAATGCTTTTTAAAAGTATTTAGCGCCACTTTTAAATAACCAGAGATGTATTATATATATTTTGGTTCCCGTACAAACTTTCATTCACGAACCAAGATATCCTCAAATATACTGCCAAACTAATATTGAAGAACAAACAATAAAAATATCAATAGCAACCACTATTTGAACATGTACTGTTTTCTACATGTTCATACTTTACATTGTCTCTCTCAATTTTCATAATGACCCTGTAAGTGTAAGTAGCATTATCTCTGTTTTATAGATGAGGAAACATAAGTTTGGATAGGTTAAATAATTTGGCCAAAAATACACAGCTACTGAAAGAGAGCATTGAGATTTAACTCTGATCTTTCTAACTACAAGACTTCCCTTTCTGTTAAATGCGTTCCCAAATGACTTTCTTCATCTCCACTAACTCTTCAATTCCATTTTGATATGAGACTGAATGAATATAACTAAGAAGGGAAATCTGATACACGAATGGATTGAATTGAATAGTGTCCCCCCAAAATATGTGTCAACTTGGCTAGGCCATGATTCCCAGTATTGTGTGGTTGTCCTCCATTTTGTGTTCTAACTGTCATATGTGTTGTAAACCCTAATCTCTGCCTGTGGTTAATGAGGCAAGATTAGGTTATGGTAAAGAAGATTAGGGTAGGATGCAAACCCTCGCTCAGGTCACAGCCCTGATCTATATAAGGGGAGTTTCCTTCGGGTGTGGCTGCATCACCTTTTATCTCTCCTCTCCCTTATTTTGGTTCTATTTAGTCACGTCTTTAACCCTCAAACTGGACTTTTTTTTTTCAGTCAATGTTTATTTATACTTACCCACAGATGTGCCGTTTTCTTTGCTCAGCAATGCTACTTGTATCTCAAACATGTTTTCTCATATTTCTTTCTCTTCTTGAAGTATATTCTTTAAGGGTTTCTTTAGTAAGGATCTGTTAGGGGTAGGTTTTTCAGTATTTGTACTTCCTAAATGCCTATCTTATCCTCATTCTTGAAAAATAGTTTCTCCAGGAATACAATATAGCTTGGTTGCCATTTTCTCCTAAGGCTTTAAAATTATTTTTCACTGTCTTCTGGCTTCTGTTACTGCAATTGAGAAGTCAGCTGTCTATGTAATTGTTTCCTTCAGTTCACTTATCCACTCTTCAGCAATGTCTGAAATTTTTTAATCCCTAAAATCTTACTACCCAAGGGTAACAACCAGAACATAGTATTTTTCCACTTCTGTTCTATTGCATCCAGAATGACTACATAATTTATGGGGCCCAGTGCAAAAAGAAAATGCAGTGCCCTTTGTTCAGAAAGCAGGAGAAAATTCTATTCAAGGTGCTAAAATATAATATAAAGCTTTTTATTTCTTCCGCAGTCTTTCTCTAGACTTATTATGGTAGCCTGTGTGTGTGTGTGTGTGTGCAATTTAATGTCATGCTCCCTTGGACATTGTAATACTCACGGGTCAAGTGCAGACCCTTGTAGTCACCTGGCAATTCAGCATGTGCATGGCCCATCAGCTTCTGGGACTCTCCTCCCATCAGTCACCAAACCAGAAAAAAACAAAAAAACAAACCGTTGCCATCCAGTCAATTCTAACTCATAGCTGCCCTATAGGACAAAGTAGAACTGCCCCATAGGGCTTGAACGAGTGTCTGGTGGATTTGAACTGCCAACCTTTTGATTAGCAGCTGAGCTCTTAACCACTATGCCACCAGGGCCCGAGACCCATACAAACTGTGGCCTAGTCAGGGGTGGGGTCTGAAAAAGCCAAGCCAGGTATCTTTTCTTCCAATGAGACTTCCTTCTCAACCTGTAGAAGATGAGAAACCCTCAAGAGTTTTACATACAACCTCTGCATTGGCACATGCTAGGTACCTGGATTAAAGGTAGGTGAGCAGCTGCTGCCATGCCTCACTCCAAGATATCAAGGGGTACATATACCCTACCCAGACCCTCCCCACACCCTTACCCAGGCCCTCTTTCAGGTAAACAGTAGCATGTTTGTGGGGAGGAGGTAGAGAGGAGGTGGCCAGGCAGGGTGCCAGGGAGTAGAGGAGTTGGTTGCCAAGGACCCATCCCAGGGAGGCAGAGAGGTGGCAGGAGGTAGGATCATGTATGAGGAAGCCCCTAGATTTCTTTTCTATTCTATTGTTCCATCATACTTCATTTACAAAACACAAGTTCAAAGATAAAGTTATTAAGAATTCAAAGACAGCAACTGCAGAGTATTAAACCTCAAGCACGGAGCCCTTCTAAGCATGGGACCTAGTACAACTACAGAGGTTGCATGCCTATAAAACCGTTCCTAATTGTTGCTGTCCCACTTTGTACTCCCAGAGTTCCCAGATTGATTATAGGGCACCAGGCCTATCTTCCCTGGAATCTTTAAACCTATTGACTCTGCTTGCCCCAAACCAAAGTTCTGACCCTAGGGAGGGGGGTTCATGGAATAGGCACAATGTTAGCATCTATATTCTCTTGGTTTCTTCTTCTCCTCTCCATATGGTTGTTCCAGAATAGAGAATAGGAAGGAAGAAGGATATAGAGGATCATGCTCAAGAGCTGCCTTCTTTCTCAAATTCACTGTAACACTTTCTGCTTCATCACTCTATCCTTCTACTCTGTACCTACTATCTTTCCTCTGAAACTGCTTTGGCAAAGTCACTGAAATTAATTGCCAAGTTACTAATTGGCAATTATTTTTCATCTTACTCCTTGACTTCTCTACTGCATTTAATACTGGGGATCACTCATTTCTTTTTGGAAGTCTCATACCTTGACTCACCTAACACTATAATTTATTTCTGTAGTGATTCTTTGGAAACTCTGGTGGCGTAGTGGTTAAGTGCTATGGCTGCTAAGCAAAAGGTTGGCAGTTCGAATCCACCAGACGCTCCTTGGAAACCCTACGGGGCAGTTCTACTCCGTCCTATAGGGTCATTATGAGTTGGAATCTACTTGACGGCACTGGGTTTGGTTTGGTTTTGGTTATTGATTCTTTCTCAGTCTTTTTCTTTGGCTTTTTGTAATCTGTCCTTCACTTGAATGTCAGTTTAATACAGGGTTCTCACCTTGGCTGCCTTTTATACACTTCATTTTCTACTCTGTGATAGTTAAGATTGTGTATTAACTTGGCTAGGCCATGATTCTCAGTGGTTTGGCAATTATCTAATGATGTAGTTTGGCAGTTATGTAGAAATGTAGTCATCCTCCATGATGTGATCTTATGTGATCAGCCAATCACTTTTAAGGGTAGTTTCCTCAAGGGTGTGGCCTGCATCCAATACATATGGGATGTTCTGGCAAAGCTCACTTGCTTGCTCTGTCTGGATCCTGCATCTGGCTCACCATCATCTTACCGCCAGTTTTTAGAACTTGACCTAGCTGCCTGCCATATTGTCTACTGATCTTGGGATTCATCAGCCTTCACAGCCTGTGATCCAGCAGCCTGCCATCTTACCTGCTGATGTTGGATTCATCAGGCTCTGTAGCTTGTAAGCCAGCGGCCTGTCATCTGACCTGCTGATCATGGATTCGTCAACCTCTGCAGCTACATGAGTCAGGAGAAGCCTCCAGCCTGATGCCTGACCCACGGACTTGGGACTTGCCAGCCTCTACAACCACTTGAGCCATTTTCTTGAGATAAATCTCTCTCCCTCTCTCTCTCTCTGACTTTCTCTTTCTCTCTCTATATACACACTTTACTGGTTTTGCTTTTCTAGAGATCCAGCCTGACATGTTTGGTACCGAGAGTGGTTCTGGAGAAAAAAATTGTAAAGAAGAATGTTTTAAATTGGTTCTCAAGTTTGACTAGTCTTAAAGGCATGGTTGACTCTGCATCCAGTGATAAAGAGGGCACTGCTAATCCATAGCATAAGGTGGTAATATTAATATGCAAAATATCACCACCAATAGATCTGAATTAGGACTCTGAGTTAGGACACCTAACTACTGTGGAGCTGATTGGACCCTGTGGTGGTAGGGTCCAAGTGGTGGCACTCAATCAACAAAGATTAGCTTGGTTACCATAATGAACAATGGAGTTAAAGCAGTAATCAGAATTATGACTCATATGGACTTATGGCATTGACTACATTAGTCATGGTGTCCCTAGGAGTGAAAAAGATGGGAAATCTACTAAATATCTACTTGATCTGTACAGGCAGAAGAGTTCTGGGTCAAGAGAATCGTAATCTAACTCGAACTGCTAGAATAAAGAGTCAGACTCCCTTAATCAATTCCCAGACTTGAGCCAGTTTACAGACTCAAAATCCTTTGAATAAGAGTGAAGACATGTCCCCTTGAGGAAGAACCCCACTATACTGCCAAAAATTTATACGGTTAATCTCTCTCCCAGCCTTTTCCAAAGAGATCTATGTCCTTTTACTAGAGTGACTTCACTGGGGAAAAGGAAATAACCAGACTCTTCAGGGAATACTGGATACTGGCTCTGAACTGACACTACTTCCAGGAGACCCAAAACATCACTGTGGCTCACCAATCAGAGTAGGGGAGTATGGAGGCCAGGTGATTAACGTAGTCTTAGTTTGGGTCCCTCGCACAGTGGGTCCAGTGGGTTGCCGAACCCATCCTGTAGTGACTTTCCCAGTTCCAGAATGCATAATTGAAATAGATACACTCAGCATCTGGTAGAACTCCCACGTTGGATTCCTCGCAAGTGGAGTGAGGGCTATTATGGTAGGAAAAGCTAAGTGGAAGCCATTAGAACTGTCCCTACCCAGGAAAATAGTAAACCAAAAGCAATACTGTGTTCTTGTAGGTATTGCAGAGATTACTGCCACCATGAAGGACTTGAAGGGTGCAGGGATGGTGATTCCCACCACATTCCCATTCAACTTGCCTATTTCGCCTGTGCAAAAAATTAGATGGATCTTGGAGAATGACAGTGGATTATTGTAAACTTAACCAGGTGGTGACTGCTGCTGTTCCAGATGTGATTTCATTGCTTGAGCAAATTGATACATCTCCTGGTATCTGGTATGCAGCTATTGATCTGGCCAATGCCTTTTTCTCAATTCCGTTTTCAAAGGAAAACCAGAAGCAGTTTGCCTTCAGCTAACAAGGCCAGAAATACACCTTCACTGTCTGACCTCAGGGGTATATCAATTCTCCAGCCCTATGTCACAATTTAGTCTACAGGGACTTTGATCAACTTTTCCTTCCACAAGACATCACACTGGTCCATTACATTGATGAGATTATGCTGATTGGACCTAGGAAGGAATACGTGCCGATGACTGGACTTACTGATAAAACATTTGTGTGCTAGAGGGTGGGAAATTAATCCCATAGAAATTCAGGTGCCTTCCACCCCAGTGAAATTTCTAGTCCAGTTATGTGGAGCATGTTGAGATATTCCTTCTCAAGTGAAGGATACATTGTTATCTCTGGACCCTCCTACAACTAAAAAGGAGGCACAGTGCCTGGTCAGCTTCTTTGAATTTTGGAGGCAACATATCCCTCATTTGGGTGTGCCTATTTTTCAAATGACTTAAAAAGCTGCTAGTTTTGAGCAGGGCTCAGAACAAGAGAAAGCTCTGCAACAAGTTTAGGCTGCCATGCAAGCTGCTCTGCAGGGTTCTCACCCTGGCTGCCTTCTGTACACTTAAGTTTGTACTCTGTGATGGTTAAGATTGTGTGTCAACTTGGCTGGGCCACTTGGGTCATATGATCCAGCTGATCCAATGGTTCTTGAAGTGTCAGTGGCAGATAGATGCTGTTTGGAGTCTTTGTCAGGCCAATATTTGTGAATCACAGCACAGACCCATAGGATTTTGGAGCAAAGCCCTGCCATTCTCTGCAGATAACTTACTCTCCTTTTGAAAAATGGCTTTTGACTTGTTCCTGGACCTTTGTAGAGGCTGAACACTTAACCATGGGCCACCAAGTCACAACGTGGCCTGAGCTTCCCATCATGAGCTAGGTGTTGTCTGACTCACAGAGCCATAAAGTCAGATGTATACAGCAGCGCTCCATCATTAAATGGAAGTGGTATGTGTGAGATTGAGCCTGAGCAGGACC
The DNA here is from genome assembly GCF_024166365.1 of Elephas maximus indicus. Classification (NCBI taxonomy): domain Eukaryota; kingdom Metazoa; phylum Chordata; class Mammalia; order Proboscidea; family Elephantidae; genus Elephas; species Elephas maximus. Next base: position 19,664,277 of record NC_064842.1, on the reverse strand, counting down.
TGGAGGCACAAGTAAGTTGCATGAGAAGTGACCCAAATGCCCATGGTCTCTACTCCTGTCATATTACCTTCCATCTCCCAGCCTGCACCTATGAACCCATGGCGAGTTCCTTATGATCAGTTGACTGAGTAAGATAAAACTTTTGCCTAGTTTACAGATGGTTATGCATGGTACGCAAGCACTACTCAAAAGTGGACGGTGGTAGCACTGCAGCCCCTTTCTGGAACCTCCCTAAAGGAGAGTGGTAAAGGAAAATCCTCCCAGTGGTACCTTTGAGCAGTGCCCCTGGTTGTTAACTTTGCTTGATAAAGAACTACGACCAGCTGAGATGCTTACAGAGGGTAAAGGGAATGTGGAATGGGTGGTGGAAGAAGGTAGTTCTAAATACCAGTTACAACAATGTGACCAGTTGCAAAAATGAGGACTGTAATTGTTATTTCTTCATTGTATGTGTACATCAAATATTTTTATTTTCTTCCCTTATAAAATAAAGATGTAAACAGGGCTAGTGCATTTTCATTTGTATGCATGTTAGTTGTATCATGTTAGGTACAAGTATGACTTTGTAATTGTCTTTATTTAGAGATTGGGTATGGCTTAAGGAGATGTGTACAGGTGCCAAGTTCATAAGGTGTGGACTGTGATGGTTAAGGTTGTGTGTCAACTTGCTTTGCCATGACTCTCAGTGGTTTGGCAGTTATGTAATGATGTAGTTATCCTTCATGATGTGATCTGATGTGATCAGCCAATCATTTGTAAGGGGAGTTTCTTCAGAGGTGTGGCCTGCATCATATATATATATATATATATATATATAGGCTTTCTGAAAAAGCTTTTTTGCTTGCCCCGGATCTACATCTAGCTCATCATCATCTGACCTCCAGTTCTTGGGACTTGAGCTAGCTGCCTGCCATATTGCCTGCTGATCTTGGGATTCGTCAGCCTTCTGCCTATGAACCAGCAGCCTGCCATCTGATCTGCCACTCTTGGGACTCCTCAGCTACTGCAGCTATGTGAATCAGCAGAGGCCTCCAGCCTGACATCTGACCCACGGACTTGGAACTTGCCAACCTCTACAACCACATGAGCCCTTTTCTTGATAAACCTCTTTCTCTGTCTCTCTATATGTATATATAGATGCTTCACTCATTTTCTTTCTCTAGAGAACCCAGCCTAAGACATACCCAACTCAAGAAAGCCAAGCAAACTTACAGTGACCAAACAGAATGCTGCTAACCTTATTTTTCCATTGGAATCTAAGTTGTCACTTTAATACCAGCTGATACTACTCCTACTCTACAAGGTTTTTTATCAAGACCAAAATCTTTGTTTTACTATTCATGCATTTCTCTTTTTGCCTTTAAGTTTTTCTTCTCAGATACACTGATAACTCACTCCGTTTTTCCCAGGGCCTCTGACAAGTAGCATAATACAAGGCAGAACATACCAACCTAGAAGTCAGAGATCTTCTTGGCCCACCTCAAATTTTATGAAATGTGTGCAAAGTTTGCCTGTTGAGATTAATAGTACCTGTTTTCAGGAGCTTTCTAACATAACAGATCGAATATGTGAAATATTATGGTCTTATATATGGTGTTTTTTTTTTTTTATGGTGTCAGAAACTCACTGCATATTCACTTACTGATTCCCAAAACGCTTTTATTTTCCTCTGTGTATAATAATGTGGTAGGCACTGTGCAGCAATCAGCAAATGAAAGAACATAGTCCTGAGGTCTGAACTTTTTGAGATTATATGGTAAAAAATATATGAATACAGGTAACTGTAAAGTAAAAAAAAAAAAAAAAACCCACTTTCAAAAAAACATACACCTAAACTTAAAAAATGGATGTTGTTCTTTCCAAAAAAATCACATTGAAAGGCTGTTGAATGAAGGATTTGCAGCACTAGCTGGTGAATTTGTATTTGATATAAGTTAAAATATACAAACACTATAGGCTGTTAATGATGATGTTAAATTTTTTGAAGAAGAGTAATCATACAACTTTGGTTAAGCAAACTTGGTATTGTTAAGGAAGCATGCAGATTCAAGATTCAAGCCCTTCAGCCTTTTGGGAGGAGAGAGGAGAAATACTACATATATTAAATTATAGATATATATGGGATTTGGTACATTTAGCCATTAATTTTATATGTATCTGTAACAGAATATAAAGAGAATATTCAAAGTTTTAAAAACATGTATATTGAAAGTGCAAACCCTGGTGGTGTAGTGGTTAAGTGTTATGGCTGCTAACCAAGGGGTCGGCAGTTTGAATCCGCCAGGTGCTCATTGGAAACTCTATGGGGCAGTTCTACCCTGTTCTATAGGGTCACTATGAGTCGGAATCGACTCCACGGCACTGGGTTTGGTTTGGTTTGGTACATTGAAAGCAGACTATTCAAACTAGGATTTACATGCAGTTACTAAAATATGTTTCCTCTTTTCCCCAACAGATATTTCTTTCACAACTTAACCCAGGTAAAGCATTTAAAAAATTTTTGTATATCCTTCATATATCCCAACTATACTATTTTCCTCTTATCTTTCATATTGAACAGAAGAGGAATTTCCCAAACTAACTTTGCAACAGATTTTGTTTAGAGTAGTGGTACTCAAGGTATGGTTTGAGGACTCCTAAGGCTTCCCAAGACCTTTTAAGGTGGTTCATAAGGTTCTCCCTGTTCTAACCACATATCTGTGTGAGGAGAAATTTTCTTCATATTCTTTTCCCAAAACAATATACAGCAAGAGCTTTAATGCAGGGGCAGATAAGATAACCAGCTGTCTCCTATTAGGCCATATATTATAAAGAGATTTTAAAAACTGTAAACAACTACTCTTCTTACTAATTTTTTTGTTTTAGAGGATACAGTAGTTTTTCATAAAAATATGTTACCATGTTATGGGTGTGTCCTAGTTTTTTAAGTGAATTAATAAATGAATATCTTTAAATATTTTCAGTTTTAGTTTATTATATGGTAAATATTGTTAGATGTAAACCGCATAAAACAAGAACTCTTTGATATTCTCAATAATTTTTAAGAGTATGAGGAGTTCCTGACAGTAAAAAGTTAAAACTCTGGATCATAGGGTGATTAGAAGTGTGGTAGAGAGATATATTCAAGTTTTTAAAAAGTGAAATAAGGTGATAATTCTTGTAACTGTATATAACCAAAAACCAAACCCAGTACCGTTGAGTCAATTCCGACTCATAGCGACTCTATAGGACAGAGTAGAACTGCCCCATAGAGTGTCCAAGGAACGCCTGGCAGATTCGAATTGCCAACCCTTTGGTTAGCAGCCGTAGCACTTAACCATATTTTAATTTTTCCAAAGTAGTGATTTACTGAAAAGAAAAGGCAGTATTGTGATAGTGACAAAAAACAAACAAGCAAAACCCCCTAGAACCATAGTAAATCTCCATAGTTAAAGAAATAAATCGGTAAATATCAGTATATCCACACCGTAGACTATTACTCAGGTCATTATTAGAGTTAACACTGGGGAATTTGAACGACGTATAGTTGTAAACTCGGGTGGCATAGTGGTTAAGTACTACGTCGACAGTTCGAATCCACCAGGTGCTCCTTGGAAACTCTATGGGGCGGTTCTACTCTGTCCTATAGAGTCACTATGAGTCGGAATCAACTCGACGGCACTGGATTGGGTATACTTGAATGAAAAAAGTATGAAATGGAAAATGTTTTTAATGTGATCCCATTTTGTAAAAAAATAAAACAACTCTTCAAATACCTCAAAGTATATATGTATTTATATATGTATATAGTCTGCAAATGCTTATATAGCATGAATAAAGATATGGAAGGATAGATCCTGGTTGTTAAATTTCATAGGATGAGGAGGGTTAATATGGATGAAGAAAAAAAAAAGGCTTCAATAAAAAGGGAGAAAGGAAGCTAGTATGACACAATAAATGACAATGTAGGATCCCAGGCAAAGAGATTAAAAGTTAAAGAGAGATGCCATATAAAGATAAAAGGAATAGAAAGACCAAAACAGAATAAGCTTATATGCGTTCAAAATAAACAACGCAGAAACTTGAATAATTACATGGAGAAATTGAGATTTACAATCTTTATGCAAGATTGTTGTGTGCGTGTGTGTTTTTTAACATGGAAAAGTACTTGAAGTGTACAGTTTGATAAATTTTCTCATATATATAATCCCCTATAACTACCACTCAGATCAGGGTACAGAACATTTCCATCACTTCAGCAAGTTCCTAGTCTAACAACTCCTCATCTCCAAACCCTGGCCCCAGCCAGAGGGAAAGGTTAGTTTCGCCTCTTCTTGAACTTCACAGAAACAAAATCTTGGAGCGATTTTCCAAAAGGCTTGTAGCATTTCACAACGTAACAATTTGTTAAAATTCTCTAGTTGTGCCAACTGTTGGTATAAGCGTTTTCCATGCACGTTTGTTAATACTCTTCTAGCAAAGATGCATTCAATGAAGCAGAGCAAAATTTGATAAAGCTGTAGTAAGTATGCAGAACAGAATTAACTAATCATACTTACATGGACTCCTTGCCAAAAGGAAGGGCACAAACGGGAAGTTCCCAAAACTTCCAGGTGTTGCTATCACACAGGTCATATTTTCTGACCTAATGGAATTATATTACACATCAATGAAGTGATATTAAAATAACAAAAACCATAGACCTGAGAAGTACAACCATATTTCTGAAAGTAGAACCATATCTTGAGGATTCAAAAGCAAAAATCACATTCAAAGTTACAAAATATTTAGAACTGAACAGTAAAAAAATTAATATAAAAGTTTATGAATTGACCTAAAATCATACTTTATATATTATAACTTCAATATACTTATTTTTTAAATTAGAAAAATGGAAGGTAGAAGATAGAAAATAAAAACCAGAGATGATCCCAAGAGAAGGATGAAAATAATAAAGACAAAAGCAAAAGTTAATAAAGTAAAAAAATGTTAAACAGAGATGATCACCCCCCAAAAAATATTTCTTTGAAAAGACTAATACAATGCAAAAACTTCTTTCAGTACTAATTAACAACAACAAAAAAAAGAAAGCACAAATGAATATTAACAATTTTAAATGGGCATACCTAAGCATGACAGACTTTTAAAATTATAAGAAAGTATTATGTGCAACATTTTGCCAGTGATTTTTAAAACCAACAAAATATGAGAGCATTTGTTGCCAGCAAACCTGCACACTAAGAAACGTTAAATGAAGTTCTTCAGGCAGGAGTGTAGATATTCAAAAAGAAATACGTTGTCCTGAAAATGTAAAAATTAAGGTAAGTATAAAATACTTTTTCTTAATTTTAATCACTATAAAATATAAATGACTGTTTAAAGCAAAATAGTAAAAATATATTGTAGGTATTACAGCATATGTAAAAATAAAATATGCAACAACTATAGCACAGTGGATGGGAAGGAGGAATTGGAAGCATATTGCTGTAAGGTTTTTACAATATAGGTAAAATGATGTAATATAGTGATATAACTAATATGAATAGTGATATAACTAAAAGGAGCCCTGGTGGTGCAACAGTTAAGCACTCAGCTGCTAATCAAATGTTGGTGCTTTGAACCCACACAGTGGCTCCATGGGAGAAAAATCTGGCAACCTGCTTCCATAAAGATTAAAAAAAAAACCATTGCCGCAGAGTCAATTACTACTCGTAGTGACCCTTTAGGACAGAGTAGAACTGCCCCATTGAGTTTCCAAGGAGCACCTGGTGGATTCAAATTGCCAACCTTTTGGTTAACAGCTGTAGCGCTTAACCACTACACCACCAGGGTTTCCCTGTAAAGATTACAGCCTAGAAAACCCTACAGGGCAGTTATACTCTGTCACATGGGGTCACAAGGAGTCAAAACTTGTCTCAAGAGCATGCAACAATAGCAACAACAGAGATAAAATGGAATTGTAAAAGTTACTCAATTAATTCAAAACCAGGCAGAAAAGGATTTAAAAAAAAATTGAGGAGCAGATAAACAACTAGAAAATAACTATTGTAAAATATAGTAGATTTAAATCCAGCCATATCAGTAATTACATTTGATATGGTCTAAACAACTCAAAAGAAAGAGATTGTCAGATTGAATTTTTTAAGTTTTAAAAAACAAGACCTAGCAATATGCTATCTTTTAGACACCAATTTTAAATACAAAGACATACATGGATTAAAAACAAAAGGACAGAAAAAAATGCCATACAAACACTAATTTTAAAAAAGCTGGCATGGCTTTATTAATATCAGAAAAATTAGACTTCAAAACAGGAAATACCATCAGAAATAAAAAAGGATATCGCATGATGATAAAGGAATCAATTCACGAAGCAAATATAACAGTCCTAATGGAACAACCAGAATGGAAATAATGAGAATGTTCATGCATCGTGAAAATGTGACCAATGTCAACGAACAGCTTGTGTAGAAATTGTTGAATGGGAATCTAAACTGCTTTATAAACCTTCACCGAAGACACAGTAAATTATTTTTTAAAAAAGATGTAACAATCCTACATGCATATATGTATAGATATATTTATATTTGTGACACCCTGGTGGCGTAGTGGTTGAGAGCTTGGCTGCTACCCAAAAGGTTAACAGCTTAAATCCACCAACCACTCCTTGGAAACTCTATGGGGCAGTTCTGCTCTGGCCTATAGGGTTGCTGTGAGTCGGAATCGACTTGACGGCAATCAGTTTGTTTATATATATATATATATATATATATATATATATATATATGTATCCATATATCCATCACCCATCTGTCAGTTTGTCATACTGTGGTGGTTTTGTGTTGCTATGATGCTGGAAGTTATGCCACCAGCATTTCAAATACAAGCAGGGCCACCAATGGTGGACAGGTTTTAGCAGAGCTTACAGACCAAGAAGAACTAGAAAGAAAGGTCTGGTGATCCGCTTCTGGAAATTAGTCAATGAAAACTCTATGAATCACAACAGAATACTGTCTGATATAGTTCTGGAAGATGATCTCCTAGGTTGAAAGTCACCCAAAATACACAGTGGTCACAACAAGGGACTTGAGCATACCAACAATCATAAAGGTAGTGAAAGACCAGGCAACATTTAGTTTTGTTGTACATGGGGTCACCATGAGTCAGAGCACAAACTAACAACAACTCAACAGCAACTGACAACAAAAACAACATATATGTATGTGTGTATATGTATACATGTCATCAGAAGGGACAAATTGCTGGAGTAGGACATCATATAGAGGGTCAGCAGGAAAGAGGGAGATCCTCAGTGAGATGGATTGACAAGGTGGCTGTAACAAATGGGCTACAACATAGCAACAATTGTGAGGATGGCAGAGGACTGGACAACATTTCATTCTGTTATACATAAGGTCACTATGAGTGAACTCAGTGGCACCTAACAAGTTTCAACAAAGCTTACATAAGCAACAAAATACATGAAGCCCAAGCTGATAGAACTGAAAAAAGGAATAGTCAGATCCACAATTACAGTTGGATACTTCAACAGTCCTGCCTCAGTAACCATTGTATAAATAGAAAATAAGTATGGTTATAGAAATTGTGAATAACATTATTAATCAGCTTGATGTAACTGACAGTGATAGAATACTCTACCTAAACCAGCAGAAGATACAGTCTTTAAAAATGCTCATGAACAACTTAACCACAAAAAGACAACTCAATCAAAGAATGGGCGAAGGACTTGACCAGACATTTCACCAAGGGAGTATATTCAAATTGCCAACAAGCACATGAAAAGATGCTCAAAGTCGTTAGCCATTGTAGTTGTTGTTAAGTGTGGTGGAGTTGGTTCCAGCTCATAGCAACCCTACGTACAACAGAATGAAACACAGTCCGATCCTAAGCCATCCTCAGGATCACCGTCATACTTGAGCTCATTGTTGCAGCCACTGTGTCAACCCATCTCGCTGAGGGTCTTCCTCTTTTTCATTGACCCTCCACTCCACTCCACTCCACCAAGCATAATGTCCTCCATGGACTGGTTCCTCCTGACATGTCCAAAGTATGTGAGATGAAGTCTCGCCATCCTTGCTTCTAAGGAGCATTAGCCATTAGGAAGATGCAAATCAAAACCATAATGAGATATCATCTCACCCCCGTTAGAATGGCAATAATAAAAAAAAAAGGAAAATACTAGACATTGGTGAAGTTGTGGAGAAACAGGAACTGTCGTCCATTGCTGGTGGGATAGCTATTTTGGAAAACAGTTTAGTGGATCTTCAAAAAGTTGGATATAGAACTACCATACCACCAAGCAATTCCACTCTTTGGCATATACCCGAACGATCTGAAAGCAGCAACGTAAACAGATATATGTATACCAATGTTCCTTGCAGCACTATTCACAATAGCCCAAAAGTGAAAACAGCCAAAATGCCTATCAACAGTTGAATGGATAAACAAAATGTGGTGCATACATAAAATGGAATATTACTCAGCCATAAAGAGGACTGAAGTCCTAATGCATGCCACAACATGCGTAAACCTTGAAAACATTATGCTAAGTAAATAAGTCAGACACAAAAGGACAAATACTATATCACTTATATGAAACAAGAAATTGTATAGAAACTGTAAGTAATTAGTGATTACCAGGAGTGGGAGGGAGGGGGAAAGTGGAAGGTTTTGCTTAGAATGTATTGAATGCATGTTAATGACGGTAGGATAATTCGGAAAAAGATGGCGAAATGGTTGCTCACCTTGAAGAATATAATGGATGTCACTGAAGCATACATGTAGAAACTGATGAAGTATCAAATATTTTGTTGCATATATATCTCTATAATAAAAATTGCTCATGAAACATTTGCCAAATTAGACTGTATTCTTAAAATATTAAAAGAATTGAAATCATAGAAAGTATGTTCCCTGATCACAATATGAAATTAGAACATATTTTGAAACTGAATGAAAAGGAAAATAGGACATAAAACTTGTGGGATGCAATTAGAATGGTTTTTAGTGGGAAATAGAAAAGAAGAAAAGTCTTAAATCAGTGGTCAAAGCTTCCACATTAATAAAACAGAAAAAAAAGAGCAAATTAAAGTTAAAGCAAGCAAAAAGGAAGAAATAAGGAAATGATAAAACAGTAAAAAAGAAACCAATGAAATTATAAATATAAAAAAAATAGAGAAAAATCAATAACCAAAATTGATTTAAAAAAACAATGATATTGGTAAACATTTAGTTGGAGTAATCAAGAAGAAAAAAGCAAACACAAATTACTGATATCAAATGATGGAGGGCACATTACTACAGTTCCTACAGAAATTATAATAATAATACGGGCTATTACGAACATTATAGCAATATATTTAACAGTTTGGATGGAATGGACAAGTTCCATTAAAGACACAAACTAAAACTACACAAAATGAAATAAAAAATTTGGATAGCCCTATGTCTGTTTACAAAAATAATAATAATGAAAACCTTCTTGAAAGAGCACTCCAAGTCCAGATTGTATCACTGGATATTTCTATAAAACCTTTAAGAAAGGAGATACATGAGGAGGAAACTTCCTGACTACTTTGTGAGTACAACATGGTGTTATTGTTAGCTGCCATTGAGTTGTCTCCAACTCACAGTGAACAAAACATTGCCTTGTCCTGCATTATCCTCACAATCACCGGTATGTTTGAGTCTATTGCTGTTGCTACTATGCCAATCCATTTCACAGAGGGTCTCCCTTGACCTCACTGGCCCTCTGCTTCACTGCACATGATGTCTTCTTCTGGTGATTGATCTCGCCTGATGATGTGTCCAGAGCAAATGAGTCAGATGTTTTCTTGTGATCCATAAATTTCCACTGGCTAGCTTTAACAAGAATTCACCTGATAAAGTAAAATCAAGTCGTTCTTTCCTTAGGAGTTGTGAATAAAATGAAATCTAAAGGCAATATATTCCAGAAGGATGAGTCCTTCCTTTGTGAGTAAGAGCCAGAGGATTCTTCCATACCTGGGACCCATTGCTAAGTTGGGGGCAGTACAGGAGAGAAGCCAACTTACCAGTAATGGATAGACTTTCCTGAGATAAGGAGAAACCAGTTGAACTTTCGATAAATATGTGGGCTGGCATATCTGATTTGAATCTTAAAGAGCCCTAAAACAAAGATAATCCTCTCCACTAGTCAATCTGTTGTTACATGGAATTTTGCTGAGTAAAATATGTAAGACCTATGTGACAAAAACTTCAGAAATCTCCTGAAAGAAAGGATAAATATGCTCTACAATATAAAAACCAAAAAGTAAATTGAAGCCTTGAATTACGATATTAAAGGATTCTATGCACAAAAAATTGAATGACACAGAAAGCATTAAAAAGAGATGGAAGGAATAGATAGTCACTGTACCAAAAGGAATCAGTCGAAGTTCATCAATTTCAGGAGGTAGCATTTCACCAAGAACCACTGTTACTGAAGGAAGAAGTACAAACCACATTGAAAAAGCAATGGGGAAAACAAGGATCCAGGAAGTGACAGAACGGCAACTGAGATGCTTCAACAAATGGATGCTATGCTGGAAGTGCTTCCTTGTCTGTGTCAAGAAATTTAGAAGACAGCTATTTGGCCAACAGACTGGAAGAGATCCATATTTATGCCCATTCCAAAGAAAGGCAATCAAATGGAATATAAAAATTATCAAACAATATAGATAATTCAAAAACAGCTATAGCTGTACATCAGCAGGGAACTGCCAGGAGTTCAAGCCAGATTCAAAAAAGGACTTGTTAACAAGGAATATCATTGTTAATGTCAGACAGATCTTCACTGAAAGCAGAAAATATCAGAAAGATGTTTACCTGTGTTTTATCGGCTATCTGAAGGCATTTGACTGTGTGGAACATAACAAATTATGGATTACATTACAAAGAATGGGATTTCTGGAACATTTAACTGTGCTCATGCTGAACTTGTATGTAGATCAAGAGGCCATCGTTAGAACAGAACAAGGTTTTAAATGTGGTTTAAAATCAGGAAAGGTGTGCATCAAGGTTGTATCCTTTCATCACATTTATTCAATCGGTATGCTGAGCAAATAATCCAAGACTGGACTATATGAAGAAGAATGGAGCATCAGAATCAGAGGAAGACTCATTAACAACACAGTGGCATATCTAGGGTATTGCACTGGCCTTGGGTGCATGTGCCACTGAGCAGTTTCTGTTAACCAGTTATGGCCCCACATCCTAAAGGTTAACAAGCTTGATTTGTATTTTTCAGCTGATATTATAGTAAAGTTATTTAAAAGAAGGTATCAGGTGTTTGGACTTGGGCACAATTTTGGTGCTTGCCATAGGCTCCATTTCCCGTAGATACACCGCTGGCAATACCAGGTTAATAGGCATTTCTCAGTGGCACCCAAGCGCCCAGAACTGGTGTAATACCTGCCATATCCTAGTTATGTCTCTTACCTGTGATATGCAAAAGAAACAACCTTGCTTGCTGAAAATGAAGATGACTAGATCGAATCCACCAGGCAGTCCTTGGAAACTCTATGGGGCAGTTCTACTCTGTCCTATAGGGTTGCTATGAGTCGGAATCGACTCGATGGCACTGGGTAGAAGTACTTACTGATAAAAGTCAAAGGCTACAGCCTTCAGTACGTGAAGAAAACAAAAATCCTTACAGCTGGGCCCATTAACAACATCATGATAGACAATGAAGAAATTGAATTGTCAAGGATTGCATTTTACTTGGATCAACAATCAATGCCCATGGAAGCAGCAGTCAAGAAGTCAAACAACATATTGCATTGGGCAAATCTGCTGCAAAAGACCCCTTTAAAGTCCTAAAAAGCAAAGATATCACTTTGATGACTAAGATGTGCCTGACCCAAGTTGTGGTATTTTCAGCCACCTCATATGCATGAGGAAGCTGGACAATAAAGAAGAAAGACTGAGGAGGAATTAGCACACTCAAATTGTAGTGTTGATGAAGAATATTGACTATACCTTGAACGGCCAGAAGAACAAACAAATCTGTCCTGGAAAAAACACAGCCAGAATGCTCCTTAGAAGTGAGGATGGCAAGACTTCACCTTGGTTACTTTGGACACATCATTAGGAGGGACCAATCACAGGAGAAGGACATCATGCTTGGTAAAGTAGAGGGTCAGTGAAAAAGGGGGAGACGCTCAATGAGATGGATTGACACAGTGGCTGCAACAAGGGACTCAAACATAGCAACAATTGTGAGGATGGTACAGGACTGGGCACTATTTCATTCTATTATACATAAGGCTGCTATGAGTCAGAGCTGACTTGATGGTACCTAACAACAACAATAATAACACAATATAAAAATATACATTTTCCCTATGTTAATTTATGAATGCAATGTCACCTCAATAAAAATACTTTTTTTTTCCCCTAGAACTACACAATGTGTTTCTTGAGTTTATATAGAAAAATAACCAATAAGAGCACCAAGAAAAAACACAGAATAAGAACAGTGATAGAGTACTGGTCAAACCAGACATTAAAATAAATTATAAAGTCTCAGTATTTAAACAATGAGATGTTACTCTTGAAAAGGCAGGTAAGGCCAAGGTGACAAAACAAAAATCCAGAAATGGACCAAAATACATATCAGTATTAAATAATGAGGGTAGCATCGAATCAATGGGGGATAATGGTCTTCAGATAATTGGGTAGTCATCTGAGGAAAAAAAATAAGGTTGGAGCTATACTTTGCACTGTACACCAGATTAAATTTGAAGTGGGCTGAATAAATACAACCAAATTAATTCAGTAACAACTAGAAGAAAATATAGAGTTCTTTTACAGATTCAGAATAGAGAAGACCTTTTAAACTATACCACAAAATCCAGGAAACAAACCAAAATAAAAAATGATCATTTTGACTCCATGAATCTAAAAAATAGATAGAAAATGATAGATAATATGGCAAATAGACACCATAAACAAAGCCAAAAGAAAATGGAAAACTGGGGGGATATTACTCACAACTTATATCAATAAAAAAGATAATTCTTAATTCATAAGACTTCTATAAATCAATAAATAAAAGACTAATAATCCAATAGAAAAATGAACAAGAGAAATGAACAAGTAGTTCACCAAAAGGGAAGTACAACTGGCACTTGAACATATGGAATGATGTTTAACCTTTCCCATTACAAGAGAAATGGAGATTGAATCTACATCAAAGGACCATATCTAGCTTACTTTCTAAATGTATGACCACACGTTATACTGGGGTAGTGAGTTCAAGGGAGCTCAGGGCTGATCAGAGAAAAAGATAAGGCCACATGGCAGCAGTGTTGTATGTACAACAAGCTATTTATTAGGGCTGACCACTTGCCGATTTCCACATGAGGCCATCTACCACAGCAGAAGGCCTTCCAAAGGCTGGTGATGCTGGGAGCCACCGGCAGGAAGAGGGCAAGGATGTCCCTCAGGAAACAAGGTGGGGACGCTCTGGGTCAGATTGCTCCACAGGGCAGTAGTAGCTTTGGGTCTCCGTAACTACCATCAGTTGCTGTCAAGTTGATTCTGACCCTTGGCAACCCCATGTATGTCAGAGTAAAACTGTGCTCCACAGGGCTTTTAATGGCTGGTTTTTCAGAAATAGACCACCAGGCCTTTTGTTCCCAGGTGCCTCTGGGTGGACTCCAACCTTTTGGTTAGCAGCCGAGTAGGTTAACCATTTGCTCTGCCCAGGGACACTTTTATAACTAGAGGGTTTATCCTACCTATCTCTAGCAGATATGGTCGCTGTGAGTTGGAATGAACTCAACGGCAGTGGGTTTTGGGTTTGGATCGCTAGCAGACGTTGGGTATAGTTTCACTAGGTATGTAGAGCTGGAAGGCTCTATGTGACTAACAATCTATTTATTTGGGTTATTTTCAAAAACAATTAGATACGTAAAAATTTCAGTTTAGTGCAGGCAGGCTTTATGCGCTAAGGAGACCAGTCAGTTATGGGGCCAATACACAGAGGCCATCTTTGTCTCATTTATATGATGGGAAGATTGTGAGGAAAGAAAATATCTCGGATATTACTGACGAGAGAGTATACTGGTGCAACTGCTTTAGAGGGCAATATAGTAGTATCTATAAAAATTATAAATCCATATACGCTGTGACTCAATAATTCCACTTTTAGGAATGTGTCCTACAAATATACTCAAAGGTACAAAAGGACATATGTACAGGGATACTTATTGTAACTTTGCTATAATGGCAAAGGATTGAGAACAAATGTTAATCGGGTTACTAGTTAAATGAACTATGGTCCCCCCATAATTTGAAATACTATGAGAATATGTAAACATCTCTAAGACATAAGGTTAAGTGAAGAAAATAAGACTCAGAAAAACATGTGTTTAACATGCAACCTTTGTATAAACAGGAGGGAAAAATAGCATATCTTTATAGGTTTAAATATCCATACAAATTTTATAGAAATATAAACATGAACAATAGTTACCTATGGGACATAGGTGGGCTTGTGGGAACGAGTGATGGGTACAGAGTGGCAGGGACAATTTTCACTGTATTTTTAAAAATTTATTTTTTGTTGTTAAGAATATACACAACAGAACATACACCAATTCAACAATTTGTACATGTACAATTAAGTGACACTGAGTACATTCTTCTAGTTATATAATCATTCTCACCCTCCTTTTTTCACTGTATTTTTAATGTAATTTGCTTTCAGCTATGGCTATGTGAGTAAATTATCTATTCCAAAAATTAAAGAGAATAATTAGATCTATTCTATTAAGGGGAAACCCTGGTGGCATAGTGGTTAAGTGTTATGGCTGCTAACCAAGAGGTTGGCCGTTCAAATCCGCCAGGTGCTCCTTGGAAACGCTACCGGGCAGTTCTGCTCTGTCCTATAGGGTCGCTATGAGTTGGAATCGACTCGACAGCAGTGGTAATGGGTATTGTATTGAGGTGGCCATGGTGGTGTATTAACTGGCACAAGCAAGTTATAAGTAACGTGCATGACATGCAATTTTTGTAAAAATTGTGTGTGTGTGTAGCTGTGTATTTTTTAATGAGTGTACAGAAAGATATATAAGGATTTATGGGAAATTTTAACATTACCTCAGAGGTGTAGAGAGTTATTATTAACTCTTCCTTTACGTGTCTTTGGACCTGTGACCAACACGTATTGCTTTTGATTTTTTAAAATATGGGATCACAAAATTTTTTAAAGAAATAAGAACTTTTTTATGGTTCTGTTTTGCCACAATCAAAAATGAAATTTGTAGAAAATATAAATAAATGCAAACACCTGTTTTATTATTTTATAGGTTATAATCATCTGGGTATATGATCCAGAAAATGCAGACCGTGATGAGTTGCTACGGAAGGCAAATGAACCTTCACGAGTAGGTGGAAGCGTTATTATCGTCATAGATTATTGTCATTTCTTTTTTAAGGCTGTGGATGATTTACAATGAATAGATAAGGTTTTATCTGGTTCAGAGCTAAGTATACACATTTTCATTATGCTTTAAATTTAGTTTAGCCATTATACTGATTTCGAACTTGTGCGTCATTGCTATAATTATAAACCTTTCTTTAAAATCCTTATTGAGCATTCTCAGTATTTTCTATGAACCTCATTACGGTAAGTCCCCTGGTCACGAACTTAAGAACGGGTGCTTGCCCTTTGACGTTATGTAAATTTGCCCTCACTCTGACACAGTTGAAGCAGCCTGTACTTGCGACCAGTTCTTTCTCACAATCACCGTAACTTGCCGCACGTGCAGCTTTTAAATCATTGAAAAGGCTTCGAGCCTTTTCTTGCACTGAAGTAAGAACCGTGTGCAACTGTTCTACTTAACTACAAATTCAACTTAAAGACACACTTAGGAACTGAACTGGTTCGTCACCTGGGGCCTACATGTCTGCCTGAAGGCGCTGACCATTAAAGCACTTTGAAGGTGTTCCTCGATCATCTTATCTTGAAACCATTCTTCAAAAATCTCTCTAATCCCTATTGAACCTTTTACCCCTTGGAGGATAGTGAATTCTCTAAACGTGCAACACAGTGAATAGGTAAGTCCTTTCTTTTGTTTGTTATAAATTTACCTTTTTCAAGATTTACATTCTGTCTGTTGCAGTTAAAATGTATTGAAGAGAAATCTAAAATCAGCCGTTAGCTGGCTATTTGTTTCTCATGGGGCTGTTTCCATCTTAAAGAGTCAAGTTCTGTCTGATTTTTTAAATATGCCCAATAATTATGATAATCAATTTCACAAGAGATGGGCTGATAAGTCAGAATGACAAATCAATTAATCAATTGTTTTATTTGGTAATCAACTTTAGAGAGAATAAAATAAATTAATGGTCAGTAAACACTTTAAGCATCACTCCCTCAACTTCTAATCTTTTAAAGTGAACTCATGTACACTTTTAGTTTACTTAGTCCATGTGTACCTAGTATTTTGTTTTTTTAAAAAATCTCCATGCTGATTCATGACTATGTCATTTCTTTAAAACCTTTACATGGCTCTTCATAAGAAACAGCACAGATTCTAACTCTTAGACCCTTAACATGGCGCACGGAGCCCTTGATATTGTCTCTGCTACTCACCTCTGGCTTCCGCTCTCCACTTGTCTTGGCTCCAGCAGCAGTACGTCTGCTGTCCCATGCGTCTGTGTCTTTGCCTATGCTGGTCTCTCTACATCGACTATCCTTTTCCTTTTTTCATCTAGCTAACTTCTAACCACCTGTTAGGTCTCGAGCCAGGTGTCACTTGCCTCCAAGAAGCTTGTCGTGACCACATTGGAAATTTTTCACCTGTGTAGGTGGAAGGGATTATTCTAATGCTACAGTTTTGACAGTCACCAACAAAATTGCTATGGCAAAATGTAAATTGTCTGTTTTATATAAACCAGTACTTTGCCTGACAGACACCAAAGCCTAACTCTTCTTTCTTCATCCTCTTCCTTAACCATCTTCAGCTTCAACCTTTAAATAATCCCTTAACTTCAATTCATTCCTGTGTTTTATTCTATTTTTGGCCCTCAACTCACCTTTGTCTCTCATCCCATTAACCCCTCTCTGAGGTTTACCCTGTTGCCTATACTCACAGCAGGGGAAAGAGGATTAGCAGCAGGGTGAGGCTCAGAGATGGGGTACAGGATAACTGTTTTCCACAGTTTGGTATAAAAAATTACTAAAAAGATCGTGGTTTTGTTTTGTCTTTCCTCTTTATTACCATTTTAATTGTCAATTATTCAACAATCAATGCCCATGGAAGAAGCAGTCAAGAAAGCAAACTACATATTGCCTTGAGAAATCTGCTGCAAAAGATCTCTTTAAAGTGTTAAAAAGCAAAGACGTCACTTTGATGACTGAAGTACACCTGACCCAAGCTATAGTATTTCCAATCGCGTTATATGCATGCAAACCTGGACAATGAAAAATGGAAGACCAGAGAAGAATTGACACATTCCAGTTGTGGTGTTGGTGAAGAATATAGAACACGCTCTGGACTGCCAGAAAAACGAACAAATCTGCCTTGGAGGTAGTACAAGCAGAATGCTCCTTAAAAGTGAGAATGGCAAGACTTCATCACACTTACTTTGGACATGTCATCAGGAGGGATCAATCGCTGGAGAAAGACATCATGCTTGGTAAAGTGGAGGGTCATTGAAAAAGAGAGAGACCCTCGATGAGAAGGATTGACGCAGTGGCCACAACCATGGGCTCAAACACAGCAATGATTGTGAGGGTGGTGCAGGATCAGGCAATGTTTTGCTCTAAGTCAGAGTTGACTCATGGCACCTAAGAGCTGTGAATTATAACATCATGTATAAAAAGCACAAAAGCTAAGTATACAGTTTATTGAATAATTAAAAAGTGAGTAACCGTATAACCACTATCTAAATCAAGAAATAAAACACTGGTAATAGCCCAAAAGGCTCCCACGTTGCCTGCAAGAGCATAATTTCTCCCTCTATTCTAGAGGTGCGTGTACACATAATCTCTCCCTTCCCCCAGAGGTAACCATTATTCTGAATTTTATGGTAACAATTTCCTTGCTTTTCCTTTTAGTTTACCATGTGCTTTCCTAAACAATGCAGTTTCGTGAGTTTTTTTTTTTTTTTTAACTTTATTTAAGTGGAATCATGCTGTGTATACAGTTTGTATCTTGCTTTTTTTGGTTCAACTTTATGCTTGTAAGGTTTACCCATGTTGTTGTTGTTGTTAGGTGCAGACGAGTCGGTTCTGACTCATAGTGACCATATGTACAACAGAACGAAACAATGCCTGGTGCCGCGCCACCCTCACAATCATTGCTATGTTTGAGCCCATAGTTGCAGCCACTGTGTCAATCTATCTCATTGAGGAGCTTTCTCTTTTTTGCTGACTCTCTACTTTACCAAGCATGATGTCCTTCTCCAGGGACTGGTCCCTCCCGATAACATGTCCAAAGTACTTGAAAGTCACGCCATCCTCGCTTCTAAGGAGCATTCGGACTGTACTTCCTCCAAGACAGTTTGGCTTGTTCTTCCTGCAGACTATGGTATGTTCAAGATTCTTCATCAACACCATAATTCAAAGGTACCAATTCTTCTTCAGTCTTCCTTATTCATTGTCTACCTTTCATATGCATATGAGGTGATTGAAAAATACCATGACTTGGACCAGGTGCACCTTAGTCCTCAAAGTGACCTCTTTGCTTTTGAGCACTTTAGTGAAGTTTTTTTGCAGGAGATTTGCCCAATGCAATGTGTCATTTGATTTCTTGACTGGTGCTTCCGTGGGCATTGATTGTGGATCCAAGTAAAATGAAATCCTCGACAATTTCAATTTTTCTCCATTTATCATGATGTTGCTTATTGATCCAGTTGTGAGGATTTTTGTTTTCTTTATGTTGAGGTGCAATCCATACTGAAGACTGTGGTCTTTGATCTTCATAAGTAAGTACTTCAAGTCCTTTTCACTTTCAGCAAGCAAGGTTGTGTCATCTGCATATCACAGGTTGTTAATGAGCCTTCTTCTAATCCTGATGCCTTATTCTTCTTCATACAGTCCAGCTTCTTGGATTATTGGCTCAGCATACGGGTTGAATAACTATGGTGAAAGAATACAAACCTGACACACACCTTTCTTAATTTAAAACCACGTAGTACCCTGTTGCTCTGGTCTGTGTGTAGGTTCCTCATGAGCACAATTAAGTTTTCTGAAATTCTCATTCTTTGCAATGTTATCCATAATTTGTATGATCCACATGTTGTATGTACCTATAATTTGTTCATTTTCATTGCTGTATGGTATTCCATTGTATGAATATATCACAAATTATTTCTCCATTTTACTGTTGGTGGATATTCGGGTTGTTTAATGTTTACAAATTTTGAGACTGTGAATACATTCTAGAAAATATGCCTAGAGGCTGAAATTGCTGTTTTAAGCTATTGTAACTCCAAATTCACTAGGTAATGAAAACGGTTTTGCAAAATGATTGGACCAGTTTACTCTTCCACCAGTTACATAGGAGAGTTCTTGTTGCTCCACATCTTTACCAACACTTGATTTGTCAGATTTTAAATTTTTGCCCATATGATGGGCGTATAATGGTATCCTATCGTGGCTTTAATTTGCATTCTCATAATTATTGAGAGTTAGCACATTTTCATTTGTTTACTGGGCATTTGGATTTCCCCAGTGTGTATGTGTGTGCGTGCATGTGTGAAGTGTCTATTCACTCCTTTTGATTATTTTAAATTTTAATTTGTAGGTCTTATCTGTTTTGGATGGGGACTTTCTATTATATGTAAATATCTTCTCTGACTCTTGGTTTGTATTTTCATTCTCTTTTTGAGGTCTTTTGATAAACAGAAAGTTGTTATTTTTAATATTGTAAAACTTTTCTTATTTTTTTCTTCATGGTTAGTATTTTTTGTATATTGTTTAAGAAGACCTTTCATACCATTAAAGTTTTGAAGATATTCTCCTATGTTATTTTTAACAGGTTTCTAATTTTTCCTTTCTCATTTACATCTTTAATGATTTTGGGATTGATTTTTGTGATTGGTGTGAATTAAAACTACAGTTTCATTTTTTTCACACATGGAAAATTGATTAAAAACTCTTCCATTCCCCACTACTCTACAATGCCGTTCAGTCACATATACCTATATGTGTATAGGTATGTTTGTCGACTCTCTCTGGTGTTTAATTAGTCTATTTGTCTACCTCTGTGCAATACCACACTGCCTCAGTTATATAATTGTACAAGTCTTCATATCTGATAAAACATGTGCTCTTTTCTTTTTTTTTGCTATTTTTATGGCATTTCCATATACATTTTAGGATTAGCTTGCTAATTCACATACGCATGCACACACACATACACACACAAAGGGGATTTTGATTAGGTTTTCATCAAACCTATATAAATCAATTTGGGAGAATTTATATTTTAAAATGGTGAATCTCCGGTCCATGAACTACCTGGACCTAGAGTGTTATTAGTGGGAAAATTCCTTTAATGCAGGAATTTTCTATTTCTACTCAAGTCAGTTTCCTAGAAATTTGTCCATTCCAAAGATTCCTTTAATCATTCTGGAACTTTTTCATTTTTCTATTTCTTCTTGAGTCACTCTAAGAAGTTATAATTCTTTTAGATATTTGTTGATTCCAACTAAGTTTTCAAATTTTTGTTATTTGTTCATCATATACTCTTATTTCTTTTTAATGTCAGCAGCACCTCTGTTGCTGTCCTTTTTTCCCTTCCTGATATTGGATATTGTGTCTTCTCTCTCTCTCTTTTTTAATCTTGAGCAGTCTTCTTCTAATTTTTTTTCTTTCTTTTCCTTTTTTTATTTTTGGTGAAAATATACACAGCAGAATATACACTCATTGAACAATTTTTACACGTACACTTCAATGACATTGGTTACATTCTTCACGTTGTGTCACCATTCTCACTGTCTCTACCCATATTGTTTCACCACCAATGACTTAGATTTTCTACTAAAAAAAAAAAATTTCTTTTTTTTTTAAACTTATAGCCTATGCTTTAGAGTTACTGTTGTCAATTTGTTGTCATATAGATAATTCTTTAATAGAGCGCAGTGTTCAAAGCAAATATACTTTAATAATTTAGCTAAACTACTGTTTTAGTTTAAAGATGACTTCAGGGAATAGTTTTGTTCAAGGTTTAAGATTTTCTCAAGGCAATAGATTTGAGGGTTCCTCTAGTCTCACTGGGCACAGTAAGCTTGGATTCCATAAGAATTTGGCATTGTGTTCCTCTTCCCTCCCCCCACCCCTACCTTTGATCAGGAGTCATCTATTGAGTCCTTGATCAAAATGTCCTGTAATCGTAGCTGGGCACCATCTAGTTCTTCTGGTCTCATGGCAAAGGAGGCAGTAGTTCACATAGGTAGCTGGACCTGTCATACAGTTCCTGGGTCTTCTTCTGCTGCTGCTCCAGGTGAATAGAGACCAATTGTATCTTAGATGACCACTGCAAGCTTTTAAGACCCTAGGCACTACTCACTGACCTAAGGCGTAGAACAGAAACTTTAAAAACAATATTAGGCCAATTGACTGGACAGTCCCATGACTCAAAACCTTTATTTATTTATTTTCAATGAACTTTAGATGAAGGTTTACAGAACAAACTAGTTTCTCATCAAACAGTCAGTGTACATATTGTTGTATGACATTGGTTAACAACCCCATGACATGTCAACACTTCCCCTTCTCAAGCCTGGGTTCCCTATTACTGGCTTTCCTGTTCCCTCCTGACTTCCAGTTCCTGCCCCAGGACTGGTACGCCCCTCCAGTCTTGCTTTGTTCCATGGGCCTGTTCAATCTTTGGCTGAAGGCTGAACCTCAGGAGTGGCCCCATTACTGAGCTGAAAGGGTGTCTGGGGCCCATGCTTTCAGGGTTTCTCCAGTCTTTCCATGACTCACAATCTTTAAACTGAGAGAACTAATCCCATGAAGTGTTTGGTTGTACCTAAATAGTATCAGCAACTGCGACCTTTCTCTCTCACTCTTTTTTTTTGAAGGGGGGAGGCTTCTGTTGTTCTTGTAAAATTATACATACCACAACATTTACCATTTTACCCTCCTTCTAGTGTACAACTTAGTGGTATCAGTTACATCAGTCAAGTTGTGTAACCACTGCTTTTAATTGATGATAATGTTGCCGTCACTACAGAAGTAAACTCAGTACATCCAGAGAATGATTACTTCTTTCCCTCTTCCCTCCTGCCCCAGGTAATGACTAATAACCATTTGTCTCTATATTTTTACCTATACTTATCATTTCATATAAGTGAGGTCATACAATATTTGTACTTTTATGATTGACTTATTTCACTTGGCACAATATCTTTGAGATTCATCCATGGTGTACAAATATTTGTATGTCTTAGGCTGGGTTCTTTAGAGAAGCAAAACCAGTAAAGCCTATAAATATATATATATAAAAACCCATAAATACATATATGTATATATATAGAAAAATCCAGTGCTGTCGAGTCGATTCCAACTCATAGCGACCCCATAGAACCCTATATATAAATATAGAGAGAGAGAGAGAGAGAGATTTATATTAAGGAAATGGCTTACACAGTTGTAGAGGCTAAAACAACCCAAGTTGTGGGTCTGGCTGGAGTCTTTTCTGATTCATGTAGCCGCAGGAGCCAGCGAACCCAAGATTGGCAAGTCAAAGAGCAGGGCTTTGACTCGTAGGTTGTGAAGACAGAGGAATCCCAGGATCAGCAGCCAAGATGGCAGATGAGCTGCTACTTCAAGTCCCAAGAACCAGAGGTCAGATGAATAAGGGCCAGTTGCAGGATCCAGGGAGAGCAAAAGCCCACAAGCATTGCCAGAAAGTCCACCTATATTGAATGCAGGCCACACCCCTTTTAACTGATTGGCTCCTCATAGAAGATCCCATCATGGAAATGATCACATTGTATCAAATCTCATCATGGTGGTGATCACATCATTATACGACTACCAAACTGTATCATAGCTGCCAAACCAAGAGAATCATGGCACAGCCAAGTTGACACACAACCTTAACCATCACAGTTCAAGCCTTGTTAACCTGGCACCTGTACACATCTCCTTAAACCGTACACAATCTCTAAATAAAGACAATTACAAAGTCATACTTGTGCCTCACATGATACAAATAAAGTGTACAAATGAAAACGCACTAGCCGTGTTTACATCTCATATTTTATAAGTGAAGAAAACGAAAATATCTGATGCACTCATACAAGGCAGAAATACTCATAACAATTACAGTCTTTGTTTCTGCAACTGGTCACGTAGTCATAACTAGTATTCAGAAGTACCTTCTTCCACCACCCATTCCATATTGCCTTTACCCTTGGCAAGCACCTTAGTTGGTCATAGTTCTTTATCTGGTTGGGTGAAACAAACCTTCATTCCTGAAGGGTCTGGGCCATTAGTAGTCATGTCCGAATTGAATTGCTGAAGTTTTCATTGACTTTAATCACAGGGCATGGTAGTAGTAAGAGATGCCCTCAAGGATTGCCTGCATTCCAGACAGAATCTTCTTTACCTAAATTGTGTACTATCAATCTGATTTCGTCTTGATAATCAGGATCAATCACACCAGCCAATATAGAAACTCCCTTTTTTGCCTGTTGATCCAGAGGCATTGTTGTCGTTAGGTGCTTTCGAATTGGTTCCTACTCATAGTGACCCTACGTACACACTTCCCGGTCATGTGCTATCCTCACAATCATTGTTATACTTTAGCCCATTGTTGCAGCCACTGTGTTAATCCATCTTGTTGAGGGTCTTGCTCTTTTTCACTGATGCTCTCTCTACTTTACCAAACATGATGTCCTTCTCCAGGGACTGGTCCCTCCTGATAACATGTCCAAAGTATGCGAGATGTAGTTTTGTCATCCTTGCTTCTAAGTAGCATTCAGGTTGTACTTCTCCCAAGACAGTTTTGTTCCTTCTTTTGGCAGTCCATGGTATAATCAGTGTTCTTCGCTGTCTTAGGCTGGGTTCCCTAGAGAAGCAAAACCAGTAATGCATATAAATATATATAGAGAGATTTATATTAAGGAAACAGCTCACATGATTGTATAGGTTGGAACGTCCCAAGTCCTTGGATCAGGATAGATTCCTTTCCCAATTCACGGAGCCGTAGAAGCTGGTGAACCCAAGGCGAGCAGGTTGGAGAGCAGAGATCCCGCTCACAGGTTGTGACAGTTGAGGAACCCCCAAGGTCGGCAGGCAAGACCACAAGTTTTCTCCCGAGTCATTTAGCTGCCGGTACTAGGGAACCCAAGATAGGCAGATCGGGGAGCAGGACTCTTGCTCTCAGGCTGTGAAGATTGGCGAATCCAAGTCTCTTGTCAGAACAAGAGACAGCTGCTGGATCCAGAACAAGCCAACAACTTTGCAAGGCAAGCAGGAAGGAAGTAGGCAGCAGAAGGCAGAGTGATGAAGGCTGAGGGGGCGGTGAGCTACCAGAGGCCCAGCCCCTGCCAGTACCACTCAGCAGATTCCATCATGGGTGTGATCACATACGAATTTCAACAGGAAAGTGATCACAACATTATACAACTGCCAAAACACTGAGAATCATGGCTCAGCCAAGTTGACACACAATCTTAACCATCATGTTCGTCGACACCACGATTCAAAGGAGTCAATTCTTCTTTAGTCTTCCTTATTCATTGTCCAGCTTTCTCATGCATACGAGGTGATTGAAAACACCATGGCTTGGGTCAGGCATACCTTAGTGTTTAAGGTGATATCTTTGCTTTCTAACACTTTAAAGAGGTCTCTTGCAGCAGATTTGCCCAATGCAATATGTCATTTGATTTCTTGACTGCTGTTTCCATGAGTGTTGACTGTGAATCAAAGTAAAATGAAATTGACAGTTTTAGTCTTTTCTCAATTTATCATGATGTTACTTATTGGTCCAGTTGTAAGGATTTTTGTTTTCTTTATGTTGAGGTGTAATCCATACTGAAGGCTATAGTCTTTGTTCTTCATCAGTAAGTGCTTCAAGTCCTTTTCACTTTCAGCAACCAAAGTTGTGTCATCTGCATAGCACAGGTTGTTAATGAATCTTCCTCCAATTCCAATGCCCCATTCTTCATGTAGTCCAGTTTCTCAGATTGTTTCCTCAGCATACAGATTGAATTAGTATGGTGAAAGGATACAACTCTGACACACACCTTTCCTGACTTTAAGCCAGTCAGTATCCCCTTGTTATATTTGAACAACTGCCTCTTGGTCTCTGTGCAGATTCCTCCTGAGCACAATTAAGTGTTCTGAAATTCCCATTCTTCGCAATGTTATCCATAATTTGTTACGATCCATACGGTCGAATGCCTTTGCATAGTCAATAAAACACAGGTAAATATCTTTCTGATATTCTCTGCTTTCAGCCAAGATCCATCTGACATGGACAATGATATCCTGGTTCCACGTTCTCTTCTGAATCTTGCTTGAATTTCTGGCAGTTCCCTGTCCAGGTACTGCTGCAGCTACTGTTGAATGATCTTCAGCAAAATTTTACTTTTATGCGATATTAATGATATTGTTCCATAATTTCCGCATTCAGTTGGATATCCAGAGGCATAAGGAACCCAAAGTGGCCAGGTGGCATTCTTAAATTCCAGTTCATTGAAATCAGTGTTGTGTCTCCAGGTGGGAGCATTCCTCCCTTTGGAACTAAGACCTCTAGACCTGCAAGCATAGGTCAAGGGACAGGAAGCAAAAATTTTGTTAGTGATTCCCTAGGGTTAAATGCCACACCTATTTCCACCCCTTGATCCCTGGACCCATGAATCCTGGCTATGGGAGAAATAGCACCATATGTTGGATGCTGGTTTAGAGCACATACAGCCTTCTGGAGAACAATTGCCCCAACCATGCAAGGTATTGCCACCTAGTTGGTGCCGTAATTGCGTCTTAGAAGGTCATTCCATCGTTCTGTCAAGCCAGCTGCTTCAGGATGATGGGGAACATGGTAAGACCAGTGAATTCCATGAGCATGGGCCCATTGCTACGCTTCATTTGCTGTGACATGAGTCCCTTGATTCGAGGCAATGCTGTGTGGGATACCATGACAGTAGATAGGGTGTTCTGTAAATTCACAGAAGGTAGTTTTGGCAGAAGTACTGGGTGCAGGGAAGGCAAATCTATATTCTGAGTAAGTTTCTTTCCCAGTGAGAATAAAACTCTGCACTTTCCATGATGGAAGGCAACCAATGTAATCAACCTGCCGCAAGGTTGCTGGCTGAGCACCTTGAGGAATGGTGCCATATCGGGGACTCAGATGCTGGCAGATTGGGCACTCAGCTATGGATGTAGCCAAGTCAGCCTTGGTGAGTGGAAGTCCATGTTGCTCAGCCCATGTATAACCTCCATCCCTGCCACCATGGCCACTTTGTTCATGAGCCCATTGGGCAATGACTGGGGGAAGAGATTGACTGGTTTTCACAGAACGTGTCATCCTATCCATTTAATTGTTAAAATCCTCCTCTGCTGAGGTCATCCTTTAGTGAGCATTCACATGACACAAAAATATCTTTGCTTCTTGGCCGATTCGGAGAGGTCTATCCACATACCTTTTCCTTGTCTCCAATTTTTTAATCATGTTCCTTCCAAGTCCCTGACCATCCAGCCAAACCACTGGACACAGCCCATGAATCAGTATACAGTCACACATCTGGCCATTTCTCCTTCCAAGCAAAGTGAACAACCAGGTGCACTGCTCAAAGTTCTACTCATTGGGAGGATTTCCCTTTCCCACTGTCCCTCAGGGAGGTCCCAGAAAGGGGCTGCAGTGCTGCCACTGTCCACCTTCGCGTGTTGCCTGCATATCATGCAGAACCACCTGTAAATGAGGCACGAGTTTCCTATTCCTCAGTCAGCTAATCATACGGAACTCCCCATGAGGTCATAGGTGCAGACTGGGAGATGAAAGGTTATGTGACAGGAGTGGAGACCATGGGCATTTGGACCACTTCCTCGTACAAATTATTTGTGCCTTCAGGTCCTGCTCAGGCCCGGTCTTGTATATATCACTTCCATTTAATGATAGAGTGCTGCTGTGTACGTCCAACTTTGTGACTCTGTGAGTCAGACAACATCTGTTCATGATGGGCATCTCAGGCCGCATGGTGACTTGGTGTCCTATGGTTACACATTCAGTCTGTACTAAGATCCAGTAACAAGACAAAAGTTGTTGTGAAAACCAGTGACGGCTTCTCAGTTCTCATCTCAAGTCTTAGATGTATTCAATATGTGTAACTACTTTTTTTTTCTTGAAATGCTTTTCTCTTATAGCTTCCAGAACACCAAAACATTTTGGTTTTTCTCCTACTTCATTTGCTACTCTATCTCTTTTACTTACTCCTCATTTACTAAATTTGAACAATTTTTTTTGCATTTTCTTCCCAGATGATCACGGTCACATGGCCTTAGATATCGATCATATGATCATGGTATCCAAATTTATATTCCAGGCAAAATTTTTCTCTTACCTTTATACTCTTATATTCAGCTGACCACTGACATCCCTGTTTAGATGTCTCATAAGCAGGTTATATCTTGGGGTTGTTAGTTGCCATTAAGTCGGCTCCAACTCATAGTGACCTATGTATAACAGGACAAAACATTGCCTGGTCCTGCACCATCTTCATGATTGTTGGTATGATTAAGTCCATTGTTTCAGCTATTGTGTCAGTTCATCTCATTGAGGGTTTCCCTCATTTTTGCTGACCTTTTTCCTGATGTCAGATGGATCTTGGCAGAAAGCAGAGAATACCAGAAAGATGTTTACCTGTATTTTATTGACTACACAAATGCCTTTGTGGATTATAAAAAATTATGAATTATTTATGAAGAATGAAAATTCCAGAACACTTAACTGTGTTCATGTGGAACCTGTACATAGAGCTAGAAGGAGCCCTTTGAACATAACAAGGCGATACTGCATGGTTTAAAATTGGAAAGGTGTGTGGGGGGGTTGTATATTTTCACCTTAGTTATTCAGCCTGTATGATAAACAAATAACCTGAGAGGCTGAACTATATGAAGAAGAATGCAGCATCAAGATTGGAGGAAGACTCATTAACAGCCTGCAATATGCAGATGACACAAACTTGTTGCCAGAAATGAGAATGACTTGAAGCACTTACTGATGAAGGTCAAAGACTACAGCCTTCAATGAGTTATACCTGAAAGTGAAGAAAACTTTTATAAATGGGACTGATAAACGACATTATGATAAATGGTGAAGAAACTGAAGTTGTCAGTGATTTTATTTTACTTGGATCAACAATCAACATCTATGGAAGAAACAGTCAGGAAATCAAACAACATATTGCATTGGGTAAATCTGCTGCAAAAGACTTCTTTAAAATTCTGAAAAGAAAATATGTTACCTTGTTGATGAAGATGTGCCTGACTCAAGCCATGGTCTTTTCAATTGCCTTATATGCATGCAAAAGCTGGAAATGAAAAAGGAGGACAGAAGAATTGATGCATTCAACCTGTGGTGCTGGTGAAAAATATTGAATATACTGTGAACTTCCAGAAGAACAAACAAATCAGTCTTAGAAAAAATACAACCAGAATGTTCTTTAGAAGCATGATGAGACTTCCGTTTGCTTACTTTGAACATGTCACCAGGAAATACCAATCACTAGGTTATATCTGGAGCCCTGGTAGTGCAATGGTTAAGAGCTGGGCTACTAACCAAAAGGTCTGCAGTTTGAATCCACCAGCTGCTCCTTGGAAACCCTATGGGGAAGTTCTACTCTGTCTTATAGTTGGTGAGGCAGAACCAACTTGATGGCACATAACAATAGCAACAGGTTATATCTAGCATGGATAAAATGTAAATCCCTAGATTTCCTGTAAACTTATTCTTCCCACAGCGTTCGCCATCACAGTAAGTGGTACCATCATCCAGTTTCTCAAGCAGCAGCCCCATAACTAGTCTCAGTCTCCCAACTCAGCCCTCACTTTATAATCTGTCCTCCATATGACAGCTGAGGAAGCAGTTTTAAAATATATTGTGTCAAGATTTCCAGTTCCAGGCTAGATGGAGTAAGTGCATTCCATTTTTCTCCTACAACTACTCACAACAAAAAAATTCTTGACGAAATACATAAGTCACCTACCAGAAGAATTTGACAGATGGAGAAAAGAAAATGGACTGGCTAGGGACCTTAAGATTGTAGGAACAACCAAGCAGTGAGTTCCCTGGGGTTTTTTCTTACCTTCTCTGTATGCTGGCCTGGATACTAGAGGAGCCTGCAACTCAGCAATGCCAACAGGCACAGAAAAAAACAATCCTAAGAAAAGCTTCCTCTCTCTAGTCCAAGGACCAGAACAGGGTGGCCAAAAGGACAGAAATCTTTTGTATCTGCTTGTTCTCAAAATGAACAACACTAAAAAAGCTTTTTCCACTTCCTGCCTCAACAGTTTCTGCAACAGTAGCACTGTTGAGTAGAACTTTGTTTTCCACCTTCTTTGCAGTGATGAAGAAGCTTCCCTCCCTATGGAGCCTGCAGCTGGAAATATGACTTCCACACTCATCCTATCCCCCTCAGTAAAGAGGCAGTGTCCCTGTCCTGCAATGGTTGTAGGCAGAACTCTGAATTTCATCCTTACCCTTCAACAGCAAGGAAAAGCTAACTCTCACTTTCACTCATACATCCCCTGTACACTAAAATGAGGGCGTGCCCACCCCTGGAGCACCTGTGGGTGGGACTCTGGCTTCCACCCCTGTCCTGCAGTAACAAGGCAGGACTCCTCCCCTAAAATACCCTTGGACAACTCCAAAGTCAACCCCATACTGCATTAAGGAGGCAGTGAGAAAAGGCCCTTTCTCTGTGGATCCTGTGGGCAGAACTCTGATTTTAAGCCCTGCCCTTCAGTAACAATGCAATATAGTTTCCCCTCCCCATCCAGCACTATGGAGACTGTGGGATGGAGTCCTGCAATCTGAGTAATAACACAAAAGTAGAGAAGACCAAAACAGCACTGTTTATAAACAAGCTTTATAAACTAGATTGATATTTGAACCACAAATCACAGAAGTGATTCAGAACATGTATTCTGAACTTAGATAGGTTGGATACCTGCCTAAATAAAAGATTTAAATAGGAACCACAGTCTTTTGACATAACATTCAAAATTTCCATAATGTAGTCAGAAAGTTACTCATCATACTAAGAGGAAAATCTGAACTTGAATGAGAAAAGACAATCAATAGATATCAATATTGAGATGACACAGATGTTGAAACTATCAAGCAAGGATTTTAATGCAGCTATCATAAAAAAAATTTTATCATAAAAATATATCATAAAAATGCTTCAACAAGCAATTGCAAGTGCACTTGGGGCAAATACTTTAAAATTAGAAAGACTTAGCAAATAAGTGAAAGATATGAAAAACCAAATGGAAATTTTACAAGTTAAAAACACAATAATCAAAAAACAACTGTCAATGGGTGAGAGCATTAGCAGAATGGAGAGTATAAAAGAATGAATCAATAAACTTGAAAGTAGTACAACAGAAATTAATCAATCTGAACAACAGAGAGAAAAGAAACTGAAGCAAAATGAGCAGAACCTCAGGGATCTGTGGAACTATAACAAAGATCTAATATTTGTGTCATTGGTTTGCTAGAAAGAGAGGAGAAATAGGGTTGATTTTAAAAGTAGCAAAAGAAATAATAGCTGAAATTTTCTGATATTCTCAAAAGACATAATTCTACAGATTCAATGAATCCCAAACAATATAAACCCAAAAAAACTTATGCCAAGATGCATCATAATCAAATTTTTGAAAACTAAAGACAAAGAAAAGGCCTTAAAAGCAGCCAGAGAAAAACGATGTGTTGCCTATAGGGGGACATTAATTAAAATAACAGTAGGTTTCCCATTAGAAATCATGGAAGCCAGTTGGTAGTTGCACAAGATTTTTCAAGTCTTGAAAGAAAAGAACGGTCAACACAAGATTCTGTACCCAGCAAAAATATCCTTCAAGAATAAAGATACAATCAATGTATTCATAGATGCTAGAAAACTAAGAGAATTTCTGGCCAGCAGACCTACCCTAAAGGAATGAATATATAAAGTATTGAAACAGAAAGGAAATAGAAAAAGAAGAAATCTTGGAACATCAGATAGGAAGAAAGAACAAAGGAAAGTATAAAAATAAGGATAATACAATTATGTTTTCTTCTCTTGAGTTTTTTCTAAATTATGTTTGATAGTTAAAGCAAAACATTATAGCACTGTCTGATGTGGTTCTCAATGCATGTAGAGGAACTATTGGCGACAACTATATTATAAATGGAGGAGAATAAAGGTGTGTCAATCTCCTGGCTTTTATATTGTACTACAGTTAAGTAAGATGCAACTCTTGGGGAAACTTTGTGAGGGGTACATGAAATTTCCTACACTCTCTTTGCAACTGCCTGTGAATTTATAATTCTTTCAAAATAAAAAATTTGAAAAATGAGGAAAAAAGGCCTGACAGAACTAAAAGTGAAAATAGACAAATCCACAGTTACATTTGGGCACTTCAATAGCCACAGTAATTGAAGGAACCACTAAAAATATAGCCAGTAAGGATATAGAAGAACTGAACAATGCCATCAAACAATGGAATCTAATTGGCTGTCACAGAATACTCCAACAACAGCAGAATACACATTCTTTTCAAGTGCACATGGGACAGTCACCAAGATAGATCATATCATGGATCATAAAACAGACTTTAACAAATTTCAGAGAATTTAAATCATTCAAAATATGGTATCTGGGCAAAATGGAATCAAACTTGAAATCAGTAACACAAAACAGCCAGGAAACTTCCAAACACTTGGAAGTTAAACAACACACTGCCAAATAATTCATGTGTCAAAGATGTATCAGTGGAAATAAAAAATACTGAACTAATTTAAAATGAAAATACAATATATCACAATCTGTGTGATGCAGCTAAAGCAGTAGTGAGAAGGAAATTTATAGCACCAAATAAGTATATTAGAAAAGATGAGAAGCATCTAATTCATAATCTAATTTACCACTTCAAAAAACAAGAGAAAGGAGAACAAAATAAACATAAAGCAAACAAAATGAAGGAAATAATAAAGATCAGAAAGAAATAAGATAACCAAAAATCCATTGCTGTCGAGTTGGTTCTGACTCATGGCGACCCTATAGGACAGAGTAGAACTGCCTCATAGCGTTTCCAGGGAGCACTTGGTGGATTTGAACTGCTGACCTTTCTGTTAGCAGCTGTAGCTCTTAACCACTATGCTATCAGGGTTTCCCAAATAAGATAGAAAATAGAAAAAAATCAGTGAAACAAAAAGCTGGTCTTTGAAAACATCAACGAAACTGAAAAGCCTTTAGGAAGACTGAAAAAAAAGAAGACAAAAATTACCAATATGGAGAATGAAGGAGATTACTCAGACCTCACAAACATTAAAAAGGTGATAAAGGATACTATAAACAACTGTATGCATATAAATTAGACAACTTAGATGAAGTAGATCAATTATTTGAAAACAAAGTACCACAATTCACCCAACATGAAATAGATATCTTAATAGTCTTATTAATGAAATTGAATTTGTAATTAAAATTTTTCTAAAGAGGAATCTCTAGGCTTAGGTCACTCCACTGCACCAAATGCTGCTGAAAAATCAGGTAAGACAAACAAATATGTTCATTATATTTAACAATATGTATAACCATGTGGAAAATGTTATATATTTAATAATGTCTATAAGGGTGTTCAAACGGACAGAGAAAATTATTATAATGAAATGTGCAAAGACCTGGACTTAGGAATCCAAAAGAGAAGAATATACTTGGCATTTCTCAAGCTGAAAGAACTGAAGAGAAAATTCAAGCCTCTAGTTGGAATATTGAAAGGCTCCATGGGCAAAATATTGAACAAGGCAGAAGGCATCAAGAGAGAATGGAAGGAATACAGACAGTCACTGTACCAAAAAGAATTGGTCCACGCTCACCCGTTTCAGAAGGTAGTATTTATGAAGAACCAATGGTATTGAAGGAAGAAGTCCAAGCTGCCCTGAAGGCACTGGCTAAAACAAGGCTCCAGAAATTGACAGAATACCAGCTGAGATATTTCAACAAATGGATGCAATGCTGGAAGTGCTCACTCATCTATGCCAAGAAACTGGGAAGACTGAAAAAAAAAGAGAGCGAGAGGATAAAAATTACCAATACTGACCAACCAACTGGAAGAGATCCAGATCGTGCCTATTCCAAAGAAAGGTGATCCAATAAGAATGCAGAAATTATCAATGTCATTACTCTCACACACAAGTAAAACTTGCTGAAGCTCATTCAAAAATGGTTGCAGCAGTACATTGACTGGGAACTGCCAGAAATTCAAGCCAGATTCAGAATACAACGTGGAACAAGGGATATCGTTGCTGATATCAGATGAATCTTGGCTAAAAGCAGAGAATACCAGAAAGATGTTTCCCTGTGTTTTATTGACTACTCAAAGGCATTCAACTGTGTGGGTCATAACAAATTATGGATAACATTGCAAAGAATGTGAATTCCAGAACACTTAGTTGTGCTCGTGAGGAACCTGTACACAGACCAAGAGGCAGTTCATTTGAACAGAACAAGGAGATACTGCGTGGTTTAAATCAGGAAAGGTGTATCTTTTCACCAAACTTATTCAATCAATGCCCATAGAAGAAGCAGTCACAAAATCAAACAACATGTTGCATTGGGCAGATCTGCTGCAAAAGACCTCTTTAAGGTGTTAAAAACCAAAGCTGTCTCCTTGAGGACTAAGATACACCTGACCCAAGCCATAGTATTTTCAATCACCTTACATACATGTGAAAGATGGACAGTGAATAAGGAAGACCAAAGAAGAAGTGACGCCTTTGAATTGTGGTGTTGGCAAAGAATACTGAATATATCGTGGACTGCCAGAAGAATGAACAAATCTGTCTTGAAATAAGTTCAGCCAAGGTGCTCCTTAGAAGTGAGAATGGCGAGACTTCGTCTCACATACTTTGGACATGTTATCAGGAAAGATCAGTCCCTGGAGAAGGACATCATGTTGGTAAACTGTGGGGTCAGTGAAAAAGAGTAAGCTAATGAGATGGATTGACACAGTGACTGCAACAATAGGCTCAAACAGCAAAAATTGTGAGAATGGCACAGGGTGGGGCAGTATTTTGTTCTGTTGTACATAGGGTTGCTATCAGTCAGACCTGACTCAGTGGCACCTAACAACAACAACATGGCAATATTTATAATAGTGAAAACGTAAACCCCTAAATGTCCGGTAGAAGAATGTTAAGGAACTGCTGATAAGCTCAATGAAATATCATGCAGTCGTTAAAAATGATGTTTATATAGACTGTAATAACACAATAAATGCTTATTGATTATAAATGGGCATAATTAAAATTGCATGTACTTTATGATTATGAATACATAACAGTAGCTTACATTTGATACATCTGGAGAACATATACTAAATGTGGTTTTTATCTTTTTGATAATTTCTATGTGGTAATTTTTTCTATATTTATAAAATTATCCTTAATGACTATAAATTATCTTCTTAATGGAAAAATATGTGTTTAAGCTTTTTTACATGCCTGTGTTAGGTTATTCCTGGTCTGTCTTTTTTTCTATCATCTTGTATGGGTTGTGTATTTTATATATATGTCTACATATATATGTCTTTGTCTAACCTTTTTACTTTATTTTATTTTATTGTGCTTTAGGTGAAGGTTTACAGAACAAATTGTTGTTGTGTGCCATCGAGTGGATTCCAACTCATAGGACCCTATAAGACAGAGTAGAACTGCCCTGTAGGGTTTCCAAGGAGCGGCTGGTAAATTTGAACTGCCAAACTTTTGGTTAGCAAATTACTTTCTCATTGAATTAATGAGAATTTATAAATAGCTAGTGTTTTATGGGCCTGTCTAATCTTTGGCTGAAGGGTGAACCTCAGGAGTGTCTTCAGTACTGAGTTAAAAGGGTGTCCGGGGGCCATACTGTCAGGATTTCTCCAGCCTTTTTCAGACCAGTAAGTCTGGTCTTTTTTTGTGAGTTGAAATTTTACTGTACATTTATCTCCAACTGTCCAAGGCTCTCTATTGTGATCCCTGTTGTGTATTATATTTTATTTCATCTCATTCTTTCCTTCATAAAGAATTCTTCATTTAATCTTTTCCTCTGCAGTTATATGAAAGATTCATGTACTGAAAATTCTGAATAGTAAGATTTTCAAAAACAAAGTAAAAATATCCATTACTTATCAAGTATTTTCCAGGCAAACTGATATTTCTCTATCAAAATCATTAAACATGAATTTTTCAGGAAGACTTCTCTATCATTACTACTCTCCAAAATAGGTCAGGTTCTCTTTATTAGAAAATCTCACAGTCCCATTGACTATGCCTTTACTGACACTCGTCATAGCAATCTCAAATGTTCCTTGTGGGTGGTTGACATATTTCTAAGAAATTAAACGAGAGGGTTATTGGAGAATCGGGGCAAAAGGAACCTATGAAATTCTCGACCAGCCCTCATTGCCTAACAGAGCTTCTGATTTTTTATTCTAGAAATTCTCCATAATGACACAGTTGTCTCTATTCTAAAAATACCTTTTTTAGAGATAACTACAGCTCAATTAAACTTCTTATGTGTCATGAGATTAAGAGGGAGCATAGCAGATCTATCTATATACAAAGAGAATTTTTCTTAAAGTCTCTAGATATCACTTGATTTCTGCCTTGAAAGAGTACATCATTTGGAAGGCAGCCTTTATATAGAAAGAATTTCAACAGATTAGATTTAGAAACTCTATTATGTAGTTCATTGAGATTAAATCTAGGGATATTTATTTACAGGTTCCTTGGTGGTGCAGTGGTTAAGAGCTTGGCTGCGAACCAAAATGTTGGCAATTTGAATGCACTGGCTACTCCTTGGAAACTCTATGGGGCAGTTCTACTCTGTCCTATAGAGTCACTATGAGTTGGAATTGACTCGATGGCAGCGGGTTTGGTTTTTCATTAAAAAAAAAAAAAAAAGCCAGTAATCTTAGTTTATTCAGGATTCTGATTGTGCATGGTATTTTTTGATAAGCTGAAAACCTTATCATCAATTATTTATAATTTGTACAGTCCTAATGTGAAGGAGATTTTATGCTAGGAAACAACAAAGCTGAATCCTGAAATCATGTTAAATTTATAAATGTTAAAAATGTCTTAGCTAAATATTCAGTATATCATGCTAAAATTTCAGAATAATTCAAAAAAAGTAAAAAGAGAATATTTATTTTGTTTTTGCAGAATTCCATGATACTTACCAAGCAGTTGGCCACTTTGGGACAGAGGCCTACCATATATACAATTCTAAGGAGAAAACAGTATTCTCCAAGGCAGCTGTTGAAGAATGGGTATTTAATTTTTAAATTTCAAACATAAAATTAAGCTTTTATATTAAATAAAATGAATATCAGAAACTTAAAGTAAAAGACAGTCTTAAAGCCTGTATTATGAAATATCTTTTTTTTTCTTATAGTACGATTTCTAATTAGCTTCTTTTATGATACATGAAATGAACTGTGGCTTACAAAACTTATCACCGAATCAATGCCAGTCAGAGTCCTGGGTTATAGTTTCACAGTTTGCATTAATAGCTAAACCTCAATCCAAGAGTGTCATTTGGGATGGTGGCAAATTCTGGTTTTATATGTATGAATGCTGGATCATAAATGTGAGCCGCAGTGCTGCGACTGAGTCACAGTCACTACCTCCACCAATGTAAACACGCACACACCCCCCACAAATTCCACCTGAGAAGTAACACCTGTTACTGTTAAAGTTAATACGTCTTCACTGAGTTTAGACCCATGTCCATCTAAACGCTTTGCTGTCGAGCTGAATCTGACTCATAGCAACGCTGTAGGACAGTACGATTTCCAAGCTTGTAATCTTTATGGAAACAGACGGCCACGTCTGTCTCCTGCTGAGTTTAGACAGCCCCTGCATCTATTGAATACCTTACAGGACAAGACACTTATTAATAAAAGATAACAGCTCCTGCCCTCAATTACCTTATATAGTTGGTAGGGGAAACAAATAAGAAATAGGTATCACAACACAAATGAGACCAGGGTACAGTGAGAATACAGAGAACTGACACCAACTCTGGCTCAGGGGACAGGAAATGAGGGAGGGGTTTCCTCAGGAGGTGACATCTGCATTATTGGAAAAAAAAAAAAAAAGTTAACAAGTTGGGAGAGCCTTCCAAGCAGCAATGGCAGCATGTCCAAAGGCCTTGAGACTGAGGCCTGAGAAAGCAGATACATTCCAGGAAATGCCAAGAAGCTCAATTCATGGTTAGAGCGTGAGGTGCATTGAAGAAGGTAAAATATTGTTAACATAGTAATAAGTATCTGGAGCTAAAATTCCAGGTGATTTCATAAAACTTTTGGAGATAAAGAGGCAGGAAAAACTGTCACTGTTAAACCAAACTAGAAGTCTTGTCTGATTTGTTTTTTATTCTTTTACTTTATTAAACATGATATTTTATTGAGTTTACACAGGTGAAAGTTTACACTGCAAATTAGGTTCCCATTTAACAATTTCTAAACAAATTACCTGGTGATATTGATTACATTTTTCACAATATGTCATCCTTCTCATTCATTCTGTTCTAGTACCATTTCCAGTACTCCAGTTTCCTTGCCCCATTGCCTTCTCATCTTTGCTTTAGAGTAATCATTGACCTTTGGTCTCATATGGATGATTTTTTAAAGGAGCTCATTACTCACGGGTGATATTCTTCATTTTATGAGCCAATCTGTTATTTAGTTAAAAGGTGACTCAAGGGATAATTTCGGTTTAGGATTTAAAGACCATTTCAGGACAATAGTACTGGGGACCCCCACGTGTCTGTCAGTTTGTTGTACTGTGGGGGCCCGCATGTTGCTGTGATGCTGGAAGTTATGCCACCAGTATTCAGATACCAGCAGGGTCACCCATGGAGGACAGGTTTCAGCTGAGCTTCCAGACTAAGACAGACTAGGAAGAAGGACCCGGCAGTCTACTTCTCAAAAGTATTAGCCAGTGAAAACCTTATGAATAGCAGCAGAACACTGTCTGATATAGTGCTGAAAGATGAGCCCCTCAGGTTGGAAGGCACTCAAAAGATGACTGGGGAAGAGCTGCCTCCTCAAAGTAGAGTCGACCTTAATGACGTGGATGGAGTAAAGCTTTCAGGACCTTCATTTGCTGATGTGGCACGACTCAAAATGAGAAGAAACAGCTGCAAACATCCATTAATAATCAGAAACTAGAATGTACAAAGTATGAATCTAGGAAAATTAGAAATCCTCAAAAATGAAATGGAACACATAAACATCGATATCCTAGGCATTAGTGAACTGAAATGGACTGGTATTGGCCATTTTGAATCAGACAATCATATAATCTACTCTGCTGGGAATGACAACTTGAAGAGGAATGGTATTGCATTCATCGTCAAAAAGAACATTTCAAGATCTATCCTGAAGTACAATGCTGTCAGTGATAGGATAATATCCATATGCCTACAAGGAAGACCAGTTAATATGACTATTATTCAAATTTACACACCAACCACTAGGGCCAAAGATGAAGAAATAGAAGCTTTTATCAGCTGCTGCAGTCTGAAATTAATAGAACATGCAAACTAGATGCACTGATAATTACTGGTGATTTTAATGCAAAAGTTGGAAACAAAGAAGAAGGATCAGTAGTTGGAAAATACGGCCTTGGTGAGAGAAACAATGCCGAAGACCAAATGATAGAATTTTGCAAGACCAACGACTTCTTCATTGCAAACACCTTCTTTCACCAACATAAACGGTGACTATACACATGGACCTTGCCAGATGGAACACACAGAAATCAAACTGACTTCACCTGTGGAAAGAGATGATAGAAAAGCTTAATATCATCAGTAAGAAGAAGGCCAGGGGCCAACTGTGGGACAGACCATCAATTGCTCCTATGTAAGTTCAAGCTGAAACTGAAGAAAATCAGAGCAAGTCCACAAGAGCCAAAACAACAACCTTGAGTATATCTCACCTGAATTTAGGGACCATCTGAAGAATAGATTTGACGCATTGAACACTGGTGACCGAAGACTGGATGAGTTGTGGAATGACATCAAGGACATCATAAATGAGGAAAGCAAGAGGTCATTGAAAAGACAGAAAATAAAGAAAAGACCAGGATGGATGTTGGAGGAGAATCTGAAACTTGATCTTGAACATCGAGTAGCTAAAACAAAAGGAAGAATTGATGAAGTAAAAGAACTGAACAGAGGATTTCAAAGGGCAGCTCAAGAAGACAAAGTAAAGTATTATAATGACATGTGCAAAGAGCTGGAAATGGAAAACCAAAAGGGAAGAACATGCTTGGTGTTTCTCAAGCTGAAAGAATTGAAGAAAAAATTCAAGCCTTGAGTTGCAATAGTGAAGGATTCTATGGGGAAAAAATTAAACTACACAGGAATCATCAAAAGAAGATGGAAGGAATACACAGAGTCATTATACCAAAAAGAATTAGTCGATGTTCAACCATTTCAAGAGGCAGCATATGATCAGGAACCGATGGCACTGAAGGAAGAAGTCCAAGTTGCTCTGAAGGCATTGGTAAAAAACAAGGCTCCAGGAATTGATAGAATATCAATTCAGGTGTTTCAACAAACGAATGTAGCACTGAAGGTGCTCACTCGTCTATGCCAAGAAATATGGAAGACAGCTTCCTGGCCAACTGACTGGAAGAGGTCCATATTTATGCCTATTCCCAAGAAAGGTGATCCAATGGAATGAGGAAATTATAGAACAATATTATTAATATCACACACAAGCAAAATTTTGCTGAAGATCATTCGAAAGTGGCTGAAGCAGTACATCGACAGGGAACTGCCAGAAATCCAAGCCAGATTCAGAAGAGGACGTGGAACAAGAGATAGCATTGCTGATGTCAGATGGATCCTGGCTGAAAGCAGAGAATACCAGAAGGATATTTACCTGTGTTTTATTGACTATGCAAAGGTATTCGACTGTGTGGATCATAACAAATTATGGATAACATTGTGAAGAATGGAAATTCCAGAACACTTAAATTGTGCTCATGCGGAACCTTTACATAGATCAAGAGGCAGTTGTTTGGACAGAACAAGGGGATACTGATTGGTTTGAAGTCAGGAAAGGTGTGCGTCAGGGTTGTATTCTTTCACCATACCTGTTTAATCTGTATGCTGAGCAAATAATACGAGAAGCTGGAGTATATGAAGAAGAACGGGGCATCAGGATTGGAGGAAGACTCATTAACAATCTGCGTTATGCAGATGACACAACCTTGCTTGCTGAAAGTGAAGAGGACTTGAAGCACTTACTAATGAAGATCAAAGACCATAGCCTTCAGTATGGATTATACCTCAACATAAAGAAAACAAAAATCCTCACAACTGGACCAGTGAGCAACATCATGATAAAGGGAGAAAAGATTGAAGTTGTCAAGGATTTCATTTTACTTGGATCCACAATCAACATGCACGGAAGCAGCAATCAAGAGATCAAAAGATGCATTGGGCAAATCTGCTGCAAAGGACCTCTTTAAAGTGTTGAAGAGCAAAGATATCACCTTGAAGACTAAGGTGCGCCTGATCCAAGCCATGGTATTTTCAATCGCGTCATATGCGTGTGAAAGCTGGACAATGAATAAGGAAGACTGAAGAAGAATTGATGCCTTTGAATTGTGGTGTTGGAGAAGAATATTGAATGTCCATGGACTGCCAGAAGAAGGAATAAATCTGTCTTGGAAGAAGTAAAACCAGAATGCTCCTTAGAAGCAAGGATGGCGAGACTGCGTCTTACATACTTTGGACATGTTGTCAGGAGGGATCAGTCTCTGGAGAAGGACATTATGCTTGGGAAAGTACAGGGTCAGCAGAAAAGAGGAAGACCCTCAACAAGGTGGATTGACACAGTGGCTGCAACAATGGGCTCAAGCTTAACAACGATTGTAAGGGTGGCTCAGGACCAGGCAGCGTTTCGTTCTGTTGTACATAGGGTCGCTATGAGTCGGAACCAACTTGACGGCACCTAACAACAACAAGAATAGTCTTGGGGAGTTCTCTAGCCTCAACCAGTCTAGTGAGTCTGGGCTTTTTCAGAATTTGAGTTCTGTTCCACATTTTACTCCTGTTCTATGAGGATCCATCTATCGTGGCCCTGATCAAAACAGCACCCGTAGTGGTAGCCGGGCACCATCTAGTTCTTCTGGCCTCATGGTAGATGAGGCCATGGTTCATGTAGACTATTAGTCCTGTAGACTTGTCTGATTTATTTTTATTTTTTACTGTGCTTTAGATGAAGATTTACAGAACAAATTAGTTTCTCATTGAACAATTAATGCACATATTGTTTTGTGACAATTGTTGCCAACCCCATGATGTGTCAATACTCTCCCCTTCTCAATCTTGTTGTTTTTCTTGTTGTTGGGTGCTGTCGAGTCGGTTCCAACTCATAGTGACCCAATGTACAACGGAACGAAGCACTGCCCAGTGCTATGCCATCTTCTCAATTGTTGTTGTGCTTGAGCCCACTATTGCAGACACTTTGTCAGTCCATCTCATTAGGGTCTTCCTCTTTTTTGCTGATCCTTTACTTTACCAAGCCTGATGTCCTTCTCCAGGAACTGGTCCCTCCTGATTACATGTCCAAAGTATGTGAGACGTAGTCGTGCTATCTTTGCTTCTAAGGATTCTGGCTGTATTTCTTCCAAGACAGATTTGTTCATTCTTTTGACAGTCCATGATATGTTCAATATTTTTTGCCAACAGCATAATTCAAAGGTGTCAATTCTTCTTTGGTCTTCCTTGTTCATTGTCCA
This sequence comes from Elephas maximus indicus, assembly GCF_024166365.1. NCBI lineage: Eukaryota > Metazoa > Chordata > Mammalia > Proboscidea > Elephantidae > Elephas > Elephas maximus. Next base: position 19,622,278 of record NC_064842.1, on the reverse strand, counting down.
GCTTTCACATGATTGAAAATATCATGACTTGGGTCAGGCACACCATAGTCTTCAAGGTGACATCTTTTTAACACTTTGAAGAGGTCTTTTGCAGCAGATTTGCCCAGTGCAGTGTATTGTTTGATTTCTTGACTGCTGTTTCCACGGCTGTTGATTGTGGGTCCAAGTAAAATGAAATCCTTGACGACTTTGATCTTTTCTCTGTTTATCATGGTGTTGCTTATTGGTACAGTTGTGAGGATTTTTGTTCTCTTTAAGTTGAAGTGTAATCCATACCGAAGGCTATAGTCTTTGATCTTTGTCATTAAGCACTTCAAGTCCCCTTCACTTTCAGCAAGCAAGGTTGTGTAATCTGCATAACACAGGTTGTGAATGAGTCTTCCTCCAATTCTGATGCCCTGTTCTTCTTCATATAGTCCAGCTTCTCGGATTATTTACTCAGTGTACAGATGGAATAAGTACAGTGAAAGGATGCAAGCTTCATGCACACCTTTCTTGATTTTAAACTACACAGCATCCCCTTGTTCTGTTCAAACGACTGCCTCTGTACAGGTTCCTCATGAGCATAATTAAGTGTTCTGGAATTCCCATTCTTCACAATGTTATTCATAATTTGTTATGGTCCGCATAGTCAAATATCTTTGCATAATCAATAATGTGTTTACAAGTAGATATCTTTCCGGGATTCTCTGCTTTCAGCCAGGATCCATCTGACATCAGCAATGCTATCTCTTGTTCCACGTCCTCTTCTGAATCTGGCTTGGATTTCTGGCAGTTCCCTGTCGATGTACTGCTTCAGCCACTTTCGAATGATCTTCAGCAAAATTTTACTTGCGTGTGATATTAAGGATATTGTTCTTTAATTTCAGCATTTGATTGAATCACTTTTCTTTGAAATAGATGTAATTATGGATCTCTTCCAGTCAGTTGGAAACCCTGGTGTCATAGTGGTTAAGTGCTATGGCTGCTAACCAAAGGGTCAGCAGTTCAAATCCCCCAGGTGCTCCTTGGAAACTCTTTGGGGCAGTTCTACTCTGTCCTATAGGGTTGCTATGAGTCGGAATCAACTCGACGGCACTGGGTTTTTTTCTGGGGTCCAGTCTGTTGTCCAGGTAGCTGTCTTCCCAATTTCTTAGCATGTTTCAATGCTGCATTCAGTTGTTGAAACATCTCAATTGGTATTCCATCAATTCCTGGAGCCTTGTTTTTCACCAGTGCCTTCAGTGCAGCTTGGAGACCTCTCCCTTCAGTACCATTGGTTCCTGATCATAAGCTACCTCCTGAAATGGTTGAGTATCGATCAACTCTTTTTGTACAGTGACTCTGTATTCCTTCCATCTTCTTTTGATGCTTCCTGCATAGTTTAATATTTTCCCCATGGAATCCTTCAGTATTGCAACTTGAGGCTTGAATTTTTTCCTCACTTCTTTTAGCTTGAGAAATGCCAAGTATGTTCTTCCCTTTTGGTTTTCTAATCCCAGGTCTTTGCACATGTCATTATATTACTTTACTTTGTCTTCTTGAGCTGCCCTTTGAAATCTTCTGTCAGCTCTTTTGTTTCATCATTTCTTCCATTTGCTTTAGCTGCTGGACATTCAAGAGCAAGTTTCAGAGTCTCTTCTGACATCCATTTTGGTCTTTTCTTTCTTTCCTGTCTTTTTAATGACCTCTTGCTTTCTTCATGTGTGAAGTCCTTGATGTCATTCCACAACTCATCTGGCCTTCGGTCATTACTGTTCAACATGTCACATCTATTCTTGAGACAGCCTCTAGATTCAGGTGGGATATACTCAAGGTTGTACTTTGACCCTCGTGGACTTGTTCTAATTTTCATCAGCTTCAACTTGAACTGGCATATGAGTAATCGATGGTCTGTTCTGCAGTTGACCCTTGACTTTGTTCTGACTGATGATATTTAGCTTTTCCATCAACTCTTTCCACCAATGTTGATTTGATTCCTGTGTATTTCATCTGGCAAGGTCAACATATATAGTCACCATTTATGTTGTTTAAAAAGATATTTGCAATAAAGAATTGTTGGTCTTGAAAAATTCTATCGTGTGATTTCTGGCATCATTTCTATCACTAAGGCCATATTTTCCAGCTACTGATCCTTCTTCTTTGTTTCCGTCTTTTGCATTACAATCACCAATAATTATCAATGCATCCTGATTGCATGTTCAATCAATTTTGGACTGCAAAGTTAGTAAAAATATTCAGTTTCTTCATCTTTGACCTTAGTGGTTGGTGCATAAATTTGAATAATGATTGTATTAACTGGCCTTCCTTGTAGGCATATGGATATTGTCCTATTACTGACAGCATTGTGGAAACCCTGGTGGCATAATGTTTAAGAGTTACAGCTGCTAACCAAAAGGTCAGCAGTTTGAAGCCACCAGGCGCTCCTTGGAAACCATATGGGGCAGCTCTACTCTGTTCTATAGGGTGGGTATGAGTCAGAATAGACTCCATGGCAACAGGTTTGGTACGGGTTGACAGCATTCTACTTCAGGATGGATCTTGAAATGTTCTTTTTGAGGGTAAATGCGATGCCATGCCTCTTCAAGTTGTTATTCCTGGCATAGTAGACCATATGATTGTCTTATTCAAAATGGCCAATACCAGTTCATTTCAGCACACTAATGCCTAGGATAAGGATGTTTATGCATTCCATTTCATTTTTGATGATTTCCGCTTTCCTAGATTCATACTTTATACATTCTAGGTTCCTATTATTAGTAGGTGTTTGCAGCTGTTTCTTCTCATTTTGAGTCATGCACAACAGCAAATGAAGGTCCCGATAGCTTGACTCCATCCATGTCATTAAAGTCGACTCTACTTTGAGGAGGCAGCTTTTTCCCAGTCGTATTTAGAGTGCCTTCCAACCTGAGGGTTTCATCTTCTGGCACTACATCAGGCAATGTTCCACTGATATTCATAAGGTTTTTGCTGGCTAATTTTTTTCAGAAGTAGACCTCCAGGTCCTTCTTCCTAGTCTGTCTTAGTCTGGAAGCTCAGCTGAAACCAGTCTGCCTTGGGTAACCCTGCTGGTATTTGAAATACTAGTGGCATAGCTTCCAGCATTACAGCAACATGCAAACCCCTACAGTATGACAAACTGACAGACGTGGGGAGGGGGGGAAGTGAGGCAATAGATAATGTATAAAAACTACATATTAAAAAAAGGCAGTCTAAGAATGTTTGCTTGGGAATATGAAGACATTTCATAAGAAAGAGCTGTAAGTGTCAAGATTGTTTTCTTTTGCAGGCAAGAATGAAGAATGAGGAGAAATGGGAGCAGCAATAGCATTTTAGTACTCATTAAAAAATTTTTTACCTGTATTTATGTTGATAAATTAATTTTTTAAAATATGCTAACTGTCAGTACAATGCATCATGTACCTGAGGAGAGAGAGATTATTTTATTTTCATTTTTTTTTATTTTTCTCTCCTTAGGGTCTGGAAAATATCAGTACCAATGAGAAAAGATGATATGCTACAGAGTATTATGGGAAACAAAGTGGCTTTTCAAGATTGTTTTGTTGCAGATTTTTTTTTTCTGCTGGTGTTTCCTTTGGTGATCGCACCTGAGATTCCTGGATATTTACCGCTCTCTACACCAAGTGGTAGTCAATTAATAGTTGACTGGGATGCTTGTGCTCCTTCAACTATTGTTGTGGTAGCTGAAATGGAGACCTTTCAAACAAATGATTCATTCCTTACTTGGACAAAAATCAGAGTGCCTCCAGGCATTCTGAATGATGATGAAAGACACAGTGTAACAGATATGTGCCTATCAGAGGGTAGAATATTTTTTATAATAAATGGTATTCTTTACCTAAAAGATTTTTATAAATTTACAAGACTAGGAAGAAATGACAATCTTCCTGATGGTGGAATTATTGGTACTACATCAAGAAGATGGTGTTGGGTTAACTATTTATTCAAGGTTAGTAAAAGGTTACATAAATGTATGTTACACCTAAACATTTAAATATGTTGACTATACCATTTATTCAGTAATATATTGCAGACTATACTATAGAGCTTTTGCACACTTATTTAAGGCTGAAAAATCTCTTTCAGTTGCAGTATCTCTTTTTGGTGTGTCTTATCTTTTTTTTTTTAATCCTCATTTTGTTCATGCATCGTTTTCCTTATTTCTTTAGATCTTTTCCTATGTTTTCCCTTAGTTCTTTGATTATATTTAACATTGTTGTATTATAGTCTTCCATTCTGTTCATTATTTAGGAATCACACTCCCTTCATCATGTTCATTTCAATAGGCCATGATTTCTTTTATCTTTGTGTCTCTTATAATTTTTTGATGAGGCACTGGAATTTTTGAGGGTATTAGCTTTCTCAGTTCTCCCAGTAGTTGCTGTTCTTGCCCACACTATTTTCTATGAGAAAATCTTAGGTAAGTAGAGCCTTCAGCCTTTGCTTACCACTTCCTCTCCTTCTCTGTGATATCTCCTTCTCCTTCCCTGATTTAATTAGGATTAGAAAGTTCCAGATCTCAGATTTCAACTTTCAGTGTCTTCTAAACACACCAGAGAACACACAGTGATCAGTCTGTCCATCAGAGGGTGCAGCCACTCAGGTGAGATATCAAGCACTAATCAATTTTCCTACTAAGGAGCACAGTCCCCTCCCCCCCGCCAAGTTATTACTCCTTCCTCAGCTGTGTTTCTGCAACCATGTTTTCAGTCAGAAAGCTCACACCCAGTGAGCTGGGTGTTGCCATTTGGTTCTGCCCAAGGCAAAAGAAAAAAAAATCAAAAGTGCATCACTGAGCCGTGGGGCAATTTCTGGTAGCCTAATATACAAGTATATTACACGTAGGGGAAGAGGGACAGAAAAAAGTCTTTGAAAATTAATAGCAAAAATTTTCCAAATTTCATTAAAACTAAAAACTACAGATCCAAGAAAGCCAATAAACCCAAGCACAAGAAACATGAAGAAAAACCTATACCAAAAAAAGGGCACATAATAATCAAATTTCTCAAATCCAGTGATAAAGAGAAAGACTTAAAAAGCAGCCAGAGGAAGGGTATATATTACATACAAAAGAATAAAGATAAGGTTGTCATCAAGCTTTTCATTGGAAACAATGCAAGTGAGAAGACAGTGAAGCATCACCTTTAAAAAAAATTTTTGTTTTAACTAGAATTCTATAGCCATGAAAATATCTTTAAAAAAAATAAAGGCAAAAGAAAGACTTTTCAGACACACAAAATTGAGATAATTTGTCACTGGCATACCCACACTGGAAGGAAGTGTTAAAGTAAGTCCTTCAAGCAGAAGAAAAATGATATAAGATGGAAATATGGATCTATACAAAGAAGTGAAAAATCAAGTGGAAATGGCAACTACAAGGTTACATATGTAAGATTTTTTAAATTACTACTTGAATCTCTTTATAAGGTAAGTGACTGTTTAAAACAAAAATAGTGACAATGTATTATAGAATTATAACATATGTAAAAATAAAATGTATTACAAAAATAGCACAAAGGACAGGAGAGAGAAGGGCAGTATAATTTTGTAATGGTTTTATATACTAGATTCAAAGTGGTATAATATAATGTGAAAGCCTATGAGAGGTTTAAGCTGTGTACTACAATCCTAAAGCAACCACTAAAATAAAAAAATAGTTGTAGCTAATAAGATGAAATGGAATCATAAAAATTCAGTTAATTCAAAATAAGAAAAAAAGGGAAACAAAAAATATGGGACAACTAGAAAACAAATAACAAGGTGATAGATTTAACCCAAACCATATAAATAATCACATTAAATGTAAATGACCTAAACACTACAATTAAAAGGCAGAGATTATAAGACTGGATTTAAAAAGCAAGGCCCTATATAGTGCATATAAGAAACAAACTTAAAATAGGAAGACAGAAATATCTTAAAAGTAAAGGATGGAGAAAGCTATACATGACAACATTAATTTTAAAAAGCTACAGTAGCTGTATTAATACTAGACAAACTAGAATTCAGAGCAAAGAATATTACCAGAGATGAAGAGGGCCATATAATAACAATATTAGGGTCACCTCATCAAGAGCACATAAAAAGGACCAATGTTTATGACTCTAAAGATAGAGCTTCAAAATACATAAAGCAAAAAGTGATGGAACTGTGAGGAGAAACAGATAAAATCCACAATTATAGTCAGATATTTCAATATTTCCTCTCAAAAATGGGTAGAACAAATAAATGAAAATCAGCAAGAGTAGGAAATACTTGCACAATACTATCGACCATCTGGATCTACCCTCACATGTCTGTCAGTTTGTCATACTGTGGGGGCTTGCATGTTGCTGTAATGCTGGAAGCTATGCCACCAATATTTTTTTTTCCATGCCACCAATATTCAGATACCAGCCAGGTCACCCACAGAGGACAGGTTTCAGCTGAGCTTCCAGACTAAGACAGACGAGGAAGAAGGACCTGGAGGTCTACTTATGAAAAAAATTAGCCAGTGAAAACCTTATGAATAGCACTGGAACATAGTCTGATATAGTACCAGAAGATGAGCCCCCCAGGTTGGATGGAACTCAAAATACAACTGGGGAAGAGCTGCCTCCTCAAAGTAGAGTCGAACTTAATGACATGGATGGAGTCAAGCTTTCAGACCTTCATTTGCTGTTGTGCATGACTCAAAATGAGAAGAAACAGCTGCAAACGTCCATTAATAATCAGAACCTGGAATGTACATAGTATAAATCTAGGAAAATTGGTAATCATCAAAAATGAAATAGAATGCATAAACATTGATATCCTAGGCATTAATAATCTCAAATGGACTGGTATTGGCCATTTTGAATCAGACAATCATTTAGTGTACTATGCCAGGAATGACAACTTGAAGAGAAATGGTGTTGCATTCATCATCAAAAAGAACATTTTAAGATCTATCCATAAATACAATGCTGTCAGTGATAGGATAATATCTATATGCCTACAAGGAAGACGAGTTAATATGACTATTATTCAAATTTATGCACTAACCACTATGGCCAAAGATGAAGAAACTGAAGATTTTTATCAGCTTCTGCAATCTGAGATTGATCAAAATGCAATCAGGATGCAGTGATAATTACTGGTGATTGGAATGTGAAAGTTGGAAACAAAGAAGAAGGATTGGTAATTGGAAAATATGGCCTTGGTGATAGAAACAATGCCAAAGACGGAATGATAGAATTTTGCAAGACCAACAACTTCTTCATTCCAAATACCTTTTTCACCAACATAAATGGTGACCATACACATGAGCCTCACCAGATGGAATACACAGGCATCAAATCGACTATATCTGTGGAAAGAGATGATGGAAAAGCTCAATGTCATCAGTCAGAACAAGGTCAGCGGCTGACTGTGGAACAGATCATCAGTTGCTCATATGCCAGTTCAAGTTGAAACTGAAGAAAATCAGGACACGTCCACAAGAGCCAAAATATGACCTTGAATATATACCACCTGAATTTAGAGACCATCTGAAGAATAGATTTGACACATTGAACACTAGTGACTGAAGACCAGATGAGTTGTGGAATGACATCAATGACATCATACATGAAGAAAGCAAGAGGTCATTGAAAAGACAGGAAAAAAAGAAAAGACCAAGATGGATGTCAGAGGAGACTCTAAAACTTGCTCTCAAATGTCGAACAGCTAAAGCAAAAGGAAGAAATAATGAGTAAAAGAACTGAACAGAGGATTTCAAAGGCCAGCTCAAGAAGACAAAGTAAAGTATTATAATGACATGTGCAAAGAGCTGGAAATAGAAAACCAAAAAGAAGGAACATGCTCAGTGTTTCTCAAGTTGAAAGAACTGAAGAAAAACTTCAAGCTTCAAGTTGCAATAGTGAAGGGTTCTATGGGGAAAATACTAAACAACACAGGAAGCATCAAAAGAAGATGGAAGGAATACACAGGGTCATTATACCAAAAAGTATTAGTCGACATTCAACCATTTCAAGGGGTGGCATATGATCAGGAACCAATGGTACTGAAGAAAGAAGTCCAAGCTGCTCTGAAGGCATTGGCGAAAAACAAGGCTCCAAGAATTGATGGAATATCCATTGAGATGTTTCAACAAACAGATGCAGTGCTGGAAGTGCTAATGCATCTATGCCAAGAAATTGGAAAGAGAGCTACCTGGCTAACTGAGTGGAAGAGATCCATATTTGTGCCCATTCCCAAGAAAGGTGATCAAACTGAATTTTTAGTCTCCTTTGTGGTTACCTTAATATTTACCCGCATTTTTCTAAGTTTAAACCTAACTTTTTTATACTGCCTTGACTTCCTCTCCATATGAAAAATCTATGACTGTATTTTTTACTTCCTCTTTATTGTTGTAATGTTATCATCTTTTACCCAATGACATCACTATTTCCCTGTTTTGAGCATTTTTTCATCTTGATTTATTTTTGTGATTTCCGTACCTAGGTTGACATCTACTTGCTCTGTCCTGAGTTCTAGTCTTGAGTTGATAGCTGATATTATTGATTTCCTAACCAGAGAACTCCCTTTAGTATTTCTGTAGTTTTGGTTTGATTTTTACAAATTCCCTGAAATTCCGTTTATCTGGAAAAGTCCTAATTTCGCCTTCATATTTGAGAGACAGTTTTGCTGTATATATGATTCTTGGCTAGCAATTTTTTCCCTTCAATGCTTTATATATGTCATCCCATTGACTACTTGCCTGCGTGGTTTCTGCTGAGGAGTCCGAGCTTATTCTTATTGATTCTCCTTTGTAGGTGACTTTTTGCTTATTCCTAGCCACCCTTAAAATTCTCTTTATCTTTGGTTTTGGCAAGTTTGATTATAATATGTCTTGGTGACTTTCTTTTGAGATCTATCTTATGTGTAGTTTGATGAACATCTTGGATAGATATCTTCTCAGGTTTCATGATATCAGGGGAGTTTTCTGACAACAAATCTTCAACAATTCTCTCTTTATTCTGTTATCCCTCCCTGTTCTGGTACTCCAATCACACGTAGGTTATTTCTCTTGATAGAGTCCCACATGATTCTTAGGGTTTCTTCATTTTTTTTTAATTCTTTTTCTGATTTTTCCTCGAATATGTTGGTGCCAAGTGTTTTATCTTCAATCTCACTAATTCTGCCTTCCGTTTCTTCAATTCTGCTCCTCTGACTTTCTATCGAGTTGTCTAATTCTGTAATTTTATTTTAATCTTCTGAATTTCTGATTGCCGCCTCTCTGTGGATTCTTGTAGCCTATTAAATTTTTCATCATGTTCTTGAATAACCTTTTTAATTTCTTCAACTGCTTTATCTGTGTGTTTCTTGGCTTGTTCTGTGTTTTGCCTGAGCTTGTTGAAGCAATCATGGTCTGCTTGTTCACGTGATTTGATATTGATTGTTTTCTCTGAGCCATCTATGAGTTATTGTATTAATTTATTTTATGTTTGCTTACCGTATCCTAGCTTCTTGCTTTGTTTTTGTTTTGATATGCCCAAATAGGCTGCTTGAGTGGGCTAGCTTGATTATTTTTGCCTTTGAAGCTCTAATGTATTGTCACCAGATGGCTAGAGCTGTTACCAGGTATATGAGCCTAGGAATCCGTTCACTTTTCTTGTATGGATTCAGCTCTGGCATCCCAGGTAGTTAGTCACCAAGTGTGTGGTACAGGCTCTGTCCTACAGTCTTAGAGGGGCAGGGATGATTGGTGTAGTTACCAGTATCTGGTTGCAACAGTGGGTCATGCTCTGAACAAGGCAGGGGGCTGAGAATTGTCCCCTGAGTGTCTGTGAGGAAAGTGCATCCCTGTTCCCTAGAGCACACAGGTGAATGGGTTCTGCAGCCAGACCATGGGCACTCAATGCTTTTGGTTGTAAGGACTGGAAGGTACCACTTATTCTTGGACCCCTGTCATGGGTGGCTAGGTGGTGTGCGTGAAGCCACCAGTCCTTAGGCCCCTGATGTGGGTAGGTGACGACCCTGTTTAAAAGGCAAAGTGGTGTCAAGCATAAAAAATCCACCTCTCCATCGCACAGCTGAAACAGTTGCAGTCTGCCTATTCTCCTGAAATAGCCCACACAGGTCCATGCAGGGGGGAAAGGTATTCAAATTCCATGGACCAGTTGTGCCTGGACAGGAGCTGCTTCTGCCCTGAGATCCCCAGGTTAGTGAAGCTGGCAGGTTGTCTTTGCCCCCAATTGTTTATTTATTCCTTCCCCAAGGTCAGGAGAATGGCTCAGGACGCACAGCAGGACCTATCTCAAGCTGAGGGAAATCGATAGCCACTGAAGCTGGCTTGGGGGATGGGGGCATGGCAAAATAAACACAATTACTTAGCTTTTGCCGAGAGCGCCATTCTTCTCTGATTCCGGAAGTATGAGTAGGCTGTGCGGCTCGCTGTCTCTCCCTGAGGAGACTGCATCTGAAACGCTACCACCAGCCCCGCCGGTGGTCACTCCAGGGGATCATGCCTGAGGGTTCCCACTGAGTCAGGTCAGGCAATTCTTCACTGCTTCTCAACCATCTCTCCCTCCTTCTGCCATTCAATCCATTTTCTCAATTTGCCTTTGATGTTCAGGGCTCCTAGCTTGTCATATACATAATTGTTTAACTTGTTTTTTCAGGTCTTTGTTGTAAGAGGGATCATCGGAAGTGTCTGACTACTCCACCATCTTGGCCCTATCTCCTGATCGAACCAAATACAGAAATTATCAAACAACATCATTAATATCACACACAAGCAAAATTTTGCTGAAGATCATTCAAAAGCAGCTGCAGCAGTATATCAACAGAGAACTGCCAGAAATTCAAGCTGGATTCCTAAGAGGACGTGGAGCCAGAGATATCATTGCTGATGTTAGATGGATCCTGGATGAAAGCAGAGAATATCAGATAGATGTTTACCTGTGTTTTATTGACTGTGCAAAGGCATTTAACAGCGTGGATCATAACAAATTATGGATAACATGGTGAAGAATGGGAATTCCAGGACACTTAATTGTGCTCATGAGAAACCGTACATAGATCAAGAGGCAGTTGTTCAGACAGAACAAGGGGATACCAAGTGATTTAAAGTCAGAAAAGGTGTGTGTCAGGGTTGTATCCTTTCACTATATCTATTCAATCTGTATGCTGAGCAAATAATACAAGAAGCTGGACTATATGAAGAAAAATGGGGCATCAGGATTGGAGGAAGACTCATTAACAACCTGTATTATGCAGATGACACAACCTTGTTTGCTGAAAGTGAAGAGGACTTGAAGCACTTACTGATGAAGATCAAACACCATAGCCTTCAGTATAGATTGCACCTCAACATAAAGAAAACAAAAATCCTCACAACTGGACCAATAAGCAACATCATGATAAATGGAGAAAAGATTGAAGTTGTCAAGGATTTCATTTTTTTTGTATCCACAATCAACGGCCATGGAAGCAGCAGTCAGGAAATCAAAAAATGCATTGCATTGGGCAAATCTCTTGCAAAGGACCTCTTTAAAGTGTTGAAAAGCAAACATATCACCTTGAAGACTAATGTACACCCTACCCAAGCCATGGTGTTTTCAATCACCTCCTATGCATGTGCAAGCTGGACAACGAATAAGGAAGACAGAAGAAGAATTGATGCCTTTGAATTGTGGTGTTGGCGAAGAATATTGAATATACCATGGACTGCCAAAGAACAAACAAATCTGTCTTGGCAGAAGTACATCCGAAATGCTCCATAGAAGCAAGGATGGTGAGACTGCGTCTTCCATAGTTTGGACATGTTATCAGGAGGGATCAGTCCCTGGAGAAGGACATCATGCTTGGTAAAGTATAGGGTCAGCAGAAAAAAGGAAGGCCCTTAACAAGATGGATTGACACAGTGGCTGCAAGAATGGACTGAAGCATAACAACAATTGTAAGGATGGTGCAGGACAGGGCCGTGTTTCATTCTGTGGTACATAGGGTCACTGTGAGTCGGAACCAACTTGGTAGCACCTAGCAACAAAAACAACATCTGGATCTAATTGACATTTATGGAAAATGCCACCCAAGAACAGCAAAATAGATATTCTTTTCAAATGCACGTGGAACATTTACCAAAATGGGCCATGTTATGAAACATAAAACAAGTCTTGATATGTTTAAAAAAATTGAAGTCATACAATGTTCTTTGACAATAATGAAATTTAATTAGAAACCAATAACAAAAAGATATTCTGAAATATCCCCAAATATTAGGAAACTAACACACTTCTAAATAACCCATGAGTAAAAAAAAAAATTTTTTTTTTTTAACCTATGAGTAAAAAACCAAATAAAAAAGCTAATTAAAAAGTATTTTGAACTGAATGGAAATAAAAGCAAAACTTGTCAAAATTTGTGGAATGCTGCCAAAGCAGTACCTAGAGGAAATTTATAGCATTTACAGCCTATATTTAAAAAGAATAAATATCTTAAATTAATAAGCTTCCACATTAAGAAACTAGAAGAAGAAGAGTATTAAACCAAAAGTAAGCAGAAGAAATAAAATAGTAAAATCATTGAGTAAATTAATAACATAGGAAACAGAAAAAAACTGCACAAATCAATGAAACCAAAAGCTAGTTCACTGAGAAGATAAAAAATTGATAAATTTTTAGCCAAAATGATCAATGTAAAAAGAAGACACAAGTTATCAATACCACAATGGAGAGAAGTGGAATCACTACAAAATCTACTGCTAATAAAAGGTTAATAAAGGAATGTTACGAGCAATTTTCAGCCAACAAATTTTTTAAAAAAAAGTGAAATGGAAAAATCTCTTGGAAGACACAAATTACCAAAGCTTACTGAAGAAGAAATACATAATATGGATACTCCTATATTAATGAAAGAAATTGATTTTATTGTTAAAAGCCTTCCAACAAAGAAAATGCTACACCAAGAGAGCTTCCCTGGTGAATTCTACCATACATTTAAGAAATAGATGATACAAATTCTAAACAAACTCTTCCAAAAAATTAGACAAGAAGAGAGTACTTCCCAATTCATCGTATGAGGCCAGTATTATCTGATACTGCAACAAGAAACACTGTAAAAGAAAATAAAACTAGGGACCAATTTCCCTCAAGACTGTAGATGTAAAATTCCAAACGAAATTTTAGCAAACCATACCCAACAATAAATAAAAAAGAAAATATATCATGATTAAGTGCGGTTCTTCTCAGGAATAAAAGGGTGGTTTACAACAGAAAAGCAATCAATATAAATATGATTTACTCTATTAACAAACTAAAAAGGAAAAACCATACGATCGTCTCAATGCATGCAAAAAAAAAAAAAGCATTTGACAACATCTTTGATAAAAAGCACTCATCAAGTTTAGGGATAAAAGTGACTTTCTTCAACTTGACAAAGGACGTTTATGGAAACCTACAGCTAGTATTGTATGTAATGATAAAAGACAGTATTTAGTCTACTCAGATTTAATATAATCATTGGCTGTGTTTATATTTAACTCTACTATTTTGGTATTTGGTTTCTACTACTTCTTTTCAACATTGTCCTGGATTTTGTTTTTCATTGTTATTGTTTTAGCATTTATAAAGATATGATTCCATTTCTTATGAGCTGTATCATTTCTGGTAAGAACTCAGTCATTATTTTTATCATTGTTCTTGTGTATATGTGTTTTTTGTTTTTTTTTACTCTAGCTGCTTTTAAGACCTTTTTTCTCTGTCTTTAGTTTTCAACAGTTTGATTTATTATGTGCCTACATGTGGTTTCTTTTGTATTTATTCTGCTTGAGGTTCTAATGAGCTTATTGGATTTCTGGACTGATGTCTTTCATAAATTTTGGATGTGCTTGGTCATTATATCTTCAAATATTTTTTTCTGTCCTATTGTCTTTTTCCTCTCCATCTAGGACTCCAGATCCACATGTATTAGACCATATGATATTGTCTCACATATTTCAGATATTCTGTTCATTTCTTCAAATTGTTTTGTTTCTTTGTATTTCAGTTTGTATGATGTCATTGTTTGGTGCTGTTGAGTCAGCTCTGACTCATAGCAACCTTATGTATAAAAGAATGAGACAGGGGGCCTTTATGACCGTTTGCAACTGAAGAAATGAGCATGAGCCACAAATTACTGTTTTTACAGGGTCTTGTATGAGATGTGTGCATTTTGGCAAGAAAAGTAGAAAATTTGAACATTTTTATGTGGTACACTTATGTACCTCTGAACTCCGAGGGACTCTGGGGTAGGATTAGTGAGACAACATATTTCCCACAGAGCTCTAAGGGTAGGTATGATGGTTCAAATTGTGCATCAACTTGACTGGGCCATAATTCTCAGTGTTTACATGTGATCATCCCCATGACGAGATCTGCTGTGAGTAGCCAATCAGTTGAAAGGGAGTTTCCTTGGGGTTGTGGCCAGCATTGAATCTAAGTGGACTCTCTGACAAGGTTTGTGGGCTTTTGCTTGCTCTGGATCCTGCAGCTGCCTCCATTTCATCTGTCCTACAGTTCTTGGGACTTGAGCTAGCAGCTTATCTGACAATCTTGGGATTTGTCCATCTTCACAGCCTGTGAACAAGAGCCCTACTCTCCAACTTGCCAATCTTTGGTTTGTCAGCCCCTGTGGGTACGTGAATCAGGAGAAGCCACTATTCTGATCCATATATTTGGGACATTCCAGCAGCTACAATCCTGTGAGCTGTTTCCTTGGTGTAAATCTTTCTCTATATATATTTCTATGCTTTACTGGTTTTGCTTCTCTAGAGAACCCAGCCTAAGACAGTAGACTTGTATAAAATAGAGGAAAAAAAAAATCCATACTACCTACCAAAAATTCAGACACACTCAATGATTTAGCTTGCTTTCATTAATGAAAACACAAGTTATGAACAAAAAATTCAAAGCAGAAAATAATTGAAGAATGAAAGTCTTGACCTTTTACATCCTTCATGTATGATGTCCTTGATGTCATCCCACGACTCTTCTTATCTTCTGTCATTAGTGTTCAGGGCATTAAATCTATTCTTGAGATGATTTCTAAATCCAGGTGGGATGTATTCAAGGTTGTACTTTGGCTCTTACAAACTTGCTTTGATTTTCTTCAACTTCAGCTTGAATATGCATACGAGCAATTGATGGTCTCTATCACACTCAGCCCCGGCTTTGTCTTAACTGATGTTGTTGAACTTCTCCATTATCTCTTTCTACAGATTTAATTAATTTGATTCCTGTGCAATCCATCAAGCGAGGTCCATGTGTATAGTTGACAGTAGTGTTGGGGAAAAAAAAATTATTTCCAATGAATAAGTCATTGGTCTTGCAGAATTCTGCCATGTGATCTCCAGTATTGTTCCTATCACCAAATATTTCCCAAGTACTGATACTTCTTCTTTGTTTCCAGCTTTCATATTTCAATCACCAAGAATTATCAGTGCTTCTTGTTTGCACATTTGATCAATTGTAGACTGTAGCAGTTCATAAAAATCTTCAATTTTTTCATTTTTGGCACTCATGGTTGGCATGTAAATTTGAATAATGGTCATATTAACTGGTCTTCCTTGTAAGAGTATAGATATTAACCTATCACTGACTGTGTTGTACTTCAGGATAAACCTTGAAAATGTTCTTTTTGACGATGAATGCAATGCCGTTCCTTTTCAATTGGTCATTCTTGGCATAGTAGACCATATGATTGTCAGATTCAAAATAACCAATACCAGTCCCTTTCATCTCACTAAACTAATGCCTAGGATATTGATCCACGAGCGTTCCATTTCATTTTTGTCAACTTCCAATTTTCTTTGATTCATACTTTGTATATTCCATGTTCCATGTATTAACATATATTGCTTCTCATTTTGAGTTATGTCACATCAGCAAATGAAAGTCATGAAAGATTTACTCCATCTGTGTCATTAAAGTCAACTCTACTATGAGGAGGCACTCTTCCCTGTTGTGTTTTAAGTAACTTCCAACCTAAGGGGCTCATCTTTCGTGACTATATCAGATGATATTCTGTTGTGATCCGTAGAGTTTTCATTGGCTAATTTTTAGAAGCAGAGAGCCAGGCCTTTCTTCCTAGTCTGTCTTAGTCTGGAAGGTCTGCTGAAATTTGTCCACCATGGGTGACCCTGCTGGTATTTGCAATGTGGTGGCATAGCTTCCAGCATCATGGCAACACTCAAGCCACCACAGTACAAGCCGATAGGCAGGTGGTAGTCAGTTTACATACTTGCTATTAATCTGTTTTCAAGTTCACAGCTTCTTTTCTTGGCTTTTTCTAGTCTGCTGTTAAGCCCATCTAATAATTTCTCTATTTCTGATATTTATATATTTTTTATATCTAGCATTTGTATTTGGTTCTTTCTCATAGTTTCCCTATCTCACCTGGAATTTCCCATCTCTTCACTCATGCCGCCTATTTTTCCCCACTAGATCCTTCAGCATTTTTATTATAGTTGTTTTCTCTGTTTAGCAAGGCTTTGGATCTTAGCACTGGCAAGATTTCAGAGAGCTCTTTGAACTTTACAGCTGAGCCACCAGCTTTCCAAATCCTGGGAAAGCTGTCTCTGCTTCACAGCCTAGCTGCCAGCTTTCTGATCACTGGGGAATTCTATTCCCACCCTTAATTTGCCCTTGGCTTTCGCGGATTGGGGAGATCTCTGTTTCTCTCTCTTGCTTCCCTGTTTCCAATCTTGGCAAGGAGATTCTTTGCACCCTGGGTAAAGGCAAAGCCTCAGAGAGAGGGTTTCTCTCAACTCTCCTACCCCACTTCCAGCCTAGGGTAGCTAAGACCTAGGATGTCTCAGTTTCTCTCACTGTCCTGCCCTGCTGCCTGCCCCTTTCTGCCTTCAGAGAGCTACTGCCATATATTTGGGGGAGGCACTGAATACTTCAGGGGAATCTCTCTCGCAGCTCACTTGCCTCACCCCCAAGTCTTCTGGCTTAGTATGCCCAAGTACTAAATGAAGACTCATGGAAAGTCTACGGGTGGGTAAAGACTCATTCTGTGGCTGAGCCTCCTCGGAATTCTCATCTATCATGCTAACCCACATAAGGTCCTTAAAGGTTTGCCAAAAATTTGCCTAGTTTCTCCTAACCCCTGTCTTATTTTCCTCCCATCCCTCTGACAAGAATGGGAATAGCTATGGGTCTCTTCTATAAAGAGCTCACCATTTTCTGCACTTAGTTCCTTTAGGTTCTTTAGGTCTTTGACGGATTTTTTAAAAACCCGTACTTTTCTTCCTTATTGAACCTGTTTTGATTGTTAGGGTAAGAGTAGCAGTTTTGTATGATATTCTACATTCTAGACTCACAGGTTGTTTAAACGATTCCTTCTAATTTATTTCCTCTCTGACGGTTGTATCAGACACTCATTAATGTTTGAGGGGTCTTATATCCTGACATTATGAAACATCAAAGTCAAAGGGCAGTCCTGGCTAGAGCAGATAAAAGGAAAAAGAAAACTAGTGTTCTCTGAGGATTTAAGAGAGTTATGACTTATCATCCCTACTGATGGCAAAGAAATAATGTAGGAGAGGGTAAAATTACTGGGATAATTTATTTCTACAGCTATAAAGAATATCTTTCTATATCTGAAGTATTATTCAGAAGTATACTAAAGTAAAGTTAAGCTTAGTAGTTACTACTTTTTGTTTTTAAATGTAATGAATTAGAATACAGAAATGGTTATAACTGTCCCTAAATTGAAGATTTTCCTAATTTTTTTCCATTTTATCACAGTCTCAAGGAAAAAGAAGCAGCATGGCAGTCTGGACAGAAAATGAAGTTTACCTTGGTAGTCAACATCAACCCCAAAACACAAGACAACAAGAACCACATCAATTATTCAGATTTCACAAAATAATAACTACTACAGAGCTGAAAAATCTTTTACGTCTATCACCAACTGCCACTCTGACTATCCACACTGTTGAGTATACAGCGCATCCTTTGGAACTTGGCTTATTTTTAAGTTACCACGTTGCACACACTTTCAACAAAAAGATTTACCTGGTAATATATAATGAAGATACCAAACGGTGGATGCACCAAAACTTTGCCTTAGATGTCCCTATTGATAGTTTTTTAGTTTCCCGTTTTCTGTATTCAGCAATGCCAGAATTACTACTATGGGACAAACACAGGGTCTATTACAGTTATCATAATTTCACAGTTTCTGGAATTTTACAAACACCGACAGAAAATGGAAATCTATCAAGGTTATCACAGAACAGCAATATTGACGACGTGTTTTTAGGTGAGATATTCTCATTCGGCAAAAATCATTCTAGATTTCATAATAAATATCTTCCTTATGAAGACGTAACAATTTTAAATGTACTATTATACGATGTTTTTTAGGGCTAACGGTGCATGTTTTACCACTTAGAAAACGGGTAGATTTTAAATTCAACCAACATTAACTATGATCTCACATAACAAAATGGCAAACTGAAGTTGTTTTTTTCAGAGTTTCATTGTGGCCAATCAGCAGATGCTGGCTAAACAACTTACATATGTTTCTTCAGTGTGGAGGTGGTAGAGTATAGTAGAGTTAGATAGACCTGGATTCAAATCCATGAACAAGTAATTTAACCATTCTGTTTTCTAATCTAATATAGGACTGTTGCGTTGATAGGAAAAAGAATTATATGTACAATGCTTAGAAAGATGCTTGCCAAGTGGTAAACTTTTAATTAACGGTAATTATTCTTCATCTTAGGAGTCCCTGGGTGGCTACTAACTGAAAGATTGGAGGTTCGAGTCCACCCCTAGGTGCCTCGGAAGAAAGAACTGATGATCTACTTCCAAAATATGAGCCGCTGAAAACCCTATGGAGCACAGTTATACCCTGACACACATGGGGTCCTCATGAGTCAGAATTGATTTGATGGTAACTGGTTTGGTTTGGTTTATTCCTAATGATCTTATTATTATTTTTTTTTTAGTCTACTAGACATTATAGGAAATGCAAAGAAATATAAAGCCTGATCCTCAAGAAATCCATTTAAGAGTTACACTAACCTGAAATTTAAAGGAAATATCACTTAATTTATAATCACTCTTTCTTGACCCCACGTCACCCTTCAAATTCCAACTGTTCAATTTTTCTGTTCCTCTTTGCAACAAAATCCCAGGAAAGTATTGCCTGGTTTCACTCCCCCCTCCCCCCTTATTCTCTTTTGAATCCACTCTATAATCAAATGTTCCATGAAAACTGCTCTTCTCAAGGTTATCAGTGACCTCCACACTGCAAACCCAATAATCAGTTTTCATTCATATTATATGACCTATCAGCAGAATTTGAAAGAGCTCCACGTGGCCTTTTTCTAGAAATACTTTTTTTTTTACTTGTCTTCTGGGACACCAGTTTTTGCTCCTCCTGCTCCACCAGCTGCTCCTCCTCAGCCCCCGCCCTCATCTTCTTGTCTTGACTTCTAAATAGAGAAGTATCTCAGGGTTTGGTTTTCATACATCTTAACTCTATTTATATTCACTCTTGGCCCACCAGTGGCACTGCTACCCTGAGCTCCATGCTCCTATTTCATACCTTCACTTGGATGACTAGTAAGCGTCTCAAACTTAGCATATCCCAGTCTGAATTCTTGATTCCCTCATTCCCACCTAAACCTGCTCCTTTCCCCACCCTTCCCATCTAGTAAATAAAAAACCAAAAACAAACCCAGTGCCCTCGAGTCGATTCCGACTCATAGCGACCCTATAGGACAGAGTAGAACTGCCCCCATAGAGTTTCCAAGGAGTGCCTGGCAGATTCGAACTGCTGACCCTTTGGTTAGCAGCTGCTGCACTTAGCTACTATGCCACCAGGGTTTCCAAAATAGCAACTCTTTTTCCCCAGTCTTTCAGGCCACAAGCCAGTATCTCATCTCTGAATCCTCCCCTTTCACATCTCACAACCAATAGATTTGCAAGTCCTGTTGGCTTTATCTAAAATCTATCCCCTTTTCACCGCTGTCACTCCAGCCGAAGCCACCATCATCCCTAGCCTAGGCATACAATAGTTTTTCACGTGGTCTTCCTGTTTTCATCCTTGCATATTCATCCTTCTCCAGATCAGAGTCTATCTAGCATCCAGAGTGGGCCTTCAAAAATATACTAAAATCATTTTATTGCTCCGCTTAAAACCCCCGTTTGGTTTCTTATCTCACTCAGAATGAAATAGAGAACGCTTTCTGTGGCCTGAAAAGCTCTGTGTGATCTGGCCTCGGCTCTGATGTCATCTCCTATCACTTGAGCCCTCATTCGCTGTACCCTAGCCAAGACCAGCCTCTTTGCTGTTCCTTGGATAGTCACTGTCTCATATGCCTAAAATGTTCCTCACCTTGATATCTATATGACTCTTATACTTGATTCAGGTTTAAGTTCAAATATCTCCTTATTAGAGAGGCCTTCCCTGACCTTATCTAATTCGTCCTATTCTGTCCCTTACAGTTTTTTGTTTTGTCTTTTACTGTAGTAAAATACGTATAACATAAATTTGCCATTTTGGCAATTTTTTAAAAAATAATTTTTATTGTGCTTTAAGTGAAAGTTTACAAATCCAGTCAGCCTGTCACATATAAACTTATATACACTTTACTACATACTCCCATTTACTCTCCCGCTAATGAGTTAGCACGCTCCCTCCTTCCAGTCTCTCCTTTTGTGACCATTTTGTCAGTTTCTAACCCTCTCTACCCTCCCATCTCCCCTCCAGACAGGAGATGCCAACACAGTCTCAAGTGTCCACATGATACAAGTAGCTCATCCTTCATCAGCATCTCTCTCCAACTCATTGTCCAGTCCCTTCCATGTCTGATGAGTTGTCCTCGGGAATGGTTCCTGTCCTGGGCCAACAGAAGGTTTGGGGACCATGACCGCCGGGATTCTTCTAATCTCAGTCAGACCATTAAGTCTGGTCTTTTTATGAGAATTTGGGGTCTGCATCCCACTGTTCTCCTGCTCCCTCAGGGGTTCTCTGTTGTGCTCCCTGTCAGGGCAGTCATCGGTTGTGGCCGGGTACCATCTAGTTCTTCTGGTCTCAGGATGATGTAAGTCTCTAGTTCATGTGGCCCTTTCTGTCTCTTGGGCTCATAGTTAACGTGTGACCTTGGTGTTCTTCATTCTCCTTTGATCCAAGTGGGTTGAGACCAATTGATGCATCTTAGATGGCCATTTGTTAGCATTTAAGACCCCAGACGCCACACTTCAAAGTGGGATGCAGAATGTTTTCTTAATAGAATTTATTTTGCCAATTGACTTAGAAGTCCCGTTAAGCTATAGTCCCCAAACCCCCACCCTTGCTCCGCTGACCTTCGAAGCATTCAGTTTATCCCGGAAACTTCTTTGGTTTTGGTCCAGTCCAGTTGAGCTGACCTTCCCTGTATTGAGTATTGTCCTTCCCTTCACCTAAAGTAGTTTTTATCTACTATCTAATCAGTAAATAACCCTCTCCCACCCTCCCTCCCTCCCCCATCTCATAACCACAAAAGAACGTGTTCTTCTCAGTTTGTACTATTTCTCAAGATCTTATAATAGTGGTCTTATACAATATTTGTCCTTTTGCATCTGACTAATTTCACTCAGCATAATGCCTTCCAGGTTCCTCCATGTTATGAAATGTTTCACAGATTCATCACTGTTCTTTATCGATGTGTAGTATTCCACTGTGTGAATATACCATAATTCATTTAACCATTCATCTGTTGATGGACACCTTGGTCGCTTCCATCTTTTTGCTATTGTAAACAGTGCTGCAATAAACATGGGTATGCATATATCTGTTCGTGTAAAGGCTGTTATTTCTCTAGGGTATATTCCAAGGAGTGGGATTTCTGGGTTGTATGGTAATTGTATTTCTAACTTTTTAAGAAAACACCAGATAGATTTCCGAAGTGGTTGTACCATTTTACATTCCCACCAGCAGTGTATAAGAGTTCCAATCTCTCTGCAGCCTCTGCAACATTTATTATTTGGTGTTTTTTGGATAGATGCCAGCCTTGTTGGAGTGAGATGGAATCTCATCGTAGTTTTAATTTGCATTTCTCTAATAGCTAATGATTGAGAGCATTTTCTCATGTATCTGTTAGCTGCCTGAATATCTTCTTTAGTGAAGTGTGCATTCATATCCTTGCCCAATTTTTGATTGGGTTGTTTGTCTTTTTGTGGTTGAGTTTTAACAGAATCATATAGGTTTTAGAGATCAGGTGCTGGTCGGAGATGTCATAGCTGAAAATTTTTTCCCAATCTGTAGGTGGTCTTTTTACTCTTTTGGTGAAGTCTTTAGATGAGTATAGGTGTTTGATTTTCAGGAGCTCCCAGTTATCTGGCTTCTCTTTGACATTTTTAGTAATGTTTTGTATTCTGTTTATGCCTTGTATTAGGGCTCCTAGGGTTGTCCCTATTTTTTCTTCCATGATCTTTATCGTTTTAGTCTTTATGTTTAGGTCTTTGATCCACTTGGAGTTAGTTTTTGTGCATGGTGTGAGGTATGGGTCCTGTTTCTTTTTTTTGCAAATGGATATCCAGTTATGCCATCACCATTTGTTAAAAAGACTATCTTTTCCCCAATTAACTGACACTGGGCCTTTGTCAAATATCAGCTGCTCATATGTGGATGGATTTATATCTGGGTTCTCAATTCTGTTCCATTGGTCTATGTGCCTGTTGTTGTACCAGTACCAGGCTGTTTTGATTACTGTGGCTGTATAATATGTTCTAAAATCAGGTAGAGTGAGGCCTCCTACTTTCTTCTTTTTCAGTAATGCTTTACTTATCCGAGGCTTCTTTCCCTTCCATATGAAGTTGGTGATTTGTTTCTCCATCACATTAAAAAATGTCATTGGAATTTGGATCGGAAGTGCATTGTATGTATAGATGGCTTTTGGTAGAATAGACATTTTTACTATGTTAAGTCTTCCTATCCATGAGCAAGGTATGTTTTTCCACTTATGTAGGTTTCTTTTAGTTTCTTGCACTAGTACTTTGTAGTTTTCTTTGTATAGGTGTTTTACATCTTTGGTAAGAGTTATTCCTAAGTATTTTATCTTCTTGGGGGCTACTGTGAATGGTATTGATTTGGTGATTTCCTCTTCGATGTTCTTTTTGTTGATGTAGAGGAATCCAAGTGATTTTTGTATGTTTATCTTATAACCTGAGACTCTGCCAAACTCTTCTATTAGTTTCAGTAGTTTTCTGGAGGATTCCTTAGGGTTTTCTGTGTATAAGATCATGTCATCTGCGAATAGAGATAATTTTATTTCTTCCTTGCCAACCCGGATGCCCTTTATTTCTTTGTCTAGCCTAATTGCTCTGGCTAGAACTTCCAGCACAATGTTGAATAAGAGTGGTGATAAAGGGCATCCTTGTCTGGTTCCCGTTCTCAAGGGAAATGCTTTCAGGCTCTCTGCATTTAGAATGGTGTTGGCTGTTGGCTTTGTATAGATGCCCTTTATTATGATGAGGAAATTTCCTTCAATTCCTATTTTGCTGAGAGTTTTTATCATAAATGGGTGTTGGACTTTGTCAAATGCCTTTTCTGCATCAATTGATAAGATCATGTGGTTTTTATCTTTTGTTTTATTTATATGGTGGATTACATCAATGGTTTTTCTATTAAACCAACCTTGCATACCTGGTATAAATCCCACTTGGTCGTGGTGGATTACTTTTTTGATATTTTGTTGAATTCTATTGGCTAGAATTTTGTTTGAGGATTTTTGCGTCTATGTTCATGAGGGATATAAGTCTGTAATTGTCCTTTTTTGTGATATCTTTACCTGCTTTTGGTATCAGGGTGGCTTCATAGAATGAGTTAGGTAGTATTCCAACATTTTCTATGCTTTGAAATACCTTTAGTAGTAGTGGTGTTAACTCTTCTCTGAAAGTTTGATAGAACTCTGCAGTGAAGCCGTCCGGGCCAGGGCTTTTTTTTTTGTTGGGAGTTTTTTGATTACCTTTCCAATCTCTTTTTTTGTTATGGGTCTATTTAGTTGTTCTAGTTCTGATTGTGTTAGTTTAGGTAGGTAGTGTTTTTCTAGGAATTCATCCATTTCTTCTAGGTTTGCAAATTTGTTAGAGTACAATTTTTTGTAATAATCTGATATGATTCTTTTAATTTCAGTTGGGTCTGTAGAGATATGGCCCATCTTGTTTCTTATTCCGGTTATTTGTTTCCTTTCCTGTATTTCTTTAGTCAGTCTGGCCAATGGTTTATCCATTTTGTTAATTTTTTCAAAGAACCAGCTTTTGGCTTTGTTAATTCTTTCAATTGTTTTTCTGTTCTCTAATTCATTTAGTTCAGCTCTAATTTTTATTATTTGTTTTCTTCTGGTGCCTGATGGATTCTTTTGTTGCTCGCTTTATATTTGTTCAGGTTGTAGGGACAGTTCTCTGATTTTGGCTCTTTCTTCTTTATGTATGTGTGCATTTGTCGTTATAAATTGACTTCTGAGCACCGCTTTTGCTGCATCCCAGAGGTTTTGATAGGAAGTGTTTTCATTCTCATTGCATTCTATGAATTTCTTTATTCCCTCCTTAATGTCTTCTATAACCCAGTCTTTTTTGAGAAGGGTATTGTTCAGTTTCCAAGTATTTGATTTCTTTTCCCTGATTTTTCTGTTATTAATTTCCACTTTTATGCCCTTGTAGGTGGTCTGAGAAGATGCTTTGTAATATTTCGATGTTTTGGATTCTGCAAAGGTTTGTTTTATGACCTAATATGTGATCTATTCTAGAGAATGTTCCATGTGCACTAGAAAAAAAAGTATACTTTGCAACTGTTGGGTGGAGTGTTCTGTATAAGTCTATGAGGTCAAGTTGGTTGATTGTAGCAATTAGGTCTTCCGTGTCTCTATTGAGGTTCTTACTGGAAGTCCTATCCTTCTCCGAAAGTGGTGTGTTGAAGTCTCCTACTATAATTGTGGAGGTGTCTATCTCACTTTTCAGTTCTGTTAAAGTTTTTTTTATGTATCTTGCAGCCCTGTCATTGGGTGCATAAATATTTAATATGGTTATATCTTCCTGGTCAATTGTCCCTTTAATCATTATGTAGTGTCCTTCTTTATCCTTTATGGTGGATTTAAGTCTAAAGTCTATTTTGTCAGAAATTAATATTGCTACTCCTGCTCTTTTTTGATTGTTGTTTGCTTGACATATTTTTTTCCATCCTTTGAGTTTTAGTTTGTTTGTGTCTCTAAGCCTAAGGTGTGTCTCTTCTAGGCAGCATATAGATGGATCGTTTTTCTTTATCCAGTCTGAGACTCTCTGTCTCTTTATTGGTGCATTTAGTCCATTTACATTCAGCGTAATTATAGATAAGTATTATGTGTTTAGTGCTGTCATTTTGATGCATTCTTGTGTGTTGTTGACAATTTCATTTTTCCACTTACTTTTTTGTGCTGAGATGTTTTTCTTTGTAAATAGTGTATTCCTCCTTTTCGTAGTAGTTAAATTTATGTTTGCTGAGTCATTATGTTTTTCTTGTTTTTTTATTTTGAGTTATGGAATTGTTAGACCTCTTTGTGGTTACCTTAATATTTACCCCTATTTTTCTAAGTAAAAACCTAAGTTGTATCGTCCTATATTGCCATGTTTTCCTCTCCGTATGGCAGTTCTATGCCTCCTGTATTTAGTCCCTCTTTTTAATTGTGATCTTTTACATAATGACTTCAATGATTCTCTGTTTTGAGCATTTTTTTCTTTTTAAAATTAATCTTAATTTGTTTTTTTGATTTCCCTATTTGAGTTGATATCAGGATGTCCTGTTCTGTGACCTTGTGTTGTGTTGGTATCTGATATTATTGATTTTCTGACCAATTTCCTTTAGCAATTCTTGTGGCTTTAATTTGGTTTTTTGCAGATTCTCTAAGCTTGTGTTTATCTGTAAATGTTTTAATTTCACCTTCATATTTGAGAGAGAGTTTTGCTGATATATGATCCTTGGCTGGCAGTTTTTCTCCTTCGGTGCTCTATATATGTCATCCCATTGCCTTCTTGACTGCATGGTTTCTGCTGAGTAGTCTGAACTTTTTCTTATTGAATCTCCTTTGTAGGAGACCTTTCTTTTATCCCTGACTGCTTTTAAAATTTTCTCTTTATCTTTGGTTTTGGCAAGTTTGATGATAATATGCCTTGGTGATTTTCTTTTTGGATCAATCTTATATGGGGTTCTATGAGCATCTTGGATAGATATCCTTTCATCTTTCATGATGCCAGGGAAGTTTTCTGCCAACAGATCTTCAACTCTTCTCTCTGTATTTTCTGTTACCCCTCCCTGTTCTGAAACTCCAATCACACACAAGTTATTCTTCTTGATAGAGTCCCACATGATTCTTAGGGTTTCTTTTTTTTTAATTCTTTTATCTGATTTTTCTTCAACTATATTGGTGTCAATTGCCTTATCCTCCATCTCCCCCACTCTGCATTCCAATTGCTCGATTCTGCTCCTCCGACTTCCTAGTGAGTTGTCTAATTCTGTAATTTTACTGTTAATCTTTTGGATTTCTGAATGCTGTCTCTCTATGGATTCTTGCAGCTTATTAATTTTTCCACTATGTTCTTGAATAATCTTTTTGATTTCTTCAACTGCTTTATCAGTGTGTTCCTTGGCTTTTTCTGTAGATTGCCTTATTTCATTCCTGAGGTCATCCCTGATGTCTTGAAGCATTCTGTAAAGTAGTTTTTTTATATTCTGCATCTGGCAATTCCAGGATCACATCTTCATTTGGGAAAGATTTTGATTCTTTAATTTGGGGAGTTGTAGAAACAATCATGGTCTGCTTCTTTATGTGGTATGTGGTTTGATATCGATTGTTGTCTCCGACCCATCTATAAGATATTGTAATGATTTATTTTATATTTGCTCATCGAGTCTTATCTTGTTTTGTTTTCTTTCAATATACGTAGATGGGCTACTAGATTGCACTGTCTTTATTGTTGTAGCCTTTGAATCAGTTATGTCCTGTTACCAGCTGGTTTGGGCTGTTACCAGATATATAAGCCTAAGAGTCCATTCACTATTCTCAAGTAGAATCTGATTTTGGGTCACCAAGTGTGTGGTGCAGACTGTCACCTATTCGCTTAGAGGAGTAGTGGTGATAGTCGTGTGCACCAGATTCTAGTAGCAGCAGGAGGTCACACTCCAGGGGAGGCAGGATGCTGACAGGCTTTCCCCAAGTGCCAGTGAGGTAGGTGTGTCTCTATTCCTAAAGCACTTTGATGGGTGGGCTCTGAAGCTGTGCCGTAGGCACCCTATGCATGTACCTCTAGAGATTGGTAGGTGTCACTATCCTCAGACCCCTATGGCAGGAGGCTAGGTGGTTTGGGTGGAGATTCAGCCCTCAGTTCCCCATTGTGGGTCAGTGAGGGCTCTGTTTAGTAGGTAGAGATATCAGACCTGGGAAACTTGTCTTTCCAGTAATCCACTAAAACAATTACAGTCAGATCACTATCAGAATTGCCTTTGCATTATAATAGCCTCCTTGTTCCCTGTAGGGATGAAAGCCCAAGACTGTGGATCTCATATGCTTGGCTGGAGCTGGTTCCGTATTTTTATTCCAATTTCAGAAGTCAGGGAAGGATTTTTGGTCTCTGGGTTTTTTGTAGCTGCTTCTCTGAGGCCAGGAGAATGGGTTAGGAAAAGATAAGACAAAAACAAACCACAGAGCACTTCACTCTCTGGCCCAGGAAATTCCAATGTTAATGAAGCTGCCTGGGAAGGGACGGGAGGGTTCAGATAGATAGGAGAGAGTAGCACCCAGGAATATAGACAAAGTTACTTATCTTGCTTGGTGATGACTGTTTTATCTGAGATTCCCAAGGGGAGGGGCATGTAGCCTGTGTGCACTGGCTGGGCTGAGATTGCCTCCAAGGGTCAGGCCCGTGTCCTGTGCTCGTGCTGTCTCAGAAGCCATGGTCAGTTCCTCCGCTCCCAGTCCAAAGCCTAGCATCGAGGTTCCCCGGCTGGGGCGCTGCACTCCAGGCTCCAAAACCAGTCGCTGCCTCCCAGTGTCTTCTTCTCCTGTCATCCGCATCACTGGGCTGCCTGCATGCACTGGCTGGGCTTCCCCTGAGGTCACTTCAGGGAGCTAGGGCTGCGTCCCGTGTTTGTGCCATCTCAGGATGCCGTGCTTACCTCCCCTATGCTCAGTCCAAAGGCCAGTGCCAAGGTTTTCTGACTGGGACGCTGGCTCCAGGCTCCGAAAACAGTTGCTGCTTCCCCATGGTTGCTCGTTCTCTTGTTAGCTGCATCATTGTGCAGCCTGCTTGTGCTGGCTGAGTCTCTACGGAGGTTATCCCAGGGGCCAGGGGTTAGGGCTGTGTCCTGTGCCTGCCCCACCTCAGCAAGCCGCAATCAGCCCCACTACTCGGCACCAGGGGACCACAAGGGCTCAAGGCTGTGGTGCCGGATGCTGGCTCCAGAGGCAGATGCTGCTTCAGGATGCAGGTTTTCACTCCCCTGTCACTCAGGTCAACACTTTAGATCTGTATTTGATGGAGATTGTCATGTATGTGATTGATTCATTTGTTTTTCCAAGTCTTTGTTGCAAGGGGGATCTGAGGTAGCATCTGCCTAGTCAGCCATCTTGGCCCCGCCTCAGCAAATTTTTTTAAGTGTACAATTCAGAAGAGTTCATTACAATCATCATTTTGTGCAACCATCACCACTTGCTCATTACCCCAAACTTGTTTGTAATCCCAAACAAAAACTCCATACCCATTAAGCAGTAACTTCCATTCTCCCCTATCTTCAGCCCCTGGTAACTTCTAATATACTTTGTGTCTATGAATTTGCATATTCTTGATATTTCATATCAGTGGAATCAGGCAATATTTGTTCTTTTGTGTCTTGCTTATTTCACTTAGCGTAATGTTTTCAACGTTCATCTATATCTGAGCATGTATTAGACCTTAATTTCTTTTATGGTTGAATAATATTCTATTGCATGTATACACCACAGTTAGACTATCCATTCTTCTTTTGATGGGCACTTGGGTTGTTTCAACCTTTTGCCTATTGTAAGTAATGCTATGATGGGTGAGTTCTCTCTGGGGTCTTAAAAGCTTACCTATCAGTGACCATCTAAGATACATCTATTGGTCTCATCCCATCTGAAGCAAAGGAGAATGAAGAAAACCAAAGATACTAGGAAACAATTAATCCCTAGGACTAATGGACCACAGGAACCAAAGCCTCCACCAGCCTGAGCCCTGAAGAAGAGTACCACCAACAACTGCTCTGACAGGGATCACAATAGAGGGTCCCAGGCAGAGCAGGAGAAAAATGCAGGACGAAATTCAAATTCACAAAAAAGACCAGACTTAACTGGTCTCACAGAAACTAGAGGAGCCCCTGAGACTGGCCGCCAGGCACCCTTCCAACTCAGAACTGAAGCCATTCTCAAAGTTCGCCTTTCAGCCAAATATTAAGCAGCCCATAAAACAAACAATAATGCATGTGAGGAAAATGCTGCTTAGATCAATCAAGTATACGAGACCAAACGAACAACACCTACTCAAAAGCAAAGATGAGAAGGCAGGAAGAGACAGGCAAATTGGACAAAAAGACACAGGGAACCCGGGGTAGAAAGGGGGAGAGTGTTGACACATTGTGGGGATTGCAACCAATGTCTCAAAGGAATTTATGTATAAATTTTTGAATGAGAAATTAATTTGCTTGTGAACTTTCACCTAAAACACAATAAAGACAATGACAGGAATGGTGTGTTCGGTGGTGATGAGAGATAATAGGGTGCATTCTAGGGATTGAAAGATGATAAACAGTTCACCAGACAGAGAAGAGATTTTCTTCTGGAAAAATAGTTAGAATTATGAAAGGTCTTATAATCCATGTGAAGAAAGGTGGACTTTATCCTGAAGGCCCTGGGGGGGGGGGTGGGTTTAAAAGATGTTAAGCAAGAAAGAAGTGGGAACATATTCATATTTTTAAAAGACCATATGGTCGCAGTTGTAAGGAGATAAGATTAGAATGATAAATTGGGGATAGATTTTAGAGGATCTCAAATACCAAATTTGAATGCTGTACTAAGGCCACTCAGAGACGCAGAAATAATAAAAACTTTAAACAATACATAAATGTATGAGGTATGAAGTTAAAGGCCCTCAGCCCTCACCATTCCCATCCCTCAAACTACTATTAACAAGCTCTTATGAATTTTTCCAGACTTTTTAAAAAGCAAGTAAAACTTATAATGGGTGCAAAATAAAAATACCCACTTTTACCGCTGCTATAAAAAAAAAATTTTTTTTAATTTTATTTAAGTGTACTGTAAATTCTAGCCATGACAATTACACAAGAAAAAGAAATAAAACTCATCTAAGTTAGAAAGGAAGAAGTGAAACTATCTCTTCACAGTTGAAATTATCCTATATAGAAGATCCCAAAGAATCCACAGGAGAGTTACTAGACCTAATAAACAAATTCAGCAAAAGTTGCAGGGTAACAAGATCAACACACAAAAATCAGTTGTGTTTCTATACACCTGCAGTGAAAAATCTGAAAAGGAAATCAAGAAAACAGTTCCATTTACGATTGTATCTCAAAAGAATAAAATATTTAGGAATAAATTTACCAAGAAAGTGAAAGACTTACATACTGAAAACTACAAAATATTGTTGAAAGAAATTAAAGAGTTAAATAAATGGAAAGGCATCCCATGTTTATGGGTGGGGAGACTTGACACTGTTGTCAACACTACCCAAAGAAATCTACAATCTCAACACAATTCTTATCAGAATTTCAACAGCCTTTTTTGCATGAATGGAAAATCTGATACTCATATTCATATAGAATTGCAAGGGGACCTGAATAGCTAAAACGATCTTGAAGAGGAAGAACAAAGTCACAGGACTCATACTTCCTGATTTCAAAACTTACTACTAAGCTACAGTAATCAAGATGGTGTGACACTGACATAATGATAGACACATAGACTGTTTTAGGCCGGATTCTCTAGAGAAGCAAAACCAGTGAAGAGCGAGAGATCAAAGAAATGGCTCATGCGATTGTGAGGTTGAAAAGTCCCAAGTCTGCAGGTCAGGTTGGAGGCTTCTCCTGACTTATCTAGCTGCAGGGGCTGGTGAACCCGAGACTGGCAGGTCAGGCAGTAGGCTGCTGGTTCGCAGGCTGCAGAGGCTGACAAATTCCAAGATCAGCAGGTAAGCTGCTAGCTCAAGTACCAAGAACTGGAGGTCAGATAACGAGCCAGATGCAGGATCCAGGGTGAGCAAGAGTCAATGAGTTTTGCCAGAAAGTCCATATATATTGGATGCAGGCCATCTCCCCAAGGAAACACCCTTTCAATTAATTGGCTGCTCATAGCAGATATCATTTTGAAGATGATTACATTATATCAGATCTCATTATGGAGGTGATTGCATCATTACATAGCTGCCAAACTAGATCATAACTGATATAGCAACAGGACCAAAAACATTAGAGACTTACCCTCTATGACCCTCTATGGCTTAATCAGAATATTCTGTTAAGGGAAGGAAGTTGATTTTTATCTACTAGGAGTGAACTTGAAGAGGTGGGCCACTGTTTATAACTACCCTCATTTTTTCATTGTAATGTTTCCTAGGAGCTCTGGTGGTCAGTGGTTAAGAGCTATGGCTGCTAACCAAAAGGCTGTCATGCTCATTTCCATTATTATATATATGTTATACACAAATTCCAGCTCTTTTTCTGCATAAAAGATATGCATAAAACTGTGTGGTGCAATGTATCGCTTTTGTGTGGCCTTTCTAGCAATTATCTTGCAACTCCCACCCAAGTGATTGAGCAAGACTGTGTAATAGGATAATTACAGCCCACCAAAAGGATTCATCAGTTTTGCCACCCTTCTGGGCTTGAAATTAAGCACCCCAGAGGCAGGAAAGAGAAGATCCCATCACCACCAAGGAAGAACAGCCAGGGTCCAGCACGTCCTTTGGACCCGGGATCCCTATGCTGAGAAGCTCCTGGAGACAGAGAAAGAGCTGTAACACTGAAGGCAGTGAAAAGCAGTGGCAGAGATCCAGCAGCAGAGACCCGGCAGCAGGAGATGGCATGGTGGGCTTCCCAGCTCACGGAGAGAGAAAGCTGAGTGCCTTTGGGGAGAGAATGAGGGTCAGGGAGAGGCGAGCCTGTGAGCATGGCTGGGAAGAGGCTGTCCTGATGGAAGAAGTGTATCCTGAGTGTTCCTGAGCCTGAATTGTAACTGTTACTTCCCTAACAAACCCCATAATGGTGAGTATTGTCTGTGAGCTCTGTGTGGCCATTGCAATGAATTATCGAACCCAGCAGAGAAGTAGAGAGTGCGGTGGGAGAGACGGTTAGTGTCAGAATTGGTAAAGATGTCAAAAGAGAAGGCATGACTGACCACCGCCTCATAAGAATCAGCCTTGCACTGTTGCTCTTGATTTTCCTCCCCTTTGTGAAGTTAGAGGAAGTCAGACTCTGCCCCCACACTGTTTTTTACAAAGTGATACAGTGGCAATAAGGGAGAAAGTGTCCAAAAAGAAAACCTCTCTACTCCGAAGTGAGAGAGTTCTCTAATACAACGTAAATTCATGAATTTGTGCCTGCACACTAATTTTCTCAAAGTATATAAACACTTGGTTGTTATAAAAGAAATTATTTCGGTTAAAAGTATACTTAAATGAAATAGCCCAGGCTTATGGTTTTTTTTATGGTTACTTAGAATAACACAAATCTTGCTCTCTTTTTTCCAGATTATTTTGGGAATATTGTGATAAAAATGGAAAACAATATAATGTTTTATTCCAAGGTGAACATTAAAGATGCAATACAGCTACATTCGTGGATAAATAAGACCATAAATTCATTCTTTGGCTTGGATATAGCTGGTCAATTATATTTCGTATACGTTTTTGAAGATGGTACATTAGAAACACAGCAATATCCCTTAAAATTGGAAGCACAAAGTTTAACCTTCCAAGCAAGTGAAGAATGCCCCTACATCGCATTTCATACTAGTCTTACACGTGTTTTTTACTTTTTGGACAAGAGAGAGGTCCTGCCATTTTGGGTTCAAATGACCTATCCAGAAAATGTTGGTCTACATATTATTTTGGAATCCTATGGTCCAAAAATAATAAAAGAGAAAAGAAAGTTTACCTTTGAAATCATCTTAGG
Source organism: Elephas maximus indicus (assembly GCF_024166365.1). Lineage (NCBI taxonomy): Eukaryota > Metazoa > Chordata > Mammalia > Proboscidea > Elephantidae > Elephas > Elephas maximus. The sequence goes on along the minus strand of NC_064842.1, from coordinate 19,589,128 downwards.
ACAGTGCACTAAAACCATGGTAAGTTGATGTTTTAAAATTTTCTCATTTCATGTAGGTACCTATAATACTAACGTTTTTTAAAAAATGAATTTCCCTCCTAGGCTGAGCTGGGAAAATGTTGACAAATATGCAAATTCTTAACAAATAGTAATATAATGAGCCATTAATTCTGGAGCCAAATTTTTTCACTTTCAATATCCAAAGTCTCTTTGCCACATTAAAACACATTTTTTCCAGACTTCTTGATTGTCAGTTGTATCGTTTACCCCTTTTGTGTGTGTGTGTGTTTAATACGTGGCTTTTTATAGAGTTGCATCTGAGAGCCCTGGTGGCACGGTGGTTAAAGCGCTCAACTACTAACCGATATAGCAGTGGTTTGAACCTAACCAGCTGCTCCGTGGGAGAAAGACGTAGCAGTCTGCTTCCGTAAAGATTACAGCCTTGGAAACCCTACGGACAGTTCTACTCTGTCCTATAGGGTCGCTGTGAGTCGGGATCAACTCGAGGACAGTGGGTTTGTTTGGTTTGGAGGAAGTAGGAGTGTGGGATAGTATGGGTACGAAATCTTCTTCGGGTCTGGCTTCTTTCTGTATTTGTTACCTAAGGTCCCTGGGTGGTGTGAACAGTTTGCACTAGGCTACTAACTGAAAGGTTTGTGCTTCAAACCCATCCAGTGGCACCGTGGAAGAAAGGCCTGATGACCTGTTTCCATGAAGGGCACAGCAAAAACACCCTGTGGAGCTCAGTTCTACTCTGTAACACATGGCTTGCCAAAATCTAATCGACTCCATGTCAACAGGTTTAAAAAATAAAATTTTTTTATCCGTTACCTATTGTAGCATAACAAACCACCTCAAAGCTTACGACTTCAAACGACAGCCATTTTATTTCCTCACTATTTTATGGGTCAGCAACTTGGGCTAAGAGTAGCTAGGTAGCTCTGCTGACTTCATCTGGGGTCACTATGTGGCGGTGGTTATCTGATGGCTCACTTGATGATCTAAGATGGTCCATTTACACATCAAGTGGTTGGTGCTAGGATTGGCTGTTGTCCAAGGGGCATGGCTAGAGAGCTTGTCTCTGCTGCATGTGGCCTCTGTCCTCCAGGCTAGACTTGGCTTCTTCACATGGCAGCCTCAGGGTGGTATTCCAAGTCAGTGACAGCAGAAGCTGCAAGGTCTTTTGAAGCAAACTGAAAAAGAAAAGATTTACACTTTTCTTCAGTTTAGGGAAATTTTCTTTGATTATCTAGCCCCAACGTCTGTATAGGCGTTCATGGCTCTTCTTTCCAAGAATTGGATGTATAACGTGTATTTGACCATTTGCAACCCTGCCCCTCAAAATAGTAGTTACCCATCAAAATTAATAAATGTCCGAGGAAAACAAAATAATAAAAACCTGCATTTTAAATAAAATACTGGCTCCATCATCTACTAGCTGATAATATTGTCCAAATTTTTAAACCTCTTTGTGCCTCAGTTACCTCATCTGTAAAGTGGGGATAATAATAATAATAGTACTTACCTCATAAGGTTATTATGAGGATTAAATGAGTTAACATTTATAAAGGACTTAGATGAGTACCTGGCACATAATAAGCACCATATGTATGCATTACTTCCCTGAGTGGCACAAATGGTTTGCACTCAACTATTAACCTGAAGGTTAGCAGTTCAAACCCACATAGTGGCAGCATAGAAGAAAGGCCTGGCAATCTGCTTCCATAAAGATTAAAACCCAAAAAACCAAACCAATTGCCATCGAGTCAATCCGACCCATAGCGACCCTATACAACAGAGTAAAACTGCCCCATAGTGTTTCCGAGGAGTGGCTGGTACATTCAAACTGCCGACCTTTTGGATAGCAGCCAAGCTTTTAACCACTGTGCCATGAAGGCTCCCCATGAAGGTTACAACCAAGAAAACCCTGTGGAGCAGTTCTACTCAGTAACACACGAAGTCACCATGAATCTGGATCAACTGCACGGCGACGGGTTTGGTTTTTTGGGAGTTTGTATGCATCACTACTACTACCACTACCACTACTATTACCACCGTCACACCATATGTCGTTAATTCTAAAGTACATTTTTTAAAATATTTGACATCTCTGAAATCAAGATGTCTTATATTCCATGGCATCTTAGATCTGATGAATATCAGTATTATTATTATTAGCATTATTATTTTAGCATCTTGAATTGAAAATTTTTTTTTTTTTTTATATCATACAAATTGGATCACTATAATGTCACAGACTATTGGCTAAAACCAAAAAGTACCGTTGCTGTTGAGTCGATTCCAACTCATAGTGACCCTAGGACAGAGTAGAACTGCCTCATAGGGTTTCCAAGGAGTGCCTGGTGGATTTGAGCTGCTGACTTTTTGGTTAGCAGCCTTAGCTCTTAACCACTTCACCACCAGGGTTTCCAAGTATTGGCTAGTATGGTGTTAAGGATCATAGGTAATCATTGATTTTTAAAAAATGAATATAATATCATACACAAAAATGGATAAAACATTTATGCATGATGTAGCAAATTATTATAAACCAAACACCCATATAATTGCCACTCAAAAAAAAAAAGAACATTAGGAGCAATCAAAGTCCCCTTGTACCTTCCATCATCATAATGTTCTCCCTTTTCCAAGAGCAACCAGAACAGTTGTGGGATGACATCAAGGACATCATACATGAAGAAAACAATAGGTCATTAAAAAGACAGGAAAGAAAGAAAAGACCAAAATGGATGTCAGAAGAGACTCTGAAACTTGCTCTTGAATGTAGAACAGCTAAAGGGAATGGAAAAAATGATTAAGTAAAAGAGCTGAACAGAACATTTCAAAAGGTGGCCCAAGAAGACAGAAATAAAGTATTATAATGAAATGTGCAAAGGTCTGGAGTTAGAAACCCAAAAGGGAAGAAGATGCTTGGCATTTCTCAAGCTGAAAGAACTGAAGAAAAAGATTGAAGCCTCAAGTTGCAATATTGAAGGCTTCTATGGGGATGATATTGAACAATGCAGGAAGCATCAAAAGAAGATAGAAGGACTACACAGAATCATTGTACCAAAAAGAACTGGTCGAAGTTCAATCATTGCAGGAGGTAGCATATGATCAAGAACCAATGGTACTGAAGACCAAGCTGCACTGAAGGCATTGGTGAAAAGCAAGCCTCCAGGAATTGACAGAATACCAAATGAGATGTTTCAACAAATGGATGCAACCCTGGAGGCACTCAGTCATCTATGCCAAGAAATTCAGAAGACAGATACCTGGCCAACCAAGTGGAAGAGATCCATATTTGTGCCCATTCCAAAGAAAGGTGATCCAACAGAATGCGGACGTTATTGAACAATGTTATTAACATCATAGTCAAGTAAAATGTTGCTGAAGACTCATAAGACCAGACTTAATGGTCTGACTGAGACTAGAAGGACCCCAGTGGTCATGGCCCCCAGACCTTCTGTTGGCCCAGGACAGGAACCATTCCTGAAGCCAACTCTTCAGACATGGATTGGACTGGACAATGGGTTGGAGAGGGATGCTGGTGAGGAGTGAGCTTCTTGGATCAGGTAGACACTTCAGACTATGTTGGCATCTCCTGCTTGGAGGGGAGATGAGAGAGTGGAGGGGGTGAGAAGCTGGTGAAATGGACACATGAAGAGAGAGTGGAGGGAGAGAGTGAGCTGTCTCATTAGGGGGAGAGTGATTGGGAGTGTTTAGCAAGGTGTGTATGGGTTTTTGTGTGAGAGACTGACTTGATTTGTAAACTTTCACTTAAAGCACAATAAGAATTATTTAAAAAAAATGTTACTGAAGATAATTCAAAAATGGTTGCTCAGTACACTGACAGGGAAAAAAAAACAGGGAGCTGCCAGAAATTCAAGAAGGATTCAGAAAAGGACTTTGAACAAGGGATATGACTGCTGATGTCAAATGGCTCTTGGCTGAGAGCAGAGATTACAAGAAAGTTGATTGTTCTTGTTGTTGTTAGGTGCCATCAAGCCAGTTCCGACTCATAGCAGCCTTAGGTACAACAGAACGAAACACTGCCTGATGCTGTGCCATCCTCACAGTCATTGCTACGTTTGAGCCTATCATTGCAGACACCGTGTCAATCCATCTCTTTGAGGGTCTTTCTCTCTTTCGCTGACCTGCTACTTTACCAAGCATGAAGTCCTTCTCCAGCAACTGTTCCTTCCTGATAACATGTCCAAAGTACAGGGGATGAAGTCTCGCCATCCTCACTTCTAAGTCGCAGTCTGGCTGTACTTCTTTCAAGACAGATGTGTTTGTTCTTCTGGCAGTTTATGGTATGTTCAATATTCTTCGCCGACACCATAATTCAAATGCATCAATTCTTCTTCATGTGTTTTATTGACTATGCAAAGGCATTCGACTGTGTGTATCATAAGAATGGGAATTCCAGAACACTTAATTGTGCTCATGCAGAACCTGTACAGAGACCAAGTTTGTGTCCATCATCCAATCAATTTTTTCTTATGAATTTCAGAGTGACAGACAACAGCACACTTGCCCTTAATATTTCTAGATATACTAACTAGAGCTAATATTTGCTTAGTGTTTTCTTTCCTTTGAGTTGAATATATATATAAAATACGCATAAAACCTACATATACATTGGGTTATAGCTGTGTAACTCAAACTCCTATCAAAGCGCACGTTACCATCAACCCAAAAGTTTTCTCATGCTCCTTCTTAGTCCATCCCTGTCCCTACCTCCTAGGAGCAAACACTGGTCTGATTTTTTCCACTATAGATTAGTTTTGCCTTTTCTAGAACTTCATGTAAATAGAATCATACAGTACAAGGCTTTTGAATACGGCTTCTTTTACTCAACATATTTTTTGAGTTTCATCCATGTTGTTTGTATCACAGTTTATTTATCCATTCTCCTTTTTATGGGCAGCTGGTTGTTCCCTGTCTAGAGTTACGGGGAAAAAAAAAAAACTGCAATGAATGTTCCTGCATAAGCCTTTTCGTGGACATACATTTTCATTTCTCTTGAGTAAGAGAAATGAAATACACAGGAAAGCAATGCTAGGTCACTGAGTAGACAGAGATTAACTCTTACAAGGAATTGCCGACCCAAAGTGGTTGTCCTATTTCAAACTCCTATCAACAGGGTATGAGAGAACTAGTCGTTCTGTCTCCTTGACAATGTTTGGTGGTGTTGCTCTTTTTTAATTATGGCCATTTTGGTAGTATCTAATGATATCTTACTGTGGTTTTTAATTGCATTTCCCTCATGACTAATAGGAAACCCTGGTGGAGTAGTGGTTAAGAGCTATGGCTGCTAACCAAAAGGTAGGCAGCTGAAATCCACCAGGTGCCCCTTGGAAACCCTATGGGCCAATTCTACTCTGTCCTATAGGGTCACTACGAGTCGGAATTGACTTTACCGCAACGAGTTTGGTTTTGATTTTTTTTTTTTGATAATTTTTGTTGAGCTTTAAGTGAACATTTACAAATCAAGTCAGTCTGTCATGTATAAGCTTATATACACCTTACTCCATACTCCCACTTACTCTCCCCCTAATGAGTCAGCCCTTCCAGTCTCTCCTTTCATAACAATTTTGCCAGTTTCTAACCCTCTCTACCCTCCCATCTCCCCTCCAGACAGGAGATGCCAACACAGTCTCAAGTGTCCACCTGATACAAGTAGCTCACTCTTCATCGACATCTCTCTCCAACCCATTGTCCAGTCCCTTCCATGTCTGATGAGTTGTCTTCAGGAATGGTTCCTGTCCTGGGCCAACAGAAAGTTTGGGGACCATGACCGCCGGGATTCCTCTAGTCTCAGTCAGACCATTAAGTCTGGTATTTTTATGAGAATTTGGGGTCTGCATCCCACTGATCTCCTGCTTCCTCAGGGTTTTTTTGTTGTGCTCCCTGTTAGGGCAGTCATCAGTTGTGGCCGGACACCATCTAGTTCTTCTGATCTCAGGATGATGTAAGTCTCTGGTTCATATGGCCCTTTCTGTCTCTTGGGCTCATAGTTGTCGTGTGACCTTGGTATTCTTCATTCTCCTTTGATCCCGGTGGGTTGAGACCAATTGATGCAACTTAGATGGCTGCTTGTTAGCATTTAAGACCCCAGATGCCACATTTCAAAGTAGGATGCAGAATGTTTTCGTAATAGTATTATTTTGCCAATTGACTTAGAAGTCCCCTTAAGCCATAGTTCCCAAACCCCCGCCCCTGCTTCGCTCACCTTTGAAGCATTTGGTTTATCCCGGAAACTTCTTTGCTTTTGGTCCAGTCCGTTTGAGCTGACCTTCTGTGTATTGAGTATTGTCCTTCCCTTCACCTAAAGTAGTTCTTATCTACTAACTAATCAGTAAAAAACCCTCTCCCACCCTCCCTCCCTCCCCACCTCGTAACCACAAAAGTATGTGTTCTTCTCAGTTTATACTATTTCTCAAGATCTTATAATAGTGGTCTTATACAATATTTGTCCTTTTGCCTCTGACTCATTTCGCTCAGCATAATGCCTTCCAGGTTCCTCCATGTTATGAAATGTTTCACAGATTCATCACTGTTCTTTATCGATGCATAGTATTCCATTGTGTGAATATACCACAATTTATTTACCCATTCATCCGTTGATGGACACCTTGGTTGCTTCTATCTTTTTGCTATTGTAAACAGTGCTGCAATAAACATGGGTGTGCATATATCTGTTTGTGTGAAGGCTCTTGTATCTCTAGGGTATATTCCGAGGAGTGGGATTTCTGGGTTGTATGGTAGTTCTATTTCTAACTGTTTAAGATAACACTAGATAGATTTCCAAAGTGGTTGTACCATTTTACATTCCCACCAGCAGTGTATAAGAGTTCCAATCTCTCCGCAGCCTCTCCAACATTTATTATTTTGTGTTTTTTGGATTAATGCCAGCCTTGTTGGAGTGAGATGGAATCTCATCGTAGTTTTAATTTGCATTTCTGTAATGGCTAATGATCGAGAGCATTTTCTCATGTATCTGTTAGCTGCCTGAATATCTTCTTTAGTGAAGTGTGTGCTCATATCCTTTGCCCACTTCTTGATTGGGTTGTTTGTCTTTTTGTGGTTGAGTTTTAACAGAATCATATAGATTTTAGAGATCAGGCGCTGGTCGGAGATGTCATAGCTGAAAATTCTTTCCTAGTCTGTAGGTGGTCTTTTTACTCTTTTGGTGAAGTCTTTTTTTTTTTTTTTTTAGATGAGCATAGGTGTTTGATTTGTAGGAGCTCCCAGTTATCTGGTTTCTCTTCGTCATTTTTGGTTTTGATTTTTTTTTAATGACGAATAATATTGAGCACTGTTTCATGCGCTTGTATCTACTTACATCTTCTTTTGTGAAGTATTTGTTTAAAGTTTTCCCATCTTTTTGTCAGACTGTTTGTCCTTTTATTATTGAATTTAAAAGTTCTTTATATATCCTGGATACCACTCATTTGTCAGATGTTTTGCAAATATTTCCTGACAGGTTGTATCTGCCTGCTTGTTTTTTTCAATGGTGATTTTATGAGCGGGAATTTTTAACTTTGATACAGTTTTTTTCTTTCATGATTATTACTTTTTGGGATCCTGTCTAGGAAACATTTGCCTAACCCTAAGTCATGAAAATATTCTTCTATGATGTCTTCTAAAAGCTTTATGATTTCAGCATTTATGTTTAGGCCCATGGTCCATCTTGAATGAATTTTTGTGTATGGTATGAGTTAAAGCTTGAGTTTATTTTCCATTTCAATATATAATTATTTCAGCACTATTTCTTGAAAAGGTTTTCTTTTTTTTTTTTTGCATTGGATTTCTTTGACATCTTTATTGATAATCAAATGTCCATGCAAGTGTGGGCTTATTTCTGGGTTCTCTGTTCTGTTCTGTTGATCTATTTGCCAGTCCTTATCATAGTACCACACCGCCTTGATTACTAGGCACAATTAAATTTTGTGTCTGATTTTCAGGGGGTCAGCTACAATAAATTAGAGAACCTTTTAAGAATTTCATAAAAACTTGTTTTCTGTCATCATGACTTGAGCTTAGAGTTTAAATATCTAACTTTATCATTTTATATTTGCCGGTATACCCTGATTAAATGCCCCACTGCACTCAGAAGCCATCCTTATACCTGTGGCTGTTGCCATTCAGTTGATTCCAACCCATAGCGACCCTATAAGACAGAAGAATTGCCCATAGGGTTTCCAAGGAACAGCTGGTGGATTCAAACTGTTGATCTTTTGGCTGGCAGTCATCACTCTTAACCACTGTGCCACCAGGGCTCCACCATCCTTATGGTCATCTTTAATGCCACTAGTGGTTAAATTCTGTAGCTACTTGGTCACCTAAGGTACCTGCTTCAGTAGACATTTATCACAATCAACCACAAGTGATCATTTGGTTATTTTTGATGTGTTGGCATACCATGAATTAGTAGAATCCCTTCCCATTTGCTAGAAGCCCAGTACTGTGGTCTAAGCCAAGGATATCACCAAATCAATCCCTGAAAATATCACTTTGTGGGTCGGTTTCCTGGGACTATGCCCAATACCAAGAACTGTATCAGTAATATCTGGCCAGAAAAATAAAATTCAAATTGGTTGTTTTAGAAGAGATAATTTAACATAGGGAACTAGTAGAACTGGATGTTTGGAAGAATGGAAAAAAAAAAAAAAAAGGAACACTGATATGATATAGAGTTAGTAACTGCGAGAAGTAACTATACCATCTCTAGGGATGGGAGTTTGTGAGTTTGTTGTGCTGTGATGGTTTGTGTGTTGCTGTGATGCTGGAAGTTATGCCACCAGTATTTCAAATACCAGCAGGGTTACCCATGCTGAATAGTTTAAACGGAACTTAAGACAAAGACAGACTAGGAAGAACCGGCTGGTGATCTGTTTCTGAAAATTAACCAATGAAACTCTTAGGGATAACACAATTGTGAGGATGGCACAGGTCCAAGCAACCTTCTGTTCTACAATAGTATATAAGGTCACTATGAGTCAGAGCTGACCTGATGGCACCTAACAGCAACAACAGGTGATGGGAGAACAAAGGGACAAAATTTGAGTTGTAGCAAACTAGAAATTTAGAGGAGGGGCTCCACAGAGCTGGAACCTATACCTCTAAGGAGCAGTCACTGCTCAGCTGGTGCTGGTATCTTAGGAGCTCTGGGAAGGAATCCTGCGGACCTGGGACCCAGATCTCTGAGGAGGGAGCACAACTGAGAGGTGCCTCAAGAGCTCAAAGGATGGCTCCCTTGAAGCTGGAACTCAGATTTCTGAAAAGGGGCATGAGCTGGTGCTGGTATCTCTAAGGAGGCACAAATGCTGGTCTGGGAGCATATTTTCCACTGTTAGTTATTTACCAATTGCTACCACCAGGATGAAGAGCAGTTGCCAGGGTGACACTGACAGGAATAGCGAGAAAAATAGGAAGGAGCAAATCTTCTCACAACCTTGTCTTCCAGACTTCCTCTAGCGCCCTATTTGCAGGACCTAAAAGAGAACCAGCTGGCAAAGAAAAGATGTGATTTGCAGAATCTCAGACTCAGCACCCCAAAGCTGAGGATAGAAGAGTGGGTTTGAAGCTGAGAGACACTGCTAATTAACACTAGTACTTAGGGTGTATATATGCTGAATTTTCATGGTTAAAACAATTTACATTCCTAATAGTGTTTAAGAGATCTTGTTGTCTACCTTCTTGCCAATAACTAGTATAGTCAGACATTAATTTTTGCCCAACTAATGTGCATGCCTCCTCAAAGTAGAGTCAACCTTAATGACATTGATGGAGTCAAGCTTTTGGGACCTTCATTTGCTGATGTGGCATGACTTGAAATGAGAAGAAACAGCTGCAAACACCCATTAATAATCAGAACGTGGGATGTACAAAGTACGAATCTAGGCAAATTGGAAGCTGTCAAAAATGGAATACATGGACATCAATATCCTAGGCTTAGTGCACTGAAATGGACTAGTATTGCCATTTAGAATCAGATACTCATATGGTCTATGTCTTAGCCATCTAGTGCTGCTATAACAGAAATACCACAAGTGAATAGTAGGCTTGAAGTCCAAATTCAGGGCATCAGCTCCAAAGGAAGGCTTTCTTTGTTGAATCTGGAGGAAGGTCCTTGTCACATTCTTCCCCTGGACTAGGAGCTTCTCTGTACAGGAACCCTGGGTCCAAAGGATGCTCTCTGCACCTGGCACTGCTTTCTTGGTGGTATGAAGTACCCAACTCTCTGCTTGCTTCCCTTTCCTTTTATCTTTTGTAAGATAAAATGTGGTGCAGGCCACCCCCAGGGGAACTCCCTTTACATTGGATCAGTGATGTGACCTGAGCAAGGGTGTTACATCCCACCCTAACCCACTCTAACCACAGCCAGAGATTATGATTTATAACACAGAAGAAAATCACAGAATAGAGGACAACCACACAATACTGGGAATCATGGCCTAACCAAATTGACACATATTTGGGGGAACACGATTCTATCCATGATGCTCTATTATGCTGGCAATGACAAATTGAAGAGGAATGGCATGGCATTCAGCATCAAAAAGAACATCTTAAGATCCATCATGAAGTATAATGCTGTCAGTGATAGGATAATGTACATATGATTACAAGGAAGAACAGATAATATGACTATTATTCAAATTTACACACCAACCACTAAGGCCAAAGATGGAGAAAGTGAAGATTTTTACCAATTTCTGCAGTCTGAAATTATCAAATATGCAATTAAGATGCATTGATAACTACTGGTGATTGAAATGAGGAAGTTGGAAACAAAGAAGGATTGGTAGTGGGAAAATATGGCCTTGGTGATAGAAACGATGCTGGAGATGACATGATAGAATTCTGCAAGACCAACGAATTCTTCATTGCAAATACCTTTTTTCAACAACGTAAATGGAGACTATACCTGTGTATCTCACCAGATGGACTATGCGGGAATCAGATAGACAACATCCATGGAAAGAGACGATGGAAAAGCTCAGTATCATCAGTCAGAACAAGACCAGGAGCCGACTATGGAAAAGACCATCAATTGCTCATGTGCAAGTTCAAGTTGAAGAAAATTAGAACAAGTCTACGAGAGCCAAAGTACGACCTTGAATGTACCCCGCCTGAATTTAGAGACTATCTCAAAAATAGATTTGACGCATTGAACACTAATGACCCAAGACCAGACGTGTTGTGGAATGACATCAAGGCCACCATACATGAAGAAAGCAAGAAGTTGTTAAAAAGACAGGAAAGAAAGACCAAAATGGATGTCAGAAGAGACTCGGAAACTTGCTCTTGAACATCCAGTAGCAAAAACGAAAAGAAGAAATGATGAAATAGAAGAGCTAAGCTGAAGATTTCAAAGGGCGACTTGAGAAGACAAAGGAAAGTATTATGATGAAATGTGCAAAGACCTGGAGTTAGAAAACCAAAAGGGAAGAACACACTCTGTATTTGTCAAGCTGAAAAAAACTAAGGAAAAAATTGAAGTCTCTAGTCGCAATATTGAAGGAGTCTAAGGGGAAAATATTTAGAGCCCCACGGGTCTGTCAGTTTGTTGTACTGTGGGGGTCTGCATGTTGCTGTGATGCTGGAAGCTGTATCACTGGTATTCAGATACCGGCAGGGTCACCCATGGAGGACAGGTTTCAGCTGAGCTTCCAGACTAAGACAGACTAGGAAGAAGGGCCCGGCAGTCTACTTCTGAAAAGCATTAGCTCACTCGTCTATGCCGAGAAATATGGGAGACAGCTTCCTGGCCAACTGACTGGAAGAGATCCATATTTATGCCTATTCCCAAGAAAGGTGATCCAATCGAATGTGGAAATTATAGAACAATATCATTAATATCACATAGAAGCAAAATTTTGCTGAAGATCATTCAAAAACAGCTGCAGCAGTATATCGACAGGGAACTGCCAGAAATTCAGGCTGGTTTCAGAAGAGGATGTGGAACCAGGGATATCATTGCTGATGTCAGATGGATCCTGGCTGAAAGCAGAGATTACCAGAAGGTTGTTTACCTGTGTTTTATTGACTATGCAAAGGCATTCGACTGACTGTGTGGATCATAACAAACTATGGATAACGCTGCGAAGAATCGGAATTCCAGAACACTTAATTGTGCTCATGAGGAACCTTCACATAGATCAAGAGGCAGTTGTTCGGACAGAACAAGGGGATACTGATTGGTTTAAAGTCAGGAAAGATGTGTGTCAGGGTTGCATTCTTTCACCATACCTATTCAATCTGTATGCTGAGCAAATAATACAAGAAACTGGACTATATGAAGAAGAATGGGCCATCAGGATTGGAGGAAGACTCATTAACAACCTGCATTATGCAGATGACACAACCTTGCTTGCTGAAAGTGAAGAGGACTTCAAGCACTTACTAATGAAGATCAAAGACCACAGCCTTCATTATGGACTGCACCTCAACATAAAGAAAACAAAAATCCTCACCACTGGACCAAAGAGCAACATCACGATAAAGGGAGAAAAGACTGAAGTTGTCAAGGATTTCATTTTACTTGGATCCACAATCAACAGCCATGGAAGCAGCAGTTGAGAAATCAAAAGATGCATTGCATTGGGTAAATCTGCTGCAAAGGACCTCTTCAAAGCTTTGAAGAGCAAAGATGTCGCCTTGAAGACTACAGTGTGCCTGATCCAAGCCATGGTATCTTCAGTCTCATCATATGCATGTGAAAGCTGGACAATGAATAAGAAGACCGAAGAAGAATTGACGCCTTTGAATTGTGGTGTGGGGGAAGAATATTGAATAAACCATGGACTGCCAAAAAAACGAACAAATCTGTCTTAGAAGAAGCACAACCAGGATGCCCCTTAGAAACAAGGATGGCGAGACTGCGTCTTACATACTTTGGACATGTTGTCAGGAGGGATCAGTCCCTGGAGAAGGACATCATGCTTGGCAGAGTATAGGGTCAGCAGAAAAGAGGAAGACCCTCAATGAGGTGGATTGACACAGTAGCTGCAACAATGGGCTCAAGCATAACAACAATTGTAAGGATGGCTTAGGACTGGGCAGTGTTTCGTTCTGTTGTGCATAGGGTCGCTATGAGTCAGAACTGACTCAACAGCACTTAACAACAACAACGGGAAAATACTGAACAAAACAGAAAGCATCAAAAGAAGATGGAAGAAAATACACAGAGTCACTGTAACAAAAAGAATTGGTCAACGTTCAACCATTTCAGGAGGTAGCATGTGATCAAGAACCAATGGTACTGAAGGAAGAGGTCCAACTTGCACTGAAGACATTGGCAAAAAACAAGGCTCCAGGAATTGATGGAATACCAATTGAGATGTTTGAACAAACAGATGCAGCTCTAAAATCTCATTCATCTGTGCCAAGAAATTTGGAAGACAGATACCTGACCAACTGACTGGAAGAGATCCATATTTGTACCCATTCCAAAGAAAGGTGATCCAACCGAATGTGGAAATTATTGAAAAATATCATTAATATCACACAGAAGCAAAATTTTGCTGAAGATCATTCAAAAGCAGTTGCAGCAGTACCTTGACAGGTAACTGCCAGCAATTCAAGCCAGATTCGGAAGAGGCCATGGAACAAGGGATGTCATTGCTGATGTCAGATGGATCCTGGCTAAAAGCAGAGAATAACAGAAAGATGTTTACCTATGTTTTATTGACTGTACATTCGACTGTATGGATCATAACAAATTATGGATAACATTGCGAAGAATGAGAATTCCAGAACACTTAATTGTGCTCATGAGGAACTTGTACTTAGACCAAGAGGCAGTCATTTGAACAGAACAAGAGGATACTGAGTGGTTTAAAGTCAGGGTAGATGTGTGTCAGGATTGTATCATTTCACCGTACTTATTCAAACTGTATGCTGAGCAAATAATCCGAGAAGTGGGACTCTATGAAAAAGAATGCAGCATCAGGATTGGAAGAAGACTCATTAACAACCTGCATCATGCAGATGACACAACCTTGCTTGCTGAAAGTGAAGAGGACTTGAAGCACTTACTGATGAAGTTCAAAGGCCATAATGTTCAGAATGGATTACACGTCAACGTAAAAAAAAAAAAAAACTAGTAAACAAAAATCCTTCAACTGGACCAATAAGCAACATCATGATAAACAGAGAAAAGACTGAAGTTGTCAAGAATTTCATTTTACTTGTATCCACAATCAATGCCCATGGAAGCAGCAGGCAAGAAATCAAACAACATATTGCATTGGGCAATGTGCTGCAAAAGAACTCTTTCAAGTGTTAAAAAGCGAAGATGTTTCTTTAAGGACTAAGGTGAGCCTGACCCAAGCCTTGGTGGTTTTAATGGCCTTGAATGCATGTGAAAGCTGGACAATGAATAAGGAATACCTAAGAAGAATTGATACCTTTGAATTATGGTGTTGGTGAAAAATATTGAACATACCATGAACTGCCAGAAGAATGAACAAATCTGTCTTGGAAGAAGTGCAGCCAGAATACTCCTTAGAAGCAAGGATAGCGAGACTACATCTCACATACTATGGACATGTAATCAGGAGGGACCAGTCCCTGGAGAAGGACATCATGTTCGGTAAAGTAGAGAGCCATAGAAAAAGAAGAAGACCCTCGATGAGATGGATTGGCACAGTGGCTGCAACAATGGGCTCATGTGTAACAACAATTGTGAAGATGGTACAGGCCAGTGTTTTGTTCTGCTGTACATAGGGTTGCTATTAGTCTTAACCGACTCCATGGCGCCCAACAACAACAACAATCTCTCTCTGTTTAGTTACTGTATTTACACACTCTGTTTAGTTATTGTATTTAAATTTATAGAAGTTTGTTTTTTCTTTTTTAAAATACACTCACGCATTTTATAGTTTCTTCTACACTACAGATATTTTCAAGCTTGTAGTTTAGTTCTGCAAAACTAGTAAGCATATCTGTTTTATAATCCACATCTAATAGTTCCACATCTGAAGTCCGAGCATGTCTGTTTCATCTGTTTTCTCTCCCAAAATTGCTGGTGGCATTGTGGTTAAGAGCTACAGCTGCTAACCAAAAAGTCAGCAGTTGGAATCCACCAGGTGCTCCTTGGAAACTGTGGGGCAGTTCTACTCTGTCTTACACGGCCACTATGAGTCGAAATCAACTCTGCGACAGCGGGTTTGGGTTTTTGGGTTTTTTAAAATTGTTTGTACTGGTTCTTGTTTTCTTGTGTGCTTGATTATCTTTGACTGTGTGCTGTTCATTGTCCTTGAAAAATGTTATTAGCAATTCCCCTAGGTCTAGTAAGAACATGCCTTACTCTGGAGATGATCTGTGTTTGCTATTGTGAGATACCTAGGGGCACTACTGCACTGGGACTTCCTCAAATCCCCTGAGTCACCCAAGCAAACAATTCTGCCATATAAATTGCCTATAGCCACAAATTTTAAGGAGATGATTTTTTCCTTTTCTTTCTTTTTCTGATCACTCAATGGCTGCAGTTCCTGAAGGATTGAGGGAAGGGCAAATTTAGTCCTGGTTTATCCTTACTCTGAGAGTAGAGGTTTCTGACTGCATTCGTTAATGTAGAGAGGATCTCTTATTTAACCCCCTACCTTAAATGCTTCCATTCTCTAGGCTGAAAAATGCTTTTAGGGAAAAAGTAGATTATGGGTGCTGATGTTCTGCCTTACTTTCTAGAGTCCCAATTTCTCTCAGAATATGGACTGGCAGTTCCCACTATCTTGTCAGTTACTTGATACTTTTAAGGTGGCATTTAAAATATCTGACATTTTTAGTATTTCTTGTTTGTTTGCTTTCATGCTTGTTTTTAAGAGGGAGATTTTGTTCGTACAACCTAGTCCACCGCTACTGAAAATGGAAGTCTCCATGTCACCTCTTAATTATTTATAATGATGTGTTTTTTAATAGATGATCACATTTACAAAATATGTTTTTTTAAATATGTCCTTTGTGTGGATATTTTCAGTATTCATAATTTCAAATAATACATATGTATGTAGGTTGAGTTACAGACCCAAGTTCAAATGCTTTTTAAATTACAATAAGCAAAGCTTGGAGAATATAATTATGTTTCACAAAAGGTAATGTTAAAATTTGGAGCCTAATTATGGACAAGGGTATTCTTATAAAGCTATTTTTATGATTACACGTAAAAGAAAGGATCGTGCTTGATAGCATACAGGTATAAATGTCACCATCAGCCCTTTCTTTAAACTTGGAACTGGATTCACTTTTAATTTAATGAACTTCACAGCCTTCAACTCTATCACAAAAGAGTATACGTTTTCCGTTGCACCACTTCCAGTATCTGAGAAAATAAACCTTGTCTCAGAAATAAGTTTTTTTCACTAAGGTTGTTATTTAGAGGCATGGAATCTCTGTTCTCATTACAACTGATTGTCCAAAACCAAATTTAAGCAACCTTTCTCTCTCACTCTTTCTCAATACATATATATCAAGACTTCTGAAAAGTAGTATAGGGATACAGAGATTGTAGTTACTATACTTCAAAAGTGTAGGGCTTATCATTTTCTGCCTCTACTAGCATGTGTGTTCTATAAATGGCTTTACCCTGAAAATATAACATCCTTATGGAATGCTAAAAATTGAGGTGAAACATATCCCAGAGGGAAGAAAACAGCACGATCATACGTAAAAAGTAGATGAGCATTTACCAAAAAAATTACTTACTCAAAAACAACAGAGAAAAGGCTTGGACAAACAATTCCTCATAGTCTCAAAAGTGACAGACGATACAATATCTGTAATAATTCAGAAACCTCAAGGAAGAAATAAAAAATCTCAGAAACAAGGTTATTACAAAATAAAGTAAAACAGGTTTGCTAAGCTCAGGAAATAAATAGAAAATAAGAATAAGAATACTGCAACGACAAAGTCAAATGAGGAAGGAGAGAGGGGCAATATAAATAAAAGTACTATGATGATAGAAAATTAAAAGGAAAAATAACAAAATGTAACAGAGTACATCTAATATATAGATAATTGGAGTTTCTGAAATAGAAAAGAAACTGGGAAAAAAGTGCTAAATACATACATTTTTTCTTAGCTAACAACAACACAAGCTAAAGGGACGTTTAAATCTGTCTTGGAAGTATACATTGTGTCCTAGGAAAATCTGATTTTGAGTCATCAACATTAACACATGCCCTAATGAAGGTGTTTTATGTGAATGGACATGGAAAGCAATATACTACTAACGTGCCCGCCCCACTCCATTCCTGCTTGACATAAACTTTTTAATTTTCTTTTTTAGATATCAACATTTTCTCAGGCTGTAAATTACGAGGCAGTAGGTGATTACTTCAAGTTACAGTAAGTATGATTTTTAAAAGAACCTATTCAATATTAGTTGGCATCAACCTAATGGCAACAGATATGGGGTTTTGGGTTATTTGATATTACATATGCCACTCAGGTCACTGATTTGTAGGTGCTCATCTATTTAAATGGCCTCCTAGCCTTTTAAATATCCAGAATTCAAGTTCCTTTAACTGCCTAAATAGATAAGAAATTAGCGCTTAACTGTATGAAAATGTAAACTATTCCTGGTAGTTAAATGGAAACCTGACCTGTCTGAAGGTTCCCATTCACCCAAATGAAGATGGGAAATAAAAAATTAAAAAAAAAAAAAAAGCTATTTCTTAATTCAGTAATTTTCAAGCACGTTTTATCATTAATTCCTGTCCCAAAGTCTTGTCATTTGGTACTTAAGCAAAAACAAAAACTCTAATATCACAGAAAGGTTTGAATGGGAGTAGAGTCAGATAAAACACCACCTTTGACCCTTGGGATAACATAACACCTAAGCACTTAAAATTTCTGGAGGAAGACAATTAGTCCGAAGTTGTGTCTTGAGGCATTTATATGGCTGTCCTTGGAGTCCCCGGGTAGTAGTGCAAAAGGTTAATGAGCTTGGCTGCTAACTGAAAGGTTGGAGATTTGAGTCCACTCAGCGGCGCCTGGAATAAAGTCCTAGCAATCTCCTTCTGAATGACCCGCCACTGAAAACCCTGTGGAGCACAGTCCTACTCTGACACACATGGCCTTGCCATGGGTCAGGATCAACTAGACAGCAACCGGTTCATGGTTGGCCTCATCGCCCAACTCAATATTTTCTGGAAAAATGGCATTTTTATATGAAAAAGTCCGTTTAGTCTGCTGCTAGTGAGTTTGAGTACCCATTCTATGCCAAGTACTTTCTAAGTGTTTAAAATACATAGTGAACAAGAAAGGTAGAGTACTCTTCTCATGGAACATATCTCTAGTGGGAGAAGACAAACAGCAAGTAAACAAATCAATAAACAAGATAATTCCAAATGGTGATAGGTGCTATTAAGAAAACAAAGCAGAATGATGTGATAATGGCCAGGAAGGGCAGGGAGAAAATGATACTTTGGACACAGTAATTGGGGGAGGCTCAGTTCATCAGTTTCCCCTTCACTCACCAACTTTTTCTTGGTCCATCTAATGTTGTGGGTACCTTTGGGTATTTTTTATTTTGTGGATATTTACTTAGAATTCTATAGTTATAGAACAGACATAAAATGATCCAGGATACTTTAAGTCAGTCTGAGGCTTGAGTGAAAACACAAAAAGCTTTGAAATCAGCCATGGTAGGAAAAAAAAATATCTACCTATAAGAGGAGAAATTGTGTAGCAAATTGAAGATGCAATATTTACTTTAGTCTCCTTTATAGCTCTACACAATATTACCGGATTTATCAAAGATTCTATCAAATCGTAAGACCCCTAGTATTTTTATGTATCACTAACAACAACAACAACAAAAAAGCCCGTTATGCTTATTTTGGTTGTTAGTTGCCATCAAGTCGATTCCAACTCATGGTGACCCCATGTGTGCAGAGTAGAACTGCTCCATAGGGTTTTCAAGGTTGTGACCTTTCAGAAGCAGATCACCAGGCCTGTTTTCCAAGGTGCCTCTGGTGGGCCTGAACCACCAAACTTTGGGCTAGTAGTCAAGGACTTAACTCTTTGCACCACCCAGAGACTCCTACTCTCCTTGAAAGACACCATAATTATAAGATGCTTCCTGATTGCAAAGGTGTTAGTCTTAGGATTGATGGAACACGGTAGCTGTTTTAAAAAGTGCTATCTGTATCCTCACTTATTTATTATGTTTTATATGATAAATTAATAAATATAAAAAAAGTAATGAATGCTGAAAGAAACAGCACATTTGTTTGTGGTTATTTTTATGTGTGTGTTTGTTTTCTCCCAGTTTTTCTGGAAAAGTAAACATCTGAGTAGGTGTGGGGTGTGAATAAAGCTTTCATAATTTCCACTTTTGTTATTTTTGAGTCCTCACATTTTGCCTGAACATAAAATGATCTATGTGCTCTTCCGAGTCTAGAAAGGCATTATGTTTGACCTTTATTGTCCCAAAGGTGTATCAACAGGTGGTGGGGGAGAATCTGTAACATCTAGAGGAAGAACCGATGCACTAGCCACACCCTTAGAGTTCCGTCAGGAAGTAGGACAAGATGTCACCAGCAGATCTCCATCCTCCAGGGACTGGGGCTGTTCATGAAATAGGGGGCGGAAATGCTGATAGAAGCTCATTCCTTTTTCCCAGTGAACCAGCCCTATGCTGGTCAAAGTGTGGGACACCATGAGATGGGAGTGACTCTAAGAGATGACCACAGCGCAGAGTTGCCTTAGCAGAAGCAGCAAACAGTTACCACCACACACTCTGGGCCTCTAGAGTTCATGGTGGATTCAATCCCATCATGTGCATAGGACTTTTCATCTGTCTACACAAGGCAGATTCATGTCTACATCTCTCGTGATTCTATACTAACCTGCATGGGTTGTTTCTCCTAGAGACCAGACCTCAGGTCTTGTGCTTTACAATGTTCAGCCCAGTAGATATTCAAAAGCATGTATAACACCCAAAAAGGTAAGTGACATAGGTAGAAGATTGAAAAATTTACTTCAAGAATTCATAGGTGGTAAACTATGAATAATTATGTATATTACCACTCCCCTAGCAACATTTCGTAATGTTTCACTGTAGAGATAGGATTATTTATTTTTTTATCATTGTCGTAAAAATACATACAGCACAGCATTTCCCAATTCATCTTTTTTCAGGGGTACAGTTTAGTGATATGAATTACATTAAGCATGTTGTGCAACCACTGCCCCATTTTACCTAGTTTTATTTTACTTTGGAAACAGAAGTTCAGATTTCTGCCTTCCATAAGTTTGCCATCTAACGTTAGATATAAAAACATATACAAAAATGTAAAATTATTAGTTTTTGAAGATAAATTAAAATGTGTAAAAGAAAACAAAAGTCCTCACAACTGGATCAATAAGCAACGTCATGATAAACAGAGAAAATATTGAAGTTGTCAAGGATTTCATTTTACTTGGATCAACAATCAATCAATGCCGATGGAAGCAGCAGTCAAGAAATCAAACAATGTATTGCATCAGGCAAATCTGCTGCAAAACACCTTTTATTTATTTATTTATTTAGCTTTAGGTGAAAGTTTACAGCTCAATTAATTTCTCATACCAAAATTTATACACATATTGTTACATGGCCCTAGTTGCAATCCCTGTAATGTAATAGCACACTCCCCCCTTCCATCCCAGGTTTCCCATGTCCATTCAACCAGCTCCTATTCCTTTCTGCCTTCTCACCCTGCCTCCAGACAGGAGCTGTCTATTTAGTCTCATGTATCTACTTGAAATAATAAGAAGCACACTCTTCACGAGTACTATTTTATGTTCTATAGTCCAGTCTAATCTTTGTCTGAAGAGCTGGCATCAGAAATAGTTGTAGTTCTGGGTTAACAGAGTTCAGGAGCTGTGTCTTTGGGTGTTCCTTCAGTCTCAGTCAGACCATTAAGTCTGGTCTTTATACATGAATGTCATCAGGAGGGAGCAATCCTTGAAGAAGGACATCATGCTTGGTGAAGTGGAGGGTCAGTGAAAAAGAGGAAGACCCTCAACAAGATAGACTGACACAGTGGCTACATCAATGGGCTCAAACATACCTACTATTGTGAGGATGGAACAGGGCTAGGCAAACTTTCATTCTGTTATTTATAGGGTTGCCATGAGTCAGAGACAACTCGATGGCACCTAACAACAATAACAGCAAAAGAAAACTGAAACAAATGGGAACAACTAAAGTTGGATATGGTTTGTCAGAGAAGATGGCCACCTCTATTCTGTTATTCATTCAAACAAGTCAACCATTTATTCACTCAGAAAAATGTATTGTGTGCCTGCTATGTTTCTACGTTTCAGTCAGAGTGCTAGGTAATGGGAGTTATGAGGATGAAAAGACCGAGTACCTGCTGTAGAGGTAAACATAGGTTAGTGTAAGAGAATGTGGTATACACAGTAATCAAATACTGCAGAGGAAAGAATGAACAATTTTAACTGGGAAGGAAAAGGTGAAAAGAAGGTGACAGATAAAATAACTATTGAAGAATAAATAGAAATTCAGCAGGCAGGTGCAAAGGGAATTCCAGGAAAAGGCATATGCAAAGTACAGAGGTACGAAGTAGCAGTGGGATATTCAGGTAACTGAAGGTATTACGAAATTAAACAATATTCCTGACAACAATAACTCCTTTGAGTCTATGTTCCACACTTGGGGATGCTTTCTCAGCCCAACACTCAATTAAACATATACTTAGCACCTACAATATGGCAAGCAGAGCCCTGGTGGCACAGTGGTTAAGAGTTCAGCAGTTCAAATCCACCAGCCACTCCTTGGAAACCTTATGGGGAAGTTCCACTCTGTCCCACAGGGTCGCTATGAGTCGGAACCGACTCAAGGGTGATGGGTTTGGTTTGGTTTGTTTGTTTTTGTATGGTAAGTGTCATGCTATACATGGGAAATACAAAGTTAAGTAAGACATGGCCCCTGTACTTCAGAACCCTAGTACAAGGAACCTGTTCCTACCAGGGCTCAAGGTTCCCTTTTAGAGGAACCCCTGAACTAAGGGAGTACCTGGGTGGTGCAAGCAGTTCACGACCTTGGCTGCTAACTGAAAAGCTGGCGGTTCGAGTCTACCCAGAGGCACCTTAGAAGAAAAGCCCAGTGACTTACTTCTGAAAAATCAGCCATCGAAAACCCCATGGAGCACAGTTCTACTCTGAAACACACAGGGTCGCCATGAGTCGGTATTGACTCAATGGCAACTGGCTTTTCCTGAACTGAGGCAGACATGATCTTTCATCAAGCGGTGCTGACACAAAGTACTTCCCCAGGAAATTGCCCGCAGTTGCATGTCAACTACTTCCCTATCTGCCTCCATGCAACCCGCCCAGCTTAATCTGTTTATAAGGCAAGAAACCAAAACCTGGTTTATCCAAGTGCCTGCCCCAGTCTGGGTCTGTGTTTTCTATCATCAGTCCACTGACAGCTCCTCTCTGTTCCAACAATGATACTTTCCTGAAACACTGTGGTTTCTTCCAGCCCTTTCCCTCTCTAACCTATAGATTTTTTATGGATCCCTGTTCACTCTATTCTGCACAGCCTGTTATTAGAAAGGCAGGCTACTCTAATCTGAGTTCAGATCCAAGCTCTACCACTTACAAACTTGGGTAGGGTACTTAAACACTCTGGTTGTCAGTTACCTCAATCATAAAATGGAAGATGTAACATCTGCCTCACAGCATTGCTGAGAGTATTAAATAATAAATAGTTTATGTACAGTACCCAGAACAGTGCCTGTCACATAGTAATTATATATTATTGGTTTCTTTCTCTTCCATCCTTGGCACACTCCAAGACATACACAGGTCAAATCTAGCCACCAACTGCAGGTAGTGTGTTCTGGCCGACCACTGAGACAGAATGTAGAGCATTGCAGTGGTCCTTTAGACAATATGATATGGCAATGTGTTCTTGTGGAGGCAGATTCTCTAGTCATACAAAAATCAAAACCTGTTCACAGTTACAAGGTTTGTCCTCAACCACAGGGACTTTTCTCCGTGCCCTTATACCCACAAGCAAGCATGTCAAGTGTGTCCTATAGAGACACAGGACCCAGCTCTGTATGTACATGTAACCACAGCCTATAGACTTCTCTTCCAGTTGAATGAAGTTGTTGTTGTTAGCTGCTGTTGAGTCAGCCCCCAACTCATGGCAACTCCATGCACAATGGAACAAAATGCTGCCCAGTGAAGTCAGGCCCTTGTTAAACTTGCTGACCAAACGAACTATGGACTGAGCCATTTGAATGGGAGCCTGTCGTCTGTGTCACTTATTCCTGATAGTCTGCAGCAGAGCAGCAA
Organism: Elephas maximus indicus; assembly: GCF_024166365.1. Lineage (NCBI taxonomy): Eukaryota > Metazoa > Chordata > Mammalia > Proboscidea > Elephantidae > Elephas > Elephas maximus. The sequence goes on along the minus strand of NC_064842.1, from coordinate 19,565,797 downwards.
ATTGACCTTGGAGCTCTAACAGGGCCACAGCTCAGTTTTTAACCAGGCACCAACAACCAGGAATGCAGCGAAGCCAGTCTGGTTTACTGGTCCCCTGAGGGCATTGATAATTCCTTCCAAGCTGAATTTTCCCAGGGAGGGATAACTACAACTCTCTGATAAAAAAAAAAAAAATACTATCTACTAAAATGTCTGTGTTGAGGCCCTTTAAAATTCCTGCCCTAGCTATTCTGTCCTAGTCAGAGGGAATTTGTTATGTCTGACTCAAAGCTAAGGCAGGATCAGTCCACCCTGTCTCTGCACTGAAGAGACTAGTATTTCATAAAAAAAACCAGTGCACTTATTGTTTTCATTTAGACCATCTGTCACAAGCTATCTAGTTAAGTGTCCAGGCCTGGAGAACAAGTGTCAGTCCTGCCACAATGGGTGCCCTAGAAAACAGGCTTATTCACACTCTGTACCTACAGCTCTGTTTTAAGATCCACTTACAGGTTAGCTCATATTTTTAATACTACCCATGGTTGTTGATTATGAGGCCAGGGATGATTTCTGTCAACTAGGACCTGAAAGAGAAGGGACGTTACGAATAAGATCATCAAGTGATACTGGGTTGTGACTACAAGAGATTTGAAGACCTCAGCCAACCACTTATACCACATGGATAACTTAGTAAAGATAAAGGACAGGCCCATGTTTCTGAACACAGTTGATGGGAAGGCAAAGATTTGATGATAATGGGCAGCAAGGACTGTGGTTAGAGTTGTTGAAAGATCAAACTCAAGTCCTGTGATGAGATCAGGTGGCTCAGGAAACAAAATCTATGAGCTTGTGCTGTGGAACTTGTCTTTTAAATGAAGCTTGAAAGGTCTTGGTTTAGCAGGAATGGCTCTTTAAATCCACTAAACTTGGCTGGCCATCCCTATCTCCACCGTCCTAACTCCCAAACCCCTCTTAGAGGGAAGTGAGTAATAGGATGGCTTAGTCATCTAGTGCTGCTGTAACAGAAATACCACAAATGGATGGCTTTAACAAAGAGAAATTTATTCTTTCACTGTCTAGTAGGCTACAAGTCCAAACTCAGGGCATCAGCTCCAGGGGAAGGCTTTCTGTCTCTGTCAGCTCTGGAGGAAGGTCCTTGTTATCAGTTTTCCCTTGGTCTGGGAGCATTGGAGTGCAGGAACTTCAGGTCCAAAGGATGAGCTCTGCTCCTGGTGCTGCTTTCTTGGTGATATGAGGTTTCCATGTCTCTCTGCTCACTTCTTGTCTTTTATATCTCAAAAGAGATGGGCTTAAGACACTACCTAGCCTCGTAGGCCTCATCAATATAACTTGATGCCACCAATCCGTCTTATTAAGTCATAGTGATGGTATTTACAACAGGTAGGGAAATCACATCAGATGATAAAATGGTAGATAATCATACAAGGGAATCATGACCTAGCCAAGTTGACAGATATTTTTGAGGGACACAATTCAGTCCATGACATAGGGCTTTTCCAGGTTCACCTTGTGGAAATACGTAACATACAGTGCCATGTCTAATGCAGAATGCAGGTGTTCAGATACCACTTAGAAAGGGTGGAAGAAAGCTAGGAGTAGACAGCAGTGAGTAAGTTGTCCTGGAGCCAGGTAGAAATAGAAACAGGCATCCCAGTTAAGAGAAGCCAAAGGCTTATTTCACCTAGCATGTTTTCAAAGTTCATCCACGTTGTAGCATGTATCAGGACTTTATGACTGAGTAATATTCCACTGTATGATATACCACACAGAAGATGTCCACCCTGAAGGCCAAGGCAATATGCCAACTGGAGTTTGGGACATCACGAGTTTGAGATTAAGTGAATACACAAGTCGAAACCTGCCCACTGAGTCAGAGGTGCAAGCTGGAAGCGCAGAGTTAATAGTCATGGTTGTTGAGATGATGGTGAAAGGTATCATTGGATCGGCTCTCTGAATAATGATGTAAGAAAGAAGAGAATCAACCTTTAGGCCTGTGAGCAGTAAGAACGAAAGGAAGCAAAGAAAGAGAAAAAAGTGACCAAAGAAGAAGGAGGAAAACTGCACAGAGCAAAATAACCAAACTCTGTATTTAAAAAGTTATTATTTCAAATCTAAGATGCAATTGCTTTTAGCTTTAGTAGTATTTTAGATCATGTGAATCAGAACCACTGAACTTACCATCTGTATTACTTCATTTTAGGTATTCCAAGTAGCTGTTGGCTGTAATTCCAAGAAATACATTGCTGTTAAAGGGCAAGTTTATTTCCATTTGACCAGGCTTACTCTTTAAGTTTTGAAACGAGTGGTGAACTAAGTGGTAGTTATTATCAGTAATATTAGTCTAATGGCTGACATGTCCAAAATGAAATCCAAAATTGAACTAACATTGCTGTCCAGTTTCAGCTGGTTTGAACTTTTTGCTGAGTCAAATATTACACTGGAATCATATTAAAAGAATTAATCCCTTTCTTTATCATCAGCATTTTTTCTTCTTCCCCTTTTAATAGAGTCACTTTACATCTGTCCCCCTTACCTCTCTCACCTCTGCAGTCTACAGCTCATTCCTAGAAAAATGAAGAGAAGCACCTCTGTTTTCCATCTTACACGCACCAGTTACAGTTTTGCTTCCTCCAGAGAATCCCAGGAGCCCTGGTGGTATAGTGGTTAGGAGCTTGGCTGCTAACTACAAGACTGGCAGTTCAAATCCACCAGCTGCTCCTCGGAAACCCTGTGGGGCAGTTCTACTATGTCCTGTAGCGTCGTTATGAGTCACAATTGGCTCAGCAATGGGGCTTTTTTTTTTTTTTTCCAAGAATCCCAAGCTGTGAATTTTATCTTATTATGGTTCACATATGGTTACTATGGTTTTTTTTTTTACTGTGTTAAAACACAAAATCTGCCATTTTGACAATTTTTAAGTGTACAATTCAGTGTCGTTAATTACATTCACAATGTTGTGCAGCCATCACCACCGACTTTTCCATCACCCCAAACAGAACCTCTGTGTCCTTTAAGCAGTACCTCCCCTTCCTTGCCTCCTCCCAGTTGCTGATAACCTCTAACCCACTTTATATCTCCATGAATTTGCCTATTCTAGATATTCTATGTAAATTTCCACTTCATACACTGTGTAACCTTTTGTGTTTTTGTGTCTGGTCTACTTCACTTAGCATAATGTTTTCAAAGTTCATCCATGTTGTAGCATGTGTCAGGACTTTATGGCTGAATAATATTCCACTGTATGTATATACTACATTTTGTTTATCCATTCATCTATTGATGAACACTTGGGTTGTTTCCTCTTTTTGCTGATTGTGAATAGTTCTGCAATGTACCTTCACATGCAAGTCCCTTATTTCAGCACATCGGGTTTTGTGTCATCCGTTTGCCACAGCTCTACTATATGTGGGAGAATCAACCTCAGCATATATAAACCTGTTTAACTGAGGTTAAATGTATAATGGAGAGGGCAATTTTTTGTAATTCTTTTCTTTTGTTTGGAAGTGGGGGTGAGAGTGGTAGGGCACTGGCTCGTATCTGAGTCTACTCATGAAATGACTTATTCTCATCCAAAAAGTCTATCATCTGTCATTCTAATAATCTCCTCAATTGTAATAATCCATTGCTGGATTGATAATTAAATGTTCCCATCCCATTCTGTAAGGAATTTTGCATTTACTAACACCTTTGTACCCAAAATTCCTTTTCCAGCAGACACAGACATTGTCTGATATATATAGCTCGTACCATCCTATTTCTGGAATGTCCTACATCCATGCTACTCAGAATATGGTCTAAGGTTCAGCACTGGCATCACTTGGGAACTTGTTAAAAATGCAGACTCAGGTAGCACCTCAGGCCTGCTGAATCAGAATCTACATTTTAACAAACTCTCCAGGAGATTAGTTGTTCTTGTTGTTGTTAGGTGCCGTCGAGTCATGTACAACAGAACGAAACACTGCCTGGTCCTGTGCCATCCTTACAATCGTTGTTATGCTTGAGCTCATTGTTGCAGCCACTGTGTCAATCCACCTTGTTGAGGGTCTTCCTCTTTTCCGCTGACCCTGTACTCTGCCAAGCATGATGTCCTTCTCCAGGGACTGGTCCCTCCTGACAACGTGCCCAAAGTATGGAAGACGCAGTTTCACCATCCTTGCCTCTAAAGAGCATTCTGGCTGCACTTCCTCCAAGACAGATTTGTTCGTTCTTTTGGCAGTCCATGGTATATTCAATATTCTTCACCAACACCACAATTCAAAGGCGTCAACTCTTCTTCGGTCTACCTTATTCACTGTCCAGCTCTCACATGCATATGATGTGATTGAAAATACCATGGCTTGGGTCAGGCGCACCTTAGTCTTCAGAGTGACATCTTTGCTGTTCAACACTTTGAAGAGGTCCTTTGCAGCAGATTTGCCCAATGCAACACGTCTTTTGATTTCTTGACTGCTGCTTCCATGGCTGTTGATTGTGGATCCAAGTAAAATGAAATCCTTGACAACTTCAATCTTTTCTCCGTTTATCATGATGTTGCTCATTGGTCCCGTTGTGAGGATTTTTGTTTTCTTTATATTGAGGTGCAGACCATAATGAAGGCTGTGGTCTTTGATCTTCATTAGTAAGTGCTTCAGGTCCTCTTCACTTTCAGCAAGCAAGGTTGTGTCATCTGCATAATGCAGGTTGTTAATGAGTCTTCCTCCAATCCTGATGGCCCATTCTTCTTCATATAGTCCAGCTTCTCGTATTATTTGCTCAGCATACAGATTGAATAGGTATGGTGAAAGAATGCAACCCTCAAGCACACCTTTCCTGACTTTAAACCAATCAGCATCCCCTTGTTCTGTCCAAACAACTGCCTCTTGATCTATGTAAAGGTTCCTCATGAGCACAATTAAGTGTTCTGGAATTCCCATTCTTCACAATGTTATTCATAATTTGTTATGATCCACACAGTCGAATGCCTTTGCATGGTCAATAAAACACAGGTAAACAACCTTCTGGTATTCTCTGCTTTCAGCCAGGATCCATCTGACATCAGCAATGATATCCCTGGTTCCACATCCTCTTCTGAAACCAGCCTGAATTTCTGGCAGTTCCCTGTCGATATACTGCTGCAGCCGTTTTTGAATGATCTTCAGCAAAATTCTGCTTCCGTGTGATATTAATGATATTGATCTATAATTTCCACATTCGGTTGGATCACCTTTCTTGGGAGTAGGCATAAATATGGACCTCTTCCAGTCAGCTGGCCAGGAAGCTGTACTCCATATTTCTTGGCATAGACGAGTGAGCACCTCCAGCACTGCATCTGTTTGTTGAAACATCTCAATTGATATTCCATCAATTCCCGGAGCCTTGTTTTTCACCAATGCCTTCAGAGTAGCTTGGACTTCTTCCTTCAGTACCATCGGTTCCTGATCATGTGCCACCTCTTGAAATGGTTGAATATCGACTAATTTTTTTTGATATAATGACTCTGTGTATTCCTTCCATCTTCTTTTGATGCTTCCTGCATCGTTTAATATTTTCCCCATGGAATCCTTCACTATTGCAACTGGAGGCTTGAATTTTTTCTTCAGTTCTTTCAGCTTGAGAAATGCTGAGCATGTTCTTCCCTTTTGGTTTTCCATCTCCAGCTCTTTGCACATGTCATTATAATACTTTACTTTGTCTTCTCGGGAGGCCCTTTGAAATCTTCTGTTCAGTTCTTTTACTTCATCAATTCTTCCTTTTGCTTTAGCTGCTCGATGCTCAAAAGCAAGTTTCAGAGTCTCCTCTGACATCCATCTTGGTCTTTACTTTCTTTCCTGTCTTTTCAGTGACCTCTTGCTTTCTTCATGGATGATGTCCTTGATGTCATTCCACAACTCGTCTGGTCTTCAGTCATTAGTGTTCAATGCATCAAATCTGTTCTTCAGATGGTCTCTAAATTCAGGTGGGATATATTCAAGGTCATATTTTGGCTCTTGTGGAATTGCTCTGATTTTCTTCAGTTTCAGCTTGAACTTGCATCTGAGCAATTGATGGTCTGTTCCACAGTCAGCCCCTGGTCTTGTTCTGACTGATGATATTGAGCTTTTCCATAGTCTCTTTCCATAGATATAGTCAATTTGATTTCTCTGTATTCTATCTGGCGAGGTCCATGTGTATAGACGCCATTTATGTTGGCGAAAGAAGGTATTTGCAATGAAGAAGTCGTTGGTCTTGCAAAATTCTATCATTCGATCTCCGGCATTGTTTCTATCACCAAGGCCATATTTTCCAACTACTGACCCTTCTTCTTTGTTTCCAACTTTCGCATTCCAGTCACCAGTAATTATCAATGCATCTTAACTGCATGTTCGATCAATTTCAGACTGCAGCAGCTGATAAAAATCTTCTATTTCTTCATCTTTGGCCCCAGTGATTGGTGTGTAAATTTGAATAATAGTCATATTAACTGGTCTTCCTTGTAGGCATATGGATATTATCCTATTACTGACAGCATTGTACTTCAGGATAGATCTTGAAATGTTCTTTTTGACAATGAATGCAACACCATTCCTCTTCGAGTTGTCATTCCCAGCATAATAGACTATATGATAGTCTGATTCAAAATGGCCAGTACCGGTCCATTTCAGCTCACTAATGCCTAGGATATTGATGTTTATGCATTCCATCTCATTTTTGATGATTTCCAATTTTCCTAGATTCATAATTTGTACATTCTAGGTTCCGATTATTAATGGATGGTTGCAGCTGTTTCTTCTCATTTTGAGTCATGGCACATCAGCAAATGAAGGTCCCGAAAGCTTTACTCCATCCACGTCATTAAGGTCGACTCTACTTTGAGGAGGCAGCTCTTCCCAGTCATCTTCTGAGTGCCTTCCAACCTGAGGGGCTCATCTTTCAGCACTATATCAGACAATGTTCAGCTGCTATTCATAAGGTTTTCACTGGCTAATGCTTTTCAGAAGTAGACTGCCGGGTCCTTCTTCCTAGTCTGTCTTAGTCTGGAAGCTCAGCTGAAACCTGTCCTCCATGGGTGACCCTGCTGGTATCTGAACACCAGTGGCATAGCTTCCAGCATCACAGCAACACACAAGCCCCCACAGTATGACAAACTGACAGACACATAGGAGATTTGTAGGGGTATGAAAGATTGAGAACGACTGCTCTAAGAAAGGGTGTACCAAAATCAATTCCCAGTAGCACTGCATGCAGAATTCCTTTCCAGGCCCCTGGTTTCCTTCCTCGGTAAGATGTAAATCAACTTCAATCCGTTTCTTGGAAGGTCTAGACGGTAATTGTCAAACTTGGTTGTTGATGAGAATCACCCGGAGAGTTTGTTAAAAACCCAGATTTCAGGATCTTACTCCACACCTCTTCGTCAATGATCCACTGCTTTGGAACCCTAAAAATAGCCTTAATATCTTTGATTCAGATTTCAGTGGGCCTAAGGTTTTTTTTTTTTTAAGGTTTTAACAGTTTGGTGTCCAAGGTGCTCCAGGAGAACCATGAGAGCTGTCAATGAAGGACTTCTATTGGGTCCAATTTGGGATTCAGGTTATGGGGTTGTCTAGACCTCTAAAAAAAATAAATAAGGTCATGACTAGGGTTCCCTTCGAAGTACACTGGAAGCAGCCAGTCAAAATGGTTAAATGAATAATTTAACTTACTAAAAACTCTATCATTTCATAGATCATTATAGTTTTATGTCTCCCTGAAGCCTAACTAGAAATTATGTTAATCCTTGAAGTGGCTCCTTACCTGCACAATTTAGTCTCCAGTAGCAAGAAAGCTTGCAGTAAAAAAAAAAAAAAAAGTAAATGTGGGATAAAACAACCCAAAGGAATTTTCTTCATTTTAACAGATTTTCTATGAATTTTCAATAAATATGTGTCAAACGTATCAGGCCAATCAGTAGATTTCAAGCTGATTAAAAAGAATCAGAAGAAGAAATGCTGGGGGCATGGACCAGTCCCAGAGATTCTATTCGGAAAGGAATGATTGTGGGATACTCTCTAGTTTGAGAATGATTGAGCTCAGGGATTAAATGTTTATGCAGATATATAAGGAATGATGATATTACAACTTCATTGTGTTTTACTTTTTGTAGATTTTCTAAAAAAGGATGCCTTCGGCACAATTTTTCTTACGTGATTGAAAAGTAAGAAATAGTTTTTAACATAAGCACTGAGTTTTATATTAATGTAGTACCAGTGATTTAATCAGTTGGTATCTATTCATTGAATTCCTATCAGCATCCATGTGTTTGGACTGACACTGTGCCAGCAGCTTTAGCATTAAGCAAAATGTATAGAGACAATAATAACGTTTCTGAGACAAACAGGAGAAAGTGAGTCATGGTCTCCCTCTTCAATTTAACTGGATAAATAAAGCAAGTTTCATTCACATATGTGTAGTCTCAAATCTCATAGTGTTCCCTCTATGTTTAAGGAAGACCCAAGAATTCTTTTTCCCTAATTTTTCTCTTAATTCTACACAACTATATCTAAGCTAGTTAGAATTTGCAAATGTACCAAGATAGTCCTGGTTGCAAACATTCCACGAACTGAATTTTTTTGCTATATTTTGTATTTATTTTATATATACTTATTTATTTTTAATAAGATTATTCATTAAAAACATAACAAAATAAAATCTGACTTGTGTCTTTGTAAGACTTCTCATATCAACATATCATTTTCAAAATATTTATTAGGCTGTCAAAAGGTTATAAGTCCACAGCCTCTGAAATATTTGCAAGAGCTTTTGAAAAGTGGTGAAATTTTCTAATTTGAATCCTATTTAATTAAGCTGAATGACAGAGTGTTTAACCACTCGACATATCCTTGTTTTTATTAAACTTTAAGGCAGGGTGGGAAGATGAGGGAGCCTAGATGCTCCGGGTTGCAATGCTTGGTGAAGGCAGAAGGTGAAATACAGGGGGTAAAGAGAAAAGGTTTAATAGGTAGTGAGGGCATTGCCTTTTAGTGTTTATGTAACATCTAGATCTTAAGGGTAAGAATATGAAGTAGACTATCTCCACTATCATGGGAATTTCTCGAGTTCTATTTTCTGGAACATGGAGCATGTGGCTGGGGAAGGCCATGCGACTTTGAGCATTGGCAAGACAGGAAATATGTGGGAGAGGGTGGTTTTGAAGGAGTAAACCCTTGAGCTCATGAAGGGGAAGGATTCCATGAGAGCAAGAAATCTAAATTAGGATGTCGCTGAAGTTTTAGTTCTATTGTTACTGATTCTGAACTACTTTATTCTTTGATCTCTTAATATTTTGGGAAGAACTGCACTGGAATACCACAATGCACATGAGCTTTATGATCATGTCTCCTTCCTAGTAGTAAAGCAAGTTTTGTAGCCTTGAGCGAGTTTCATACAATTTCTGACAATGGTGCCATATACAGAGCACAGGATAACAATTCACACCTTGGTGATTGTTGTAAGAACGTGGAAAGTGCCTGAAACATAGTAAGCACTCAATATTTTGTAATTTTAGTTACCTATTTGATTTTTGTGACACCTTCTTACCTAGGAAAATCTTTATCTAAATAAAGTACTGGTTTTTGGTTTTTAAGTTTGAAAAGAGGAAAGGGAAGTAAATAATGTAAAGTGTCTTTTTTACAGGTCATATCTGAGGCATCGACCATCTAAAAACTTGGTAAGAAAATTATAATGTTGTCAATGGGTTAAATGTATAAAACAACTAAAGCATTTTTCCTTTTCTAGAAAGTAAAATATGATTGGGAAAAGTATGGCTGCCCATTAAGACTTGATTTCAGAAAAAAGTTTAAGCCTTTGATTCAATTGTAAGTACTCTCCAAAATTTTGCACTTATTTTGAGAGTTTCAAAATGAAATTGTGAAAGCAAGCTTAATTAATCATTTATTTAATAATAAATTCTTGGGGGGCACCCAATATATGGGAGACTTGGTTTTCAGAACTAGTTACACAAAGTTGGATAACTCACAGCCCCTGCTTATTCGAGAAGGGTGCGATTTAGTAGCTGAGACACAAGTGAGACTCTTTTCATTGATGCAGGCAGTATCCCAACCCTTGTTTTTCCTCTGTAAATCTCTTCCCCAGATTCTACCACCCTGCCTCCCTGTTTGACAGGAATGACCTTTTCCCAGGTGACTATGATGTCTCTTTCCATGAGCCAATAATAACTGAGAGCTTGCAAGGAAAGAAATTAGATTCCTGACACGGGAGATTTCAAAAATTATCCCTAAGTTTATTCTTATGAATAAGATTTCATAATAAAAATATCAATCAAGTGCTATGAGGAAGGCTTATCCAAGTAATTTTGTGTGGGTTTGCTTGCTTCTCTGACTTTATTCTTGATTTATGACTATAAAAGTAATACAGCTTGTCATAAAATTAAAAATATAGAAATATATGAGATAAATGATTTATGTTTCTAATGTTTCTGCTATTGTAAACAAAGTTGCTATGAATATCCATTTATGTACATGTTTGCTGTTAGAATAAATTCCTGGACTTGAAATTCTTATGTCTAAAATGCCAAATTTGAGTCAAGGCTTTCAGCTTTTGGGTACCTCTTAGGGTGGAGGCAACTTCAGCGATCTCTCAGAATGGGTAGGCATGGCAGCAATGAATCAGGAGCTCCAATTTAGTTACGCTACTGGAGCTTTCCCTGCTGGGATCCAGAAGGCCTCTCCCGCCATGCTCTCCACCTCACCCCTCACCCATGTGGCAGTTCTGAGATTCTACAGCGTGATCTATCTATCACTCTAAAAATCACACTAAAAATCTCCCTGTCATGGGTGCTCTGTGCTGTCAGGCTAATCTGCTGTTTAGTTTCTATCTTCTTCTAGACATCTAATCATGCAATCACTTTTCCTGGTCACCCTAGGCATGCCTTCCTCCCTGGAAGCCTAGTTGGTTTTTTTTTTTTTTTTTAATAATTTTTATTGTGCTTTAAGTGAAAGTTTACAAATCAAGTCAGACTCTCACACAAAAACCCATATACACCTTGCTACGCACTCCCAATTACTCTCCCCTTGATGAGACAGCCTGCTCTCTCCCTCCACTCTCTCTTTTTGTGTCCTTTTCGCCAGCTTCTAACCCCTTCCACCCTCTCATCTCCCCTCCAGGCAGGAGATGCCAACATGGTCTCAAGTGTCCACCTGATCCAAGAAGCTCGCTCCTCACCAGCATCCCTCTCCAACCCATTGTCCAGTCCAATCCATGTCTGAAGAGTTGGCTTTGGGAATAGTTCCTGTCCTGGGCCAACAGAAGATCTGGGGGCCATGACCACCGGGGTCCTTCTAGTCTCAGTCAGACCATTAAGCCTGGTCTTATGAGAATTTGGGATCTGCATCGCACTGCTCTCCTGCTCCCTCAGGGGTTCTCTGTTGTGTTCCCTGTCAGGGCAGTCATTGGTTGTAGCCAGGCACCATCTAGTTCTTCTGGGCTCAGGATGATGGAGTCACTGGTTCATGTGGCCTTTTCTGTCTCTTGGGCTCGTAATCATCTTGTGTCCTTGGTGTTCTTCATTCTCCTTTGATCCAGGTGGGTTGAGACCAATTGATGCATCTTAGATGGCCACTTCCTAGTGTTTACGACCCCAGACGCCACTCTCCAAAGTGGGATGCTGAATGTTTTCTTAATAGATTTTATTATGCCAATTGACTTAGATGTCCCCTGAAACCATGGTCCTCAAACCCCCACCCCTGCTATGCTGGCCTTTGAAACTTTCAGTTTATTCAGGAAACTTCTTTGCTTTTGGTTTGGTCCAGTTGTGTTGACCTCTCCTGTACTGAGTATTCTCTTTCTCTTCACCTAAAATAAAACTTTAGTGAATACCCCTTTCCCTCCCTCTCTCCCTCTCCCCCCATAGCCATCAAAGAATATTTTCTTCTCTGTTTAAACTATTTCTCCAGTTCTTATAATAGTGGTCTTATACAATATTTTTCCTTTTGCAACTGACTAATTTCACTCAGCATAATGTCTTCCAGATTTCTCCATGTTATGAAATGTTTCATGGATTCATCACTGTTCTTTACTGATGCATAATATTCCACTGTGTGAATATACCACAATTTATTTATCCTGTCATCCATTGATGGGCACCTTGATTGCTTCCAACTTTTTACTATTGTAAACAATGCTGCAATGAACATGGGTGTGTATATATCTGTTTGTGTTGTTGTTTTTGTTGTTAGGTGCCATCGAGTCAGTTCGGACTCATAGCGACCCTATGCACAACAGAACAAAACACTGCCCAGTCCTGCACCATCCTTACAATCATTGTTATGCTTGAGCTCATTGTTGCAGCCACTGTGTCAATCCACCTTGTTGAGGATCTTCCTCTTTTCCGCTGACCCTGTACTTTACCAAGCATGATGTCCTTCTCCAGGTACTGATCCCTCCTGACAACATGTCTAAAGTATGCAAGACGCAGTCTCACCATCCTTGCTTCTAAGGAGCATTCTGGATGTACATCTTCTAAGACACATTTGTTCGATCTTTTGGCAGTCCATGGTATATTCAATATTCTTCGCCAACACCGCAAGTCAAAGGCATCAGTTCTCCTTCGGTCTTCCTTATTCATTATCCAGCTTTCACATGCATATGATGCGATGGAAAATACCATGGCTTGGGTCAGCCACACCTCAGTCTTCAAGGTGACATCTTTGCTCTTCAACACTGTTCGTATAAAAGCTCTTATTTCTCTAGGATATATTCCAAAGAGCAGGATTGCTGGATCTTATGGTAGTTCTGCATCTAGTTTTTAAAGGAAGTACCAAATCAATTATCAAAGTGGTTGTACCTCAATGGTTGTAATCTTATGGAAGTAGATTGCCAGGCCTTTCTTCTGCAGCACCACTGGGTGGATTCAAACTGCCAGTTTTTTTGGTTAGTAACTGAGTGTAAACTGTTTATGTCACCCAAGGACCTAATAGTGTGCTTTTGTTGTTGTTGTTAGGTGCCGTCAAGTGGGTTCTGACTCATAGTGATCCTATGTACAACAGAATAAAACACTGCCCAATCCTGCACCTTCCTCACGATTGTTGTTGTGCTTGAGCCCACTGTTGTAGCCACTGTGTCAGTCCATCTCATTGAGGGTCTTCCTCTTTTTCGAAGACACTCTACTTTACCAAGCATGATGTCCTTCTCCAGGGACTGATTACTCCTGATAACATGTCCCAAGTATGTGAGACATAGTCTTGCCATCCTAGCTTCTAAGGAGCATACTGGCTATACTTCCAAGGCAGATTTGTTTGTCCTTCTGGTAGTCCATGGTATATTCAATATTTTTTGCCAACACCATAATTCAAAGGTGCCAATTCTTCTTCAGTCTTCCTTATTCATTGTTCAGCTTTTGCATGCATATGAGGCAATTGAAAACACCATGGCTTGGATCAGGCACACCTTAATCCTTAAAGTGACATCTTTGCTTTTTAACACTTGAAAGAGTCTTTTGCAGCATATTCACCCAATACAGTGTGTAATTTGATTTCTTGACTGCTGCTCCAATGGGTGTTGATTGTGAATCCAAGTAAAATGAAATTCTTGACAACTCCAATCTTTTCTCTGTTTATCATGATGTTGCTTACTGGCCCAGTTGTAAGGATTTTTGTTCTCTTTAAGTTGAAGTGTAATCCATACTGAAGGCTGTAGTCTTTGATCTTCCTCAGTAAGTGCTTCAAGTCCTCTTCGCTTTCGGCAAGCAAGGTTGTGTCATCTGTGTAATGCAGGTTGTTAATGAGTCTTTCTCCGATCCTGATCCCACACTCTTTTTCATATAGTCCAGCTTCTTGGATTATTTGCTCAGCATGCAGGTTGACTATGTATGGGGAAAGGATACAACACTGACACACACCTTCCCTGACTTTAAACCACTCAGTCACTATCCCCTTGTTCTGTTCAAATGACTCCCTCTTGGTCTAAGCACAAGTTCCTCATGAGCACAATTAAGTGTTCCGGAATTCCCGTTCTTCACAATGGTATCCATAATTTGTTATGATCCACATAGTCAAATGCCTTTTCGTAGTCAATAAAGCACAGGTAAACATGTTTCTGGTATTCTCTGCTTTCAGCCAAGATCCATCTGATATCGGCAATGATGTCCCTTGTTCCACATCCTCTTCTGAATCCAGCTTGAATTTCTGCCAGTTCTCAGTACTGCTGCAACTTCTTTTGAAGGATCTTCAACAAAATTTTACTCGCATGTGATATTAATGATATTGTTTGATAATTTCCACATTCGGTTGGATCACCTTTCTTTGGAATTGGCATAAGTATGGAACTCTTCCAGTAAGTTGACCAGGTAGCTGTCTTCCAAATTTCTTGGCATAGACGAGCGAGCACTTCCAGGGTTGTGTCCGTTTGTTGAAACATTTCAGTTGGTATTTCATCAATTCCTGGAGCCTTGTCTTTCACCAATGCCTTCAGTACAACTTAGACTTCTTCTTTCAGTACTGTTGTTCTTGATCATATGCAACCTCCTGAAATGATTGGACAGTGACCACATCTTTTTGGTATAGTGACTATTCCTTCCATCTTCTTTTGATGCTTCCTGCATCATTCAGTATTTCCCCCATAGAATCCTTCAAAAATTGCGACTCAAGGCTTGATTTTTTTTCTTCAGTTCTTTCAGCTTGAGAAATGCTGAGTGTGTTCTTCTCTTTGGTTTTCTAACTCCAGGTCTTTGCACATTTCATCGTAAGACTTTACTTTGTCTTCTGGAGCCACCCTTTGAAATCTTCTGTTCAACTCTTTTACTTCATCATTTCTTCTATTTACTTTAGATACTCTACATTCAAGAGCAAGTTTCAGAGTCTCTTCTGATCTCCACTTTGGCCTTTTTTCCCTGTCTTTTTGATGACTTTTTGCTTTCTTCATATATGATGTCTTTAATGTCACCCCACATCTCATCTGGTCTTTGGCCATTAGTGTCCAATGCATCAAATCTATTCTTGAGATAGTTTCTAAATTCAGGTGGGATATACTCCAGGTCATACTTTGGCTTTCATGGGCTTGTTCAAATTTTCTTTAGCTTCAATTTGAACTTGCATATGAGCAATTGATGGTCTGTTCCACAGTCTGGACCTGGCCTTATTTTGACTGGTTAAGTTTTTCCATCATCTTTTTCCACAGATATAGTCAATTTATTCCTGTGTATTCCATCTGGCGAGGTCCACATGTATAGTTGCTGTTTGTGTTCTTGAAAAAAGGTATTTAAAATGAAGAAGTTGTTGGTCTTGGAAAATTCTATTATGCCATCTCCTGAATCATTTCTGTTTTTTCCATGTTTTCCAACTACCAATCCTTCTTTGTTTCCAACTTTCTCATTCCAATTACCAGTAATTATCAATGCATCTTGATTAAATTTTCGATTAATTTCAGACCGTAGAAGTTGGTAAAAATTGTCAATTTCTCCATCTTTGGCTTTATGGTTGGCATGTAAATTTGAATGATAGTCATATTAACTGGTCTTCCTTGTAGGCGTACGGATATTGTTCTATCATTGACAGTGTTGTACTTCAGGATAGATCTTGAAATGTTCTTTTTGACAATAAATGCTATGACATCCCTCTTCAATTTTTCATTCCCAGTATAGTAGACAATATGATTGTCTGAATCAAAACGGCCAATAGTGACACTGAGAATTCAAAGATGAAGAAGACAACATTTTTACCCTCACAGAGACTGGAGGAACCCCTGAAACTATGGCCGCAGATGCTCTGGTAGCTAAGAACTGAAACCATTCCTGATGCCCACTCTTCAGACAAAGTTTAGACAGACTATAAAACAATAAATAATACACATAAACTGGTTGAATGGACACAGGGAACCCATGGTGGAAAGAATGAGTGTGCTGTCACATTGTGGGCATTGCAACTAATGTCACAAAACAATATGTGTATAAATCTTTATATGAGAAATTAACTTGAACTATAAACTGTCACCTAAAGCACAATAAGAAAAAAAATTTCTAGTCTCAAGAAATCAAGAGTCTGATAAAGTAGGTAAACCTATAAACAGATATGCTAGGAGCAGTAATAGAAAGGAATGGTGTGAGAGGCTGGTACTGAAACACGAAAGAATCCAGCCCAGCCATGGAAGAGAGAGGTGCTTAGGGAAATGTTTCCAGAAAATTCGTATCTGAGCCGAAAACGCAGAGTCTTAAAGGAAAATCATCTTTAGCTGGAGGTAGGGGAGGGAAGGAGAGGAGAGGTGGGGAGAGCATCAGTGAATTTCACTGGGTAAGCGTTTCAAGCAAAAGTGATTGTTTGAACAAGAAAATGTAT
This sequence comes from Elephas maximus indicus, assembly GCF_024166365.1. Lineage (NCBI taxonomy): Eukaryota > Metazoa > Chordata > Mammalia > Proboscidea > Elephantidae > Elephas > Elephas maximus. Next base: position 19,549,517 of record NC_064842.1, on the reverse strand, counting down.
AGTGCAAGCAGTATGATGTTATTGGAGCATAAAATGAGTCATGGAATCTCAGGAGAAGAGATCGGAAAGCTAGCTAGGTAGAGTCCAGATGATAGAAAGCTTTCCATCCAGTCTTATGGTACAGTGGCATGATCAAATATTTGCTTTAGCTTGTCTCTCTGGGAGAAGTGCAGAGAATGAATTTCAGGGGAACAAGCAGGGAGCAAGCTAATAAACTGTATTGGTAGTCCAGGAAGACAAGAACAAATGACTGAAATAGGAACAAGGGAAAAAATAGGAATTATTTATTTAAAAAATTAGTGTTACAGTCATAATTTTACTTCTTTTCTAATCTGGATACCTTTTATTTCTTTTTCTTGCCTTTTTGCTGTGGCTAGAGCTTCTAAAACAATATTGAATAGAAGTGGTGAGAGTGGGCACCTTTGTCTTGTTCCCAATTTCAAGCAGAAAGCTCTCAGTCCTTCTCCATTAAGTATGATGTTGGCTGTTGTCTTTTCATATAAGCCCTGAATCATACTGAGGAATTTCCTTTCTATTCCAATCTCCTTTAAAGTTTTCATCAAGAAAGGGTGTTGGATTTCATCAAATGCTTTTTTTTTTTTTTTTTGTATCTGTAGAGATGATTATACGGTTCTTCTACTTTGTCCGGAAACCCTGGTGGTGTAGTGGTTAAGTGCTATGGCTGCTAACCAAAGAGTCGGCAGTTCAAATCCACCAGGTGCTCCTTGGAAACTCTATGGGGCAGTTCTCTGTCCTGTAGTGTCGCTATGAGTCGGAATCGACTCAGCGGCAATAAGTTTGGTTTTTTTTTGGTTTTCCTTTGTCCTATTGACATGGAGTATTACATTGATTGATTTTCTAATGTTGAACCATCCCTGCATTCCTGAAATAAATCCTACTTGGTCATGGTGTATGACTCTTTTAATATGCTGTTGGAGTCTGTTCACTAGTATTTCGTTGAGGATTTTTGTATGTATATTCAAAAGAGACAGTGGCCTATAGTTTTCTTGTGGTTTCTTTGCCTGGTTTGGGTATCAGTGTAATGTTTGCTTCAGAGAATGAACTAGGGAGTATTCCTTCCTTCTCTATTTTTTGGAAAAGTTTAAAAGGTACTAGTGTAAATTCTTTTCTAAATGTTTGGTAGAATTCCCCCATGAAGCCATCTGGTCCAGGACTTTTTTTTTGTTGGGAGGGTTTTGATAACTGATTCTCTCTCTTCAATTGTTATGGGCCCATTGAGACTTTCTAAATCCTCTTGAGTCAGTGTGGGTAGGTTGTGTGCTTCTAAGGATTTCTTCATTTCGTCTATCTTATCCAGTTTTTTGCCATACAGTTGTCCACACTATTCTGTCATAATTCTCTTTATTTCTATCAGGTCAGTTGTAATGTTCCCTCTTTCATTTTTTATTTTGGTTATTTGCATGTTTTCTCTTCTTTGTCAGTCTAGCTAAAAGTTTGTCAGTTTTACTGATCTTTTCAAAGAACCAAATTTTGGTTTTATTGAGTCTCTCTTTTGTTTTTCTGTTCTCGGTTTTATTTCTGCTCTGAACTTTGTTATTTCCTTTCTCCTCTTAGGTTTGGCCTTAGTTTGCTCTTCTTCCTGGATTTGTCAAATTAGGCTGTTAATTTGACATCTCGCTTCTTTTTTTATTTAGGCATTTATTGCTGTAAATTTCGCTCTGAGTACTTACTTCAATGCGTCCCATAAGTTTTGGTATGTTGTGTTTTCATTTTCATTTGACTCTAAGAGATTTGTGATTTCTCTTTTGATTTCCTCCTTGACCCATTGGTAGTTTAATTACGTGTTGTTTTATTTCTGTATGTTTATGTATTTTCCAGGTTTTTTTCTGTATTGATTTCTAGCTTCACTCCATTGTTGTCAGAAAAAATAACTTACTTTGTTACCCAAAATGTGGTCTATCCTGGAGAATGACCCATGTTCACTGGAGTAGAATGTATATTGTCCTGTTTTGGGATGGAGTATTCTATATATGTCTGTTAAGTCTAGTTGGTTTATAGTGTCATTCAAGTCCTCTGTTTCCTCATTGACCTTCTTTCTAGATGTTCTGTCCAATATTGAAAGTGATATATTGAGGTCTCCAAGTATTACTGTGGTGCTGTGTATTTCTTCCTTTAATTATCAGCATTTGCTTTATATATTTAGGTGCCCTAATGCTGGGTGCATATATATTTATGATTGTTAAATCTTTTTGATTAATTGACGCTTTTATTACTATGTAATGTCTATTTTTATCTCTTCTGACAGATTTTGTCTGATACTAATTTTCTATTCCAGCTTTCATTTGGTTATTATTTGCATGGAATATTTTTTTTTCCATCCTTTTACTTTCACCCAATTTGTGTTCTTGGGTTTAAGACGTGTCTCTTGTAAACAGCATATAGTTGGATAATGTTTTTTTTAATACATTCTGCCACCACTCTCCCTTTTGATTAGAGCATTTAGTCCATTTACATTCACTGTAATTACTGATAAAAAGTGGTTTACTTCTGCCATTTTATTATTTGTTTTTTGTGTACCTTAAGCCTTCTTTGCCTTTATCCTTTATTACTGCTTGTTTTTGTGTTTTGTTGATTTATTGTAGTGAACCTTTTTGGTTCCCTTCTCCTTTCCTTTTGTGTGTGTGTGTTTTTATATATTTCCTTAGCGGTTCCATTACATATAGCCGCTTGTATTTATAACATTCTAGGGTAAGTTGACCAACTTAACCTCAGAAATGTACAAGAAATTCTGTATCTATACAATTCCTCTTCCCCTCTTTTGTTGCTCTTGTCAGTAGTTACATCTTTATATTTCATGTGCCCTGTAACAAAATTTTATCATTGCCTTTTATGTTTGTTATTAAAAACACATTTAGAATTATCAAGCATGAATACCTTACTACTAGCCTTTATACTTGTCCCTTAATTTCCATTTAGTAGAGATCTTTCTTTTTATGTGTAGCTTTGAATACTTTCTCGTGTCTTTTCTCATTCACCTACAGAACTTCCATTAGTATTTTTTGTGGGGCTGGTCTGGTGGATATGAACTCTCTCAGTTTCTGATTGTCTGGGAATGTTTTAATTTTACCCTCATCCTTGAAGGATAGTTTTGCTGGGTATAGTATTCTTGGTTGGCAGTTTTGTTTGTTTGTTTTTTCTTTCTGCACTTTAAATGTATCATTCCATTGCCTTCTGGCCTCCAATGTTTCAGAGAAGAAATTGGAACTTAAACTTATTGGGGATCTTTTGTATGTGACTCTTTGCTTCCCTCTCACTGTTTTCAGGATTCTGTATCTTTAATTTTTGAGACCCTAAGTATGACGTGTTTTGTAGATCTCTTTGAGTTTATCCTGTTTGGGTTCTTTGAGCTTCTTGGATTTGCAGATTTATTGTCCTTTGTTAGACTGGGGAAATTTTCTGTCATTATTTCTTCAAATATTCTTTCTGCCACTTTCTCTCTCTCATCTCTTTCTGGAATTCTCATGATGCATATATTAGGTCTGTTATTATTGTCCCATAATTCCATTAAACTGGCTCAACCTTCTTGAGCCTCCATTCTTGTTGCTCTTCAGTGTTTCTAAATTTAACCATCTTACCCTCTAATTTGCTGATTCTTTCTTCTGCCTGATTACATCTGTTGGTAAGTCCTTCTATTGTGTTTCTCATTTCAGTTATTGTCTCTTTCAATTGTAATCTCTCTCTTTTTATCTCCTCTTTTGGTTCTTGCACTGTTTTCCTTATTTATTTTAGCTTTTGTCTATGTTTTCCCTTAATTCTTTAATTGTGTTTAATGTTTTTGTATTATATTCTTCCTTTTTTTATTATTTGGTCATCCTTTGTCACTTTCACTTTCTTTGTCATCTTCATTTGGATGGGCCATTGTTTCTCTGTTCTTTGTGTGTCTTGTGATTTTTTTGCTGAGCATTGGAGTTTTTGAGGGTGTTAACTTTCTCAGTTTTCCCCAGTATTTGGTGTTTTTGCCTGCAGTGCTTTCTGAAAGAAACTCTTAGGCGGGCACAGCCTTCAGCCCTTGCTTGCCTTTTTCTCTCCCTCCCCGTGATAATTTCTTCTCTCTCCCTGGTTTAATTGGGATTCAAAGGTTCTAGACATCATTTTTCAAATTTCAATCTCTCCCAAACAAACCAGAGAACATGCAGTGGCCAGTTTGTCCACCAGTGGAAACCACCTCTCAAGGGAGGTATCTTGTACTAATCAGTCTTTCCACCAAGGGGATCCAGACCCCTTTCTCTGGTTATTACTCCTGTCCCTTCTTTGTTTCTGCAATTACATTTTTATTGCCCTCAGGTTTTCCCTAAGGCTTCCTTCCCTGCTCTGGGGGCTTCTGGCATTCAGAGGAAGCACAGGCAGTCTTACCTCCATTTCAGGAGGAGGAGGAGCTGGCAGTACCCAGAAGGACCTCCCAAAAACCTATCTTGTTGATTTCAGAGCCCCAGTGGCCCTGTGGTGGTTGGGGGATCAGTCTCCACTTAGATGACCCACCTCCTAACTCCACTGTATGGAACCTTCTGTAGTAGCTCATATCAGTCCAGCATCTGACAGTTGTCAGTTGGGGGAGGGTAGTCAAAGTCCGAACAGACCTCTTGCATATCAGAGCCCACCCAATGGTATGTGGGCTGTGAGTGTATTCTCAACTCATGATGCCTGCTTACTAGCACACAGCAGCCTCAGTCAGCAGTCCTCAGCATTGACTGAAACAGGGAGCAGACAGACCAGAACTTACACCCCAGGAGGTCTGTCCTGTTGATTTCAGAGGCCTGAGCTATGGGATGCACAGAAAGGCAAGTAGAGTGTTGACTACGAGAGTGGACTCCACTGCATGGACCTTCTGTAGAAATTCACAGTAAGCTTGCAACCAGCAGGGTTTGGGTAGAGTAGGTGTTGGCACATTCCAAACAGACCCCCACCCCTCAGGAGATCTGCCTTATTGATTTTAGGGCAGAAGCTTGGGGTCCTGACTCTTTGTACAGGCAGGGACTGTGGTGGTTAGAGAAGCAGGCTGTCTTCTGAGGCCACTACCCCAGTTCACAGCAGCTGGTGGCCCATGTGGCTAAGGGAGGGACAGGGACTGTGGGAGAAGCTATTTTCCTATGTGTGCAACTCATTGTTGATTTGTTGATTATTGCCTCTCTGTGGTTCCCTGCTGTTTCCCTCTGCTCCTTGATTCAGAGTCCCTCAAAGTCGAGCACTATTTCCTTGTATTTCTTACTGTACTCATGAGGCAGGATCAGAACAATGATTTGTTCACCCTATCATCTTCCCAGAATTCTCTGTCTTTGGGTTTTGATACCAAAAATTTTAAAAATACAGGTGGGTTAAAGACTGAACTACAGAAAGAAAAACTTGAAAATTTTGGAGTAAAATATAGGTGACTCTCTCTATGGCCTTTGGGTCAGGAGAATTTTTTAACCAAGTCACAAAAAGCACAAACTATAACAGAAGAGACTGATACCTTACTACAGCTAAGTGTTAAAATTCTGTAGTTAAAAGACACCATAAACAAAGTGAAAAGACAGGTGATTGAAATGCAAATAACAACAAAGAATTAATGTACAAATTAGACAATGAACTCCAAAAAGTTATTAAGAAAAAGTCAAACAAACCCATAGAAAAATGGGTAATATGTATTGTCCCAGGTTTGATGATTCACTGTGAGGACTCACAATTCTCAGCATAAAGTCATACTCACAACTATGATTTATTACAGTGAAAAGATAAAAAGCAAAATCAGCAAAGTTAATAGGCACCTGGGACAAAATCCAGAGGAAATTAAGCACAAGCTTCAAAGAGTCCCTTCCCAGTAGAGTCACAGGGAATTCACTTAATTCCAGCTGTGAAACACATGTGAAATGTTGTCTAACAGAGAAGTTCACTAGAGACTCAGCACCCAAGGTTTTTACTGGGAGCTGGTTGTATAGACACCCTCTGCCTAATACTAAAATTCCACGCTCCCAGAAGGAAAGCAGGTGTTCAGCATAAACCGTATTTTTGCACAGTTTAGGCATGGTAAGCCACATTATCACTTCTGGAAATGGTGAGAACCTTCCTGAAATCCAAGTTCCCAGATGCCAACCAAGGGCCAACCTTGTAAACAGGACTTTCTAAAGTAGCAATCTCAGGTCCTCTGAGTTAACTCTTTTCTGCATATATATGAACAACCAATTTAATGAAAACAAAATCTTTGTTAATCAAAGAAATGAAAAAATAAAATAACACACCATCTCACACCCAGCAGAATGAAAAAATAATTAAAACCTGACTATACCAAGTATTGGCAAAACTGTAAAACAATGGAAACTCTTACATCCTGCTGCAGGGAGTATGAGTTGGTGCAACCACTTTGGAAAGTATTTTTGGCAAAATGTAGGAAAGATGACTGTGTGCACACCCTTCATTGTTGTTCAGTTGCCATGGCGTCAACTCCAACTCACAGCAACCTCGTAACAGAAGGAAGTGTAGCCTCGTCCTATGTCATCCTCATGATCATTGGTATGTTTGAACCCCTTTTTGCAGTTATTGTGTCAGTCCATCTCCGTAAGGGTTCCCCTCTTTTTCACTGACCCTCTGCTTTACCAAACACAATGTCTTTTTCTAGCATTGGTCTTTTTGGTGACAAGTCCAAAAGTAAGAGTGCCAAAGTGTAGCCATCCTCACTTATAAGGAGAATTCTGGTTATACTTCCTTCAAAACAGATTTGTTCATTCATCTGGAAGTCCATGGTATAGTCAATATTCTTCAGCAACGTACAATTTGAATGCATCAATTATTTTTCAGTTTTTGTTTTCCATTGTCCAAATTTCACATGCATGTGAGGTGATTGAAAATTCCACAGCTTGGGTCAGTGGCAACTCAGCCATCAAAGTGACATCTTTACTTTTTAAGATTCACTGAAATTTCGTTTCCAAGTATACACCCTGGAGAACCTCTGACAGAAGCTAACAGGGACAGATGTAAAACACTTTTCACATAGTGAAAATTTGGAAACAATCTAAAAGTCCATTAATGGAAGGCTGGGTGAATAAATTGAATAGTTAAACACTGGAATACTACATAGCAGTTAAAATGAATGATTTAGGTTACTTATGAGAGAGGATAATCAGATGATAAACCATGAAATTCAGGTTGGTAGGGAAAGAAGAAAAACCAGGAGGAAGCTGCAGATGAGGAAAACAGATCAAGAGAACAGAAATTTCTGTGGATATGTCTCAAAAGTCTAATGCTGAGTGAAAAGAGAATTGTTAAAAGATACTTATGCTATAATATCATGTATGTACATTTTCAAACCTATAATACAATACCACATATTATTTATGGATACATTTATATATAAGTACAAAATCTGGATGAAAACTATACATATATATCAATTTTTACATTACCCTTTGTATTTTTCTGCATATTTTGAATATTTCATAATTAAAATTAACTATTGGGGCAAGGTGCACGAGGAAACTAGGGAAGTAGGATTAAATGCCCAGGTAGCAGGGCTAAAACGGGAAGAACAAGTCATCCTCTGAGATTAGGAGGAAGGAGTAAAGATGAACTTACAAAGTGACTGCTTTGGAAATAGGAATGTGGGAGTTGACAAAAATCGTGTCTGATAGTCTCAATTTACTTGCATGAAGTAGGAATGAGAGCCATCTGTAAGCTGAGAAGGATCGAGAAGGGCCGTGAGGAGGAAATCAAGGGTCACTGAGGTTAATGGGAGAAGGAGCAGAATAGGGACCAGTACAAAGATGGCTGGTTAAAAAGACATAGCCGAGGGGAGATAACACGGATCCATAGTGGTCCAGTCCCCACAGTTGTTTGGCTTTCTCTGGGTAGTGTGGACATGAATGCAGAAGGCGTATCTTAACATCCCAGGTATGAATGTGTGGATAGATGTCCAATGCAAGTGAAAAAACAAGATGTGGGTGAAGTTAGGGTATCGATGAGAGAAGGAGTCAGATGATCAACCATGAGGTCCACGGAACAAATGGAGGCCAGGAGGGAACTACTGTATAGGAAAATGGAGGAATCAGGGCCTGGAAATCTCTGTGAAGTCAAGGGGCTGATGAGAGGACATGTGAAAGATGAAGGTCAGAGAGGGACTATTGGAGCAGCACTAGTTTGGACTTTTGTGGCAGCTCTTTTTTTTCTATAAGTAACTTGATTGTACCTCTGCTACTAGGAATCACTTGATAAAGCTTTTTGCCTTCAATTCTCCTGTGATAATTAATCAAATATAAGAGGCTAATTGCAAAGGGACAGTCAGATTGATAAGGCTCAATGTCCGGTTCAACTGAGTTATAGCAACACACAGTTGAAAACAAGGTACCCAATCACATATTCATCAAAGGGGAATTCAGTTGCTAATTAATTAAGCTTTGAGACTCAGGTAAACAGGAGTGGGTGATAACTAGGAAATTAGTCTAACAGGTCTAGGTCTCTAAAAAAAAAAAAATAGATTACAGTAAATGCCTTGCCTTTATAAGGAATGCTTCAGGAACAAAGCTGAGCCGAATTTTACACATAAAAGGACAACAATAGGTTCACATCAAAAGCTAATGAGTGAAGCAAGCCCTGGGAGAATGATCCAGCCGAGAACGTAAGTCATCCTAAGGCTCCTTTGTTCTCTGAGCTCCGGTGACAACCCATAAAAAAAAACTAGAATTTGGTGCTATAGAAGCAGGCCCAGAGGAAACAGCAGTGGCTTTATTACCACGCAGGGAGTTCAGGGACAGGTGTTATGTGCTATCTGGAGTGTTCACCCAAGGACAGAGAGTCTCATATGTCTAATGGACTTGTAGATAAACACAGAGATGTCTCCCTTCCTGATTCCAAAGTGGAACTGGCACAGTGGAGAAGCTACAAATTGTAGGGAAGTTAGTTGTAATCTAGTGGTATTTCTATATTTCTCAAGTATCATTTTTATTATATTTTACACTAATGAACACTAATGAAAATAAATCATGCCTAGATAGGTAAGTCTTGGAAGAAAGGCCTGGCAATCTGTTTCAGAAAGGCCACAGCCTTGAAAACCCTTTGGAGCACAATGCTACTCAGAACGCTTGGGGTTGCCCTGAGTCCGAATCAACTTGACAGTAAAGAGTCATGCAATGTATTCTTACTGCCACTAGATGGCACTGTAGATCACTACTCTTGTGGGAGTCGAAAGATGCCGGCTCACAGAATTCAATTAAGATAAAGCATCAGGCTTTGAAACTACATAGTTCTTAATAATTCAAGAATCTGGTGGCTTTCAGAATATGCAGTTAAATATACCGTTCCTTCTAAAGCTACTATAATTGGGGTTTTGCTGAAGCCTGACCCAAATCTCTGAAACTGAGCTCTCAACAGAGTTTTAGAATTCTCTATGACCTTCCTGCCCCACCAAGAAAGAAGTCAAGCAGTGCTACTCCTGAGCAGCTTCAAACCAAAAACCAAACCCGTGCCTTCGCCGGTTACAACTCAGGGTGACCCTATGTGCTTCCGAGTAGAACTGTGCCCCATAGGGTTTTCAATGGCTGAAATCTTACAGAGGGGTCCCTGGGTGGCCCAGATGGTTAAACACTAGAGTAACTGAAAGATTGGTGGGTCAAACCTCCCCAAAGGAGCTCCAGAAGAAAGGCCTGGAGATCGCTTCCAAAAGGTCACAGCCTTGAAAATCCTATGGAGTGCAGTTCTACTCTGCAACACATGGGATCATCATGAGTTGGAACAGACTTGACAGTTTGGGTTTTTTTTGGTCAAATCTTATGGAAGTAGACTGCCAGGCCTTTCTTTAGCACCATCACCAACTCCAAATTGCTTGCACCACTCGGGGACCTTCAGGTACAACCAACGACTAGCTAGTCACGCCTGTTTGAGAGCTAATGTTTTGAAAGAGATCTGAAAATCTCTGTTTTCTGAAAACTACTGAAGATGGAAAGTAAACAGCTTCCCAGATACCGCTTTCTGACACTTAAAATTTTTCTGCCCAATTTCTGAGAATAGGGCACAAACTGCTTTTTATAAGCAGGGTTGGGTGGTAGTAAGTTGTGCCAGATCTAGTAAGACAGAAACAACGGCTGCAAGGTCAGGCAGAGATCTCGGCAGCAATAAGGCAACATTATCAAGAAGGAGCCCTGGTGGTGCAGTGGTTAAAGGGCTTGGGGCTTGGCTGCTAATCAAAAGCCTAGCAGTTTGAACCCACCAGCCACTCCATGGCAGAAAGATGCAGCAGTCTGCTTCTGTAAAGATTTATAGCCTTGGGGCAGTTCTACCCTGTCCTATAGCATCACTGTGAGTCGGAATCGACTCGACGGCCATGGGTTTGGGTTTTGTCAAGGATCTGTTATTTTTTATGACTAGACACGGAGATCTGAAGCAAGAAAATATATCAGAAACTGGGGAAACAGTCCAAGAGTCAAGAACCCAGAGACAGTGCCTAAGACCAAAGGGCTAAGTGGAATTTTCACCCAAGGGGGTCAGTTCCAATCAGAAACATGGGCACTCATTGATGAAGATGGAGGGCATGTAACCAAGTTTACAGTCACAAGCTCTGGCGTACAAAGATGTGACTTTATCAATAACTGAATTTAGCTTTGTCCTCAAGCCCCTGTTTTCATATGGTAACAGCAAAACAATCTTAGCAATTTAAAGAAACACATCTTTTTTAAAACCTACTAAGTTTGGGTAACTACTGTAAGCTCAGTGGAGCCTTTGTATCCAGGAGGCTTCCTCTTTGCCTTGGACTCTCCGCTGGTGCCTGCCCTTGGTATCAGTCATCATCTGTTCCCCGAGCATGGGCTATGCGTGACTATTGCTCCCAGGAGCCCAGACTGCTCCTGCTTCTCAGCCCCACCTCGGATCTCTCGCTGAAGCTGCAGGTCCCCTGAGACTCTGCCACGTGTTCCACCTGGCTCCTCCTGGGAGGTCTGCAGCGTGTCAGCTCTCAGCATAATTCTGTGGTTTAATTCTCTGGTACATAATAAACCAAACCCATCGTCATCGAGTCGAGTCCGACTGATAGCAACCTCATGTGTGACAGAGTAGAACTGCCCCACAGGGTTTTCTTGGCTGTCATCTTTACAGAAGCAGACCATCAGCTCTTTATCCCGCCGAGCCGCTGGGTGGATTCGAACCACCAAGTGCTCAACCATTGTGCCACCAGGGCTCCTTTGGTATATAATAGGTACCCAATAAACATTTGATTAAATCACACCAGGGGACCTTACTTTGCCCTTCCTCCATTCATCTCTCTCTCTCTTTCACACACACACACACACACACACACACACACACACACACACACACACACGCCGTCTTTCTTCCTGCAAACATTCATGACAGCAGGGCCTCAGCCACTCTCCTCTATCGATACGTGGTACCTGTCATCAATGCGAGGAGAACTTATAGCTCTACCTGTTAAAAAAGTGAAAAATTTCTACCTCATTACTATTCATAAAAGTAACCGTGATAACTAAAACTGCCCTTCATTGAACACTTACCACATGCCAGGGCCTATGCTAAGTGATTTACAGGCATCATTTCATTTAGTTCTCAAAATAAACTCATAGGCTTATTAAATAATAAAAAATAATAGTATTATTTTACAGATAAGAAAACTGAGGCTTCGAGAGTTTTAAGTAATTCTCAACAACCACAAAAATAAATAAATAATTTTGGAGGGAAAAAAAGTTTAAATAATTTCCCCAGGATCATAAAGCTTTTAAGTGAAAACGGCAAGATCTAAACCTCAGCCCATTTGACTCAAAAGCTAGAGCTCTTAACCGTCTATCCTACCCTAAGCTATCATTTTACGTGTTTGCTATTTCTTTCAGATTTGACGATAATGGATACGTTGAAGATGTTACAGTAAATTTCATAGTGTGGGAGATACATGGAAGGGACGACTACAGCTTTAATACTACCATGCGTAAGGTATGACAGATTCGAATTTAAATAGTATGCAATCAGACATGTCTTTTGATGTTAAATCTGTTTATGCATCACCTAAGGAAAATGGAACAGGCAGCTGTCAGTAGAAAAAACATATCACTTCTATATTCTATGACTACCAAAATCCATTCATGCAAAAAGAAACCGTTATATAAAACAGACTTAAAAAGTCAGAAAAAATGTTTATACCAGGATGATGAAATTACTGGTTATTTTCTTCAAACTGTATTTAATGTTGTTTGATTACTTACAGGTCTGTCTTGGCTGTAGGATATTTATCGCAGTTGTGCTAAATCAAACGGACAGTTTAGACTTCATTTCACTTCTTTGCATCATTTGACTCCGCCAACCATTATACTTCCTTCCCTTGGCTTCAGAGTCACCATACTCTCCTGGTTTTTCTCCATCCTCCTCGGCTAGCCTACTTCAGCCTCCTTCCAAAGTAAACTTCTCATCTCAGAGACCTTAATTCTCCAAGTAGTATAACCCACCCAGATAGCAGCCGAGAGACCTGAGTTCCACCTGCCACCCCTACCCCTCCAGAGACAAGAACTAATTGTCGTTTAATTCTGTGACCAATTAAATCCATCCCACCACGCATTCAACTTATACTTGTTTATAGCTCAATAAGTAAATTCCTTTGGTCTACTTCCTCCTCATAGTCACATCCCTAAACCATTCTATCCTTCTTCTACCTTGACCCAGACTCACAATACTCTCCTCCCTCTCAAAACTTTCCATTATACCTTAGAGGTAAATGCCTCTAGATTCTTCTTCAATAAAAGTTCTTCAGAGGATATCACTCTCCCTAGAGTCGTATCAAACCAAGGACACTCTTTCTCTCACCCCATAGACTTAAGGATGAGATATAGGGTTGGTGTTCTCCATAGTATCATTTCCTGATGATTATCTGTTCACTATAAGGAAAACTCTATGTTTTGAGGCTCCTCCCATCCAGTTGACATCTATCCCATTTCTACGTTTTGCTGTCATAGATTCAGAACTTCATCATTTGCTTCATGCCCTGCAAACAATTGCACTTGACTCATAAATTCTTCCATCCATCATATAGGATCATTGCTGGAAAGCAGCTTTGTAAGCAGGGCCTATATTTCTCAGCTCCATGTACATGTAGGTGGGTCATGGTGACTGGTTCTTAACACTGGAGTATGAGTGGAAGTGATAGGTGTCATTTCCAGGATGAAGTGCTCAAGGATCCAGTTGGGGGAGTTCAAGGAGCCAATCGATAGAGAAAGCCTGGGTTCCTAATTTACTGCTTGGGAATAAGTCACCCATAAGAACCATATAACTAGGAACATATGATTTAGACTGTGTGTGATCAAGAACTAGACTTTTAGTGTGTAAAGTCCCAGAGAGTTGGGGCTTATTATTGCAACAGAGCAGAGACTACCTTGACTGATATAGCTCCCCCTATCGAAATTACTTTAAATTCAAACATTTCAGTCTCTGACCTCAGTTCCTTGTTCTTTAGCTCTCTTGTTGTCATTTCCACCACTCCTATGTCTCTTACTTTTTCTCATGCCATCTAGACATCCACTATATTGAACCCTCTGGTTTCTCCCTCTCTATCACTCCCATCTTTTTTCTATTCCTTTCCCATACAGCTTGAATGGTGTGGTTCAATCCTTCAGCTGCTATCTTGTCAATACCTATATTTCACTTTCCCCAGTGTTGTTCCTTCTCACTGTCATGGTGACTTAAAACACCTGCCTTTCTGCCTTATGCTGTCTTATGTATGAGCCGTCCAATGCCTATATCGGAGCTGCTGATCACTTCTAGAAAAAAAATAAAATAATCATTGCAATAACTGGAATTAAGAACTCAATTATTGGGGGTGATACCTGAAGAAAGAATTAGTCAACTTAGAAAGCAGGTCTAGAAAATAGAATTAGGGAATTAGGTATAAACCAAAGAACTGATTACGTAGCCTCAAAATACATAAATAAAAAATGGAGAGAACTAAAAACAGACAAATCTACAAACATAATGGGAGATTTTAACACAACTCAATAATTACTAGAACACAGCAAACAAAATTCGTAAAGCTAGAGAAGATTTGAGCGACACAATTAACAAAGATGACTCAATAACTTATATAGAACAGTATACCAACAATTGCAGAGGGCATATTCTTTTTTCAGTGCACACAAATGGTTTACAAAAATTGACCGTATATCCTCTAGAAAGTAAGTCTCAAGGAGATTAAAGGGGTTGAAATCACAGAGTGTGTTCTCTGGCTAGAAATCAGTAATAAAAAGGTAATTAGAAAATCCCCACATATATGAAATAACCCATAGGTCAAACAGGAAATTACAATGGAAATTAGAAAATATTTTGAAGTGAATGATAAAGAAAATAGCAAAACTCAATAGATGCAGCTAAAATTGTGCCAGGTCTGGGGACATTTATAGGTTTACGTGCTTAGGTTAGAAAAGAAGACTGAAAAACAATTAGCTAAGCATCCATCTGAAGAAGTTAAAAAAAAAAAAAAAGCCAGCAAGTTAAATCCAAAAAAAGTAAAAGCATGGAAATAATAAAATTAAAAACAGAAATTCATGAAACAAATACTAACATAGAGACGATTCACAAGCCAGAAGTTGATTCTTTGGTTGGTTGGGGGAGGGGGGTATTAGTTCTTTGAAAAGACTAATAAAATTGATCAAGAAAAATAGAGAAAGGAGCATTGATAACCAATACCAAGCATGTTAAAGGGGCTCTCACTATCAATACCACAAACATTAAAAATATAATAGAGGTTATTATAAACAAATTAATACCAACAAACTGGACAATAAAAAAATGGATAACTGCCTTGCAAAATGCAACAAACAAAAACCAACAAAAGTAAAATAGCAAACTCCAAGCCCGGATGGCTTTCCTGATGAAGTCTACCAAACATTTAAGGAATATTTTACTTCAGCCTTAGTCCAGAGAATGAGGGAGAAAGCACCTTCCAACTCATTTTATGAACCCAGAAGAACCATGGTCCTAACACCTAATGTTGTTGTTGTTGAGCGCCACCGAGTTGGTTCCAAATCGTAACGACGCCATGTGTACAATGGAATGACACACTGCCTGGTCCTGCGCCATCCTCAAAATTGTTGCTATGTTTGAGCCCATTGTTGCAGCCACTGTATCAATCCCCCTCATAGAGGGTCTTCCTCTTTTTCACTGATCCTCCACTTTACCAAGCATGATGTCCTACTCCAAGGACTGGTCCCTCCTGGCAACATGTCCAAAGTATGTGAGACAAAGTCTCACCATCCTCACTTTCAAGGGGCATTCTGGCTGTACTTCTCCCAAGGCAGACTTACTTGTTCTTCTGGCAGTCCATGGTATATTCAACATTCTTTGCCAACATCATAATTTAAATACGTCAATTCTTCTCTGGTCTTCCTTGTTCGTTGTCCAGCTTTTGCATGCATGTGAAGCAACTGAAAACACCATGGCTTGGGTCAGGTGCATTTTAGTCCTCAAGTGACATCTTTGCTTTTCAACACTTTAAATAGGTCCTTTTGCAGCAGGTTTGCCCAATGAAATGCATCGTGTGATTTCTTGACTGCTGCTTCCATGGGCTTTGATTGTGGATCCAAGTGAAATGAAATCTTTGACAACTTTAATATTTTCTCTGAGTATCGTGATGTTGCTTTACTGGTCCTGTTGTGCGGATTTTTGTTTTCTTTATGTTGAGGTGAAATCCATACTGCAGTCTGTGGTCCTTGATCTTCATCAGTAAGTGCTTCAAGTCCTCTTTGCTTTCAGCCAGATATGTCGTATCACCTGCATATCGCAGATTCTTAAAGAGTCTCGCTCCAATCCTGATGCCACATTTTTCTTCATATACAGGTATACCTCGTTTTATTGTACTTCATTGCGCTTCACAGTTTTTACAGTTAGAAGATTTGTGGCAACCCTGTTTTGGGCAAGTTTGTCGGAGCCGTTTTTCTAATAGCACGTGCTCACTTCATGTCTCTGTGTCACATTTTGGTAAATCTCACAATACATCAAACTTTTTCATTATTATTATATATGTTATGGTGATCTGTGATCAGCCATCTTAGATATTACTACTGTAATTGTTTTGTGGTGCCACCAGTCGGACCCATATGTGACAGCGAACTTAATCAATAAATGCTGTGTGTGTTCTGACTGTTCCAGTGGCTGGCCGTTCCCACATCTTTCTCCTTCTCCTTGGGCCTCCCTATTTCCTGAGACATGACAATATTGAAATTAAGCCAGTTAATAACCCTACAACGACCTCTAAGTGTTCCAGTGAAAGGAGAGTCACACATCCCCCATTTTAAATCAAAAGCTAGAAATGATTAAGCTAAAGTGAGGAAGGCAAGTGGAAAGCCAAGATAGGCTGAAAGCTAGGCCTCTTGTGTCAAAGAGTTAGCCAAGTTGTGAAGGCAAAAGAAAAGTTCTTGAGGGAAATTAAAAATGCTACTCCAGTGGACACATGAAAGAAAGCAAAATAAACTTATTGCTGATACGGAGAAAGCTTTAGTGGTCTGGACAGAAGATCAAACCAGCCACAACGTTCCCTTAAGCCAAAGCCTAATCCAGAGCAAGGCCCTAACTCTCTTCAATTCTCAGAAGGCTGAGAGAGGAGAAGAAGCTGCAGAAGAAAAGGTCGAAGCTAGCAGAGGCTGGTTCCTGAGGTTGAAGGAAAGAAGCCCTCTCCATAACATAAAGGTGCAAGGTGAAGCGGCAGGTGCCGATGTAGAAGCTGCAGCAAGTTGTCCAGAAGGTCCAGCTAAGGTAAGTGATGAAGGGGCTACGCTAACAACAGGTTTTCAGTGTAGATGAAATAGCCTCACATTGGAAGAAGCTGCCATCCAGGAAGAGAGGAAAAATCAATGCCTGGCTTGAAAGCTCCAAAGGACAGGCTGACTCTCTTGTTAGGGGCTAATGCAGCTGGTGACTTTAAGTTGAAGCCAATGCTCATTTACCGTTCTAAAAATTTTAGGGCCCTGAAGAATTATGCTAAATCTACTTTGTAAATGGAATGGTGCTTGGGCAGAGCACAGGGTCAGCAGAAAAGAGGAAGACCCTCAATGAGGTGGATTGACACAGTGGCTGCAACGATGAGCTCAAGCATAACAACGATTGTAAGGATGGCTCCGGACCCGGCAGCGTGTCGTTCTGTTGTGCATAGGGTCGCTATGAGTCGGAACTGACTCGACAGCACCTAACAACAACAACAAATGGAATGGAATAACAAAGCCTGGATGACAGCACATCTATAAATGGTATGAAAAAGCCTGGATGACAGCACATCTGTTTACAACATGGTTTACTGAATCTTTTAAGCCTACTGTTGAGACCTACTGCTCACGAAAAAAAAAGATTCCTTTCAAAATATTACTGCTCTTTGACAACGCACCTGGTCACCCACGAGCTCTGATGGAGAGGTACAAGGTGATTAACATTATTTCCATGCCTCCTATAACAACATCCGGAGCCCTGGTGGCATAGTGGTTAAGAGTTGGGCTGGTAACCAAAAGGTCAACAGTTCAAATCCAGCAGCCGCTCCTTGGAAATGCTATGGGGGAGTTCTACTCTGTCCTATAGGGTTGCTATGAGTTGGAACCAACTCAATGTCACCTAACAACAACAACACAACATACATTTTGCAGCCCATGAATCAAGGAGTAATTTTGACTTTCAAGTCTTATTATTTAAAATGTGCATTTTGTAAGGCTATTGCTGCCCTGCATAGTGATTCTTCTGATGGATCTGGGCAAAGCAAATTGAAAACTCTCTGGAGAGGATTCACCATTCTAGATGCCATTAAGAGAATTTGTGATTCATGGGAGGAGGTCAATAGATTAACACTAACAGGAGTTTGAAAGAAGTTGATTCCAACCCTCATGGATGACTTTGAAGGGTTCAAGACCTCAGTGGAGGAGATAACTGCAGATGTGGTGGTAATAGCAGGAGAACTAGAATTAGAAGAGGAGCCTGAAGATGTGACTGAATTGGTACGATCTCATGATAATGATAAAAATTTAATGGATGAGGAATGGCTTCTTATGGCTGATGAAAGAAAGTGGTTTCTTGAGATGGAACCTACGCCTGGTGAATGAAGATGCTGTGAGCATTGTTGAAGTGACAACAAAGGATTTAGAATATGACATAAACTTAGTTGATAAAGCAGCAGTAGTGTTTGAGAGGACAGACTCCAATTTTGAAAGAAGTTTTACTGTGGGTAAAATGCTATCAAAAAGCATCGCACGCTGCACAGAAATCTTCTGTGAAAGGAAGAGTCAATCAATGTGGCAAACTTCATTTTTGTCTTATTTTATTTATTTATTTTTTATTGTGCTTTAAGTGAAAGTTTACAAATCAAGTCAGTCTCTCATATAAAAATTTATAAACACCTTGCTATATACTCCTAGTTGCTCTCCCCCTAATGAGACAGCACACTCCTCTCCACCCTGTATTCCCATGTCCATTCAGCCAGCTTCTGTGCCCCTAAGCCTTCTCATCTCCCCTCCAGACAGGAGCTGCCCACGTAGTCTCATGTGTCTACTTGAGCCAAGAAGCTCACTCCTCACCAGTGTCATTTTCTATCTTACAGTCCAGTCCTATCCCTGTCTGAAGAGTTGGCTTTGGGAATGTTTCCAGTCTTGGGCTAACAGAAGGTCTGGAGACCATGACCTCCAGGGCCCTTCTAGTCTCATTCAGACCTTAGTTAAGTCTGGTCTTTTTACAAGAATTTGATGTCTGCATCCCAATTTTCTCCTGCTCCATTGGGGATTCTCTGTTGTGTCCCCTGTAAGGGCAGTCATCAGTTGTAGTCGGGCAGCATCTAGTTCTTCCGGTCTCAGGCTCACGTAGTCTCTGATTTATGCAGCCCTTTCTGTCTCTTGGACCAATTCATGCATCGTAGATGGCCACTTGCTAGCATTTAAGATCCTAGTTGTCGTCTTATTTTAAAGAAATTGTCACAGCCACCCCAACCTTCAGCAACCACCACCTTGATCAGTCAGTAGCCATCAACATCGAGGCAAGACCCTCCACAAGCAAAGATTTTGACACACTGAAGGGTCATATTATGGTTAGCATTTTTTAGCAATAAAATATTTTTTAATTAAGATATATACATTGTTTTCTTAAACACAATGTTATTGCACACTTAATAAAAAAACATAACTTTTATATGCACTAGGAAGCCAAAAAATTCATGTAACTCTCTTTATTGTGATATTCACATTGTTAGGTGGTTTGGAACCAAACCCACAATATCTCTGAGGTATGCCTTTAGTCCAGCTTCTCTGATTATTTCCTCAGCTTACAGACTGAGTAAGCACGGGGAAAGGATATAACCCTGATGCACACCTTTCCTGACTTTAATAGTGAGAATGTGAAATCCTTCCCTCTGAAACAAGGGTGACTGTTATCACTACTCTTGTACAACACTGTTTCTGGAGATCTTTGTAATATAGCAAAATAATAATAAACTAAAATAAATAAAGAGTATAAGGATTGTGAAGGAAGAAACAAAGCTGTCATATTCACAGATGACATGATTGTCTGTGTGAAACAATTAGAATAAGTGAATTTAAGCTCTCTCAATACAAAAATCAGTTGTTCCCCTATATACCAGCAAAGATTTAAATAATGAAATAAAAAATATATATATTATTTTCAATGGCATCAGAATATATTCAATGCTTATGAATAAATATATTAATTTATATGAAACCTTTATACATGCATGTACATGTGATCTTTTCTCAGCATGGTTGTTTAAATGAAGCACAGACATGGAAGTCAATGACTGAACTTAACAAGCACCTCCCATTAGAAAAGGCCTGGGGACCTGAGGTAAGAAGAAGATTACCCTGGAAATTGTTTATCAGTGATAATTAATTTAGCATTACAGTATTAACAAAAGCTTGATGGAAACCAGTGCGGACTTAAATTTGTTTTTATCAAATTCTATTTTTCTATTGGATTCTATTGTGATTTCAAAAATGCTTCACCTTAATTTCTGTTTGATCTTCTATTGATCCTGTGTTACCAACAATTTGGTTTTAGCTCTGTCCACTGACAGTCTGTGTTTGGGGATTATTAGATATCTGGTTAACAGGTTAGTGCATTGAGGGTGTGTCTTTTTAAAGAATGTCTGAAGTTTTAATTCTTGTATAACTGAAAGATCATTTCTAATGCCAATTATCAATCCCATGTTGCTTTTGATTACTTTCAATATTTTCTCAAACTGAGGTTGGCTTACGTTATTTGGATAATCTAATCGTATCTCATGAATGGAGGGTGATATATAAGGAAACTCCACTTGTAAAATGTAAATCCTACTAGGAGAAGCTTACTTTGTTTTCATGTCAGAATCCATGTGGATTAAGACCAGGATATATATGTACAAATGATGTGCATCGTCCTCTGTATTCCCAAATTCAAATCCTAATCTCCATCCACCACCTCCTAACTTTCTGCAACATAACCCTACTCCAACCATCTTTTGAGCAATCCTTCAACCCCAGCATAACCTTCAATCCATTGAGCCTTCCACCCTTACCCCACCCCAGGCTCTCTTTTCCTTCCTAATCCATCTTAAATTCCACGGCCAATAATCATTTTACTCTACTAATACGTACCCTCAATTCCCCCTCCCACTTCGTCATATCTGTGTGGCTAAATCACAGCCCTGTCTAAATCCTACTGTCCACCTCAGCAGCAGCTGAATGTGGCTAGAGAAAAGCACACCCATGTTGATTTGTTTCACTTTAACGTCGTAATTAAAAAAAAAAGAGAAAAATTTTCTCTTTTTTTTAAAGCAGTCCCTTAATCCTGACCAGCAAACATACCGTATATTTACGTTCCTGCAAAAATGTACTGTATTTCTCTAGCCCATTCCCTCACCTTCTCTCATAAATAACTATCACATACTTTCTCCTCCCTTCTAAAATCTCCAGCACGTATTCCCCCATTTCCACTTTTATCTAATCAACTTATTGCCTACGTCACCAAGAAAATTATGGTAGTTATTAAATCTGGTGCTAAAAAAAAATAAATCTGGTGCTAGATCCTGTTATTTAGTGTTATTTAAAGATGTAAACATGTCAAAATTTGTAAGTATATTGCCACAGTTTTTTTTTTTTTAAATATTTGGACCACTGTAATTCTATATAATTGAAATGTAAACAATCTATTTTATATTACATTTTTTAAAACATTATTCTGAAATGCAAATCAAAACTACAATGAGATTCCGTCTCATTCCAACAAGGCTGGCATTAATCCAAAAAACACAAAATAATAAATGTTGAAGAGGCTGTGGAGAGATTGGAACACTTATACATTGCTGGTGGGAATGTAAAATGGTACAACCACTTTGGAAATTGATTTGGCACTTCCTTTAAAAGCTAGTTCTAACTACCGTACGATCCAGCAATCCTACTCCTTGGAATATATCCTAGAGAAATAAGAGCCTTTACACAAGCAGATATATGCACACCCATGTTCATTGCAGCACTGTTTACAATAGCAAAAAGATGGAAGCAACCAAGGTGCCCATCAACAGATGAATGGATAAATGAATTATGGTATATTCACACAATGGAATGCTATGCATCGATAAAGAACAGTGATGAATCTGTGAAACATTTCATAACATAGAGAAATCTGGAAGGCATTATGCTGAGTGAAATTAGTCAATTGCAAAAGCAAAAATATTGCATAAGACCACTATTATAAGAACTGGAGAAATAGTTTAAACAGAGAAGAAAATATTCTTTGATGGTTATGAGTGGGCGAGGGAGGAAGAGTGGGAGGGGGCATTCACTAATTAGATAGTAGATAAGAACTGCTTTAGGTGACGGGAAAGACAACACACAATACAGGCGAGGTCAACACAACTGGACTAAACCAAAAGCAAAGAAGTTTCCTGAACAAACTGAGTGCTTCTAAGGCCAGTGTAGCAGGGGCAGGGGTCTGGGGACCATGGTTTCAGGGGACTTCTAAGTCAATCAGCATGATAAAATCTATTTAATAAAGAAAACATTCTGCCTCCCACTTTGGAGAGTGGCGTCTAGGGTCTTAAATGCTAGCAAGCAGACGTCTAAGATGTATCAGTTGGTCTCAACCCACCTGGATCAAAGGAGAATGAAGAACACCAAGGACACAAGGTAATTACAAGCCCAAGAGACAGAAAGGGCCACATAAACCGGAGACTACATCAGCCTGAGACCAGAAGAACTAGATGGTGCCTGGCTACAACCGATGACTGCCCTGACAAAGAACGCAACAAAGAACCCCTGAGGGAGCAGGAGAGCAGTGGGATGCAGACCCCAAATTCTCATAAAGAGACCAGACTTAATGGTCTTACTATTACTAGAAGGACCCTGGTGGTCATGGCCCCCAGACGTTCTGTTGGCCCAGGACAGGAACCATTCCCAAAGCCAACTCTTCAGACAGGGATTGGACTGGACAATGGGATGGAGAGGGATGCTGGTAAGGAGTGAGCTTCTTGGATCAGGTGGACACTTGGGACTATGTTGGCATCTCCTGCCTAGCGGGGAGATGAGAGGGTAGAGGGGGTTAGAAGCTGGTGAAATGGACATGAAAAGAGGGAGTGGAGGGAGGGAGCGGGTTGTCTCATTAGGGGGAGAGCAATTGGTAGTACGTAGCAAGGTGTATATAAGTTTTTGTGTGAAAGACTGACTTGATTTGTAAACTTTCACTTTAAGCACAATAACATATGTATATATATATGTCAGACATTTGCTTGCTGTGAAGTGGATCAGAAATAACACTCCCCGCAAGTTTACTACCTACTGACTACTATGTTCCCATGCATCTGTCAGTTCGTACCATGGTGGCTTGTGTGTTTCTGTGATGCTGAAAGCTATGCCACCATTTTCCAAATACCAGCAGGGTCCCCATATGGACAGGTTTCAGCTGAGCTTCCCAGCTAAGACAGACCAGGAAGAGGGACCTGGCAATCTACCTCTGAAAAAAATTAGCCAGTGAAAACCTTATGAGTATGGAACATTGTCTGATATAGTGCCAGAAGACAAGACCTTCAGGTTGGAAGGCACTCAAAATACAACTGGGGAAGAGCTGCCTCCTCAAAGTAGAGTTGACCTTAAGGACATGGATAGAATTGAGTTTTCAGGACCTTAATCTGCTGATATGGCATGACTCAAAATGAGAAGAAACAGCTGCAAACATCCATTAATAATAGGAATGGGGAAGTACAAAGTATGAATGTAGGAAAATAGGAAATCATCCCAAATGAAATGGAACGCATAAGCATCAATATCCTAGATATTAGTGAGTTGAAATAGACTGCTACTGGTCATTTTGAATCAGACAATCCTATGCTGTACTATACCAGGAATGACGAATTGAAGAGGAATGGCATTGCATTCATCGTCAAAAAGAACATTTTCAGATCTATCCTGAAATACAATGCTATCTGTGATAGGATAATATCCATACACCTCCAAGAACAGCCAGTTAACATAATTATTATTCAAAGGTATGCACCAACCAGTAGGGCTAAAGATGAAGAAACTGAAGATTTTTATCAACTTCTGCAATCTGAAACTGATCAAACGTGCAATCAAGATGCATTGATAATTACTGGCAATTGGAATGTGAAAGTTGGTAACAAAGAAGAAGGATTGGTAATTGGAAAATATGGCCTTGGTTGTAGAAACAACACCAGAGATTACATGACAGAATTTTGCAAGACCAACAACTTCTTCATTGCAAATACCTTTTTCAACAACATAAATAGCAGCTATACACACGTACCTTGCAGGATGGAATACACTGGAATCAATCAAATTGACCACATCTGTGAAAAGAGACTATGGAATAGCTCAATATCATCTGTGAGAACAAGACCAGGGGCTGACTGTGAAACAGACTTGCTCACTATGCAAGTTCAAGTTGAAGCTGAAGAAAGTTAGAATGAGCCCACAAGAGCCAAAGTATGACCTTGAGTAAATTCCACCTGAATTTAGAGACCATTGCAAAAATAGATTTGACATATTGAACACTAATGACCAAAGATCAAACGAGTTGTAGAATAACATCAAGGGCATCGTAAATGAAGAAAGCAAAAGGTCATTAAAAAGAGAGAACATACCAAAATGGATGTCAGAAGAGACTCTGAAACTTGCTCCTAGACTAGCTAAAGCAAATGGGAGAAATGATGAAGTAAAAGAGCTGAACAGAAGATTTCAAAGGGTGCCTCGAGAAGACAAAGTGAAGTATTACAATGAAATGTGCAAAGACCTGGAGTTAGAAAACCAAAAGGGAAGAACACATTTGGCATTTCTCAAGCTGAAAGAACTGAAGAGAAAATTCAAGCCTCGAGTTGCAATAATGAAGGATTCTACAGAGAAAATATTAAACGACATAGGAAGCATCATAAGAAGATGGAAGGAATACACAAAGCCACTGTACCAAAAAGAATTGGTTGACTTTCAACCACTTCAGGAGGTAGTATATGATCAAGAACCAATGGTACTGAAGGGAGAAGTCCAAGCTGCACTGAACACATTGATGACAAACAAGCCTCCATGAATTGACAGAATATCAATTGAGATGTTTCGACAAATGAACGGAACACTGGAAATGTTCAATCATTTATGCAAAAAAAATTTGGAAGAGAGCTACCTGGTCAACTGACTGAAAGAGATGCATATTTGCGCCCATTCCAAAGAAATGATCCAACAGAATGCAGAAATTATTGAACGATATCACACACAAGTAAAATTTGCTGAAGATCATTCAAAAGTAGCTGCAGCAGTACATTGACAGGGAACTGGCAGAAATTCAGGCCAGATTCAGTAGAGGACGTGAAACGAGAGATATCATTGCTGAGGTCAGATGGATCTTGGCTGAAAGCAGAGAATATGAGAAAGGCATTCAACTGTGTGGATTATAACAAGTTATGGCTAACATTTCAAAGAATGGGAATTCCAGAACACTTAATTGTGCTCGTGAGGAACCTGTACATAGACCAAGAGGGAGTAGTTCAAACAGAACAAGGGGATACTACATGGTTTAAAGTCAGGAAAGGTGTGCATCAAGGTTGTATCTTTTCACCATACTTATTCAATCTATATGCTGAGCAAATAATCCAAGAAACTGGACTATATGAAGAAGAATAGAGCATCAGGATTGGAGGAAGACTCATTAACAACCTGCGATATGCAGGTGACACAATCTTGTTTTCTGAAGATGAAGAGAACTTGAAGTACTTACTGACGGAGATCAGAGGCTACAGCCTTCCATATGGATTGCACCTCAGTATAAAACAAAAATCCTTACATCTGAATCAATAAGCAACATCACAATAAACTGAGAAAAGATCGAAGTTGTCAAGGAGTTCATTTTACTTGCATCCACAATCAACAGCCATGGAAGCAGCAGTCAAGAAATCAAAAGACGCATTGCATTGGTCAAATCTGCTGTAAGAGATCTCTTTAAAGTGTTAAAAAGCAAAGATGTCATCTTGAGGACTAAGGTGCGCCTGACTCAAGCCATGGTGTTTTCAATCACCTCGTATGCATGTGAAAGCTGAGCAATGAGTAAGGAAGACCGAAGCAGAATTGACCCTTTGAATTATGGCGTTGGCAAAGAATGTTGAATATAGGGTGAACCACCAAAAGAAGGAACAAATCTGCCTTGGAAGAATTACAACCAGAATGCTCCTTATGAGCAAGGATGGTGAGACTTCATCTCACATACTTTGGACACGTTATCAGGAGGGACCAGTCCCCGGAGAAGGACATTATGCTTGGTATAGCAGAGGATCAGTGAAAAAGAGGAAGACCCTCAATGAGATTGATTGCCACAGTGGCTGCAAAAATGGGCTCAAGCATAACTATTGTGAGGGTGGTTCAGGACCAGGCAGTGTTTCATTCTGTTGTATCTAGGGTCACTATTAGTTGGAACTGACTCAAAGGTACCTAACAACACAACAATAACCTACTATGTGCTAGGCTGGGGATACAACAGAAAGCAGTAAGAGCCCTCTTAGAGATTATCATTATCACCATCTAATCATGATAATATTTTGTCTGTGGAAGTTCCTAAAGGGAAGACTCTTTGAGACGATATAGGAACTGATCTTATTGACTCCAACCGAACTCATTACCGTTGAGTCCATTCTGACTCACAGTGGCCCTATAGGACAGAATAGAACCACCTCATGGGGTTTCCAAGGCTATAAATCTTTACAGAAGCAGACTGCCACATCTTTCTCCCATGGAGCGGCTAGTGAATTTGAACCAGCTACTTTTTAGTTAGCAGCAGAGCACTTAACCACTTTGCCACCAGGGCTCCTTCCTAATGACTAACCGAGTGACCCAGTGGAAGTTACTAGTACCTCAGGATAAGTAGAAAAAAAGGAGAAATACATGAGTATGCCAATAGCTAAAAATTCAGGCATATCCAAAGTAATTGCCCCACAAGGCTTCTTGTTTCCTTCAAATGAACAGCCTCTCGGGCAGCAGGAGTGATGGAGGGGCCCTCTACATAGGGTGTGGAAATGAACAGGACCTACAAGGACCTGGGAGCAATGCCATGGATTAGTGTAGGATCAAAAATCTGCAAAGTTTATCTCAACAACCTTTTTGCTTCATTTTCTTGTTTTCAAAAAGTGGCTTTTAAAAACAAAAGCTCATTTCATCTGCCCTTTAAAAAAATGCGAAGGGGTGGGGCATAGATAAGTATTTTTCCTATTTTGTTTCTTGAGTCCCACAGAAAGCCCCAGTAGTGGAAATGGGGATAAATAAAAGCCCTAGAGGAAGATGAAAGCTCAAGGTTATACCGCCTTCACTATTGTAGCCATAGATTGTGATCATAATAGTTTCTGTTCCCAAATTAAGCATCCGTGGAGAACTTTGTGCTTTGTTGATTTAGGAAAACTCTCCCTTATACACTCTCAATTTCCTAATTTATTATGGTTTGCAAATACAAAGTAAATACAGCATTTGCTTGCACTAAGCTTCACTTTTCATCAAATTTTAACCCCAGATAGCCTCTAAAATTACTAGATAGCACTGAAATGGTAGACTAGAAGGGAATAGCCATTACAACTGTAAATAATTTGCCAAGAAATATACAGGAGAGTGTAATTTTGTTTATTAAAGTCAGTCAGAAAATGATCTTAGGTCTTTTTCTTTGTTTCCTGTCCAGAACTATAAGCACTGTTTTTCTTATGCTATTGGAAAACCAGGAGACTTGAATCAACCATATGAAATTATCAACAAGTCTAATTATAACCATATAATCTGGCCCCTGGACCATTCTGGAATGTATGTATTTGGTGTGAAGATCCTGGATCCTAACTATAGGTGAATATAAATGTTTTATTTTAATAATACCTACTTTATTACTTTCAGCATTAACCCAAAAACCAAACCCACTGCCGTCGAGTCAATTCTGATTCGTAGTAACCCTATAGGACAGAGTAGAACTGCCTGATAGAGCTTCCAAGGAGTGCCTGGTGGATTTGAACTGCTGACCTCTTGGTTAGCAGCAGTAGCACTTAACCACTAACTACGCCACCAGGGTTTCCCACTTTCAGCATTAGTTCTGCAAAATTTAATTTTTATTTTCTTGATTTAATTTGATGCCACCCAGATAGCCAATTGTTGTTATTCCTATTACTTACATATTTCGTTTTCTGTTTTGTTTCGGTCACATTAACTAAACATTCTATGAGGGTGGGAGATAAGATTTTATGTTGAATACTAATTAATTCTCTATTAAATTCTGAGTACATACTAAGTAGTCTTGCTGTGCTAGATGCAGATATAACATAAGCACAACCTTAGACTTTGAGGTGCATATTCCACTGAGTAGGGGAAGGACTAGGGGTGCACATACAAACCGAGAGAGTCTAAATCAAAGCAAAATAGATGAGATGTTTTTCAAAAATAATCAAGTGTATTATTGATGGGCACATTAGTAAATTCAGAGATGAGAAAGATTAATGCAGTTTTGAGCAGTAGAAGAAAACTTCCTGGAGAAGATGAGACATTGGCAGATTTTACATTGCCAGAGGACTAGGAAAGACACTTCAGGTGAAAGAAATTACATTAACGATGGAATGGAGCTGAACATTAGCATATTGCTTATGGCTTGTGGAGTCAGGATGGCAGGTAGAAAATACTCTGAATGAGGAAGGTAGAAAATAGAGAAAGACAAAGTAACTCACGGTGTTTGAGTAATTTTCAACCCATGTCCTAGAGAGCCTCCTTCATATTTTGACTAAGGGAGTATTGTGATGAAACCATAGTTCTAGAAAAATTAGTATGAGAGTAGTTTAAGAACTGCATAGAAGGAAAATAAACTCCACGCAGATAAATGAGAAGAGTGAAGTTAACAAGGCAAGAGGTCAAAGGCCTGGCAGTAAGAATGGAAAGAAAGAAAAAAGTCTAGTCTCATTAGGGGGAGAGTAATTGGGAGCATGTAGCAAGGTTTTTATTTTTAGCAAGGTGTATATGGGTTTTTGTGTGAGGGACTGACTTGATTTGTAAACTTTTACTTAAAGCACAATGAAAATTATATAAAAAAAGAAAAATGTCTAATAATATGTGTCAAGGAAGAAAAGAATACATTGATGTAATGGGCCAAATGAAGGAAAGGAAGGAATCAACATGGTTTCAAGTTTTCTAGACGGGGTGATTAAAATGATGGTACTTTTTTTAACCAAAATGGATAATGGGGTAGTCTTTCTTTGGGGGGGGGGGTATTGATAAGAGAGATGTTGACTTTGTATTTGAGAGAACAATGAGATACCTGAGCGAAGATGTCTTATAAACAGTTAAACATTCTAATTTGAGCCTTGAGTTGGAGGGAAGAACTAGAGGCAAAGACTTGAAAATACCAATATGGGTATCTTCCATACAGAGAGAAGAGAACAGCTTTTAGAGATGCCCATAGTTAGGGAACTGAGGGTGATGGGCAGAGG
This sequence comes from Elephas maximus indicus, assembly GCF_024166365.1. Classification (NCBI taxonomy): domain Eukaryota; kingdom Metazoa; phylum Chordata; class Mammalia; order Proboscidea; family Elephantidae; genus Elephas; species Elephas maximus. Next base: position 19,520,593 of record NC_064842.1, on the reverse strand, counting down.
GGCAGGACAGAATGCTCTTCAAGTAAAAGAAAAAACGAAGAGGGGAAAAATAGAAAGTTAACAAGAAAGCACAGTAAAATGGATTTTTTAAATGCAATTCTTTCTGTCTTGTAGTTTGAGCAGAAGCCCAAAGCCAATTTCTTCCAGGTTCTAAAGCTGATCATTAATGTGGGACTTGGAATGAGGGTGTCTCAAAATTGATTCCTTCCCCCATTAGTCTCCAAGCTATTTCAAAGAAGGCTCAGAATTCATTAAATAGTCTAAAATCCAGGATTTCTTCAAAGAGAGTTTTCTGAGTGCTGTACCTTCCCCCTCCCTTACCCATGGGGATTAGAGTGCTTCCCTAAGTAAGGGGGAATTCAGAGAACCACTCAAGGAACCTAACATGGATGTTCTGATTTGAGGGTAGGGTTACAAATACTCTTCCTTATTCTCACCGAGAAATTTTGAAGGTAGGAAGTTGCCTACACTGACAATAGGAAGGCTGAAGAGTGATATGGTGGGAGAAAATAGGACTCCTACCTTTTGAGATATGTTTGTGAAAGGGACATATGAAAGAGAACTGGACTTGGATCATCTTTAAAGGGGCCACTCCCTGCACATCTCGAGGGTAAAAAAGTGACCCCAAAAGAGAGAAAATGTGTGGGGAAAACCACAGGAAGCCAGAGGCTGAGGAGATATTGGCAAATGGCCAGACATAGCAAACATCACCTGAATCCTGGAATGTCAGGTGACCAATCTCCCAGTTACAAGATAGGAATGTATAAAGAACCATTCTGTGTTTTAAGGGTTAGAATGTTGACTCTTCCCCCTTGAGAGAAAAAGCTAATATTTGAGCATCTAATACACAAAGGCTATCAACCAAGAAAATAGCCACATAGGATTTTGATCTCCTCCTTCTACATGTGCCCAACCCTGGAATCAGGAAACAGCAACTAGCAAGTGGGAGAGGAAGTTTAGTAGTCAAAACAAAATCAATGACCACACCCCTTGCTTCAGTGCTACCTCTTGAGCATAATTCAGGCCCAAGCTTGAGGAAGGAAGAAGTTTTTTAAAGTTTGGGAAAATAAAGCTTTTTAAGTACACTGGGCTAGGCTTTTTATTACCCAGAAATTTAGAACAGTCATTAGTATCGGCAATCTGGGTTCTGTCCACCGTTTCATCCAGGGGCAAGAAAGAATAATTCCACATATAATTTGTTTAAAGGGACAGGGAGGAGAAAGAACAGGTTTTTTCTTTTCTTTTCTTTTCTTTTCTTTTCTTTTCTGTTTTTACTCTACAAAGTCCAGTAAATGAGTTAAACTAAGACATGGCAATATCGCAGAAGTCAAGAGGGAAAATGTGTAATCTTAGCAGGAAGAATCAACAATGTCATAAGTTATAGATCACCATGAAGAGTAGAGTTTCTGTTAAATGTGAGAGGTAAGAGCAATTTTGTAGAAAGTTAACAAGTGGTTACCCAGAGGGGCTCTGGGAAAATGACCCCAGACACTTAAATGAATAGTTTCTTTTATAAGGATCAACACAAAGCTGGTTCCTATGAGGTGGAGATTCAAGATATTCTAAATGTTCAACTTTTCCAAATTGCTGTACCACTGTATCATCTCTAACATCGACTCCTCCTCCTCCCCTCAGTACTCTGTCTCCCATCTTTGGGTTCCATAATTCACTGCAACATCTCACAGAACTTAAGAGAAGTTGTCAAGCCCCAAATCTGTGGGTCAGCCTTAGGCTTCTCCCGACCCATGTGGCTGCAGGGGTTAAGGAACCCAAACTGGCAGACCAGACCACAGGTTTCTGGTTCACAGGGCTGTGGAAGCTGGAGAATCAGGTCAGACAATAGACTGCCAGCCCACAGGGCTGTGACAGCTGGTGAATCCCAGAATTGGCAGGTCAGACAACAATCAGCTGGCTCAAGTCCAAAGAACCAGAGGTGAGACAATTACGAACCAGACACAGAATCTAAAGTGAGAGAGAGAAAGCAAGCCCCACCAGAGTAACCATATATATGCATTGGATGCAGCCCACACTGCAAGGAAGGGTGTGACTTGAGTAAGGGTAGGACTTGACTCATACCCTCTAGTAAGATGGTGACTCGAGATAGATCCTTAATCCTACCTCATTAACACAACCACAGGCATAGAGGCTAGGATTCACAACACATCACAAAAAAATGGAGGATAATTACATTAGATCACAAAATGGAGGATGTGACCTGGCTGACCTTGCAGGCAAAGTATCTGAGAAGGAAAAGAATTGGAAATAAATAAACATGTGCCAAATGTCTTGTCCTGATCTGGATGAGAATGAGAAAAAAAAAGTGATGAATATTTAAATAGATGAAAGAAGTTCAAACAAATATAATAGAAATATTTAGAATTTTCACAGTATAAGAGGAAGAAAACATAATGAAAGAGACTTTTACTATCAAAAAAGTTAGAAAAAAGGGAAATAAATAACAAGAAAATATGATAAACTAATAACATGAAATAAGATATCAGTCCAGAAATTGAGTGAGAATGATAAACATTAAACGGTTAATTTCTCATATTAAAAGCCAGCAACCCTCAACCCATTCCCAAAGCAAAATTTATGTATATTACCTTGAGAAGAGGTATATTTAAAACAAAATGACATTCAAAAGATAAATAACAGCTTGGACAACAAGACATCCACAGGCAAAGGAATGAAGTCAGAACCTGTTATGGGATTAAATTGTACCCCCTCAAAATATGTGTTGGAATTCTAACATCTATATCTATGGATGTAATCTCATTTGGGAATACGATTTTCTTTGTCATGTTAATGCGGCCACATTAACGTAGGATGTGTCCTAAACCTGATCACTTCTGAATTATAAAAAGAGCAGATTAGATGCAGAAGCAAGCAAAACCAGGGAAGACAGAGGCCTATGAGGATTGTCTACAAGCCACGGAATACAGGAATGCCTCGGGCTACAGACAGAGAAGGAATTCACAGGGCCAAAACCCTGATTTGGACTCTTAGCCTCCAGAACTGTGAGAAAATAAATTTTTGTTCTTTACAGCCACCACTTGTGGTATTTCTGTTACAGCAGCACTAACTAAGACAGACCCTTACCTCACCATATACAAAAATTTACTCAAAATAGATTAGAGACTTAAATGTGAGAGTTAAAACTATAAAACTCTTTAGAAAAAGCATAGAAGTAAATCTTCATGGCCTTAGTTTCGGCAGTGGTTTCTTGGATATGATACCAAAAGAGACAAAAGAAAAAATAGATACACTGACTTCATCAAATTAAAAACGTTTGTGCTTCAAAGGATACTGTCAAGAAAGTGAAAAGACAGCCCACGGACTGGGAGAAAATACTGGCAAATCATACATCTGGTAAGAGACTTGTATCCAGGATATGTAAAGAACTCTTAGAAAGCAATTAAAAGAAGACAAATAACTCGATTAAAAAACGGGCAAGGAATCTGAACAGACTCTTCACCAAAGACACACAAAAGGCAAACGAGCACATGAAAAGATGCTCAACATCATTAGTCATTGGGGAAATGCAAATCAAAACCACGATTCAGTACTACTTCATACCCACTAGGATGACTACAATCAAAGCCACGGAAAATAAAACAAGCGTTAGAGAGGATTTAGAGAAATTGGCATCCTCACATACTGCTGGTGGGGATTTAAAATGGTACAGCAGCTTTGGAAAACAGTTTAACAGTTCCTCAAAGAAAATTGAAAAGGCGCAATCAGTTAAGTTCTTAGCTACTAACCAAAAGTTTGGCAATTCAAACTCACGCAGAATAAAGGCCTTGTCATCTGCTTCTGAAGGGTCATAGCCATGAAGACCCTGTGGAGCGTTTCTACTCTGCCACACGTGGGGTCACCATGAGTTGGAATCAACTTGACAGAAACTGCTTAGAGTTACCATGTGACCAGCAATTCCACTCCTAGGTATACTCCCAAGAGAAATGAAAAACCTACGTTCACACAAAAACTTATACATAAATGTTCACGGCAGTATCATTCATAATAGCCAAAAAAGTGTAAATAACCTAAGTGTCCATCAGCTGATGAATGGGTAAACAAAATTTGTTATATCTATACAATAAAGTATTATTCAGTCATCAAAAAGAATGAAGTACTGATCCTGCTACAACATGGATGAAGCTTGAAAACATTATATTCAGTCAAAGAAGCCAAACCCAAAAGGCCAAGTATCGTATGATTTCTGTTATATGAAATGTGCAGAATAGGCAAATTCATAAAGACAGAATGAAAATGAGTGGTTGCCAGGGGCTGAGGGAAGGGGTAATGGGAGTGACTGCTCTTGGGCACAGGATTTCTTTTTGGGGTGATGACAGTGTTCTAGAATCAGATAGTTGTGATGATTGTACAACTTTGTAAATGTACTAAAAACTGTGAATTGTACACTTTTAAAGGGTGAATGCTATGGGATATGAATAATATCTCAATAAAGTATGTGCTATAAAAATGACACATTATAACTACTTGGAAACCAAACCCGAAAACCAAACCCATTGGTGTCAGGTCAATTCCGACCCTACAGGACAGAGCAGAACTGCCCCAAAGGATTTCCAAAGAGCAACTGGTAAATTCAAACTGCAGATCTTTCGGTTAGCAGCCAAGTTCTTAACCACTGCGCCACCGGGGCTCTAAATACTTGGAAAGAAGGCCCCAATTCATGAATCAATGTAGGAGCCCAGTTATTAATGGTGGGGCTCCAGGTTAAAAAAAAGGACACAAAATTGTCAAAAATAAGGAGTTGACGAAGACATATCATGCAAATGAAGTAAAAAGAAAATAGGAGCGTTGATAGTAACATTCCTAAAATTAGAATTCAAGACATAGAAACATTAAATGGGGCTAAGATACATTCTATACTAATACAAGGTACAAGTCCACAAAGAAGATACAATATTTTTGGATTTTTATATAGCCAATATAATGCCCAAAAATACATGAAACAAAAAATATTAGAAACACAGTAAGAATACGACAAAAACATATTTCACCAAGAGACTTTAATATATATATCTCAGAATTTGATACATCAAGTAGTCATAAAATAGATAAGCATTTGGAGAATATGAACAGCATCATTAGTTAACTTAACCTAAGTCAAGAAAGAGTTGGAATCGCTAGGTGGTGCAACCAATTAACATGCTCAGCTATTAACAAAAAGGTTGGCAGTTCAAGTCCACCTACAGGCACCTCAGAAGAAAGACCTGGTGACCTAGTTCTGAAAAATCAGCCACTGAAAAACCCTATGGATCAGACTTCTACTTTGACACACATGGGGTTGCCATGAGCCAAAATAAACTCAACAGCAATTAACTTTTTTTAAGTCAAGAAACACCTAAAGTAGAGTGTCAGCTTTTCTAGAAATTAGGTCCCAAAGTCAGTGTGTAAAGATAAAATCATGTATGATCAAAAAAAAAAAAAAAAAAATCAAACACACACATCTACACGTATCATATTTAAACTGCTGAAAACCAAAGATAAAGAAAAATCTCCAAGGCAACCAAGGGGCAGGAGGCAGGACGTATTACATGAAAAGAATAAAGTTAAAAAAAATAATACTAAAACAGCAAACTTCCCATTAGAAATTATAAAGGCCCGAAGAAGAAAAAAACTGTCAACCCAGAATTGTACACCAAGTGAAAGGTGATGTTTTCAGAGAAACAAAAGATGAGAGAATTCATTGCCAGCAGGTCTGTACCAGAGAGATGTTAAAGAGAGTTCTTCAAACAGAAAGAAGATAATACCAAACATAATTGGATCTATACAAAGAAATGAAGGGCTCCAGAAATAAAAGTGAAGATAAACATTACAAAAAAAAAAAAAAAAAACTTTTTTTCTTATTTTTAATTACCCTAGAGGATAATTGACTGTTTAAAGCAAAAGCAGTAACAAAGCATTATGGAGTTTGTAACATGTAAAATAATATAGTATCTTGTATTGTAGTTTGTGGTTAGTGTTCACATGCCCATGACAAAAGTCAGTATGATGGTAGGAGATTCTACTTTGATTTAATCCTAATTTTGCCACTAATATATATATAGCTATGCAATCTTAAACAAATTGCTTAGTCTCTTTGAGCCTATTCCTTTATCTATAAAAATGGATCAATCAATAATACTTATTTTATACAGTTGTTGTGAGGATTAAATGAAGTACCTTGGGTAAATATCCCTAACTTTGCTGGGCACATGGCAAACACTTAATTAAAATAAGTTTCTTTCTCCTCTCTTCTCCTACATGAAGGTAGGTGAAACCATATCATAAATGTTTATTTAGCTATATCCTGCCTCATTATAGACAATATGCTAAGTTAGAAATACCCAGTAACTTTAGAAACTATAATAGAGCTCCATATATCAAGGGTTTCTAATACTGTCCAGCTCCCTGAATGGATCAACCTGTAGCAAGCTAACATCATGGAAAACCCTGAATTCATATCCAAGCTCTGCTACTTACAACTGTGCAAACTTTTGCAAGTTGCTTAACCTATCTGAGCCTCAATTTCTTCATCTTAAAGGAAGGGTTGCTATGAGGATTAACTAAGATAATGCAAGTAAAGCGTTTGATGCACTGCCTGACCCATAGTAAATGCTCAATTACTATTATTTTTTAATAAGTATAAATGCTCAGTAAATGTTAACTGATTATTGTTTCTATCAATAGTTATTATTGTTCATTATTATTATTAATATCACTGTCTTTGTGCCTTGGTAACAACTATCAATATGATGTAAAGTTATTAGGACAATGAGGTTGTATTGATGAGCTCTGAAGAATCTCATCATCACCTAAGTGGCATATATGGAGAAATCATCACAGCTGTTATGTAAATAAGAGGCCCTGGTGGCTCAGCGGTTAAAGTGCTGGGCTGCTAACTGAAAGGTCAGCAGTGCAAACCTACCAGGTGCTCCACGGAGAAAGATGTGGCAGTCTGCTTCCATAAAGATTTACAGCCTTGGAAACCCTCTAGGGCAGTTCTACTCTGTTCTGGAGGGTCACTGTGAGTTGGAATCAACTTGACAGTAATGGATTTGGGTTATTTAATATATATATATCCCGGAAATCCTGGTGGTGTTGTGGTTAAGAGCTATGGCTGCTAACGAAAAGGTTGGCAGTTCGATTCCACCAGGTGCTCCTAGGAAACCGTATAGGGTAGTTCTACTCTGTTCTACAAGGTCACTTTGAGTTGGAATCAACTCGATGGCAATGGGTTTGGAAAGGGTTATCCTGTTCCTTCCCAAGAAAATGACACCTTAACTAAGATTAGCCATTTATTATATATGATTTTACTGTCACCACAGTGGAATTTTTTTTTTAATATATTGTGCTTAATCTTTAATAATATTTTTATAATTACAGCTTCTGTAACCTAACAGCTATATTTGCAATAGAGACCTTTGGATTGATTACCAGGTAATGAACAATACCTAACTGGGCTTTAATGAGGGAAATTCTCAAAGATATGACTGGCATCTGAAAAGGAAAAGCAGCCCTCGCCCATGTCTTTCAAAAACATGGCCAATGTAATGCCTGTTCAGGGTTTAGGGGCATTGTAATGGCTGTTCAGGGTTCACGGCTGGAGTCCTATTACACAAAATATTGTTGTATAGGATATAATGAAAGCGAATAGTGAAAAAAAAATCTTGTATGAAGTGTCCATTGCAAAGTCAGTGACTTTTTTAAATCCATATTTGTGATTTTTTTTTTTTTTTTTTGCTATCTATGGAATCTGGTTTTCCAAATGACAGAAACTTTCTATTTTCCTGGAGCCTTAATACCTCTGCCCTGTATCTGACATCCTAAAAATCGTATGTGTCTATTACATCAGGCCCCTGGGTGGCGCAAATGCGTAACCACTGGCCAAAAGGTTGGTGCTTCAAACTCAGCTAGAGGTACCTCAAAAAACAGGCCTTCCAAAAGGTCACAGCCTTGAAAATTCTATGGAGTAGTTCTACTTTGTAACACGGAGTCGCCATGAATCAGAATCGACTCAACAACAACTAACAGTAATAATTATATCAGGGATACAGCAGGAAAGAATTCCTGAGAATTGTTCCATCCCAGTCACCAGTCATTGTCTTCCTAACACACATATCTTTCATCTCTGCTTAATATAAGAGGCAGATGGTCAAAAACAGCAGGTGGGGGTTGGTGCAAGATAGTGACTGTGTCCTCACACTCTAACCCTGAGTCCGCTCTCACACAGTGTCCATCATTCTTATGTGCCGGGGAAATAGTAAAGGCATTTTCCTGTACTCTGCTCTCGGTCTCTTGGAGAGCAGAATTTGAAAGAAAGAAAGAAAAAAAAAAAAAAAGGCTTACTATTAAAGTTCGGACCTTAAATGACTTTGCTTCTCTGCCATGAGCCTGGTGTTTATTTTCTAAAATGTTAAACAAAAATGGAAGACAAACAATTAAGTTACTCACAGCCCTACTTTTAATATTACTTACATCTCGATGTTTTGGTGCTAATGGAAGGTAAATTGTATGAATAATTTGAAATAAAACAGAGTGTTCAAAGTAACTTTGGTAAACATATATACCCTTTTTACAGGGACTTCTCCTCCTGACCAGGCTGATATGTTTGATTTAGGTGAATATTAAGCTTAGTTGTTAGTTCAACTCATAGCAGCTGGAAGTAACAGAGCAGAACTGCCCCATAGGGTTTTCTAGGCTTAATCTTTTGTTTGTTTGTTTGTTTGTTTGTTTGTTTGTTTGTTTGTTTGTTTGTTTGTTTGTTTGTTTGTTTTAATCTTTATCAGAGCAGATCACCAGACATTTTCCTACCAAGGAGTGGCTAGGTGGATTTGAACCTCCAAACTTGCTGTTAGCAGCTGAGCACTTAACTGTTGCACCACTAGGGTTACTTTTATTAAGAATAGTATGCCCACCCAAGTGTCTACCAACAGAAGAGGGAGTCAAGAGAATTGGGGAGGAAAAGAAAAAGATCTCCCTTATTTGCAGGAACTCACTCCCAGTAGCTCAATTCCAGCTGTCAAGGAATATGGATGCAGCCTCAGGGATAGTCCGTTTGGTTACCGATTGTGTTTTAGCCTCTGCTACACCTGGGCCCTAAAGGGAACCAGAAGGGCAGAGCAGGGACTAACTAGTGGTGACTATTTTCCTAATAAGGGAGTCATTGTCTGTGAACAGAGTCCCTTGGTGGTGAAACAGTAATACGCTCAACTACTAACTGAAAGGTGAGAGGTTCCAGTCCTCCCAGAGGCTCTTTGGAACAAAGAGCTGGCGATTTACTTCTGAAAAATCAGCCACTGAAAACCCTACGGAGCACACTACTACTCTCACACACATGGGGCCTCCATGAGTTGGGATCAGCTCAATGGCAACTGGTTACTGGTGTCCATGAGCAGTTAGTAGAGATCAATTTGTAGGAGGCAGAGAGCTTGGCACTTCCTGTTTCTAATCCAGTCCTTGACACTTGATCATTTCCCCAATTTTTCTGTTTGCTGCCCTCTAGAATTGCCACTATTTACCCAGCAAACCCACCTAAATCCTTGACTGTCCTCTAAGCCCTCCCTATAGCTCCTTAAGTGAAGTCTTAAGGATAGGGTGAGGTTGAAAGCTTAGGAGAAATAGGGAAAGATTGCCCAGGAAGGATCTGAAAGGGAGGGATGCTAGGTGAAGTTAAGAGAGGAACATGCAGTTGAGTGTACAAAGTTTGGAGGTCGGGTGGAAATAGGGGGCATAGGCTCTTCTCTGAGGACATTGCATCATCTTTAGCCCTTTTGAGTGATAATTATTTATTTTCTTACATCCCCAGGGACCTCAGAGCCCCATTACCTGTTCTAGGTCATTATTTCTCCTTGTTCGTGTAAAGCAAAAGAAAGCAAATCAAACAAAGTACATCCTGATCCTTTGAGGTTCATGGCATCTGCTGTATTACCTAGCTCTCCCTGTCCTATTGCTGTCCTCTCCAAACTCCCCTTGTTCATTGACAGTTTTCCGCTCCATATCAAGCCCAACCATCACTGTCCACATGGCCAACTCTGTCCAACATCATGGTCTTTCCTCATCTTTGGTGACCTCTTCCTCTGCTACACTTCATCTATTTACTCCCATAATCACACCTTGGACATTGTCATTGTACATAGCTTTTCTGTTTCCTAAAGCATCAGTTACAACATCCCATTCTCTGACCACAACCTCTTTCCCTTCCACCTTGTTAATTCAACTACACCCACTACAATCCATCTTTATTGGGACTTCCGCCTCAACTTTCAATCCATCAGCTCTCTCTTCTTTTTACTTTCCATTTCTTTACATTTCAAAGTCTACTGCTGCAAAAATACGCTGCAGTAGTCTCCTTGGGCTGCCATCACAAAATACCACAGCATGGGTTGCTTTAAAGAACTGGAATTTACTTTGTTACAGTCCTCAAGGCTAGAAGCCTAAAGTTAGGATGTCAGAGGACTATTCTCTCATCTCTCTCTCTCTTTCTCTCTGTGGGCTCTAGGGAAAGATCCTTCCTTGTCTCTCTCCATTTCTGGTAGTCCCAGGCATTGCTTGGTGTCCCTTGGCTTGCAGACTGTACCTTACATGCTGTCTCCCCCCTGTGTGTGACTCTGTTTCCTTGTCTGTCCTTCTCTTATAAGACACCAATCGAAAGGGTTTAGGATTAGGATCCATCCTTTTCTGATATGACTTTGTAAACTGGTAACACCTGCAAAGAAAAAGCCTATACAGCAAAACATGGGAAAGCCGGAACCTGTGTAAAGTGGATACCTGCCGGAGAAGGAAAACTCAAATATTTTTCACTAAAACAAGCAATAGGAAAGTTGTAAGACTGCACCCTGTCAAAGGTGGACAACTTTCAAGACCCTGAAAAACAAGGCAGTCCTGTCAAGTTCTGGCTGTCACAGACTTCATCGTACAAAGGTACATTTACCAACGCAGGGGTTAGGACTTCAGCACATCTTTTGGGGGACACAATTCAATCTGTGACATACTATTAATGGTATTCTCTTGCGCCTCTGGGATTTGGTCCTTCATCTGGCAAGTGCCCAACTACCTGCTTTCTCTGTGTCTACACTTCAGCTGCCCAATTCTGGTAAAGAAAGTTACACAACAGGGCAGATTGATCAACTTGAAATTCCAACACTACCTGGGAATCTTATTATCTTTCTGTGGTCAACCAATGCTTCTAACTATTTCAGACATTTTCTAATTAGCTCCCTCCTCTGAACTCCTTTCTTTAATCATTAGATGATTTTTTTCCTCCTTTACAGAGAAATTAGAAGCCATCAGACAGGAACTCCCTCTATTCCTGATTCCAAACATATAAGTGAATTATCATCTATACTTATCCTATCTACTTTCCATCCTGTTACAATAAACCTAAAACCAAAAACCAAACCCACTGCCAACAAGCCGATTCCAACTCATAGTGACTCCATAGAGCTTCCATGGCTGTAAATTTCTATGGAAGCAGACTGCCACATCTTCCTCCCATGATGCTGCTGGTGGTTTCAAACCGCCGACCTTTTGTTTAGCAGTCAATCACTTTAACCACTGTACCAATGCTCTGGAGTCAATTCTGACTTATAGGGTTACAAGAATTGGAATCAACTCCACAACAATTTTTTTTTTGTAATAATAAAGGATTTATTATTCCTCCTCTTTAAATATAATTGTTCCACCCGTGCTATGAAGCCTATTCCTTCCCACTTTCTAAGACGACTTAAAAATCAATTATTTCTTCTCTCTTTTATATATTCAATTTCCCTCTGAACTAGATGTTTCCAATAGGCTTTTAATTACCTTCAAATTTCCCATTTAAACAAATAAATGAATAAAACCTAGACCCCTCCCCACCCCCCCCCCCACCCCCCCCCCCCACATACCCCACTAGCTACTACCCCTATCTCTCTGATCCTTTGCAGGACAAAACTTCTCAAAAATTTTATCACACTCATAGTTGCCATTTCCCTATGTTCCATCCTTCTGTTCTCAATTTATCCAGTCTACGAATCGACTTGACGGCATGGGTTTTGGTGGTGGGGTTACTTTCTCTCCCATCACTCCACCAATTAGTTCTTATTAGAATAGCTTTGGCCTACACTAAATCTGAGAGGTACTTTTCAGTTCTCATCTTATTTCATCTTTCAGCAGTGTTGACTCTTTCTTTGGCTGCTCTCTCCTTATATGGGTTTCCCTAAACTTTTGTAGACACTCTTTCTCACTCTTCCTTAAAGAAGGCCTCAGCCTCCTTTCCAAAAAAAAAAATACCAAACCTGTTGCCTTCGAGTCAATTCCAATTCATAGCAACCCTGTAGGACAGAGTGGAACTGCCCCATAAGCTTTCCAAGACTGTAATTCTTTATGGAACCAGACTGCCACATCTTTCCCCATGGAGCAGCTGGTGGATTTGAACCCTTGACCTTTTGGTTAGCAGCCAAGGGCTTAACCACTCTTCCACCAGGGCTCTTCACTCTCCTTTAAAAAAAAAAAAAGTCATTAAATGTTGGCCTCCCTATAGGCTCAGTCCTGGCCTTCTGAGCTTCTCATCCTGGCAAGCTCATCTGCTCCCTTAACTTCAATTAGTACCTATATACATATGACTCCCCAAAATCATATCTCTACCCTAGTTCTTTCCTCTGAGCAACAGACTGATATACCCCACTGCCCACTTAACCTCTTTTCTTGAATGTCTCAAAGACTTATCAAATTAGATATGTCCATAAGTGAACTCATGATCTATCATCCACAGTCCTACCCCATCGTTTTCCCCAGCCTTTTTAAACCTGATCCATGAGGGTAACTGCATACAGCCTTATAGATTTTCATTGACAGAGCCAGGAGAATCCATTCACATAGGTTGTAATGTGAATAGTGTCCTCTGGAGTTGGCCAGCATGGTGGCTGTTTTCCACTGTTCCACCTCTCAGGATATAGTGCATCCAACTGTGGAAGCCAAAAACCTAGAAGTCTTCCTCATTCCTTTCACTTTCACCTAGCACATCCAAACTGTCACTGGCTTCCATTCATTGTATCTCCTAAATAGCCCTTGAATGGATCCATTTCTTACCAACGCCATCACAAGTACCCTAATCCAAGGCACCATTGTTTCTAATCTGCATTACTGCAATAGTTTCCTAACTGATCTCCCATCAACTACTACTCTCCCCTTCTAGTTTATCCTCCTCAATACAGGCAGAGCAATCTTTTCTAAATGTTAATTTTATCAGCCTGAAAGCCTTAAATTTATTTACTTGAAATTAAAACTCCTTATTAACATGGCCTACATGATCTAGCCCCTCCCTACTTCTCCACTCTCATCTCACATCATGTGCCCCTCATTTTCTTAGCTCCAGGCCCATCAACCATGTTTGAATCCCTAGCATTCTTCATACTCTGGCCCAAGCAGGACTTTGCACATGCTATTTCCTCTGTCTAGAATCTGTTCCTTCCCTTGTTTAACTATTTAACTTTACCAATTTATTATTCAGATTGCAGAATAATTATCTTTTCCCCATGGAGCGTTTTTTTTTTATGTACTTCACCTGGTTAAATCCTGATATAAGCTTTTTAAATCCTGAATAAGCTTTTCCTGTATACTATACCTCTCATTTTTTTTTATACCTCTCATTATTAGTGCCTATCACAATTGCAATTTTGTATTTATTTTTCTTATTACTTGACTCATGCTTATGTTCCCACTAAAATGTAAGTTCTCTAAAGATGGGGACCATGTCGATTTTTACTCATCGTTGTATTCCCAGCACCTAGCATACTGTCTGCATCTGTTAGATGCTTTGTTAATTAATTAACTTTCAAACAGGAAGCCATTCCCTGGACCCAGGTTAAGTTTGTAGCCACAGAGGAAACTGTAACGCTGAAACAAGCAATTATGGCTGCAAGGGGGAACCAAATACTAAAGTCAGATACCAAAACACCAAATAGGAAACAGCACAGTGTCCATCTTAAGAAGTAAATCCACTCTGATAGGAGGCACCCATGCAGGTGAAGTGGCAGATCTCTGGCACCCAGAGGAAAGTAGCATCTAATACGTGACAGACACACATACTTGTCTTGTATTCAGAAACTCAGAAAGTTTTGACTTTTAGGGCCACAAAAATTGCAATCACACGGCATGATCTTCAACTTTCCTCTGCCCCTATTCCCACTCAATCCACAAACTTTCTGTATTCATACTGAACTGCATGTTCTTCATTTTACTTCACCTTGCCTTAAAAGACAAGCATCCGTTCTGTGATGGTTAGGGTTGTGTGTCAGCTTGGCTGGGCCATGATTCTCAGTAGTTTGGCAGTTACATAACAATGTAGTTTGGCAGCTATGTAATGATGTAATTTGGCAGTCATATAATAATGTAGTCATCCTCCATGATGTGTTCTGATATTATCAGCCAGTTGTAAGGTGAGTTTCCTCAGGGGTGTTGCCTACATCCAATATATATGGAAGTTCTGATAAAGCTTGCTCACTTGCTCTGGATCCTGTATCCAGCTCATCATCATCTGACCTCTGATTCTTGGAACTTGAGCCAGCAGCCTGCCATATTGCCTGCCAATCTTGGGATGTGTCAACCTCCGCAGCCTGTGGGCCAACAGCCTGCCATCTTAACCAGCCAATTTTGGATTTATTAGCCCCTGCAGCTACATGAGTCAGGAGAAGCCTCCCACCTGATGCCAGACCCATGGACTTGGGACTTGCCAGCCTCTACAACCACATGAGCCATTTCCTTGAGATACATCTTGCTCTTTCTCTCTCTCTCTCTCTGTCTCTCTCGCTATATGTATACATATACACTTCATTGGTTTTGTTTCTCTAGAGAACCCAGCCTAAGACACGTGGTACTGAGAGCAGCTCTAGAGAAACAAAACTGTAAGGATGAGTTTTCTAAATTGGTTCTCAAGTCTGGCTAGTCTTAAAGGCTTTGATGACGCTGCCTCCAGTAGTAAAAAGGGCTTTGTTTATCCATGACATGAGGTGGCAACATTAATATGCAAAATATCACCACCAATAGATCAAGTATTGGTGAGAAGCAAGGCTCTGGATAATTGCATGTTTGATACTTTTCCACAATTTTATCAGAGTGAGAAGTACAGGAAACCTGGTTGGTTGGTCCT
Organism: Elephas maximus indicus; assembly: GCF_024166365.1. Taxonomy (NCBI): domain Eukaryota; kingdom Metazoa; phylum Chordata; class Mammalia; order Proboscidea; family Elephantidae; genus Elephas; species Elephas maximus. Next base: position 19,505,457 of record NC_064842.1, on the reverse strand, counting down.
ACTTTTGCTAGACAAAGTGATGAAAGAAAGAGATGAGCTCAGGGCTTCAGAGTCACAGAAAAAGCACCTCATAAAAGTTCTCAAAGTTGCCACTTGTGCCCTGAAAGAAGGCCTTATTTCTTGTAGTAACAGAGCTGACATTGCCAAAAACCAAATCTAGTGTCTTATTGTAAGAGTGGCTAAATTAAGATGCCAACTGAATTGCCAATCTCAAAACCCAGCTAAAGTAAGGGCATTGATTGGGAAGAAATGGGATCTTGAAACTTGGGATGCGGATATATGGGCAAATAATTAGGAAACTGGGGACTCTGAGCCCTTAAATTCCATTGAATCACTGGTGCCAACAGAACCAGCCCTCTTATTCCCATCTAAAGAGATTACTCCATCTTAGTTGGCTAAGCCACCCTTCCCAGTAAAATCATTATCCACACCAATCTGATGAGATTAACCCAGCTGTGTCTGAAAAGCCTTTGTCTGATATATTGCCAGGGGTGATGTCTGAATCATCACCCGAGGCAGTGCTTGGGGCACCCATCCCCTGGGATAGATGCCTTACAAGATATTGCTAAATGTTCCCAGCAGCCATCCCCACCACCCATTTTCGCTTCTAGACCTATAACTCCCCCACGTGTCTGTCAGTTTGTCATTCTGTGGGGGCTTGTGTGTTGCTGGAAGCTATGCCACCAGTGTTCAGATACCAGCAGAGTCACCCATGGAGGACAGGTTTCAGCTGAGCTTCCAGACTAAGACAGACTAAGAAGAAGGACCTGGCAATCTATTTCTGAAAAGCATTAGCCAATGAAACCCTCATGAATAGCAGCTGAACATTGTCTGACATAGTGCTGAAAGATGAGCCCCTCAGGTTGGAAGTCACTCAAAAGATGACTGGGGAAGAGCTGCCTCCTCAAAGTAGAGTTGACCTTAATGACGTGGATGGAGTAAAGCTTTTGGGACCTTCATTTGCTGGTGTGGCACAACTCACAATGAGAAGAAACAGCTGCAACCATCCATTAATAATCAGAACCTGGAATGTATGAAGTATGAATCTAGGAAAATTGGAAATCATCAAAAATGAAATGGAATGCATAAACATCAATATCCTAGGCATTAGTGAGCTGAAATGGACTGGTACTGGCCATTTTGAATCAGACAATCATATAGTCTACTATGCTGGGAATGAAAACTTGAAGAGGAATGGTATTGCGTTCATCGTGAAAAAGAACGTTTCAAGAACTATCCTGAAGTACAACGCTGTCAGTGATAGGATAATGTCCATACACCTACAAGGAAGACCAGTTAATACGACTGTTATTCAAATTTACGCACCAACCACTAGGGCCAAAGATGAAGAAATAGAAGATTTTTATCAGCTGCTACAGTCTGAAATTTATCGAACATGCAATCAAGATGCATTGATAATTATGGTGATTGGAATGCGAAAGTTGGAAACAAAGAAGAAGGATCAGTAGTTGGAAAATATGGCCTTGGTGATAGAAACAATGCTGGAGATCGAATGATAGAATTTTGCAAGACCAACGACTTCTTCATTGCAAATACCTTCTTTCACCAACAAAAACGGCGACTATACTCATGGACCTCGCCAGATGGAACACACACAAATCAAATTTACTACATCTGTGGAAAGTGACGATGGAAAAGCTCAATATCATCAGTCAGAACAAGGCCAGGGGCCGACTGTGGAACAGACCATCAATTGCTCAGATGCAAGTTCAAGCTGAAACTGAAGAAAATCAGAGCAAGTCCACAAGAGCCAAAATATGACCTTGAATTTAGAGACCATCTGAAGAACAGATTTGATGCATTGAACACTAGTGACTGAAGACCAGACGAGTTGTGGAATGACATCAAGAACATCATCCATGAAGAAAGCAAGAGGTCACTGAAAAGACAGGAAAGAAAGAAAAGACCAAGATGGATGTCAGAGGAGACTCTGAAACTTGCTCTTGAGTGTCAAGCAGCTAAAGCAAAAGGAAGAATTGATGAAGTAAAAGAACTGAACAGAAGATTTCAAAAGGCCTCTCAAGAAGACAAAGTAAAGTATTATAATGACATGTGCAAAGAGCTGGAGATGGAAAACCAAAAGGGAAGAACATGCTCAGCATTTCTCAAGCTGAAAGAACTGAAGAAAAAATTCAAGCCTCCAGTTGCAATAGTGAAGGATTCCATGGGGAAAATATTAAATGATGAAGGAAGCATCAAAAGAAGATGGAAGGAATACAGAGTCATTATACCAAAAAGAATTAGTCGATATTCAACCATTTCAAGAGGTGGCACATGATCAGGAACCGATGGTACTGAAGGAAGAAGTCCAAGCTGCTCTGAAGGCATTGGTGAAAAACAAGGCTCCAGGAATTGGTGGAAGATCAATTGAAATGTTTCAACAAACAGATGCAGTGCTGGAGGTGCTCACTCATCTATGCCGAGAAATATGGAGTACAGCTTCCTGGCCAACTGACTGAAAGAGATCCATATTTGTGCCTGTTCCCAAGAAAGGTGTTCCAACCAAATGTGGATATTATAGAACAATATCATTAATATCACACGCAAGCAAACTTTTGCTGAAGATCATTCAAAAACGGCTGTAGCAATGTATCGACAGGGAACTGCCAGAAATTCAGGCCGGTTTCAGAAGAAGACGTAGAACCAGGGATAGCATTACTGATGTCAGATTGATCCTGGCTGAAAGCAGAGAATACCAGACGGATGTTTACTGTGTTTTATTGACTATGCAAAGGCATTCGACTGTGTGGATCATAACAAACTACGGATAACGCTGTGAAGAATGGGAATTCCAGAACACTTAATTGTGCTCATGAGGAACCTTTACATAGATCAAGAGGCAGTTGTTCGGACAGAACAAGGGGATGCTGATTGGTTTAAAGTCAGGAAAGGTGTGCGTCAGGGTTGTATTCTTTCACCATACCTATTTAACCTGTGTGCTGAGCAAATAATCCGAGAAGCTAGACTATATGAAGAAGAACGGGGCATCAAGATTGGAGGAAGACTCATGAACAGCCTGCATTATGCAGATGACACAATCTTGCTTGCTGAAAGTGAAGAGGACCTGAAGCACTTACTAATGAAGATCAAAGACCACAGCCTTCAGTATGGATTACACCTCAACATAAAGAAAACAAAAATCCTCACAACTGGACCAATAAGCAACATCATGATAAACGGAGAAAAGATTGAAGTTGTCAAGGATTTCATTTTACTTGGATCCACAATCAACACCCATGGAAGCAGCAGTCAAGAAATCAAAAGATGCATTGCACTGGGCAAATCTGCTGCAAAAGACCTCTTCAAAGTGTTGAAGAGTAAAGATGTCACCCTGAAGACTAAGGTGCGCCTGACCCAAGCCATGGTATTTTCAATCACATCATATGCATGTGAAAGCTGGACAGTGAATAAGGTAGACCGAAGAAGAGTTGACGCCTTTGAATTGTGGTGTTGGTGAAGAATATTGAATATACCATGGACTGCCAAAAGAACGAACAAATCTGTCTTGGAAGAAGTGCGGCCAGAATGCTCTTTAGAGGCAAGGATGGTGAAACTGCGTCTTCCATACTTTGGGCACGTTGTCAGGAGGGACCAGTCCCTGGAGAAGGACATCATGCTTGGCAGAGTACAGGGTCAGCGGAAAAGAGGAAGACCCTCAACAAGGTGGATTGACACAGTGGCTGCAACAATGAGCTCAAGCATAACAACGATGGTAAGGATGGCGCAGGACCGGGCAGTGTTTTGTTCTGTTGTTCATAGGGTCACTATGAGTCGGAACCGACTCCATGGCACCTAGCAATAACAACAACAACAAAGACCTATAACTAGACTTAAGTCCCAGTGAGCCCCAAAAGGTGAAGTGCAAAGTGTGACCCAGGAGGAGGTACACTGCACTCCGAAAGAATTGCTTAACTTTTCTAATATATACAAACAGAAACCTGGGGAATATGTGTGATAATGGCTATTAAGGGTATGGGAAAATGGTTCAAGAACATAATATTGAACCAGTCTGAGTTTATTGATAGGGGCCCGTTAAGCACAAGTTCTTCATTCAGTGTTTCAGCTTGAGAGGTTAGGAAGGGCTCTAATAGTTTATATGGTTGGTGGCTGAAGCATGTATTACACAGTGGCCTAAACTAAATCAAGGTGAAGTATCAGACCTGCCTTAGCACACTGTAGAAGAAGGTGCCCAAAGGCTTAGGGAAATTGGCACATTAGGGTGGATTCATCAGGTTAGACCCACAGACCTACATGTGGAGTGTCCAGAAGACACACCTTTTACCACAGTCGTGAGGAACAAATTTGTAAAAGGAAATCCTCCCCATGGGCAGAACTTCAAGCAGTGCACTGGGTTGTTCACTTTGCTTGGAAAGAGAAATGGCCAGGTATGTGACTGTATGCTGATTCATGGGCTGTGGCCAATGGTTTGGCTGGATAATCAGAGACTTGGACAGAGCATGATTGGAAAATTGGTGATGAGGAGGTATGGAGAAAAGATATGTGGAGAGACATCTCTGAATGGACCAAAGAAGTGAAGATATTTGTGTCTCATGTGAATGCTCACCAAAGGGTAAACTTGGTAGAAGATTTTAACAATCAAATGGATAGGATGATGCATTCTGTGGAAACCAGTCATCCTCTTCCCCCAGCCACTCCTGTCATTGATCAATGGGCTTATGAATAAAGTGACCATGGTGGCAGGAATGGAGCTTAGACATGGGCTCAGCAATATGGACTTACAAGCACCAAGGCCAACTTGGCTACAGCCACTGTTGAGTGCCCAATATGCCAGCACCAGAGACCAACATTACGTTTCCAATATAGCACCATTCCTCGAGGTGATCAGCCAGAAATCTAGTGACAAGTTGATTACATTGCACCACTTCCATCATAGAAAGGGCAGCATTTTGTTCTTACTAGAATAGATACTTACTTTGGATATGGATTTGCGTTCCCTGCACACAATGCTTCTGCCAAAACTACCATCCTTGGACTTACAGAATCCCTTATCTACCATGATAGTATCCCTCACAACATTGCCTTAGATCAAAGGACTCACTTCACAGCAAATGAAGTACAGCAATGGACCCATGCTCATAGAATTCACTGGTCTCTTGCCATATTCCCCATCATCCTGGCTTAATAGAATGATGGAATGACCTTTTAAAGACACAATTATGGCACCAGCTAGGTGGCAATTCTATCGGAGGCTGTATATGGTCTAAAACAGAGTCCAATATATTGTATGTTTCTTCCACAGCCAGGATTCATGGTTCCAGGAATTAAGGGGTGGAAATGGGAGTGGCATTACTATTACCCCTAGTGACCCATTCACAAAATTTTTGCTTCCTATCCCCACAACCCTATGCTCTGCAGGTCTAGAGGTCTTAGATCCAAACAGAGGAATGCTCCTACCTGGAGACACAACACAGATTCCATTGAACTGGAAGTTAAGAATGTCACATTGCTGCTTTGGGCTCCTCAAGCCTCTGGATCAATGAGCAAAGAGGGGTGTTATCATATTGACTGGTGTGATTGATCCCAATTATCAAGGGGAAATCAGATTGATATTACATATTGGAGATAAAGAATAGTATGTCTGGAATACAGGAGATCCCTCAGAGTGTCTCTTCAACTACCATGCCCTGTGATTAAAGTCAATGGAAAACTACAGCAACCCAATTCCAACATGACTACTAATGGCCCAGACCTTCAGGAATGATGGTTTGGGTCAAACCACCAAGCAAAGAACCATGACCAGCCGGGGTTCTCGCTGAGGGCAAACGGAATATGGAATGGGTGGTAGAAGAAGGTAGCTCTAAATACCAGCTACAATCATGTGACCAGTTGCAGAAACAAGGACTGTAATTGTTATAAGTATTTCTTCCTTGTATGTGTGCATCAAATATTTTTGTTGTCTTCACTTATAATATATAAGATGTAAAGGGGGCTAGTGCATTTTTGGTTTTACATATGTTACTTGTATCATGTCAGGCACAAGTATGACTTTACAATTTACTTGATTTAGAGATCATGTATGGTTTAAGGAGATAAGTACAGGCACCAAGTCAACAAGGGGTAGACTGTGATAGTTAAGGTTGTGTGTTGACTTGGTTGGGCCATAGTTCTCAGTGGTCTGGCAGTTATGTAATGATGTAGTTTGGCAGTTATGTAATGATGTGGTCATCCTCCATGATGTGATCTGATATGATCGGCTAATCAGTTGTAAAGGGAGTTTCCTGAGGGGTGTGGCCTGATCAAATATATATACGGGCATTCTGGCAAAGCTTGTTCACTTGCTCTGGATCCTGCATCTGGCTCATCATCATCTGTCCTCTAGTTCTTACAACTTGAGCCAGTGGTCTGCTGTATTGCCTGCTAATTTTGGGATTCATCAGCTTTCACAGTTGGTGAGCCAGCAGCCTGACATCTGACCTGCCAATCTTGGGATTTTTCTGCCCCTGCAGCTACATGGGTCAAAAGAAGCCTCCAGCCTGATGCCTGGCTCACAGACTTGGGACTTGCCAGGCTCTAAAACTGCATGAGCCATTTCCTGGAAATAAACCTCTCTCTCTGTCTCTTTCTCTATATGTATATGTTTCACTGGCTCTACTTCTCTGCAGAACCCAGCCTAAGACACCTCCTGTTCTTCCAGTCTTTCCTATATCCTCCCAGATCCTTCCAGGACAACCTTTTCCTTTTTCTTCTAAACTTGCAACCGTACCCTATCCACTAGAGCCTGTCCTTAGCCAGTGTATTTACTCAGTTCCTCCTCTACTGCCAAACACTCTGACTTGACCCCTAGCTTTATCCAACTCCTTTTCTTCCCCATTTTATCCAAACTTCTCAAAGGAGTGCACACTTATTGGATTTACTTTCTAATCAATGATTTACCCTTCTACACACTACAATATTGCATACACATCTCCTATGCCAGTAAATTTAGGGTCACAGTGACACCCTATATGACAAATCTAGCGGTCATTTTTCCATATGTATCTCCTTAACAATGTTTCGCTGCTGCATATGACATCCTTGATCACAGCTTCATACTTTCTAGTCTTTCAGAGCACCTCACTTCTCTAGTTCTTCTCAGATTTCTCTGGTCACTTCTTCTGGGGTATTCTATTCTTAAATTGCTAGTATTCCTCCGAATTTGGGCATCAGTTCTCTCCTAGACTGTATATCCTCTTCTGGGGCCCTTTCATCCCATTTCACTGTCTGAATGACTGACCATCTGTATCAGCTCTTAATGTGCAGTCAAAGGACAGATATCTGGGAATCCACTGAAAGTCTATGTAAAATAACTGTCTCTGCAATTCCCTGGCTGGCGACGAGGCCAGTATCTTCTATCATTCTCAAAGGAATTTATAATTGTAAAAAGATTAAGAACTAATTTATATGTTAATGATTCCCAGGTCCATAAGTCTAAACCAGATTACTCTTTTCTTTTCCACATTCCTATATTCACCTGGTTGACTCTCAGATACCTCAAATTCAATGTTAAAAAATGAATCAACCATATTCACACACACCATGAAAAAACTACCCTTTCCTCTGAATTTCGTATATTAGTGAATGGTGACACCATGCTTATGTCACCTAACCCCAAACTTGGTAGACATCCTTTATTGATTGCTTTGTATTTCTCAAACTCCACACCTGAACAACCACTAAGCTCAATCCATTTCTAACTTCTAAATATATCTTAGGTCTATCCACTTACCTCCATTTCTTCAGCCCCTGCTTTAGTTAAGACCCTGATCACAGCTCACCCAGCTTACTGCCCCAAAATCCTTATACCTGGTCTTGCTCCCCTTTTGTCTATTCTTCATACTTCAATCAGATCATCCTTCTAAAATGTAAATCTTATATCACACCTCTGCACCTCGCTCTTGCCTTTAGGGCTGAAATCCATTCTGTTTGATATAAGGTATCTTTCTCACCTGACCTTTGTCTGTCTGTCATTTCTCATCTCTAACCACTCTGCCTTATACCTGAGCTCTAGACACACTGAACCAGTTTTACTTCCAGAAAGTCTGGGAGTGACCTCTAGGTTTTCTCATGCTCCCTGCCTTTGCATATGCATCTCTCTCTGTCACTTTGGTCTCTTTCCCCACTCTCAGGCATTTTTATCTGCCCCACTCCTACCCAAATTTCCAGGGTCACCTCCCTTACTGCTCAGCTCCCATACAATTTTATGCTTCCTACTTACTCTCATTATATTTACCACACCATTTTCCTCCCTGGCCAGCCTGAGAGTAGACATGTCTTATTATTTTTTTGTTGTTGTTAAAATTTTTTGTTTTAATGGGAATTTGTTTGCAATCTTTTTTTATGTCTTGTTATTTTTTGTTCTCTATTGATACCAAAGCAGCTAGCTATTAAAAAACTGTTTGATTAAATATATTAACAACCAATGTGTAAGCAATGACTTATAATGACTTTTTTTTTTTCTTATTTCAGACCAAATGGCTACCTGGTAGCTTCTTTCCTCTTTCTCCTAATGCTACTGTTCTTCAGTATTCTAGTTTTGAGCTACTTCCAGTATATGAAGATTTATAGACAATATATTTATGAGCCACTTCACGAACCTGAAAGAAAACAAAAGAAAACGTAGGAAGACCTAAGTTGTGTTATGTATATATATATATGTAGAGGGAATGTGTGTGTATATATATATATATATATTTAATCTATTTATGCTGAGAGCATGCGTTTGACCAAGAAATACTAAGTATACACTCATAGTAAGTATCATCAAATTCAAGACCTGAAAAGTGTTCTTCAATTATCTCAAGACAGAAATATTTTTATACATAATTGTGCTATGAAATTAATCCTTAATATGTTTGCATCCCTCTTAAAGGGGCTCTATATATAGTCTTCATATGGAAGTCAAAAAAATTAATTTGGCTACTACAATTCTTGCTGAGGATAAAAGTAAGTTTTTGAAAATGTAAACTATATAAATGTCAAATATTATTATTTTTCATATGAGATGTTATATGGCTGTAGTTAATGTATGTATAAAAGACTGAATAAAAGTGTGTGGATTTAAATAATCTATAATTTTACTCCTAAACATAGTTCAGAAGTTTTCTAAGAGTAGATTCAAATCTGAATGCAACTCTGCCTATTATATTGAAAGGGAGTGGCTGATGCTCCAAGTTTTAAAATTTCATTCTGATGCTCAAAATAAGCTTCTTAATTTGTTCGGATGTTACCACAGCTTCCTAAATAATTAGTATTTGTATCAGTCAGGGGTCAGGGTTCAACCAGAGAAGCAGAACCAGTATGAGATATATATATACATATATACGCATAGAGAGAGAGAGAGAGGTTGAGATTTATTACAAAGAATGGGCCATATGTGATTGTGGAGGGTGGCTAAGCAAGTCTGAAATCCATAGGGCAGGTGGTCAGGCAGGACAGATCTCCAGTGAGATGGAACTCCCCAAGCACAGGCTGACAGTATTGTCCACAAGTAGATAATTTCTTCTTTTACAGAAATCAGGAACAAGCCAGGGCTACCTGCTATTCATCATTGTTTTGAAGTTCTGGTATTATAAGAAGAAAATAACAAATATAAATATTGGGAAAAAAAGATAAAATCCTCTTTCACTGATGAGACTATATGCCTAAAAAATCCAAAACTAGTAACGAAAATTACTAGAATTAAAGCAGAATCTGATGATTCAATACAAGACAAATATTTAAAAATCGATACATTCTCTCTATACTAGCTATACACCTGTTAACAATAGAAATAGTAAAAAATAATCCATTTATTGTACTGAAAAATTATATAGAGTTAAATTTAACATGAAAAGGGTATGACCTACTTTAAAATCTTTATTGAAGGAGATGAAATAAGACATAAAGCTTGGTAGAAAAAAAAGAAAACCTACTCACCTGGACATCCCACAGGATACTACACTGACTCATTATATCAGCGATATCTTCCTGATTAGACAGAAGGAGCCAGAGGTGGCTAATATGTTGGAGGCATGCACTCTAGAGGGTGGGATATAAAAGATACAAAGATTCAGGAACAAGGCATTTCAGTGAAGCTTTTAGGGTCTAGTGGTCAGAGGCATGCTGGGATATCTCCTCCAAACTAAAAGACATTCCTAAATTTTGTATCCCCTGTCACAAAGAAGGAAGCAAACTATCTTGTAGGCCTTTCTGGGTTCTAGAGGCAACATATTCCATACCTAGGAATATTGCTATCGCCAAAATCCTGGGTAACATGGAATGCTACTAGTTTTGAATACGGCCCAGAGAAGGAAAGGGCTCAGCCATGGTCCAAGTTATGGGGCAATCAACCCTGCCATTTGCACCATATAATCCAGTAGACCTTATGGGGTTGGAGGTATCAAATGTAGTATGGAGCTATGGCAAGCACCAGTGGGAGAATCACAATGAAGATTACTGGGATTCTGGCGTAAGGCCATTCCATCCAAGGCAGAGAATTACACACCTTTTGGGAAACAGTTCTTGGTGTGTCATTGGGCACTGGTAGAGACAGAACACTTGATAACAGGCCAAGTAACCATGCATCCAGAACTTCTCACTATGAACTGGGTTCTGTTGGACCTGCCAAGTCATAAAATTGAATAGGTTCAGCAGCAGTCCATCCTAAGATGAAAATGGTACATTCAAGATTGAGCCCAAACCAAAAAACCAAACCCATTGCTGTCAAGTTGATTCCGAGTCATAGCAACCCTATAACACAGAGTAGAACTGCCACATAGGGTTTCCAACGAGCAGCTGGTGGATTCGAACTGCTGACCTTTTGGTTAGCAACCATGCTCTTAACCACTACACCACCAGGGACTGAGCCCAAGTACTACCAAATGGCATGAGTAAGTTGCAGGAGGAAGTAGTCCTGACCCATGTCATCAGAGCTGCACCAGTGTCCCTCCTCAGCTTATAGTTGTGGCCCTATTGGGGTATGTATGGGGTGACCCATGCCATGAGCTGAAGGAGGAGGAAAGAGCCCAAGCTTGGTTTTTAAATAGTCAGCTCAGTAAGTGGGTACAAACTGACAATGAATGGTTGTTCATTAAAATGTCATTCTAAGGTGGTCCTGAAAGACATTGGAGAAGGGAAATCTTCCAATGGGTAAATCTGTGAACAGTGCATCTTGGTCATCTACTTTGTGTAGAAAGAAGTAGCCTGAAGTGAAAATACATACAGATTCCTAGGCATTGCCCAATGGCCTGGCCATCTGGTCAGGACTGGATAGAAAAGAACTGAAAAGACATGGCAGTCTAGGTTAGAGGCATGTGGATGGATATATGGATGTGTACACCCTAGAGGATGCAAATGGTTAACACACTGGGTTGCTAATTGAAAGGTTGGATGTTCAAGTCCACCCAGAGGTACCTTGGAAGAAAGGTCTGGTGATTTACTTCTAAAAAAAGATCAGCCATTGAAAACCCTGTGGAGCATAGTTCTACTCTGACACACATGGGTCAGAATAGGACTCAACAGCAAATGGTTACACTAAGTGTGAAAATATTTGTAGCACACATTAACATCCAGCAAAAAAGCATCCACCACAGAACTAAGTAGATACTGAACAATCCAGTAGACAACATGACTCGGCCAGTTGATGGTAGTCAGCCCTCATCATCATTCACCCAGAAGTGATCTGAAGGGCATATGAACAGAGTAGCCTCTGTGGCAGAACAAAAGGCACAGAATGCCTCCTTGCAATCACACCTTTGTATAACTTCCTCCTCCATTGCTGCAGGCTTGGTCTGTGTTGACAATAGGATACAGCAGAAGTGATGTATGTCATGTCCAAGGCTAGGTTATAAGATACTGTGGCTTCTTTCCTGCTCAAGGTCTCACTCTCTTTTGGATCACTTACTTGGGGAAAGCAGCTACCATGTCATGAACAGCCCTACAGAGGGGCCCACATGGCAACAAGCCAAAGCTTCCTGCTAATAGCTACATGAGTGAAATTGGAAGCAGATTTGCCAGTCCCAGTCAAGCTTTCAGATGACTACAACCCCATGAGAGACCCTGAGCCAGAACCACCCACCTAAGCTGCTTCTAGATTCCTGACCCTCAGAAGCTATCTGAAATAGTATTTGTTATTTTAAGCTGCTATGTTTTGGGGTAATTTGGTAACTAAAGACTCAGCAACAAATAAGACAGACTCAGTTCATCTCTACAACACAAGTCAGTTAGCAATAAGCTTTAAAGTTTACTTTCCTTTATAGTGGTGTGGACACTTATGTCTCTCTCTAGGTTGGCTAAGAAATTGTGACTGACTGTGAGAGGTTTTATCAAAGCTACCTTCTCTCAAATCTGCCTTTCTATGCCTTGTTTTGTATTGCTGGGGCTAAGACTCTGCAAACCACCTGGCTCTCCCTGTTAGATTCCTCTAGTAAGAGGTAGCAGAGGGAGACTGAAAGGCAAGAGAAAGAAGGGACTTCTGTTTTCTACCTTTCATGTCAGTTTGAATTTAGCAATGTTTCTTCATCCCAGCAGCAAGCAGTTGACTGCAGTACCAGCAGTTGATTTTTCATTTGCAGTTTTAAAAATGTCCAGGACCCGAGGGAGGGTAGAGAGGGTCAGAAGCTGGCTGAATGGACATGAAAAGAAATAGAGGATGGAAGGAGTGTGCTGTCTCATTAGGGGGAGAGCAATTAGGAGTATACAGCAAGGTGTTTATAAATTTTTGTATGACAGTCCGACTTGATTTGTAAACTTTCACTTAAAGCACAATAAAAAAAAAAAAAAAAAAAGTCCAGGACCGGCCTCATTGTGTCCATCAACTCCTTAGAGCGTTGAATCCCAGCCCAACAGGGCTCTCCTCCAAGCTTCAAAAATGTTTCAGTTCTAAACTCTTTGTTCCCCCAGCCATAGGGGTGGTAGCTACTTTTCTGATACCTTAGTGTTTTCTCTTTGTTGTTCTTTAAGTCTCCAGTAACCTATCAACAATTCTTTGCATTAAATTCTTTTTTAATATAAGTGAGTGGTTTCTGTCTCCTGATTACTCTGATAACTACTCTTAGCTACCTAGTGCTCCTGTAACAAAAAATACCACAAGAGGGTGGCTTTGGAGACTAGAAACTTTCTGTCTGACTTTCCGGAGGCCAAGAGTCCAAATCAGGATCTCTTTGTGCGGAACTCACTCCTAGCTTCTGGTATCTGCTGGCAGTCCTTGGCGTTCCTTTACTTGTAGGTGAGTCCTCACATGGCCTCTGTTTCCCCAGTGTATGTCCCTGTCTCTTCTGCAATTTTTGTTAGACACTTTTGAATGATTAGGTTTAGGATCCAGCCTACTCTGGTATGACCTCTTTTATGAACTGAATTATATCCCCCCAAAACATGTGTTGTAAATCCTAACCTCTGTACCTGTGGTTATAATCCCATTTAGGAATGGATTTTCTTTGTTATGTTAATGAACCAGTATTAGTGTAGGGTGTGTCTTAAATCAACCTCTTTTAAGATATAAAACAGCAGATTAAGCAAGCAATCACAAACAGAAGGGAAGATACATGCCACATGATCACCAAGGAACCAAGGAATAGAAGATGAAAAGAGACAAGGGCCTTCCCCCAAAGCAAAGAGAAAGAAATTTCCCCTAGAGCTGGCACATGGAATTTGGACTTCTAGCCTCCTAAACTGTGAGTAAATAAATTTGTTAAAGCCACTCACATGTGGTATTTCTGTTCCAGGAGCACTAGATAACTAAAAAAACCTCATTAACACAACCAAAGAAAACTTTCCAACAGGGATGTATTTATGGGTACAAGGGTTAGGATTTTCCACATTTCTTTTTGGGAGACACAATTCAGTTCATAACATACACATAAATATCCCTATTATGCTCTACTGTTTGTCTCCATAGCACGTAACCCAATTTACATTATAAATTTATGAATGAATATATATATACATATATATATATTTTCTGTCTTCCTTCCACTAGGATTTCAAGCAGCAATCATGTCTGTTTTATCACAGATGTACGAGTGATACACGGTGGCTGACACAAAAAAGGTAACTCATTTAATACTTGTTCAATGACTGAATGAATGATACATAATTTCAGTTACTGGTGGATCAATACTTGAATTGGATAGTAATACAAGTCATTCCATCATCAGATGATGTATTTCATTTTGTATTGTTTTTTGTACCTGATGAATTTGAAGTGACCATGGGACATTCTATGTGGGAGACAGAATAATAGGCCCCAACCCCCATCCCAGAGAAGTCCAGGTCCTTATCCTCAGAACCCACGGATATGTTACTTTATGTGGCAAAAAAGGACTCCGTAGATGTGATTAAGGATTTTGAGACACAGAGGTTATCCTGGACTTTCCAAGTGGGCCCAGTGTAATCATAAGGGCCCTTATAAGTGAAAGGGGGGAAGAGTCAGAGGAAGTGAGATGAGAGAAGCGGAGGTCAGAGTGATGTGGCCACAAGCAAAGGAATGAGGGCAGACTTGAGAAACTGGAGAAAGCAAGGAAGAGGATTCTCCCCTAGAGCTTCCAGAAGGAGCACAGCCCTTGATTTTAGCCCAGTGAAACCATTTTGGACTTCTGACCTCTAGAGCTGTAAGATAAGAAATCTGTGCTGTTTTAAGCCCTGAGTTTGTGACAATTCGTCATAGCAGCAATAGGAAACTAATACCTACATCCTGGTTGCAGATTTTACAGGCCTAGCACCCAGGAGAGAGAGAGGAGTTGGAGACTTGGGAATCTTCAGCATCCATGTGATTGTTACAGCTGTGAGTAGATGAAATTATAGAGGACAACGGGAGAGCGTGTAGAGTAAGAGGCAAATTGAGCCCTCGGAGTAGTGCAGCCAGGACTAAATGAATTGTTTATGGAGTGTGCCTTTTCCCAACACGCATAATTTGTTTAAGGAGTCCTTGGGTGGTGCAGTTAGGCATGTCTCAGAACAAAGGCCTGGCAATCTGCTTCCGAAGGTCACAGACAGGAAAATCCTATGAAGCACAGTTCTACTCTGCAGCACATGGGGTCGCCATGAGTCAGAATCGGCTTTGACAGCAACTGGTTTGGTTTTGGTTTGGCAATTTGTTCAATTAGGTTAGGTGGGGAAGAATCCCCCATGGAGAAGGGAAGCAAAGCAGCCAAACACCCCAAAAACAAATTTTAGAACTCTGTCCACAACCTGAGGACAGTAAAGTAACAATGACTCACATAGCATTTCCTGTCACTCAACACTGCCTGGCAATTCAAACAATTTTCCCTAGTATGTTTATTTTTCCTCTTTTATACCTTCTTCTCTCTCCTTAAACTCCCTAAAACCCTCCCCTCACCTCCTACCCTCCAATGATGATCTTGCTCATAATCCATTGGGAAAATCAAAGCAAATCAGAAAAGAACACCTTCATTCCCCCCAGCCCAAAATGTCTAACCTGCCTGCATGTGTATCCATTACTTCTATCTCCCATTCCATCACTATGGATGAAGTGACTTTCCGAATAAAGGCCAATCCCTCCACTAGTGCACGGATCCCTTTCCCTTTTTTCTTTGCCCTTGCAATTCTCTCTCTCCTACACCATTAATTTATCTCTCTTCACATACAGAATCTTCTATCTTTAATATGTCCTCCACTGACCACATAGCCCTATCCAGCTATTGCCCCAAGCTGCCTATAAACCCATTGCCACTGAGTTGATTTCGACTCATAGCAACGCTATAGCACAGAGTAGAACTGCCTCTTAGGGTTTCCAAGGAGCGGCTGGTGGATCTGAACTGTTGACCTTTCGGTTAGCAGCCGAACTTTTACACTATGCCACCAGGGCTTACAAGTTGCCTATAGCTGTCTCTATTTCCTCACCTTACATTTGCTCCTCAAACCATTCCAACTCTTCTTTCAATCTCAGTCCTCCCAAGACCACTCACAGCAACGCTACCAATAACCTCCATGTTGTTGAATCCAATAGTCTTGTGGCCTCTGTGTTACCATGGTCTGTCTTGTTTTCCTCCCGTCTCAATGTTTCCTCTTCCTCCTCTACTTGACTTCTAAATGGTGAAGGGTCCCAGAGCTTTGTCCTAGGCCTTCTTTTTTTAGCTGCATATTTTCTTAGAAAATCCAGCCAGTCTTAAGGCTTTAAATAACGGCTACAACTCCAGTTTGTTTATTCAAATGCCTAGTTGATATCTCATGGGTCTAAAAGGTTATGACCAAAACATAACTCTTGATTTCCTCCTTTCCAATCTGCTTTCCCTGCAATGGTACACATCCTATAAATGTGCACTGCCATCCACTCAGCTGGCCAAGTCAAAAATCTGGTAATTATCCTTTGAATCCTCTCTACCTAACAAACTCAACATTCAACTCATTAGCAAGTCCTGTGGACTCTATCTCCAGAATATTCCATATCTAATTTTCTCAGTTTCAACGGCTACCACCAACGTCCAAGTCACCTTCTGGCATGCACTTCTAGAACAGCTTCCTAACTGATCGAATCAATTAGCTTTTGCCACATAACCACCTCCAAAACTTTGTGGTTTCAAACGTTATTTTTCACATTCTGTTGGTTGATATAGGGTCGCTATGAGTTGGAATCGACTAGACAGCACTGGGGTTTGGTTTCTGGGTTGGTTGGTTGGGCAGTTCTGCTCAGGGCTAGCTTGGCTAGGATGGTCTAAGAAGGCCTCACTCACATGCATGGCAGCTGGTTGGATGTTAGCTGGGGTGCAGGTGATGACATGACCATGTGTTCCTCATCATCCATCCAGCAGGGTAACTCAAACTCATTCAAGTGGTGGTGGCCCAGGATGCCCAAGATCAGCAAGAGGGCAAATCCCAACTCAAAAGTGCTTTTCAAGCCTCTGCTTGCATCATGTTTGTTAATGTCCCATTGGCCAAAGCAAGTCACAAGGCTAGCAGAGAGCTGGGGGAGGGAATGAGGCACTAGGAACAGTGTGGATAATTCCGGAGGACTGGAACAATTTGTAGCTATTTTTAAAATCTACCACACTGATGGAAACCCTGGTGGCATAGTGGTTAAGTGCTACAGCTGCTAACCAGAAAGGTCAGTAGTTCAAACCCACCAGGCACTCCTTGGAAACGCTATGGGGCAGTTCTACTCTGTCCTACAGGGTCACTATGAGTCGGAATCGACCTGACGGCAGTGGGTTTTTTTGGGTTTTTACCACACTGATCTTCCTATTTCCACCTTGGCCCCTCTAAACTCCATTTTCCACACAATAACAAGCGTAATCTTTTAAACACACATGTAAAACCATTTTACTCCCTGACCCAAACCCTCTTATGCCTTCACTTAATATCCAAACCCTATCATGACTTTGGAAACCCTGGCGGCATAGTGATTAAGAGCTACGGCTGCTGACCAAAAGGTCGGCAGTTGGAATCCACCAGGCTTTCCTTAGAAACCCTACAGGACAGTTCTATTCTTTCCTGTAGCCTTGCTATGAGTTGGAATCAACTTGATGGCAATGGGTTTGGTTTTTTGGTTTATCATGACTTTAAAAACTTTACATGGCCTGGCTTCTGCCTGTATGCCCAACTCATTTAATTTCACCTCCCACTTGCTCATTAGCGAGCCCTGGTGGCCTAGTGGTTAACAGCTACAGCTGTTACCAATAGGTTGGCAGTGCAAATTCTTGGAAACTGCTCCTTGGAAACTCTATGGTGCGGTTCTACCTTGTACTATATGGTCACTATAAGTCTGAATGGACTCAACAGCAACAGGTTTGGTTTGGTGGTTTTGGTCATCAGAGACCTTCCCAGTGCTGCCAATCTAAAATTACTCTCAATCATTTCACCCGATTTTAATTCTCTGCAAAGCACATATAGCTGATATTTTGTTACCACTCCTGTTTATCACTGAATTCTCAGGGCCTAAAACACTGCCTGGCATATGATAGGCACATAACAAAATATTTGCTGGATGAATGCAAAAGCACCTACTATGTTCTAAGGTTATTCTCATCTGTGAGCGAGTGCTGTACTCTCTAAGCAGGATTAAAAAAAAAGTGGCTGTCAAATTGATTCTGACTCATAGCGATATTATAGCACAGAGAACTGCTCCACAGGGTTTCCAAGGAGCAGCTGGTGGATCGGAACTGCGGATGTTTTTGGTTAGCAGCCAAGCTCTTAACCACTGTGCCACCAGGGCCCCACTCAGCAGGATAGGTTCCTAAAAAAAAAAAAAAATGTAAAATTCCATACTGTATTAACAAGATGAGTCTTACACCCCATCTTCCCACCTGTAACCATCCTTCCTCTAATTCCCCATCTTCCCCTTGAAAAAGTCAGTGAGGATGAGAATTAGAAATTTTAGGGTCGTCACTATGCCACATTTCGTTGGCTTCAGCGGGCTCAACACTACATAAACGGTAATAGCAACAGCGAGGTCGGAGGGAAGGTTTCACCGCCAGCCAAGGGCGGGCTGCAAGCGATCCAGCGGCAGGTCCAAAGCACTGCATTCTGGGAGGTGGAGTCTGCCAGAGAGGCCTTGTCCGGCAGGATCGAAAATGCAGTGACGAAGGACCCTAGTTGTTGAGACCCGCCTCCGCGCTTCAAGCAGCGAGCGGGGGGAATCCGCACTGCAAGCTAGGACGTGTAGACTTTCTGGGACCCTGCTCCTCCAGGGTAGAGACGTGACGAGACTGCCGCCATTTTAGGTCCTGAGGCGCGGCGACCGAGCACCAGAGCGCAGGCGGGCTCAGCCCGGCGAGGGGCTGGCCCCGCCCCCCGGGCGCCTGGTCCCCGCCCCTCACTCAGGCCCCGCCTTTCCCCACGTGTCTGCTGCCTAGGGGAGGTGCCTGAGCCAGAGCGGGCCGCCACCGGTCCGGCTCCGTCCACGCTTAGGGTCCTGTTGGCGGCCCCCCGGAGCGGCCCGGCTGCCCGATGCCTCTGCTTCGGCCGCCGCGGGCCGGGCTGTGCGCTTAGTGCCGGCCTCAGGCCCCCTGAGGCGCCGGCGGGGCTGGGAGCGGCCTCCGGCCCCGCGGAGACGGAGCTTGAGGACGAGGCGGCGGCCGCGGGGAGGAGGATGGGGGCTAACCAGTTAGTGGTGCTCAACGTGTACGACATGGTGAGTGCAGCCCCCTGGCGGCTTCCGGCCCAGCCGGCATCCTCTCGCGAGTCGGACTCGGACCCCGGCCCCTAGCGCTCCCTGCCTGGCGTCCCCGCCTCCAGCTCAGTTCACTGCGCGTGGGGGGAGGGGACGTATTATTATTATTCTTTAATCCTCGCACCGGTCGACGCGCCTCTTGTGCTGCCCAGTCAGCCCGAGGGCTTTGACCGAGGCTCCGGTCGGGCTGAACCTCTCCGACGCCCTCAGCTTGGCCCGGACCCTGGCCCTGGGCCCGACCCCTTGGCGGACGAGCAGTGCCCTTTGGGCAAAGCTTCCGTCGCCCTCCCCACCCCCACTACCTGGACCCGGAGCTGCGCCACGACCCCCGGCCCGGACCGCCTGCCCTCCCTGCTGCTCTGTTTCTGCTGAACCGCTCATCTCTTTTCATGCCCAAGTCTTCCAAAACTCCCAAGCCCCCGAAGTCCAGAAAGTCAAAGCTGCCTGTGCCTGTTCCAGAATCTCTTCAAAGGTGAACAGGAGTCTGCACTCTCTTGCCTGCAAGGCAACCTCTTTAAAATGAATGAAGCTAAAATTTATCAAGAAAACAGATTATGGTGGTGCTTCTTTGCTAGATTCTGAAGACCACTTCCAGGTGATGCAACAGGTAGATGACGTGACAGTAGGAGAGGGAAGGGAAGAACTTGTCCATTATGTCACCTAAGTTACCAGTGTCGCACGCCCACGCAGGGAGCCTTGTCTTTGCAATTGAAATACCTCAAGAAAAAGCACCGGTAGGGCATTAGCGCTGCAGTTAGGTGCGTGCTTGGGTTTCTTTGCTTTGGGCTGAGTGGTTTTTGTTTTGTAAAGGGTTACAACTCCCAACGATGTTTAAAATGTCTTGTTAGTGGCTTGACAAACGAAAAATTATCCATCATTATTTTTGTTGGCTTAAAGATGCCGAAACACTACGGGTTAGGTTCCTTGGTTCTCATTGATGTATCTGCAGTGTATTAAATGCTCCCAAAGTAAACTTTTAATTCCCTCGCATTGTTTATAATTAATGTCTAAATTTACAGTCTTGAGTAGAAAGGGATTCCCCGTGCCGTACCTGGGAATTCTGTCAGGAGTGCTAGGGCCTTCCTGAGATGAGATGAGGCCTCATTTGAGTTGATGCGAGTGTGAAGGTGAAAGGAGGTGAATTAACATACTGAGGAAAGTGAAGCACGATTATAGAGAAGAATCCGATACTAGAGATCCTAGAAAAGCGTGACACTTCGTAAGGTCTTTGGTATATGTCACTGGTTAAGAAATAGTTCTTTCTCTAGATTGAAACTTTTTGCGTTCAAGTGTTTTTATTGCCCTTATACAATTTCTCTGCCTTCCCCCACCTCCTAGAGTGATCTGAATATGCTTGCTTTTTTATTCATGAGGCCTATTACAAACCATCTCTCAGGAGAGCGAAGTATGCCTTTTCTTCTAGATTATTAAACCCATGTATAAATTAGGAGTATGCAGTGGCCAGAGGCCACAGATTCAGGGCCTAAAAGAAATCTGAGGATAGGGGAAGAAAGAAGCTTTTTTTTTTTAAGAAAAAAAAAAAAAAAAAACCCTGAAAATACACTCTTTGGCATAAGATATTCTATAAGTCAGGAAAATCATTGCTAATTATAAACGTCGGAAAGGCTAGCAATGATACTCAAACCAGTATATTTTAAAGGGAGGAGTGTTCTGAAATGTGTTAAGAATATTAATCTGTTATCAAAGATATTCTCACATCACTTTGGTAAAGTAGGTACTTAGAAAGCAGGCAGGGAAAAGCCCTGCCCAGAGAACTGGAAGTAGGATCTAGAATTTCTAGATCACAATCCGTTTCATTATCTTCTCTACTGAGTGATTCCCACTTTTATTTCTTATATATTGCTTTTTCCTATTAAAGGAGGAGAAGGAACATATATGAATGTTAATCAGAATGGTGAATAGCAGAATTTTTAGACTTCTAATAAACTTGCCCTTGTACATTCTGTCGAGTGTTTTCAGCCTGTGTTTTATGTCATTATTTCCGGAACCTAAAATTATTTGCTTAATTTTGATTCTGCATGAGCCACAAATATGAGTTAGTTATCCTTTCTTCTTTAAGTAATTGAGAATATGGGGTGGGAGGTAAAAAATAGTAATGATAACTCAAGACAAAATAGAATGATTTTGATAGGAGCAGAAAAGGGTGCAAAGAAGGCTCCTTACATGTGGCTGTGGGATCCGGAAATGCTGGAAAAGATACCAGGTGTGATACTTGAAGAACTAGTAAGATCTCCAGGGGCAGAGAACAAAGAGCATGAGCAAAATGGCAGGCCTAGGAGAGCAGAGGGTGGTTTTGGAAAATAACAGCTGGTCCAGTGTAACTAGATAAATGAAAGGAAACAAAATTGAAAGTTTGATTAGAACTTTATTATGTGGGAGCTTGAGTGGCGCAGTGGTTAAGAGTTCAAACTCTAACCAAAAGGTTGACAGTTCAAATCTACCAGCTGCTTTTTGGAAACCCTGTGGGCAGTTCTACTACAGGGTTTGTTTTGAGTGGTGAACAGGGGGTGGGGGTGGGGAGGCTCTGTGGGCCTGGGAGAGCTATTTAAAGTTTCTGTGGAGGGGACCAGTGTGATCAGAGTTATGTTTTAGAATTAAGACCAGGGGTTTAAAGTACAAATTTTTCTTCATTATAACCATTTTTCTCAAGTCAGTTTTTGTTTTTGAAACATTTTTGCTTGGTGCCAAGAGTAAATTCCTTTTATCTTTGGTAGTATTTTTATTCTTCATAGATGCCTTTGATGAGGATTGCTGTGATCTGTGCAGGTGTACGTGAGCCATCTAGTCCAAACCTCATAAACATGAAAATCAACCTTTGGTTTGAGGTTATAATCACTATTTATAGGGGACCTTTGCCATGTGTCCTTGTGCCTCTTTTCCTGTCACAGTTACTTGCTCCAGATGCTTTTTCCTATTCACTAGGTTGGGTGCTGCTAGTCCTTCTATTCTTCCATAACTGCCACTTATATGAAAGTAATTATATTGGGGTCACCTGTATTAATTTCCTTCTCATGGAGGAATAATATGATTCTCAAAAGATTACTCAGTCATGTATACTCATTGCTGTGGAGTTGATTCTGACTGATAGTGACTTTATAGGACAGAGTAGAACTGTCCCATAGAGTTTCCAAGGCTGTAATCTTTACAGAAGCAGACTTCAACATCTTATTCCCAAGGAGTGGCTGGTGGGTTCAGACTACCCTCCTTTCTTTTAGCAGTTGAGCATTTAACCACTGAGCAACCAGGTCTCCTTAATCATGTGTGTTGTCGTTGTTAGATGCCATAGAGTCCATTCCAACTCATAGAGACCTTGTGTACAACAGAAAAAACACTGCCCAGTCCTGCGCCATCATCATGATGGTTACCGTGTTTGAGTCCATTGTTACAGCCCCTTTGTCAGTTCATCTCATTGAGGTCTTCCTCTTTCACTGACCCTGTACTAAACATGATGTCCTTCTCCATGGACTGGTCCCTCCTAATAACATGTCCAAAGTTCGTGAGATGAAGTCTTGTCATCCTCACCTCTGAGGAGCATTCTGGCTGTACCACTTCCAAGACAGATTTTTTTCATTCTTCTGGCATTGCGTGGTATATTCAGTATTCTTTGTTAACACCGTAATTCAAAGGCATCAGTCCTTCTTCGGTCTTCCTTACTCATTGTCCAGCTTTCGCGTGCATATGAGGCGATTGAAACACCGTGGCTTGGGTCAGGTGCACCGTAGTCCTCAAAGTGATACCTGCTTTTTAACACTTTAAAGAGGTCTTTTGCAGCAGATTTGCCCGATGCAATACATCCTTTGATTTCTTGACTGCCGCTTCCATGGGTGTTGACAGTGGATCCAAGTAAAATGAAATTCTTGGTTACTTCAGTGGTTTCTCCATGATGTTTTCTTATCATGATGTTGCTTATTGGTCCAGTTGTGAGGATTTTTGTTTTCTTTATGTTGAGGTCAGTCCATACTGAAGACTGTGGTCTTTGATCTTCCTCAGTAAGTGCTTCAAGTCCTCCTCACTTTCAGCAAGCAAGGTTGTGTCTTCTGCATATCACAGATTGTTAATAAGCCTTCCTGCAGTCCTGATACCACATTCTTCATATAGTGCAGCTTCTTGAATTTACCCAGCATACAGCTTGAATAAGTATGTTGAAAGGATACAACCCTGGCGCACACCTTTGCTGATTTAATCCATGCAGTATCCCATTGTTCTGTTTGAATGGCTGCCTCTTGGTCTGTGTACAGGTTCGGCATGAGCACGGTGAAGTTTTCTGGAATTCTTATTCTTCCCAGTGGTATCCATAATTTGTTATGATCCACACATTTGAATGCCTTTGCTTAGTCAATAAAACACAGGTAAACATCTTTCCGATATGCTCTGCTTTTAGCCAAGATCCATCTGATGTCAGCAGTGATATCCCTCGTTCCAAGTCGTCTTCTGAATCTGGCTTGAATTTCCAGCAGTTCCCTGTCGAGATACTGCTGCCACCATTTTTGAATGATCTTCAGCCTGTGGTATCATTGATATTGTTCGATAATTTCCCCATTCTGTTGGATTGCCTTTCTTTGGAATGGGCACAAATATGGATCTCTTCCAGTTGGTTGGCCACATGGCTGTCTTCCAGATTTCTTGGCATAGATGAGTGAGAGCTTCCAGCGCTTCATCCATGTGTTGAAACATCTCAGTTGTTACTCTTTCAGTTCCTGGAGGCTTGTTTCTCACCAGTGCCTTCAGTGAAGCTTGGACCTCTTCCTTCAGTATCATCGATTCTTCATCATGTGCTACTTCCTGAAATGGTTGAATGTCAACCACCTCTTTTCGGTACAGTGACTCTGTATTTCTGCATCTTTTGATGCTGCGTGCATCGTTCAGTATTTTCCTTGTAGAATCCTTCAGTATTGCAACTCGAGGCTTCAATTTTTTCTTCAGTTCTTTCAGCTTGACAAATGCCGCACCTGTTCTTTCTTTTTGGTTTTCTAACTCCAGGTCGTTGGGCATGTCATTTTAGTACTTTACTTTGTCTTCTTGAGTTGCCCTTTGAAATCTTCTGTTCAGCTGTTTTACTTCATCATTTCTTCCATTCACTTTAGCTACTCTGCATTCAAGAACAAGTTTCCGAGTCTCTCTTGACATCTATTTTGTTCTTTTTTTCCTGTCTTTTTAATGACCTCTTGCATTCTTTATGTACGATATCCTTGATATCATCCCACAACTCATCTGGTCTTCGGTCATTAGTGTTTAGTGCATCAAATCTATTCTTAAGATGGCCTCTAAGTTTAGCTGGGATATACTGAAAGTTGTACTTTGGCTTTCATGGACTTGTTTTAATTTTCTTCAGCTTCAATTTGAACTTGCATATGAACAATTGGTGGTCTGTTCTGCAGTCGGCTCCTGGCCTTATTCTGACGGATGGTGTTGAGCTGCTCCATTGTCTCTTTCCACAGATGTAGTCAATTTGATTCCTGTGTATTTCGTCTGGTGAGGTCCATGTGTACGGTCACCGTTTATGTTGTTCAAAAAAGGTATTTCCAGTGAATAGACATTGGTCTTGCAAAATTCAGTCACAAAATCTCCAGCGTCATTTCTTTTACCAAGACCATGTTTTCTAACTGCTGATCCTTCTTCTTTGTTTCCAACTTCTGCATTCCAGTTACCAGTAATTATCAGTGTATCTTGATTGTATGTTTGATCAGTTTCAGACTGCAGAAGCTTTATCTTTGGCCTTAGTGGTCAGTGCGTATATTTGGATATAGTCATGTTAGCTTCCATGAGGGCGTACGGATATTATATTACCACTGATAGCATTGTACTTAAGGATATATCTTAAAATTTTCTTTTTGACTGTGAACACTACTCTGTTCCTCTACAGTCGTCATTCCTGGAGTAGTTGACCATACGATTGTCTGATTCAAAATGGCTGATACCAATCTATTTCAGCTCTGTAATGCCTGGGACATCTATCTTCAAGCATTCCATTGATTATATATAGTGTTGCTGAATTATTGCTTGCTGCCTTCTCAGTGGTTATGTTGCTCTGTACTTTGGGGTAATCTACCACCAATAAAACACGCCCTGGAGTTATTTTCTGAGTCTTTGGAATGAGGTTATTCACATATTCCTGGTTTACTGGCATGTATATAGCAAAGCAGGTGACTCAGATTCATTTCAGTTACTAGGACAGATCTCTCATGTAGTCACTTTAGCACAAGTCTGATTTAAAAGTCTTCATTTTTCATAGGTCCAGATTTTGTAATTTTTATATTAGCTTGGCTACTGACTAATTTTTATAAAGTAAAAGTATGCAGTATTGTGAACGTACATTCTAGAAACAAAATTTTTGCTATTCTTAAGTAGTATCTGTACATCTTAGAGTCTTAGTAGTAAAGAAACTTTCTAAGACTCTTCAGATAAAGGAATTTTTTTTTGTCTGGACTCCATTCTCTTGACCCTCCTATGTCCATTAGGGAGCCCTTGTGGCACAGTGGTTCAGAACTTGGCTGCTAACCAAAGGTCAGCAGTTCATATTGCTTCTTGGAAATCCTATGGGGCAGTTCTACCCTGTCCTGTAGGGTTGCTATGCGTTGAAATTGACTCGATGGCAATGGGTTTGGGAACAGGTTTTATGTTCATTAGGGAGCCCTGGTGGTGCACTGGTTAAGATCTTGGCTGCTAACCAAAAGGTCTGCAGTTCAAATCCACCAGCCGCTTCTCGAAATTACTGTGGGGCAGCTCTACTCTGTTCTGTAGGGTCAGTATGAGTCTGAATCGACTTGACAGCAACAGGTTTTTGTTTTTTTTTTAATGCCCGTTAGACTTTTCCAGGAGTGTGAGATTGCACAGGAATAGTAAGCTCTGACTTCCCATCTGTAGATCTTATTTAGACTTTTTTACTGAGTTCTAGGCTCATACACTGGGTAGACTAATACATATAATGTACCTCTTCACCTGCATGACTGCGTAATATCTCCAGATCAACAGGCCCAGGAACAAATGTTCCTCCTCGCCCTACTTCACCACCTTCAACCACCAACAAACAAACAAAACACCTCTTTTGTTGTAATTCTGTGTTGGTAACTGGCACCTTCTTCTTCGTTTCCCAAGCCAGAAACTTGGGAGTAAGCCTACCTAAACTCCTCTTTACAGTCAGCCACAGCCCCCCCTACTTGTTTTAGTTTGGTTGATTCTGTCTGAAAGTAACAGAGCTTGACAATAAGTGGTTAAACTGGGAGGATACTTACCTTGAGTCCAAAGATAGTCCCTGGGTGGGTTCAGCAGCTTAACCGTGACATCAAGGACCAAGACTTGCCATCCCACTCTGCCATCCTCAGCATGCTGGCTTTTGTCCTTGATGTGTCCCCTCATAGTTGTAAAATAGCTGCCATAGCTCCAAACAAAGTATCCTCATTTAGCAGGATATGAGGGAAGAAAGAAAAATAAAAAGCTTTCCCAGAGCCAGCCTCCCTCCCCCACAAGGCATTGTCCATAGGTCACATGTGACTGATGGCGCTGAAGAAGTGAGTATCTGTCTTTTCTACCCTTTATGTGAGCTATGGGTAAGAAAGACAGGGAGTTGGGAATGGCAGTTAGTTGGGAACCTGTGATGTCTCTCATGTAGTTTGCTTTCTGAATATCCTTTAAATTGGTTCCTTTATCCCCATCTCTATTGTTGCTTCTTAAGTTTGGGTTCTCATTATGTTTATTTGTTGTAATCGCTTCCTGACTAGTTTTAGTCTCTGTTCTTTTTAATCTGTCTTCCAGTCTGATACCAAAGTTATCTTTCTGAAACATAAATGACTGTACCATTCATCTGCTTAAAATTCACCTACAGGATAAAGTCTAATGCCGTTTATGATGTGTCGCCTACGTGACTGTTAAAGGCACATCTCCCACCAGTCCCCTACTACTTCTCCCCGCCTCTCCCCCATATACACACTGCGTGTTCACACAGTGAACTTTTTTAGTTATCTGAACAGGTTGCTGCAGGGTCTCTATACATGCTGGTCCTTCTGTCTGGAACGCCCTGATCCAACGATGACCAGCTGCAGCCTCCAGCTCCTTCTGGCAGTAGCTTAGCCGTATTCATCAGACTTGAGTGAACTTCTGTACCCTAGTTGTACTTTCTCCACGTTTCAGTTACTACATGTGTTAAAATTCTGTGCATCCCACTAGACTGTAAGTTCCTTGATAGCACCACACCATCACCAGTATCTACAACAGGGCATGTCACTAGAAGGTATTTTGTAAATATTTATTGAATGAATGTGATCTTACCTAGGCAATATTATTACAAGAGATGACAGTACATAAATGGCACGAAAAGGTCACCTGGTCCCCTTCTCATTGTGCCAGATACAGATATCTATTTCCGTTTTTTTCTTATTGTACATTTACTTAGTATGTTGTTGGATTTTTTCTTTGATTGTTAAAATAGGGTGATCAAATGAATGAGGGAAGGGAATCATGGGAATGGGATAGAAAAGGTCAAATATATTTTTCGACGTAGGTGTGTGTGGTTTAAAAAAACACAGTGGGGCCTGACAGATGTTTTTAATCTGTTTATTTCCTGAAGTTGGATCTTAGTCACCCCTTGGAAAATAATCTCTTGGAAAACATTGTCAGTTCTTGAATTTTACTGTAGTTTAACTGGTTAATAGGAGCTAGTCTTAATTTTCTCATTCCAAATATGCTGCTTGGGCTGGCGCTTCTTCCACCACTTAATGTAGAAACAGTGATTCATGAGTCTGTCTGAGCAGAAGGAACAATTATAAATCTGCCCTCCTGTGGACATTATCCAGAGCCCAGGTGGCGTAGTGGTTAAGAGCTTGGCTGCTAATGAAAAGGTCAGCAGTTCAAATCCACCAGCTGCGCCTTGGAAACCCTGTGGGGCAGTTTTACTCTGCCCCATAGGGTCACTGTGAGTCCAAATCAACTCAACGGCAGCAGCTTTTTTTTTTTTTTATGGACATTATCCTTGGTAAAACTGTTGCTGTCAAGTTGATTCTGACTCAAAGCGACCCTAAAGGACAGAGTAAAACTGCCCCCGGGGTTTCCAAGGCTGTAAATCTTCACAGAAGCAGACTACCACATCTTAGTCTTGCGAAGCAGCTGGTGGGTTCTAACTGCCGACCTTTCAGTTAGCAGCCGAGTGCTTTAACTGCTGTGCCATTGGAGCTCCTTTATCCATGGTAGAATCTCCGTTTTTCTTTTTTGTTTAGTATAGATGAGAAAAGAATTCTGTCTTCATATGTATTCCTTTTCTGTTGCATCTGTAACAAATTGCCATAAACTTAGCAGCTTAAAACAACATAAATTTGTTATCTCACAGTTGTGTAGATCAGAAGTCCAGGTGAGGTAGGCTGGTCCTCTGCTCCAGGTCTTAGAAGGCTGAAATCAAGGTTTGGCTAGCCTGGGCTCTTATCTGGAGGCCCTGGGAACAAATCTGCTCCAAGTGCATTGAGATTGTGAGCAGAATTCAGTTCCTTGTGGTTATAGAGCTGAGTTCCATTTCTTGCTGCCTGTCAGCCAGGAGCTCTCTCAGCTTCTTAAAGCCACCTACATTCCTCATCTGCCTTCTTCCATCTTCTAACATGCGGTGGCACACTGAGTTTTTCTCATGCTTCGAATATCTCTGACCTCCCCTTTCTACTACTACATTTCTTCTACCTCCAGAGAAGATTATCTGCTTTTAAGGGCTCATGTAATTAGATGGGGCCCACCCAAATATTCCAGTATAGTCTCCCTGTTTTAGGGCCCATAACCTTAATTACATCTGCAGAGTCCCTTTTGGCATGTAACATATTCACAGATTTTCAGGGACTGGGGCGTGGACATCTTTGGAGGACCATTCTGCCCACTGCACCATATTAAAAAAAAAAAACAAAACGAAAAACCATTGCTGTAGAGTCCATTCAGACTCATAGCAACCCTATTGGACAGAGCAGAGCTGCCCCATGAATTTCTAAGGAGTGGTTGGTGGATTTGAACTGCTGGCCTTTTGGCTAGTAGCTGAGTTCTTAACCACTGTGCCACCAGGGACCATATGTGAAAGGTATATTGTAAACTCAGAAATCTTCAGTGTTTCCTTTTAGCAGTCCCTTGGTTTGTCATGGAATAAATATTAACGTAGCAACTTAAAATGGAAAATATGAAGTATTCAGAAAACAAAGCATAGATTGCAACTATGCACATGTTAATGGGATCCAGGCATGTTGATGACTGACAGCCCTTCAAACTGCAATGGTTTAGTGTATATCAGTTCCAAGACCACATTTATGAAGATAGATAAAATTAACAAAATAGAACGTTTTGAAACATGTAAATTAAATAATTTTAAAATACCAAGGAGATGGATTTTTTTTAAGGTACAGTGCAGGTGTGATTTGAAATCATAGGTGACTGAATCCTTTCCAGTGAAAGAATTATTTACTGGAATGAACAGAATAGACTGCCTGAAGCTAACATGTCTCAACTGAATGGCCAAAGATAGGCTCAGGTAGCTGAGGGCAGGCCATTCGGATTTCCTCTTACTTCTTTAGACAGAATGTTTGGACCTCGCTAATGGGACTAAAAGCTCCTGGAATGATGATTCACACCATGTAAAGCTGTGTTTTTAACATGGCCGTAAGACCTGGCCCCTCCCTCTGGGGGGGTTATTTTTTAAATTTTTGGTCATCGTGATTATTGCAGGGTTCTACTGGCTTTTAGTGCCAGGATACTCATTATCCCATGCAGAAAGAACTGTCCTGTGCTTCTCACAACTTTTTACATATCCCGACAGGAATTTGTGGAGCTAAAAGGCTATTTTATTCCAGGAACCTAGAATTTAACCCTTTATATGTTAACACAAAGTTTTGGGTTGGTTTTTTGGTTTTGGTGTATTACACATGATCGTTTCAGGAATGTTACCTCTCAGTCAGTTGTGAAGATTGTTTTTCTTTTCTTTTTGGTTTGGAGCTTTACCAGATGTTTTCCCAATTTTGGGAAATCACGTTATAGATGGTCCTACCACTCCTGGTATTTGTATTTGTGTCACCAGTATAATACCTTTTTTCAGACTGCATTTATGCTGGCACCCCAGGTATACTTATTTAGTCATGTCTTAGTGATCTGTTGCTGTGTAACAAAGTGCTCCACAACAAGCATTTATTATTTCACATAGTTTCTGAGGGTCAAGAATCTGGGAGCGGCTTAGCAAGGTGGCTTTGATCCAGGGGGGTCTCATGAGGTTCCAGTCAAACTGTTAGCTGGTTCCGCTATCATATCATGGCTCAGTTGGGGCCGGAGTGTTTGCTTCTAAGCTCACTCACAAGGTTTTGAGTCAGCCTTGCTGGCGGTTGGCCAGAGGCTTCATTTCTTCACTATGCAAGCTTCTCCCTAGAGCTGCTCACAACATGGCAGCTTGCTTTCCCCAAAGCAAGAGATCCAAGAGAAAAAGAGTAGTTGCCTAAGACAAAAGTTGAAATCTTTTATAACCTTATTTCAGAAGTGGCATACCTTCACTTCCATTGTATGATATCACAGACCAGCCCTGGTACAACCCTGATAAAAGGGTGTGAATACCAAGAGGTAGAGATCGTTGGGCTGGGGGGGGGGGGGGTTGGTAGAGGGGAGCCACCTTGGTAGCTGGCTATCACAGCTATTATTTCAAAAATGCCACATATGAAGGAAGGGCTACAATATTTGTTTGGCTATTCTTTCTTCACTCAATTCCAAATCTGTTTGTTATAAGGTGGTGCAAAGATCTGGCTCCTTCATTTATGTCTTAGAGTTTAGTTGTGCCCAAGCATTTACATATTGGAATACATTATTTTATCATGTTATTTTCCATTCGTTTCATTACAGAGGAGTCCTTGGGTGATACACAACTATTAGCCGAAAGGTTGGCAGTTTGCGCCCACCTAGAAGTGCCTTGGAAGACATGCCTGGCAGTCTACTTCTGAAAGGTCACAGCCTTGAAAACTCTATGGCGCGGTTCTACTCTGCACACATGGGGTCACCATGAGTTGGAATCGACTGAACAGGAACTAACAACAACAAAGCGTAGTCACGTTCAAGCATTTACATATCGAAGTACATTATTTTATTGTTATTTTCCATTTATTTATTTATTGGAAATATGCGTAATGGAGAGCATGTTTGTTCATTCACTCGAGCAGGCTGTGGCATAGTGGTTAAGAGCTATGGTTGCTAACCAAAAGGTCAGCAGTTCAGATCCACCAGGCGCTCCTTGGAAACTCATTGGGGCAGTTCTGCTCTGTCCTATAGGGTTGTGGTGAGTCGGAATTGACAGAAACGGGTTTTTAATGGGTAGGTTATATATAATTTCAGGATAGTAGAGAAGGCATAATGAAGGAGCACTGTTGGCACAATGGTTAATTAAGCGCTTGGCTGCTAAGCGAAAGGACTGCAGTTTGAACTCACCATCTGCTCCGAAGGAGAAAGATGTGGCAGTTTGCTTCTGTAAAGATTTACAGCCTTGGAAACCCTATGGGGCAGTTCTGCTCTGTCCTGTAGGATCTCTATGAGTCAAAATCAACTCAGCCGCCATGGGGTTAAGAGGGTGTCTTAGATTATTTGCTGTGAAAGCGAATGTTGTATCTGATAGGGTTAAGAACCATTGAGGTCAAGGGCTAAGAATTGCCGTGTCTTGCCCATAGGTAAGTGGCCTGGACTAAGCAAAAGCAGCAGCTAGTAGAGGCCTACTCCTGTCACAAGCAATTGCACCAAGAAGAGAAGAACTCAGTAAAGGGGCCGAACTTCTCACGGTGATTAGCTGCGTCTTTGGCCGTCTTCGTTTCTTTCAGCCATGGGAGTCAGTGAATTGGAATGTTAATGCAGTCAGTGCAATTTTCTTTTTTCTTCTAACCTAGAGAATTAGAGCAGGGATCAGTACCAAAACCAAAAAAAAAAAAAAAACCAACGAGTTGTTTTTTTCACCTTTTTTTCTTACTTGAATATAAACTAATTTCAATTAATGAAACTAATTTTATACCAAAAAATATTAAGCACCCTGAAAAAAATACTTTGGTTCAGAAGAAAAGGGCCACTCTGAAGAATTCATTCAACACTCAACAAAAATGTTTCGAGCACTTAAAATTTGTCAGACGTTGTTATGAGTACTGGGCAGATAGGAAAGGAAAAAGGTTAAAAAAAAAAAATTCCTTTGTTGGTTCACAGTCAGTAGAAGGGAAGCAGAATAAACATAAGTAAAATATGTTGTTCTTGTTGGGTGTCATGGAGTCGGTTCTGACTCATAGCAACCCTGTGTACAACAGAACAAAACACTGAGCAATCCTGTACCATGCCAACAGTTGTTGTTCTGTTTCAGCCCATTGTAGCAACCACTGTGTCAGTCCATCTCATTGAAGATCTTCACCTTTTTTGCTGACCCTCTGCTTTACCAAGCGTGATGT
Source organism: Elephas maximus indicus (assembly GCF_024166365.1). Classification (NCBI taxonomy): domain Eukaryota; kingdom Metazoa; phylum Chordata; class Mammalia; order Proboscidea; family Elephantidae; genus Elephas; species Elephas maximus. The sequence continues at coordinate 19,472,907 of NC_064842.1, read as the reverse complement.
CCTTCTCCAGGGACTGATCTCTCCTGATAACGTGTCAGTAGTATGTGAGACGAAGTCTCGCCATCCTTGCTTCTAAAGAGCATTCTAACTATAGTTCTTCCGAGACAGATTTGTTCGTTTTTTTGGTAGTCCATGGTGTATTAAACACTATAATTCAAAGGCATCAGTTCTTCCTTGGTCTTATTCGTTGTCCAGCTTTCACATGCCTGTGAGGCGATTGAAAACATTGCCGTGGGTCAGGTGCACCTTAGTCCTTAAAGTTGTATCTTTGCTTTTTAACACTTCAAAGAAGTCTTTTGCAGCAGATTTGTTTCTTTCAGTTCATCATTTGATTTCTTGACTGCTGCTTCTGTGGGTGTTGATAGTGGATCCAAGTAAAATGAAATCCTTGACAGCTTCAGTCTTTTCTTCCTTTGTCGTGATGTTGCTTATTGGTCCAGTTGTGAGGATTTTTGTTTTCCTTATGTTCAGATATAATCCATGTGGAAGACAGTGGTCTTTGACCTTCATCAGTGTTTCAAGTCCTCTTTACTTTCAGCAAGTAAGATTGTATCATCTGCATAATACAGGTTGTTAACGAGCCTTCTTCCAATCTTGATGCCCTGTTCTTCATGTAGTCCAGCTTTTTGGATTATTTGCTCAGCATACAGACTGAATAAGTATGGTGAGGGGATGCAGCCCTGACACACCTCTTTTCTGACTTTAAACCACACGGTATCCCGTTGTTCTGTTTGAACAACTGCCTCTTGGTCTGTGTATAGGTTCTTCATGAGCACAATTAAGTGTTCTGGAATTCCTGTTCTTCAAAATGTTATTCATAATTTGTTATGATCCACATAGTTGAATGCCTTTGCACAGTCAGTAAAACACAGGTAAACATCTTTCTGGTATTCTCTGCGTTCAGCCAGGATCCATCTGACATCAGCAATGATATCCCTGGTTCCAAGTCCTCTTCTGAATCGCTTGAATTTCTAGCAGTTCCCTGTTGATGTACTGCTGCAACCGCTAAGTAAAATATACAGTATGTTAAGTGGTGATAAGTGAAAGGAAAATAAAGCTGGAAAAGGGAACAATATAGGCCAGGATGGTGTGTTACAATTTCTGTGCCGTTTCAAATAGAGCATTTAAGAATGGTCTCTCACCAAGTCTTCTGGTAATAGCCTTCGAACATGTTTTGATGCCTGGCGATGCAGTTTTCTCTTACCCTCTTTAATAATTTTCTTACGTATTTTCAGATAAAATTTGGAATCAATTTGTCACATCAAAAAAATCCTCACTGGGATTTCAGTTGCAATGACATTAAATTTAGGAATAATTTGGGGGAAAAATTGGTAGATTTACAATATTGAGTCGTCCTGTAATAAAAAGAGCTAACATTGAGTCTTTCTGTATGCCAGCCACTATACTAAGCCCATTACCTCATTTTATTCATTTTTTAAGATGTTGAAACTGAGGCTTAGTTGAAGAACCTGTTCAGGATCATGCCATAAATGGTAGAGCGCAATATTGAACCAAGAGCTCTGACACTAAAGTCTGTGCTCTTGACTGAGTCATTACAGCCTCCCTCCCTCCCGCATCCTGTCTACATCTGAGAAGAATGCTGCATGTCTCTGTTTATTTGCCCTAATCTCACACCTCTCCCTGAACTGACTTCCACTGTGCTCCTGGAACCCATGGACTGGCAGTGACCAAAAAATCCCCCACATCCTGAGCCTTTTCTGTGAATATTTTCCAAACCTTCTTGCTCTAATTAAAACCTGGCTGACCCTGAGGACACTGCTTCCTTTGTACTCTCTCATGTGGCAAGTATTTTTTCTCCCCCACTTTGTGTACCACTGGGCCTAGAAGTGCGTCTTTCAGACCATTCCTTATTCCTCTAATGCCCTCAGCTCCTTTAAAGCACGTGCCGTCAGATTAGATATTGTTACCTCTCCTTGTTGCGGTTATCTACAGATAGCTCAGTAACCCCTCCTCATTCGTTAAAGACTTCACAACCTGGTTTACTCACTCGCTCCCCACCACCGCTCATAGCATTATTCTTAGTGATGTTGTTATTCATTTAAGTGATCCTTCTAATAAGCTGATGTCACAATTCCTTGACCACCTCATTTATAATTATCTTGTTTTCCACCCATTCTCATGGTCATGTTCTAGATCTGGAAATAATAATTGTACCCCTCCAAAGATGTTGATTTCAGGCATCTCATACTACCATTTCCTATCTTTCCAGTTCATTCGTCTAGTATCAGTCCAATAATTCTTTGACCCCACAAGTCCTAGGGCAAGTTCAGTGAGTCCAGCAAATCTCTCTTAAGCACTACTTCCTTTGCTCCATCTTCCTGTTACATGTCATGAACTATCTGTCCATGTCCCTGTCTGATGTCCAGCCCTGCACTGTGTACTAGATCTCACCCTATACAAGGACTTCTGTCTTAAAATTGTCACCACTCTCTTCTGCCTCATCAGTTTCTCCCCTCTCTACTGCATCATTCCAATCAGCATATGAACATGCTGTCATTCGGTCGTCACCCATCTAAGCTGAGGAGACTTGGTGGAATACTTTTACCATTCACCCTATTGTACCATGCTTTCAAGTTGGAGGTTTGTCTTTTTTTATCAACTTTTTCAGAAATACATTACATTTATTTCTGTTTCTCTCTCCTTCCATCCACATATATGTAGCTCTTACTAGGTGCCATTGCGTCAATTTTGACTCATAGCCACCCCATATGACAGAGTAGAGCTGCCCCATAGGGTTTTCTAGGCTTTAATCTTTACAGGAACTGATCGCTAGGTCTTTCTACCACCAAGCTGCTGGATAAATTCAAACTGCCAGCCTTTCAGTTAGCAGTGGGGTGCTTAACCGTTGTGCCACTAGGGCTCCTAGAGATGTATTACTTTGAAAAGACTTTAACAAATAGGAAAGTAAATAAAAATCCACAACCAGTACCCATGGTCAAGAAATCAAATGATGCATTGCATTGTGCACGTCTGCTGCAAAAGACCTCTTTAAAGTATTAAAAAGCAAAGATGTCACTTAGAGCACTAAGGTGTGTCTGACCCAAACCATGGTGTTTTCATTCGCCTCATATACATGCTAAAGCTGGGCAATGAATAAGGAAGACCAAAGAAGAATTGATACCTTTGAATTATGGTATTGGCAAAGAATATTGAATATACCATGGACTGCCAGAAAAATGAACAAATCTGTCTTGGAAGAAGTACAACCAGAATGCCCCTTAGAAGCAAGGATGGTGAGACTTTGTCTCGCATACTTTGGACATGTTATCAGGAGGGACCAGCTTCTGGAGAAGGACATCATGCTTGGCAAAGTAGAGGGTCAACGAAAAAGGGAAAGACCGTCAACGAGATGGATTGACACAGTGACTACAACAATGGGCTCGAGCATAACGATTGTGAGGATGGTGCAAGACCAGGCAGTATTTTGTTCTCTTGTACACAGGGTCATTTTAAGTCAGAACTGACTCCATAGCACCCAGTGACAACAACCTATTCAATTCCCATTTTTTCTGACCTGTTGCTGTTTTATCTGTGGGTACTGAACAGCAAGTTCCTCACTTTGCAGTGGGCGTGAGGACAGAGACAGTATCTTACTACTCTTTTTATCCCCAGAGCTTGGTCCAGAGTAACTGTTTAAAAATGGTTTGTTGGACTCTCCCCCAGAATCCCATAGGACTTGTCATCCTGAAACAATTCCTTTGTGTCCTTCTCTTTGTCCATTGCTGCTTTTCGCAGGAGAATAAGATAGAAGAACGCTGCTAGGCACCAGCATCGGCTTAGGTGGTTCAGCCCTCTGTCCGGCTGTCCATCTCTAGGGGCCTGCTTCTCTCTGCCATCCTAATGGATCCCCTAACCTTCTGTTGAAGGAGCTCTGATGGCTCAGTGGTTAAGCACACTTGGCTGCTACCTGAAAGGTCTGCAGTTCAACCCCTAGCTGCTCCGTGGGAGAAAGATGTGGCAGTCTGCTTCCGTAAAGATTACAGCTTTGGAACCCTGTGGGGCAGTTCTACTCTATCCTATAAGGTTGCCGTGAATCGGAATCAAGTCGTTGGCATTGGGTTTGGTTTTTTTGACTTAACCTTCTGTCACGTGGCAGATGAGAGCCACAAACCATCCCCAGTGGTTCAGAGCAAGAGTAACATTGAAACAAGAGTCAAGGCAGAGACAGGGGCAGGAGGCTGTACTCAACTTTTTCCTCCTTCATAAAGCCTACTATTTGGAATCTGTTGTAAGAGGTGGTGTAATGCAGTTCTCTGTCTTTGCACTGTAGTCTGGAATCCGGCTGCATGGGTTTGTATCCCACCTCCTGCTTTTTAGCTGTATGTACAACCTTGAGAAAGTTACTTCTCTGTGTCTTTGTTCATCTCTAAAATAGGGATTGTACAGGTACCTAGCTCATAGGGTTACTGTAAGAATTATATGAATCAATTTAAGAAAGATGCATAGGATAGTGCCTGGCACATGATAAGCACTAGAAAGTGATCTTGATCTTCGGAATTTCCTGTTTATCTAATGGAGTATAGTTCTGCAGAGAACAAAATGCTACTCAGATTGAAGCATTAAAAGCAGGTGGTTGTATGTTTGACACAATGTGCAAAAGACTCTATCACAGTACGTGAAAAAAAGCCAGGGTTAGTTGTATATAGCCTTTTTCCGCTTTGTGTGTTAGAGTTGGTCTTCAGCCTTTCAGCCAGATGAACTTAGTGGAACTAACATATAAGCTTATAAACATTTGTGGAAATTGTAAAAATAAACTTAGCCTGAGATTGGTTTGTACGTACCATAGTGTAATTGTACAATCTAGGTCATTACCCAACAGTTAGTTAAAAGAACCACCAGATAAAGAATTTAACGTGTTTAACTGTCTCTAACAGTTCTCAAAATAACCTGTAGAACGTATTCTAGCTTCCTGAATAGTATAAAGAGTTCTTTGGTTGAAGTATAGTTTAAATTCCAGTTTCCAAAAGTATTGTTTCCTCTAGGGATTTTCCCTCTCCTTCAGATTTGGTGTTCAGTGATAGTCCCCCAAATAGGAAGTCTCTACATGACTAAATTAGTGAAAAGGTGACCACATTATATGAAGTTAGGCACACAGTAGGTGATGGCTCCTACTTTTTTCTTGTGGTCATACGTGAAGTATAGAGGTTAAGTCCTACCGTCATTTCGCATTTAAGGAAAAGTGGTGAATTAACTTCTGTCTGACTTTGAATGATGGCCAGCTTATTCTAAAGTTGTTCAGGATACTCAAGGCCATGTGAGTATATCTACTAGGAAGTAGAGTTTTTTTTTTTTTTTTTTTTTCAAAAAAAGCGGTAGGTGAAGGCCAAGAAACCTGGGTTCTTTTTTCAGCTCGGCCACTTATTGTGTGACCTTGGGTAAATTACTTGACTGAACATCCTAACATGCTTTAATATTTCACATGGACGATTATTATTATGAAAGAGTAAGTAAACATGCATTTTAGAATGGCATCCAAAAAATGAGTTAATTTGTTACTGTGTAGACTCTCTTGGTGACATACAAGTTGAATTTAGGTGGTGGTAAATTTACTTTTAATAGTTACATATTTATTACAGTATGCAGTTGGGCAAGTTCCCTTACCCTTCTGAACCTCAGTTATGCCACCTGAAAAGAAGGAATAATAACATTTGCATCTTGCTACTCAAAGCGTGGGCTTTTAAGGCATTACCTTGGAGTTGATTAAAAATATAGACTCTCAGGTGGAAACTGGTGAAGGGTAAGACAGTACACAGCACTGGGAAAGCTAGTACAACCTGTACACGGCAAGGTCATGGTAGCTCCATAGACACATCCAGACTCCCCTAGGGACCAAATTGCTGGGCAGGGGGCTGGCGGGGTCATGATCTTGGGGAATATCTATCTCAATTGGCATAACATAGTTTATAGAGAATATGTTCTACATTCTACTTTGGTGAGTAATCTGGGGGCTTAAAAGCCTGTGAGCAGCCATCTAGGATACCCCACTGGTCTCATCCCTTCGGGAGCAAGAGAGAATGAAGAAAACTGAAAATACAAGGGAAAGATTAGTCCAAAGGACTAATGGACCACATCTACCACGGCCTCCACCAGACTGAGTCCAGTACAATGAGATGGTGCCCAGCTACCACCACTGACAGCTCTGACAGAGATTACAATAGAGAGCCCCAGACAGAGCTGGAGAAAAATGTAGAACAAAATTCTAACTCAAAATGAAAGACCAGTCTTGCTGGCCTGACAGAGACTGGAGAAACCCTGACAGTATGGCCCCTGACACCTTTTCAGCTCAGTAATGAGGTCACTTCTGAGGTTTACCCTTCAGCCAAAGATCGAACAGGCCCATGGAACAAAACAAGACTAAAGGGGCATACCAGCCCTGGGGCAGGGACTGGGACAGGACAGCTGGTAATAGGGAACCAAGGGTTGAGAAGGGAGAGTGTTGACATGTTGAAGCGTTGTTAACCGGTGTCACAGAACAATGTGTGTGCTGTTTGATGAGAAACTAGTTCTGTAAACCTTCATCTAAAGTACAATAAAAAAAAAAAAAATGCAGACTCTCAAGTCCTACCCCAGATTTACTGAATCAGAACCTGCATTTCAACATGATCCCCAGGTGATTTATATGTACATTAAAGTTAGAGAAGCTCTGAGCTGTATCACAGAATTGTTGTCGAGAATGAGAAGCATCTAGCACTATGCCAGATACATAGAAGACATTCAGCGAATGTTCCATTTCCTCATCTATAAAATGGGGTTTATAGTAGTTCAGAGTTGTGTGAATCAAATGAGTAGTAAATAGGATAGCAGATACCTTGAGCATTATGCTGTTTTAAGATCTATCTATGTGGGATCAAAATGACAACAGCAACTCGAAAGATTAGATGAGAACCTTAGGGGGCAGTGAGTATATGTTAATGGGGGAGGAACAACTCAGAAAAGGGGAGTGAAAATGGTTGCACAACTATTAGAATGTAATCAGTATCACTAAAATGTGGAAACTTGAATTGGTTGTATGTTTTTGTTGTGTATATTCTCAACAAAAATTAAAAAAATGAGATAGCACAGGCAGCAAAAGACTAAACAAATAAATAAAAAACCATTGCTGTCGGGTCGATTCCAACTCATAGCAACCCTGTAGGACAAGGTAGAAGTGTCCCATACGATTTCCAAGGAGCACCTGCTGGATTTGAGCTGCCGACCTTTTGGTTAGCAGCCATAGCTCTTAACCGCTATGCCAGCAGGGATTCCAATAAATAAGTAAATAAGGCCTCATAAAAATTAAAAACTTTTGTTCATCAAAAGACTTTACCAAAAAAATGAAAAGACAAGCTACTGACTGGGAGAATATCTTTGGAAACCATATATTTGATAAGAATCTAATAACCAAAATACAGTCATGAGCTGCATAATGTCCGTTTGGGCATTGTCCAACCACGTACATGTCCATGGTCCCATAAGTGTATACTCTTTATTCCCTACAGAAAAATGAGTAAGAAGCCTGCGATTCTATGTTCTGTCAAGAGTGTGTTATGTAACAAAGCACCTCCCTTGGTCTCTTTTGCCTGTACAAGGAAGGGTTGGACTTTATGACCCAGACACCCTTTAAAGTTCCGAAGTCAGAACTGAGGCTCATGCATGACTGAAGTTTGGCTTATCGCAGGTTAGCATGCTCCCTGGTGTGGGTTTGGTTCATAAGGACCTGAGGCCGGCAGGCCATGGGTAGACTAACCCCCAGTCCTCGCCACCCAGGATCATCACCCCTGAGCCTGCTTGCACCCCTCCCACCCACCCCAAAGCACACAAAGGACTTCCCAAGTGGAGAGGCATTCGGGCCACCATTACTCAGCCGTGGCCACGGGCATGGCTCAGGACACAGGAATCTGGGGCCTCAGTGCTGTCAGGAGGAGCCGCAGCCACACAAGCACCATTGTTCACACAGTGTCTAAATCACATAACATACTGTTCCACAGCACGTATCATGGGCGTTAAGTGACACATGGCTGTATATATAAAACTTCGACAACAAAAACACAACTTTGTCATAAAATGAGCAGAGGACTTGTATAGACATTTCACCATAGAGGACGTTCAGGTGGCTACCAGACACATGAAAAGATGCAGCATCATTAGCCATCAGAGAGATACAAATCAAAACCACAATGAAATACCATTTCCCTCCCACTGGGATGGCTCAGATGAAGATAGAAAACAACAAATGTTGACGAGGATGTGGGGAGATTGGACCCCTTACCCATTGCTGGTGGGAATGCAAAATGGTATAGCCATTGTAGAAGACGGTGTGGTGATTCCTCAAAAAAACTAAAAGTAGAACTACCATATGATCCAAGAATTACAGTCCTAGGTATATATCCAAAAGCCTTGAAAGCTAAGATTCAAACAGACTTGTACACCAGTGTTCATTGTATCACAATTCACAATAACCAAAAGGTAGAAACAACCTAAATGCCCATCTGCAGATGAGTGAATAAATGAAGTGTGGCACATACTTACAATGGAATACTACTCAGTCAGTAGGAGAAATGTAATCTTGATACATGCTACGATATGGATAGAGCTTGAAGACGTTATGTCACAAAAGGGCAAATATTGTATGATCTCACTTATATAAAAAGACAGGAAAAGGCAAATGTATAGAGTCCAGGGTTTATTAGTGGTTACCGGTAGCAGGAGCGGGAGGGCAAAAGAGGTGTGAATGGTGATGGAAAAATTGATTTGGTTAAGGGTAGGGTTGCACAGCCGTTGATTGTAATTACCGTCAATAAGTTGTACACCTGTAAAAAGTTGAACTGGCATGAGTTCTGTGATAGATACATTTACAGCAATGATTAAAAAAAGAAAAAAAGATTAGCTGCTGACACTGCTTATGTACAACCAAATACTTCATGGGATTTGGTTCCTCGGTTTGGAGGTTTAGGGTCATGGTTCATGGGACATCCCAGGTAGTTAGCCTAATGTGTTTAGTGCTTCTGTTCTGCCTCCTAGTTCGTTGTGTAGTGCCTGGGGTCTTAAAGCTTGTAAGCAGCCATCCAAGGCACAATTGGTCTCTTTTTACCTGCAACAACATAGGAAGGAGAGTCAGGAATAAGAGGAGGTTTATGGAATGTACGGTTAATTGCCTCCATTAACAACTGCCTCCTTTGCTATGAGACCAGAAGAAGTGGGTAGTGTCCAGTTACCATTAGTGAAATTTTGTATAGAAGAGACTCTGTAGAAGAATCCTGATTAGAAAAGGGAAATAACAGAATTTCAAATTCTCATGGCCTCTAGACTTTGCTGTGGAGGGTGAATGAACCCCTGATACTATTGCCCTGAGATAATCTTTAAACCTTAAATCAAAAATATACCCTGAAGTCATCTTAAAACCAAGCAATAGTTTAGCTTAACTGGTAAAAAAAGGTCTGCCTAGAGCATTATGGTCTTTTAAGTACTGTCTATATAGGATCAAATCGACAACAGCAACTTGAAAGATTAGATAGAAAGCTTAGGGGGAAGTGAGGTTATGTTAATAAGGGAGGAATAACTCAGAAAAGGTGTATGAGAATGGTTGCACAACTCGAAAAATGTAGTCAGTGTCACTAAATTGTACATATAGAAACTGTTGAATTGGTGTGTTTTGCTGTGTATGTTCTCAACAACAAAATAAAATTTAGGAAAAAAATGAGATAGTAAATGTGAATTTTTAAAGACTACAAATGTTAGTTATTGCTATTAACAGGAAATATCCAAACAATATGAGATAAAGTCGTCTGGTACAAGTCTGATTCACTGAGAAAGGAGTAATTTTCCATTGTAGAAAGTTGCATTCTAAATTGGGAATATTTTAGGACTTGGAGGTTTATGAACCCAAAAACCAAACCCATTGCCGTCAAGTCGATTCCAACTCATAGCGACCCTATAGGACAGAATAGAACTGCCCCATAGAGTTTCCAAGGAGCCTCTGGTGGATTCGAACTGCCAGCCTTTTGGTTAGCAGCTATAGCACTTAACCACTGTGCCACCAGGGTTTCCTGGAGGTGTATACTAAAGTTAAAACCATGAAGAATTGGCAAATACCAAAGACTTTGGCACCTGTGGCAGAACTTTTATCATCAATAAGAAAAGTACCATGGAATTTCAGAGACACTATCATGGTTCCTTTTTCTCAAGGGTAAAACTATTTGGATTCTGGCTCATTGTGCCCCTTAGCAATGCATGATCTAACCTTTGACCAAAATTTGCTCTTTTAAGATAAACATGTTGGACTGAAATCGCTAAGTGTGATACAGTGTAAAATGGCGTGGGGGTGGTATCTGAGCTTATCTAACTTCACAAGGGGAAAAGAGAATTAAGAACAACAGCCCAAGGCTGATTCCTATGAGACAGAAGTCAGACACGCTTCCTCTGTCTGCCATCTTTACGAATTCTGACACCAACTGTTCGTCCCACAACACTCTGCTTCTGTGCTGGGTTCCGTAATTCTCTGCAGTGACCACACACAACTCACAGACCATACTCACGATTATGGGGCTTATTAGGGAAGTAACAGGTTACAGTTCAAGTTCAGGAATGCTCAGGATACAGTTCTTCCATCAGGACAGTCTCTTATCAGCCAATTTCGCAGGCACGCCTCTGGCCGTCAGCCTCTGCCCTGCTTGGGCAAGTGTTACAAAGTTGTCTTAGCTCTGCCTATAAGTACCCAGAGGCGCACTGTACTCCACCAGCAAGCCTCCTGCCCCAGAGGCGCTCAGCTTTCTCACTCCCTGGGTTGTGAAGCCCACCACACTGTCTCCTGCTGCCTTCAGTGTTACAGCTCGTTCTCTTTGTCCTGTTGCCAGGAGCTTTTCCGTGCAGGGATCCTGAGTCCAAAGGATGTGCTGGCTCCTGGCTGTTCTTCCTTGGTGGTGCCGGGATCTTCTCCCTAGCTGCTGGGATGGCTCACCATAAGCCCAGCAGGATGGCAAAACTGACCAGTCCCTTTGGTGGGCCACAATTACCATATCTGCACAGTCCCGCCTGATCACTTGGGTAGAAGTTACAAGACCATGGTGAGAAAGGCCACACAAAAGTGATCCATCGCATTGTATATATCTATAATTCTGTGTGGCAGGGTAGTGCCATTTTGTTCCATGTTAATGCCAAATCTGGTACACATTACATATTTCTGTCTTAACACTTAACAAATTATGATTGATTGTTTACATTCTTAGTGAGGACTGTGAATCATTCTTAAATCCCTAGTGTCTATCAGAGTCCCTGGCTCATAGGAGGTATGCATACGTTTTGTTGAATCAAAGTTGTCTAGACTGCTTTACGTATAGCTTTGTTGGTAAATAACATTTTAAAATGAGAATTAAACTGAGGTACAGTGCAGTGGACCCTTCTAGAACAGTGTTTTTCAAATAATTTTATCCTGTATTATCTAAGAAATATAGTTTACATCACACCAGTTGTACACACACGTAACTGAAACCAAATATTCAGGAAACACCTTACTATGTGTGAGGTCCTCTGTTAAGTTCTGTTCCATTTGTTGAAAATAATGCTCATGCAACCCACTAAAATGATTTCAGGGTTCTATAATGGGTTGCAACCTGCAGTTTAAAAAAACAGTGCTCAAGAACGTAAGCTCCGTGAGAACAGAGACTTTGTCATGTTCACTTGTATGTTGCTAGTGCCTGGCGCATAGTGGAAACCCTGGTGCGTAGTGGTTAAGAGCTGTAGCTGCTAACCAGTGAGGCTGGCAGTTCAAATCCACCAGGCACTCCTTGGAAATCCTACGGGGCAGTTCTACTCTGTCCTGTAGGGTTGCTATGAATTGGAATCAGCTTGACGGCAACGGGTTTTTGGCACATAGTAGATGTTCGATAAGTATTAAGTAAATACTTATTGCATGGGTGAAAGAGTGGAGTTCCTCTTTTCCATAACAAAAAAAAATAGGTCACATTTAAGAACAGGACGGGAGAAATATTACAACCTCCTTGCTACATTCAGCTCACCAAGTACTTGAGTGGTCTACTGGGTATAATATAGTCTAGTGTAGAATAAGTAGTTTGGAGGATATAGAAGTAAGGCGTAGTCTCTGATATCATGCATTTTAGAGCCTAATCCAGTGTGATAGTCAAGATTTTACCAAATATTTAACATCACCCGTAGATGCTACAGGAACCATGGTAGTGCAGTGGTTAAGAGCTCTGCTGCTAACCAAAAGGTCAGCAGTTCAAATCCACCAGCTGCTCCTTGAAAACCCTATGGGGCAGCTCTCTTCTGTCTTACAGGGTCACTGTGAATTGGAATCAACTTGACAGCAGTATGTTTGTTTCTTTTTTTAATAGATGCTACAAAAGTAAGTAACAAGAAAGATTTTCCAAGAACTTGGTTTTCTAATACAGGTGTGATGTGAGGACCAAGAGCTGACAGCGCCCTGCCCCATCTATTTCTTACTACTAGTAGAGTCCAACTCTGGGGTATGTAAAATGGCTTTAGTCTTCAAAATAGTCAAGGGGTATGTGGTTTACTGTTAATTTGAATTTTTAAGATCTTCTCTCTTTTAGACAATTCACCATGATCCTGTGTCTTGCTTGTTATGGGCTCTAAAAATTAGGTCCTATAGCAAGCACAAAAATTTATTTTAAAAATAAGTTTGTAGGAATGCAAGGGTGGTAAGAGTCACATGATCATCTCAGTTGATGTAGAGAAACCATTTGACAAAAACCAAAACCTCTCGTGATAAAATACTCAACAAGCTAGGAAATTCCTCAGTCTAATAAAGGGCATTTACTTAAAAAACCCACAGCTAGTGTCACACTCAAGAAAGACTAAGAGCTTTCTCCTTAAAGATCAGGAACAAGACGAGGATGCCCACTGTCACCACTGCTATGCAGTTTTGTAATGGAAGTCCTAGCCCAGAGCAATTTGGGAAGAAAAAGAAAAGGTACCAAATCAGGAAGGAAGAAGTAGAACTATCCCTTTTCGCAGATGACTTGAACCTGTATATAAAAACGAAACCCATTATTGTAAAGTTGATTCCTACTCTTACAACCCTATAGGACAGAGTAGAACTGCCCCATAGGGTTTCCAAGGCTATAATCTTTACAGAAGCAAACTACCACATTCTTCTTCTCCAGAGTGACTGGCGGGTTTGAACTGCAGGCCTTTTGGTTAGCAGCTAAGTGCTTAACCACTGTATGACCAGGGCTCCTCGATCCCGTATATAAAACCCCCAAAGAATCCACAAGAAAACTCCTAGAGCTATAAATGAATTCAGCAAAGTGGTAGAGTACAAGGTCAACGCACAAAAATCAGTCAGGTTTCTATACCTCAGCAATGAGCATCCTGCAAAGGAAGTTAAGGAAACAATTCCATTTACAATAGCATATAAAAGAATAAAACATCAAGCAATAAATTTAATCAAGGCAATATAAAACTATAAAACAGTACTGAAAGAAATTAAGGAAGACCTAGGTGCACCTGACTCAAGCCATGGTGTTTCCAGTTGCCTAATATGCATGTGAAAGCTAGACAGTTAATAAGGAAGACCAAAGAAGAATTGATGCCTTTGAATTGTGGTGTTGGCGAAGAATATTGAATGGACTTCCAGAAGAATGAACAAATCTGTCTTGGAAGAAGTACAACCAGAATGCCTCTTAGAAGCAAGGATGGTGAGACTGCATCTCACATACTTTGGACATGTTGTCAGGAGGGGCCAGTCACTGGAGGAGGGCATCATGCTTGGTAAAATAGAGATCAGCGAAAAAGAGGAAGATCCTCACAAGATGGATTGACACAATGGCTGCAACAGTGGGCTCAAGCGTAGCAACAATTGTGAGGATGGTGCAGGACCAGACAGTGTTTCATTGAGTTGTGCATAGGGTCACTATGGGTCAGAAGTGACTCGATGGCACCTAACAACAACAAATAGATGGACATTCTGTGTTCCTGGATTAGAAGATTTAATATAGTTAAAATGACAACACTACCCAAAGCTGTCTGGAGATTCAGTGCAATCCCCATCAAAATTCCAACAGCCTTCTTTGCAGAACTGGAAAACCAGTCCTCAAATTTATGTGGACCTACTAGAGCACCCTGCCTCCCCGCGCCAAACAGTGGTGGTGTAGTGGTTAAGTGCTACGGCCGCTAACCGAAAGGTCAGCAGTTTGAATCCACCAGGTGCTCCTTGAAAACTCTCTGGGCAATTTTACTCTGTCCTGTAGGGTCCGAATCAAACTCGACACCGACAAGTTACTAGGGGCCCCAAATAGCAAAGCAGCCTTGAAAAAGAACAAAGCAGAACTCATATTTCCCCATCTCAGAGTATACCATGATGCACCAGTAATCAAAACCGGCAACTAGATCCACTGCTGTCAAGTAGGTTCCGACTCAAAGCAACCCTGTAGGACAGAGTAGAACTGCCCCACAGGGTTCCCAAGGCCATAAATCTTTGTGAAAGCAGGCTGCCACATCTTTGTTCTGCACAGCAGCTGGTGAGAGGGTGTGAAGCGCCAACCTTTCTGTTAGCAGCCGAGTGCTCAACCAGTGCACCACGAGGCTTTATACTCAAATCTGTACTTCTCAGGAATATAAATAATTGCTTATAGGAGTCTTAAAGAGCCAGATAGTTCTCTACTCAATTTAGTGAGTCACCATTTGTGGTAAATTGTCATCAATTCCCAAAGATTCTTAAAAATTCCGAGAATTAGCAGATAACCAAAACTGATCTGCTTCCACGTTCCTTATTTACACTTGTATACAACTCTTTCCCAGTATGTAAAATAAAAGTATTAGGGAAGAAAGGATCATATCGTCAATAAATTCATGTTAAGTACTACTGATATTTATAATGTTTACCATAGGCCAAGCACTCTTCTAAGTGCTTTACATATATTAATTCACTTAATCCTCGCAACAGTACTCTGAGGTAGATAGTATTTATTACCTCCATTTTATAAAGAAGGACACGGAGGGACCAAAAATCAAACCAAACCCATTGGCCATTGAGTCAATTCCGACTCACAGCAACCCTGTAGGACAGAGTAGAACTGCCCCACAGGGTTTCTGTCATAGACTGAATTATGTCCCCCCAAAAATACGTGTATCAACTGGGCTGGGCCATGATTCCCGGTACTGTGTGATTTTCCTAAACCAAAAAAACCAAACCCAGTGCCATCGATTCAATTCAGACTCATAGTGACCCTATAAGACAGAGTAGAACTATCCCATAGTTTCCAAGGAGTGCGTGGTGGATTTGAACTGCTGACCCTTTGGTTAGCAGCCATAGCACTAAACCATTACGCCACTAGGGTTTCCTATGGCCACTAGGGTTTCCTATGATTTTCCTGTATGTCGTAAATCCTGCCTCTGTGATGTTAATGAGGGAGGATGGCTGGCAGTTGTGTTAGTGAGGTAGGACTCAAACTACTAGATTGGATTGTGTTTTGAGGCAGTCTCTTGAGATATGAGAGAAGTGAGCGGAGAGACAGAGGGACCTCATACCATTAAGAAAGCAGTGGCAGGAGCAGAGCATGTCCTTTGGACCTGGGGTTCTGCCGGGGGACAGCCCCAGCAAGGAAAGACCCCCACTGTGCATCCTGGCAGATAATCCGAAGAACTGACAAGTAGCCCTTCCCAGATTCATAAGTTCAGGGAAACCTACTGACAGGGGCAAGCAGCTGCTCTCCAGTGGCAGCAGGTTGGAGTATTTTCTGCAACCACCTAGCAAGGGACCCAAGCTTATATACCATTCCAGTTGGGAACAAGGCTCGTTTTTCTTCCACGTCCTTGGGTAGTCAGTGTTCCCAGGCTCAGGTATTTTCCTTCCTGTTGCTAAGGCATTGTCCGGCCTTGGCCACTGGCCCAGTCGTGCCACTCCCAGCGTTGTACCTTAACCTGAGTCCATCCTGAATTCATCCCCAGCATGCTTTGGGGAAGAGCAAAGCTGATTCCATTGGGGAGGGGATGCATATAGCTGAATAGCATTACCCTACAGGTTCCTACCCAAAGAAGCTCCTAGTCTGGAGGAAGATTGATGAGAAGCCCAACAGAGAAAGAGGGCTTTCCCCTGGAGCTGATGCCCTCAATTTGGACTTCTAGCCTACTTTACTATGAAGAAATAAATTTCTCTTTGTTAAAGCCATCCACTTGTGGTGTTTCTGTTTTATCAGTGCTAGATGACTAACAGTTTCCAAGGACCAACTGGTGGGTTCAAACTGCTCACCTTGTGGTTAGCAGCCAAGCTAACCAAGACTCCCATCAAGGGACAGAGAGGTCAGATGTCTTGCCCCAGGTCACACAACTAGGAAATAGTGAAGCCAGGTTTTGAATCGAGGTGGCACCAGGATCTGAATTAGAATCAAACCCTTTTTGAGCGTGATTGAAAACACCTTAAAAAAGTCATCAAATAAACACGAAAAAACCAAGGTAAAGGGCCCAAGTCCCATGACTCTCAGTCCACTATAGTTCAAATGCTTCAACTTGTGTCAATTTTCCTTTTAGAATATAAGAATGTGACACTTGGATGGTGCAGTGTGATTAATTACTTCTGTGTGTGGCCTTTCTAGCCATGGGCTTGTAACTGCCACCCAGGTGATGTGTGAAAGGGTAATTGTGGCCTACCAAGGGGATTGGTCAGTTTTGCCTTAAAAGAGACCCGATTCCAGAGCAGGAAAGGAGAGACCCAGCAGCAGGAGATGGTGTGGCAGGCCTCCTGGCCCACAGAGAGAGAAAGCTGACAGCCTTTGGGCAGATACTGAGAGACAGGGAGAGGCGTGCCTGTGAGCACAGGTGGGGAGAGGCTATCCTGATGAAGGAACTGTATTGAGTGTTCTTGAGCCTGAAGTGTAACTGTTACTTCCCTTATGATAAACCACATAATCGTGAGTATGGTCTCTGTGTGGCCATTGCAATGAATTATCAAACCCAGCAGAGAAGTACAGAGTGCTGTGTGAAGAACAGTTGCTGTCAGAATTAGTAAAGATGGCCGAGAGAGGAGGCTTTTCTGGCCTCCGCCTCGTGGGAGTCAGACTTGTGCTGTTGATCTTGGTTCTTCTTACCCCTTGTGGGAATGGAGGAGGCCAGACACTGCCTCCAAGTTGTTTTTACAGATGGGCCTTTTTTTATCGAAGCCTAATCTCTGATGTTAATTCGGGTATAATAGATGCTCTGTGATCTAAACTTGATTAGAGGAAAACTGTGGGCTTTCCAGTGTGATCCTAAAGGGAAATACATTCTTAGATTAAGCTGACCAATTGATGTCCTCAGTACAAATGGTGTAGATAGGTGGTTGACATGGGGACATTGTGATATCTGTTCTCTTGTTCCGTGGTTTGAGAGATATTATTTTGTGGTAGCATCTGGCTTGTTTTACTGTTTTCCTTTGGTATGTTAGGAAGGCTTGGGGGAGAATCAAACTGTAAACTAACTTTCAAATATTACCTTACCCTCCCCTGAGTGATTACATAGTCGTAAAAAAAAAAAAGTCGTAAGCATTGGGTAAACTTGAATGTAGTCTCCTTTAGTGGACCTGCCCGTAGTGTACTCCTCCGTCACACAGCATGACCTTGGTTTGATAAACTCCCTCTGCAAGGCTGGCCCCAGTGTCACTATATATAACTCTTCATCCTACCTTTCTGCATTTGTTTCGGAGCAATAGTTCTTTAATTATTCTAGTGAACACTAGTTGTATTCTAACTTGGACCAAGCTCTAGGAGTAAAAGTAGTCTTTTCCCAGTTCAAATACAAAACTAAGCTAAACTTTTGAATAAAAGTGTCCTGGATTATCTGTTATTCCCAAGCATTTATTTTTAATCCTGTGACATCTGCTATTATTTATACAACAAAATCAATGGAGTATCCAACAAAAATTAGCTGAAATCTTGCTTACATCTAGTCTTATCTAGTTAAGCAGCTTGTTTTCGTTTGGTTGTTAATTTTTATGGATACAGGCTCTTGGCTGTGATATCACTTTGGATGTTTATATTTTCTCTTAGGAAAATTGTTTTAGTTTTTAAAATGAAATTGAGTGTATCCATGTTTTATGATGTTCTTCAGAAGCATAAATTTCCACATAGCAAGTTTGAGAAGTTCTTTTGAATTTTGACAGCAGTAAATGATTTTAAAAAATAATGGCAGCTCTCTGTGCCGTATCTTCTGGGAGAATGAAGACCATTTTCAGCAATCAGACTATTAGCGTTCCAGAAAATGTCAGCGTCGCTCTGAAGGATTACACAGATACTGTGAAGGCCCCTAGAGGAACCCTGTGGAGGGTCTTGAATCACATCCATGTAGAGCTCAGCCTTGTTGGAGAGGAAGAGGGATTTCAGTTGACAGTTGGTGGGGAAATAGTGCGAACTGTAGTCAGTTCCTTTCTATCTGTAGTTGTGTGCAGAACAGGATCAAAGGTAGGCTTCCGTTATAAGATGAGGTCTATGTATGCTCGCTTTCCCATCAACATTGTTACTAGGAGAATGGGTCCCTTGTTGGAATCCAAAATTTCTTGAGTGAAAAATACATCTGTAGGGGTCAGCCGAGGCCAGGTGTTGTTCAGTATTTGAAGCCCAGCAAGAGTAAGATGAGTTAATTCTTGAAGAAAATCACATTGAACTTGTATCAAATCCAGCTGCTTTAATTCAACAAGCCACAACAGTTAAAAAACAATATCAGAAAATAGTTGGATGGTATATGTCCCTGAAAAAGGAACAGTTCAGCAGACTGATGGATAAGATCTAAGAATTGTCCAGCTACAGAAACAATAAGCAGGATAATTGCTAAGATCTATTGGTGAGATAAATATATATATGTATTTTTTTTAATTGTGCTTCAGACGAAGGTTTACAGAGCTAGTTTCTCGTTAAACAAGTAATGTACATGTTGTTTTGTGACATGGGTTACCAAGTTTACAACATGTCGATACTCTCCCTTCACATCCTGGGGTTCCCCATTACCAGCTTTCCTGTCACCTCCTGCCTTTCGTCCTTGCCTGGGCCGGTGTGCCCATTTAGTCTTGTTTTGTTTTATGGGACTGTCTAAGCTTTGACTGAAGAGTGAACTTTAGGAATGACTTCAGTACTAAGTTAAAAGGTTATCTGGGGGGTTATACTCTTGGGGTTTCCCCAGTCTGTCAGACCAGTAAGTCTGGTCTTTTTTTGTGAGTTAGAGTTTTGTTCTACATTTTTCTCCAGCTTTGTCAACAGGGACCCTCTATTGTGATCCCTGTCAGAGCAGTCGGTGGTAGCCGAGCACCGTCTAGTGCTGAACTCAATCTGATGGAGGCTGTGGTAGTTGTGGTCCATTAGTCCTTTGAACTAATCTTTTCCTTGTGTCTTTGTTTTTCTTCATTTTCCTTTGCTCCAGACATGTTGGGACCAGTGTAATATCTTAGATGGCAGCTCATAAGCTTTTAAGACCCTAGTAGTGTGATATTTTTAAGATTGGAGGAAAAGAAAGTAATGACAAAGAATGGAAACCAGGTTAGAAAACTGCTGAGAAACCTTAATGTTAATTTTGAAAAAATCTTGCCGTTAGAAGATAGTAATTACTTCAGCATAAATAACCTGCAGCAGTAAGTTATTGCCACAGAGGAGTCTCACGCCTGAAGTGATTCCGTAAAAGGCAGAGACCTCATGTGGTTAAGTTATCTCATACTTAAAATAGGCATCGTCCATATTGTTTACATAGTCTTAGCAGAACTTGGAGGCTGAAGAGCTTGATGAGGCATTCTGACCGTGAATTTAACGTGGCTTCCACAGGCAACCTGCACAGTTTATAGAGATGGGGCTTTCCAGGCATGTTCTCTAAAAATCAGCTCTTTGAACCAGTTTATTTTGATTTGAACCCCTACCGAGAATTTGCCTTTCCCTCCTAGATATACTGAATCAGGGTTTAACAACATCTCTGGGTGATTTTTATGTATAATAAAATTTGAGTACCACTGCTCTGCTGATGGCTCTCATAACTGGTTCCTAACTAACAGCATTAACATCTGGGAACTTGTTAGAAATGCATGTTCTCCACAGGGGTTTGAACTGGACAAACTGGTTCCAAAAAAAAAAAAAAACCCAATTAATGTCCAGTCAATTCCGACTCATCATGACCCTCTAGGACAGAGTAGAACTGCCTCATACAGTTTGCAAGGAGCAGCTGGGTGATTCGAACTGCGGACCTTTTGGTTAGCAGCCAAGCTCTTAACCACTGCGCCACCAGGGGAAGCCCTAAAAGGAGCAAAAACATTTGGTGGGCATCACTCTCTCTGACAAGCTCTCCATGGAAGGGCTTACCCTCTTCTGAATCCATTCAGACAAAAACAATACCAAAGAAGAACAGATCTGATTTCCTCACTG
The DNA here is from genome assembly GCF_024166365.1 of Elephas maximus indicus. NCBI lineage: Eukaryota > Metazoa > Chordata > Mammalia > Proboscidea > Elephantidae > Elephas > Elephas maximus. The sequence continues at coordinate 19,452,559 of NC_064842.1, read as the reverse complement.
TTAATGTTAATTCTAAGAATTTCTTCAGTAATATGTTACTGTTCATATGTGAAGAGGGCACAGCTGACCAGAATACATATATTTACAGTTGTTTTTTCTGCCTTGCTAATGTGTTACTTTTTTATATCCTGCTTTTGGGTCCTTACAACTAAAAGCACGTATCTTTGAAGACCGCTAGCTGGAATTAGGAATGCAATTTGTGATTCAAGAAGTAACCCATTTAAAGGTTTTTAATTGGGAATAGAGAGCTCTAGAATCTAATTGGACCTTATTTTGTATTAGGAAATTTTTTGAGCAGCTGGTATTTTAAATTTTTTTCTGCCTTTTGGTTAAGAGCCCCATACCCATAATTTATATATTTTCTTCCATTCATATTAAAAGTGATACTAGGCCACATCTCATAATAAGAACAGGGAGTCTCAAACTTTTTTCTTTATGAATTTCTAGATTCTCATTTTGCTAACAGAGGAAAAACTTTCTTATAATGCCAGATTTCCTTTTTTTTTTTTTTTAATTATGGGAACAAAGTATGTATTGTATCTGGGGGAATATTTAACGTTGGGGGATTCAGAGTATTTATAAAACAGTTTTTGTTTGTCTTTGCCTACTAAAAAACAGTATACTCTTCTGCCATTTGGAACTAGTTAGTAGATCCTTTACTTCTATTTATAGCATCCTTTTTTAAACAACTTTATTGAAATATAGCTCACATACCATATAATTCACCCACTTAAAAGTGTACAAAAATTCGGTGGGTTTTAGTGTATTCACAGAGTTGTGCAGCAGTCACCACAGTCAATTTTGGAAGATTTTCATGACCCCCAAAAGAAATCCCTTACCCACTAGCAACCACTCTCCATTTTCCCCCAAACTCCCCAGCAACCAATAATCTACATGCTGTCTCTGTAGATTTGTCTATTCTGGGCATTTCATATAAATGGAATTGTATAATAGGTGGTCTTTCTTTATTGGCTTTTTTCACCTGACATGTTTCAGGATTCATTCATGTTGTGGCATGTATCAGTACTTTGTTCCTTTTTACTGCAAAATAATATCCCATACGGATATATCACATTTAATTCATCCATTGATGGACATATAGGCTCTTTCCATTTCTTGGCTATTATTTATGTTTATAATATATAAATATATATTTATATATCATATTTATATATATTATAAAATATTTGTCATAACCAAGAAATGGAAAGAACCTATGTTTATAATAATGCTGTTATGAACGTTCACGTGCAAGTTTTTGCATGGCTATATATTTTCATTTTTCTTGATTATATACGTAGAGGTGAAATTGCTGAGTCATATGGTACCTCTAAGTTAACATTGGAGGAATTGCCAAAGTTTTTCAAAGCATCTTTACCATTTTACATTCTCATCCACATCCTCACCAACACTTGTTATCTGTCTTTTTGATTATAGTCATCTGAGTGGATGAGTTGTACCTAACGGTGGTTTTAATTTTCATTTCCCTAATGGCTAATTATGTTAGCCATTTTTGTGGCTTATTGGCCATTTATATATCTGTTTTGGAGAAATGTATATTCATATCCTTTGTTTTTTTAATTGGGTTATTTGTCTTGTTATTGAGTTCCAAGAGCTTTTATATATTCTTGGTACAAGTCTCTTAAAAGATATGATTTGGTTGTCATACTTTCTTGATAGTGTCCTTGAAGCACAAAGGTTTTTAATTTTGGTGATGTCTAAATTATCTATTTTTTCTTTCATTGATTGTACTTTTGGTGTGAAATCTTAGAAATCATTGCCTAATCCAAGATCATAAAGACTTACACCTGTGTTTTTTTGGTTTGTTTTTTTCTAAGTGTTACATAGGTTTTAGCTCTTATATTTAGGTCTGTGATCCATTTGGAGTTAATTTTTGTTTTTATCTTGTGAAGCAGGAGTCCATCTTCATTCCTTTCAATATGGATATCCAGTTTTCCCAGCTCCATTGTTGAAAAGACTGTTATTTCTCCCATTCAATTATCTTGGAACCCTTGACAAAGATCAATTGACTGTAAACCTAAGGATTTAGTTACGGGCTCTCAATTCAATTCCATTGATCTTTATACTAGTACCACACTGTCTTGTTACATAGCTCTGTTTTAAAATGTAATTTCAAAAAATTGTGAATCCTCCAATTTTTTCAAAATTGATTTGTCTACTCTGAGTCTCTTAGATTTCCATATAAATTTTAGGTTAGCTTGTCAATTTCTGCAAAAAAAAAAAAAAAATCCAGTTGGGATTTTGTTAAAGAGTGTATTGAAAGTTCAGTTCAGGGAGTATTGCCATCTTAACAAAATTGTCTTCCAATTCTTGAGCATGGAATGTCCTTTCATTTACTTAGGTCTTTTTTTCATTTCTATCACCAGTGTTTTGTAGCTCTCAGAGTACTTTCGCTATGAGTCGGAATCGACTAGATGGCAGTGGGTTTGTTTGTTTTTTATTGAGTTATTCCTAAGTATTTTATTTTATTTTGATGCAATTGTTAATGGAATTATTTCTTAATTTCTTTTTTTTTAATTGTTCATTAATACCGTATGGACAAAAGGAGCTGTGGGGGCGCAGTGGTAAACACTCCTAAACAAAAGGTCGGTGGTTTGAACCTGCCACCTGCTCCACAGGAGAAAAACGTGGCCGTCTGTTTCAGTAGTTTTACAGCCTTGGAAACCCTATGGGGCAGTCCTACTCTGTCTTATAGAGTCGCTATGAGTCAGAATCATCTCAACAGCAATGAGTTTGGTTTAAGTTTAGTGTATAAAAATACAGTCGATTTTTATATGTTGATCTTATACCCTGCAATCTTGCTGAACTTGTTTATTATTAGTTTCCACCGTTTTTTTTTTTTTTTTTTTCTTTTTAGTGAATTCCTTAGGGCTTTCTCTATATATAAGATCATGTCATCTACAAATATAGTTTTACTTCTTCCTTTCTAATCTGGATGCCTTGTCATTCTTTTTCATGCCTAATTGCCCTAGCTTTAGAATCCCTAGTTCAGTGTTGAATAGAAGTGGCAAGAACACAGACATCCTTGTCCTGTTTCTTCTCTTTGATGGAAAGCATGCAGCCTTTCACTAAGTATGATTTCAGCTGTGGAATTTTTGTAGATACCTTTTGTTGGGCTTAGGAAGTTTCCTTCTATTCCTAGTTTGAGTGTTTTTCTCATGAAAAGACTGGATTTTGTCAGATGCTTTTTCTGCATGTATTGAGATAATCATGTGGTTTTTGTCCTTTATTCTATTGAGGTTGTACACCAAACATTGATGTATACCAAACAAGCAGCACAGTGGGCAGGTCCCGCCATCATTGCTAACTGCATAGTAAGGCTGAGTGTGAATCTAATTTCTATCTGGAAAGGATCCAGCCCTTACCTTCCCACCCCAGTTATCTGAACTGTTGGCATGCAGTTCTTCATAGTATTCCTCATAAGCCTTTTTATTTCTGCAAAGTCTGTAGAGCTATCTATTCATAGATTTCTAACCAGTAAATAGATCATTATTTTAACCTTACAAAGAAATTCTTAAATTTATCCGTTTTCTAGGCATAAAAATTACAAACAAATGTGAAATGCTAGGGGACCGCTGAGTTCCTCAGCGTTGTTAGCAGTGAATAAGCAGCATCAACATTAATTTCTGCCTGGCACAGATGAGTGAAACAGAGCCTTTGAAAAAAATGCAAGTTGGGGTGAACGTTTGCTGTTTAATACTGTTCAAAGGAATCTTTAGGATAAAAATCTTTTTTTTCTAACGGCTTGCAAGCTTCCTGTAACCTTGAGCAAAAGCACTTGACCTGATTGTCCAATTGTTCATCTAATGGTGGAGGTAACAGTACCACTTGCAAAGCTGTCAGGTGTATTCATTTTTCATTGTAGTGACTCAGCAATTCTTTAGAAACCTTATATAGGCCAGAACTCATTATAATGAACTCCAAAGGACTAGCCAAATTCTTGGATAGTACATTTCTTATTTTAAGTTTCTCTCATGTTACAGATTCACCAATTTATAAAATGTGTCAAAATATGCCCCCCCCCTTTTTTTTTAAGAATGTAAGGACATTTCAGAATGAAGTAGTATACTACTCAAGCAAAATACAGTTAGAAACATAAAATCTGTAAGCATCAAAGAAACTCCTCATTTCTGACAGAGAGAATAATAGAGTTCTGAATTCAGGATCCCCGTCTGGCAAGTACATTCCCATCCTAATCCTCTGTTACCGTCCTAACCCTTTGGTGAAAAATCACTGTTTAGTATAAGGTTTTGCTTTTATGGAAACCTTTCCCATTTTCTAATAAACATTTGGATTCCCATCATACAAACTTAGTCTAAAACACTTTTAGAAGGCTATTTACCAGTCAACAAAAAAGAGAGGTATTGTTAAAATTAAATGACCTTGTATGTTAAATTGAAATAAATGTTTATCTATCTTTTATTGCAGACAAACCGTTTATATATGGAAGGAGAGGGGGAAAGCTCACGCTGTTAAAACAGAAAAGGTCACTTTAAAATAGAGCTGTCTGCAGCCAGAACAAAAAAGCCTGTTGTGCCATTGTTAAGGCAGCCAGCGGTCTAGAGGAGTTGGTTGCAAACAGTATAAGCAATGGGATTTCTCAATTGGAAAAGGCAATTTAAAATTTAAGTCCTAGAAGTTGGCTGCCAAGGAAATCACCGAGTGGAAAAAGACTAGCAGAATTTTTATGGAGAGTAGCATGATCACCTTGTGATTTTCACTCTATGAAGATGGGGAGAAAGTAAGAAGATAGTAAGAAACTTGTGAAGGCATCTTTTCTGTTGTACGGAGGCAAGGACTAGCCCATTCTCCTTAGTTCCCTCAGACTTTTTTATTTTGAAATTTTTTTAACCTTCAAAAAATTTTGAAAGAAAAGTATAATCTATAAACACTTTCCCTAGATTCACTAGTTACTAACATTTTGCCACATTTGCTTTCTCTTCCCCACACCTGTACACATACAGACATATAGAAAATAAGTCACAAACACTAAGCAATTCATCCCTAAATATTTCAGCATATATTTCCTAAGAAGATAGTCTCCGCCTAACCATAGTACTATTATCACATCCAAGGAACTTCAAACCGATGTAATGATATCATCTAACACATAGTCCGTAGTCATAGTTCCCCTAATTGTCCCAATAATGTACTTTTTAGCTTTTTTTTTTATCCAGGATCCAGTCAAAGTTCATTCATTGCATTTAGTTGCTGCTTTAAAGAATAGCCACCCTCCTCTGCCTTTTTTAATTTTTTAAACTGACGTGACATTTTTTAAGAAACCAGGCAACTTTTTTTTTTTTTTTACAGAATGTCCCACAGTGCAGATTTACCTGATATTTCGTCACAGTTATATTTAGTTTAACATATTTGAACAAGAAAACAATTGCATTTTGTCTAGCTATTGATGATGCTTAGTCTGATCACTTGGATAAGTTCTCTATCTCATACTTTTCATTGTAAAAGGGGAAACATGGGGTGATACCTTGAGACCGAGTGACTGTCCTTTCTCCCAGTGGTTTTACCATCCATTAATGATCCTTGCTTGAATCAACTAAAACCATAAAAACCAAACCCACTGCCATTGAGTTGATTCCGACTCATAGCAACCCTATACGACAGAGTAGAACTGCCCCATAGAATTTCCGAGGAGTACCTGGTGAATTCGAACTGCTGACCTTTTGGTTAGCAGCTGTAGCTCTTAACCACTGTGCTGCCAGGGTTTACTTGAATCAACTGGGGGCTGCAAAATGATGATTATCTAATTCTGCCCTTGTATGTACATTTATTAGCTGTCATTCTACGACAGGGAGCAAAGGCGCTGAGATCAGAGGGTGCCTGTTTGAGGAATAGGAAAGAGACTGGTGTGGTTAGAGGAGAAGCAAGTAAAGAGAAATAGACTATACTACCAGGGAGGTCATAGGGGGTTGAGTGTGGAACCTAGAGACTTAGTAAAACAGGGAACAGAGGGGCCCCCAAATCTGCAAGAAATGGGCCAGGGCACAGAAACAAAGCCATTCCCCCAGAATAGTGGGGCAGGGTATCTAAAAATAGCCCACAAACTTCTTCAAAGTTGCCTTGCATAAGCAGCTAGAGAAAACCAGCCCAAGGGACATGCACAGAGCATCCGCTTGTGACCACTATGTGACCTTCCACCAGGGGCAGTGAGGGGCTGCAGCAGCAGCCAGGGAGTTGAACCTGGGGAGCGAGAGACTGCGCAGGCGTGACACCTGGTAATAAGCCCTGCTACGAATCCCAGAGGCCTCCAGGACAGGAGCCTTCTTGGAAGGCTGCCGCTGCTGCGCACGCACCTTAATTAACTATCCCCGCCTGTGCCTATGAATAAACATGAATCCCCCCCTCCCCCGCCAAGAACTTTTAAAAACTCAGGCCCATCTTTCGTCCTGTGAGATGGGCAAGCGTTGCTCTGGGCCCTCCGCATATCCGCTTGCAAGCCTCTTCAATAAATCTTTGCTGGTGTGGAAAACTACAGGCCTTAACCTGCCCATTCGTGACCAGTGAGAGGCAAGAACCTTATACTGGTAACAATTTTCCTGTAAAGAACTTTCTGTCCCTTCACTTTTTTTTTATATATTACTGTCAACTCAGAAATTATTTTTTTAACCAGTATGTTACAATCCATTGGAAACCCTGGTGGCGTAGTAGCTAAGTTTTATGGCTGCTAACCTCCAAAGGTCAGCAGTTAAGATCCACCAGGTGCTCCTTGGAAACTCTATGGGGCAATTCTGCTCTGTCCTGTAGGGTCTCTATGAGTTAGAATTGACTCGATGGCAGTGGGTTTTTTTTGTTTTGTTTTGTTACAGTCCATTACTGTTGTGTGTTCTTTATTTTGTTTTGTTTTTTTTGATATTCAAGTTGTCCAAAATTTGGCTAACTTCTTTGACGTTTTGTTGTGTCTTCATCATTCATTGAGCACTTCTCACCTTGTACTTTGCCTGCTCCCACCTAGATTCAGCCATTTCTGCAAGTCCTGGCTCCTTTTACTAGAGAATAATATTGAGAAACCAAGATCTGAGCAATTAGTATGTTCATTGCTTCTACTTCAGTGGGAAGAGCTATATCTATATCTATCTGTATATTTTTACTCATTAGTTCATACAGATGCCTCCAGTTAAAATCCAGCACCACAGGGTTTCTTGCTCACTTTCCCCCTTCAATGTTGGTATCTCCCTCTACCCACATTAAAGCTGTGGCTCTAAAAACCTCAGCATATTTATTCATTTGCTCTATCCTACATTTTTTTATTTTTTATTTACAATACATAGAGAATAGTTTTAGAATTACTACACCAGTACCACTATGAACAGCAGATCCTCTAAATTCAAGATTTATGTGCATTTCTTAAAGGTGCATATGCAGAGTAATGTATTCAGAAGTTTATTTGAGTTGCATTTTTCTGTGTAGTTAGGTTATCAATTTGATAAACAACTAGGTTCATTTGTTTTTGTTTCAATTCAATTTTAAGGTGTGCTTTTTCCCCCGAATTTTAAATTTAACTTTGAATATTTATATCATTTACATGGTTCACATCAAAACTATATGTATAAAAAAGTCTTCTCAAGAAGTCTCACTCCTGGCTCGTCCCCTTTCACCTGTCCTCGGTAGGTAACCACTGTCATCATGAGCTTCTGATTTGTTCTTTTTGTTTTTTTGTTTTGCAAAAATAAGCAAATAAGTACTTGCGTAAGACAAGGGATCGTACACAAACTGTTTCTCCGAAGGCCCAGATAGTAAATATTTTAGATCTCTGTCACAACTACTCAGCTTTGCCTTTATGGCACAAAAGCAGCCATACACAGTAACGAATAGGCAGGGCTATGTTCCAATGAACTTTTATTTGTAGAGACAAATAGTTTGCTGGCTTCTCATGTAAGATACAGACTTAGATAAATAATAGATATTCTCATTATATGTAATATAATGTCTTAGTTATCTAGTGTTGCTGTAACAGAAATACCAGAAGTGGATGGCTTTAACAAACAGAAATTTACCTTCTCACAGTTTAGGAGGCTGGAAGTCCAAATTCAGGGCGCCGGCTCTAGGGGAAGGCTTTCTCTCTTACTGATTCTGGGGGAAGGTCCTTGTCTCTCTTCAGCTTCTGTACCTCAGTCCTTGGCGATCGTCACGTGACATGGCATCTATCTGACCCTTCCCTCCCTCCTGTGTGCTCCCTTGTTTGCTTAATCTGCTCTTTTATATCTCAAAAAAGATTGACTTCAGACGCACTCAACACTAATACTGCCTAATTAACAAAACAAAGAAAACCTATTCCCAAATGGGATTATAACCACGGTATGGGGTTAGGATTTACAACATGTATTTTGGGGTGATACACTTCAATCCATAACATATACTATTTTGTGCCTTCCTTTTTTTCCCCCAGCAAATACATACTTGAAATTACTTCCTGTCAACTCATAGCACTCCCCTTCTGTGTGGATATATCATAGTTATATATATTTGATATATCATAGTACCCTATAGATGCACATTTAGATTTTTTCCAGTGTTTTGCTAACACAGATAATGCTATAGTCAACAACCTTGTACTTACGATGTTTTGTATACATGGAGCCTATTCTGTTATGATATTGTAAAGATGGAAAGTAAATTAAAACCTGTTAAACTAAGAAAGTATAGTATCTTACTTTAAAATAACTTTTTTTGACTTGACAGCGCTGGGTTTTTTGGGTTTTTTTTTTTTTTTCCTAATTATTAAAGTAATACCGGCTGCCTGGAGCTGGAGTTGGCCATACTTCAAAGTTAAGGGTGTAATCTTCCAGTCTGGCCAAGACTTCTGAACCCTAATTCCCAACTACGGAGAGTTAGGGTTCAGCTACAAAGCTATAGGGAAGAGTCCACACACAACCACCCTCACTTCTAACACCAACTGCAAGTTTGGGGCTTTCCCCAAACCACCCTTGTGTTTGATAGTTCATTAGAAAGGCTCACAGGAACTCACTGAAACCTATCATGCTCACAGTTACATTTATTACAGGGAAAAAAAAAACCACTGAAAACCCATTGCCGTTGAGTCAATTCCGACTCATAGCAACCCTGTAGGACAGGGTAGAGCTGCCCCACAACTGCCCTAAGACTGTAATCTTTATGGAAGCAGACTGCCAAATCTTTCTCCCATGGAGTGGCTGGTAGGTTCAAACCACAGACCTTTCAGTTAGCAACCAAGCATTTTTACCACTGTGCCACCAAGGCTTCTTATTATGGGGAAAAGAAACATTAAAATCAGCCAAGGGAAGAAACATACAGCAGAATCTGGGAGGGTTCCAACCCTTGTCCTCACACTGTACCCTCCCAGCATGGATATGTGGCAGAACACAGGGAATATTGCCAACCTAGGAGGTTTCTCCTCCACAGCTTTTATTGAGGCTTCATTACATAGGCATGATTGATTGAGCATGATTGATCGATTGTCCACGTGGTTGAACTCAGTGCCTCAGTAGGCTGATACTGGGTGACCCGAAGCCTCACCCTTTCTTCCTCCCCTAAGACTTATCCTGTGTGGCCAGCTCCACCTTGAGTCATCTTATTAGCATAAATTATCAAATGTCAGCCCACCACGAATAGCAAAGACACTCCTATCACACTAAGCCAGAGGCTTTTAGAGCTTACCTCACAGGAGACTGGAACAAAGCCATACCTCTTTTAAAAAAAAAAAAAAAAATTTTTTTTTTTTGAAGGAGGCCAAATTCCTTACCAAACACTATAGTAAAATTTTTTAAAATTTAGAAAAACAATCCTGAAATATGTGGAGTTAAAAGTAAATATATTCCTTTATACTCCTTCACTCTCACCCCAGCCAAATATACTTCCTTCCCCAAACTGTTAACAGTTTGATCTCTATGCCTGCAGAGTTTTTTTTTGTTGTTGTTGTTGGTTTTGTTTTGTTTTTCCATATTTAGCATGTAATCACACACACAGAAAAGGAATTTTTATGTATGTATTGAATAAGAGCTTCAAAAAAGAGGTACCTGGCATATTTAGGGTGACGAAGTGGAGCCCTGATGGCATAGTGATTAAAGAACTCAGCTAACCAAAGGGTAGGCAGTTCGAATCCACCAGCCACTCCTTGGAAACTCTGTGGGGCGGTTCTACTCTGTCCTGTATGGTCGCTATAAGTCAGAATTGACTCCATGGCAATGGGTTTGGGGCCTAGAAGTAGGTGCAACTCCATTTTGCTACAAGCTCCTGCTTCTGCGTTCACAAGAATGTAACTTTGTCTTCTTCCCAGTCATAAGCATATGGACTCTGGCTGGGTGGAACCAATAGACCCTGGCGCCCTAGCAATTATCTTTTTTAACTGGCTTGGCCTTTGCCCCAAAGCCACTTGTAGCAAATATGGGTAGGGGTTAGGAATGTGATTGTAGGAAAATGAGTTTACCCACGAGGTTATGTGCAGGAGCCCTAAAATCAAGGCTCTTGACCAAAGTAGAGAACTGATTTAAAGCCAGCAGCCTCCATTTTGTGCCAGGCTCTGCTTCTGTTTCTGAGAAGGTGACTCATGACTGTTGGTGGGTAAACAAAGGGAAGGGCATCTTGCCCTCAGGAAGAATGTGGTTGAAAATAGAGTAACTAGTTTGCAAAAAGGTGCTTTACACAGAGAACTTGCCTGGGTATGTCCTTAATGATTTACTGAAAGTAGCCAGTCAGAAGAGCTTATGTTAGCTAGCCAACCAGAATATTTTTTATTGTTAGTTCCTGCGTCTGGCCTATATTTATCCTTGTAAAATAGCCACCCCTTAAGAGTCCTTCAGATGGGCTAATGTCTCTCCATTCCAATGTTTCTTATGCTTTTAATAAATCTCTTTGGTTCACTTTAACAGTCTGAGCGTTTTACTCTAGGACAGTATGCATATATGTGTATATGGCATTTACCAATATGTGATCATGCTACAGATATTAGGTCTTGGTCTTTTTCCTTAATGCATCTTAAACCAAAAAAGCCATTGCCATCAAGCCCATTCTAACTCATGGTGACCCTAAAGGACAGAATAAAACTGCCCCATAGAGTTCCAAGGCTGTAATCTTTATGGAAGCAGATTGCTGCATCTTTCTCCCATAATGTGTCTTAGATATCTTGTTATGTCCGTATGTATGGAGTTACCTCATTCTTTTCAGTAGCTGTATGATAGTTCATAATAAGGTTTTATAATTATTTAACCATTCGTCTAATGATACTTAAACTGTTTCCAGTTTTTCTATAAAGTAGAAAACTGCAGTTAACATGCTGGAACACGTCTTGCATATGTACAAGTATTTCTATTGAGTACATTCCAAGAGATGAAATGGCTAAGTAGCTATACTTGATTTACATTTCCACAGTGTCTTCCTCATACCCTTTCCAACTCAAAATATTATCAGTATCCTTAATATTTCCCAATATGATAGATAATAAAAGAATGGTAGCCCATTGTTTTAATTCGTATTTCCTGTTTATTAGTGTTACATATTTGTTGGCCACTGTAATTTCTTCTATGATTGCTCGCTTGTCTATGAAGGTTATTTTTCTTACTGAATATTTTTTATATACAGGTATCCTTTGCTGTATGAACTTCTGCTGCCCAGATTTTGGAATAAATAAGAATTGGATAAATGTTTTAATGGATTTCCTTGCTACCTGTACTTTCACTACTCTCTGCCCTAAATCAAATTGATACAGATAAAAAGGTATCCCTCACTTTCTTAACTTGCCATCCAAATTCTGGCCATCCAGAAATCAGGAACCAAGTAGATTCAGATAGCAAGGGACACTTGGATTCTCATACTAATCTTTGCTACGTGTAGTACAATTTTTTTCTCTCTGTGTTGCTTACCTTTTTATCTCATTTATATAGTTTTATGCAAGGAGTCCTGGTAGCGCAATGGTTAAGCACTTGGGTTGACAGTTCAAACAAGCTCTTAGGTTTAAACCTGGAGATTACAGCCTAGGAAATCCTATGGGGTAGCTCTACTCTGTCCTACTATAGGGTCACTGCGAGTTGGAATCAACTGGACAGCATACATCAGTAGCAACAACGTACAGTTTATGTAATAAAAACTTGTAAATATTTATGTAGGATATCTATTGATGTTTTCCTCTGTAAATTACTAGATTTTACTTTGCTTAGGTTGGCTTTCCCATCTAAAATGTCTTTTAATCTATTTTATTTTCTTCCAGTATGTGTTTCTTTTTAGGCACTTTGGAATTTTGTAGATATGTGAAATTTATTTTTATGCATAATCAATTTTGTCAACATATTTTAATTGCTTACTCTAAGTACCACCTTTATCATACACCAATTCTTACAGTCACGCATTGCTTAACATCCACAGTACATTCTGTGAAATAGGACGTTATGTGATTCGAACGTTGTGCAAACACCATGTTATGTACAGGCAGTCCCCGGGTTATTAACGAGCTCTATTCCTAAGTCTGTCTTTAATTTGTTCATAAGTCAGAATAGTTAGGTACAGTTCATATCTAACATCAGGTAGTTGTTACCGCAATTTCGAGGGTCAGAGCTGCCTGCCACAAATAGCCAGTTCCTGAGACAGGCAAGGTGAGTAGCAAGAGCTTTATTGTATATTGATATACAGGAGACAGGGGAATGATCTCCTCCAAAGCCCGTCTCTCCCAACTGGAGACTGGCTGAAAGCTTTGCAGCGCAAAATCATGGGCTTCAGGAATTTGTGGAATGTCATTCACACCTGGGGTAGTTCTGGTGATCATGGTCCCAAGGTGTATTATCTCATCTGCCCAGGGGGTGACTGGCCCCCTTTGGGTGGTTTCTGTGGTCATAGTCCCAAGGTATTATCTCATCTGCCTGAGAGTGACTGGTCTGGGGTGTTTTCGGTGGTCATAAGTCTTTGATCATATCATTTGTTTTCCACAGTCTGAAAAGGACATTAGTCATTAATAAAAATTTAACAAGGAAAAAAGGAACTGATCAGTCAAGAATAAGTTTAGACTGAACACTTTGAAGGCCAGTGTAGCAGGGTTGACAGGGGTTTGGGAACCATGGTTTCAGGGGACATCCAAGTCAGTTGGCATAATAAAATCTATTAACAGTCTGCATACTACTTTGGAGACTCACGTCTGGGGTCTTAAACACTAGCAAGTGGCCATCTAAGATGCATCAACTGGCCTCAGCCCACCTGGAGCAAAGGAGCTTGAAGAATGCTAAAGACACAAGGTAATTATGAGCCCAGGAGACAGAAAGGGCCGCATAAACCAGAGACTACATCAGCCTGAGACCAGAAGAACTGGATGGTGCCTCGCTACAACCGATGACTGCCCTGACAGGGAACACAGCAGAGAACCCCTGAGGGAGCAGGAGAGCAGTGGGATGCAGACCCCAAATTCTCATAAAAAGACCAGACTTAATGGTCTGACTGAAACTAGAAGGACCCCAGAGGTTATGGTCCCCAGACCTTCTTTTAGCCCAAGATCAGGAACCATTCCCAAAGCCAACTCTTCAGACAGGGATTGGACTGAACTATGGGATAGAAAATGATACTGGTGAAGAGTGAGCTCCTTGGATCAAGTAGACACTTGAGACTATGTGGGCAGCTCCTGTCTGGAGGAGAGATGAGAGGGCAGAGGGGGTCAGAAGCTGGCCGAATGGACACAAAAATAGAGAGTGGAGGGAAGGAGTGTGCTGTCTCATTAGGGGGAGAGCCACTAGGAGTATATAGCAAGGTGTATATAAATTTTTGTATGAGAGACTGACTTGATTTGTAAACTTGCACTTAAAGCACAAAAAAAAAAAAAAGTTTAGAAGAGAGAACAACGGCATAGGTCTTGTTCATGTCATGGCCAAGCAGCCTGTTCCATAGTCAAATTTTTTTCTAGTATACACTATATAGTATACTTTTCGGTGCATAAAAAACAGTAAACACTTCCAGATAACACTAAAACACCTTTAACATAATACTATAATAATAATAATGATGCTTTGATGCATGTCACAAAACAGTACCTGTTTGTTTTTATGAACCACTGTATGCACCTTAAGTTTTTAAAATAATAGGCTTTACGAAGGCTGAGGTCACAGGTGTATATGCAGTCAAATGTTGCCCAAGGGGACATTATGCGACACATGACTGTATGTGCAAGGCTGTGTTCCAGAATTTCTGTTCTGTTCCATTGATCTGTTCCTGCAGCAATACCATACTGTACCAACAGTACCATACAGTATTTTTTAGTGAGTGTATTGATGCCTGGATGGGACAGTCCTGTGTTCTTTTTCAAATATTTTGTGTTTATTATTGTTTAAATTTTCTTTCAGGTAAACTTTAGAAAAAAAGCTACCTGACCGTTTATGCTTCCTGCAGTTACGTATGAGAATGTCCATTTTTCCAGGCCTGGGAAGTTTGAACCCTGGAGGAACTGGCTAGGGGTCTGGAGCCAAGGTTAAGACTTGAGTAGACCTAGAAAAGTAAAGACAAATTATCCACCCTCTAACGTTGGAGAGGAAACCCTGGAGGTGTAATGGTTAAATGCTACGGCTGCTAATCGAGAGGTCGGCAGTTCAAATCCGCCAGGCACTCCTTGGAAACTCTATGGGGCAGTTCCACTCTGTTCTCTAGGGTCGCTATGAGTTGGAATCGACTCGACGCGGTGGGTTTTGGTTTTTGGGTAACGTAGGAGAAATATAATAGGTTTACAAGACTGCTAAGTGTTACCTATGTGTTTGTTTAATGAGTTGTTAACTAGTTTACTTCCTTCTAGGTTTAATTCCTTCCAGTTTATCCTTTTACCTGCTTTTAGTCACCTCCCATAATTTTATATCACATTGCCTGTGTACATCCTCTTCCTCCTGCCTAGCGCAACCCCCCCCCCGCCCCCCAAAAAAGAAAAATCCTTTTTCTTTCTGGGGAAAATCCCATTTGTTCCTAAAGAACCACTTCTAATACCATCTTTTCCAGGAGTAAGAAGATTGTTCTAACCTTTGTGCATCACAGTATTTATTCTTATGTTGTCATTATCAGACTTTGAATTCAGTCAATTATTTTTCCATCTAACCAGGTTTAGGTTTTATGGCTTACAATTTAAGCCTTTGATAATGTGTTTCTATGCTAATTGAGCCATTCTTTTTGACCCAGAAAGGCATTCAGTAGGGTGTGTGGCACAAGCAGTCAGAGATAGGACCCAATGATTCCTTATAGGGGAGTTTCAGAGCTGTAATAGAAAATACCAAGAAATAGGTTTGAAAATGCCTAAATGGCAGTGAAATTTGGGGAGTAGCCAGTTCCTGTAATATGGAGTTGAGTTCTGTGTGAACAGGTATTTTGAATCCCTTCTCTCTTTTTTTTTTCCTTAGTACTGGATGAACGAATACACCTCATCCATTGGAATTGGAGTTTTTCATTCAGGAATTGAAGTATATGGAAGAGGTACGTGTACACAAAGTCTAAATATACTTTCTGAAGATTTTGCCCTTTGAAGGAATTGAAAAATCATGACTATATCTTTTCTTACTACTCCCATATGTTATAATAAAATACTTTCTAAAGTAGAAGATAATATTCCCATATTTGTTTATACACCCACTCCTCACTTATCTACATTATTAGATCTCAAAGACCTGGTTGTTATGTGAAAATTGGCTTTACATGAAAATAGAGGATCTTTTTTTCGGTTTTCAGACCATCTATTTGTCTGGGTTTTTTTTTTTTTTTAATTTAGAAAATGTCATAGAAATAATAACAACTAAGATTTACTGATGTGCGCATCACTGTACAGTTATAGATTGTTCCTCTGCTGAAAAGGAGGATTGGAGGGAATGAAGCTGGGCTGTGTGACTGGAGGGCCCGCAGCTTAATCACTATACCTTCCTCCTGTGCTAGGTCAGAGCTTCCCTTGCGGAGCCATCTCCAGGGCCCCACTCCCACCCCTGCAAGCCCTGTGTTCGTGATCCCAGAGCCTGCTTTGCCCTGTGAGACTGGCAAGTCACAAAGGCTCTGGGTTTCCCGCAAGGGCATTGGGAGCCTAGCTGTGCACCTAGTCTCACTGAGGCGGAGGCCTCAGGCCCAGTTGGCTCACTTCGGGATGTCATTAACCTCTCAGGCATTTTTTCCAAACAACCCTCTCAGACGCCTCTTTGTTTCCTCCCTTCCCACCCACAGCAGTTTTGAGTTGCAGGGCCTCAGGCTGCACAGAACTGGGAATTCAGACAGGCACCCCCGGCTCAGTGCTGCCTGTGCATCTGCCCAGAGGCCAGGGCCATAGAGGAGGCCAGCCCCACGTGGTTGCTGGACAGAGTGCCCCCACCAGCAGGAGGGAGTGAAGGGTGCGGGGCAGTGGCCCAGCTTCCTGAAGGCAGCCCAGAGACCC
Source organism: Elephas maximus indicus (assembly GCF_024166365.1). Taxonomy (NCBI): domain Eukaryota; kingdom Metazoa; phylum Chordata; class Mammalia; order Proboscidea; family Elephantidae; genus Elephas; species Elephas maximus. Next base: position 19,436,184 of record NC_064842.1, on the reverse strand, counting down.
TCCTTGAGGGAGGAGATACTCCACAGCTGTTACCGCCATGCCCACCACCTCAGTAACACACAAAATAGTCAGATAGTACACTGCTGTTGTAAATGTGATGTGTTAGATAATGGGATAGTCGATAAGTGAGGAGTAGGTGTACTGTGTTTGGGAAAAATGCCCAAAATAGTTTGTATTTGGGGAGAAAGTACCCAAAGTACCAGGGTACATATTCATTTAGCTATCTTTTATTTTCAATACTATGTCTTAAATATTATCCTTTTAAAATTGTTATGCCATGACAGTTTGTTTTGCTCTAATACATACTTGAGTTCCTTAAAAACCTTGCACTTTGGTTGGAAAAAGGCTTGGTGCTAGAGAGTGTCAAAGTTGAAATGCCAATTTCCTGAGGGAATTTCAGTAATAAATTTGTTTTTATAAAGCTGTAAGCGTATATTTATAAAGTCTAAAAATATCAATGAGCAAATCTAGTCTTTGATCTAGCTTTTTGCTCAAGAAAGATGGCCTTGTCATTAACTCGACCCTTTTCATTTTTATTACCTTTATTACCCTTTGTTATGATAAACAAGACATGAGCTACTCAAACCAAGCAGCTGTGTTTTCAACAGCTTTTTTCTTTGTGCTAGTTTTCACACTTGGTGCAAGAAAATCTAATCCTGATGAAGTTGTAACCAGTAATGGTCTGTATATGGATATCACGTTAGGGTTGTGATAATAAGTTTGAATCATAAACATACTCTGTAGCAGAAATGCCTCTGTTTGCTTCCGCTAAGCAGTCCTTTTACCATATTTCTACACAAACAACACATGCCTTCTATGCTTGCCAACTGTGCCCTCCCCTCCTGAGGTATTTTCATAAGTGCGCTGCACTCATTTTTTTACAGCAACATGTAAAAAAAATTGACACAGCAGCGCCTATGAAAGTACCTTGCAGGGGGAGGGCGCAGGTGGCAAACAAAGGTGGAAGGTGTATGCTATTTGCATAAAATTCGATACTGAAGTATGTCAGTATGTTTGTTTATAATATTCATTTGTTATATTCCACATTAACTGCTTTTAAGTGCAGTTCACCGTATTAAATGTTGACTATAAATAGCTGCCTATTAAGCTCAATTTTACGTGAAAAAGCTACATCTACCAGGTAATCCCAAGAAGCTGAGGGGCTCTCACTGAAAATTTCAGTGGTTGGAGTATTGCTATGGGTAGGGTTTTAGTCTGTGGGTTTTCTCTCTTGTTTGATTGGGCTTTTGCTCAAGCTTTTCATGTATTCCTTTTTTATTTAAATTTGTGTAATGTGTTACAGTTTTTTAAGTGACATCAGACATGTTTAAACTGTGTTTTGAACCACACAACCATGCTATAAGGTAGACAAGGGCCTGTGGCATTTTTTCCGTTTTTCAGATGAGTAAACCGAGGCACAAACCTACAGAAAGCCATACTGCTTACATATCCATGTAAGCTTAGCAAAACTAAAACCAAAAAACAAAAACACGTTGCTGTCGAGTCATTTCCGACTCATAGGGACCCTATAGCAAAACTAGGGCCAAATATATCCCTCAAAGTGAGTGTTACTTGAATAAAGGAATAAATAGGTCTATGGCTTTTCTTATGATAATTGAGAAAGTTAAAAATTAGAATGTTAATCTTGTATCTAACCTATCTGCAATATTTTATAAAGTCCAATCATTAAAAAGTAAAGGCTCTACTTCAAAATTGAATGCTAAACACTTTCTTTTGATTAATAAAATTTAAAGAATTTTTAAAAAATTTCTTATCTACATCATTTCTTTTTTCTGAGGTGCCAGAATCAAAAGTAAACTTAGTATCTGCCTTGTTCTTTTTCATGTTTTACCCTAAGACCTTTTAAGATTATATTTAATAAATCCTAAGTGGTGAGATTAATTTAAACAAATGTTCGAATTCGTTAAAGTGTCCACTAATACCTAGCCAGTTCAACATCTAAGTGAGTTAACCAGAATTTTAGCTCTTTCCTGATGTGGGAGCATTCTCTTTCTGTTCTGGTTGAGAGTTTGTGTCTGACGAGCACGGGCATACCTTCAGTGAACCTTAGAAATGCTTGTCACAAGGAAAGTAGTACAGATAGTTCCCTCCTAGCTGAAAGATGGAGTCCTGGTGGTGCGTTGGTTAAGGTTTTGGCTGCTAACCGAAAGGTCGGAGGTTTGAATCCACCAGCTGCTCCTTGGAAACCCTATGGGGCAGTTCTACTCTATCCGGTAGGGTCACTATGAATCTGAATCAACTCAGTGGCAACAGATTTGGTTTTTGGTTTGGAGCTGAAAGATTTGCTGTTGGGGAGTTTGCGTCTGTGTGTGGGTGGATGTATGTGTTAATTTGGTAGCTCAGTTTTTCTTGAATGAGGGGAATTTAATTCAGTTTTCCAAGTTTGCTAATGATTCATCCTTACTCAGAGATAATCCAAGAGTTTTCATGCCAGGTGCCATGAAAACTCAACTGCTATTAGACAATTTTTCCAGGAAAGTATGAGTTTGAAATTAGATCACTAAAGTGGCAAAACTGACCACCACCTAGTTTGCCGTAGGTTTGCGGAGAGACTGTATTCACCTTTGAGTGTTAGTCACTCTCCTATTGCCAGTATAACCATAGTAAATATAGCAGTCAGGATTACCATCAGGTGCCTTTCAGTATTTGAGTTTCAGGTATTTTGCATCAACTGTATGCTAGTAATAGCTAAGTGAGATATTTGTGAACGCATTTTTATAAACTGAAAAATATTTAGGTGATATTACTATCCTCATCATTTATTAAAGCTAATTTAGTATTCTGGTTAAATTTTATGTGATACATAACTAAAAATCATGAGTTTTCTCTTTTCAGAATTTGCTTATGGTGGCCATCCTTACCCTTTTTCTGGAATATTTGAAATTTCCCCAGGAAATGCTTCTGAACTAGGAGAAACATTTAAATTTAAGTAAGTAGGGATTACACTGTCTTAGATGCCAAAGCTTATTTTCAGGCAGACAGAATTCATTCTGTAGCTTAAAATCTTAACACGTTGAAATGCTTCTTTAACTTTGGCTTAGTTGTTGACACTGGTATTTTAAAATAAAGTCTAAGTTGTAGTGTAAAGATGCAAATCAGCCAAAAAAAAAAAAAGGAAAAGATTGAAATAACCTAGTCTTTTGCTTTTATTCAAGACCCATGTAAGTTATTCTGTCTACTTATAAAATGTTTTACCTTTGTGTAACTCAGGTTCTTCTGTAGAAGGCTTGTATCAAATAACTTCCCCACCTCCCAAATCTCCTATTTGAGGGGAGAGGAAGGAAAGTTTTATTATAGCCTGCTATTATTAAAAATCTCTTTGTTTTTATAATGAAAAGGACACTGTTAATAAATTCAAGATAAATTGTTAATTAGTCTAAAGACCATTGTTAAGATACAACTATGGGTAAACTTAAAATGTGTGGATATGAGTATATTCTAGAGCCTTATCAGTAGAAAACAGCAGTCAAAATCTGAATGCTAATAATAAAATTTCCTTAATAAAGGTTTGAATTTAAATTGATATTCAGAATCCATTTCAACAAGCTTTAAAGAAACTTTTGGGCCTATAATAGTTAAAAGCTTGCCATGTGAAAAATTAATAGTGAAATGAGGTTGTACCATTGAATTCAATAAAGGGCTACACATTTTTAGCATTTAATTCATGGTTCTCTTAGCCTACCACTAATTTCAGAGATTTATACACTGGAGTGCCATAATTTCATCCTGAATCCACTCCTTAGGTCTCCCCTTTGGCAAAACTACTACAGAAAAGGATTTTTTAAGTATTTTCAGCATCCTTGGATACCTAACTTGTATCTAGCTAAAACTGCATTTTCTATTGAGCAATGTCTATTAGATTTCCAAGGTAATTGCCTTCTTGATAATGCTTTAAAAAAAAAAAAAAAGGTCAGTCAAGTCTGACAGTTTTATCTTCCTGTAGCACAGGGGCAGGTAACTTAAAAGTATTATTTCTACGTGAGAATATGGTCAGCCCTTTGATGGTGAGTGTAATTAAACAGGAGTATTTGCTCTGGTTACCTGATAATATAACTACCAATGCAGTTGTTGTGAAAATAACTGTGATGTTACCAAAAATAGTGTACTTAATAGCTTTTCCCCCCAGAAAGGTAGGAACTAAAATAATTGAAATGAAAAAAGCATCTCATTTACTTTTAGTCTTACTACATTGACCTTGCTGTGTTACATCTATCGTAATATTCTTGGAAATAAGCAAGTCTTAAATATGCCTATAAATACCTAAGTCTCACATAGCTGTGTTCCTTTTTTCTTTTTTTTTTTTTAAGAGAAGCTGTTGTTTTAGGGAGCACGGACTTCCTAGAAGATGACATAGAAAAAATTGTAGAAGAACTGGGAAAAGAATACAAAGGCAATGCATATCATTTGATGCATAAAAACTGCAATCACTTTTCTTCAGCTTTATCGGAGGTAAATTAAATTTTATCCTAAAAGTTCTTCAGATGAGGAATAGACACTAATTGATGGCCGCCGACTTGCTGTCCCACTGTATTCACTCTTGATTCATTTTTGTTTTCTGATTATTCATATGGCATAAAATATGGGGTTGTATTTCTTTCTCTTGTACAAATGACCTTTCCAGAATTGGCAACTTTAGAGTTAGTACAGTTTTAAATGGTAATTTGATTAATTACTTTGCAGTGGGTAGAAAAAAGCCAAATAACTATTTTATTAATAACCTGAACCTTTCACTTTAAAAATATAAATGTCTAAGAGACTTCTACTTCTTAGCCACTAAGATTTCTCTTTTGCTAATTTTTAGCTTCCATCTGGAATTTTTTCCTCTTACTTATTAATAAGAGTCTTCTTACTAATTTAGCAGAAATTAGTTCTGCTAACCTGTACACACAGGCATGTGTTTACCTTCCCAGTTCTTGAATCCCAGGTAGGATAGGAAAACTAGACCAAAGTTAAAGGACCAGAAAAAGAAAATGGGGGAAGAAATCAAAAACTATAAATAGGATTTAAAATAGCTTCTCGGCTTTCTGACTCCTGGCAGATGGTTGCAGTGGCAGCATCAAGATACCACAAAAATTATGAAAAGTGTAAAGGAGAAAATGAGCTGCTGTTTCAAAGAGCTCCTCGCAGGGATGCTTAGCTACCTGGCCATTATCACTTCCCTCAGGGCTTGTACAACATAAGTTTCGAATCAGGACCATAAACGTCTATTGCCGCGCTAATCAAAGTGTGTTTGTTGAACCAGCAGCAGCAGCATTACTTAGGAATTTGTGAGGTACACATAATCCTTGTCCCACCGCCACAAACCTGCTGTTTGTTTTGTTGTGTGCCATCGAGTCTATTCTAACTCATAGTGACCCTTTATGACAGAGTAGAACTGCCCCATAGGGTTTCCTAGGCTGAATTCATTATAAGAGCAGATCACTGGGTCTTTTATCCCACAAAGCAGCTGGTAGGTTCGAACCGCCAACCTTTCGGTTAGCAACCAAGCCCTTAACCATTGCACCACCAGAGCTCCTTAGCCTACTGAATTCAGAATCTTCATTTTAGCAACATCCTCAGGTGAGTCCTATGAACATAAAAGTTTGAGAGCCCTGCCAGTCTAATGGATGCATGGATACCATGGAGATGACTTAGTTGCTTATTAGGGAAGGCAGAAGGTGGTCTGAGCCTTATTGACCCCACATATTAAATTTGTAGGGAATGTTTTCAAAGATCCATAGAATGTTAAAATTGGTAGGTATGTTGTTGCTGTTGTTAGGTGCCGTTGAGTCAGTTCCAACTCATAGCGACCCCGTGTAAAACAGAATGAAACACTGCCCGGTCCTGCGCCATCGTCACAGTCCTTGTTATGCTTGAGCCCATTGCTGCAGCCAGTGTGTCAGTCCATCTCGTTGAGGGTCGTGCTCTTTTTCACTGACCCTCCACCAAGCATGATGTTCTTCTCCAGGGATTGGTCCCTCTTGATAACGTGTCCAAAATATGTGAGACATAGTCTCACCATCCTTGCTTCTAAGGAGCGTTCTGGCTATACTTCTTCCAAGACGGATTTGTTATTTTGGCAACGCATGGTATGTTCAGTATTCTTTTTTGTGTGCTTTAAGTGAAAGTTTACAGTTCTAGTTAGTTTCTCATACAAAAATTTATGCGAACATTGTTATGTGACCCTAGTTGCTGTCCCTGTAATGTGACACCATACTCCTTCTTTCTACCCCAGATGTCCTTTGTCCATTCAGTCAGCTCCTGTCCCTTTTTGCCTTCTCAACTCGTCCCTGGACAGGAGCTGCCCAATTAGTCTCATGTATCTACTTAAGCACTCTTTTCACGAGTATCATTTTATGTCTTATACTCCAGTCAAATCTTTGCCTGAAAAGGTGGCTTCAGGAATGGTTTCAGTTCTAGGCTAATGTCCAGGGGCCATGTCTTCAGGGGTCCTCCAAGTCTCAGTCAGACCATTAAGTCTGGTCTTTTACTAGAATTTGAATTCTGCACCCCACTTTTCTCCTGCTCCATCAGGGACTCTGTGTTGTGTTCCCTGTCAGGGCGGTCATTGGTGGTAGCCAGACGCCATCTAGTTCTGGTCTCAGGCTGATGGAGTCTCTGGTTTATGTGGCCCTTACTGTCTCTTGGGCTAATATTTTCCTTGTGTCTTTGGTGTTCTTCATTCTCCTTTGCTCCAGGTGGGTTGGGACTAATTGATGCATCTTAGATGGCTGCTTGCTAGCTTTTAGGACCCCAGATGCTACTCACCAAAGTGGGATGCAGAACATTTTCTTAATACACTTTGTTATGCCAGTTGACCTGGATGTCCCCGAAACCGTGGTCCCTAGACCCCTGCCCGTACTACTCTGTCCCTCAGAGTGTTTGGTTGTATTCAGGAAACTTCTTAGCTTTTGGTTTAGCCCAGTTATGCTGACTTCCCCTGTATTGTGTGTTGTCCTTCACTTCACCTAAGGTAATTCTTACCTACTATCTAGTTAGTGAATATCCTATTTCCTCCATCCTCACCCTCGTAACCATCAAAGAATCTTTTCCCGAGTTCTTAAAATAGTGGTCTCATGCAGTATTTGTTCTTTTGTGACAGACTAATTTCACTCAGCATAGTGCCTTCCAGGTTCATCCGTGTTATGAGATGTTTTCCGGATTCCTCATTCTTTATTGTTTTGTAGTATTCCACTGTGTGAGTATACCGTAATTTATCCATTAGTCCGTTGATAGACACCTAGGCTGTTTCCATGCTTTTGCAGTTGTGAACAGTGCTGCAGTGAACATGGGTGTGCATATATATCTGTTTGTGTAAAGGCTCTTCTCTAAGATACATTCCAAGGAGTGAAATTGCTGGATCATATGGTACTTCTATTTCTTGCTTTTTAAGGAAGCGCCAAATTGATTTCCAAAGTGGTTGTACCATTTTACATTCCCACCAGCAGTGTATTATCAAGTCTCTCCACAACCTCTCCAACATTTATTATTTTATGTTTTTTGGATTAATGCTAGCTGTGTTGGGGTGTCAGTATTCTTTATCATCACCATAATTCAGAAGCATTAATTCTTTTTCAGTCTTCCCTACTCATTGTCCAGCTTTCACGTGCATATGACACAGTTGAAAACACCATGGCTTGAGTCAGGCACACTTTAGTCCTCAGAGTGACATCTTTGCTTTTTAACACTTTAAAGAGGTCTTTTGCAGCTCATTTGCCCATTGCAATACATCATTTGCTTTCTCTACTGCTTGCTTCCATGGGTGTTGATTGCGAATCCAAGTAAAATGAAATCCTTGACAACTTCAGTCTTTTTCTCCATTTATCATGATGTTGCTTATTAGTCCAGTTGTAAGGATTTTTGTTTTCTTTATGTTGAGGTGTAATCCATACTGAAGGCTGTGGTCTTTGATCTTCATCAGTAAGTGCTTCAAGTCCTTTTCCCTTTCAGCAAGCAAGGTTGTGTCATCTGCATAACGCAGGTTGTTAATGAGTCTTCCTCCGATCCTAATGCCCCATTCTTTTTCATATAGTCCAGCTTCTTGTATTATTTGCTTAGCATACACATTGAATCGGTATGGTGAAAGGGTATAACCCCGACGTACACTTTTCTTGATATTAGAGATATTAAATAATCTAACCTCATTTTATAAACGAAGAATCAGGCCCCAATTGGGAAAATAACTTACCAAAGATTGTTAGGGAGAACTCAGATTAGACCCTGACTTCTTAATTCAGTGTTATAGTGCTTTATCATTACTTCCTCCAATCTGATTTATTCTAGCTCCCAGATCAGTTAATAACTTTACTGGGCATCTGTCTACAGCATCACCCCTACCATAGTCTAACCTCGAAACTATTACATTTGGGGCCTGAAAAGCAAACCTGTATGTCCCTGGAGCCATCTTTTGGGGTCACGGTTTTCAGGCCTTCCCGTATGGGAGTTGCTGAATTTTTAAAGAAACTAAGAGTCCAGAGTGACTTAACCAACTCAAAAAATTAGGTAGGAACCTTAGCGGACAGTGAGTATATGTTATTGAGGAAGGAACAACTCAGAAAAGAATGGTGGGATGGTTACACAACTCAAAAAATGTAATGAATGTCACTTAACTGTAAAAACGGTTGAATTAATGTATGTTTTGCTGTGTGTATTCTCAACAACAACAAAATTTTTTAAAAATGCAGAGTTGCAGGTCAGGGCACCATTTGCATTACCCTAGAAAGTTCTCGTGTGCCCCTTTCAGTCAAGCTCCTTAACCCTCACCAGAAGCAACCTTTGTTTTGATTTTTATCACCATTGAATAGTTTTACCTTCTCATGAATTTCAGTTAAATGGAAACTCCTTTGTTTCACAAACTATTTTTGAGATTCACCCATGTTGTCCTGTTTATTAACATCTTTTTTCATGGCCGAGTAGTATTCCATTGTATGAATATCCTGTAATTCTTTCATCTGTTCTCCCTTTGATAGACATTTGGGTTTTCCCCATTTGGCTATAATGAGTAAAGCCTCTGCGAACATTTTCATGCACATTTTTTTGAGACCTATGTTTTTATTAAGAGTTTAATTGCTGGGTCATAGGATAGTTATATGTTTGATTTGATAAGAAGCTGTAAACAAACTTGCAAGGAGTTGTACTATTTTTTTTTTTTTTTTCCGGTAAGCGATTGCTGTTTAACAAACCTTAATGGCTCATAGAAAGTTGGGAACTCAAAGGCCTGTTTTTCTTTTGAACTGTCTCAACCTCTTTTAGTCCAAGCTGGCAGTGATTTCATTAATATAAATCTCTACATACTTCATGGGTTTTCCAAGAATCTTATTTGATTTCACTCCGTATGCCAAAAGCCACATCCCTAATTCTTTTTAAGATAGACTTCCTTTGATCATCTGACTACTGATTCTTGATTAAGATTCTTGTAGGTTATTTATCCAGCAGAGAAGACTTTTAGGTACCAACTGGTATTAGTCTGAGATCTTAACAAAAGATCTTGTAGCCAAATGATTGATTTGATCTTTACTCAGAGGCCGTTTATAATTTGAGATTCTTTTTATAGCCGAAGAGATGAAAAATGTGAAACAATTCTATTTTCAAATCATCAAGTCTTGACTCTTCTATATCTCTTCTAAATTCTTTTCCTTTTTGGCTAATTTCAGTCTTCTTGTACCTTACAATATGTAGCTAAAAGAAGCCAATTGGCATTTTTAATATTCTTCCTGGAAATTGTCTTAGCCAGACCCACAAGTTCTTCAGGTACATTTTCTTTCTTCCAAGTTACTGCAGGAACAGTTTTGCCAAGTGTTTCACATCTACACACACATCACCCTTTTTCCAAGCTTGAATAACAGTGTCCTCACCATCTTTCTATCCTGCACTAATGGTTGTTCACCTTTCCTTTAGCTTTGGCTCACATCCTCCTAACTGCTTTGCCAGCCTTTCCACTCTGCTGGGCCCAAAGCCATTGCCAAATGATTTCAGCTTTTGTTATAGCAGCACCCCACTTCTAGGCACAGTTACATTTCTGTGTAACAAACCACTGCAAAACTTAGTGTCTTAAAGCAACAACAGTTTCTTGTTCTTCACAGTTCTGTGGGTTGTATACCAGTTCTGCTTGCTCACTCATATCATGGATCATCTGGAGACTGGGCACAGCTGGCACAGCAGGAATGGCTGGGCTTCTCTCCTGGCATCATCATTCATCTTTGGCTTCTTTAGAACATAGGGTCTTCAGGTTCCAAGAGGAACATCAGTGTGAGAATATTGTGTCACATTGCTGCTCCCTCATTGGAACTACACAAGAGGGTGAGTGTTGGGAGGTGCCATCACTGTAAGAATCTATCAAAACCATTTTACACTCCTAACAGGATATTAGTGTCCTTGTTGTTCCCCATCCTTACCAGCATTAAGTAGTGTTGTCAGTATTTTGTCTTTGGTATTCTAGTGAATACGAGACAGTATGTCATTGTGGTTTTAATTTTCATTTTCCTAATGATTAATGAGGAGCCCTGGTGGTGCAACAGTTAAGCACTCAGCTGCTAACCCAGAGTTTGCTGGTTCAAACCCAACCCGTGGCTCTGTGTGAGAAAGTCCTGGCGTCCTGCTCCCGTAAAGATTACAGCCAGTAAAATCCTATGGGGCAGTTCTCTGTCACTCAGGTTCAGGTAGTTGAAATCAACTCGACAGCATCCGAAAACAGTGATGATTAATTATGTTCAACACTTTTTCATATGCTGTTGACCATCTGTATGTCTTCTTTGTGAAGTGTCTATTCAAGTCTTTTGTTCATTTTAAATCTTTAAAATCTTTTTCTTGATTTGTAAGAATTCATTTTATATTCTGGATACACATCTTTGTTAGATATATATTACTATGAATATTTCCTCTCAGTCCATGGCTTGCCTTTTCAGTTTTTTTATTGTTTTAAATTTTCAATAGCTCAAATTTATCATTTTTTTCTTTTATGATTATACTTTTTGTGTTCTGCTTAAGGCATGTTTATCTGTGATCTATCTTTTTTGTCCCACTTAACTGTAATGGATGGTGGGAAATAATTGTGTTCCCTGGAGGAAAAGGAAGTGGGATTTTTTTAAGTTGGAGGTGAAAGTTTTTGATGTTTATGTTCCTATCATTTCTTGCAAAGAATTTTCTTTCCTCCATTGAATTTCATTGGCACCTTTGTTGAAAATCAATGGATTACGTATGTGTGTGCGTCAGTTTCTGGATTATCTATTACGGTCCACTGATTCATTTGTCTAACACACTAATAATTTTAGTAAATCTCAGGTAATGTAAGTCTTCCAACTTTTTTATTCTTTTAAAATATTGTTTTGGCTGCAGTAAGTCCTTTGTATTTCCATATAAATTTTAGAATCAGTATGTCAATTTCTGTAAAAAGCATTTTGGAATTTTCGTTCAAATTACATTGGACCTATGAATCAATTTGAAGAGAATTGATAGAATATGGAGTTTTCTAACCTGTGAACATGTTGTATCCAGGAGTGTGCTGGCAAGTGTTTATTTAACAACACAATATTTGAATGAAAATTAAAAAAAAAAAAAAAACCAGCCCTTATTTGTAAGCGTTTTCTAATTTCCATGGTGTAAAACTTGCCATCATGCCCGATTTTCAAGATACCAATAGTTTAAGAAGCAGCTTGCAAAATTCCTGAAATTTGATAATTGGCTTTTGTGAACAGATAAGAGCTGACTGTAATACATCACTAGGGGTACCTCTCTCTTCTTTAGTTTCTCTTAACAGTGATTTATGGCTTTTAGTGTAGAGGTCTTTCACATACCTTGTTAAGTTTATTCCCAGCTTTATTTTTGTCTCCTCCAGTTTCATTTTTGTCTCCTCCAGTTTCTGCTCTCTAGTGCTTCCAAACACTATGTATTGTATTTTATCTAGAACATATCATTGTTATTGGCCAGAGGGTATATCAAAAAAAGATACTCTGCTATTTCTACAACTTTATTTTTGGTCCTTTGCTTTTCCATATACATTTTAGAATCTGCTTTTAAAATTTTGCTAAAAACTCTGATGAATGTTTTATTGGAATTGTGTTTACTTTATGGATAAATTAGGGGACAAATTATATCTTCATGATACTGAGTATTCCTGTCACAACTCATGATATAGTTCTTCAGTTATTGCAATCCTCTTTCCATACTATTTTATATATAGTCTTTTCCATAAAGGGCTTGCACATCTTTTATTAAATCTATACTTAGTTATTTTATTTGTTTTCCTATTGTGAATGCAATAAATTTTCTGTTCCTTTTTTAATTAGCATTTACTGATATACAGGAACATTTTTGATTTATTGTTATTGACCTTGAATTTAGCAAACTTGCTTAATGCTCTTTTGAGTTCTAATAGTTGTTGGGGATTTTTCTCATAAACAGCACGTGCCTGGATTTCATTTAAAAACTGCAGTCCTACAATTAAACTGTTTTTTAGCAGGGGAGTAAGTGATTTAAAAATTTTTTGTCCTTACCAAAATATTTATATGTATTTCTACCATATGACTTTATATTTTTACTGATCTTTTTTTTTTTCTCCTTTCATCTACAACGTTGATCAGCAATGTAAGTCAGGCTAACTTAATCACTGTGACAAACCTCCAAATTGCAGTGACTTGAAACAATAAAAGTTTATTTGTTGCTCGTTTCACAGTCCAGTGTGGGTTGAATTGGGTGGTGTCCTGATTCATATAACCCTTTAGAGACCTGAGTTCCTTTCATTTAGTTACTTCTTCATCTTGCAATGCCTCTGAGTCCTTTCTGGATTCTCTGAAACTGGTAGGTGAGAAAAGGTAGAAGGAGATAGCTGGGAGGATCATACAAAAACTTTATTTTGGGTGTTGGGAAGGGCCCAAGTTTGACAGGCCATATGACTTTTTTGTCCCACTTAATTATAATGGATGGTAGGAAATAAGTGTGTTCCCTGGAGGAAAATGAAGTAGGATGGGATTTTGTATACCCACAATTGTTTTTCTTAATAATATTTTGTACTATTCCTTCTATTGTTCTTTTAGTGGTTACTTTAAAAAGTCTTTGTTCCACTCCTTTACAATACAGGAATTTCATAATAATTTAACTATAATCATCTTTTCCCATTTCACGTGTTGAGTAGTATTTAATTTCCATCTTGTTTTCACATCTATCAAAGGTATTCATTATTATTGTTTATTTCAACAGTTTATGCCTATTTATATTTATCTACATTTTCTTTACTGATAATGAAATGGAACACTTGAAGATAAATATCCTAGGCATTATTAGTGAGCTGAAATAGACTGGTATTGGCCATTTTGAATCGGACAGTCATATGGTCTACTGTGCCAGGAATGACAGATTGAAGAGGAATGGTGTCACATTCATCATCAAACAGAACATTTCAAGATCTATCCTGAAGTACAATGCTGTCAGTGATACGATAATATCCATATGCCTACAAGGAAGACCAGTTAATATGACTGTTAGTCACATTTGCCCACCAAACACTAATGCCAAAGATGAAGAAATTGAAGATTTTTACCAAACTTTGAAGTCTGAAATTGATCAAACATGCAATCAAGATGCATTGTAATTAACTGGTGATTGGAATGTGAAGGTTGGAAGCGAAGAAGGATTAGTAGTTGGAAAATATGTCCTTGGAAATAGAAATGATGCTGAAAATCACATGATAGAATTTTACAAGACCAACAACCTATTCATAGGAAATATCTTTTTTCAGCAACATAAATGGCAACTATACACGTGACCATTGCCAGATGGAAAACACAGGATTCAAATCAGCTACATCTATGGAAAGAGACAATGGGAAGACTCAGTATTGTCAGTCAGAACAAGGCCAGGGGCCGACTGCAGAACAGACCATCAATTGCTCATGTGCAAGTTCAAATTGAAGCTGAAGAAAATTAAAACAAGTACACAAAAGCCAAAGTAAGACCTTGAATATATTTTACCTGAAGTTAGACACCATCTCAAGAATATGTTTGATGCATTGAACACTAATGATTGAAGACCAGAAGAGTTGTAGGATGACATCAAGGACGTCATACATGAAGATAGCAAAAGGTCATTTAAAAGACCGGAAAGAAAAAAAGACCAAAATGAACATCAGAAGAGACTCTGAAAGTTGTTCTTGTATGTAAAGTAGCTAAAGTAAATGGAAGAAATGATGAAGTGAAAGAGCTGAACAAAAGATTTCAAGGGGTGGCTCTAGAAGACAAAGTATTATAATGACGTGTGCAAAGACCTGGAGGTAGAAAACCAAAAGAAAAGAACTGCTCAGCATTTCTCAAGCTGAAAGAATTGAAGAAAATATCCAAGCTTTGGGTTACAATATTAAAGAATTATGTGGGCAAAATACTGAATGATGCAGGAAGCATCAAAAGAAGATGGGAGGAATGCACAATCACTGTACCAAAAAGAGGTGGTCACTGTTAAACCATTTCAGGAGGTACGTATGATCAAGAACTGATGGTACTGAAGGAAGAAATCCAAGCTGCACTAAAGGCATTGGCGAAAAACAAGGCTCCAGGAATTGACGGAATACCAATTGGAATGTTTCAACAAACGGATGCAACACTGGAAGCACTCACTGGTCTGTGCCAAGAAATTTGGAAGACAGCTACCTGGCCAGCTGACTGGGAGAGATCCATATTTGTGCCCATTCCAAAGAAAGATGATTCAACAGATATTACCAGAAATTATCAAACAATATCATTAGTATCACATACAAGTAAAATTTTGCTGAAGATCATTTAAAAGTCAGCTGTAGAAGGTCTTAGTTATCTAGTGCAGCTATAACAAAAATACCACAAGTGGATGGCTTCAACAAAGAGAAATTTACTCTCTCACAGTCTAGGAGGCTAGAAATCTGAAGTCAAGGTACCAGCTCCAGGGGTGGGCTTTCTCTCTCAGTCAGCTCTGGGGAAAGGTTCTTTACATCAATCTTCCCCTGGTCTAGGAGCATCTCAGCACAGCAATCCCAGGTCCAAAGGACACACTCTGTTCCTGGCTGTGCTTTCTTGGTGGTCCCCGTTGCTCTGCTCACTTCTCTGTTGTATCTCTCAAAAGAGTTTGACTTAAGACACAACCTAATCTTGTAGATTGTAAATGGGTTTCATTAACATAACTGTCACTAATCCCAACTTGTTAACGTCATAGAGGTAAGATTTACAACAGATGGAAAAATCACACCAGTTGACAGAAAGGTGGACAGTCACACAGTAACTGGGAATCATGGACTAACCAAGTTGACACACATTTTTGGGGGGTACACAATTCATTTCATAACACAGCAGTACATCGACAGGGAGCTGCCAGAAATTCAAACCAGATTCAGAAGAGGACGTGGAACCAGCGATATCATTCCTGATGTCAGATGAATCTTGGCTGAAAGCAGAGAATACCAGAAAGATGTTTACCTGCATTTTATGGGCTATGTAAAGGCATTCGATTGTGGATCGTAACAAATTATGGATAACATTGTGAAGAATGGGAATTTCAGAACACTTAATTTTGTGGAACCTGTACAAAGACCATGAGGCAGTCATTCAGAAAGAACAACAGGACACTGCATAGTTTAAAATCAGGAAAGGTGTGTGTCAGGGTTGTATCGTTTCACCATACTTATTCAACCTGTATGCTGAACAAATAATCCGAGAAGCTGGACTGTATGAAGAAGAACAGGGCATCAGGATTGGAGGAAGACTCATGAACAACCTGTGTCATGCAGATGACACAATCTTGCTTGCTGAAAGTAAAGAGGACTTGAAGCACTTACTGACGAAGATCAAAGACTGCAGCCTTCAGTATGGATTGCACC
Source organism: Elephas maximus indicus (assembly GCF_024166365.1). Classification (NCBI taxonomy): domain Eukaryota; kingdom Metazoa; phylum Chordata; class Mammalia; order Proboscidea; family Elephantidae; genus Elephas; species Elephas maximus. Next base: position 19,420,352 of record NC_064842.1, on the reverse strand, counting down.
TCAACGTAAAGAAAACAAAAATCCGTACAAGTGGACCAGTAAGCAACGTCATGATAAATGAAGATTGAAGTTGTCAAGGATTTCATTTTACTAGGATCCACAGTTAACACCTATGGAAGCAGCAATCAAGAAATCAAATGACGTATTGGATTGGGCAAGCCTGCTGTAAAAGACCTCTTTAACGTGTTAAAAAAAAAAAAAAGTCACTTTGAGGACTAAGGTGCACCTGACCCAAGCCATGGGTATTTTCTATCCCCTCATATGCATGGGAAAGCTGGACAATGAATAGGGAAGACCAGAGAAGAGTTGACGCCTTTGAATTATGGTGTTGGCGAAGAATATTGAATATACCACAGACTGCCAGAAAAACAAGTCTGTCTTGGAAGAAGTACAGCCAGAATGGTCCTTAGAAGCTAGGATGGTGGTACTTCGTCTCAGGAACTTTGAACAGGTTATCAGGCGGGACCAGTCCCTGGAGAAGGGCATCATGCTTGGTAAAGTAGCAGGTCAGAGAAAAAGAGGAAGACCCTCAAGGAGATGAATTGACATAGTGGCTGCAGCAGCGGGATCAAATATAGCAATGCTCGTGAGGATGGCGCAAAGGTGCAGACCAGGCAGTATTTCATTCTGTTGTACATAAGGTTGCTATGATTCTGAAGTGATTGGACTCCACCTAACAACATTTTCTTTATTTACTGTTGATTCCTGTATCTTACTCTTTTTTGTGTTTCTCTCTTACTGAATCAAATATTCCAGGAGTTTTTTGTTTGTTTTAACTAAGGGCTTTTGACATGTAAACTCTGTTTCCATAGGTATTTCTTTCACCCTCATGCTTGAATATAGGTTTACAATTTAAGGTTGACACCTTTTCCTCTAAGCTCAAGGAAAAGACCATTGTGTTTATTCTATTTTTGTTAATGAGAAATCTGTCAATCTAAAAGACATTCCATTGTAGGTAATCTGTTTTATCTTCATGGTATCATATAAGATTTTCTCTTTTGTGTGTGTATGTGTGTTCTTGGGTTTCATTTTGAGATACTTGAGACTTCTTGTGAATCTTCAGCCTGTTGTCTTCGGCCTGTTTATCTCATTGAATATTGCCTAGCTTTCCACCCCATTTTCTCTGATTTCCCCCTTCTGGAGGCACATGTTGGGATTTCTCATTCTGCCCTCAGTTGTCTCTTTCTTATTTCTATATCTCCCCACTTAACTTTTGTTGCATTCTGGTTGATTTCCACAGATTTATGTTTTGTTCAGTAATGCTTCCTTCATCTCTGTGTCCTCTGCCTTGTAATTACCTCTAATTTTTTTAATTTAATGACTACATTTTCACACCAAGAAATTTTATTTCTTAAAAAATATGCTGCTGTTCACAGAGTCAAATTCTTACATTATGATTTTGTGTTTTTTACAGTTAATTGGATTAATTTCTTTGTGGTTATGCCCCCACCTCAATGCACTGGTTCCATTGTTTCACTTATCTTTTTTTTAAAGTGATTATTTAATTTTGCTTTATACTTACGTAAAATTTTTCCATGGTCCCAAAGTCAAATCTAAAAATACAAAGCGTAGTAATAGAAGAGTTTCTATCGCAGTCTTCCTTTTTGGCCTCCCAAACTATGAAAGAATAAATCTGTATTACCAAGTCTGTGGTAATTTGTTACAGCAACTATAGGAAATTAATACAGATTTTGGTACCTGGAAGTGGGATGCTACTGTAACACATACCTAAAAATGTGGAAGTGGCATTGGAATTGGGTAATTAGTAGAGACTGGAAGGATTTTGAGGAATCTAATAAAAAAGTCATAGATTGCCTTGAACAGACTGTTAGTAGAAATAAGGAGATAAGGGACCTGCTGGTGAGAGCTCAGAAGGAAGTGAAGAGCAGGGTAGAGAAAGCTTGTATCATTTTAGAGAATACTTAAATCATCATAGAATGTGAGTAGAAAAGTGAATTTTAGCATACTGCTGGTGAAGAGTCAGAAGAAAATGAAGAACATTTTATTGGAAATTAGAGGAAAGGGCATCCTTGTTACATAGCAGCAGAAAGTTTAAGCTGAATTACATCTCAGAGTTATGTGAAAAGCAGAACTTGTAAGGGATGAATCTGGGTATTTCTCAGCAAAGTGTCAAAGCACTTTTTTGCTGCTTATAGTAAAATGCAAAAGCAAGAATTAAATTGAAGGAAGAAGTATTAAGCAAAAAGGAACCAGCATTTGATTGGGAGATTTGTGGCCTATTGAGATTACAAAAGACATAAAAATTAGGAGCTTCACTGTTAGGAATGCTGCTCTGGAGAGAAAACTAAGGATGTAGCTGGCCAACTTTTTGCTAGTGCCAAAGAGATTATATGTGTGACACTTGGATCTGCTCAGCCAGCTCAGGCTTACCAAAGCTACTTCTACATTTTTAGGTGTTTATTACAGGTATTATCCAGGAACGGTTAAGGACTTCTTAGACTGATGGAGTGGATTCCCCGTGGTATACACAGGAGGCCCACATGATCTTTGAGAGTGTTAGATCAGCAGCAACACTGCCACCTTTGACTGAAAGGGAAGGAAAGGACAAAATGGAAGAGGGCTTTCAGAGTCCGAGAATTCTCCGGGTGAGAAACAAGCTGATAAAACCACTCAGCTGCAAATATGAGCTACTCTTCAAGAAAAACAGTGGCTCCAAGGGCAGAGCCAAGGACTCAGAGCGCAGACAGAGCCAGGGGCCACAGAGGATTGTTCCCAGGCCCTGAAACCTAATAGAGTTTGTTTGCCCAGTTGGATTTTGAAATTACTTGGAGTCAATGACTCCTTTCTTCCTTCCATTTTTTTCCCTTTAGGAGTGGGGTTTTTGACTATTAACCTCTGCCTGTACACCTTTCTGTTTGGGGAGCAGATAATTTTTTACTTTTATGGGTCTACAGTAGGAAATGTATTTTACATTATTACCCAGTAGTGTGTATCCAAACAAACACCCCCGTACGGATGTAAACTAAGTCACAGTAACCCCACTGTCTACAATGTACCTGGCTTTTACTGTAAATTTTTTAAAATTTAGGTTGCAGTGCACTAAATAGAGTTCATGACTTACTAATGGGTCTTGTTTCAAAAGTAAAAAAAAAAAAAATTGGCTTGATCAAGGGTGGGCAAACTTCTTAAAGGGCCAGGTAGTAATTAATTTAGACTTGTGGGCTGTAAGGTCTTAACTCTGCCTTTATGTCATTGTAACCCAAAAGCCATAGACAGTACGTAAACAAATGGATATGGCTGTGTTCCAATAAAATTTTATCTACAAAAACGTGGCTGTAGCTTACAAAACTCTGTTTCAGACTAATCAAGCCACATCCCCAGGAGTTGGAATGGTATCCGTTTCCCCAGAGTCACATGGATATATGGAAGGAGAGCAGCTTACAGAATGAAATCAGGATTCAGGAAGGAGACTGAGGAAAACAGCTGCTGAATAGGCAACAGTGACTATCTTGTTAATCTAAGTATTCCTTGTCACCACTTCCGTGGCTGCCTTCAAGTACTCAAGTATCTCTAAATAGGTCTAAGGTATAAAATAGAATGTCATACTTGTTTGCCTGTGTTTCTAAGAGTAGACAGATGGGACTGGTTTCATGTAAGGCCTTTGCTCTCTGAATTCCTCAGGATTCTTCTACTTTCAGTTCAGTGCTAATATTTGCCTTGGTAAATCTTATTGTAACTTTTTGCAAAGCCCTAATTTGGCATGGTTTTTAAGTATTCCAGGACTGTTTTCCTGTTCATGGGATAATAATCAAAATCAGCTTGTGGCTGCATCACTATCTTGTATCCATAAAGGCATGACTCCTTTATGAGAATTTCTTCAGTCAAGCATCACTATAGCTTTTCATGTGAGCTTTTTTTTCAGATAACTTAAAACTGCATGTGACTCCCAGTATTGCCATCTCTGCTAGGTTATTACTTTGTGATACCTTCAGTTTATTCTTCTAAAGATATTTTTCCTGTCTTTAGGACCCAGTATCAGAGCTTACTTTTTTTTTTTATCTTTATTAAAATAAGATCTGACTTATCAATAGCTACAGATAACTTTTCCACCTTAAAACTTTCTTATTGTCTCCCACTTGCCTCCCTTATTGCAAGAAAAGCATTAAAAACGCGACACTTTACCAGCCAGATCACACTAAGGTGCATTTGGGTTAGCTGTCTGCTAGGCTTGTTTTTTTGCTAGTAGGTGGGATAAATAAAGAAAGACACTTTAATCTTAGGCCCTCGTAAAGCAGGACCTACATGAAGCCTCAGCTTCAACAGTTCTGCACATCTCTGATTCCATAGTAGTACCCTAAATGAGGGGGTGACCTCTGGTCTTACAAGAGTTACTACCCTTATGGTTGAAATCTCAAAGTGAGCCACATTCTTCAGCAAAAAATAAATTTTAGGAACTGACTATAAGGTTATTATCATGGATTGAATTGTGTCCCCCCAAAATATCTGTCACCTTAGCTGGGTCATGAGTCCCAGTAGTGTGTGATTGTGTACCATTTTATGTGACCTCCCTATGTGTTGTAAATCCTATCACTATCATGTAATAAGATGGAATAGCAGCAATTACATTGGTGAGGTTGACAAGATTAGGTAGTGCCTTAAGCCAGCCTCTTTTGAGATATAAAAGAGAAGCAAGCAGAGAGATATGGGGACCTCATACCACCAAGAAAGCAGTGCTGGGAGCTGAACGCATCCTTTGGACCTGAGGTTCCTGTGCTGAGATGCTGTCAGACCAAGGGAAGACTGATGACAAGGACCTTTCTCCAGAGCCAACAGAGAGAGAAAGCATTCCCCTGGAGCCAGCACCCTGAATTTGGACTTCTAGCCTACTGGACCGTGAGAGAATAAACTTCTCTTTGTTAAAGCCGTCCACTTGTGGTATTTGTGTTACAGCAGCACGAGATAACTAAGACAGTTATCTTTCTGGCATACTTATAGAAATTGACTTCCCTTTATTAAGTTGCAAAATGATGCAAATAATTTCACTGTGAGGCTGCAGAAGTTCTTCTTTTACATTTTGAGAGTGCTACCTCAAAAAAGGCCTCGGGAAAACAAGGAGAAAATGCCCCAATACATATGATATATACAGAATTGATCTCTGAAAATTTGACTTTACAGAAGTGATCAGGTCAGATGCATCAACTTGTATCTTGCTTTGTCTTTATGACCATCTTAAAGTTTGTAATTTTTACTATTCTGAAGTTTCATATCAGTGTAACCAGTGCAATTTTTAAAAATAGAAGCAGCTTCAAAAACCCATTTTGATTTCCACACTTAAAAGGTAATTAAATTTGGATATATTTGCTTTGCTTGTATATAATATATAATAATTATTTTTTTTTAAAAAGACAAGGTAATGTGTCAACTTGATTAAGGGAAAAGTATAATTAGGTTTTTATCTCTTTTTATTTATCCGTGAATGTAATGTTAGGCGGCATGTGTCTGGTTTCTTCTCCTAATCCTCCTCCTGAAATTGCTTTTGGAAAAAAAGTAACATCCTAATTGCCAAATGTTATTTTTCAGCCCTCAACCATTTAACAGCATTTGATGTTATCATATGCTTCCTTCTACCCTTTTCGTCTCTCTCAGCTCCCCTGCCCAAGCTGGTTTTCTTCCTACGTATCATGGATTAAATTATGTCCCCCCAAAGTATGTGTTAGCTTGGCTAGGCCATGATTCCCAGTACTGTGTAATTGTTGTCCATTTGGTGGCATTGTGTAATTATGTGTTGTAAATCCTAAACCTCTGTATGTTAATAAGGCAGGATTGGTGTGGAGTGTATCTTGAGTCACGCCCTTACTCAAGTCATACCCTTGCTTGAGTCACACCTTTTATCTTACAAGAGATAAAAGGAGAGAGAAGCAAGCAGAGAGGGTAGGGACCTCATACCACCAAGAAATAAGAGCCAGGAGTAGAGTGTGTCCTTTGGACCCAGGGTCCCTGTGCTGAGAACCTCCTAGACCCAGGGGAAGATTGATGCCAGACACATGGAGATCTCCAGGGACTGCCAGGCCCACAGATATTGAAAGGAGACAAGGACCTTCCCCCACAGCCAACAAAGAGAGAAAGCTTTCCCCTAGAGCTGCCACCCTGAATTCCTCCTAACTATGAGAGACTGAATTTTTCTTTGTTTAAGCTGTCCACTTGTGGTATTTCTGTTACAGCAGCACTAGATAACTAGGGTATTATCCAAGCTGGTTTTCTTTCTACCTTTGAGTGTTTCTTCTCAGACTTCTTGGCAGGGATTTCTTCCTGTTTGGACACCCTAAAATGTTAATGTTCTTCAAGTTATAGGTTGTTCTTCAAGTTTTGCTGAACACATTTTCTTTAGGTGAGTGTGTTCGTTCCCGTAAATTTATAGAGTAATGATACCTTCCTCACTCCTCATCCAAGCGGCCCCTTCCACTGGATAGATGTTTCAGGGCTGTCCTTTTGTCTGTCGCACCACCGCTGCTATAATCCCAGGTTCTCCTCATCTCTTGCTGGTACAGTGGCCTCCTTTTGATTCACACCATCTCTTTCTCCTGTTTCAGATCATTTTTTCCACCGTGCTACCAAGTATTCTGTGACCCCTTGATTTGAAGCCTCAGTTGGCTACTTTTTCCTGAGTGTTAAAGTCTAACTTTTTAGCAGAGTCTGCCATATAAAAATTCAAACTGTCTCTCCACTCTTATAACAATAATTTTCACTCAGGAATGTGTATCAGGGTTGCCTGATAGGTGTGATAGGTACCCAATACATGAATGAGTGCATATAAAACTGTTGAAATACGAAGAAAGTAAATTAATTGTATCGATTTCCTGGTTGCAGTATTGTACTGTAGTTACACAAGATGTTACCGTTAGGGGAAAATGAGTGAAAGGTATGTAGGATCTCTATATTATTTCTTAACAACTGCATATGACTCCAGATATTCAAACTAAAATGTCTTTAAATGGTGCGTTGGCAAATGTTAAGTATATATATTTTTATAACAAAGTTTTTAAGAGAGAGATTATAATTCATTGAATAAAATAAGATTCCAGGAGTCAATGCTTATTAAATAAATAGAAAAACTCCGTATAGTTGAACACAAACTAATAAATGTAAAGAAATGGTAGAGTTAGAAAACAGCCATTTGGCACTCATCTTCGTGATAAATGATTCAGGCAAGAATCATCAAGTTTGGTAAAGGTAGTGGGTAAGGGCTTGATTAGGGATAGAATATATACTTATTCTCAAAGTACTTCCCCACAAATTACTTATTAATTATAAAAAGAAAAATAGTAACTACAGTGAAGAAACCTGGAAGATACCATTGTCATGGATTCAATTATGTTCCCCCCAAAATCTGTGTATCTGCTTGGTTAGGCCATGTGTGGCTATCCTCTGTTTTGTGATTTTAATTTTATGTTAAGAGGATTAGGGTGGGATTGTAACACCAGCCCTGATCCAAGGTAAAGGGAGTTTTCCCTGGGGTGTGTGGCCTGCACCACCTTTCATCTCTCAAGAGATAAAAGGAAACAGAAGCAAGCAGAGAGAGAGTTGGGGACCTCATACCACCAAGAAAGCGGCACCAGGAGCAGAGCGTGTCCTTTGGACACTGAGTCCCTGCACCTGAGAAGCTCCTCGACTGGGGAAGATTGAGGACAAGGACCTTCCTCCAGAGCCGACGGAGACAAAAAGCCATCCCCTGGAGCCAACACCCTGAAACTGGACTTGTAACCTACTAGACTGTGAGAGAATAGATTTCTCTTGTTAAAGCCATCCACTTGTATCTGTTATAGCAGTACTAGATGACTGAGACAGAATTTGGTACTGAGAGAGTGGGGTGCTGCTCTAACAGATACCTAAAATGTGGAAGCGGTTTGAAACTGGGAGTGGATGGAGTTGCGGCAGAGGACCAGACAGCAGAGAACCTGCAGCGGCGAGTGTGGCAACAGCAGAGAACCGACAGCACCAGAACTAGGAGACCAGGGTGAAACGGCCCTGCAGCCGACTCACAGAGCAAGAGAGCTGAGTGCCTGTGTGCAGGAGGTTTGTTGGCAAGGTGGGGTGCCTCTAGGAACTTACCGGTGGAGCTACAGAGCTTTGGAACACCTGCCCAAGCAGGGCAGATGCAGGCATGGGGCCCAGCAGCCGAGAGGCCGAGAAACCAGGAAACAGAAGCTGAAGAGATAAGGAACACAAGAAGTTGAGCTGCATCAGTCTCAAAAGGTATGGCCATTTGGGTTTCAAAGGGTGAAGCCATGGCCTCTGGTGTTTCTGAGGGTGATGTTGCCACTCAGATGGTTGAGGAAAATGGTGTGTGTAAAGCCAAGGAAGCAGAGTTGCCATCCCAGTGGCCCTGGAAGACGGAGCTGAAGCCCAGGACCAAGGGGCCTCCACTCAGAGTCCAGAGAGTGTGGCCAATACCTAGGAGCTGGAGGGCAGGGCTATTGTGTAAATTGTCTCAGAGAACAGAGGATTATTTTCAAAGCTTTGAGGACTAATGTAATGTGTTCTGCTGACTTGCTTGGTGCCTGTAATGCCTTCCTTCCCTTCAGTTTCTCTCATTTGTAATGGAAATGTCTAGCTTGTGCCTTTTCTGCCGTTGTACCCTTGGAAGCAGATAACTTGTATTCTAGTTTTCACAGATGAAGAGGAATTTTTGGATTTTGGACTTGGAGTTAAGACTTTTGCTATGATGTGGTGAGGTGAATATGTTTTGCCAAGGATATGATTTTGGGGGGGCCAAAGGGTAGAATGTCATGGATTGAATTATGTCCCCCCGCCCCCGGCCAAAAAAATCTGTATGTCAACTTGGTTAGGCCATGTGTGGTTGTCCTGTATTTTGTGATTGTACTTTTATGCTGAGAGGATTAGGATGGGGTTGTAACACCACCCTTACTCAGGTCACCTCCCTGATCCAAGGTAAAGGGAGCTTTCCTGGGGTGTGGCCTGCACCACCTTTTATCTCTCAAGAGATGAAAGAGAAGCAAGCAGAGAATTGAGGACCTCATACCACCAAGAAAGCAGCACCAGGAACAGAGCCTGTCCTTTGGACACCGGGTCCCTGCATTTGAGAAGCACCTTCACCAGGGGAAGATTGAGGACAAGGACCTTTCTTCGGAGCCGACAGAGAGAAAAAGCCTTCCCCTGGAGCCGGCGCCCTGAAATTGGACTTGTAACCTACTAGGCTGTGAGAGAATAAATTTCTCTTGTTAAAGCCATCCAGTCGTGGTATTTCTGTTATAGCAGCACTGTATAACCAAGACAGCCATGTTAACCAAGTGATCAAAATTAACATCACTAATAGTGGGACAAAGTGACATCATGTGCCCCCCCCAGACAATGCACTGAGAAGGACACAACATCACTTCTGTATATTTCTGCCTAAAATGCATAACTCGAATGTAATCCAAATAAACATCAGATTAACCCAAATTGAGGGACATCTAAAAAATAAATGGCCTGTTTATACTCTTCAACAGTACCAAGGCCATGAAAACAAAGACTCAAGACTGTTCTAGGTTAAAAGAGGCTAAAGAAACAAGACAGTTAAATGGAATTTGTGTTCATGAATTGAATCCTGGATTGGGGGAAAACATGCTATAAAGGACATTTTGGGACAGCTGATGAAATTTAAACATGGACTGTATATGAGATAATTTTCTTGTATCAAAGTTAAATTTCCAGATTTTGATCATCTTTCCATGGTTATAAAGTGAATGGTTTTGTTCTTAGAAAATACTACTGATGTGGGGATAAATAAGCACAACTTTCAAATGGTTCAAAAAAATTTTTTTTAATTTCATGTGTATGTGTCTATGTGTATTTTTTTTTGAGCGGAGAGAATAATAAATGAAGCAACATGTTAAAAAATTTAAAAACTGGAGAAATTAAAATAGTCGTACATTGCAGATGGGAATGTAAAATGGTGCAGCCACTATAAAAAACAATTTGGTGGTTGGCAGTTCCTCAGAAACATAGAACCACTACATGACCCAGCCGTTCCACCCCTAAGTATATACTCAGAAAAATTGAAAGCAACAACAAACAGACAAATGTAAACCAATATTCATTGCAGTATTACTCACAACAGCCAAAAGGTGGAAACAACCCAAATGTCCCTCAACAGATGAATGGATAAACAAAATGAAATGGAATATTAATCAGCCATAAAGAGAAATGAAGTCCTGATACATGCTACAACATGGATGAACCTTGAAAACACTGTGCTGAGTGAAATAAGCCAGACACAAAAGGACAAGTATGATCCCACTTACATGAAATATCTAGAATACACTAATGCATCAGGGCAAAAGAAAATCAGTGATTACCAGGGACTTGGGTGAGGGGGATTATGTGGGGAAAAAATGCTTACTTGATATTTGTTTGTTTTATGTAGTATGTTATTCTCTTTAAGGTCTTAAGTCCATTTATACTAAAATTATAGAGTTGTATTCCTATATGGCACTGGGTTTTGGGTTATTCCTATACCTAGGTAACATAATGTTAAGAAATGAATGTTAATTTTTATCTATTTGATAATCATAATGTAAATTTTCATATATGAGTTTAAAAGAGCGTTATCTTTAGGATAAAAAAATTTTGTAATTAAAAATCAAATTTTAAAAACATAGCAAATATGTCACCCTAACTTCTGAATCAGCATCTTCAGGGATAGTCCCTGGGCATGCGCTTTTGTAATAAGTTCCAAAGGTAATTCCAGTGCGTACTCCTGGTTAAAACCACTTAACCACTCCTAGTTAAGAAGTGCCACCGAGTTTCTTATCCTTCTGCTATTCCTCTTCTGGAAGACAGCTATGTGTGTCTTAAGGGCCAACTTCGATATTTCTTTCTATGTGAAACTCTTAACTTCCTGAGGCAAGATTAGCCATGCTGTATTATGCTTTCTCACCACTCTGGGCTCTATCCTTTCTTACCCCTTTAAAAGTATAGTTCTTAGACCATATTAGGGTTTTAGTGGATATTAAAGGAATGGAGGGAGGAAGGAACTTAGTTCCTCAGATATAAAAATCTTCATTGAAATAATCCCTTTTCCTGCAGGTTAAGCCCAGATCTGGAATACTGGTGTGTTTTGTTGTCTTGTGTTTTTTTTTTTTTTTTTTTGGTCTTGTTTTTATTGTGGTAAACTACATATAACATAAAACTTGCCATTTTAACTATCTTTAAGTGTACATTTCAGTGGCGTTCATTGCACTCACAGTCCCACAATGTAGTTTTCCTGAGTGCCCCACTTAAGCACCTGATCCTGGCCTCGCTTTTGTTCTATCATCCAAATCCTTGGTGTATCACAGTAAGTCTATACCCTTTAATAAAAGTAACCTTCAGGGAAAAGCACAGTCTTCAGGCATATAGCTGTCTGTGAGCATCTATGTCTGGCTCTTCTTTCTCCCAAATCTTGTTCACGTATGCATTCTTGAAATATATTTAAGGGCCTATGTACTTCTCTGTGTCCCTAGGTACTGTGCTAGGTTCTGGGTAAACAAACAAACAAACAAAAAATAGTCAAAACATGCTACCTTAGCTAAAGTGAAATCATCTCACTTTTCCAATAATGAAGACAGTTGTTGTCCAGGGACTGATCCCTCCTGACAACAGTCCAAAGTATGTGAGACATAGTCTCGCCATCTTTGCTTCCAGGGAGCATTCTGGTTGTACTTCTTCCAAGACAGATTTGATCATTCTTTTGGCAGTCCAAGGTATATTCAATATTCTTCGCCAGTACCACAATTCAAAGGCATCAGTTCTTCTTCGGTCTTCCTTATTCAATTTCAAGTATATTTGGTAACTATTAGAGGATAGGGCTAAACTTTTAAGGAGAAAATCACATTGTATAATTACAAGGGCCAGCTTACTGAAATGTTAGCTAATTTTTGGACATAAGATACTTTAAAACGTCTTTCCAGAGTCATCAACTGAGATGGCAGTTACAGATCATGTCATGGTAATGTTGGCATGGTTAGGGGCAAGAATACTAGAGGGGAGTGGAGCTTGGGCTCAGTGAAGTCTAGTTCCCCGAAAGAGGATAATAAAAAGTAATGTTAGTATTAGAAAAGACCCAGTGCTTACTAGTTGGAATAGGAGAAAAGTGCTCAGGAGCCCTAACGACAGTGTAAAGGTGGGGAGCGGGTAATAGCGCAGCAGACTATCAGCCAGAAGGCATTCCTCCCGAGCCCTGTGTCTACCCTTCGAGTCTGCAGACTGAAGATGAGCCAGGCTTCTGTCCATAGCCCATCTTTTGTGACTGAGTCCTGGAGCCAGGTCCCACGGGACAGAGGCTTCCTTTTGGACCAGTGTGGGCTCCTTAGAAAGTGGTTAGGGATGGGAGTAACAGGGTGAGGTGCAGGCCAGGGGAAATGGGCTTCGGGAGACTAGAGGAAAGTAGGAAAGACTGCATGAAGAAGGAAAATTGCAGGTAGGAAGTAACCAAAGCTTGACAGTTCTAACTGCCTGGGGCTTCTGTTACTCTGCTAAGATCTTGTATTAGCAAGAGTCCTTTTCTTCTGCATTGTTGAAAGTCCTTTTACATGCATCTCAAAGCAATTGCAAGGATCAAAGAAAGAAAGGAGCCAAGTGGAATTAGGTTGATTTTTACAGACACAAAAAGGGAGCAGTTTGGCAGAGGTTATTCAGAAAGCAAAGAAGGGGGCTTGACAGCAGGTACCCCAGGCTCCAGAGTCCAGGAGCTGTGCCTACCCTGGTCATCAAAGGCCAGAGGCAGATCTGCAGAGGTGTTTCTGTACATCCATCGCCTTCCCTCCTCCCTCCGCCTCTCTGGCAGAGGACCAAATGACCTTACCTCGCTTACATAATGCACACTCTTGCTCTTCTGTAGATTCTTTGTGGGAAAGAGATTCCTCGCTGGATCAATCGTCTCGCCTACTTCAGTTCCTGTATACCCTTTCTACAGAGTTGCCTCCCAAAGGAGTGGCTCACTCCTGCCGCCCTCCAGTCCAGCGTCAGCCAGGAGCTCCAGGATGAGCTGGAGGAAGCAGAAGATGCAGCCGCCTCAGCAGCCATGGCTAGCACTGCAGCAGGCTCCAGACCTGGACGCCACACTAAACTATAAGGTTCTCCAAAGTCACGCATTCAGAACTGCCTCGGGCAGTTGGGTATCATTAGAGGAAAGCAAAAAGAGTAAAGCATCTTTTGGATATTTTGTATGCAAAGATGGTTCTCCCCTAAATCCCAGTTTTTCAGCTCAGGATTATATTTGTAATAAAAAAAAAAAAAATCACTTGGCATAAGAGGGAGGACTTTGTATAAGCTACCCTCAGTTTTTTTTACCCACTTGTAAATTTGGATTTACTTCTTCCGTTTTATACAAGCTCTGTTAAGTTATGTTTACAGTATTTTGTATTGCTGTTTACAAATCTTGCATGGACTCCTGCCACCGTGAAAGAAGAAAAGTCTTCATGTCTTCAAAATCAGGCGGGTAATCTTTGTAGATGCCTGACAATTGCCAGAGCTCTGGCATAAACAGTAGGCACACAAAATGGTACTTTACACTGTTAAAGTCACCATCACCTGCATAAGAATTGTCTTTTGGATTTTTATCTGTTTTTGTTCTTAAAGATAATGGCACCAGGATGCAGGGAGCCGCACTGACCGAGGTGAAGGAGCACACGTCGCCCTAAGGACTTGGGGCCTTGGTCTGCACGAGGGTGGCCTGCCCACAGGTCCAGTTCCTCTTTGCCTTCCCTCCCACAAGCACATCTACTGGGGTTCCCATCCAGCAGCCTGTTTCTTCCCACAGGTCCGTCCACCCAGGCAGCATGGGACATTCTTTGTCTGGTTTTGACTCTGATTCTGGAATTAAGACTTTTTTTAAAGGATATCCTTGCTAATCACTGACGACTGTTTTTGCACATTTGGGGTGGGGGGGTTGTGAGAGGGGGCTCATTTTTATTTTAATACATACTGATTTTCTCCCTGCCCAGGATTTTGTTGACAGGGTAGGAATATGCGAAGTGGTAGCCTTCTGCGTAGCAGCGTGAGTTGACATTCAACTGCTTTTAACTATTCAGGCTGCATTTTATACTAGGTCTTGAAAACCAGAGTCTAAAGTAACACTCTCCAAAAAGCTAACTCTTTAATATTTCAAACTTTTAATGTACTATATCAGAAAGAGTATATCAGAGTTTGTTTATTATGGGAGTAGTTTCACCTCATACATAGAATGCCTAGTCCCATTGACCTCTTGTTGAAAAATCATGTTTGGATGTCTTAAAATTCGTCTTTTTATGTTCTCTCACATGTCTGTCTCTTACATTACATACACTCAGAATGAAGTTCTCACCACAGAGGAGTGCTTATTGTCAAGGAATATGTCTCCTCAAGTCTACTCCCAATTTGATCCTTAGATGTAAGAATCAAGTCATTATGTGTAAAATTAGATTCTTCTGCCTTAAGAATGAATGTCCTACGTAAAATATTGGATGCAGTGTATAAATTACCCAAGGCAGTGACTTCAGCGTTACATATATTGTCAGTTTTAAAATCATCTGCATTTATTTAAACTCCTGTATCGGATTGTTTGATCTGTGTGAAGATACGTATCTTTCAGCAAACTACATTTTTAACTTTTCCATAAGGTAATTTTCATTCATTTATCTACTTAAGCACACCCTGTTCATGGGGAAAATAAACCTTGGGTTATAATCATTGACCTGAGGAATGTGAAGCCACTTAACCTAATTTATGCTTTTGACTGTTCTGTTTCCACAGAGGAAAGCCTTTTCAAATTTCTCTGAGTTATTTAGGGGGCAGAGCATTTGTTTTAAGAGATGTGACAGAAGAAAAGAGTATACGATCTTTATGAAAAATGGACTAGGTTCAGGCCTGACAGTGAGATTTGGAATGAAACACAAAAGGCTATGGCAGTGAGTTTGTTCAGTAAGTCATATCACCAAAACCCAGGTTATTGAAAAGTATTTGGTGCAGTTTGCTTGGGATATATATATATATAACGTGGTTGATTATAGTTTTTTCTAATTCATTCAAATATACACAATTTAAATCTGGGCTACTGACAAATACAAAGGCATAGCCGTTAGTTAGACACCTCTTGGTGAAAAGCCAGGAGCATTCCATCTGTGCTTATCCAGAATCCAGCAACACAGCACACAAATGAGGTTATTGTTATAATGTATTTACTTTCATCTGCATCATTGGAGTTTAAAAATCGTGTAAAGGGTCCTAGTAGAAATAGCGGCCTAAGACCAATTATCATAGCAGCAATTAGTAGATGAAGTTCTAGACATGAGGTTCCTTGCAATCTAATTGTACCTAAGTTTGGGAAATAAGTGTTTTTACTTTAGAAAGTCTTGTTCAGATCAGGTCCTCTTCTGCAGTTCACAAGGAAGAATGGATTTAATTAACATTTAACCAGCTTTTCTTTGTCTTTGGAAGGAAAGAATCTTGTTCTCCACCTAATCAGTGTTAAGAAAAATCCTGTATCAAAAACTCGATCATTAGGATGAGTGTGGCGTGATGGAGTCAGGTGTCCTCTTTGTAGTTGTAACAAATGAAACATTTCTTATGCTGGGTTGAACAGTTATATAATGTTAAAGTGTCAGAAACTGCTGGTTTCCCTTGTTTGTTTTAAATACCCCCCTTTTTTTGTGTAAACACTAAGAAGGTGGCATCCACTTTGGATTGTAGAGGTGGTGGTACTATAGTAAAGAGAGCCTCCACTCGATGCTAAAATCCAGCCAGCTATTGCTCTGACCCATAGCAATAGTGCGAATTACCTTTCACCAGCATTTGTACCGAGCAGGGAGTTCTGGTTTTAGTTCATTGATACATCAGTGTAGGAGGAGATTCAACACTACAGACAGCTACAGGACTCTAAATCCATAGCTTCGTCCATCACAAAACGGGTAGAAACACATTCACTGCTTCAGGGTTCTAATCTGTGTATCTTCTGTGGTTCCTTTCCTGTAAGATACTCTGTAATTCTGATACATGCTGTATTTTCTTTAAATCATGTTTAAAAGACTTGTTTTGTTGAGCAAGACAACCATACTGCCATTGTGTGTCCTTGTCTTCAGTATGGTTTTACAGTGCAGCTGAGTTATTAGACTTCCATTGTCTACCCAATCAATACACATACATCTTCACTGTTTGAAAGGTGTTACAACTCTTAAAGAATCTTCGTGAACCTGAAGATAATTTCTTGTGAAGTTGAATGCAAGTGTGCTGTCATTCATAGTGTTTATATAAGAGACCAGGAACCTTCATTTTTGCTACCTTGATATAGCATTGGGCTATCATGTTACAGCATTGAAATACATCAGTTTATTAAAAATAATACTTTTATAAGAAATGTTTTACAGTATTTTCTGATCTCCAGGAGACTGCAACTATTGTGTATTTGTGTTGGGGGATGGGGGCTTATTTTTTTAAACCCAAGAATCTCATCTGCTCCACAGGGACGTGGCCAGCCCCTCTCCTTCACGCATTCATCTTGTATTCAACAAGATGGGCCAACACCTTATGCCTTAGATCTGCCAAAGACAGCATAGCCATACCCCTTCACAGGTTGCAGGGACCAGCATTGGGCACTGGGGAGTGGAGGCAAGGCTGAGAGGAGGAAATGCTCTCTTCCACTGGGAGTGCAGTACGGGGGAGAGCCCTGAAGGGGAATGGGTGCTCTCCCAATTTGAAGCAGCAAAGGAGGAGCGTGGGTGCCTGGGCTCTTTGTTTCCCATGAGCCTGTTCTGCTTCAGCTTAACACCTCCAACCTGACCTTCCCCTTTCTCTTCCACTGGCCTCTTTGTACTTAACCAAGTAACATTTCTCTTCACTAATTGGATAAATTCTCTTAAGTATTAAATGAGTGAATGAAGTCCCTTGTGGCCTGTCAGTGGCTGTCCACTCTGCTTTGTTTCTTACCTTGAGGAACAGGAATCGTGATAGACTATAATAAGGTGGTTAAAAAACCACACCTGGTCGAGCGTCTTCAGAGTCTTGCCTGCAGAAAGGATGCCAAGGATACTAAAGGACACTTTTTTAATGTTATTGTTTTGTTTTGTTTCATGTTGTTTATCTTACTGCTGTATTATTATCTGCTCCTGAAGTTCTTAGCATCCACATATTGGCCTTGTTCTAACTTTGCAGAAGTTTGTGCTAGTAAAGATTAATACCTTCATGCTGTACTTTCCAGAAGTAAATTAACGGCAGACAACTACTTATTCCTGTGGATTCTAACCCAGAAACCTGTCCCTGTAGTCTCTCCTTCAAAAAGAAAATCCAGGGGATCATACCTTGACCCTGCACTGGGTTGTGTGAGTACATTTTTCCAGTCAAGGCCAAAGGGAAAGCCAAAGACATTTAAGAAGAGCCTCCTCTCCACTTGATCAGGGAGGCATTGGCACCCACCTGTGCTTCGCAGCCCTGCCCTGGATCTGGAAGGTCTTCCCGTGGTCCCAGTGGAGAATGTCCTGCTCTCATGCTGCTGAGGGAATGGAGCCAAGCCATCTTTGAACTTCTGCCTGACACCAGATCCCTCACTCAAGATCAGCTGCCTGGAACTGCCAAGCGCTGCAGCCATTCAGAGGGCCTCCTAGGAAGCCACTGCCTGCCAGACTGTCTCTTTCACACCCCAGACTCCCAGGTGATCTGTGGAATTTAGCTTCCGAAGCCCTAGCCATACAGAGGGAGCCACATGCCTCAGCAGCCTGTCCTCATAGCCTTGTAAGCAAGGGACTCATGACTATAGCTACCAAAGTTGCTCAGCCAGATTCCTCTCAGATACAAATAATGTTTATTCCTCTTATTTCAGGAAGTGGCAACAATTCCTAAAGTTCAAATGGAAAGAGTTGGTAATAATGATATTCACCTAAGTGTCCACTTTACATAGGAAAACAAGAAATATTCTATTGGAAATTCTTAACCAAATCAATCATTCTCTGAACTACTTTTATGATGTTAGAGTGTTACCATTCCCACTGGAGTCAGGCACAGTTCTCATCTCTTTGACTCCTTTAGTTAATTATGAAAAAATACTTTTAAGGCCAGATTCTGGAATTTCATTATATGGCATTATAATGTGAAGCTCCATTTGATTAGCAGATGGAGAAAGGGCTGAACAGGATTTTATTTAATAAAAGTGTAATGTCTTTCTACATTAATAAAGTGGAGCATTCACATTCCCTACAATCTCGCAGTTTCACTCCTAGAGAAAGCCTTATTTCTGCTGTGCACCACGTTCATAGCAGCATTGCTCGTGATAGCGGTAAAACTGGAAACAGCCCCACTGTCCATTCAGAGTGAATGTATGAATAAAATTGTGTATTTCCACAAAAGAATACAGCAGGGAAAATGAATGAACTACAAGTACATATGTGAACATCTATGAATATCAAATATATTGAATAAAAATCACAGAATACATACAATGCAATTCCACTTACATATAGTTCAAAAATAGGCAAAATCAAATATATTGTCTAGGGATGCATGTGCAGGTGATAAAACCTTTAAAACAAAGGAACGATTAATACAAAATTCAAAATAGTAGTTACTGCCTACTTCTTAGGTGCCATCAAGTAGGTTCCACCTTACAGTGACCCTGTGTACAACAGAATGAAACACTGCTCGGTCCTGTGCCATCCTTAGAATTGTTATGCTTGAGCCTATTGTTGCAGCCACTGTGTCAATCCATCTTTTTGAAGGTCTTCCTATTTTTTGCTGACCCTCTACCAAGCATGATGTCCTTCTCCAGGGACTGATCCCTCCTGATAACATGTCCAAAGTATCTGAAATGTAGTCTCATCATCCTTCTAAAGAGCATTCTGGTCGTACTTCTTCAAGACAAATTTGTTCTTTTAGCAGTCCATGTGTGATGATTAAGATTTTGTGTCAACTTAGCCGGGCCATGAATCTTAGTGTTTTTGGCAGCTCTATAATGTTGTGACCACTTTCCTATTGAAATTTGATAATGTGATCACCCCCGTGATGGAATCGGCTGAGTGGTACTAGTGGGGGCAGAGCCTGTGGCACCTCACTGCCCCTTCACCCTTCATCTCTCCGCCTTCTGCCACCTACTTCCTTCCTGCTCGCTTTGCCAAGGCTTTTGGCTTGTTCTGGATCCTGCAGCTGCCTCTTGTCATCTGACTTTCAGTTCTTTGGACTTGAGCTAGCAGCTTACCTGCCAATCTTGGGATTTGTCGATCTTCATAATCTGTGAGCAAGAGTCCTGCTCTCTGACCTGCTGATCTTGGGTTCGCCAGCCCCTGCAGCTACGTCAATCAGGAGAAGCTTTGCAGACTTCCCTGTGCATCTTGGGATTTGTCGACCCTCACAGCCTGTGAGCGGGAGCCCTGCTGTCTAACCTGCCAATCTTGGGCTTGCCAGCCTCTGTGCCTGCATGAATCGGGAAAGGCTTCTATCCTGATCCATGGACTTGGGATGTTCCAGCCTCTACAATCACATGAGCTGTTTCCTTGATATAAATCTATCTATATATATTTATACGCTTTATTGGTTTTGCTTCTGTAGAGAACCCAGCCTAAGACACCATGACATATTCAATATTCTTTGCCAACACCACAATTCAAAGGCATCAATTCTTCCATATTTCTTATTTATCGTCCAGCTTTTGCATACATATGAGGCAATTGAGAACACCATGGCTTGAGTCAGGTGCATCTTAGTCTTCAAGGTGACAACTTTGCTTTTCAACACTTTAAAGAGGTCATTTGCAGCCAATTTGCCCAATGCAATGCATCTTTTGATTTCTTGACTCCTGCTTTCATGAGTGTTGATTGTGGATCCCAGTAAAATGAAATCCTTGACAACTTTAGTCTTTCCTCCATTTATCATGATGAAAGAGATGGACTTAAAAATGAACTGTGCAAAAATGAAAACAGAACTTAATGATTTGGAAAATTCTGTTCTACAAACTAATGACACATGTCCCAGAATGTTCACCATGGACGTAGCTACACAATCTTTTGTTAAAGAGATTAAACCTGACTGATAGCTCTAACCAACTACCACAGGAGAAAACCCTTCGGATTGGAGCAAAGGGGACAGAAAAGGAATGGGAGAGAGCTGTCTGCCTCTTGAAATTCTACAGATAGGAAATAGGCCAAGGGAGCTACATCTGTTGTCCTCCCAGAAAAGGACCATCTCTGGAGCAGCTCCGAAATCAGCACAACTGGTAGAAGGATCACAGGAAGCAAGGCCTTCTCGGTTTCAAAGGGTGGGGCCACAGTCTCCTGGATCACAGCAGGTGGGGCCACAGCCTCCTAGGTTTCAAAGAGTCAGATCCTCACCAGCTCAGTTCCAGAGTGTGGGGTTGCCATTAAGGTGTGTGTGGTGGGGGGGGGGTGGACATCGCTCAAAGCTGAGGTGGTGGGACTGCCATGCCCAAGAGGCAGAAGAATGGGGCCTGCTGGGGCTGAGGGGATGAGTTCACCACTCAGATGGGCTAAGAGAGTGGGACCACTCAAAGCCAAGGAAACAAGAGTTTCCACCTCAGTGGGCCTGGAAGGTGGAGATGAAGCCCAGGTTCTAGGGCCCTCCACTCAGAATCCAGACAGCATGGCCGAAACCCATAGTCTAGACGGCAGGGCAATTGCCTAGATAGTGTAAGAGAGTAGAGGATTATTTTCAAGCCTTGAGAGCTAAAGTAAATTGTTCTGCTGGATTTTGGACTTCTTTGGTGCTCATTATCCCCTTTTCCTCCATTTTCTCCCAGTTGTAATGGAAATGTCTACCTTGTGCCTGTCTCATCATTGTATTCTGGAAACAGAGAACTTGTAGTCTAGATTTCACAGCTTCACAGATGAAAAGGAATTTTGCTCCAGGATGGAATACGCCAACACTACAGTTAGTGAGCATTCCCTTTATAATTAGAATAAGACAATTTGAATAAAGTAGTTAATACTAGTTAGACTGTGTTTTACATACTTTGGACATGTTGTCAGGAGGGATCAGTCCCTGGAGAAGAACATCATGCTTGGTAGAGGAGAGGGTCAGCAAAATAGAGGCAGACCCTCAACAAGATGGATTGACACAGTGGCTGCAACAATAGGCTGAAACATAGCAACGATTGTGAGGATGGTGCAGACCTGGCAGTGTTTTTTTCTGTTGTACATAAGGCCTCTATGAATCAGAACTGATGGCACCTAACAAAAACATTTATTCCCTAACAGATTATCCCAATAGCTGCCAGCCTTTTTTTTTTATTCTTGTAGTGCCTGCTTTTCTGTTTTATTTTTTTTAATTGTAGTAAATACATATGTAATATATCATTTGCCATTTCAACATTCTTCACATGTACAGTTCAGTGGCATTGTGTTCATCACATGCAACCATCACCATTATTCATTTATAAACTTTTCCATCACCTTTGTGTTTTATAATATTTTTAAGGTGAGCTTGTGTTCCCTGGAACTTTAACTGTAGACATTCTTTCAGGCCCAAGTTGATGTTGTTTTGTTCCCTAGAGGACTTGCATGAGCTTCTGCCAGTTGCGAGTGGGAGCAACCCATTCAGGATCACTTCAATGAAATTAAATTCTCCACCTGATCTTTTGTATCGCACTGCTTACTGCATAGACACAAAATGTACTTGGAAATATAAAGGCCGAGAGAGCAGAGGTGGGAATCGGAAGGAAGGAAAAAAAATGTTAAGGGATGGCATTTTAAAAAACTTTTTTATAAATTAGAAAAAGAAAACATTTGGATCTTTAAATATAGTTGATCAAGTATCTAAGAGATGAAGGGTTCTTACCTCATGATGTAGCCTCTACTTTCCCAGTTATTTCTAAGCATGCAGTAACAAATTTTTACATAAGATGATCTACCAAAGCAAGTTATTTTATTCCAATACAGTGTTGAGTAAGAGGCAACATCATACTCAGCTGCAAAAGTAAGTAGTTTCTCCTTCTGAAGACAAAGTTCGTTTCACAGAAGGAAGGAGGGCATCTGCTTTTCCTTTGTGGTTTCCAGTTACTGTTGTTTAATATACACGTTGCCATTTCTGGCCTCAGTTTTCCATCTATAACACAGGAATAATAATGGCATCTCACTGAGAGGACTGTGGGGATGATCCTATGACAGAAATCACAAAAGTGCTAGAACTGAGCCTGACATGCAGTAAATGTTCACTAAATGCCAGCCAGTATTGTTATTGAATCTGAAGTGCTGTTCTTGTTGTTAGGTGCCATCAAGTCAGTTCCAACTCATAGTGACCTTACGCACAATAGAATGAAACACTGCCTGGTCCTGTGCCATCCTCACAATTGTTGCTATGCTTGTGCCCATTGTTGCATGCACCGTGTCAGTCCATCTCGTTGAGGGTCTTCTTTTTCACTGACCCTCTATTTTACCATGCATGATGCCCTTCCTTAGGGACTGCTTCCTCCTGATAGTATGTCCAAAGTATGTGAGACTAGTCTCACCATCCTTGCTTCTAAGGAGCACTCTGGTTGTACTTCTTCCAAGACAGATTTTTTCCTTCTTTTGGCACTCCATGGTATATTCAGTATTCTTCGCCAACACCACAATTCAAAGGCATCAATTCTTCTTCAGTCTTCCTTATTCATTGTCCATCTTTCACATGCATATGAGGCTATTGAAAACACCATGGCTTGGATCAGGTGCACCTTAGTCCTCAAGGTGACATCTTCCTTTTTTCAACACTTTAAAGAAGTCTTACAGCAGATTTGCCCAATGCAATGTGTCTTTTGATTTCTTCACTGCTGCTTCCATGGATGTTGATTGTGGACCCAAGTAAAATGAAATCCTTGACAACTTCAATCTTTTCTCCGTTTATCATGATGTTGCTTATTGGCCCAGTTATGGGGATTTTTGTTTTCTTTATATTGAGGTGTAATCTATACTGAAGGCTGTTGTCTTTTTCATCAGTGTTTAAGTGCTTCTAGTCTCCTTCACTTTCAGCAAGCAAGGTTGTGTCATCTGCATATCACAGGTTGTTAATGAGTCTTCCTCCAATCCTGATGCCACTTTTTCTTCATATAGTCCAGCTTCTCGGATTATTTGCTTAGCATACAGATTGAGTAGGTATGGTGAAAGGACACAATCCTGATGCACACCTTTCCTGACTTTAAACCGTGCAGTATCCCCTTGTGCTATTCGACCAACTGCCTCTTGATCCAAGTACAGATTCCTCATGAGCACAATTAAGTGTTCTGGAATTCCCATTCTCTGCAATGTTATCCATAATTTGTTATGATCCACACAGTTGAATGCCTTAGGATAGTAAGTAAAACACAGGTAAACATCTTTTTGGTATTCTCTGCTTTCAGCCAGGATTCATCTGACATCAGCAATGATATCCCTGGTTCCATGTCCTCTTATAAATCTGGCTTGAATTTCTGACAGTTTCCTGTCGATACACTGCTGCAGCTGCTTTTGAATGATCTTCAGCAAAATTTTGCTTGCATGTGATATTAATGATACCATTTGATAATTTCCTCATTCCTTTGGATCGCCTTTCTTGGGAATAGGCATAAATATGGATCTTCTCCAGTCAGTTGACCAGGTAGCTGTCTTCCACGTTTCTTGGCATAGATGAGTGAGCACTTTCACTGCTGCATCCATTTGTTGAAACATCTCGATTGGTATTCCTTCAATTCCTGGAGCCATGTTTTTCACCAATGCCTTCAGTGCAGCTTGGACTTCTTCCCTCAGTACCACTGGTTTCTGATCATATGTTACGTCCTGAAATGGTTGAACATTAGACCAATTCTTTTTGGTATAGTGACTCTGTGTGTAACTTCCATCTTCTTTTGATGCTTCTTGCGTCGTTTAATATTTTCCCCATAGAATCCTTCAGTATTGCAACTTGAGGCTTGAATTTTTTCTTCAGTTCTTTCAGCTTGAGAAATGCCGAACATTTTCTTCCCTTTTGGTTTTCTATCTCCAGCTCTTTGCACATGTCATCATAATATTTTACTTTGTCTTCTTGAGCTGCCCTTTTCAGCTCTTTTACTTCAGCACTTTTTCCTTTTGCTTTAGCTACTCAATGTTCGTGAGCAAAAGGAAAAAATCTATTCTTGAGATGGTCTCTAAATTCAGGTGGGATATACTCAAGGTCGTACTTTGGCTCTCATCTACTCGTTCTAATTTTCTTCAGTTTCAAATTGAACTTCCATATGAGTAATTGATGATCTAATCTACAGTCGGCCCCTGGCCTTGTTGTGACAATATTGAGCTTTTCCATTGCCTCTTTCCACAGATGTAGTCGATTTGATTCCTGTGTATTCAATCTGGCGAGGTCCATGTGTATAGTCACCATTTATGTTAGTTAAAAAATGTATTTGCAGTGAGGAAGTCATTGGTCTTGCAAAATTCAGTCATGTGATCTCTCGCATTGCTTCTGTCACCAAGGCCATATTTTCCAACTACTGACCCTTCTTCTTTATTTCCAACTTTCGCATTCCAATCACCAGTAATTATCAGTGTATCCTGATTGCATGTTCAATCAACTTCAGACTGCCGAAGTTGGTAAAAATCAATTTCTTCATCTGTGGCCTTAGTGGTTGGTGCACGTACTCATTTTAACTGGTCTTCCTCGTAGGCGTATGGATATTATCCTACCACTGACAGTGTTGTACTTCAGGATAGATCTTGAAATGTTTTTTGACAACAAATGTAATGCCATTCTTCTTCAAGTTGTTCCCAGCATAGTAGACCCTATGATTGTCCGATTCAGAATGACCAATACCAGTCCATTTCAGCTCACTAATGCCTAGGATATCGATCTTTATGCATTCTATTTCATTTTCGATGATTTCCAATTTTCCTAGATTCATACTTCATGCATTCCACATTGAGTCTGTCAGCTTGTTGTACAGTGGGGGCTATGTGTTGCTGAGATGTTGGAAGCTTTGCCACCGGTATTCAAATACCAGCAGGGTTACCCATGGTGGACAGGTTTCAGCTGAGTTTCCAGACCAAGACTAAGAAGAAGGGCCCAGTGGTCTACTTCTGAAAAGAATTAGCCAGTGAAAACCTTATGGATAGCAATGAAACACTGTCTGATATAGTGCCAGAAGATGAGCCCCTCAGGTTGGAAGGCACTCAAAATACAACTGGGGAGGAGCTGCCTCCTCTAAGTAGAGTCTGCCCTAATGACATGGATGGAGTCAAGCTTTTAGGACCTTTATTTGTTGATGTGGCAAGACTCAAAATGAAACAGCTGCAAACAACCATTAATAATCAGAACATGGAATCTGGAATAGAGCCTCTAAAACTGGGATCTCTGAGTGCTTCAAAGTAATAATGATGGTCTCATGTCATTAATTTTGAATAAGATTATTGCATTACAAACATTTTTTTCTTTGTGTTTGGTACAAGTTATATCAAGTGAATGTGATAATACTGCTTATATTGCACTAGTCAAAATTCCTTGACCATAAATGTCCTTGATTAACAAAGGAGTACCTGGGTGATGCGAACAGTTAAGCACTTGCCTGCTAACGGAAAGGCTGGAGGTTCAAGTCCACCCAGAGGCACCTCAGAAGAAAATCCTGGTGATCTACTTCCAAAAAATCAGCTGTTGAAAACCCTATGGAGCACAATTCCACTCTGATACACATGGGGTCACCATGAGTTGGAATCAACTCATTGGTAATTGGTTTGTATTTCTGATTAACAAAACGGGGAAAATAAACTTTAATAAAATTTAAAAAATATGAAAGAACAAATGAATAAATGTAGCTGAAGATTAAATATTTCAAAGGAGGGTCCACAGAAGAAAGACTTTTTTTTTTTACGTAATCCTTGGTGATACCTCTGTTGAGAATCAGGGGACTCAGGTTGGTGGATACACACCTCTCCTCTTACTAGGCAAGTAACATGAATAGAATGTCTGCCACAGCCTCACAACTCAGAGATTCTATCCCCCATTCCACACATGAGCTCACAGAGCAGTGTATATCTGGCCACGTCCGGAGCCCAGGTTTTTTCTGCCAGTACTCACTGGCTCCAAAGATGACTTCTCCAGTTGTACTGTACTTTGGGTGATTTTTGGTGCTTTTTTCTCATACATGGATATAAAGGGGCCCAGGCCTAAGCCTAGTAGTAATTCTGACATGTCCAGGCCAGTCCGTGGGGAAGGCCAGCCAGAGTCTGCTGATATCAAGGACTTACCCTAAGGAAACTGAGAACCAGAAAGGCCAGTTTAGCTCAGGAAATGAACTTCCATATCAGAAGCTGAGAGGATTTGTCCTCATCCTAGCCCTCCATGAATTCCTGTTTGAGGCCTACAGAAAGGGACCTACAGGAAAATTTGAAAGAACTGTTTCAATCAAAGTTCTGTAAGAGCCAAACAGCCACCAGTGGGTCTATTCAGTTCCCTTTCCTTGAAACCCAGAGCATTTTACTCAGAGCTGCCCTCCCCTAGGTGAGTAGGGGCCACTTTGGGTGATTCAGACACCTCTCCCTCCCCAGGTTTACATCCCAGCTCAGTGGACATTTCCCCTCAAGTCCCCAGCTTCCTTCAGAGGCAGACGTGTGTGGGGCCAGTGTCCACATCTGTAGCAATTCCCAGTGACCTTGCACCGGCTTCTGGGCCCTGGGACCATGTGAAAAGTCCGGGCTCAGCCTACCAAGGGGCCAGGTTTGAACCTCCCTTCACTCCCAATCTGCTTGTTTAATCACCAACATAGCAGCTCAGGTAAGCAGCTGTGAAGAAATGAGGCCTTTTGCCCAGGATACAGCCAGAGCCACCTGAGGTTCAACAGTCCTTTTATAGTGAGTGCTGGCTGTATGGTTGAGAATGTACCTTTTTTTTTATTGAAGATGAGAAAAACAAATGGGAAAATTAAATTTATGTGTTAAAAACAGATAATGAATGAGCTAATAGCTGGAGAGATACAGACAAAACTCATGAGTTAAGTATAGCTAATAAGTTAGTCGGAAACCCTGGTGGCATAGTGGTTAAGCAGTATGGCTGCTAACCTAAAGGTCGGCAGTTCAAATCCGCCAGGCGCTCCTTGGAAACTCCGTGGGGCTGTTCTACTCTGTCCTAAAGGGTTACTATGAGTCAGAATCGACTCAATGGCAACGGGCTTGGGTTTTGGTTTAATAAGTTAGTCGTCTATGAGATGTATTAGATATAAAGTAAGTAGAGCTTGTGTGGGCTAAATATAGATAGGATAGGTTGAAAAGACCAAGTAGGTACCAAATATTCATGAGGAACATGGACAGCAAGAATTCTACCACTGAACCTCCACCACCCCTGTACCCTTGCTTCACACTTTGTGCCTTAAACTGATTTAATAAACCATGTGATTCATGCATCTTAATTTGGTCTGTGAGTCCTTCTGTGGCCTCTGGGAGGGCTTGCTTGGCCTCTGGGATAGCTTGCTTGGTTGGGTTCATGGAGGCCACCCCTGCATCAAGGTCACTGTTCCCCACCTCTTGCTGCTTCACAAAAGGGCACTCTGGCAGCAAGAGGCAGCAGTCACCCATGACAACTGATGCAAAGGTTTTGTGAGGCCTGAAGTATACACAATATAAAAGTCAGTATGTCTCTAAGATGAGAAAAGAAATTATAACAAATTACTGGGGTCTGAGAGATTCAGGCTCTATTTAGTTTTGTTTTCTAAGACCTCTTTAGGCAGATTGGAAACCTTGGTGGCGTAGTGGTTAAGTGCTATGGCTGCTAACCAAGAGGCTGGCAGTTCAAATCCACCAGGCGCTCCTTGGAAACTCTATGGGGCAGTTCTACTCTGTCCTATAGAGTCGCTATGAGTCAGAATTGACTTGACCCCAGTGGGTTTTGGGTTTAGGGAGATTATCAAAAAGGCTCACG
This sequence comes from Elephas maximus indicus, assembly GCF_024166365.1. Taxonomy (NCBI): domain Eukaryota; kingdom Metazoa; phylum Chordata; class Mammalia; order Proboscidea; family Elephantidae; genus Elephas; species Elephas maximus. The sequence continues at coordinate 19,392,551 of NC_064842.1, read as the reverse complement.
TGGAAAAACTTCCTGATTGCAACCTGGCTTCCCTTCCCCACCTGGAATATGAGAGACCTGGACAAGTGAGGGGCCCGGAACCTAAGCTTCATTAGCTTCACAGAGAATCCAACTTACCAGTGCTGTGGCAGAAGACAGGAAATTTTGATTCCAGCCCCAGCCCTCACCACTGAGGCAAGTCCACTTCTCTCTGAGTCCCTGTGGGGCCTCCATTCCTGGCTCCAGCATTCTGGTCTATGCCTTGTTTTTCCTGCTTTTCTCATCTTTCTAGACTGCTGCCCAGGAGCCAGTCATCATTTCCCTACCACTGAAACCAACTAAACGGGTATCATGATCATGATACCTGAGATTGACTCTCTAGGTCAAGGGGACGGAAATCCCTGCCTAAACGTCATCACCCTGAACTCCCCAGCCACTTCAGCTGCAGCAACATCAAGTGGTTAGCTTGCCCTAACCGCACTCTTGGTATTGCAGGTCAGAGAAAGAAGGTAGGTGTGGATTAGTGGTCTGAGAATAGCCTGAAAGACAAACTAACCGTGTTAATAAATACCTTCACTATGTAGAGCTCTTTCAATACACGTAGAGCACTTTCATTCTAATATTTTGCTTTCATCCTCACAAGTCTGCAAAACCAGGGTATCATTAGCAGGTTTTTATTGACTAGAAGGAAGAAGCTAAAGAGGCACCCAGGAGTCGCCTGGATTCCCCTCCCTTTGCTCTTTTATTTCTAGCACTAGTTTCCAGACTCCCCGGACCCCACCCCCAAGCCTTGGTTCTAATGTTGGTTCACGTGGGATCATAAATGCCTGTAAACAAAAGATAAAAGCAGTGTTACTCACGTCAATGTGGGATGAGGAGCTCACATCTCGCTTTTTAAAAAATCTCCAAGGGCACTGCATAGATTGAAAACCACTGCTGCTTCCCACCCTCTCCCTAGGGGTGATGAGGAAGAGAAAATCAGCCCCTTGGATCCAACTCTTCAAGCCTGACTGCAACCGCCAGAAAAAGCCAGGCCAGGCGGAAAGAAGGGATCTGGGGCTTCGTTGCAACTGCGTTCCTGCCTTCCATTACCGCCTCGAAGTACCTGAGGAGCCGGAGCCCATTTCCTTCCTAAAAACCTCAATCTGGAGTCCCTTTAATTTCTGAAGGTTTAAAATGTGTATGCCCCAAAAACTCCATGTTCTTTCAATTATATGATGTTGGGTTTATTTTCATTTCTTCGCTTTGTTAAATAAAATCCATAGCTTTGGGCGCAGGGAGGCTGGGTGTAGGATCCGGTCCACACGGACCGGCCGACGGACGCCCCCGCGCTGCCGGGGCCTGGGCGCTGAGTCTGCAGGCCGCCCACGGCCTAGTCGCCGCCCTTGGCGCGGTCCAGTACCAGCAGCGGGATCTCCTCCAGCCTGTCGGGCCGCTCCCCGCGCCGCAGGTAGCGCCGCCGCCACGTCGCCAGCCTCTGGAACAGCCGCTGCAGGCTCGGGTGGCCCCACAGGCCGCGCTCCGAAGCCGCTTTTCCCGGTCGGACGTACTTGGCCTTCTTCCTGCGCAGGCCGCGGGCCGCCGACCGCCGGAAGAGCCGCCGCCAGCACCAGCAACCGGAGCAGGAGCCGGCCCCCTCGGGTTCCCCTCGCTGCAGGCCGCTCCGCTTCAGGCGCGCCATCTTCTCCAGCAGCTCGTGCTGCACGCCACCTCGCCGAGGGCCACAGGGCCGGGCATCCGCCATGCCTGTCAGGGCCTTCTCTCCGAGCGCGTGGGGAGGGTACCAGGGCCTGGGTCACAGAACTGACGGCTGGGCGACTTGGCAGCGGCCTCCAGGACACAAACGGTCCCTCGCGTCTCCTGCGGCCCTCCTGGGATGTGCCTGCGGCCTCCCCCACGGGTTCCTGTTGCCAAGGAAACGGGAATGGTGACCTCACAATGCCGGCAGGGCCATCCTCCCTTCCACGCTGTGGCCGAACCCCGAGCCCGTCAGTAGCTGAGGAAGAAGCCACTTTCCACAGACTCACATAATTCCTCGGTCCAAAAATAAGTCGGCCAAGGTAGCTGTTGAGTGATTTGGGCCCTGACCTCAGTTTAGAAGGGATCTTGGAAGTTGCCTGGTGCAACTCCTCATTTACTATTTAAACATCTGCCGAAGAGGTGGCCGCACAGTCTCCACTGGATCGAGGTTTGGACCAGCTTCAGGCACTCTGTATTTCCTGTCAACAGAGAGCCAGAGTTCGAAAGATCTCAAAACCTGATTTTCAACTCTGGCCTCCAGGCTACTTCTTTATAGGATTATGGTTATTTTTTTTTTAATACTTTTTTTTTTCTGATGACAAACATAAGTTTTTGTAGAAAATGGGAAAAACAGAAATACACTGGAGGAAAAAAAAAAAGCTTTTTTTCCTGCTTCTTTATATACTTTTTTTGCACTTTCAATTTTCCCAAATTCAATTTTTTTTTTTTTTTTTTATCCCCGTACCATCTTTATGATCTGCTAAGCACTCTTCTGAGCATTTAACATAACTTTTTTCCTTTATTTTGTAACCCACTGACAAGCGAGCAGGCTCTAGAGTGAATCCGCCTGAGTTTGAATTCTGGCTCCCACATTTACTAGCTAGATTGTGGGTAACCTCTCTGTGCCTCAGTTTATTCAACTATAAAATTGAGATAACAACCCTACCTCAGAGAGTTGTGTGAATTAAATCAGGTAATGCACATAAAGCACTTTGCACACGCCTGATGTACAGTAAGTGCACAATGAATAAATTATTATTATGCAATCCCCACAAGAACACAAATGAAGCAATATTCCCATTTTACAGCTTGATAAAACTGAGGCATAAAAACAAACAACAAAAAAAAGGCCAAACCCGTTGCTGTCCAGTCAATTCCGACTCAGCAACCCTATAGACAGAGTAGAACTGCCCCATAGAGTTTCCAAGGAGCACCTGGTGGATTCAAACTGCCAACCTTTTGGTTAGCAGCCATAGTTCTCAAGCACTACGCCACCAGGGTTTCCAACTGAGGCAAAGAGAGGTCAAATCACTTACCTGAGATAACAGTTTGTAAGTGGAGAAGACATGATTTGACCCCTAGATATGCTGCTGTTGATACTTCAACTACTCACCCTGTCAGTGTAATGTCCCTTCTATTATTCTTGTTCTCCAGAATGACCACAGTCAACAGTTGAGGGTCAGCGTTTAAAGTCTGTACAGCTGCTGGATGCGAAAACCAGAAAAAAAAAAAAAATCTAGTCCTTATTTCTAGCAACTTTTTAAGTTTCTAGTCATCCGGGTAAGAGCATCTTCTGTCCCCATCATACCCTGAAAACACCCTAACAGCATCCTCTACTTATCTCCCGCCTTGTGGTGACTGAGGCTGCATGGGAGCTAGCCCCCACAAGCCATCCCCTTTAAGAATTGCTTTATGTTTATATGCTCCTTTCTCAATTCTACACCGGTGCCTCCTCCTTGTATCCAGGCTGACTGTGTTTCCTGCCTCCAGTGGCAAAGAGTCAAACACAAGGCAAGAGCTGACTAACAGATTTGGCTGGTAAAGAAACAATGATCCCTTTTTAGGCTCAGATGGCTTAGTACTTACATAGACAGCAAAAGGAAGATTAGCCAAAGGTGCCAGCTCCCCGCAATCCTTGCACAGGGCAACACCAAAACAAAAGGGGAAGGATGACTGCAACACAGAGGGTGGGACACTCTTGCTGAGGAGCTAATGCCTTTCTGCAGCTAAGCCATTTTTATAGCCTGCAGCCACCCTGAAGGGAAGACAAGGCAGAAAACCTTATACCTCTTCAGAACCTGGGAGGTGATGAGAAACTGTCTCATAACAGCCTCCCAGAAAGATAGGGAGGCTAGTGGAAAACGGTTTTGTAGCGTCTCACAAGGCTTTCAGAATCACTTGTTCTAGAGGCTAAGGGGTATTCTTCGAAAACTTGAGAGTCAGCTGCAGTTCAAGCCTTGTCCATGTGGCCTCTATGGATACATGCAGAGTTCCAGGGTGCTATGACTAAGCCACTCCACTACATAAGCCACTTCACATGCTTTCTAAATCTGGCTGACTGGTATTTGCCTCCGATTTTATTTTGCCTCAAACACCTCTCCTCCCACGGCCTCATCTACCCTGAGACAAGAAGAACTAAATGATACCTGGCTACCACGACCAACAGTTCTGATTAGGGCCACAATAGATGGACCCTGATAAATTGGGAGAAAAACGTGGAACAAAACTCAAATTCTTAAATAGTCCAGATTTACTGGGTCAGTTGAGACTAGAGGACTCCCTGAGACTATTGCCCTGAGATGGTCTTTAAACCTTGAACCAAAACTATCCCGAGATCACCTTTTAGTGAAATACCAGAATGGCACACAGAACAAAGGATATTACCCATGATTATGGTGATCCATTAAAAAACCATCTATAAAAGAACAGTGATGAATCTGTGAAACATTTCATAACATGGAGGAATCTGGAAGGCATTATGCTGAGTGAAATTAGTTGCAAAAGGAAAAATATTGTATAAGACCACTATTATAAGAACTTGAGAAATAGTTTAAACGGAGAAGAAAATATTCTTTGATGGTTATGAGAAGGGGGAGGGAGAAAGGGAGGGAAAGAGGTATTCACTAATTAGGTAGTAGATAAGAACTATTTTAGGTGAAGGGAAAGATAACATGCAATACGGGAGTCACCACAACTGGACTAAACCAAAAGCAAAGAAGTTTCCTGAATAAACTGAACGCTTTGAAGTGTAGCAGGGGCGGGGGTTTGGGGACCATGGTTTCAGGGGACATCTAAGTCAATTGGCATAATAAAATCTATTAAGAAAACATTCTGCATCCCACTTTGGAGCGTGGCATCTGGGGTCTTAAATGCTAGCAAGCGACCATCTAAGATGCATCAATTGGTCTCAAGCCACCTGGAGCAAAGCAGAATGACGAACACCAAAGACACAAGGTAATTATGAGCCTAAGAGACAGAAAGGGCCACATAAACCAGAGACTACATCAGTCTGAGGCCAGAAGAACTAGATGGTGCCCGGTTACAACCAATGACTGCCCTGACAGGGAACACAACAGAGAACCCCTGAAGGAGCAGGAGAGCAGTGGGATGCAGACCCCGTATTCTCATAAAAAGACCTGACTTAATGGTCTGACTGAGACTAGAAGGACCCCGGTAGTCATAGTCCCCAGACCTTCTGTTAGCCCAAGACAGGAACTATTCCCAAAGCCAACTCTTCAGACAGGGATTGGACTGGACAATGGGATAGAAAATGATACCGGTGAAGAGTGAGCTTCTTGGATCAAGTAGACACATGAAACTATGTTGGCATCTCCTGTCTGGAGGGAAGATGAGAAGGCAAAGGGGGTCAGAAGCTGGCCGAATGGACACAAAAATAGAGAGTGGAGGGAAGGAGTGTGCTGCCTCATTAGGGGGAGAGCAATTAGGAGTGTATAGCAAGGTATATATAAATTTTTGTATGAGAGACTGACTTGATTTGTAAACTTTCACTTAAAGCACAACAAAAAAAATTTTTTTTTAATCTGTGTGAGATCAAAGATCAAGAATTACTCTAAAGCAAAGGTGAGAAGTTAAGGGGACAGGGAAACTAGAGTACTGGAAACGTAACAACCACAATGCAATTAGAGAGAATGTTGGCACATTGTGGAAAATGTAACGAATGTCACTGAACAATTTGTGTAGAAAATTGTCAAATGGGAACCTAATTTGCAGTGTAAACTTTCACCAAGAAAAAACAATAAAATATTTAGAAAACAAGAACAAAATCCTCTCATATTCCTAGGTCACTCCTTTCACAAAACACCAGGGAACACTTTCTGGCACCTCAGTGCTCAGGTGCCCCAAATCAAAGGCTCCCACTGTGGATGCTCCCCATGAAAGTCCTATCAGACCTATGGCCTGGGCAGCCTTAGATAGAGCCTCAGAGCCTGGTTTAGAAATTTAGGTTTTCAGACACCTACTACCACCCACAGCTAGCCCTGAAGGAGCCGGGGTCTAGGATTGGCAGATAAAGCACAGGACGACCAGTTAAATTTGAATTTCAGATAAACAACAAATGATTTTTTTTTAGTATAAATATATCCCAAATAATGCATACCAAAAAAATCAAACCCATTGCTGTCGAGTGGATTCTGACTCATAGCAACCCTCTAAGACAGGGTAGAACTGCCACATAGGGATTCCAAGGAGCAGCTGGTAGATTTGAACTGCCAACATTTTGGTTAACGCCGAACTCTTAACCACTATGCCACCAGGGCTCCATACCAAATATCAAACCAAACCCGTTGCCATTGAGTCTATTCTGACCCATAGCAACCCATTAAAAAAAAAAAAAAAATCAAACCTAGTGCTGTCGAGTTGACTCCGGCTCATAGCGACCCTATAGACGGACTTAAAAAATTATTTGTCGTTTGTCTAAATTTCAGATTCAATAGCTGTCTTGTGTTTTTCTTTGCAAATCTGGCAGTCGTGCCAGAGTCACGCAGAGAATTCAGGTACTCCCTTTTAAGACACTTGGGGAGAGTTTTCTTCCAGACCCCTCAGAAGATCTCTTGGACTGAAAACTGGCCAAAGGTCAGAGAGCTCTTCACATCCCCCATGCCCAAGTGGAAGCAGGTTTCTCAGGCCCACTTGGTCTTAACACAGTTATCCAGAATAGTACCATAGACTTTGAGTCTCCAAAGCTAGAAAAGCTCAAATTATAAAATAACAGGGTATGGCAACTCCCATTTCTCCACCTTAGGATTTTTAAAAAGTGACAGCAGATTTGAACATAGACATGGTACCCCCAAACACAGAAAAGAGGGAGAATCGTATAATTAGAAGCACAAGCTTTGGGATCCTACAGACCTGATTCTGTATTAGTGGTATGACCTTGAGTAAGTTATGGAACCTCTCCAAATCCCAGTTGTCTCCTCAGAACTTGAGGATTCTACTCTTCCCTATCTCACAGCCTTGTTGTGAGGATCAAGTAAGACAATGCGTGTAAGGGCTTAAGACAGTGCCTGGCACAAAACAAGTTGCTTGACAAATGGTAGCTGCTGCTGCTATGGAATCCTTTCCATTCATGCCTGCTTACATCTCCTGCCCCTAATACTCCCCACCATGTACAGGTTTTCCTAACAAGAGTCCCAGCAGGGCCTTTGTTTCTGAGGGCCTACAGTTAATGACAACTCTGTGAGCTCAAACTCCTGGTAACTTTCCCAGGCAAACTTTTCATCCAGAGAATTGCAATAGAAAGAAACAGATGGCTTCAGGGGTTTTATGGTATGGATGGTGAAAGGTCAGTTAGCTCTGTAGGAAAGACCACAGTGCCGATGCGACCCGGCTCTCTAGACACATCTTCCTCACCTCTACAACCTAACCCTGCCTTGTCTCAAACACCTGCTGACCATACAACCAGGTACAGGTGCAGCTGTACCAGCCAAGCCCTTAAAATTAGGAGATTAAGTCAGAACTCAGCCCCAACAGGAGCCGTGGTGGCGCCGTGGTTAACAGCTTGGCAGCTAACCAAGATGTTGGCAGTTCGAGTCCACCAGCTGCTCCTTGGAAACTGTATGGGGCAGTTCTAGTCTGTCCTACAGGGTCGCTACAAGTCAGAATCAACTAGATGGCAACAGGTTTTGGTCAGTCCCAGCAAGGCTGAGTCGGTGACATTATCCCTGTATGTGAAAAGTGACACATTTGTATGAAGAGACATGAAGTGGAAGATCTTGTGAGATTACCCAAGGTAACTCCTGCCATTACCGAGACAACTGGGCCAGAAATGTGGTGTGGAATTTGAACAAAAGAACATTCTAGTAGATAAACTTCACAAGGTGAACTTTTCCAAATTGCTCGTTTGTTATAAGAACCAAATGTTTTTTGGAGATATTTTGAGGCAAAATTTTGATGAAATAAATGTATTATAGGAAAGGCCTGGTTCCCATATTAGGAAAGTAAGTTCCATGTCCAAAGACATTGGTTAATTACTCTCAGATGTTTGTATGCTGTTATAGCTATAATGAGGGAACTGAACTGTAAGGGTTGAACTATAAGGGGGAGGGGGAGGCCTTGCACCCGTGAAGAGGAAGAGGCAGCTGGTGGTGACATTCCTCAATAAGACAATCCCTACAAAGGAAGAGACAGGGGGTGGTGACACCCCTCAATAAGACAGTCCTACAAAGGAAGAGACAGGGGGTGGTGACATTCCTCATTAAGATGGTCCCTACATAGTTAAACTGTAAGCCAAGGAAATATCTTTACAGGAGTCCTTAATTTGATAAAGTCCTTAACTCGATAAAGTCCCTAATTTGATAAGGTCCCTAACTTGGTAATTAAACCTTAAGCCAAGAAAATAGTCTTCACAGGGAGTCCTGTCCTGGCTCTTAAATGTTAACAGAGAGAGATAAGAGACAAGAGGGGTATAAAACCCTAAAAAAACGACTATCGGGGCACTCAGATTCTTTCTCTACCTGAGTAGCCTGCTTGATGCTTCCTAGTCAAGTGTACTTTTACTACTAACCTTCTGCTTGCTAATAAACCTCTGCTCACTTGGCACTGTTTGTCTCAGTGTTTGAATTCTTTCCTACACCGAAGAGAAGAACCAAGGCCATTCTCCGGTAACAGAACCATCACCCCCTTACTGTGTATGGGTGGACTCTTATTATCAGTGTATTAAAGCTACTGAAATGTTAGTGTAACCTTGATGTCTACCAGCATCTGCTAATGAGAACCCCCAATTCCACGGCCTGTGGAAATCCAAAACATGCCCCCAAGATTTCTACAAATCCTTTGTCTCCTGATTCATCTTTCCACATGTGCTCCTCTCTCTGCTTCCCTCTCCAACATTCACAAGACCCCCTCCCACACAAAGCATGAAACATTCTGAAATTAGCAGACTTTCATGAAGATTTTGGAAGAGGAAATGGATAAGCGGCTGATGTTTAAGAAGCAGAGTTTTAATTCTTGTGGAATCCATATTTCTAGGTTCCATGGAGGTAGGGTGGCCCACCCAAGCCATTGCCCTGAGATGATCTTTTGAACCTTGAGGTTTGAGGAAGCTGGCTTCCTAAAGTCACCTTTAAGTCCAAACAAATAGCCTAGTAAATAGCTTGGTAAAGAACATTTTGCCTTAGGCATTGTGTAGTTCAGAAGAATTATTACAGTCAGTTTCAAGAAACAGAAACTCCAAGGTCAGACCAGAGTTATGTTTTAGGGTAAATCAGTAATTATTTTAACTGTTCTTCAAGACAATCCTGTATGAAATCCTCAAACCAAACCAAACCCATTGCCATCAAGTAGATTCATACTCATAGCGACCCTATAGGACAGAGTAGAAATGCCCCATAGGGTTTCCAAGTAGAGGCTGTTGAATTTGAACTGCCGACATTTTGGTTAGCAGCTGAGCTCTTAACCTCTGTGCCACCAAGGCTCCAATTATGGAATCCTACTTTCCACAAATTGTTTTACTGTCAGTAAGATGGGGTATAAAAATCTTTAGAAGGTCCTTCCTCTTTGAAACATTTTTAACTGTCTAGTAAAAATATTACCCCGATTTGCAAATGGTATTTTAAATAAACATCAATCAATTTCTACTATTGGCTTAACACGATTTTTGTTTTAACACATTGCAAAAATACAAACAACTTCTCAAAGAACAGCAAGTATCACAGTTCTCAAGGCATTTTCCACTTCTGTGGTGTCTCTGTGGGCTTCCCTGGCTGTCTTAGTTATCTACTGCTGCTATAACAGAAATATCACAAGAGGGTGGATTTAACCGACAGAAATTAATTTTCTCAGAGTTTAGTGGTTAGAAGTTCAAATTCAGGGCACCAGCTCTAGGGGAAGTCTTTCTGTCTGTGTTGGCTCTAGGGAAAGGTCATTGTCTCTTTTCAGCTTCTGTTTCTTGTTTCTTTGATCTTCATGTGGCATGGAGTCTATCTTCCCCTATCTCTGCTTGCTTCTCTGTGCCTAATCTGCTCTTTTTTATCTCAGAGGTGGTTGGTTTAAGACACATCCTACACTGATATGGTTTCATTAACATAACAAAGAAAACCTTATTCCCAAATGTGATTGCATCCACAAGTATAAAAACCCAAACCCATTGCCCTAAAGTCAATCCGAAACATAGAGACCCTATAGGGCAGAATAGAATTGCCTAATAGGGTTTCCAAGGTTGTAAATCTTTACCGAAGGAAACTGCCACATCTTTCTCCCTTGGCGTGGCTGGTGGGTTCAAATCTCTGACCTTTTGCTTGGCTGCCGAGTTTGTAACCACTGCACCACCAGGACTCCTTTCTACAAGTGTAGGGGTTAGAATTTACAACACGTGTTGTGGGAGGACAAAATTCAATCCGTAACACTGACCAAACTCCAGCCTCTCTTTTTTAACCTGCCCACTCTCCTTTACTTCTTTCCCCTGCTTTGTGTGTGTGCGCGTGCGCACACGTGCATGTGTGTGGTAAATATATATGTAACAAATCATTTGCCATTTCTATATTCTTCACATGTACAATTCAGTCATGTTAACTATGTTTATCATGCTGCTCAATCATCACCATTATCCATTTCAAAATTTTCTCATCACCCTCAGTAGAAGCTCAGTGTTTCCCTAAGCAGTGAGTACCTCTTTCCCCTTCCTCTTTCCCACCCATCCCTGGAAACCACTAATAACCTTTGGTCTTTATATGCTTGCCTATTCTAGATATTTCATGTAAGTGGGATCATACAATATTTGTCACTTTGTGACTAACTTCCCCTTGCCTTTTAAGAACAAAAACCATCCCTCCTCCTGTCTATGCCAAAGGAGTTTCCCCCCTCTACTGATATCTTGATACTCGTAGATGACTGACTGCAGGATCTTACCTACCACAAGCAAGCTTAGAGATAGATATCTAAGAGGAACTCCGGTCCCAGATTTTAGTGTAATAAAACCTTTTTTCTCCTCCTTACTTGAGATCGGAGGTGGTGGGGTGAGTGAGGAAGTGAGGAAGTGGGGAAGTGAGGAAGAATACTGGTCAGAAGCGAGAGTAGCCTGGGGATTCCCCAGTATGCAGCTGGTGTCTGAAGCAAGGGCAGTCTTGCGGAGGACTGTGCCCTTTCCCTGTGAAGTCTGGCCCAACTCCAGGTAGTTGGTGTCTGAGCTCACTGTAGTCTCATGATCATCATTATCATCACTACCATTCATTGACCCTTATGCCACCCTGTAATAAAAAGGGTGTTACATGCACACGTTCATTTCAGCCTCACAACAGACCTGTGAGGTAGATAGAAACAGCATCCCATTTCACAAGTGAGGACACTGAAGTGTAAATTACTGTGGAATACTCTACAGCTAAGCAGAGATGACAGGCTAAAGGCTGTGGATATAACCTGTCTTGTGAATCAGTTGGGAATTTACCTTGCCCTCCCAGATGGAAAACCAGGAACTACCAGGAAGTGATGGAAGGGGGTCAGGAAGTTTTGAATCAGGCAAATATATGGAGTTTTTACGACATAAGAAACTTTGTATTGTTCTTAAGGAAGGACAAGATCCACAGTTAGATGCTGTCTTGTGTTGGAAAACAGGAAGGCCCTGACCACATGGACATAAGGAGCTGGAAGGAAAGGGACCCAGACAAAGTGGCACCAAATTTCTGGGAATAGCTTAGTCATCATAAACCAGGTTTGCAAAGGAACCAGCTCAGTTTGCGTATTAATCACCTTAGTTATGGTAGGGTCCATAAACTACAGTTTGTAAATATGATTTTGTATAGTCTGAGTTCTTTCTGCAGCTTATTAATTTCAATTTTTCTTTTGCTCTCTTTGTCATATACTTTTAGATGAAGCCAGCCTGATTTATTTGTGATAAGGAAGAAATAGAAGGGGACGGGGGGAGTTGTGGTAGGGCTGCTCTGGGACCCAAACCTTTTGATCATAAATGTGGAGCCTCTTTCTATAAGGGCGAGATTGTTGTTGTCATCTGCCGTTGAGTTGGCCCCCAGCTCATGGTGACCTCATGCACAATGGAATGAAATCACTAGGCCTTTTTTTCTAGTTCATCTTAGTCTGGAAGCTTGGCTGAAACCTGTTCAGCATCTGTGCAATATGGCAGCCTCCGCTGACAGAGAGGTGATGGTTGTACTTGAAGTACATTGACTGGGAATCGAATCTGGGCCTCCCACATGGAAGGCAAGAATTCTACCAATGAAGCACCAGTGCCCTCACATGTGTAGCTAAGAGGGAGAGCAGGCACACTTATTCAAGAGAGCTGAACAGAAGGTGGAAACCACCTACTTCAACTACATAAGCTACCTCAAAAGAAAGTGAGATTTGCCTGGTAATTAATCTAGATTTCCACCAAATTTGGCTTAGTCTGCAGCCCAGAGGAAATCCCAAGAGTCAAAATCTCAGAGTGGGGGAAGGGGCATTTTACCACCCAGGGGCCACACATGTGGAGGTCAAGCTGGCCTATTTGTAAGTGCTTCCCAAAACTCAAGATGACTTTCTTGCTCTACTTGGAATTTCTAAATCACAAAACCAAAATGATTACCATAAAGTCAAGTTACTTCCTCCTGGTGTCTCTGTTCTCACATCTGGAAAAGAATAAGAAGTAACAGTTAACATGAGGGTAACCCAATTTGTTCCCCTCCAAGAACAGCTATGAGACTCTCAGGTAGAACCATGATTACAAAGAAGCAAACTAGAGAATAATCACAAGCCAGACAACTTTCCACAGTGATTTCCCCCTTATCCTCGGTGTCTTTTATGGACAGCTAGGCCAAAGACTTTGCAGGCCAAAGTCAAGTGAAGGATTGGGACAGTTTACTCCATAATTCTGTCAGGAACCCCTGAGATAACAGGGCAAGGAAAAAAATAAACTGGGGCTGAGATTTAGATAGCTTAAGCAACTCAGTTCCAACTTCCGCTTCCTTAAAAGAGACTTGGCCAAGGGCTGCGTTTATTTTGGCAAACATTTTATGTAATGAAATCCAAAATATATGTTTCAGTCAACAAATACCTTATTTAACACTTGACAGCCAACACAGCCTCAAAAGAAAATATTTGAGTGGGTAGATAATGTTTCTGAAAAAAAAAACAAAGGCTTCAATTTCTGTGGTTGAGACAATGGCCCCTAAAATGTTAGGGCCAGATAGATTTTCAAGACTTTCCCACTTTGTGGAGGTGTGGAGAGATGAGAGAATATTGGAAAGCAAAACACATGGTTTCTTTATGGCTTTCCCTTGCATATGGGAACACTGTTCTCCCAGCATGGGAGAACAACTCCATGTGTTCCTCTTGTGCCTGTACTTCTCCTTCAGACCAAATAGTCCACTCAGAAGAAGGGATAGAAGGTGAAGATGGAAAATGTGCACTTTCACGTCCTTGTCTAGCCCACTCTTCCTTCTTTAAGAATTGCCCCAGTCCCTAGTCCTCATATTACGTGATGCCACTCCTAGGCCGTAGATGATAGAACCCAAACTAGGCCCGAGAAAGTCTGGCATTGGGGCACTGGGACACAGACTCTGGTTAGGCAGGTGTGAGAGCAGGACCTGGAAAGCCATGTCGACTCAGGGCCTTGGGGGCCTGTCATACCAAAGCTTTAACCAGTTGCCATCAAGTCAACTACAACTCATGGCGACTCCATATGTGTCACAGAAGTGTGCTCTGTGGGGTCTTCAATGGCTTTTCTTCTGAGGCACCTCTGGGTGGACCCGAACCTACAAAATTTCAATTAGCAGCCAAGCATGTTAACCATTTGCACCACCCAAGGTCTCTGTCCCTTCACTGCACTCAAAACCCTCTCAAAGCAAGAAATACTCATTCTGTTGGATAGAGCAGACTTTACGATTTTTTTTCAACATGTGAGGCAGTTTCCCAAGGTCATACCATAACCTGCTAGAAAAGCCAACTGGAATTTGGATGTCTCAAATCCGAAGTCAGCTTATACCCAGTGAATGAGAACTGCTCCCTCCTTTAGAACATCGCATCTACATAACTTCAATTGCCGGGATAATGGGGATTAAAATGTCTGACAGCGGTAAGGGAAAAGCAGCTTTGTTACCAGAAAGATGTAGATGGATTATCAAAACAGCTAGCATTCAGCAGAAAATGATCAGCCTTTGAAATCATTGTACCCAGCAGACCCTCCAAATTATGTATATTTTGGTGAGGAATGTTATCTTCAGCTCTATTTTTAGCTTTCTGATCCTACAGAAGCATTTGTAAGAACAGAGAAATTTTCTGTGACAGAACCCATTAAAGTGTGAACTGCTCACCTGGCATCCCAGAGGCAGAAATTCTCAGGTTGCGGTTTTTCTTTTTTTGAAAGGTAACACAAATAGGTTTTTAAATTTCTATTTCTTCGTAGTAGAATACTTAACACTGTTTGTAATTGAAACATCCCTCAAGGTCTGTAAATTAAATCATTGCCATTTAGTCTTTCTCAGGTATAAAATTGTTGACAAGGCTAAAAAGAGAGAATTGGGTGTTCTTTGACATCCGAATTTAAAACCTTCACCAGGATCATGTTCACAACAAAGTGTTGAGTTGGCAGCGTGGGTTTCTCAAGGGGCGCACCACATTCATATTTCCATGTGATGTGAAAGGATCCATCCCACAACCAAATGATTTATCTGGGAGTCTTCTTAAACTAAGGGTGACCCCGGCTGAATTCAGCATCCTCCACTCCAAACCTGAGCCTTTCCGCATCAGGTAGGGACTGAAGGGTGCTCATTAGATTGGATGACAAACAGAGGCTCTTGGCTAGAACAGTTTCAGAGGCATGCTAGGCAGTGATGGTCACAAAGTGGCATGGAATGCTGGGAGATGAATGTCGCAGAAGTGAAGGTCGCAGGAGGTGAGGCAACAAGAGACGCTGAGGCTACAGTGGGAGAGACTGAGGTTATCTTGGGTTGTAATAGGACATGGGGTGGCATCCTCTCTGTATGTGGACCAGTGTCCTGGAAATCAGGGGACGCCTGTAATAAGACAGACAAGAGTGTAGGCATTTGTTATTTCTTTGGCTACTCAACATCCAAACACATTGCCTTCTGAGGGGAGAATGTGAATATAAGTCTTTCTTTCAAAGATAAAAGTGCCTGACTTTCCTTCTCCTAGCTTCCTGCCAACTAGGACACAGGTGTGTGCCTACTCAAGATTTGGACTCTCAAGGAAGGGCCTAAAGACCAGGGGATGGTTAGAGATTTTCAAGGTGGCAGGGGCAGCAGAGTCAAGCATCTAATAGCAAGGCAGCAGTGTCCAATGGCGATATCCAGTAAGGTGGTGGCATTGTCCAGTGGTGGTGTCCAGCAGCATGGCAGCAGTGTCAGTGGTAGTGTCCAGCAGCATGGTGGCAGTATCCAGTGGTGGTGTCCAGCAGCATGGAGGCAGTGTCCAGTGGTAGTATACAGCAACATGGCGGCAGTGTCCAGTGGCGTTGGTAGCATTAGAGGCATTCTAACCAGATCCTTCCAGCAGTGATCTGGATGTGCACACCCTCAGTCAGTACCCATTCTCTGAGCTTTGGGCTTCATTCAGCCTTCTCTTTGATCTTGTGAGCTATTCAATATACTTTCAATACATCCCTTTTTTTCTAAAGGAAGAGCAGGTTCCTATTGCTTGCAGCCAGGCTGGTGTAGTGACATAGCTAGGTGATGTGACCTGGAAAGGAGGAGATACTAGAGAGTTGTTGTTAATGTCAGATGGAGGCGTCATGGATAAACAGTAATGGTGAGGAGCTAGAAGAGGGCTGGTCTGTCTCCCCAAGCTGGGCATGTGGGTTGAAGTATTAATAACCTCAACATGAAGGGATTGCAGGGCAAGTGGTTCCTAATGAAGAGCCAGGTTTTTGTTAAAATAAAGAGTTGGAGGGTTATTCTTTGAAGTGGTTGAGAATGGAGGGAAATATGTTTCCCAAGTTCCTAAGGGGAAAAGAAAGTATAGCAGAGCGAGGTAGAAGATGGATCATGGATGAGAAAGCGTAGAGCAACATCAGAATGAGAGTAGGTAGTCATCAGATAACCACAGAGGTCTGCACTTTGCCCTGTGTTCACAGGAACATAATTCTCTGTTCTCTCTACCCCTTCTGCAGCAACCCTGGAGGCTTTATGTTGAATATGACAGTGACACAAGGTGGAAGGAGTCTGGGTCCTTGAATGACCCAAAACGAGGGTGCCATCTCCTTCCCCAAACAGCTGATTTTTTGGAAGTAGATCACTAGGCCTTTCTTCTAAGGCACCTCTGAGTGGACTCAAACTTCCAACTTTTTAGTTAGCAGCCAAGCACTGTTTGCACTACCCAGGGACTCCTTATGTAGAAACCCAAACCAAACCAAACCCGTTGCCATCTTCCACTTCATATCTCTTCATACAAATGTGTCACCTTTCACATATGGGGATGATGTCACCAACTCAGCCTTGCTGGGACTGACCAAAACCCATTGCCATTGAGTCAATTCTAACTCATAGTGACCCTATAGGACAGAGTAGAACTGCCCCATAGGGTTTCCAAGGAGCACCTGATGGATTTGAACTGCCGACCTTTTGGTTAGCAGCCAAACTCTTAACCAGTGTGCCATAGTGGCTATGTAGAAAGTACTTAATACAAATTTGAGGACAAGTATTATGATTTTTTTCAAAGTCCGCTGGTCCCTAACCTCCCCCTCCCCCAGGAGCAGACCATGAATCCATGACAGAGAAAGCAAGTCATCATGTGCACGGAGGGAAGCGTGCCCTCTGACCTCAGGTGGGAGCCGCAGGTTCCTGGGGGGTAGCTGTTCTGAGGTATGTGGGAGCAGGAAAACTATGTGTCAGCTTTTTATAGGCATTGGATGTTTTTTCCTTTAAAAGAAAAAAGTTACAATCCAATCAGGCTTTAGTTTCCAGGCAACCCTGTTCCATTGAGTCCCTTGTTTTGGCAGTTCTTTGATGTGTGAGTCAGATTTACTGCCAACTGCAGCAACCACATGCAAAGGAACACAGCTTAGACCCAAACTGATGAGACCTTAGCAGGGTTTCTTAACCTTTTTTGTGCCATGGACCCCTTTGGGAGCCTGGTGAGGTCTCTGGACCTCTTTGAAGAATAATGTTCCTATATGCATTAAAAGTAAAATACATAGGATTACAAAGGAAACAAATGATATCAAAAATTTTTTAAATTAGTGATAAACAATATATTTTCTTCATTACTAAGACATTCAATAACAAGATCAAGCAGCAGGCCTAACATAACCATCAAAATTGTGAAGCTGTGATGATAGCAAATGATACTTTCTGATTTCTAATCTGAAACAACCATAAAGTGATATAAAAAGTCTGATTTCTACTGGTGACAAAGTCACAGGGACTGGTAATGCTACTGTGTTGTGTGGCTTGCACTTGTAATAGCAAGAAATGCTAAACTTCAGTTGTTGTTCGGTACTGTCAAGTTGATTCCAGCTCATAGTGACCCCATGTGACAGAATAGAACTGCTCCATAGGGTTTTACTTAGCTGTAATCTTTACAGATTTTCTGCAGAGCCACTAGGTAGATTCGAACTGCCAACCTTGTGGTTAGCAACTGAGCTCTTAGCCACTGCGCCTCCATGGCTCCTTAAACTTCAGTTAAAGGTTAGTAAATTTCCTCTTTAAAGTGTTGAAAAGCAAAGATGTCACCTTGAAGACTAAGGTGTGCCTGACCCAAGCCATGGTATTTTCAATTGCATCATATGCATGTGAAAGCTGGACAATGAATAAGGAAGACTGAAGAAGAACTGATGCCTTTGAATTGTGGTGTTGGTGAAGAATATTGAATATGCCATGGAGTGCCAAAAGAATGAACAAATCTGTCTTAGAAGTACAACCAGAATGCTCCTTAGAGGCAAGGATGGCGAGACTGTGTCTTACATACTTTGGACATGTCAGGAGGGCTCAAGTCCCTGGAGAAGGACATCATGCTTGGCAGAGTACAGGGTCAGTGGAAAAGAGGAAGACCCTCAATGAGGTGGATTGACACAGTGGCTGCAACAATGAGCTAAGGGCATAACGATGATTGTAAGGATGGCTCAGCACCAGGCAGTGTTTTGTTCTGTTGTGCATAGGGTCGCTATGAGTCGGGGCACCTAACAACAACAAATTTCCATGGTCCATGAACTCTCTCCACAGACCCCAGGTTAGAGCAGACAACTCAATACTGTTTTCCTTAGGGCAGACAGCTCAATGTTCTCAATAATTGGGAGAGGATTTTCCTCCCAGCGTTGTGAGGCACCCAGATGACACAGGATCAATTCATTTATTATTTATTGGCAGGGTTGTTAGGAGCCTTTCAGACCCTTGCCTAAGTGGAGCCTCAGGAGGCCATGTTGGTGGTGGAGTGTGAGGTGTCATGGCAGGAACTAATGTAGAAGATGGGAGAATGTCTATGGGAGCAGAAGGAAAGGATGGGGAGGGCAGGACAAGCCCACCCCAGTGCCCACCTTACCCTAATTCCAAGCAGACATTCAGAGAGGGTCTGGCTCCCTCAGATCATGCCCTTTCCTTCATTCCTACAGCCAACTGGCGATCAAGCCTGACGATGCTTCTTTTTCTCTCAGATTTGCCTTTTCATCTTTCTTATTGTTACTCCTAGTTCAGGCATTTAACACCTTTGGAGTGAATTACTCTAACAGATGGTCTCCCTTGTTCTTCTCAGTGTATTCTGTACACTGCTGTCAGGCATGACGTCTTGGCATGGTTGGATCCCTTTCTGCTCAGGGAACCAACGGGGGAAACTCCATTATTGCTGGTCCCAGGGTCCGCATCTCTGTCCAGCTTTCGGGCCCTTCATAATTTCACTCCCTCTTCCTAGCCCACTTTATTTCCCGCCAGTACTCAGCAAGTGCCGGATCTCTGTCTTTGCAGTACTCCACACACACACACTCACTCACTCACTCACTCCTTGCAGTACTCATTACTTTGTGGATACTGTATCCTTACTCTGTACCACTCTCCTCCCACTACTCAGCCACACTGAATCCTGCCCATCCACCCAAAGACTCCTAAGGTCTTTTCCCCTATCTGAGTCACACTGACCTAGCCCTGCTCTTAATGCCCACTGCATGGGTGTTACCACACAGCTAGCATTGAAATGTACTCCAGTTGTATTAGTATATTACTTCTGTGTCTCCAACTGGACATTAAATGTCTTGACGATGGGAACCATACTTTATATTTTCCTGGTAGTGCAGTGGTTAAGAGCTCTGCTGCTAGCCAAAAGGTTGGCAGTTCAAATCTATGAGCCACTCCTTGGAAACCCTATGGGGCAGTTCTACTCTGTCCTGTAGGGTCGCTACGAGTCGGAATCCACTCGACAGCAATGGGTTTGGTTTTGTTGCTTTTATATTTTTCCCTGTTAACCGAACAGTTGTGATTCAAACCCACTCAGTCATTCTGCAAGAGAAAGACCTGGCTATCTGCTTCCATAAAAATTGCAGTCAAGAAAATCCTATGGGGGCAGTTCTCCTCTGTCACATGGGGTTGCTATGAGTCGGAATCAACTCAAAGGCACCCAACAACTGCAACAACAACATATTTCTCCCTAAGGCCCCTACATGGTGCAACCGGTTTGCACTCGGCTGCTAACCTAAAGGTTGGTGGTGCAAACCCATCCAAAAGCACCACAGAATAAAAGACCTGGCGATCTGCTTCCATTAAAATTACAGCCAATAAAGCCCTATGGAACAGTTTTACTGTGTAACACCCGGGTGTGACATTAGTCAGAACTGACTGGACAGCAACTAACAACAACAACAATATTTCTCCTTGGGCCTAGACTAATGGTGATCATATAGAAAATTCATGTGACTGGTCAAGTTACAATGAGATGGAGAAGTTTTTATTTCATTAGATCCCCTTGGGAAAATATTACATGTATTTGGAAGAAATACTTTGACAAACTTCTTGAGAATAAGAGTGAGGCCTCCCAGGGCATTCCCAAGCAACAAAAGGTGTTTGCCAAATTATTATTCATGTGATCAAGAGAGCAACTTATAGAGCTTCTGAGAAGGAGAGAAAGAAAGAAGGGGGGTGGGGAGTGAGACAGAGACCCTGTACATTGTGTGATGTGAGCCCCATCCCTACTGCAAAATCTTTGGAAAAATTCTAGTAAAACTCACAAAATAGTTTCGATGGGAAGATTTCTGGTGGAAACTAGTAAAGGGGCCAAGTTAAATAATGAAAGTAATGTGAGATTTGAGACATTATATGGATGCAGGAACCAGATGGACAGGGAGGCTGTGGCTGGCATTTGGATTATATTCCAAATGATTGATTGATTGATTGACGTGTAAGTGGAATGTTTGTGGATGACTCAACCACCCCCGGTGTAATTGCCTCGCTCCTCCACCACCCCACTCACTATCTAATTGAGGAAGAATTTAAGCGAAGGCCAAGTAAGACTCTTGTAGGATAACAGTCACAAGCCTTTATTTGCTAAAACTCACTTTCAATATGTTGCTGTGAGTTGGTTTGGGTTCTTAATTTCCCTCAAGATTAGGTACATCATCCATTCAGTAAACACATCCCTGACTATTACCTAGGATTCAGGTTCTCACTCCAGTCCTTCAGCCCTGCATATACAGGGTGTGGGCAGAATTTTGCACTTACTGCTCCATTGATTGCAACTGTCCTCATCTGGGAACTGGTGAATTTTTTCATCTCAGGTAGATTGGAAATATGTGTTGCCTTCTAAGACCTCTTGATTAATTAACACAAGTTTTATAAATAGTATATACAAGGCTGTATCGTATACAAACCAAAAACCAAACCAAACTCATTACCATCGAGCTGATTCCCACTCATAGTGACCCTATAGAACAGAGCAGAACCACCCCATAGAGTTTCTAATGAGCAGTTGGTGGATTCTAACTGCTGACCTTTTGGTTAGCAGCCAAGCTCTTAGCCACTGCGCCACCAGGGCTCCACATAGTATATAGTATGTATAAAACTAAACTGTGATGGTTAAGGTTGTGTGTCAACTTGGTTGGGCCATGCCTTTTAGTGATTTGGCAGTTATGAGGTAGTTCGGCAGTCATATGATGAAGTGATCACTTCCATGATGAGATTTGATATAATGTGATCAGCTCCATGATGGGATCTGCTGTGAGTAGCCAATCAGTTGAAAGGCAGTTTCACTGGGGTTGTGGCCAGCATCGAATGTAAGTGGACTTTCTGGCAAGGCTCATGGGCTTTGCTCAATCTAGATCCTGCGGCTGGCTTCTGTTCATCTGACCTCCACTTCTTGGGACTTGAGCTACTTGCCGTCTTGCCTGCTGATACTGGGATTCATCAGTCTTTGCAGCTTATGAGCCAGAGCCCTGATTTCTAACTTGCCAATCTTGGTTTTGCCAGCCCCTGTGGCTACGTGAATCAGGAGAAGCCTTCAGCCTGACCCACATTCCAGCCTTTACAGCCCAGTGAGTCATCTCCTTAATATAAATTGCTCCCTATATATTTATACACTTTATTGGTTTTGTTCTCTAGAGAATCCAGCCTAAGATACTATAAGATATTCTGTATACAAGGCCACCTTTCCTCTGTCAGTTTGTCGTACTGTGGTGGCTTGTGAGTTGCTGTGATGCTGGAAGCTATGCACCAGTATTTCAAATAGTGGCAGGGTCACCTATGGCAGACAAGTTTCAGCTGAGCTTCCAGACTAAGAGAGACTAGGAAGAAGAACCTGGCAGTCTACTTCTGAAAAAATTAGCCAGTGAAAACCTTATGTATAGCAGCAGAATATTGTCTGATATAGTGCCAGAAGATGAGCCCCTCAGGTTGGAAGACACTCAGAATCGACTGGGAAAGAGCTGCCTCCTCAAACTAAAGTCAACCTTAATCATGTGGATGGAGTCAAGCTTTCAGGACCTTAATTTACTGATGTCAAAATAAGCAGACTCAAAATGAGAAGAAACAGCTGCAAATATCCATTAATAATTGGAATGTGGAATGCAGGAAGTATGAAGCTAGGAAAACTGAAAGTTGTCAAAAATGAAATGGATCCATAAAGATTGATACCCTTGGCATTAGTGAGCTGAAATGGACTGGTATTGGCCATTTTGAATTGGAGAATCATATGGTCTACTATGCTGGGAACGACAAACTGCAGAAGAACGGCATTGCAGTCATCCTCAAAAAGAGCATTTCAAGATCTATCCTGAAGTACAATGCTGTCAGTGATAAGATAATTTCCATATGCCTACAAGGAAAGCTAGTTAACATGACTATTATTCAAAATTTATACGCCAACCACTAAGGGCAAAGAAGAAGAAATTGAAATTTTTTTACCAACTTCTGTAGTCTGAAATTCATAAAACATGAAATCAAGATGCATTGATAATTACTGGTGATTGGAATGTGTAAGTTGGAAGCAAAGAAGAAGGATTGGTAGTTGGAAAATATGGCCTTGATGATAGACACAACACTGGAGATTACGTGACAGAATTTTGTAAGACCAACGACCTCTTCATTGCAAATACCTTTTTTCAACAACATAAATGGCAACTATACACATGGGCCTTACCAAATGGAATACACAGGAATCAAATTCACTACATCTGTGGAAAGAGACTATGGAGAAACTCAATGTCATCAGTCAGAACAAGGCCAGGGGCCGACTACAGAACAGACTATCAATTGCTAGTAAGAAAGTCTAAGTTGAAGTTGAAGAAAATTGAGCAAATCCATGAGAGCCAAAATATGACCTTATGTATATGTAAATTTAGAGGTCATCACAAGAATAGACTTGATACATTGAAAACTAATGACCAAAGATGAGACATGTTGTGGGATGACATCAAGGACATTATACATGAAGAAAGCAGACCATTAAAAAGCCAGAGAAGACCAAAATGAATGTCAGAAAAGACTCTGAAACTTGCTCTTGAACAGAGTAGCTAAAGCAAATTGAAGAAATGAGGAAGTAAAAAAGCTGAACAGAAGATTTCAAAGGGCGCCTCAAGAAGACAAAGTATTATAATGAAATGTGCAAAACCTGGAGTTAGAAACCAAAAGGAAAGAACACGCTAGACACTTCTCAAGCTAAAAGAACTGAAGAAAAAATTCAAGCCTCAAGTTGCGATATTGAAGGATTCTACTGAGGAAAATATTGAAGGACACAGGAAGCATCAAAAGAAGACGGAAGGAATACACAGAGTCACTACATCAAAAAAAATTGGTCAACATTCAACCATTTCAGGAGGTAGCATACAATCAAGAATGGATGGTACTGAAGGAAGAAGCCCAAGTTGCCCCGAAGGCATTAACGAAAAACAAGGATCCAGGAATTGACAGAATACCAATTGAAATGTTTCAACAAACAGATGCAGTGCTGGACGCACTCACTCATCTATGCCAAGAAATGTGGAAGAGAGCTACCTGGCCAACCAACAGGAAGAGATCCATATTTGAGCCCATTCCCAAGAAAGCCGATACAAGAGAATTCAGAAATTATCAAACAACATCATTAATATCATACACAAGTAAAATTTGCTGAAGGTCATTCAAAAGCAGCTGCAGCAGTACAACAGGGAACTGCCAGTAAGTCAAACTGGATTCAGAAGAGGACATGGGACAAGGGATATCATTGCTGATGTCAGATCGATCTTAGCTGAAAGCAGAGAATACCAGAAAGATATGTACCCATGTTTATTGACTATGCAAAGGCATTTGACTATGTAGATCATAGCAAATTATGGTTAACATTGTGAAGAATGGGAATTCCAGAACACTTAATTGTACTCATGAGGAACCAGTGCATAGTCCAAGAGGCAGTTGTTCAAACAGAACAAAAGGATAATGCATGGCTTAAAGTCAGGAAAGGTGTGCGTCAGGGTTGCATTCTTTCATCATACTTATTCAATCTGTATGCTGAGCAAATAATCCGAGAAGCTGGACTATACGCAGAAGAACAAGGCATCACAATTGGAGGAAGACTCATTAACAACCTGTGATATGCAGATGATACAACCTTGCTTGCTGAAAGGGAAGAGGACTTGAATCACTTACTGATGAAGATCAAAGACTGCAGCCTTCAGTATGGATTGCACCTCAACATAAAGAAAACAAAAATCCTTACAAGTGGACCAATAAGCAACATCATGATAAATGAAGATTGAAGTTGTCAAGGATTTCATTTTACTATGATCCACAGTCAACACCTAAGGAAGCCACAGTCAAGAAATCAAAGGATGTATTGCACTGAGCAAATCTGCTGCAAAAGGCCTCTTTATAGTGTTAAAAAGCAAAGATGTCACCTTGAGGATTAAGGTGCGCTTGACCCAAGCCATGGTATTTTCAATCGCCTCATATGTATGCAAAAGTTAGACAATGAATGAGAAAGACCGAAGAAGAATTGATGCCTTTGAATTACGGTGTTGGCAAAGAATATTGAGCATACCATGGACTGTCAGAAGAACAAACAAACCTGTCTTGAAAGAAGTAGAGCAAAAAGCCTCCTTAGAAGCAAGGATGAGAGACGTGGTCTCAAGTACTTTGGACATGTTATTAGGAGGGACCAGTTCTTGGAGACCCCCAGGTGTTGTACTGTGGGGGCTTGCATGTTGCTGTGATACTGGAAGCTATGGCACCGGTATTCAGATACCAACAGTGTCACCCATGGCAGACAGGTTTCAGCTGAGCTTCCAGACTAAGACAGACTAGGAAGAAGAACCTGGCAATCTACTTATGAAAAAATTAGCCAGTAAAAACCTAATGAATAGCAGCAGAATATTGTCTGATATAGTGCCAGGAGATGAGCCCCTCAGGTTGGAAGGCACTCAAAATACAACTGGGGAAGAGCTGCCTCCTTAAAGTAGAGTCAACCTTAATGATGTGGATGGAGTCAAGCTTTCAGGACCTTCATTTGCTGATAAAGCATGACTCAAAATGAGAAGAAACAGCTTCAAATGTCCGTTAATAATCAGAACGTGGAATGTACAAAGCATGAATCTAGGAAAATTGGAAATCATCAAAAATGAAATGGACTGCATAAACATCGATATCCTAGGCATTAGTGAGCTGAAATGGACTGGTATTGGCCATTTTGAATCAGTCAATCATATGGTCTACCCTGCTGGGAATGACAACTTGAAGAAGAATGGCATTCATCATCAAAAAGACCATTTCAAGATCTATCCTGAATTACAACACTGTCAGTGATAGGCTAATATCCATACACCTACAAGGAAGACCAATTAATATGACTATTATTCAAATTTACACACCAACCACTAAGGCCACAGATGAAGAAACTGAAGTTTATTATCAGCTTCTGCAGTCCGAAACTGATGGAACATGCAATCAGGATGCATTGGTAATTACTGATAATTGTAATAAGAAAGGTCAGAAAAAAGAAGGGTTGGTAATTGGGAAATAGGGTCTTGGTGATAGAAAAGACACTGGAGATCATGTCATAGAATTTTGTAAGACCAACAACTTCTTTATTGCAAATACATTTTTTCATCAAGATAAATGGTGACTATACACCTGGAGCTCGCCAGATGGAAAACACAGGAATCAAATCGATTCCATCTGTGCAAAGAGACTGTGGAAAAGCTCAATATCATCAGTCAGAACAAGGCTAGGGGCCAACTACGGAACAGACTATCAACTGCTCATATGCACGTTCAGGTTGAAACTGAAGAAAATTAGAACAAGTAGACGAGAGCCAAAGTACGACCTTGAGTATATCCCACCTGAATTTAGAGACCATTTCAAGAATAGATTTGACTCATTGGACACTGATGACCAAAGACTAGACGAGTTGTAGAATGACATCAAGGACATCATCCATGAAGAAAGCAAAAGGTCATTAAAAAGACAAGAAAGAAAGGAAAGACCAAAAGAATGTCAGAAGAGACTCTAAAACTTGCTCTTGAACATCAAGTAGGTAAAGCAAAAGGAAGAAATGCTGAAGTAAAAGAACAGAACAGAAGAGTTCAAAGGGCGGCTCAAGAAGACAAAGTAAAGCATTATAATAATATGTGCAAAGAGATGGAGATAGAAAACCAAAAGGGAAGAACAATCTTGGCATATCTCAAGCTGAAAGAACTGAAGAAAAAATTCAAGCCTTGAGTTGCTGTAGTGAAGGATTCTACAGGGAAAATATTAAACAATGCAGGAAGCATCAAAAGAAGATGGAAAGAGTACACACAGTCATTATACCAAAAAGAATTGGTCAGCGTTCAACCATTTCAAGAAAGAGCATATGATCAGGAACCGATGGTACTGAGGGAAGAAGTCTAGGCTGCCCTGAAGGCATTGGTGAAAAACAAGGCTCGAGGAATTGAGGGAATAGCAATTGAGATGTTTCAATAACGTATGCAGTGCTTGAAGTGCTCACTGGTCTATGCCAAGAAATTTGGAAGACAGCTACTTGGCCAACCAACTGGAAGAGATTCATATTTATGCCTATTCCCAAGGAAGGCAATCCAACATAATTTGGAAATTATTGAACAATATTTTGCAAAAGTAAAATTTTGCTGAAGATCATTCAAAAGCAGCTGTACCAGTATATTGACAGGAAGCTACCAGAAATTCAGGCTGGATTCAAAAGAGGACGTGGAACCAGGGATATCATTGCTGATGTCAGATGTATCCTGGCTGAAAGCAGAGAATACCAGAAGGATGTTTACCTGTGTTTTACTGACTCTGCAAAGGCATTTGACTGTGTCCAAATTATGGATAACGTTGCAGAGGATGGGAATTCCAGAACACTTAATTGTACTCATGAGGAACCTGTACATAGATCAAGAGGCAGTTGTTCGGACAGAACAAGGGGATACTGATTGGTTTAAAGTCAGGAAAGGTGTGTGTCAGGATTGTATCCTTTCACTGAACCTTTTCAATCTGTATGCTGAGCAAATAATCCAAGAAACTGGACTGAGTGAAGAAGTACAGGCCTCAGGATCAGAGGACAGCTCATGAACGACCTGCATTATGCAGATGACACAACCTTGCTTGCTGAAAAGGAAAAGGACTTGAAGCACTTACTAATGAAGATCAAAGACCACAGCCTTCAATATGGATTACACCTCAACATAAAGAAAACGAAAATCCTCACAACTGAACCAATAAGCAACATCATGATAAATGGAGAAAAATTTGAACTTGTTAAGGATTTCATTTTACTTGGATCCACAATCAACACCCACGGAAGCAGCAGTCAAGAAATCAAAAGACATACTGAGTTGGGCAAATCTGTGGCAAAAGACCTCTTTAAAGTGCTGAAAAGCAAAGATGTCACCTTCAAGACTAAGGTGCACCTGACCCAAATCGTGGTATTTTCAATTGCATCATATGCATGCAAACGCTGAGCAATGAATAAGGAAGACTGAAGAAGAATTGACGCCTGTAAATTGTGGGGTTGGTGAAGAATATTGAATATACCATGAACTACCAAAAGAACGAACAAAACCATCTTGGAAGAAGTACAACCAGAATGCTCCTTAGAAGCATGGGTGGCAAGACTACCCCTTACATGATTTGGAGATGTCATCAGGAGAGATCAGTACCTGGAGAAGGACATCATGCTTGGTAAAGTACAGGATCAGCGAAGAAGAGGAAGACCCTCAACAAAATGGATTGACGCAGTGGCTACAACAATGGGCTCAAGCATAACAATGATTGTGAGCATAGCACTGGACTGGGCAGTGTTTCGTTCTGAGGTACACAGGGTCGCTATGAGTTGGAACCGACTCAACGGCACCCAACAATATACAAGGCACCCTGCTGAACACTGCTGGAGATCCACAGTCCTATAGAGACTCCATTTTAGCAGTATGATGATCCGAGGAAAACTACAACAAGGGAAATAAGCATTTCATTTATAAAAAGTGACAGAAGCTAGATATGTATGCGGCACACCACAAGAAGCTTAGTTCAGGTTTGTAAATTAACATGGACTCTTTTCATTACGGAAACCCCGCTGGCACAGTGGTTAAGTGCTACAGCTGCTAACCAAAAGGTTGGCAGTTCGAATTTACCAGACGCTCCTTGGAAACGCTATGGGGCAGTTCTACTCCATCCTACGGCCAATATGAGTCGGAATCGACTCGATGACAATGGGTTTTGGTTTTTTTTTTTTTCTTTTTTCATTATAGAAGTCGCTGCGTGGTGCAAGCAGTTAACACGCCCAGCTGCCAACTGAAAGTTTGGAGGTTCAAGTTCACCCAGAGGCACAAAGGAAGAAAGTCCTCGTGATCTATTGCAAAAAATCAGCACTGCAAACCCTACCTAGCACAGTTCTACCCCATCACTCGGGGGCTGCCGTGAGTCAGGGTCAACGCCGCAGTAACTGTCCTCTTCTCCTTTTTTTTTTTTATTAAGGCGGGGCACTACCTTATATCCCAATTATATAAAGTACAAAAACAGGCAAAACGTATCTATTCTGTAACAATAAAATCCGGATCGTGACTAGCCTGGGTGGGAGTGCGGAGGGGTAATGACTAGATGGGGCTTGAGGGATTTCTGGTTTGGTGTTGGTTACACACGTGTTCACCGTGTGAAAATGTATTGAGTTGTATACACCTAGGATTTATGCCCTTTGCCAAAAGTATGTTATGTTTTAATTAAACATCTTTTAAAGGGCAAATAAGTATTTGATCTATTAATAGAAGCATCTGTTGAAATGCCTTAGAAATTAATACTGCTATAAATTCCTTCCAAGAAACTTTCTTGGCTAGTTCCCTTTAACCTCTCAAAATTCCTGGATCAGGAGTAGGATCATACGGTTCCTGTTTTGATTCCATTAAATTAAAGCCTGATTTGGCTGAGAGAATGGGGGCATTGTTGGTTCAGTGGTAGAATTCTCACCTTCTGTGTGGGAGACCCAGGTTCCACTCTCAGCCAATGCACCTTACACACAACAACCAGTCATCTGTCAGTGGAGGCTTGCGTGTTCCTTTGATGCTGAACAGGCTTCAGTGGAGCTTCCACACTAAGACTAGGAAGAAAAGCCTGGTGATCTACTGCTGAAAAATTAGCCAATGGATCACAACAGTCCAATCCTATTGTGCATGGGTCGCCATGGGTCGGGGGCCAACTTGATGGCAGGTAACAACACAGCAGGTTGTAGGACGTCTTGTTTGCGTTACGTGGAGTTTCTGACAGGACGACAGTGAACCCTTGTTGTGGGACACTCACACTACTACCAGAGCATAGGGTCCAGTCCGGTCATAGTGGGTGACACAACAGGAAACCCTAGAAAAAGCTGACTGAGCTGAGGTGATATCATGCAAGGGCCTTGCAGTCATGATTTTTTCCACTTTTGTTGCTCTCTTGTGTCTCCTTCCAAACGTTGTTGCTTTGAAATTTCTAGGCAGAAAGAAATTAATTTGAAATTCAATTCAGACCTCACTCAGGGGAGAGCCACAGCACAAAAGGGAGTTTTGGATAATTGGCTGAAGACATACTGCCCAGAGAATTTCGTTTTTTCTCTTAAATCTTTCAAATAGATGTTCTTTGAGGCCAAAATCCACAGGCACCCAGTGAAACAGAAATTGAGTGGCTGGATTAACCAAGGCAGAGAGCCAATCCAAATAATTGGGGGTCCCAATTAAAATTTTGACCTGATCCACTGCCTTGTTAAAATTCTTCAAATTAAACTTAGCATTTCATGTGACAGAATAGTGATTTATGCATCATGTCATATATTGGAAAGAGGCTGACTTGATTTGGGATTCCAGTTCTGCCACCCACTAGCAAGTGGCTTTTGGCACATTAGTTAACCTCTTTGAGGCTGTTTCTCTAACCCTGCAGTGTTATGCAATGGATTGAAACACATCTCTGCAAAGTGCCTAAACCAGTGTGGTTACTCAAATAAATAATATATGTGAGCCATTATTGTTATTATTGTTATTTTAATATCCTATGAAGTCATTGTAAACCTGGCCTAATGAAACGCCAGGGTAGTTAACTAAAAAAGCATGTGAACTTCTTTATTCTTCAGGAAGTTTGTAACTTTTCATTCAATAAGAGACACCTAAGTAGAATCTGGACATAGTTCAAAGAATCAACAGGGTTCAAATCTACCAGATTAGAATATTTGTGATTGGGGATGCTTAAATCCTCAATAAAAGGGAATAAGCAAAATGTATCTTAAGATAACTTTGGTATGACTGACTTGGTGTTTTATTACATCTGATGGGTCCCTTCAATGACACGAGCGGGTAGTAGGAAGCCAGTGTATTTAATTGCATTTTGATGAACCGATACAGTTTTACAATCTTGACAAATATCATCCAAAATGATAAATACAGTGAAAAAATACATAATGTATTTTAGAATGACTATTGACAGTGAAGAAATCTTGAGGTTTTTTTCACATCAATTTTGTTCTTCTTTCTAGACTTAGAAAAAATTATTTTTTTACCCAGCAGTTTACAAAGTGTGACAATAAAGTACTGAGACTGATTTTAACAAGCATTTTGAAAACGTGATTACTGAAGAAAGTAACGGGAATTTTTCTTTGGAGAGGGAAGGGAAAGTTTCTCTTCCTGCAGTAAATTACCGTGTCGGATGAATCCAAGGTATAACTTGAAAGGAAAATAATTCTGTAATTTCTCTGCTTCATCTTATCTCCTTTTTAAGGAATATAAACTATTACTAATACACTGGTAAGAGCTTTAAGATGTGAGTCATAACCTGTGAGTCATGGCCACACATCAAAAGGCTCTGATTGGGGAAAACTGAATATGTTCTTATACCCACACTGAGATAATAACCCTCTCCCACAAGGGCTAGAAGAAAAACATGGTTTTCAATAATGAACTTTAACGTCTCTTCTTTATTCCTTCCCAGTTTGGTTTTTACAGGCATCTGGTCTAAGATAGCTGTGTACTCTGCAGCTTACATTATTCAGGAATGTCTTAGTCATCTAGTGCTGCAATAACAGAAATACCACAAGTGGATGGCTTTAACAAACAGAAGTTTATTCTCTCACAGTCTAGGAGGCTAGAAGTCTGAATTCAGGGCACCAGCCCCAGGGGAAGGCTTTCTCTCTCTGTCGGCTCTGGGGGAAGGTCCTTGTTATCAATCTTCCCCTGGTCTAGGAGCTTCTCAGCGCAGGGACCCCAGGTCCAAAGGATGCACTCCACTTCCAGTTCTTCTTTCTTGGTGATATGAGGTTCCTCCTCTCTGCTCACTTCCCTCTTTTATATCTCAAAAGAAGTTGACTCAAGATACAACCTAATCCTGTAGATTGAGTTCTGCCTCATTAACATAACTGGCTCTAACCTGCCTCATTAACATCATAGAGGTTAGATTTACAACACATAGGATAATCACATCAGATCACCAAACGATGAACAACTACATTATACTGGGAATCATGCCCTAGCCAAGTTGACACACATTTTGAGGGGACACGCTTCAATTCATAGCAATGACCTTCTTCCACCCAGGACATAATTCTTGCTTTTTCCCTCTTCTACCTCTCTTGCCCATCTTGTCCTCATTTGCTATTATTTCTGCAAAGATAACA
This sequence comes from Elephas maximus indicus, assembly GCF_024166365.1. Lineage (NCBI taxonomy): Eukaryota > Metazoa > Chordata > Mammalia > Proboscidea > Elephantidae > Elephas > Elephas maximus. The sequence continues at coordinate 19,361,084 of NC_064842.1, read as the reverse complement.
GAACTATAACCAGTCACCTTTTTTTAGAGCTTTACAGTTTACAAAGCATTTTCATAAATATCTCTTTTGAGCATCTTAGCAACTTCATATAAGAATATAAATTAGTACTCAGCTCTACAGATTGGAAAACTTGGGCACAAGAGAAGCTAGGTGATTTCCCAAGGTCCTCTCACTCCAACACTTCTTTATACCCCAAGCCGAGCAAATCAAGGACCTCATATCGATGGACACCCATTTGTTCAGTTATCACAGCAGGAAGGTGGAGTAACTGATGGTAAAGTGCTGGCACACAAGGTCAGAGCGCATAGAGCTTCCTTCGGGGCAAAGAGCACAGAAACTTCCAGAGATGGGTGCATAGTGCAGTAGACAACACAGCTGACCCCCAGGCAGAATTAGGAACATTTCAGTCCATAGGTCCCCAGGAGGGACAGACTGCAGGACACCATGCTGAGTGAGGAGTCCATTTGACACAAAAAGCTCATCTCTGCTGTTCTCATGAGGCTAGGAGTGAGGTGGGATGCTATACCCCCAAGATACATGCATGCACACACGTGTGCTCATACACACACACACACCTCGCTCTACCTCACCTGCCTATCCCAGAGCAGGATACATGCCTAGCTATTCCTCAGCTCTAAGCTACTAATGCAAAACAAAACCCAGCAAACTCCTGTGAGGCTGGATGCAGCAAACATTACTTTTCCAGGCATAGTGCCCTTCAGCAGGCCTGGCTTCGAGCCTGGCTGCTTCAGCTCCTGCATACTCAATGAGGTATCTCATCGAGCTGATCACTCAGTCACTCAAGGCTCGTTCACCTATTGCCTATGATCACATTGTGGAGAATACAGCTGTATAGTCAATATCATAAATACTGTACTTAGTGTAAAAATAGCCTCTTTGTTCTGCTCCCCTCTCCTCATTCTTCCTTTTTGTTCTGTTTGCCCCTGTGGTAACCTTAGGGGCTCCTTCCCCCAAGGAAAGCTGTTGGCACTTACACACAGACAGGGTGAGGCTTACTAGAGGCTTTCTCTGAGGACAAAGGATTCAGACAGGCCTACAGGAGCACTGGTCAGCTTAGCCTGGGTGCCCCAGGCTTCCCAAGCTCTTCTGGTCTCAGTTCCCCACTCCCAGGGTCATACCCTTAACCTTGTCATTACCAATACCTGCAGCCCCTCAGTAGCCCACTCTCAGATCACCTTGTATCTGCCCAGCTCACTCTCTCAGTACCTCAATCCCAACAATCCATTGACGTCACCGAGACCTACAATTTTACAGTCTAGAGGTCCTACCACCTTCTCACTGCCCCCCTGTCCTTCATGTCCTCTCTTCCCTCCTCAACCATTTTTTTCTCTAGCCAATCATTATATCGTTAACCTGCTTAAACACTCTGCTCCCTGACCTCTTCAGGTCTTTTCCTTAAGAAACCACAACACTGGTTAGATCCAACTCTTACCTAGTCTGGGCTGTACCTCACAATAGTCGGAGAAGCACACAGCCGTGCTGTCTGATCACACTTTAAATTCATAATAATTAAAGTCAAGTGGGCCCTGAATGATGCCCCACAATCATTTATACTTATCTATTCTCTCTACGGAAACCTTGGTGGCGTAGTGGTTAAGTGCTACCACTGCTAACCAAAGGGTTGGTAGTTCAACTCCGCCAGGCGCTCCTTGGAAACTCTATGGGGCAGTTCTACTCTGTCCTATAGGGTCGCTATGAGTCCGAATCAACTCGATGGCACCGGGTTTTTTGTTTTTTTATTCTCTCTACCACTCTGTTTGAAGCTGAATTCATTATCATCTTCCTCCTCAGACCTTCAACACCTACTCCCCATCCTTCCACTCAGCAACCTTGCTTCGCACTTCACCAAGAAAATCAAAGCATCAGAAAAGAACTCCTCCGTGCTCCACCGCTACCTCCACCTCCCTGCACACATACATGTCTGTCCACCTTCTCTCCTGGTGCTGTGGGCGACCTGCCCTGGCTTGCCAAGGCCAACCCATTCGTGTGACTAGATCCGCCCCCTCTTGCTTACTCAAGAACATCACTCAGCAGATCTGTCTTTTCTCCTGCATCATCACTTTTCCTACTCTACTGAACTATTCCCATCAGCATATAAACATACTATAGTTCTCTCATCTTATAAAGAAAGAACATGTCTCTTCACCTCACTCTCCTCCCCACAGCTACCGCCTTATTTCTCTTCCTTCCTTTACAACAAAATTTTTCTCCTTCTGCCCACTCCAATCTCTCCCCTCTCATTCTCTCTTGAATCCACAGCAACCAATTCCACCCCCACCACTGCACTAAACACTTCTCAAGGTCACTGGTGAATTCCACAATCACCATCAAGGGCATTTGACACAGCCGACATGCTCTCATCCTTGAACTGCTTGCTTTCTCCTCTTGGCTTTCAAGATACCACACTCCCCTGGATCTCCTTGTACTTTTCTAGCACCTTTTCTCAGGCTCTCTTCTTGGTTCTTTTTTTATTCCCTGATCTCTAAATGTCAGAGGGAAACCCTAGTGGCGTAGTGATTAAGTGCTATGGCTGCTAAAAAATAGGTCGGCAGTTCAAATCCACCAGGCGTTCCTTGGAAACTCTATGGGGCATTTCTACTCTGTCCTATAGGGTCGCTATGAGTCAGAATTGACTCAATGGCAATGGGTTTAAATGTCAGAGTACTCTAGGGCTCAGTCTTTGGACCTTTTTTCTTTTGTGTCTCTACTCAATTCTGAGAAAATTTCATCTAACCTTATGACTCTAAATATTATTTATATATTGATGATTCTCAAATGGAGTCCCTGGGTGGTGCAAACAGTTAATGCTCTTGGCTGCTAACTGAAAGGTTGGAGGTTTGAGTCCACCTAGAGATGCCTTGGAAGAAAGGCCTGGTAATCTACTTCTGAAAATCAGCCACTGATAACCCTGTGGAGCACAGTTCTACTCTGACACATATGGAGTCACCATTAATTGGAATCAGTTCAAGGGTAACTGGTGTTGATGGTGGTGGATTCTCAAATTTTTATCTTCGGCAAGAACCTTTCCCCTGGAGCTCCATATCCACATATCCAACTGCTACTTGACACTCACTTGAATGTTTAAGGAGCACCTCAAACTTAATAGGCCCCCAGTTGAGTGCTTGACTCTCCCTCACCAGTTCCTCTGGCAGCGTTCTCCATTTCAGCAAAAGCCAACTTTATTTTCCTGGTTGCTCAGGCCAAAGACGTTGGTATCATGCTTGACTCTTTTTTTTATACCCCTCATCCCACTCATCCAATTCATTAGCAAATCTTGTTGGCTGTATCTTCAAAATCTATCCAAAACTTGATCACTTTTCATCACCCCCACTGCCAGCAGCCTTGTTCAAACCACTATCACCCTTGCTTGGATTATTGCGATAGCCTCCCGATAGGTCTCCATGCTTCTGTCCTTGCCCCTCTACAGACTACTCTCAACACAGCTTTCAGAATGATCTGGTTAGATCCCATTACCCCATTGAATAAAACCCTTCAGTGTGTTTCCATTTCATTGAGAAAAAAACCATAGACCTTCACATGGACCTACAGCCTCTGCCTGGCCTCACCCCTTCTCTCTCTACCCCCTTCCTCTGGTGCCCCTCCCCCTCCTCTGCTGCCAAGACTCAGACCTCCCTGCAGTTCCTCAAATTTGCCAGGCTTCTGCTTTGGGGCCTCAGCAATTTCTGCTATCTCTGCCTGGGATGCTCTTCCTCCAGACAGCCTTATGGTTAGCTCCCATTCTTCCTTCAAGCTTGATTCAAAAACCATCTTCCCAGCAACTCCTTCTGTTGTGGATTAAATTTTGACCCCCCAAAATATGTATTGGAATCCTAATCTGTGGATGTAACCCTGTTTGGAAATAGGATTTTCTTTGTTATGTTAATGTGATCATACCCGGGGGGGATGGGTTCTAAATCTAATCTCTTATTCTTTTTGGTTTTTTTGTTGTTTTCTTTGTTTTTGGCATGGATTTGAATCTTTTTTTATTGTTGTAAATATATATATAACACAACATTTTCCAATTCAGCATTTTCAGGTGTACTATTTAGTGATATCAGTTACAGTAATCATGTTATGCAACCATTGTCCTTAATCAGTGCCTAATTTCCCATCACCATAAACAGAAATCACTTCTGAGTTATAAAAAGAGCAGATTAGACACAGAGATATGCACACACGGGGGAGAATGTGTGCATGAACGCCATGTGAGGATTGTCTACAAGCCAAGGAACCAAGGAGCACCCAGGACTACCAACAAGGAAGGAATCATCACAATTGAGACCCTGATTTGGACTTTCAGCCTCCAGAACTGTGACATAATAAACTTCTGCCCTTTAAAGCCATCTTCTTGTGGTATTTGTGCCATAGAAGCACTAGGTAGCTACAACTCCTCCCCTTACTGCTCTTGAAAATTTCGCCCCCTTTCCCCCCAACATTTCTTATCCGCTTTGCCTGCTTTCTTTTTTTCTTCTTAGCACATATCACCATCTAAAGTACTATATGTTTACTTATTTATCTTGTTAATTGTGATCCCTCTAAAATGTCTTTGGCGGCAGGGATTTTTGTCTTTTTTTGGTCCCTACCACGTCCCCAGTGCTCATGGCAGCCATGTAACAGGGACTTAACAAATTCTTGTTGTTTAATGAAGGGGAAGTCCTCTGCCTAAGGCAATGGGATGGCTCTACATACTAACTATCCTAGCAGTCACATATAAGGCATGGCTTTCAGAGCCCACACTCTCACGGACAGAGAAATTACTGCGGTGCGCACACCTCTCTAACCTCCCTCCCCTGTAAGTACTGGCTCTATCGTGAGGTGGTAAGCAGCTTGGCCTATAGAGTCAGGAGGACCTGGGCTGATGTCAGGTTGTGGCCCTTAGCGGTAGTTTAACCTGGGGAGAACCACTTCCTCTCTCTAAGCCTCAGTTTCTTAATCAGTGCTGTGGGAATAATGCTACCTACTTCATAGGACTATTGAAGGATTAAATTAAACAATTTCTGTACTTAGTACAGTGCCAAACACAGTGGGCAATTGGAGAATGGAAATTATAGGAGCTGCAGGCGCTCGGCCCGTGAAGGATCTTGCTGATGATTTAAAGATGTGCCGCAGACGGGTTGCTTGCTTTCTTAGCTATCTAGTGCTGTTATAACAGAAATACCACAGGTGGATGGCTTTAACAAAGAGAAACTTATTCTCCCACAGTTTAGGAGGCTAGAAGTCCAAATTCAGAGTGCCAGGTCCAGGGGAAGGCTTTCTCTCTGTGTGTCTCTGGGAGAAGGTCCTTGTCATCAATCTTCCCCTGGCCTGGTTGCTCCTCAGCACAGGAATCCCAGGTCCAAAGGACACGCTCTGCTCCCAGCACTGCTTTCTAGGTGGTGTGAAGTCCCCCTGTCTCTCCGCTGGCTTCTCTCTTTTATATCTCAAAAGAGATTGGCTCAAAACACAACCTAATCTTGTAGATTGAGTTTTGCCTCATTAACATAACTGCCTCTAATCCTGCCTCATTAACATCATAGAGGTAGAATTTACAACACCTGGTAGGAAGCATCAGGTGACAAAATGGTGGACACTCACACAATAGTGGGAATCATGGCCTAGCCAAGTTGACATATATTTTGGGGTGACACAATTCAATCCCTGACAATTGCTACCTCCACAGAAACTAGGACAGGAAGAAATATGCTTTAGCTTCAACAGGGAAGAGTCAAGTTCAACCTGTGGGAGAATTGTCCAATTTTTAGGGGAAGTAACCACAGGATAAGGAGCCCTGGTGGCACAGTGGTTTAAGTGCTTGGCCGCTAACCAGACATTCCAGGGGAAAAAGATGTGGCAGTCTGCTTCAGTAAAGATTTACACCCTTGGAAACCCTATGGGGCAGTTCTACTCTGTCCTACAGGATCACTGTGAGTCGGAATTGAATTGACGATGGTGGGTTTGAGTTTGGTTTAGAACCACAAGATATAGTTCCTGGGTGGTGCAGGCAGTCAACGCACTCTGCTGTACACTGAAAGGTTAATGATTCAAGTCCACCCGGAGGTGCTTCAGAAGAAAGTCCTGCCAATCTGCTTCTGAAAATTCAGAGATTTACAATCCTACAGAGTAGAGCAATTAGGCTAGGTGAAGACATAAAGGGCATCCAGATTGGCAAGGAAGAAGTCAAAGTATCTCTATTTGCAGATGACATGATCTGATACACAGAAAACCCTAAGGAATCCTCCAGAAAACTACTGAAACTAATAGAAGAGTTCAGCAGAGTATCGGGATATAAGATAAGCATACAAATATCAGTTGGATTCCTCTACACCAACAAAAAGAACATCGAAGAGGAAATCACCAAATCAATGCCATTTACAGTAGCCCCCAAGAAGATGAAATACTTAGGAATAAATCTTACCAGACATGTAAAAGACTTATACAAAGAAAACTACAGTACACTTCTGCAAGAAACCAAAAGAGACTTACGTAAGTGGAAGAACATACCTTGCTCATGGATAGGAAGACTTAACGTTATAACAATGTCTGTTCTACCAAAAGCGATCTATACACTTAGAGCAATTCCGATCCAAATTCCAGCGACATTCTTTAATGAGATGGAGAAAGAAATCACCAACTTCATATGGAAGAGAAAGAGGCCCCGGATAAATAAGGCATTACTGAAAAAGAAGAACAAAGTGGGAGGCCTTACTTTACCTGATTTTAGAACCTATTATACCGCCACAGTAGTCAAAACAGCCTGGTACTGGTACAACAACAGATACATAGATCAACGGAACAGAATTGAGAATCCAGACATAAATCCATCCACATATGAGCAGGTTATATTGGACAAAGGCCCCAAAACAGTTAAATTGGGAAAAGACTGTCTTTTTAACAAAAGGTGCTGGCATAACTGGATATCCATCTGCAAAAAAAAATGAAACAAGACCCATACCTCACTCCATGCACAAAACTAACTCTAAATGGATCAAAGACCTAAATATAAAATCTAAAATGATAAAGATCATGGAAGAAAAAATAGGGACAACGTTAGGAGCCCTAATACATGGCATAAACAGTATAGAAAACATTATGAAGAATGCAGAAGAAAAACTAGATAACGGGGAGCTCCGAAAAATCAAACACTTAAATGCTCATCCAAAGACTTCACCAAAAGAGTAAAAAGACTACCTACAGACTGGGACAAAGTTTTTAGCTATGACATTTCCGATCAGCGCCTGATCTCTAAAATCTACATATACTGCAAAAACTCAACTACAAAAAGACAAATAACCCTATTAAAAAATGGGCAAAAGATATGAATAGACAGTTCACTAAAGAAGACATTCAGGTAGCTAACAGATATATGAGGAAATGTTCACGATCATTAGCCATTAGAGAAATGCAGATCAAAACTACAATGAGATTTCCTCTCACTCCAACAAGGCTGGCCTTAATCCAAAAAACACAAAATAATAAGTGTTGGAGAGGTTGTGGAGACATTGGAACACTTATACACTGCTGGTGGGAATGTCAAATGGTACATCCACTTTGAAAATCGATTTGGTGCTTCTTAAAAAGCTAGAAACAGAACTACAATACAATCCAGCAATCCCACTCCTTGGAATATACCCTAGAGAAATAAGAGCCTTTACATGAACAGATATATGCACACCCATGTTTATTGCAGCACTGTTTACAATAGCAAAAAGATGGAAACAACCAAGGTGACCATCAACGGATGAATGGATAAATAAATTACGGTATATTCACACAACGGAATACTACGCATCGATAAAGAACAGTGAGGAATCTGTGAAACATTTCGTAACATGGAGGAACCTGGAAGGCATTATGCTGAGTGAAATTAGTCAGTTGCAAAAGGACAAATATTGTATAAGACCACTATTATAAGAACTTGAGAAATAGTTTAAACTGAGAAGAAAACATTCTTTTGTGGTTACAATAGGAGGGAGGAAGGGAGGGTGGGAAAGGGGTATTCACTAATTAGATAGTAGATAACTACTTTAGGTGAAGGGAAAGACAGCACACAATACAGGGGAGGTCAGCACAACTAGACTAAACCAAAAGCAAAGAAGTTTCCTGAATAAACTGAATGCTTCGAAGGCCAGCGTAGTAGGGGAAGGGGTCTGGGGACCATGGTTTCAGGGGACATCTAAGTCAATTGGCATAATAAAATCTATTAAGAAAACATTCCGCATCCCACTTTGAAGAGTGGTGTCTGGGGTCTTAAATGCTAGCAAGCAGCCATCTAAGATGCATCAATTGGTCTCAACCTACCTGGATCAAATGAGAATGAAGAACACCAAGGACACAAGGTGATTACGAGCCCAAGAGATAGAACGGGCCACGTGAACCACAGACTCCATCATCCTGAGACCAGAAGAACTAGATGGTGCCCGTCTACAACTAATGACTGGCCTGACAGGGAACACAACAGAGAACCCCTGAGGGAGCAGGAGAGCAGTGAGGTGCAGACCCCAAATTCTCATAAAAAGACCAGACTTAATGATCTGACTGATACTGGAAGGACCCTGGTGGTCATGGCCCCCAGACCTTCTGTTGCCCAAGGACAGGAACCATTCCCAAAGTCAACTCTGCAGACATGGATTGGACTGGACAATGGGTTGGAGAGGGATGCTGGTGAGGAGTGAGCTTCTTGGATCAGGTGGACACTTGAGACTATGTTGACATCTCCTGCCTGGAGGGGAGATGGGAGGATAGAGGGGGTTAGAAGCTGGAGAAATGGACACAAAAAGAGAGAGTGGAGGGACAGAGCAGGCTGTCTCATTAAAAAAAAAGGGGAGATTAATTGGGAGTAGGTAGCAAGGTGTATATAAGTTTTTATGTGAGAGGCTGACTTGATTTGTAAACTTTCACTTAAACCACAATAAAAATTATATTAAAAAAACTCCTACGGCGTACAATTCTACTCTGACATACATGGGGTTGCCATGAGTTGGAATCAACTCAGTAGAAACTGTTTTGGTTTTTTGGTTTAACCATAGGAGCAGACTTATCTAAAGAAGCTACGCCATCTCCAACTATACGAACCTTTAAAGAGTGGTATATTCTGGTTTATCTGGTCACAGGCTTCAAGGCCTTTCAGGTTGAGGGGTCCGGGACTAGAAAACAGCCACAAAAATGGCAATTCCCCAGAGATGCTGCAAACTCCACTGCTAAATGGGGTAGCTGACCAGACCTCTGTAAATTAACATGTCTATATTACAACTAAGGAGCCCTGGTGGTACAGTGGTTAAGCGCTCAGCTGCGAACCAAAAGGCCAGCGGTTCAAACTCACCAGCCACTCTGCAGGAGGAAAATGTGGCAGTCTGCTTCCGTAAAGATTTGCAACCTTGGAAACCCTGTGGGGCAGTTCTACTCTGTCCTATAGGGTCACTTAACAGCAATGGGTATGGGTGGCATTACAACACTGCAAGCCCCATAATCCATTTTGTAATAAGCTCTCTGCCCATCTCTTAACCATATTTCAAATTTTCAGCTTCCCAGCTTGCTTTTTTTTAGTGCTAATGGATGGAATTTAAGCACTTCGCCTTGACAATGAGGCTCTTCTAATGCCTCATTAGAAATCTCATCAAGATGAGAAGTAGAAAAGCATGTTCTCTTTTCCTGAAATTGTAGAAAAGCAGATGTTCTTCTGTATCAGAAATCATCCTTGCAAATATTACTTCTAGCAAAAGATCTGGTAAGATCCTGGAATACCACTCATATGAAGTATCTAGAATAGGCAAGTATATAGGGACCAAAGTTTATTAGTGGTTACCATGGATGGACGGGAGGAAGGGGGAAATGCTTAAGGGATGCTAACCCTCTGTTAAGGACAATGGTATAATTGGGGACAGACAAGGCCGATGGTTGAAAAACATGATGAGCACAGTTACTGTCACTGAACTGTACCTGTGAAGAATGCAGAAATGTCAAGCATTTGGTTATATATATATATTTACCACAATTACTTTTTTAAAAGACCCTGGGATTTCAGAGGTTGTTTTGCAAAATTACTTTCAAAAAGTCTACAATTCTGGTTGGTTTTCTCATTTAATAATTTGTTCCTTGGTAATAATAACATTAAAATTGAGGCCTCTGTTTTCTAAACACTTGTGAGTTTTCTTGGGTTAAGCCAGAAAAGGATCACCACGTGCAAGAAAGTGTAATAAAACTTAAGACTCTCTTGAAATTGTTATTTAAACAAGTTTGAGAGCCTGTGTCTCACTCAAACTGATACCGTTGAGCAGAGCAGGGTGACTAGATTCCCAGTGTTCCTGTATAGGCCAGTGGTTTTCAACTCTGGCTGTGTTAGAACCACCAAGGCAGTTAGTTCTGGGCCCAGCGTGAACCTATGAAGTCAGGCTTTCTGGAGATGGGGCTCAGGCACCAGTGTGCTTGACAAGATGCGTAGGTGATTCTAACGTGAAGCCAGTGTTGAGAATCACTGGTCTGATGCAATAACACATATCCTAATAACTGGAGCAGAGCTTTTACTACCAGTGTTCTGGGGCCTTCCTGATAAATGAAGGAAGACTACATTAACATGAAAGACACTGTACAATTAACCCAAACTCTTAACGCCATTTACAACAGTCATTCCTCTTGCTATATTAGTTCCACAAGCCCCACAGCCCTTTTACTTGGTGTTAAAATTTTGTTTAATAAGATGTTACTATGGGGTTGCGGGACCCTCAGATTTCTCCTTTAAACACTCTGAGTTTTTTCTTTACAGCAAGACCTTCGTCTGGTAGTTAAAATTTTTAGTGATAATTGATAGTCTTTCTCCTCATTAACAGAAAAGCCTTGAAGTTATTTAAATTTATCAAACTTTTCAAAATGATATCTTTTTATTGCAAAACTATCCCAGGAGCGGAGGAATAAACATGGAAGCCTTTGGTTTCTATGTTTGCTATATAGAGTGTACTGTGTGATACCGTAGCCACTAGCCACGTATGAGTATTTAAACATAAATTAAATAAAACTTAAAATTCAGTCTCTCAGTAGCACTAGCCACATTTCCAATGCTCAACAGCCACTTGTGGCTGAAGGCCACTCGTGATTATTAGACAGCATGTTGTTGTTGTTGTTGTTGTTGTTAGGTGAGAGTCGGTTCCGACGCATAGCGACCCAATGCACAACAGAATGAAACATGGCCAGGTTCTCTGCCATCCTCACAATAGTTATTATCCTTGAGCTCACTGTTGCAGCCACTGTGTCAATCCATCCTTCCAATCCGAGGGGCTCATCTTCCAGCACTATATCAGACAATGTTCCACTGCTATTTATAATGTTTTCACTGGCCAATTCTTTTCAGAAGTAGACCACTGGGTCCTTCTTCCTAGTCTGTCTTAGTCTGGAAGCTCACCTGAAACCTGTCCACCATGGGTGACTCTGCTGGTATTTGAATACCAGTGGCATAGCTTCCAGCACCGCAGCAACACGCAAGCCCCCACAGTACAACAAACTGACAGATGCCTAGAGGACTGGACAGCATAGATACAGAATATTTCCATCCTCACACAAAGTCCTGCTAGACAACCACATGCGGTTTCACTCCTGGACTTTAATGGAAAACAGGCTCACCGTCCCTATCTGTGGAAGATGCTGTGAAGAGAGGCAAGGAAACGTGCCATAAATGCTGAAGGAAGGGGTCCAGTGGTTGACTCCTTTAGCTACCAGCTATGGGAGGAATCCAACCCTCAGTTCCGAAGATGAGGTGAGGTAATGACGAGGCCAAAGTCCCTTCTCTCTGACCAGTTAGGTCCTCCACAGGTGCTAGTAGTGTTATTATTACCTGTACAAGTTGGATAAAAAGCCAACCACTTTGCCCAGGTATAGATTGCAATGTGCTCAATTTGGCTGCAATGAGCTGATCCCGACGAAGAAGAACCGAGCCCAGTGTGGGCGGTTGACGTTTAACATGGCCGCGCTGCGCTGTTTGCACTCGGGAGGTAACGATCTAAATTCCATTCGGCAAGGGAGCTGAATACAGAGAAGCTCACCAGTAATCCCAACAGCTGTCGGCCTCGGAAAGATCACCACCTTCCGTTTATTCCGCACCGTTCCCCTGGAGCTTCAGACTCCCAATTAGTGAAAAGGAAGGCGCCTTTGTTCTGCCCTAAGCTTTCCTCACATCAGCAGGACAGCTCTGAGCCTGCCGGCTGTGCCCTCAGGGGGCCAGAAACGGAGACTTCCCGCCTGTCAGCCCGTTGCCGGGGAGCCAGCGCTGTAGGCCTGGGCCTGCGTTCACGCGCATCATCACAACCACTGTGAGTTCTGTAAGTGAGAGGGGCGGAGAGAGAAGTAGGAGGATATTCTACACACTTTCTCATTGCAGTTATGGAGGATTTCTACTTTCTATCGGATGAAAAACCCAACTCTGTGTGTACGAGGCGAGGAGGGATCGTCGCGAATTATTGAGATTTTGTTATATCAGCGTCTCTCGGATCTTACGTATTTCCTGAGTTCAAAGTGGGAAAACACCCACATTCCTCTCCTGTGAAGAGTTTAAAAACTATTCAAATGTGTTTTAAATGTTCAGAGAAAGAGCTTGGTCCTGTGCAAACTATCCAGTGGCAGGGATTAGCAAAGAGGGTGCCCTGGTGGTGCAGTGGTTAAGAGCTCAGCTGATAACCAAAGCATCGGCAGTTCAAATCCACCAGCCACTCCTTGGAAACTATCAGTTCTACTCTGCCCTGTAGAGTCGCTATGAGTCGGAATAGACTCCACGGCAATAGATTTGGTTTATTGATAAAGAAGAGTCCTTCAGTAGTGCAAAGTTAACACGCTCAGCTGCTAAGCTAAAGGTTGGAGACCCGAGTTCACCCAGAGGTGCCTTGGAAGAAAGACCAGGTGATCTATGTCTGAAAAATCAGCCATTGAAAACCCTGTGGAGCACAGTTCTACTCTGAAACACGTGGGGTTGCCATGAATCAGAGTCAAAATTGACTAGAAGGCAACTGGTTGCTGGAGTATATCCACACAATGGAGTGTTACTCACGGAGTATTACATAAAAAGGAATGAATTACTGATACATGCTGTAACATGAAGGCGCCTTGAAAACATTAGGATAAACGAAAGAAGCCAGGCACAAAGGACCACATGTTATATGATTCCATTTATATGAAATGTTCAGACTAGGGAAATCAATAGAGATGGAAAGTAGAGTGGTGGTTGCCTAGGGGTAAAGGGTGGGGTGCAAATGGAAGAATGAAGGAGTGATAGCTGGAGGGTATGTGGTTTCTTTAAGAGTGATAAAAATGTCCTAAAATTGATTGTGATGATGATTGCACAACTCAGCATATACTAAAACCCATTGAATTATACACTTTAAATTGGCAAATTGAATAATATGTGAATTATAGCCCAATTAAGCTGTTTAAAAAATTTTGGTGGGCTACAACTCTGAGTGTTGACTATGATGATCTAGACTAGACCCTTGTTATTGTTGATAGTTGCATTGGCTCCGACTCATGGCCACCTTATGTATAACAGAACAAAACATTGCTCAGTCCTGTGCCATCTTGATTGTTGCTATGTTTGAGTCCACTGTTGTACGCTACCCAAAAAACAAAACAAAACAAAAAACCCACTGCTGTCAAGTTGATTCTGACTCATGGTGCCAACTCATGGAAACCCGTGTATTACAGAGTAGAACTGCTGCGTTTAGTTTTGTTTTTTAGTGAAAATATACACAATCATACACCATTTCAACAATGTCCACATGTACAACTCAATTATATTGAATACATTCTTCAAGTTGTACAAACATTCTTGCCATCCTTCTCCAAATTGTTCTACCATCATTGACTTAGACTCACTACCTCCTAAGCTTCTCATTTAACCTTTTGAGTTGCTGTTATCAATTTGGAGCCCTGTTGGCACAGTGGTTAAGAGCTTGGCTGCTAACCAGAAAGTCTACAGTTCAAATCCACCAAGTTCTCCTTGGAAACCCCATGGAACAGTTCTACTCTGTCGTATACAGTTGCTATGTGTCAGGATCAACTCTATGGCAGTGGTTTTGGTTTGATTTTTTGGGTTATCAATTTGATCTCACATAGGTAATCTTTAAAAAAGCGCAATACTCAAGGAAGGCATACCTTACTTATTAAGCTAAACTATTTGTTGGTTCAGAGACTTCAGGGATAGTTTGGTTTAAGGCTTAAAGTTCAAAAAGTTAAAGTTTATCACTTGAAATAGTTTCAGGGGGTTATCTAGGCTCAATGGCTCCAGTCTGGATTCTATGAGTTTGAAATTCTTTTCCACATCCTTCCTCCTTTTGACCAGGATTCTTCTACAGAATCTTTATTAAAATGATCAGTAGTGGTGGGTGAGCATCAGCCAGTCCTGGTCTCATGGTAATGGAGGCAGGTGTTCATGAAGGTAACTAGACACGCAATCTGTTTCTTCCCAATTCATGACTCTTCTTCCTCTGCAGCTCCAGGTGAATGAAGACCTACTGTTGTACCTTGGACAGCTGCTTGCTAGCTTCTAAGAACCCAGGCACTACGCTAAGAACTAGGAGGTAGAAAAGAAGGGCTGAGAAACAACATTAGGCCAATTGATTGGGAGGTCCCTCAAAACCGTGACCTTAAACCTCCAAACCAAGAAAACAAATCCTGTGAGGGGCTTGGCTGTAATTAAGTGGCCTCAACAGAACTGCTGTAATCTTTTTGGAAGCAGATCATGAGGTCACCAGGCCTTTCTTCCACAGTGCCACTGGGTGCATTAGTAGTCAAGCACAAACCATTTGAACCACTCAGGGACCTTGGACAAGACTCTAAACCAAACCCAAACCCATTGCATTTGTCAATTCCCATTCATGCTGTCATCATGTGTACAGAGTAGAACCATGCTCCATAGGGTTTCCAATGTCTGCTTTTTCAGAAGTAGATTGTCAGGCCTTTATTCTGAAGTGCCTCTGGGTAGACGCAAACAGCCAACCTTTTGGTTAGCAGATAAGTGCGTTGACTGTGGACCACCCAAGGACACCAAAGTGGATGCTGATCATGATAAATTATGAGTGTGGTTTACACAGGAAAGTCTACACAAAACTCCAATCAGCAGATCCACGTTCAAAGAGAAGCCTTGGCCTCACATTAAGAGATTAGCAAAACAATGAGCATTTGTGTGTTTTGGGTTAAAATGTTTGACATGGACCTTTTCTTTTTAATTTCCCACTTTAACTACTTTTTAAAAATTAACTCACCAACTATGGATCCTCCTTGCATTGGAGGGGAGGACTTTTATTATATTTACTATAAAAGAGATAATTAGCTGGCTCTTGTGTTTTCTTGTTTTTCTCAAATTCACCTGCCTGAAGAAAGCCTCTCTGGGGCCCTTCATCCTGGTTAAAAGGCATCACCTTTTACTTCGGGCAAGTATGGAGGTGAAAATGAGCCTTCATGAGACTGGCTTTAGAGATTTCAAAATTAATCTTGTAGTATTAGCAAAAAAGAAACTCACATGGAAATGTACTGCCAACTTAAGCCCACCACATACTGACCAGTTCGTGGTCCCTGGAAACTGAGCTGTCTGTAGGGCCCACAATTTTAACAGTGCTAAAATTATGTTGGTGGTATCATAATTTCCCTGAATGAATATGAACACAGGATGGCTAACAACAGAATGGCCAGACATGACTCTGAAATGGACCCTATGAGGAGGGTGGCAGAATAAAATAGGAACGGAAACAATAACATAATTTATCATTGAGTTTAGACAGTGGAATATGTAGAATCAGGAATATTTGTACTGGAAATGGCGCCAATATTTCTTTTACAAAAGAAAAATCTAAGGCCCATGGGGAGAATTATAAATCCCTGAAAGGGATTCATGGTCTGGATTTAATATTTAGATTTAATACTGTAAGATTGTCAATCCTCCACAATTTATCTATGTTCTTAACATAGTTACAACAAAAATACCAACAGAATTTTTCATGGAAATTAATAACCATTGCCATCTAATCGATTCCAACTCACAGCGACCCTCTAGGACAGAAATAGAACTGTCCCATAAGGTTTCCAAGTCTATAAATCTTTACACAAGCAAGCTGCCACAGCTTTTTCCCAAGAAGCAGCTGGTGGGTTCAAACCACTGACCTTTCAGTTAGCAGCCAAGCCCTTAACCACTGTACCACTAGGGCTCCCTGGAAATTAATAAACTGGTCCTAAAATTTATATAGATAAGTAAAAGGCCAAGAGTAGTCAAGACGTCTTGGGGGTGAGGATTTTCTCTCACCAGATGTCATGATTTATTATAAATCTATTTATCAAGACAGAGTGTAGTTGAGTGCAGTGACAGACCAATTGACCAGGGAAAGAGAATAGAAAGCCAGCAATTATCTCTTTGATAGTAAATAAAGTCAGAAAGTCAGCCACAACCACATAGAACTTCAGTATGTGACAGAGGGAGGGTGGCAGGTCAGTGGGGAAAGGAGTCTCCAGTCATTAGATGGAGCTGGGAAAAAATGAGTACTCACACACACAAAAAAGAAATTAAAGCCCTATCCTCCACGTGCAAAAATAAACTCCAGCGGCTAAACGTGAGCAATGTTAGGTGAATAAATTTTGGACCTTGGGGTAGAGATAAATTACTTAAACAAGATTCAGATAGTAAAAACAAAACCAAACCCATTGTTGTTGAGCGGATTTGGACTCACGGTGACCCTATGTGTTACACAGTAGAACTGAGCTCCATCGAGTTTTCTTGGCTGTTATCTTTATGTAAGCAGATCACCAGGCCTTTCTTCTTTGGCACTGCTGGGGAAGTTCAAACCACCAATCTTTAGGTGGCTAGTCAAGTACAAACCATTTGTGTCACCCAGGGACCTACATACCATAAAAATAATAAAAAGATTGATAAATGTGACTGTATTAAAATTTAAAATGTCTATTCATCAAAGGAAACCCTGGTGGCATAGTAGTTAAAAGCTATGGCAGCTAACCAAAAGGATGGCAGCTTGAATCCACCAGGTGCTCCTTGGAAACTCTACGGGACAGTTCCACTCTGTGCCATAGAGTTGCTATGAGTCGGAATCGACTCGACAGCAATGGGTTTGGTTTTTGGTTCTGGTTTATTCACCAAAAGACATCTACAAGAAATTGAAAAAGACAAGTTACAAACTAGGAGAAGATATCTGTGACAAATTAGTATAAACGATTAGTATAAAAAATATGTGAAGAGCTCCAACAAATCAATAAACAACAAAAAAAAGGAAGTGGGCAGGAAAAACCCAGTAAAAAAAAAAAATGGGCAAAAGATATGAGCAGGCATTTCAGAGGAGAGGAAACACATATGGCTAATAAATATGGGAAGACATGTTCAATCTCATTAGCAATCAGGGAAATACACATCAAGACTGTAATGTAATAACGTCTTATCCGCATTCGAAGGACACAAATTACGGCTGACAATGCTGAATGTTAGAGAGGATGTGGATCAAGAGGCTCTCTGACACATTGCTAGCAGGACCATGTATCGGTGGAGACATTCTGGTGAACAATTTAGAATAATCTTGTAAAGTTAAACATTTATATTAAAAAAAAAAAATTTTTTTTTTAATTTATATACCCTGTATTATTATATCCCATTTTCAAATATATATCCAAGGACACTCTTACACTTGTACACCAAGGAATATGTACAAAAATGGTCACAACAGCATTGCTGGTAATAGCAAAACCCTGAAAACAAACCAAAAGCCCAGTGGCAGGAAAATACATAAATAACTAGTGCTATCATTCAAGGGAATAGTATTGTCTCAGTTACCTCGTGCTGCTGAAACAAAAATGCTGTAAGTGGGTGGCTTTGAAGAACAGAAATTTATTTCCTCACAGCTGAGGAGGCTAGAAGTCCGAAATCTGGGTGCCAACTATAGGCAAGGCTCTCTCTGTTGGCTCTGGGGGAAGATCCTTGTCTCCTTTGGCTTCTGTAGCCCCAGCTTTCCTCAGTTCCTTGGCAACCTTCACGTGGCATCTATGTTCCCCCGTTTGTGCTTCCTTGCTTTGTGCCTACACTATTCCTTATAACTAAAAAAAACGATTAGGGTTAAGACACACCCTACACTGATAGGTCCTCATTAACGTAACAAAGAAAACCTTCTTTCCAGACAGGATTACATCCACAGGTATAGGGGTGAAGATTCCAACCCATATTTTGGTGAGATCCAATTCAATCCATAATAAATATACACCAACTTCATGCAACAATATATTTCCCAGTTATCTTTTGCTGTATAACAAACCACCCAAAGCTTAACTGGCTTAAAATTTAATGGCTTAAAACAACAACTGTTTTATTATCCTTCGCGATTTTGAGTGTCAGGAATTCAGGCAGGGCTCAGCTCTTCCCTGCCCGTTGTGTCAGGGTTTTGCTATTACCAGCAATGCTGTTGTGACCATGTTTTTTGCTTAAGCTAGTTTGGGTTTTTTGGGTAGTTTGGGTTGGGCTTCTGTCATTTGCAAGTAAAAGATCTTATTATTATAGTAAGGAAATTATCAGAGATGTAGACAAAGAATGCTCATGATAGTGGTATATATAATAACAAAAGAGTTTATACAACCCAAGTATCTGATAAGAGGAGGGCTAACTGGTTTAACCACTGATAGAATATTATACAATCTTTATAAACTGTGTTTTTGAAAAATACTTAATGACGCGGAAATGCTTATGATATAATGTGAAGGAAAAATGAAGGCACAAAACTACAAATACATTACGGTTCTAACTCAAATGTATGGATGTGTGTGTATGTGTGTGTGTGTGTGTGTCCATATACTAAACATATGTAAAAATACACTGAACGCTTATGGGTGGTGGGCTATTTCTGGTGATTTTTCATGTCATTCTTTATACTTTTCTGCATGTCATAATTTTCAGATGGTAGCATGTATTATCTTTATAACAGATAAATAAACAAGCTTCATTTCAAAGTAACAATAAATGCTTACCGTTCATTATCACATTCTGCAGAATGTACGTTGTCTTTGAACCCTAGGAGAGGTGTATGTGACTTCACATAGTCTGAAACAACTCAGCTGAAACCATGGCTATGTCTAAAATTTATATGATCTCTGAGACATGACTGACTCCTTAACAATTAATTCAGGTGGGAAAGACATAGCAAAACATGATGCCATTTGCCCATCCATGGTGTTCCAGCAGCAAGAATGTGACCTGAAGAAGCAAGTCAGAAACTAGACGGCCAACTGGCCATCTCACTTCTTGTGACAGGCCACTTTCAAAGTCAGATTTAATCTTGAGGTAGCAACAGCCAGAGTCGTTGAGCATATAACAGTCTTAGAGGCAAACTGTGTGATAATCTTCCCCCCTTCCATCTTACTTCCCAACTCAATCCACTCACTCCCAACCCCACAGAAATGAGCCAAACAGGAAGGGCAGGTTTAGAACGTGAATGCTCTTCAGTTAGCCTTCTCTAGGGCATCTGCCCTTGTCTGCCTCTGGGTCGGCTGCATCCTGACCCCTTCTCAGAAAATGCCTCTTCTCATTTACCCTGGCGTCCAGCCCACTGGCTTCAGGAGCTTCCCTACATCTACCCACACAGCACCCTCTCTCCTATGACAGCAACTTCTTGTATCCTGTGGTGGACACCATGACACCCCAGCCCAGATCCCCCTCCAAGGAAGCATTTAATGCCTCAACTGCTCAAGTGCTACTCCCTGACAGTTTCCTAGCCTGAAGTCATGTCCTGTTCTGGGTGGCCCACGCCCAATGTTGATATATGCCAGATAAAAAGGCCCAGCCATCTCTGCCCAACTCAAGACAACGTTGAGGGCCCACTCTAGATCCAAAGCTCCTCGTGGGCTCTGCTGTCACTGGGCCTGCATCACAGCTTGATTCTCCTTCTGCCCACTCCTGCTCTGTCTCCTTCTTCCACGGGTGTGGACCTCAAATGATCTTCTTCGTGAACATTCTACATGCTAAGCAATTCTCAGAGCTTTAACTCCTGAGGAGGAAACCCTGGTGGTGTAGTGGTTAAGTGCTACGGCTGCTAACCAAAGAGTGGGCAGTTCAAATCCACCAGCTGCTCCTTGGAAACTCTGTGGGGCAGTTCTACTCTGTCCTGTAGGGTCGCTATGAGTTGGAATCGACTGGACAGCACTGGGTTTGCTTTTTGGTTTTGGTAATTCCTGAGGAACCCAACCTACAGCAGAGCCCTTAGGGTCATTTTGGTACTTGCTCATAAGCTGCATTTTATCCTTGGCTTCCACAGGTGTAGTTTTATCTCCAGGGGCAGACTGTAAGTTCCTTCAAAGTAGAAGCTGCCTGGTCTTTCTTTAGTATCACGCTGCCCTTCCCCCACCCTCCATCTCAGGCCCCTGTAATACTTAGTAATCAACTCAAATACTTAGTAATCCAAAAGCAATTTTAAAAGGCTATTAATTAATTTTATATGCATGCAAAAGCTGGACAATAAAGAAGGAAGACTGAAGAAGATCTGATGCATTTGAACTATGGCGTTGGCAAAGAATCTTAAATATACCACGGACTGCCGGAAGACCGAACAAATCCGTGCTCCTTAGAAACAAGGATGGCGAGACTTCGTCTCGCATACTTTGGACATACTATCAGGAGAGGCCGGTCCCTGGAGAGGGACATCATGCTTGGTAAAGTAATGGTCGGTGGAAAAGGGGAAGACTCTCAATGAGATAGATTGACACAGTGGCTGCAACGATGGGCTCAAGCATAACGAATTGTGAGGAGGGCTCAGGACCGGGCAGCGTTCCGTTCTGTTGGACATGAGGTCACTATGAGTTGTTACACACTCAACGGCAACTAACAACAACAATTAATTTTATGTCTACGTCATTTTAAAACCACAATGAGGAAATATCACGGACTCTGTTTTCCAAAAGGTCAAGCATCTGCCTTCCTGTAATGTGTAAAGTCAACTGCAAAATGGGGGGGAACATCTCCTTTCCCATGGTTCCTATTTCATTGATCTTCTCACAACATCGCCTTCGTCTCTTCTTTAACCTTCATCTTGCTCTTTGGGTTGTTTCGAGTTGCATGATACACGTATTTAGAATTAGCTGAAATAGCAATCCTTGGAGAAGTTGGTAAATTAAAAATTCACCCGTGGAAGAAATACGTGCAAGTGTGCTATGGCGACATCTGGTGGTAAGATTTGCAATAGCACTACGAGTCTCCTATAATGGCTGATTCCTGGTTTATCCCTGGAATAAAAGTAATATAAAAATTTTAAGAAGCATTCCATAGGGTTAGCAGTAAGAAAAGGGTGTATGTGTGTGTTTCCTTGTGCATTAAGGATAAAAATTATCCAATACACAGTCAGTGAAGGTGAGGGCTTGGTCAAGGGCTTTATTCTGCCGCTTCTTCTTCTTCTGACCTCATAAAAAAAAATACTTAAAATAGGAATTTAACGACCTCTACTTTTTTTTTACTTAGTGGGAACCTTGGTGGTGTAGTGGTTAAGAGTTTGGCTACTAACCAAAAGGTTAACAGTTCAAATTCACCAGGTGCTCCTTGAAAACCTTATGGGACAGTTCTACTCTCTCCTATAGGGTTGGTATGAGTTGGAATGGACACAATGGGTTTTTTGGGTTTTGTACAGTTTGAACTCACCCAGCGGCTCCACAGGAGGAAAGACCTGGCAATCTGCTTCTGTAATGATTACAGCCAAGAAAATTCTGTGGGGCAATTCTACTGTCACATGGGGTCGCTATGATTCAAAAATCGATATCCATAGAACCCAACAACAGTTCACTATATAGTGTAAGTGAAAAGTGTTTTGTGAATTGTATGAATATTACGCTATACAGATGTTACCTATTATTATTATGGTGGTAATTATTACAAAGTTAACTCAGTCACATGTCACAAATTTTAATTTCAAAGAATTTTAGTGTTGTTCAAGGATGAGATAGCATCAGTCTGGACTTGGTACCTCACAATAAGTCCCTTTTACTGAGTGTTTTGTTGTTAGCGCCACCAAGTCAGTGGCCCCCGACTCATGGCGACCCCGTGCACAACGGGGTCGGACCATTGTAATCCACAGTGTTTTCACAGGCTGATTTTTGGGAGTAGATTGCCAGGCCTTTCTTCGTAGATCATCTTAGTCTGGAAGCTCCACTGAAACCTATTCAGCATCACAGGAACCGGCTAGCCTCCAATGGCAGACAGATGGTGGCTACACATGAGGTGCACTGGCCAGGAAAATCTAGCCCAGGCCTCCCTCATGGAAGGCTAGAATTCTACCCCTGGATCACTCACTTCTGCCCACTTTGCTGGACAATGAATAAGGAAGACCGAAGAAGAATTGATGCCTTTGAATTGTGGTGTTGGCGAAGAATGTTGAGTATACCATGGACTGCAAGAAGAACGAATAAATCCGTCTTGGAAGAAGTACGAGAATGTTCCTTAGAGGCAAGGATGGCAAGACTGCATCTTACATATTTTGGACATGTTGTCAGGAGGGATCAGTTCCTGGAGAAGGACATCATGCCTGGCAAAGCACAGAGTTAGCAGAAAAGAGGAAGACCCTCAAAGAGATGGATTGACACAGTGGCTGCAACAATGGGCTCAAGCACAACAACGATTGTAAGCACGGCGCAGGACCGGGCAGTGTTTCGTTCTGTTGTGCACAGGTCGCTATGAGTAGGAGACAACTCCATGGCACCTTACAACAACAACCACAACTCAGGGGTTAACAGCTTAAAATTACAACTTGCCCAATCCACGGGGAGGGGGTGCTGCTGGCCTGTGGTGGGTAGAGGAAAAGGATGCTGCTAAACATTCTACAAGGCACAGGACGAGCCCCCCGCCCCTACCCCCGCCACCACAGCAAAGAGTTAGCCTATCTAAAATGTCAGTACTGCTGAGGTGGAAAAAGCCTGGTCTAGGATAACCATTTTTCTGGGAGGATAACCAAAGGGAGAAAGTGACCTTCTCTTTCCCTCCTACTTTCTTCACCACCAACTACAACCACAAGGACTGGGTAAGAAACTATAAATGAGAAATTCTCCAATGCTTATGTGTAAGAGCAGAGTTTGAGGTTGAATTTTACTAAGGAGGCACTATGAAATGTTACCTGTTTGTAAACCACCTGAACGTGGACACAATGAAAGACATTACTCCTGTTGTTCCTTCTCTTTTTTACAGAGGAAGTGAACCTGACATGAATAGGACTTTTGTGGGCCCTGGTGTGTGGGTAATACAAGACAAAGCAAATGAGTAAGGACAAGATATTCTAGTATGCTAGAAAAGGCCCAGAAACAACAAAATAAGGAATACAGCTTCTTAAAGAAATGGCTGACCTCGGGATTGGTGCAAGAAGTGTACAAATTGAGCCTTGTCATATCATTTAGTCGTATCAGATAGCAACGAAGCAATGGAAGACCACTCAGGATTACGTAAAAAGTATTTAAAAGCCAATCTGAAAAGGCATCCACTTGCCAAAGGAAGGACAATTTATGCTTCGATAATTCCAAGGTATTGAAATTGATAAAATATGTTTAAATCCATAAGTTTGTGATTATATTTCAATATAAAGAATAAATCATCACATTTGTAGGATGTTAGGCAACAAATTCTTTATCTTGAAAAATTGGTAAATAATGGGAAAGAATCAAGCATTTTTCCTGTCTTTCTGATATGAATTATACCATTGGGTAACCAAATGTATATGAGAAGAAGCACCTCCTTTTGAAAGCATTCTACCTCATAAATGAAAAACAAACGATAGAATTAGGTTATTACCATTTTTGGAACTCCCAGTGAATTAATGGGTTTAGGTATTAAGCATCAGTGGCTGCTAACATAATGAAAAAGAGTCAACCAGATCTTGAGCCTCCTGATTCAAGATCACATCACCACCTATAGACCCATTGCTGTTGAGTCAATTCCGACTCATAACAACCCTATGGGACAGAGTAGAACTGCCCCATAGAGTTTCCAAGGAGTGCCTGGTGGATTCAGACTGCCAAGCATTTGTTAGCAGCCGTAACTCTTAACCACTACACCACCAGGTTTCATCACCACCTACAGTCTTGCCCAAACTATTTAACCTGAGCCTTTGGATCCAGCTGCCAACGTGTAGAAAATCCAGAACATGTTGAACTGCAAGAAAAGGATCAAGGGGGAACTTGTAAATTTAAACAGACTTAAAACTCATATCATATTTTAAAATGGATGAGACTAGACTATAGAGCTCAAGGGTGTTCACTAGGGCAATAGAACTATAAAGAAACACAGCAAGTGATTACTGTAGATATGCCTAGGCCAGAGCACATGGAGGGTCTTCTTGGTGGCTGGCAAAATTCAATTTCTTGACCTGAGTAGGTAGTACTTACAAAGATGTCCACCTTATAATGAGTCGTTTTATGGCTTTCTGTATCTGTGTTTTATTTTCCAACAAAAAATTTTTAAAAATGTAAAGAAAGTGAGTGGCAGAATTTGTGGCATCTTCTCACAGCAACACGAATACACAGTGGGTTTTTTATCTTTGTTTTCACACTTTCCTTTAAACTTAGCATTGTTGTGAGAATTACATGGGTTGGCCACTAGGGTGTGCAACTCATTAGCCGCAGCTTCTATGCTTGCACTTGTGAAGCGGGATTTTAAATGTTTAGGCAAAACCACCTGAGTATCAGGATAAAGCAAGTCATTATTCATTGCTCTTTGATCGCAATATTGACAAATAAATGCAGTGCTGGAGGAAACAACTCCAAATTTTAATTGGAAAGTTAGGTCGAACATATAAATACAGTGTGGATGCTGAAAATACTGTAGCTTTCTCCTCCTTTAAAATAAATTTAAGCCATTATAACAAACTCTCAAGGCCCCGTGTGTGGGGAATGGAGGTTGCAAAGTTTCAGATGGTCTTCTAATAAGAGATGATACACCTTGATGGAGGAAGAGAAACACTCCAGAGCTAATCTGAATCTCCTCTAACATGTCAGTTCTGAGGACTGAGAGTAACACGGGCTGACCCAGACCAGCCACCCTTTGAGTGCCAGTGAGGAGTGAGAGGAGTTCTTTGAAGGGCCAAGACTTTGGAGCAACAGAGAGGCTAGGAGGCAGAATTGTGACTAAGAACCATGTTTACATAACAGCCTTGCTACTAACCAGAAATTTGGTGGTTCAAGTCTACCCAGAGGCACCTCAGAAGAAAGGCCTGGTGATCTACTACTAGAAAACCAGCCATTCGAAACCCTATGGAGCACAGTTCTACTCTGACAGTGGGGGGTCCCCATGAGTTGGGGGTGGCTCAGTGGCGACTGGACTAGAGTGTGGAAAGGGTCTCTGTTCAGAGAATTTTATTGATATGAGCTCAGGCTAAACTATGGAGCCCTGGTGGCGCAGTGGTTAAGTGCTATGGCTGCTAGCCAAAAGGTGGGCAATTCAGACCCACCAGCTGCTCCTTGGAAACCCTGTGAAGCCGTTCTGCTCTGTCCTATAGTGTTGCTATGAGTCGAAATCTACTGGATGGCAACAGGTTTGGTGTTCTAAACTTGGCATGTCCTCATCTTAAGTGGGAAAGAGTCGATCTCCTATAATAGTTAATGAACTTTTCTCAAAAATGAAGAACAGGTCACACAAACTGTGTTAATAAATCATGGACTTCAGAGGCTTTATATTGCTGAGAAAATAAAAAGCTTATAAATTTTTCACAGGCTGAGAAAAAAGGTACTTCGAGGTTTAGAATTTTTCTACAAGGCTGCAATAGATAATACAACAGTAAATCTTAACCTTGAACTCTAATTGTTATTTCATTTTTCCATACCTCTCCAGCCATCCCCCGAAGTACGATATGGTGTGCGTGTGTTTTTATGTGCATACGGTAGTCCTCAACTTACGGCCGGGTTCCATTCCAACGCCTCCGTTTTAAGTAGGTTCTGACTTAAGTCAAATATCTTTTTTTTTTAATTTTCATTATCATTGCCTTTTATTATCCGTATCTTTATAAATATGATCTTTGAACATCTGTGAGTAAGCATCTGAGAAGAACAACATCAATAAATCATGGGCTGCAGCACTGTATATAGTACATATTACTAACAATAAGATGTAAAAAAAAAAAAAAAAAAAGACGGTCACAAGTGCAGAAAAAAGAAGACCGAAGAGGAATTGATGCCTTTGAATTGTGGTATTGGAGAAGGGTATTGAATATACCAAGAACTGCCAAAAGAACAAACAAATCTGTCTTGGACAAAGTACAGCCAGAATGCTCATTGGAAACAAGAATGACTAGACTTTGTCTCACGTACTTTGGACATGTTATCAGGAGGACATCATGCTTGGTAAAGGAGAGGGTCAGTGAAAAAGAGGAAGACCCTCAGTGAGATGGACTGACACGGTGGCTGCAACAATGGGCTCAAGCATAACAATGACTGTGAAGATGGTACAGGACCAGGCAGTGTTTCGTCCTGTCGTACGTAGGGTCACTATGAGTCGGAATTGACCGGATGGCACCTAACAACAACAAGCACAGTTTGTCATAACCCAAGTATGTCATAAGTCAGGGACTACCTGTACATTTGTTAAAGTGAATTAGAATTACAAATCTAGTTATTTTTTTGAGATTTCATTAGAAATTGGTTCATTACAGATATCTGGAGTCACACATCCTTCACGCGGTAATTATAACATCTTCAGGACAAAGAGGTGGAATGCAGACTAATTGTGAAGAAAGGAAAGAGAAAAGGAGGAACTGGCAGGAACATCTATGTTTGGAGGGTCACAGCTAAAGAATTCCACTCAGGTGGATACCATGGCTTTTCCTTGAGCTCTAGTGTTCTTTAGGGACCCTGTGCCTCACCCTCAAAGCCAAAATCCAGTCTCTCTTTGTCTTAGTTTCTTAGTGCTGCTATAACAGAAATACCCCAAGTAGGTGGCTTTAATGAACAGAAATTTATTTGCTCAGTTTGGGAAACTAGAAGTCCAAATTCAGTGTGCAGACTCTAGGGGAAGGCCCTCTCTCTCTGTCGGCTCTGGAGAAAAGTCCTTGTCTCTTTTCAGTGTCTGTTCCTTGGCGGTCTTCATGTGACTCAGCTTTGATGGGCCATCATCTGTGCTTCCTTGCTTCCGTGTATAATCTGGTCTTTTTATACAGTAAAACCTGTGAAAGCCAGAATCTGTGTAAGGCAGAAACCTGTCAGAGAAGGAAAGTGAAAATAGTTTCCACTAAAATGAGCAATAGAAAAGTGTTAAGACTGCACTCTGTCAAAGGTGGAAAACTTGTGAGACCCAGAAAAACAAGGTAGTGGCGTTGAGTTCCAGCTCTCACAGGTTTCACTGTATCTCAAAAGTGATTGGTTTAAGACATGCCCTACACTGATGTGGACTTGTTAACATAACAAAGAATGGAATTACATCCACAGGTATTGTTGTGTGCTCTCAAGTTGATTCTGACTCATAGAGACCCTACAGGACACAGTAGAGCTACCCCATAGGGTTTCCTAGGCTGTAATCTTTACACAAGCAGATTGCCAGGCCTTTTCTCCCATGGAGCAGTTGGTGGGTTCGAACCACTGACCTTTCAGTTAGCAGCTGAGCACTTAACTACTGCACCACCAGGGTTCTCCCAACACTAGACCCACTGGAAAAAAAAAAAACAAGACTCTTTGAAGAAATAGTTGATACCAGGTCTGGGGCAGAAAATGTACAAGACGTTCCAGGAATATCTTTGGTACCAGAAAGCAAGGAAGCTATCAAAGATCTCCGGGATCTTATCAGATACAGGAACCAACCTGATGAGACTCCTCCTGGCCAAAGATGGGATAATTTGAGCATTGAAAGAAAAACGACTGCTATGGATTAAAAAAAACAACAAAATAATAAAATGTAAGAGTTCATAATGATTCCACATCCCCTCAAAAAACGAACAAAAAAACCCTCCCTTATTGGTTATCTTTGAAGGCTGCTAAATGTCTTAGTTTCCTAGGGTTGCTATAACAAAATACCACAAAGTAGGAGGTTCTAAATAACAGGAATTCACTTTCTCAAGCTCTGGAGACTAGAAATCTGAATTTAGAGCATCAGCTGGGCTATTCTGTCTCTCTTTGTGGGCTTTAGGGTCTTCTGCAGCTTCTGGTGGCTCCAGGCATTTCTTGGTGTTTCTTCGCTTGTACATGTATCTTCACATGGCATATTCCCTGTGTGTGACTCTCTCTGTCTGTTCTCCTCCTTTTATAAAACACCACTGAAGGAATTAGGATTAGGACCATGCTACTCCGGTATGACCTGGTTTAACTTAACTGGTAACAAAAGAAAAACAAGGTCACATTCACAGGTATAGGGGTTTGGACTTCAATTTATCTTTTGGGGTGGGGGGCACAATTCAATCCAGAACACTAGGGTACCAACACATTATGCTGATACCTGGAGATGAAAGGAAAGAAGCAAGCATTTATCCTGCTTTCCTATACAGCCTGTATTTCAAGGTAACCAAATAGTTGATGAAGGCAAGTTCTTCTTTATAGAAGTAAATTAATAAACCCAGAAGGAATGGTAGCCACTAATGAAATAATGGATCTAGGAAACAATCATCAATGGCCACCAAAGCTATCAGGTAAAAGGCTGGTGAGGAAGTTTATAACGGAAGGGTCAGGTGATACCATCTCAACCAAATGACCAATTTCAGAAACAGGAAATACATGGCACTACTATGAAACAGTCTTTTTTATTATCGTTGTTGTAAAAAATATAGATAACACAACATTTGCCAATTCAACATCATTCATCAGATTCTATCCTAGTCATCTAGTGCTTCTATAACAGAAATACCAGAAGTGGGTGGCTTTGACAAAGAGATGTTTATTCTCTCACAGTGTAGTAGGCTAGGAGTCTGAATTCAGGGCATTAGCTCCAGGGGAAAGCTTACTCTCCCTCTGTCGCTTCTTAGGGAAGGTTTTTGTCACCAGTCTTCCCCAGTTGAGTTTTCAGTGCAGGGACCCAGGGTCCAAAGGACATGCTATTCTCCTGCCTCTTGTTTCCTGGTGGTACGAAGTCCCCCGTCTCTCTGCTTGGTTCTCTCTTTTATATCTCAAAAGAAATTTACTTAAGACACAGCCTAATCTTGTAGATTGAGTCCTGCCTCATTAACATAAAAATAACTGCCACTAATTCCACCTGATTAACATCATAGAGGTAGGATTTATAAAACACAGGAAAATCACGTCAGATGACAAAATGGTGGACAGTCACACAATACTGAGAATCATGGCCTAGCCAAGTTGATACACATTTTTTGGGGGGCACAATTCAATCCATAGCATTCTACCCCTTGACCCCCCCAAAATTCATGTCCTTGCCACTTGTAAAACACAGTCACCCCATTGTATCATTGCAAAGTCTTAAAAACAACTCAAAGCCCAAAATTCAAAAATTCCTCCTCATCTGTGAAATCTAGAATAGAAGTTGTCTGCTTCCACAATAGAGTGGTAGAACAGGCACAACTTAGACATTTCCATTACAAATAGGAGGAATTGGAGGGAAAGAAGGGATAGCAGGCACCAAGCAAGTCAGCAGAACACATTACATTAGCCCTCAAGGCTGGAAAATAATCCTCTGCTCTCTGAGACCATTTAGGCAATAGTCCTGCCCTCCAGACTCTAGGTATTGGCCATACTCTCCAGATTCTGAGTGGAGTCCCCTCAGCCCCAGGCTTCAGCTCCACCTTCCAGGCCCACTGGGACAGCAACTCCCCCAGCTTTAGGCGCACCATTCTCCTTGTCCGTCTGAGTGGCAACTCCACCCTTAGAAACACCAGAGGCCATGGCTCCACCATTTGGAATCCCAGAGGTTGTGCCCCTACCCTTTGAGACTGAGGCAGCTCTGCTTCCTATGTTCCTTGTCTCTTCAGTTTCTGTTTCCTGCTTCCTTGGCCTCTCAGCCACTCAGGCCTCACCGCCCACATCTGCCCTGATAACACCAGTGTTCCAAAGCTCTGTAGCTCGACCAGGAAGTACCTGGAAGAGCCCCACTCTGCCGGTAATCTTCGGCCAGAAGGAACTCATCTCTCTTGCTCCGTGGGTCAGGAAGCCTAGCTCCACCAGTAAGTGCCCAGAGCCACTGCCAGGAAGCTTCCTGCGCTAAGGCTCTCAGCTCTCTCACTCTGTGGGTCAGCTCCTGCACCGCCTCACGCTGGTCTCCTCGTTCTGCTGCTGCCATTTCTCTGCTACTGGTTCTCATCGTCTGCATCATCTCCAGCGTAATAGCTCTCACTTCCTTCTGAGTCCTCACCAGAATTGTCTTCGACGTCCATAATTCCACTAACAGTCTCTTCAAGGCAATCTAGGCTGTTACTATTAGGCACTTTAACACTCTTCCAGCCTCTACCCATTCGCAGTTTCCAAACCGCTTTCACATTATAGGTATTTGTTAGAGCAGCATCCCACTCTCATTTCCAAATTCTGTCTTAGTTACCCAGTGCTGTTTTAACAGAAATACCACCAGTGGATGGCTTTAACAAAGAGAAACTTTATTTTCTCACAGTCTAAGACACTTAGCATCTCTCACAGTCTCACAACAACAAAATAAATAAAAATTTTTTAAAACTCACTAATTAGGATTAATAGAAATGAGGGCCATACTAAATTATTTTGAATGGTAATTCTAATCATAGAATAATTATTTTTCATTTTAACAGGCTGTATCTTTATTGCTCATACGTTCATGCAGCAACTTAGCCTGGGAAATTTTTTAAAGAATTTATAAATAAAATATCAATTGTTGAATCCAGATGTTAAAAGTAACTCTTTTCATTGCCAGGGTTTCATCAAAGGCCCCAAAGACAAAATATTAAACAACAGGCACCAAGTCATTCCACTTAGTCGAGTGAGCTGCTGGCTAGACTAGACCATCTACACAGGACTTGTGAAGAGGGGAAGCCCAGCCCATTCCACCAGCATTAGATCACCACAGTCTTCTAACCTTATGAACACTTTCTTTGGAATTGTGCCCTGTGTCCCCTCTCGCCATTCCACCACAGAAGAAGGGCTGAGAGTCCTTCCGCCTCACCTCAAGCCAATCAACAGGGGTTTCAGAGGCCCTTGAGAGAACTTGGTACCTATCCCTTAGAGTTGGGGGGACATGAAGGTGAGCACTTTAAAGATGAGAGGCCATGGCAGAACTGTCCCTGTCTGTGGGAAATGAGCTGTACCTCCACTAATTGCGGGGCAAAGCGAAATGTTTCTCAGAGACCAGATATTGACTCCATGACAGGGTGTTTCCTGCAGTCATCTAAGGATTTCATCTGAGAGCTCCACCTAGAGAGACAAAAAGACTCATTTGAGGCTGGGAGGTGAGGAGCAGTTGGAAGTACCCACTGGTGTCCACCACCTATACAGACTGTCATCACCAGATTGCAACTCTGCCAGCCATGCACAACCATGCCCTTTTCTTTACTCCCCCTCTCCTCTTCTCCCCTGGACCCACCCCAGAGGGATCAGAAATTACTGGTAGTTTCCAAGCCTAAAGTAGGCTCAAGCTTAAGGAAGGTGTAAATTTAAATAAATTTGAAGTTTTAATATAACTTTTTGCAATGCAATGGATTTCTTTTTACATATGGTCTTTCTTGCCTTGGGTTTATATTTCTGCCAGAAGTTATTGATTGGGCTGCAGTCTACCCTGTGACTGGTCTTTTCTATGCACCTTGCAAGGATTGGTCAATTTGCTTGAAAATTCACATAATAGAATTGAGTGATTTGTGGGATTGGTCACTTTGTGGTCCTGCTGGGAAAGCCATGCCTTGAAATTGACAAGGAGTTTGCTTACATAAGGGCCAACCCCACGGAGTGGAGGGTGGGCCTCACTACGTCAAGAACAGTCTGGACAACAACAACGAAAGCTCTTTTGGACCCAGGGTACCTGCACTGAGACCCGGGAGAGAGCTGTAACACTGAAGACAGCACAAGACACCAGACAGCAAAGCCCAGCAGCAGAGAAATAGAGGCAGCAGTACAAGCAGTGGGAACCAGGAGACCACGCCACAACAGCACAGTGGGGCTTGCCTGCCCATGCAGAGGTGGCTATAGTAGGCTTGCTGGCGCACAAAGACTGAGCTGAGTGCCTTCAGACAGGAGGTTTGCTGGCGAGTGGGGTGCCTCCAGTCCCTTGTAGGTGAAGCTAAAAGAGCTGTAACACTTGCCCGAGCAGGGCAGAGGCCTAGAAGGGACCTGGTGGCAGAACCAGTGGTGTTGGCAGAAAGCTGCTGCTAGGAGGGCAGCAGCTGACGAGGCTGCTACACTGGCCGTGAATTGGGCCAGTTAGCAGCGGAGAGGCTGATAGCGGGGAGGCTGAGGGCTGAGAAAAGCAGCCTGTCTGTAGGCATGGCCGAGAAGGTGGAACTGCTGAGACTCGTATCAGCTAGCACAAACGAGAAGTGTTGTTGGCTACCACAGCCGAGAAGGGTGGCCTGCCTGTAGGCACAGCCAAGAAGGGCCGTAAGCTAGCATGGCTGAGAAGGGTCCTTGGCTAGCATGGCTGAGAAGGGTGGCCTGCTTGTGTGCTCAACCAAGACCAGCCAAGAAAGCTGTCCTGGTTGGAAACTGTCCTGATTGATGAACTGCATCCTATCTCCTTAGTTGTATCCTGATACTTCCAAGTTGATCCTGATCCCAAGTTGTAGCCTGTTACTTCCCTAATGAGTCACATAACTGTGAGCATGGTCTGTGAGTTCTGCATGGCCACTGCAATGAATTATTGAATGCAGCAGAGAAGTAGAGAGTACTGTGCGGTGGGGGAACAGGCTGGTGTCAGAAATGGTGAAAACGCTGGAGAGAGGAGGCATGTCTGACCTCCACCTTATAGGAACCAGCTTTGTGCTGATCCTGGTGCTTGTAGATGAGTTCAGATGCTGCTTTACACTCTTAAGGAGACTTTTTAAATTTTCTGAAATGAGATTGTTCATATGACAGACAGAAACTAAAAATCTATGGGACGTATTCATAATTTTAACCAAGAGAGAGGCGGAATGGGTTCACAGAGTGAGTTTAACGGATAAAGTTTCTTTTATACTTACACCTACCAAGTCTAGCTTTCTCAAAAAACCACTTAAAATGCTTCTAAAATCTCGGAAATAGTTTAGAGCTGGGAGGGAAGTGGCAGTGAATGAGACTGAGGATTACGTAGGGCCAGGTGACAGGTTATATTTTAGGTGGTAGAATTACACAATAGGATTTTAGTTGTTTGCTCTGCAGCGGGGAAAATGGTTTAGGGTGGAGTGGGAGTGAGGGTGGGCAGGGCTGGAAGGGGAGGAGAGAAATGAGTTAGGAAAATATTGCTGTAACCCAGTTGAATGATGATGGCAATACTGATGGTAATAGTGAAGAAGGAAAGAAGTCAGTGGATATATGATTTATTTAGATGATAAAATCCATGGTTTGCTGGTGGTTGACTATGGGGTTAGGGTGGGGTGAGATAAGGGGAAGAAAAGAGATGGGTTTTATGGATTGAACAGCTGAGTGGGTGGGTGTAGTGCGTTTTAATAAGAGGATAACACAACAGAGCAGGGGTTTGATGGGAATGGTGGTGATGTTGTTGTTAGCTACCATTGAATCAACCCAGGCTCAGCACAACAGGATTGTTAATGGCTGATTTTCAGAAGAACATCACCAGGCCTTTCTTCCTAGTCTGTTTTAGCCTGGAAGCTCCGCTGAAACCTGTTCAGCATCATAACAACACACAAGCCCACTGACAGGCACGTGGTGGCTGTGCAGTTCATTAGCCAAAAATTAAACTTGGGTCTCAGGCATGGAGGACAAGAATTCCACCACTGCTGCCCAATCATTGAGCTTAGTTTTAGCCCTTTTGTGGACCAGTTGTTTTCTGCTTTGAATTTTTTGTTGATACCATGTGTTTTCATTAATGGAAGCATGCTGAATCATTGAGTGAATCTGAATTTTTGGTGGTAGCATGGGTTTTTTTTTTTTCTTGCCCCCTCCTATAAGCCTACCCTAAGTGTTTAGTGGTACATATGAAGTACCACTGATTATACCCCACAGTCCTCACCAGGGTCTGTTGGTACATATGTGTAACAAATAAAATTTTTCAAAATTTCTACTTTTCCTACCAAAAATTCAGACACCTCATACAATACCTGTGAAAACAATACTTTGCAGTACATGTTCATTTCTTCAAGTTCAAAAAGTCGTAAAGGCCCCTGTCTTGGCGGCAGCATGCACTGTCTGTGGTACAGTGGTTCCCAATCAATCTTCAGAAGGCAGATAAAGTACTTGGTCTCTAGAAGCGCCCAGGAGCATGAAAGCGTTAAATATGTCAAGTTGAAGTACTTGTGAGACATCCAGGGAGAGATATCAGGCAGGGAGCTGAAAAACTGAGTCTGGGGTTCAGAAAAAAAGGGTGGGACACGGACTCAAGTTTGGAAGTCATTGACCTGTGAACGGTGACTGGAGCCGTGGGAGTGGTTGAGCTTGTGAGGTCGTGTGCAAAGTGAGATTAGGGCCTAGGGAAAGCCCTCAGAAAAATGTAGGGATAGTAGAGGAAGACAAGCCAACAAAGGAAATTTAAAATTGGAGCCTGCAGAGCAACCGAGAATGATGTCATCAAAGTTTAAGAAGGTGAATGTTTCAAGGAAAGGATAAAACCCAGCGTTAAATATTGCTGAATAGTCAAAATGGCCTTCGAGAGTTCTTGTATTTTTGAAATGCATATTGAATATTTTTTGATAAATGATATGATATCTGGCATTTGCTTCAAGATAATCCTGGGGTGGTTCTGCTATATGTAGGGTCGCTATGAGTAGGAACATGTTACTGGGTAGAAGCCCCAGGTTCTTACTCAGCAGGACTCATATTGGCCAGTAAATGAGAGACTGAGGTGGGAGAGCAAGAAATGCACCTTTATTTCTTTGTACAAAGAAACAGAGTCAGTCGGAGCTACCGCTGCCAAGACTGCTCACCAAGGGTGGCCAGGCAAGTTACTTTTAAAGGGGATTACAAGTAGGGAGTTCATACAAGTTATGCCAGCAACATTCTTCATCATACTATGCAGGCACAAAGGGGTTTACATATAACCTCTGTGCAAAAGCATGCTTCAAATGCAAAACTGGGGAAGAGGGGAGCCCAGCAAAGGAAATTATTTTGCAATACAACACTATAGGGGAGGAAGCCAGTTAAAGAATACAGCACTGTGGGGGCTCTGTCTCAAGGAGGAGACGGAATGAAGATCCCAGATGAAGAGATTGGCCTTAGGTATAAGAGGTAACAGTTCTTCCCCTGGTACACAGAAAAGGAGAAGTGGTGAGGGTGCAGACATATGTGCCTGGCATATGGACTCTTCCATCTTGACTAGGGAGTGAGGGCATCTACTGAGAGTGAGAGTGGAGGTGAAGGGGGCTGAGGTTTAAAAACAGTGGAGAATGTTTGAAAATGAGAGAATTCACTAGGAAAACAATGGAGGGCAGTGTTAGGGGACCAAATGACATTGGTAATATGAAAACTATCTGCCGTTTTGTGGGTTTTTTAGCCATACTCAGCAGCCTGGTTCTGAGCTCACAAAAGAATGTTCAGGTTCAACTAGCTGTTTGCATGCGAATAGAACAATTGGACAAGAGAGTTTAGAACTGTAGTCTTCATTTATTGTTAAGTAAAAAATTATCTATATGTAGTTTCTGAGGTTCAGGAATCCTGGAGCAGGTAAGAGAGTGGTTCTGGCTCAAGATGGTTCTGGCTCTCATGAGGTTGGAGTCAAGCTGTTGGATAGGATTGCAGTCATCTGAAGACTTTACTGGGCCAGAGAATCTGCTTCCAAACTTACTCACATGATTGTTGGCGGGCTTCAGTTTATTGCTGGCAATTAGCTGGAGGCTACAACTTCTCACCACTTGGGCCTCTCTTTAGGGCAGCTAATATCATAGCACCTTTCTTCCCCAAAGTGAAAGCAAGTCAGTTGTACAAAACATTGAGAGAAGAGTTAACACCAATACTATTCAAACTATTCCAGAACATAGAAAAGAAAGGAATACTCCTGAATTCATTCTATGAAGCTAGCATAACCCTGATACCAACGCCAGGCAAAGACACTACTAAAAAAGAAAATTATAGGCCAATATCCCTCATGAATATAGACACAAAAATTCCCAACAAAATTCTAGCTAATATAATTCAACAACATAAAAAAAAAAAAAATACATCATGACCAAGTGTAATTTGTACAAGGTATGCAAGGATGGTTCAACATTAGAAAATCTATCAACGTAATTCACCACATATATAAAACAAAGAAGAAGAATCAATTGATGGAGAAAAAGGCCTTTGATAAAGTCCAACACTCATTCTTGATAAAAGCTCTCAGCAAAATGAGAATAGGAGGGAAATTCTTCAACATAATTAAGGGCATATATATGAAACCAACAGCCAATATTATTCTCAACAGTGAGAGACTGAAAGCATTCCCCCTGCAAACGGGAACCAGACAAGGATGCCCTTTATCACCACTCTTATTCAATACTATACTAGAAATCCTAGTGAGATCAATAAGGCAAGAAAGGGAACAAAGGACATACAGATTGTAAGTGTCTTAGTTATCTAGTGCTGCCGTAACAGAAATACCACAAGTGGATGGCTTCAACAAAGAAAAATTTATTTCCTCACAGCAAAGTAGGCTAAAAGTCCAAATTCAAGGTGTCAGCTCCAGGGGAAGGCTCTCTCTCTCTGTCAGCTTTGGAACAAGGTCCTTATCCTCAGTCTTCCCATGGTCAAGGAGCTTCTCAGGCACAGGGACCCTGGGTCCAAAAGACGTACTCTGCTCTCTGCTTGCTTCCCTGTCATCTCTTTAGAGATAAAAGGTAGTGCAGGCCACACCCCAGGGAATCTCTCTTTACCTTGGATCAGGGAGGTGACCTGAATGAGGATGGTGTTACAATCCCACCCTATTCCTCTCAACATAAAATCACAATCACAAAATGGAGGACAACCATACAATACTGGGAATTATGGCCTAATCAAGTTGACATGCACATTTTTGGGGGGACATAATTCAATCCATGGCAGTAAGGAAGAAGTAAAACTATCCCTACTCACAGATGATATGATCATATACATAGGAAATCCCAGAAACTCCACAAGAAAGTACTGGAACTAATAGAAGAATTCAGCAAAGCAGCAGGGTACAAGATCAACATACAAAAATCAGTTGCATTCCTCTGCACCAACAAAAAGAACTCTGAAAAGAAAATCAGGAAAACGATACCATTTATCAAAAGATAAAATACTTAGGAATAAATCTAACTAGATACAAATAAAACTTATACAAAGAAAACTACAAAACACTACTGGGAGAAACTGAAAGAGACCTACATAAATGGAAAAACATATCATGCTCATGGATAGGAAGACTTACCATTGTGAAAATGTCAATATTACCCAAAGTGATCTACAACTATAATGCAATCCTGATCCAAATTCCAACA
The DNA here is from genome assembly GCF_024166365.1 of Elephas maximus indicus. Lineage (NCBI taxonomy): Eukaryota > Metazoa > Chordata > Mammalia > Proboscidea > Elephantidae > Elephas > Elephas maximus. Next base: position 19,323,639 of record NC_064842.1, on the reverse strand, counting down.
ACATTCTTTAATGAGGTGGAAAAACTAATCACCAAGTTTATATGGAAAGGAAAGAGGTCCCGGATAAGCAAAGCATTATTGAAGAAGAAGAACAAAGGAGACCTCACACGCCTCAATCTCAGAACTTACTATACAACCACAGTAGTCAAAACACTACTGGAACAACAACAGACACATAGACAAATGGAACAGAATTGAGAACTCAGAAGTAAATCCATCTACCTATGGACAGCTGATCTTCGACAAAGGGTCAAAGTCCGTTAAATGGAGAAGAGCAAGCCTCTTTGAACAAATGGTTTTGGAAAAACTGGATATTCATTTGCAGAAAAATGAAACAAGATCCATACCTCCCACCACACACAAAAACTTACTCAAAATGGATCAAAGACCTAAATGTAAAACCTAAAACTATAGAGATCATGGAAGAAAACATAGGGAAAATGCTAGGGGCCCTAATATATGCCATAATAGAATACCAAACATAACTAGAAATGCAAAAACAGTAGAAGATAAACTAGATAACTGAGATCTCCTTAAAATTAAACACTTATGCTCATCAAAAGACTTCACCAAAGGAGTAGAAAGATAACCTACAGACTGGGAAAATTTTTTTTTGACTATAACATATCTGACAAGGGTCTAATCTCTAATATTTATAGAAAACTTCAACACCTCAAAAACAAGTGGTAAATAACTCAATTAAAAAATGAGCAAAGGACATGAACAGGTACTTCACCAAAGAAGACATTCTGGTGGCTAAGAAACACATGAAGAGATCCTCACGATCATTATCCATTAACCAAAAAATCCAAACCCTTTGCTGTCAAATCCATTCTGACTCATAACAACCCTATAGGACAGAGTAGAACTGCCCTATAGGGTTTCCATGGATAGACTGGTGAATTCAAACTGCCGACCTTTTTTTTTTTTTGGTTAGCAGCCAAGATCTTAACCACTGTGCCACCAGGGCTCCCATTAGCCATTAGAGAGATGCAAATCAAAACTACGATGAAATAGCATCTCATCCTGGAAATAATGGCACTGATCAAAAAACCAGCAAACAGGAAATGCTGGCAATGTTGTGGGGAAATTGGAACACTTATACACTGCTGGTGGGAATGTAAAATGGTACATCACTGTGGAAAACAGTATGGCACTTGCTTAAAAAGCTAGAAATAGAAATACCGTATGATCCAGGAATCCCACTCCTAGGTATATATCCTAGGGAAATAAGAGCCGTGACAAGAATAGACATATGCACACCCACGTTTATTGTATCATCATTCACAATAGCAAAAAGATGGAAAACAACCTCAATGCCCATCGGTGGACGAATGGATAAACAAACTGTAGTACACACACACAATGAACACTATATAATGCTTAACAATAATGATGAATCCATGAAACGTCTCACAACATGGATGAATCTAGAGGATATTATGCTGAGTGAAATAAGTCAATCACAAAAGGACAAATATATGAGATCATTATTATGAAGAGTTAAGAAAAGGTTTACACACAGAAACTTTTTTTTCTCATAGTTATCAGGGACGGGAGGAGGAGAGAGGAAAAATCACTAACTAGAGAGTAGACACATGTCAACTTTGGTGAGGGGAAGGACAATACACAATACGGGGGAAGTCAGCACAACACAACCAAAGCAAGGGAAGACACTGAGAGGTTTGCAAGAACAAAAGACAATAATAGTAAATACCATAACATACACAATCCTGAACAATAGTAATAACAAACAATAATTTATGAGTGGATACATAGATGCATAATTATGCTGCATAGGTGTGGGAGGGCATATGGGAATACACCCATATGCATATATAGGTTTGGCTGTGGATATTTCTACACATGTATTTGTATGCGCAGTATGTATATTCACATATGTGATAGAGTACATAGGGAGCACAGTCATAGAAATATCCTAGACATAAACAAATACCTCGCGGGAATGAGTTAGTGGGCTTAAAGGCTAAGGACCATAGTCTTGGGGGTCATCTAGGTCAATTGGCATAACACAGTTCATAAAGACAACATTCCATGTCCTACTTTGGTGAATAGTGCCTGGGGTCTTAAAAGCTTTTGAGCAGCCATCTAAGATACAACTATTGGTCTCTTTCCATCCAGAGCAAAGGAGAGTGAAGAAAACCAAAGATTCGAGGAAACAATTAGTCCAAAGGACTAGTGGACCACGGGAGCTGCAGCCTCCACTAGCCTGAGACCAGAAGAACTAGATGGTTCCCAGCTACCACGACCAATCACTCTGGCCAGGATCACAACAGAAAGTCCCAGTTAGAGTGGGGGAAAAAAAGCAGAACAAAATTCAAATTCATAAAAAAGACCAAATTCTACCTACCTATATTCAGCTGCTAACAAAAAGGTTGGCAATTTCAGTCCACCAGCTGCTCCTTGGAAACACTGTGGGTCAGTTCTAGTCTGTCCTATAGGGTTGCAATGAGTCTGAATTGACTAGATGGCAACGGGTTTTGTTTTGTGTTTTTCTTCAAATATATTGGTGCCAAATTCTTTATCTTCTATCTCACCAATTCTGCCTTCCACTTGCTAAATTCTGCTCCTCTGATTTTCTGTTGAGTTGTCTAATTCTGTAATTTTATTGTTAATCTTCTGAATTTCTGATTGCTGTCTCTCTATGGATTCTTGCAGCTTATTAAATTTTTAATTATGTTCTTGAATAACCTTTTTAATTTCTTCAACTGCTTTCTCTGTGTGTTCCTTGGCTTGTTCTGTGTATTGCCTGATCTCCTTCCTGATCTTGTTCCTGATGTCTTGAAGAGTTCTGCATATTAACCTTTTGTATGCTGCATCCAGTAATTCCAGGAATGAACCTTCATCCAGAAGATCCCTTGATTCTTTGTTTTGAGAGCTTGTTGAAGCAAGCATGGTCTGTTTCTTTATGTGATTTGATATTGACTGTTGTCTCTGAGCCATCTATAAGTTATTCTATTAGTTTATTTTGTTTGCTTACTGTACCCTAGCTTCTTGCTTTGTTTTGTTTTGATATGCCCAAATAGGTTGTTTGAGTGATGTAGCTTGATTATTTTCACCTTTGAAGCTCTTATGTCCTGTCACAAGATGGCTAGAGCTATTTTCCGGCATATCAGCCTAGGAGTCCATTCACTTTTCTTGTATGGATTCAGCTCAGGTGTCCAGGTAGCTGATCATCAAGTGTGTGGTATAGGCTCTGTCCTACAGTCTTGGAGGGGCAGGAGTGATTGGCATAGGTACCAGTATCTGGTTGCAGCAGGGGGTCACGTTCTGAACAAGGCAGGGGGCTAACAACCATCCCCCAAGTGTCTGTGAGGAAAGCATGGCCCTGTTCCCTAGAGCACACAGGTGGGTGGGTTCTGCAGACAGACCATGGGCACCCAGTGCTTTTGGTTGTAAGGACTGGGAGGTATCACTTATCCTTGGACCCCTGTCACAAGTAGCTGGGTGACCTGAGTGCAGCCACCAGTACTTAGGGCCCTGATGTGGGTAGGTGAGGACCCTGTTTAATAGGCAAAGCAGTGTCAAACATCAAACACCCACCTCTCCACTGCACAGCTGAAACAGTTGCAGTCTTCCAACAAGGGCCTAGTCTCCTGAAATAGGCCCACACAGGTCCATGCACGGGGGGAAAGGTATTCAAAGTCCATGGACCATTTATGCCTGGACAGGAGCCACTTCTCTCCTGAACTCCCTAGGTTAGTGGAGCTGGCAGATTATCTTTTCCCCCAACTGTGAATTTATTCCTTCTCCAAGGCCAGGAGAATGGCTCAAGATGCTCAGCAGAGCCAATCTCAGGCCCAGGGAAATCAACAGCCACTGAAGCCGGCTTGGGGACCAGGGGTGCAATAAAATATATATAAGTACTTAGTTTTTGCCGAGAGTGCCATTCTTCTCTTGTTCTGGAGGTGTGAGTAGGCTGTGCGGCTGGCTGTTTCTCCCTGGGGAGACTATGGCTGAACGCTACCACCAGCCCACAGTAGTCACTCCTGAGAATGGTGCCTGAGGGTTCCAGACAAGTCAGGTCTGGCAACTCCTCTCCACTTTTTAACCATCTCTCCCTCCCCCTGACACTCAGTCTGTTTTCTAACTTTGCCCTTGATGTTCAGACCTCCTAGCTTATCATAAATATAATTGTTTCACTTGTATTTTGGGGTCTTTGTTGCAAGAGGGATCACGGGAAGAGTCTGACTACACCATCTTGGCCCTGCCTCCAGTTTTTTGTTTTTTATATAATAATCAGCCATTAAAGACCCTATAGAGCACAGTTCTACTCTGACATACATGGGGTTGCCATAAGATGGGATTGGCTTGCCAACAACTGGTTTAGGTTTTTTTAATATTGGACTAGATCCTGTTATCTTACCCAATTGTCAATCCTTACCAGACTTTTAATTCCTCCAGTATTCTTCAATATCTGGCTGCAATCCTCCAAACTAACTTTTCCAATTTTTCTCCCTCCCACCTAACTCAGCATCACTGAGAACTAACACCTGACAGTCCAGATCCCTATCTGGATTCTAGGTTGCCTTGCAGCTGGTCATTTTCCTCAAAATCTGAAGAAGCCCTGTGAGCTGAAGCTGGACAAATTAATGTAAACCTTGAAGAACTCATCAGCAGAGCTGAAAGTGTATGAACCAGAATTCTTCCTGGATCAGCTGCTATCTGGACCACTAAGAATGTCTAGTGAAATGTTCAAGTTATACACGCCCTTTACAAGAGGTAACCAAGACTGTGGACAACATTATTAAGAACACTGGCATACTAGCTCAAGTGCTTCAAGAACCCAGTGAGTGGTGCTGAATAACTGAATTTTTTCTATTGATGCCTTGGAATTCACTGGATGGGTTGTCCACAGATTTCAACTCCTGGCTCTTTATTTTAATACAATCTTTAGTATTAATGTTTTCCTTTTTCATTTTAGGCATCCATCTTTTAAGATGCCTAATCTCCAGACAAGTTACTTTTGCCACCACCTCTCAACTGATGGTTCAGCTGGTTGTATAGGAACAACTTCAAAAAGAGTTCTCAGGAGCCTATTGCTTAGACTCTGCTTTACCTTTCTCAGGAGAATTATGATGACCTCCAAGTTGTTTAGCCATGAATGATATTCGTCTTGAAAAAAAGGGGGGACTGGCAGTGTTGAACTTTATCTGAGCCCTGTGCCGTCTGACAGCAGTGACAGTTAAGGAATCCCCCACCTTTTGTCTTCAAGGAGCAGCTAACCACAAAGGATCACCCTGCCTTGCGTATTCCTACAGACTTACCTCCATCCTTCCTCATGACTCCCAATGACTTCCTTGCTTACCTGCCTCTATAAAATCTTGAGCACCCTTTCTTTTCTTTGAGATGCTCCTTACTAATGAATGCTCTCCCTATTGCGATAGCCTGAATAAAATCATCTCCGTTAGGAAAAAAAAAAAGACCAGGGTTAATGGTCTGAGAGAGACTAGAGGAACGCCCAAGACTATGGCCCTCAGACACCCTTCTAAGTTGGAAGTGAAGCACTTCCCAGAGATCACCTCTCAGCCAAATGATAGAGAGGCCTATAAAATAAACAATAACACCTGTGAGGAAAGTACTTCTCAAAACAATCATCTATATGAGAGTAACAGGGCAACATCTGCCTAGAAGCAAAGATGAGAAAGCAGGAAAACTGGACAAATAGAAATGGGGGACTCAGGGTGGTAATGGGGAGAGTCCTGACATATTGCAGGGATTGCAACCAGTGTCATGGAACAATTAGTGTATAAACTATTGAATGGGAAACTAATTTGCTCCGTATGCTTTCACCTAAACCAAAAAAAAAAAAAAAAAAATCAAGTCAGGAAATCCAGCTCATGCTCAAGGGGAGAGGAATTAAGCTCTAATTAATGAAGGAAGAAGTACCAAAGGATTTGTGAACATATTTTTTTAAACCACCATAATGATATGGTCTAAAGAGTGGCTGTACTGATAGACTGCAACCTGGATGGAGAGGGAAATAAGGACAGGAAAGGCTGACGGGTAGAAAGAACATAGAGGGAGTCCTAATGAATGATGAGAATAACTTAGTGAGAAAGCAAGAAAGACAGAAGCATTAGAGTTTTGAACATGTGATTTCCAGGACGCAAACAAAAAATAAATAAAAGAAATTAATTAGAGGAAACAGACAACGCAGGAGACAAAAGAAAACTTTGATTGATATTGTCAGTGAGAAAAAGGCAAGATACGGCATCAAAGTAAAAATAACGATGGTAGTTTAGAAAGGAATAGAGTACAAGAAAGATGTCTCAAATACTAAAATATGATTAAGAAAAAAATTTAATAAAAGTTGACAAAATCTCTCAGGAAGCAGATGAGACAGATGACAATTAGAGATAAAATATAATGAAATTAAAGGTCAAATCAGGAGGTCTAGTATCCAAATAATAGGAATTTCAGAGAGGATAGAGAAATAAAAACCAAGAGTGGAAGAAATTATCAAAGAATTAATATAAGAAAAATTCCCAACTGAAGGATATGAGTTTATAAATTGAAAGAGATTACTCAGTGCTAAGTACAATGAAAGAGAAAATACCCACACCAAGGCACACTATCATAAAAATTCAGAACCCTGGGGATAGAAGAAAATCCTAAAAACTTCTAGAATTAAAAAAAAGGCCACACAGAGAAGATCAGGAATCTCAAGAGCAGCACTATAAACTAAAAGATAATGAAAGGAAAAAGATTCAACCTATAATTCTTTACCCAAACGAAATCTCTATCAAGTATGAGATTAGAATAAAGACATTTTTGGAAATGAAAAAATTTCAGAAAATTTACTTCCCATCCAATCTTTCTCAGGGAGATATCAGAGGATGTGCTTCAGCAAAATGACAAGGTAAACAATGAAAGAGGAAACACATGATCCAACACAGGAGAAAGATGAACAGAAGCCCCGTGTTGATAGCCCTCAGAGCCATCTCTCCTTAAAGCTCCAGGAAGGATGGCTTTATGGAAAACAAAAAGGAACTGATCCAGGAGGTGGAGCAAGATGGCAAAGTGAGTGGTCACTCCCATTTACTCCTCCAGTAACTAACCCACTGAACAATGAATGAAAACAAGCACAGACTGAGATCTCAGAACTCCAGATGGCAACTGAGGTGTTGGAGAGTTGGTGTGAGTGCAGAAGCAGAGAAGAGGAGCAGGGGTGGTACAGAAGCTGGGAGAATCTACACACTAATATTTTGAGCACTCGTTCATCACAGCCATTTTGGAACAGGGCAGTACTACAAACAGGGAAAGCAGAAATGGAGCTAATCTGAGGAAGCTGTAGCCTGATTTTTTACAGTGGAGTAGACTGGCTGTGGGAATTTGTGGGCCATGCAGTTGGGAGGGGTGAAGGGAGACCTTGACGCTGTGAGACAGTGCTATTGAATCTCACTGAGATAAATGGGTAGTAGGACTGGGAGGAACCACACGGGCAGCAGGATGAGGGGAATACTTCAGACACACAGCAACACAGTGGGAAATAGACCACAATGGGACACCATAACAGAGCCTGTGCAGTGGCATCCATGATGAAAAAACATGGAGAGCCCCCTACCTTTGCCACAGGAAAGTTGAGCCCCACTGCTTACATCAGCATCTATGACCAGCTAAACCCTCTCCCCCATGCATGCATACTGAATTTCAGACATCAAGCATCCAGAACACCTGAGTCAGCACTGAAAAAAACCTAAGGATATAAGTGTGCTCTAGTGGTTCTCAGGAGAAGATACCAAGCCCCCTGCCACTGGGTGGATTCTGAGTCATAGAAGCCCTGTGGGGGAGTGACTGCCTTGTGGGGTTCCCAGAGCCATGAATCTTTGCGGAAGCAGGGGCTGCTGCAACTTTCCCCTGCATAGTGGCTGGTTGGTGCTGGCCCTGGCTTTTTGCTTGGCTTCCAGGTGACTGGTCACAGCACTACTAGGGCACCCAATGAGAAAAATTTCCCATAAAAACCAGAATATGCACTTGGAGGAGAGCAACTAGGAGTATATAGCAAGATGTATATAAATTTTTGTAGGAGAGACTGACTTGATTTGTAAACTTTCACTTAAAGCACAATTAAAAAAAAAAAAAAGGCGCACAACCAGAAAAAAAAAACAGAATACAAAATTTAAAGTAAAAAAAAGATAACAAAATGACCCAAGTTCAACAAAAAATAATAAAACACACAAAATTATGAGAGAAGCAGGACTAATGAAAAGCAAAAGATGAAGAAGAGAAAATTTCTCCTATAGAGGCCAGACTAACAGAAAGAACTGATAATTCTCAGACTATGGTGCTAAACTTGTTTAAAGAAAGCAAAAAGCACACAGAAAACAAACTAGTGGAGATCAGGAAACAAATAGAGGAACAAAATAAGAGACTCAACAAGGAAAGTGAAAACAGTAAAAAAAAAAAAAAAAAAGGAGACAGACTACTGGAACTGAAGAATAAGAACTAAATTAGAAAAAGCAAGAGAAACACTCTAATAATAGAGTCAAACAGAGAGAAGATAGGATATATGAACTAGAAGACAAAACAACTGAATTTACCAAGTCTCAAGAGAAACGTGAAAAAAGAACAAAGAAAAGTGAACAAAACGGAAATATGGGGTTCATTTAAAAAATCTTACATTAGAATTATTGGAATCCCAGAGCACCAGGACAACAATAAAGGCATAGAAACTATTTTCTAAGAGATAATCAGAGAGAATTTTCCAGATTTGAACATAGAGCTAAGCCTGCAAACACAGGAAGCTATGTGAACTCCAATCATAAAAAATTAGGGGACACAAAAAGATCAACTCCTCGCCGTAATCCTGATAAGATTCTTAAAAACCAAAGACAAGGAGAAAATTCTGAAAGAAGCAAAAGAAAAACACGATATAACATACCAAGGGGCTTTCATAAGAATCAGTCAGGATTTCTCCTCAGAAACTCTAGAGGCCAAAAGGCAATGGAGTGACATATATAAAATACTTAATGAAAACAATTGCCAGCAAAGAATTCTTTATCCACCAAAGTTGTCATTCAAAAATAAGGGAGAAATCAAGACGGTGCCAAACAGAAGCTCTGGGAATTGGCCCTACCAGGCTATCACTGTAAGCATTACTCAAGGGGGTACTCCAAATGGAAAAGCAAAATCTTTAAATAAATACTCGTATCCATAGTTTTTTTTTTTGTTTGTTTTTTTAGGTTGTATCCATAGTTGGCAAAAAAAATAAGAGATCTAAAAAAAAAAAAGAAATGCAACAACACAGGCCATCATAAAGACAATGTGTCTTAGTTATCTAGTGCTGCTACAACAGAAATACCACAAGTGAATGGCTTTAACCAAGAGAAATTTATTCTCTCACAGTTTAGGGGACTGGAAGTCCAAATTCAGGGTGCCAGCTCCAAGGGAAGGCTTTCTCTCACTGTCAGCTCTGGAGGAAGGACCGTGCCCCCTTTGAACATCTGTGGGCTTGACATTCCTTGGAGGTCTCCATGTGTCCGGCATCAATGTTCTCCTGGGTCTGGGAGGTTCTCAGCACAGGGACCCTGGTTCCAAAGGACACGCTCCACTCCCAGCTCTTCTTTCTTTGTGGTAGTCAGGACCCTCTCTCCTCTGCTTACTTCTGTCTCCTTTTATCTCTTGTAAGATAAAAGCTGCAACTCAAGCAAGTGCATAACGATCTTTTCATGTTTGTTGGCTACTTGAATGTCCTCTTTGGTAAATGTTCTGTTCGTGTCCTTTGCCCATTTTGTGATTGGATTGTTTGTCTTTTTGTTGTTGAATTCTTATAGCTTTCTACAGATTTTAGAGGTTATACCCTTATCAGATAAGTTGTTTCTGAAGATTTTTTCCCAATCTGTAGGTTGTCTAATAACTCTTTTAATAAAGTCTTTTGATAAGCGTAAGTTCTTAGTTTTTATGTGGTACCATTTGTCTATTTTGTCTTTGTTTATTCATGCATTTGTTGTTATGCTCGTTAGTCTATTTTTACAGAAGATTAGGTCCCATAGTTTTCTCCCAGCAATTTTATGGTTTTAGGCTTAACATTTAGGTCTTTGGTCCATTTTGAGTTAGTTCCAGGCTGTTTTGATTACAGTGGGTTTTTGGTTGTATGGTTAGTATGTTTTGGTTTTGGGGAGTGTGAAACCTCTTGCTTTGTTCTTTTTCTCTGATATTGCTTTGGCTATTTGGGGTTTCTTTCTTTGCTGCATGAAGTTGGTCATTAGTTTTTCCATGTCAGTAAGGAATGTTGTTTGGATTTGTTTTGGGATTGCATTGTATCTGTATATTGCTTTAGGTAGAATCAATGTTTTCACTATATACTAAGTCTTCCAATTCATGAGCATGGGATGTCTATTTTTGCAGGTCTCTGTTAGTCTGTTGTAGCAGTGCTTTACAATTTTCATTGTATGAGTCTTTTATGTACCTGGTTAGGTTAATTCATAGGTATTTTACCGAGCTGGGGGCTATTGTAAACGGTATTGATTTCTTGATTTCTTTTTTGGAGTAGTCTTTGTTAATGTAGAGGAACCTAACTGATTTTTGTGTGTTGATCTGCAAAGTTGCTAAATTCTTCTCTTAGATTCAGCAATTTTCTTGTGAAATTTTTAGGACTTTCTATGTATAGAATCAAGTCATCTGCAAATAGAGATAGCTTTACCTCTTCCTTTCTGCTTTGTGTACCTTTTATTTTATTTCTTGTCTTTTTGCTCTGGCTAGGACTTCCAGTATAATGTTGAATAAGAATGATGATAATGGCGTCCTTGTTTCATTCCTGTCTTAGGCCGGGTTCTCTAGAAGAGCAAAACCAGTAAAGTCAAGAATAGATATAAACACAGAAAGCAACGTTCTTCCATAGTTACCAGGGATGGGAGGGAAAGGGAAGGGAAGGCACTTTCTAGATAGTAGATACTTGTTATTTTTGGTGATGAGAAAGGCAATACCAAAAATGGGTGGGTCAGCACAACATGACCAAGGTAAATAAAGACAATAAGAAGTACACAAGAAAAAGGGGCAATTTCGATAAATGCTGTAACATATACAATTTTGCAACAACAGTTAACAACAACCAAAGAATATGTGTGTGATTATGTAGGTAGATGTTGTCTGTGGTTGTTAGGTGCTGTAGAGGTGGTTTTGACTCATAGTGACCCTATGTACAACAGAATGAAACACGGCCCAGTTCTGCTTGATCCTTGTGGTTGTTATTACGGTTGAGCCCACTGATGTAGCCACCGTGTCAGCCGATCTCATTGAGGGTCTTCTTTTTCCCTGACTCTCCACTTTATCAAGCATGATGTCCTTCTCCAGGGACTGATCCCTCCTGATAACATGTCCAAAGTATATGAGACAAGGTCTTGCCATCCTTGCTTCTAAGAAGCATTCTGGCTATACTTCTTTCAAGACAGATTTGTTCTTTTGGCAGTCCATGGTATACTCAATATTCTTCACCAACACTACATTCAAAGGCATAGATTCTTCTTCTGTCTTCCTTATTCATTACCCAGCTTTCAGATGCATATGAGGTGATTAAAAACACCATGGGTTGGGTCAGGCACACCTTAGTCCTCAAAGTGACATCTTTGCTTTTTAACACTTTAAAGAGGTCTTTTGCAGGAGACTTACCCATATTTATGTAGGTAGATATGTATGCACATATATGTGTAGGGAGGCATATGCAAGTAAATGCATGTTCCTGTGTAGGTGTGCCTGTAGGCATATGTACATATACATATGTTTGTGTGTGCTGCACATATATCCATACGTATAACAAAGCACTTGGGGGCACAGTTACAGAGGTTTCTTAGACATACCCAATCAACTCACAGGATTGGTTTACTGGGTTAAAAGGCTCAGGACCATAGCCTCAGGGGACAATTTAGTCAACTGGCATAACATAGTCCATAAAGATAATGTTCTACATCCTAGTTTGGTGTACCCTCTGAGGTACAATTACTGGTATCTGTTTGTATGGAGCAAAACAGAGTGAATGAAATCAAAGGCTCAAAGAAGAAACTAGTCCACAGGACTAATAACCCACAGGAACCATGGCCTCTTCTAACCTGAGACCAGAAGAACTAGATGGTGTAGCTACCACTACCAACCGTTCTGACCAGGGACACAGTGGAAGGTCCCAGATAGAATGGAAGAAAAACGTAGAACAAAATTCAAGTTCCTAAAAATGTCTAGGCCTACTGGATTGAGTTTAGAGGAACCCCTGAGACTATCTCCCTTTGAACTTGGAACTGAAGCTATTTCTGGAGGTCGGCTTTCAGCCAAATATAGATCGGCTTATAAAATAAACAATATCTCCTGTGAGTAATGTGCTCCCTTAAACAATCAACCATATGAGACCAAACATTCAACATTTACCCAAAAGCAAAGATGAAAAGGCAAGGAAGGGAAGGGAAGCTGGATCAATGGAAACAGAACAAACAGAATAGAAATAATGAGAATGCTGACACATTGTGCAAATTGTAACCAATGGCACAGAGCAATTTGTATTAAAATTGTTAAATGGTACCCTAATTTGCTGCGTAAATTTTCACCTAAAACATAATAAAATATTATTTTAAAAAAATGATGTGGAAGAAGATAAAAGAACTATAGGGGGCAAAGACCTGATATCAGATTATCTTATATTTTCTGTTACCCTGAATTTCCTCAGACCTCCTTGGCCTCTCTTGCTCAGATTTTCTGATGCAACTAGATACCTGTGCCCCTTTGCCATCCTTTAGAGCGCCTCTTTCCCAGCAGCTGACTGATAACTAAGAAGTAGTACTGAGGAGCCTTGGTGGTGCAGTGGTTAAGCTCTTGGCTGCTAACTGAAAGGTCGGCAGTTCAAATCCACCAGCTGCTCCGCGGGAGAAAGATACAGCAATCTACTTGCATAGAGATCTCAGCCTTGGAAATCCTATGAGGCAAGTCTACTCTGTCCTACAGGGTCACCGTGAGTCAGAATCAACTCAACAACAGTGAGTTTTTGGGTTTAACTAATTGCTACAGCCTTCATCTTGGCACCATCCTCATGCCCCAGCACATTCCAGAACATCCTGGAAACCAAGGAAGGGGTCTGGGAACACCCCAGTTGTTTTAGGGCCTCCCCATACAAGACAACAGATTAAAAAAAAAAAACCCACACATGAAGCTTTGGTGTTTATAAAAAATGTCATAAGCATATACAATGAGTTACAGATAAAGAATACTTGATTAATGAAAATGCTTTTTAAAAAAAAAAGGAAGAAGAGAAAGAAAAAAGAAATAGCTTCTCCTTCCATAAGTCATGTACCTCCATAATCCCAGTGTCTGTCAATCGTTGGTGTCTGTCAAGTCCAACTCCAAAATGTACCCCAAATCCAATCCATTTCTAGTCTGCATGGCTATGATCCCAGTGTAAACCCCAGCCACAGCCTCTCTCCTGGATGCCTGTCATAGCCTCCTCATTGGCCTTCCTGCTTCACCCTCCCCTCATAGGTATCCTCCACACAGCCGCCAACAAGACCTTTAAATACATAAGCCAGATTTTGTTACTTCCCTGTTTAAAGCTCACAAACAGCTTCCCAGCGCCCTTAGAATAAAATCCAAACTCATAACTCCTTGATCATGACCTGTATGGTCTTAAGTGATTGCATCTGCCATTTCTCCTAGAGTTCACTCCACTCCAACCATACCGGCCTTTCTATTCCATAAACGAGATGTACCCTGTGGTCAAGAATGCTCTTCCTCAGGTCAGTGCATGGCTATATCTAGGTATCTGCTCAGAGTCCCCTCCAGGCCCTTTCCTGAAGTTTCCCTTTAAGGCAGCACTCCCAGCACCCTCTAAAGGCCGCTTCAGAGCACACACCACACCACCATCCAACCTTATCTTGTTTACTTGCTTTTGCCTGTCTCCCCTCACTAAACATAATCTTCCTAAGCAGAATGTCTCGGTGGTCTTCTCCACTGCTGTATCCTCTGGGCCTGGAGGAGTAGCCGGCACATAGCAGATAATCAAAAACTATTTTTAAATGAATGAGTGAGTGAGTGAACCCACTGGAGAAAATTTTAGTTTCAACTTAGTGGCAATTATCTTTTAGGAGAGGAGGGGTAGTTTCTAAGGGGGTGGTTTATTAGTTTGCACAGAAGTTTAATAGTTCCATAATTGTATGCTATTTTTTACCTATTATCCTTTTCTCTTCTTTTTTTCCCCCAAATGTAGTTAGTTTATATTGTTGCCAGTGAAACAGCTCTCAGAGTTATGCCTTAACATCTTGTGCCTTTCAAAATCTTCCTCAAACGCAAACATGAATACCTTGTTCCAAATGCAAAAGTTCCACGAATGATTGCTGTAAAGAAAACGTCCATTTAAAATCCTCTCTTTCAATTCACTTTCAATTCAAAATTAGAAATGAGTCTTGACCGAAAAAAAAAAAAATTTGGTCCCTGGATGAATAAAAGCATATGTCATGATTCCAACAAAACGTTAACCCTAATAAAAAAAATAGTAATACCTTCCATTTTATTAGACTCAGGTTTATACTCTTGTGGGGTCCCCAGGTGGTGAAAATGGTAAACGCGCTCAGCTGCTAACCGGAAGTTTCAAGTCCACCCAGAGGCACCACAGAAGAAAAGCCTGGCAATCCATTTCCAAAAGCTCAGCCACTGAAAACCCTATGGAGCACAGTTCTACTTTGACACACACCTGGGGTCGCCATGAGTTGGAATCAACTTGACAGCAACTGGTGCCACCCCTGAGCTGTTGTTCTAAGATGCAGTGTGAAGAGAGCATCTAAGGGACTGTGGGCCCCAGTCAAGAGCAGAAACTCTGGTCGGCACCTCCAGCTCACAACCCCAGCTCTGGTCTCTCCAGCCCTGTGACTTTGAGCCAGTCACTTAACCTCGCTGAGCCCCAGTTTCCTCCTCTGTAAAATGAGGTAATCGTGTCTCCGTCATAGTGTCACTGTGAGAATTAAATGTAAACTCTTAAAAGAGCACCTGAGACTTGGTAAGTGTTAGCTGAAATTGGCTATTGTCTCCATTTTTATAGGTTAGAAAACTGAGATCCAGCTGTTCAGAGATTTGCTTAAAGTTACACCAGCAGTAGGTAGCAAGCAGCGTTGTGACAGGCCCAGATTTTCTGACTCCGAACCGAGTGCTCTTCCGACCATACTACAATTACCTCCCATTTTAACAATGAGAGCGAACTGCTGCACTTAGAAAAGATCACGAAGTAAGAACACTGAAATGACAGCAATCAGACACTGACAGTCTTCCCATTCTAGAAAGAGCAATTGCTGAAGCTTTAGAGACGCGTGTGCATGTGCAGGCACGCGCGTGTGTGAAACCAATTTTATTGCTATCTCTTCTTGAGTAGGGGAGACATCTCTTTTTAATCGCTGTAAATATATAACAGAACACTTGCCATTTCAACTGTCTTCACGTATACAGGTCAGTGACATTAATTTATGTTCACCGTGTATAATCATCATCACCGTTAGCCGTTCTAAAGCTTTAGGGATCGGAGGTTTTATCAGCAACAAAAGGCTAAAATAGTAATACTTTAAAATTTGCATCTAAGCAGTTCTCTTGTGGGTTGGGTTTTGCTTCATTCTTTTCAAAACATCACTCCCTCGTACTGGCTTTTGTAACCAGGTGTGACGCTACACAGTGTACAAATATGCACACTGGGGACAGAAAGGGAGGCTGTGTGAAGGCCTGCAAAGCTTTGGGACTGGCTCTCTGATTAAGCAGGTGAGTGGACAAGTCCCCTGGCCAATCTGGGTCTTAGTTCTCCTTCCTGTGACATAAGAAAAAAAAAAAAAAAATCAAAAAAAAATTTTTTTTTATTTTGGCTGCATTAAATGATGTCTAAATGTCCTCCCAAGGCTACCATTCAATGATAAAGGCAATGGCCTTCATATAGACAGAATCCTTGGGTAGTGCAAAGGGTTAAGGTACTCAGCTGCTAATTGAAAGGTTGGAGGTTCAAGTCCACCCAGAGGCACCTCGGAAGGCTGACCTGGTGATCTACTTAAGAAAAATCAGCCATGGAAAACGCTATGGAGCACAGTTCTACTCTGATACAAATCGGGTCATCAAGAGTCAGAATTGACTGGACAGCAACTGTTTTTTGTCTTTTTTATAGGCATGGAACATACAACTTTATGTTGAGTATAAGACTGTATGAATTCTATAACATGTTTCATGACTTTAGGCAAGTACTTAACCTCTCTGGACCTCAGATTGTCTCTTTATAAAATGGAAACGTCTATCTCAGAGTTGCTGGGAAAAAAATGAAAGGAAATAATAAATGAAATCATAATATATGCCAAGTGCCTAGAACATAGTGAGCAATAAAATGTTAATTCTTCTTTTCCAAAAATATATAAACCATACTTATCAATACAAACTTGTTCCATTGTATGCTGGGAAATGGGGCTATTTAATAACTTGAAAAAGTCCAAAAATGATCACTAACCAATATGTTTAATCAAATATCTGATAGTAAAATACGTCAGGATTGTTCCTGAGTTATCTACTGATTAGCAAATTAAATGTGTGCCCAACCAGCCCAACCACAAGCTCACTCATTCACGAATTCACTCATCCATTTATTCCACAAATATTTATGGGGTAACTACTGCTCTCCCAAAGCTTCTGGTCAAGTCTATGTGGGAGTAGACAATAAACCAATACCTAATGCAGTGTCTGGTGACAATCAGTTGTGGAAGAAAAATAATGTGGGGTAAGGAGATAGAGTGTAAAGGAGGGAGGTGTGCTTCCTTAGACTGGGGAGTCAGAGAGAGCCTCTTTAAGGAAGTATGTTTTCAGCAAAGACCTGAATGATGGGAAAGGGGAAGCCAAGAGAAGATCTGGGCAAGGGAAGGGCATTCCAGGCCTTGAGATGAGAGTGAGCTTGGTGTGTGGGATAAGCAGTATGGAGGTGGACTTGACAGCAATGGTTTTTTTTTTTTTTTAGGGTTTTTTCTTACTATCCTCATTTTATAGACAGAAGCATTGAGAGATTAAAAAGCTTGTTCCAAGTAGAGAAGCTGATAACTCATGGTTAGCAGAGGGCCCAGTCTTTACCACAACTCAGGAAAGGATGGGATCCCTTCAAGCTAAGGTGGTCTGGGCGGCTCCACAGAGGAGCAGAGATTTAGCATCTTGCCTTGGAGAGTGGAGGAGGATTTAGACAGTCAAAAAGGAGATGGAAACTCAGGAGGAGCATGGTGGTGGTAGGAGCAGAAGCTTGCACAGCACAGCACTCTGGAGTCAGGTAGAGTTCCTAAAAAAAAAACAGCACACAGTAATAAAAATGAGCTCAGAACTGTGCATATACTATTTCTTGTTCTCATTTTCAGACGGGTATAATGATACCTTTGAATTATGGAGTTGGTGAAGAATATTGAGTATACCATGGACTGCCAGACAATGAACAAGTCTGTCTTGGAAGAAGTACAGAATGCTCCTTGGAACCAAGGATAGGGAGATTTGCCTCACGTACTTTGGACATGTTAATCAGGAAGGACCAGTCCCTGGAGAAGGACATCATGCTTTGTAGAGGGTCAGCAAAAAGAGGAAGACCCTCAATGTGATGGATCGACACAGTAGTTGCAACAATGGACTCAAAAATAGCAATGACTGTGAGGATGGCGTAGGACCAGGCAGTGTTTTGTTCTGTGCTGCACTCAACAACGACAATATAATCTCAATTTTGCAAGTATGAAAACTGAGGCTACCCAAGATTTAGTTTTAACATGCATGGAATAAAAAGACTTGCTCTAGGTATAATGCTTTAATTTTATGGTCAACAATATAGATGAAAGGAGCCCTAGGGGCACAACAATTAAGTGCACTATTGCTGGTAATCGCATGCAAGGTTGGAAGTTCAAACCCACCCAGAGGCTCAGTGGAAGAAAGACCTGATTATCTGCTTACAGTTTAGAAAATTCTATGGGGCAATTCTACTCTGTCCTCTAGGGTCGCTAGGAGTCGGAATTGACTCGGCGGCAGTGGGTTTTTTTTTTTTTTTATTGTTTTATATTCTGTGTAAGTATATAGACAGAGAGAGAATGAAAGAAAGGGGAAAAAATTGGGGAAGGAGCTCTTCTGTAGAGAAGAATGGCAGCTAATAAACGTGTGTGGAGAGACAAGAAAATCATCATTTGGTGACCCTAACCCTAGTGGCATAGTGGTTCAGAGTTTGGCTGCTAACCAAAAGGTTAGCAGGAAACCCTGTGGGGTAGTTCTGGTCTGTCCTATAGGGTCACTATCAGACAGAATTGACTGGAGGGCAATGGGTTTTTTTTTTTTTAAATGTAATAATTAAGGAGACCTGATGGCGCAGTGGTTAAAGCGCTTGGCTGCTAACTTAAAGGTCAGCGATTCAAGCCCACTAGCCGCTGTTTGGGAGAAAGATGTGGCAGCCTGTTTCCCTAATGAGTTACACCCTTGGAAACTCTATGGGGGCAGTTCTACTCTGTCCTATATGGGTGCTATGAGTCGGAATTGACTCCATGGCAGTGGATAATGTAATAATTTATTCAGACAAGGACCATCAAAGGATATTAAAACCACTAGGTGACCGGTTTTGTGATAACAGGATATCTGCAAGGATTTTTAATTGCAAAGAGAGAAGTCTGTCTTTACAATGGAGAGTCCAGGCAGTCTCCTTCTTAACCATGTGATCAAAATTAGCATCAGGAATAGTGGGATAATCTGACATTATGTGCCTTCAACTGTGATGCGATTTGAAATATACATCAGCTAGAAAGTCTTCTTGCCAAAAATGTTCACCTTGAATTTAATCAAGCCACGAGGTAAGCACATGTTAATAGAAATATAATGTGAAACACATATGCAATTTTAAAGTTTCTGGTACAATTTTAATTCTTTTAATTAAAAAAAACAGAAACAAAAAACCCACAAGTAAAATTAATTTAGTAATATATTTTAACTCAATATACCCAAAATATTAGCATTTCAACACACAATGAATATAAAAATATTAATGAGATAGTATACATTCTTTGTTGTACTGAATCTTCAAATTACAATGTGTATTTTTACACTTAAGGCACAATTCAACTCAGACGACAAATTTTTATTGGAAATACTTGATTTGTACTTCTAGTTCACAAAATGAAATTTTATGACAGTTGAAAAAATAGATTCAAATATCTAAGATGTTCCAAACATACTTAAATTTTTTCCAATAACTAAATTCAGTATCGGCTTTTAACTTTAAATTAATTGCAATTATATAAAATTAAAAACTCAGAATTTGACAATCGATTCTTAGATACAACACCAAAAGCATGAGCAACAAAAGACGAAACAGATAAATGGAACTTCATCAAAATTAAAAACTTTTGTGCATTAAAGGACTTTAGCAACAAAGTGAAAAAACAATCTACAGAATGGAAGAAAATATTTACAAATCATACATCTGGTAAACGTTTAATAACAGGAGCTTGTAAAGAGCTCCTAAAACTCAACAACAAAAAGACAAATAACCCAATTTAAAAATGTGCAAAGAACTTGAGCAGACATTTCACTACAGAAGATATACAAATGGCAAAGAAACCCATAAAAAATGCTCAAGGATTAGTCATTAAGGAAATAGAAATCAAAATCACAATGAGATCTCACTCCACACTCACTAAAAAAAAAACTAGCATGGCTATTATTAAAAAACCCAAAAATAGCAAGTGTCGGCAAGGGTACGGAGAAATTGGGACCTTCACCATTGATGGTGGGATGTTAAAAAAAAAAGTACAGCTGCTGTGGAAAACAGTTTGGCAGTTCCTCAAAAAGTTAAGCATAAAATTATCATATGACCTAGCAATTGCACTTCTATTTATATACCCAAAAGAACTGAAAGCAGGGATTCAAACAAATATTTGTACACTAATATTCATAGCAGCATTATTCACAATAGCCAAAAAGATAGAAACAACCCGAGTGTCCACCAACTGATAAATGGATAACAAAATGTGGTATATACATATTATACAATGGAATATCAGGCAGCCATATCATGAATGAAATTCTAATACATGCTACAGCGTGGATGAACCTTGAAAACATTATGCTAAGTGAAATAAGTCAGGCACAAGAGGACAAATACTATATGATTCCACTTATATGAAATATCCAGAATAGATAAGTTCATAGAGACAGAAAATAGATTAGAGGTACCAGGGTTTAGAAGGAGGGGGGAATGGGGAGTTATTGCTTAATGGGTCCAGAGTTTCTGTTAGGGTGATGAAAGTGTTTGGGAAATAGATAGTGGTAATGGTTGCACAACATTGCGAATATAATTAATATCACTGAATTTCATACTTAACAATAGTTAAAATGGCAAACTTAATGTTATACATATTTTACCACAATTAAAAAAAAACTAAAGTACAAAGCAAGGTCATGGAAGCTCCATAGACACATCCAAACTCCCTGAGGGACCAAATTGCTGGGCTTAGGGCTGTGGGGACCATGGACTCAGGGAAGATCTAGCTCAATTGGCATAACATAGTTTATAAAGAAAATGTTCTATGTTCTACTTTGATGAGTAGCGACTGGGGTCATAAAAGCCTGTGAGTGCCCATCTAAGATACTCCACTGGTCTCACCCCTTCAGGTGCAAGGGAAAATGAAGAAAACTAAAGATACAAGGGAAAGATTAGTCCAAATCACTAATGGACCACAACTACCACGGCCTCCACCAGCCTGAGTCCAAAACAACTAGATGGTGCTTGGCTACCACCACTGACTGCTCTGACAGGGATCAAAATAGAGGGTCCCAGACAGAGCAGGAGAAAAATGTAGAACAAAATTTTAACTCACAAAAAAAGACCAGACTTACTGGCCTGACAGAGATTGGAGAAACCCCAAGACTATGGCCCCTGGACTCCCTTTTAGCTCAGTAATGAAGTCACTCCTGAGGTTCACACTTCAGCCAAAGATTAGACATGCCCATAAAACAAAATAAGACTAAAGGGGCACACAAGCCCAGGGGCAAGGACTAGAAGGCAGGAGGAGACAGGAAAGCTGGTAATAGGGAACCCAAAGTCAAGAAGGGAGAGCACTGATATGTCGTGGGGTTGTTAACCAATGTCATACAACTATGCATGTACTAATTGTTTAATGAGAAATTAGTTTGTTCTGTAAACCTTCATCTAAAGTACAATAAAAATAATAATAACAGAGCTAACCATGCTGTCATGGATTGAATTATGTCCCCCAAAAATATGTGTCAACTTGGTTAGGCCATGATTCCCAGTATTGTGTGGTTGTCCTTCATTTTGTGATTTTCCTGTGTGTTATAAACCATAATCTGCCTGTGGTTAAAAAGGATTAGGGTGGGATGTAACACCCTCGCTCAGGTCATATCCCTGATCCAATGTAAAGGGAACTTCCCTGGGGTGTGGCCTGCACCACCTTTTATCTTACAAGAGATAAAAGGAAAGGGAGGCAAGCAGAGAGTGGGGGACTTCATACCACCAAGAGGGTAATGACCAGAGCAGAGTGTGTCCTTTAGACCTGAGGTTCCTGCACTGAGAAGCTCCTTGACCAGAGGAAGATTGATGGCAAGGACCTTCCTCCAGAGCTGACAGAGAGAGAAAGCCTACTAGACTGCGAGAGAGTACATTCCTCTTTGTTAAAGCCATCCATTTGTGGTATTTCTGTTATAGCAGGACTAGATAATTAAGACACATGCTTACCTTTGGGGAAAAAAAAGCTTCTTTTAAAAACATCTGTATTTTTAATATATAGCCTTTTGAAAGTTAGGAATAAACTACTTTGGAATCTCTTAAAAGAATAAGAACATGACTAAATTTTCATCATATTTTTCTCCACATGTTGGATAAAAGATATTGAAAGAAAAAAATGAATTCAATTCTTCAATTGCTTTAGTTACATTTCAAGTGTTCAAAAGCCACATGTGACTAGTGGCTACCATATTGGAAAGTGCAGCCCTAAATCTAACTTCCAGCTTATAGAAAATAAAATGGATAACAGGCAAACAACTTAAATGACACCAAGAGACAACTCAGAAAGTGAGACACTTTACAAAGCAACTATCATTAAAAAAAAAAAAAACAGATGAAAGGGGGACACAAATCATCTTAGACTAAGATACTAAAGAGACATAACAACCAAATGCAGTGTTGGATCTTTGTTTGTAGACAAAAACAAAAGCTTGGGCAATTGGGGAAATTTCTTTGAACAACTGGAGAACTTTGAATATGGACTACATCCTAGATGATATTATGGAATTACTGTTAATTTTCTTAGGTGTTATGATGGCATCACGGTTGTGTAGGAGATAGCTTTATTTCTCTGAGGAATTATTCTAGTGGGAGAACAATTCTAGATATTCAATTTTAACCAAATATCAAAATTGAAAGCAGAAAAAATATTTTTGGACATGCAAGATCTCAAAATATTTATCATTTGTGCAGCCTTTTCCAGGAAGCCACTGGAGGATACATTCCTCCAACATGAGAGAGTAAGCCAAGAAAGAGGAAGAAGTGGAATTAAGGAAACATGTGGAATTCAGAACAGGAATGAGGTTACAGGAATTCCCAGGGAAATGGCTGGGATCAGTCTTAGAGCAACGATTATGTATTGGAGCAAAAGAAGAAGAGCTCCAGCAGAGACATCTCCAAGGAAAAAAACTCACATGTTGACTACAGGTTGTGTTTGACTAAACTGAGAAGAGTTTTATCACTCCATGGGAGAGCTCTGAGATATGAATTAATTATATATATATTTTTACACAGAGTGGTCTACCACCTGTTGTCAGTTTGTCGTACTGTGGCGGCAGCTGTGTTGCTATGATGCTGGAATCTATGCCACGAGAATTTCAAATACCAGCAGGGTCACTCATGGTGGACAGGTTTGAGTGGAGCTTCCACACTAAGACAGACTAGGAAGAAAGGCCTGGGGATCAGCTTCTGAAAATTAGCCAATGGAAACCTTATGGATCACAACAACACTGTCTGATTCGCTTGCTTTGGACATCTGTCTGGAGGGACCATCTCTAGAGGAGGAGATCATGTTTGGTGAAGTAGAGGGCCAGCAAGGGCGAGGTAGAACCTCAGTGAGATGGATCGGCACAACAGCTGCAACGATGGAGTTAAACATGCTGGCAATCACCAGGATGATGCAGGGCTGGGCGACATTTCATTCTGTGGTACGTAAAGTCATCATGAGTCAGAGTTGACTGGACAGCACCTAACAACAGCAACATACGGTGCTGTGTTAATAAACCACCTCTCTGAAGAAAAAAGAATTCTGTGGCATAAACAGTTCCACTAGAGCCAGTTTCAAGCTACCAATGTGAAGTCACTGAACACAGAGTCGACAGGAGAGGCCCACAATTGGCTCTCAAGAACCAGTAAGAGCTGGCTCCAACACACCACTGGCATGGACAATTAAGCAAATCGGAAAATTATTAACTCCCGGAAAAACAGCTAAAAAGATGTGTGATCATAGCACTGTGCATGGCTCAGCTGGCGATGCACACACTGACTCTGGCTTAACTTTAAAAAAAATGTAACCACAGTGAGAGGATGACGGGAGGGGAATGAACAGAAAAGGAGCTAATTTTCATTTTTGGTAGTAAAAGATCAATAGGTAATACCAAAAATTGAAAAATCAAGAAATAGCAGAATATGCATTTATTTAGAAATATGAGGGTAAGCAACCAGAAAAAAGAGCTAGAAGGAATGTTTAGAAAAGCTTAAAAAAAGACAAAATAGATATCAAGTAAATATTTTTAAAAAGTTAAAAAAAAAAAAGTAGGAAAAAAAACAGACTTAAGCAGTAAAACCAAAATCTGATCTTGTAAGAGCCCAGTAATCAAAAGTTATTAATGAGAAAGAAGACATTACATAATTGAAGATTATTTTCAAAGTTATAAAAAAGTGCTTTTTATTATGGGTGTCAAGAAGGCTTTCTTAAGACACAAGAGAAAAATTCGTAAAAGAAAACATTGACAGATTTAACGCCATAAAAAAATGTTAAAATGTTTGAAAAATGAAAGACTGTATAAACAAAGTTAACAAATAGGTGACGAACTAGAAAGTATTTGTTGTATATATATAATTATTAAAAGCTGCTATAAACTAGTAAGAAAATTATTTTACACATAAACCTGTTGCCATTGAGTAGATTGTGACTCATATCGACCCTATGGGACAGAGTAGAACTGAGCCCACAGGGCTTCCAAGGAGTGGCTGGTGGATGCAACAGGGGAGCTCTTAACCACTGCACTCCAGGGTTCCTATTTTACACATACACAACCAAACTTTTAAAGGCACAAAAGCTACACGATGTTAATCCTTAGAAAAAGAATGGTCAATGAACATTTGGAAGAATCTTCAATCATACTATATTAATTAGGCAAGTTTAAAACAATATGACACCATTTTTCACCCATCAGGTCAGCAAAGTGCAATGTTAAAAAGGGAAACGAGGAAACACACGCTCTCATAGATTGTTGATGGGGAATGAAAATCAGTAGTATTTTTGGAGCACAATTTAGCAATATGTATTAAATGTTTAAATATGCATACTCCTTTGCAGAAGTTATTCCATTTCCAAAAATCTATGCTGCAGAAATAAGTGAACATGTTTACAAGATATATGCATAAAGATGCTCACTGATGCATTTTCTTGAACTAGTGAAAAAACTGCAATTTTCTGTATGTCAGTCAGAAGGAAATCCTTCTGGTTACAAAGCAGTCATTAAGATGAATAAATCTATAGGTACTTACATAAAAAAAAGCAAATTAATGCAATGTCATTTGGATATGTGTGTATCACACATACACACATATGCAGGGGGACAGATGTGGAATAGAGAGGCTTTTACTATTTATTCTATATAGTCCAGTGTTGTTTTAATGATTACAGCAAATGTGTATTCATGTAATTTTTTTTATAATCTTTATTGCACTTTAAGTCAAAGTTTACAAATCAAGTCAGTCTCTCACACATAAACCCATATACACCTTGTTACACACTCCCAATTACTCTCCCCCTAATGAGACAGCCCGCTCTCTCCCTCTACTCTCTCTTTTCGTGTCCATTTCGCCAGCTTCTAACCCCCTCCACCCTCTCATCTCTCCTCCAGGCAGGAGATGCCAACATAGTCTCAAGTGTCCACCTGATCCAAGAAGCTCACTCCTTACCAGCATCCCTCTCCAACCCATTGTCCAGTCCAATCCATGTCTGAAGAGTTGGGTTCGGGAATGGCTCCTGTCCCGGGCCAACAGAAGGTCTGGAGGCCATGACCTCCGGGGTCCCTCCAGTCTCAGTCAGACCATCAAGTCTGGTCTTATGAGAATTTGGGGTCTGCATCCCACTGCTCTCCTGCTCCCTCAGGAGGTCTCTGTTGTGTTCCCTGTCAGGGCAGTCATCAGTTGTAGCGGGGCACCATCTAGTTCTGGTCTCAGGCTGATGTAGTCTGTGGTTCATGTGGCCCTTTCTGTCTCTTGGGCTCGTAATCGCCTTGTGTCCTTGGTGTTCTTCATTCTCCTTTGATCCAGGTGGGTTGAGACCAATTGATGCATCTTAGATGAGTGCTTGCTAGCGTTTAAGACCCCAGACGCCACTCTTCAAAGTGGGATGCAGAATGTTTTCTTAATAGACTTTATTATGCCAATTGACTTAGATGTCTCCTGAAACCATGGTCCTCAGACCCCTGCCCTGCTATGCTGGCCTTCGAAACATTCAGTTTATTCAGGAAACTTCTTTGCTTTTGGTTTAGTCTAGTTGTGCTGACCTCCCCTGTATTGTGTGCTGTCTTTCCCTTCACCTAAAGTAGTTCTTATCTACTATCTAATTAGTGAATACCCCTCTCCCGCCCTCCCTCCCTCCCCCCTCTCGTAACCACAAAAGAATGTTTCTTCTCAGTTTAAACTATTTCTCAAGTTCTTATAATAGTGGTCTTATACAATATTTTTCCTTTTGCAACTGACTAATTTCACTCAGCAAAATGCCTTCCAGGTTCCTCCATGTAATGAAATGTCTCAGATTCCTCACTGTTCTTTATCAATGCGTAGTTTTCCACTGTGTGAATACACCATAATTTATTTAGCCATTCATCCGTTGATGGTTACCTTGGTTGCTTCCAACTTCTTGCTATTGTAAACTGCGCTGCAGTAAACACGGGTGCGCATGTATCTGTTCGCGTAAAGGCTCTTATTTCTGTAGGATATATTCCAAGGAGTGGGATTGCTGGATCGTATGGTAGTTCTATTTCTAGCTTTTTAAGGAAGTGCCAAATCGATTTCCAAAGTGGTTATACCATTTGACATTCCTACCAGCAGTGTAGAAGAGTTCCAATCTCTCCACAGCCTCTCCAACATTTATTATTTTGTGTTTTTGGATTAATGCCAGCCTTGTTGGAGTAGGATGAAATCTCATTGTAGTTTTGATCTGCATTTCTCTAATGGCTAATGATCGTATAATTTTTAATTAAATTAAAAAAGGGGGAAAAAAGAAAAGAGTTTGGAAAAAGACATATCAAACTGCTAGTTGTGTTTACCTTGGGGGAGAAAAAAGGAGAGATTTTTTCTTTTTACTCTACAAATTGTTAAACAAAAATCAATTACCTGTTATTATGCAATTTTTGTGAAATTAAAAACATTTACATGTAAAGAAGTAACTCTTATAAAAATACTTCTCAAAGACAAATGAAATGGACCCCAAACTAAGCCCACTCGAGCAATTTTTCAAAGTCACATTAAAAAATTAAATAGTATGGCTTAATGCCATTCTACCTGGTACTGTTCCAGTTTTCCTTCCTTTAAAATATAATTAGGAATTACTTCAAAAGCATTCCTCATTCTTTTATTGACTAACCCCAGTGCCTTCCAGTCTATTACCACCTAAAATACTACTTTCCAGCCCAAGCTTTCAAAGCGTAAGAATTTGCCTAAGAATTACAGCTGAGAACTCAAACCTGGTAGGCTATCACCGGTGGGGTTACTTTTTCCCTATTCCCTAAAAATTGTATCAGTATGCAGTTTGTAACTGTCCAATTGCACCAAAAGATATTCATTAAAACAACTCACACATAAATAAGTCAAAAATTGTGTATTTTGTTCGGTTTGTAAAAAAAAAGGAAGGGCTAAATGAACATTAAAGTAGACCACTCCAGAGAGAAAGAAAAGGCTCGATGTAGTAATGGTCGTTAATATTAAATCTTTGCAGCCAGCATTCCTGAGCGTGATTAGAAGCAGCATGACTTTGCACAATGATGCGCTCTACTATTAAGCATTTCCCCAAAAGGAGACTTTGAAATATATAACGTTTAAACGTGAAATATAAGGGACACAAATGAAGGATATAAAGTAACGATCCGGACGTTTACCTTTGATTGGATAGAAAAATTTAAATCCTGACAAAAGAGTTGTTGCATTGTAGTTACTTTGACTGCTGGAAAACTAGCTTCACCCTATTTTACACCAGACCAGCATGCACGCACTCTCGATAAAAAAAAAACCTAGTCAAATTTCAGTGTTTATGTTTCCAGTTATGTCGCAGTCGTGGCTATTTAAATAATACTTTTTAGGGGGTGTATAACGTAGCACACTAACATTAAAAATGCATGTTGCTGACATATTTCTGTGTGAACACCAAAGTCCTTCTCACCACCCCCACCTTCCCCGCCTTCACTTCCCCATCCAGCCCTATACAGTGGGCGCAAACGTCCTGACGCGTGTTCCTTATCGAGTTGCTCCCTCCATTTTGTCCTCAAGTCTCCTTTAGGCGAACTGACCGGTGTTATTTTCAACCCACTAAATAAACTAAAGCTTTTTTTTACTCGGTTTTTAAATAAACTAAAAAAGGAAGGAGGTGGTGTGGGCGTGGGACCACAATTTATTGGTGGCAGGCGTTTGGGACTAAAAGGGGGATTGTGCTGGGTGGAGCTGCCGGTGGCACCCACAGCTCGCCCTCGGGCCGGAACGACAAAGGACACGTAGGGGACGAGGGCCGCCGAGGAAGTGCGGGGCAACTTCCGGCCCGGCAGACGGCATTGAGATGGTACGGCCCAGGCCGACCCCTGCTGCAGGGCCCGGCCCGGAGGACAAAGCAGCGGCGGCGCGCCCGCTCCCTTCGCCGCGGTCCCGCCCCTGAGCGCGCGCCCGACGCCCGTGCACGGGGGCACGAGAGCGCGCAGGCGACGGTTAGAAATGGCGGGTGGGACGGGAGTGTGCTGGGGCGGGAAGAGCAGTCTAGATGTGCCCCAGGGCTCTGTTCCGTCCCCGCCAAGAATCTGGGTGGCGGGGTTGTTTCATGAGCTCTCCTCCTACGCTCCTGGCCCTGCTGGCCGGGTACAGGGCTGAAAAGCCCCTCATGGGGAAAGTGTTCGCTTGAACAAAGGAGATGGCGGCCCCATAGGAAACGCTGCTTCTCAGTGGCGCAGCCACTGCGGAGAAGCAGAAACCTTCCCTAAAATGGCGGCCGCCGCGCGGGGGGCGGGGCGGAGGCGAGGCGGGCACCGCCCCGGCTGATTGTGTGAGCTGCGCGCCGAGATGCGGGAGAGGGTCGGCTCGAACGGTCAGGCGGGGACTTCCGCTCTGGGCGGTCCTCTGCAGTAGCCGGGAGGGGCCCGCGGCGCTGACTCGTCCCCATGGCCGCCGAACGGGAACCTGGCGAGCCCGGGAAGGGGAAGGTAACCCGGCGGGCGGTGGGCGTCCGAGGGGCGGTGGGACGAGGGGAGCCCAGGGCCCCAGCACCTCGCCTTGGGCGCGCGGGCATTTGGTGGGTGAAGAGCGGGGACGAGCTAGGCGACTTGTAGGGACAGCCTTTCACGAGCTAGGAGCACGTGTCATTTGTTTCTTTGGTCCCATCTTTGGGTTTGAAATTATCTCACACATCCCCTCCCCCCCATGTTTTAATCTAAATTCCCATGTCAGAATTGACCAGATTTGAGGAGGGACCGGTATTCCGTAAAGACATAACTGCAGGTCATCATTTGGCAAGAAAATTTTGCTGAGAAGGGCACTGCACTGTAATTTACTAGTAAAGGTTAACCCCCCACCCCCCCGCCCCCATAACCAAATCCGTTGCCGTGGAGCGGATTCCGACTTAGAGCTACTCTATAGGACAGGGGTAGAACTGCCCCATAGTTTCCAAGGAGCGCCTGATGGATTCGAACTACAGACCTTTTGGTCTTAACCACCAGGGTTTCGTAAAGATTAATAGTAAAGGTAAAGGGAGTAAAAAGCGGAGGTGCCTCGTCTATCATGTGTTCTTCACAGCACTTTGAAGGGCTCAATACTGGGGAATGAAAACTTGAAAATATCCAGAGCAGGAGGATCCCATGAAAGGACTGAGATTTTTCCATTAACCTTGCTTTCTCTCCACCGAGTATGCAATATTGTATGTGATTCACTGGTATCCTTGAGTTAGTGCTCTCTTCTCGGTCCACCTTCCACAGCTGTCAGTGTGTTCTTTCCAACTTGTAAACTGGATTTCACCCCCCTGTGGTGAAATCCAGTGGTAACAGTCCGTTGCTTTCAGGATAAAACCCAAATTCCTGGGTCTTTTACATAAAGCCCTGCATCTAGCCGGTGTCTGGCTCTCATGTTTTCCTCTGCAGGACACTAAACCCAAACCAGGTTCATTTAAGCGTTCTGAGTGTGGTTTAATCGATTGAGAATCAGAAATATATAATGTGGGAAAAAAATGATCAGTATTGACTTGTATAATTGATCCATTAGTAATATTATAGTCAGTGACTTAACGGCTGTACAAGCCTTAAAACTGGGTACTGCCAGATTTGTGGGACAAGGCTAAAGACAAGTTGCTGATGAAGTAACAGTACCTATCAAATCTAGCCAGAGATTATAATAAAATTAAAGGTCGCTATGAGTCGGAATCGACTCGACAGCACTGGGTTTGGTTTGGTTTTTGCTTTTGTGACTGAATTGAGTCCAAGGTAATGTCAAAAAAAAAGCCTACAGTTTTTTAAAATAAAATGAGCCATCCTTTCAGTACCATATAGGGAAAAGGATTATTTGATTATTGGAATTGCAAACTTAAGTTAAAATGGGAAAGTTACAAGTTACCTTGTAAAACTTGCCCTTAAAAACAGTTGTCTTTCTTCTGCCCTCATTCTGTACTCTTCAAGAAATTTAAAAATTAAATTCAGTACACACCTACCAGGTTCAAAGCCCTGGTTAAGACCTTGAGGCAGTAACTATATAAGCATGAGAGGAATGGTGAGAGCAATGTTCTAGAGAACAAGGGGATAAAACAGGATACAAAATGAAGTGAAAAGAAGACAGGCATAGGGCTTTCATAGCATGGTAAAAAACCAAACTCATTGCCATCAATTCTGACTCATAGCACTCATAGCATGGTTAAGTAGTACCTGTATTATTGAGTATAACTTGAGGCCATAAGGAGGTTTAAAAATGGTATCATTTGACAGGCATTTTTAAAAGTTGAAATCAACATCATTTAAGAGATGCAGATGGTGGCTTTGGCTTGGTAGTATCTGCAGAGAGAGAGTTTGACAAGACATGGTTTGGTTCAGGATATACTTTGAGAGTAGAATCTTCCAGACATGGGTTTGATAAAGGAAAAGAAATCAAGGATAACTCCTAAGTTTTTGGCTTGCAAATTGGTTGAGGCCATCAAGAGGCAAATTTGTAGGTGAAAAATAATTCTGATTTGGAAATACTAAGTTTGAAATGCTTGTTATCCATTTAAGAAGTATCAGTAGGCAGATGAGAGACAGAAGCTTGGGGAAGATCAGGGTTTGGTATATAAATTTCAGAGCCACCTTAGGAATGGTATTTAATTGAAAGACTTGAGACACCTAGAAACACTGTAGATCCCATGGGCAGCACGTCAACATTTAGAGTTGCAGAGACAGCAATAGAGGAGCCAGGAATGGCCAGCGGGATACAAGGAACTCAGGATGCATTGTTGTATCAGAAGCCAAGTAAACAAAGTATTACAAAAACAACTGATCTGTGTCAAATGTGCTGAGATGTAGAGTAAGATGGGTTTTACAAAATGAGTGTCTTTTAGAGACCCTGATGGAGCAGTTTCAGTGGACTGCAGAAAATAAATGCCTCATCGAAATGAGTTAACAAGAGAATAGGAGGTAAGTAGAGAAGTACACAACTAAGGAGTTTAGTTGTGAAAGGGCACAGGAAAATGGGGTGGTAGTTGTAGGAGGCCAGGGTGGGGTCAAGAGGATTTTTGTTAGTATGCTGAAGGTTATTATAATAGAAGAAAAACATATAAACAAAAGGGATAATTGCAAAAGCAGAGTCCTTGAGTAGGCAAGAGGGGGTGGAATCCAGTGCTCAAGTGGTGGAATTAATTTTACATAGGAACAGGGCCAGTTCATCCTTTTCAACGAGAGAAAAGAGCATTATGGGCACAATGCAGATTTGACAGTAGAAAATAAAGTGGCTCTAGTTTCAGCTGATCTATTTCCTGTAAATTATTAAATTGCCATTCTAGTTTTGAAATCTGAGCTGTCCCAGAGCTTTGTTCTATCAAGGTGAGCAGATACAGCTACTTTTCTAAACCTAAGGTTTAAAAATAATAATCTACCCGCCCCCCCCCCAAAAGCCAACAAATTTCTTAGTTTAAGGGCTTAAATTTGTTAATGGCAAAAGTAAATTCTACACTTTTAAAAACATTACAGGCCACTTAAGAGAATATTAGAGAAAGGTTAAATGCATAAACAGAACTACTTCAAATGGACTTATGGCTGGAACCCTTACTAATTTCAGTTTCTGATAATTTTACGGTTCAGAACCAAAACAAAAACCAAACCCAGGGCCGTCGAGTGCTTTCTAAAAAGCACATTGCTAAAGACTTGTTATAGTATTCCACATTTGCTTTTAAGTTATCAGTGCCTAAAATCCAAATGAAATGTTCCAGGAGGCTGAGAATTCAAAGGAGGAAATTGTGGTCTTAAAATACCTAGTATTTATATACTGACTTAATGCTGGTACTCCAGGTGTAGGACCTTTATCAAAGGATTCCTCCCTGAGTAAGGAGCCCTGGTCAGGCACATTCAGCTGCTAACCAAAAGGCTGGCAGTTTGAACCCACCAGCACTTCACAGAGAAAAGGTCTGACAAACTGAGCCTGTGAAGATGAGTCTAGAAACCCTGTGGGGCAGTTCTGTCATATAGGGTCACTATGAGCCGAATCTATTTGACAGCACACAACTACCACCTCTCTGAGTCTTGGTTTTTCATCTATAAATGTTGCAGTTTGGTGTAGTGGAAATAACATAGGCTTTAGGGGTCAGACTGACTTCCACTTGCATCACAGCTCTGGCAAAACTTTAAGAGTGAAACCTGTGATTGCCAGGACTTAACACGACCGTCTTATATCTGGGTCTCAGAAGTTTTCCACCTTTAGTCTTACCACTTTTCTATCACTTGTTTTAGTGTAAAGTGTTTCCACCTTACATCGGTTTTACTTTATTAGTCTTAAATTCCCAGAGTCTACCTGGTTTAGAGATAGTCTCTCAAAGAGCTGAAAATTTAAAATAAGAGCTGTATCAAGAGCCTAGGACATAGCACCCTGCCAGCTCTAATTATGAGATAAATCGACCAGACCAGGGTTTCTGAGCCACGGTTCTGTTGACATTTTGGTATGCATGGGTTGGATGTTTACCAGTCTCCCTGGTCTATCCACCATCTTGGTTTTATACAAGGTATTTTACATGAGGAGCCCTGGTGGTGCAATGGTTAAGAGCTCAGGATGCTAAGCGCTCTTTGGAAACCCTACGGGGCAGAGTTCTATCCTGTCCAGTAGGGTTGCTGAGTCTGAATCGATTCAACCACAACGG
This sequence comes from Elephas maximus indicus, assembly GCF_024166365.1. Taxonomy (NCBI): domain Eukaryota; kingdom Metazoa; phylum Chordata; class Mammalia; order Proboscidea; family Elephantidae; genus Elephas; species Elephas maximus. The sequence goes on along the minus strand of NC_064842.1, from coordinate 19,290,805 downwards.
GTTTGGTTTTAAAAGAGTCATTTCTATAGGATATTATCTTTAAAATATGCTCAAATTATTTTCCATTATTTGCAAATTTACCTTTTCTTTTTTATACTTTTCTAGACATTCTCTGAAGCATTGTTACCCTAATTTAACAAATTCAACAGTTTAAAAAAAACAGCTGGAGCACTGTAAACAGATCCCATGGCACATCCCAGATCTGAGCTCCACAGCTTAAGTCTTTCTAAAAAACCTCAAAATAACTCAGATTTTGGTACCACTATTTCAGAGGATATCTAGCAAGGATATTTTCAGCATTATGTTAATAGATCCCTTATACTGGGGCTGATGGCATTTACCAGCATTTGTCCAAGTGTTTGCAGATGTGTTCAGGGTTACTGTTTTATACCCATGACACAGCCCTAAAAAGCCTCATTGCTCTTTGGTGGGTGTGCAGTGCTTAGTATGCGGTGTCCAACCCATGTAGCCCTGTGACCACGAGAAATTCAGTGGCTTTTTATCCTTAGAACCTCTGCCCAACTGTGACAAACCATCAAAGTGTACTATCCCTCTGGTAGAAGCTGCCTGCTTCAAAAATCTGGTAAAACTAGTACTAAATACCATCACCACCATTCTCTGGCCCCAGCACCCACACCCCCTTGGGAAATAGGCTGGTTTAGAGGTAATGACATTATTCTTGGAATGGCAGGGTCCAGCATTCCCTATTAACCACATTCCCATGGGCTTTTAAACTGATAGGATGAGAGAGTCTTAATAAAAACCCTAGAATATTTAAATCTCCCGACACCTTGGGATGTTTACTGCAGAGCTTTTAATATTCAGTCTGTAAGTTTAATTCTATGTTAGGTGTGGGGGGAAGGGTTTAGGGGGAAAGCGGAATAAGAGAAGAATCCAACATTGTATATATATACTTCGTTTTTATTATGAACCAGATCACGTTTTTAGCAGATGCTTAAACCAAAAAATATAGAGAAAATACAATTAAGAATTTATCTCCATATTTAAACCTTAATCTTAGTTTTCACTGTGTATATACACACACACACACCTACCCATTACCATCAAGTAGATTCTGACTCATAGCAACCCTATAGAACAGAGTAGAACTGCCTATACCCTAGGGTTTCTGAGGAGTGGCTGGTGGATTCGAACTGTTGACCTTTTGGTTAGCAGCTGAGCCCTTAACCAGTGCGCCACTAGTGGCTTACTTTTAAAAAAGTAAACTAAAATCTGTAAATGGGCAAGCGGGCCTTCTTTTAAAATATTACTGAAAATGTATTTATAGAAATGCTACAGTGAAATGTGTGGTTTTTAATTTAAAGTAATAATTTTAAACATCTGCCCGGCCCTTTCAAAAGCCCTCAAGCATAGGGTTAGGGTGACAGACATCAGTTCAATCTGTTAGACTTAAAGGTGACATTTTTCTTTTCCTAGAAAACAGGTCAAAATGTCCAGTGAACGTTACAAAAATAAGGGGGAACAAAATCTGTTCATAAAAACAATCACTTTCACACTTCATCTTAGAGATGGAGACCAGGGATAAAAATGACGTACAGGGTATCAAAGCTGCTAACTAGTGGCAGACCTGCAACAAAATCCAGCTCTCTGGATTCCGTTTTTTCCCACACCTAGGCTTACCATGTAGTGTGCACTAAGAATCAAATATGGCCACACTATCACAAGCAAGGAAACTCCAACCAGAATATACTGCCCATGTTTATCTTAATCATGAAATATTTATTCTTAAAACCACAAGTGAAGCTCACCGTAAGCTAATACCAATAAAACCTGAAAATAAAATTGCTATTCAAATGGCACTGTATTAAACAGCTGGATAAACCTGAATGTTGTAACATGGTTAGACTGATCACTTCCCAGTTATGCTTCCAATATCGGAATGATTTCAGTGACAACTAAATTCCCAAATAAACTGCTACAGATGTTTGAACAGCTCGTCAGATAATTTATATTCCTATGCCCAAATCAGATTAGTAAATCATGGTGTAATACAAGTTACCTCTTGTATTGGTTTTTTTTGGGATTTAGATTTACTGAAACGATGACCACGTAGCATATAACACAAGGACCGGGGTTTGTATTGTGAGCTTTGCCAAACTGCCCTGAAATACTTTCTTGTTCAATCTAGGTTTTTTATCTTATCCCAGCCCTTTAAGCTCCTAGGAATTTTAGACGTCGAAAACATTCCCTGTGCACGGGATTCAGTATTATATGGTTCATTTGGATCTATTGTGGCTGGCCTTGGACATTTTTTATTAACTAGTGAGTATCTGCGTTTATTTTTGTGTTAACGTATTTTTCTAGATGGAGCAATTATAATTATGATGGTTATGCTTATCTGACAGGTAGAACTAGAAGATCATGTGATGTTGGAGTAGGTGGGTTTATTTTGGTGACTTTAGGATGCTGGTATGTATGCTAAGTATTCAGGTAAACCCCATGATTATCTAATTTCAAAACACAAGGTTTTTTCAGAGCACTCTACTTGGGGGTATTTTATCATAAAAAAAAAAAAAAAAAAAGGACATCTTAAATGTAAACAGATTTTTTTTCCTATCATTTACTGAATAATCTGAATAGATGGCCTGTTCATTTGGAAGCGTTACTCGTTCTTTGCCCTTCTCTCATATGCGGCATCGACAGACAATGCTACTTTAAGGAATGTGTATATGACAGCATAGATGAATCAATTTTCTTGAGCAAAATCAGACAGACCCAAAAAGAGCATATACTTACTATGTACTATGTGATTCCAAGTTAAACACTAAGCCTAAGTGATTAGTAATTTAGTGGCTGCTTGGTGGTATAGGAAGGGGAGACAGTTACTAAAAAGAAAGGATGAGAAGGAAACCTTCTGGAGTAAAGGATGTAGTCCGGAGTAAAGGATGTAGTCCTTATCTTGATTTTGTCTTGGTTACAAAGGCATAACACAGGTATCAAAATTTACATTATACACTTAAAAATCCTCATTTTATGTAAAACCTGATCACAAGTATTAATGACATCAAACCACCCAAATTAGCATGTTTGTATTTGTAGTCTCAGGGTAGTCATGTGTAAGCATTCTGTAATTTGTGATTATAAAAAGCAATTAAATTTCATAAATTGATTTCTATGGGATTCTTATATTTATAATTTATATTCTTTTCTTAAAGGTTCCATTGTAGGTATAATTATGCAAAGCTGAGAATCCAGGAAAGAATTGCCAGAGAAGGAATTAAGAGTAAGATTTTATATGAAAGCACCCACCTTGATCCTGAAAGAAAACAAACTGACCGCAACAGCAGCAATTGAGCAGTGTTGGGCAGAAGAAACCAAAATACAACTCATTGAAATGAGCATGCACAAAGCTGAGATCAACTACACAAAACATTTTATGTACAATAAGAAAGCTTTTCAATCAAGTAAATAAAGCACGTGTAAGTTGTCTTTTTTATACACACATACATATAGAAACCTGCAAACTCTTGCCCAGTGTCTACTGCCAGTCTAACATTGTGCTACACACAGTGGACTTTTCACACTTCAAATCTTACTGCTGCACCCTTTTCAAAATGAGCCAACACTCCCCTGGTTTCTAAAACTAATGCTAGTTTAACACATAAAATGAATGGATTTTATGTGACTTAGACCTCCCCTTCCAAGGCAAGAGAGTAAGTTATTTTCATTTTTGGTTTTAATGTCAACATTACAAGATCTTTTAAATATAAGAACAAGCTAGATGCCTTCCTGAAGAGTGCTAATAAAATCTAAATTAAGAAAAAAAGACACCAGTCAACAGGATTGTGAACTTTATTATTGATCCTATTACTCTGAAATATCAAGGTGGAAAAAAAAAAAAAAGCAAAACACAACAGGGAAGAGATGTCTTGTAACTGAAAGAAACGTGGGGCTGGTTCCAGTCCAGCGCAGAAGAGGGGTAGCATTTCCTCTCCTGCATCCCCCTCTTGTGGCTGTCATTTGGAGGGTTAGGGTGTATAGGCTGTGTGATTTACAAAATGCTGTTAACTACTAGGGAATGACGCTGTCAAACATAGTTGCTCTAAGAGATAAAATTGTTACTGATTTTTTAAGTCACCAAAGGAAGGGCATAGACATTAATTAGGAAGGGTATTAGAAAGGAAAAATGGGCAAAATCATCTGCCCATTCTAACTGGTACAAACCTTATTCAAACTGATCATTGCCCAAATATATTAAAACTTCCTATATGACTCATTCTTGTTTTAAGAGGCAGCACTGCAGTAGTAGTAAAATGAGTGCTAAAAATCTGCTATTTAACAAGCTGTGTGGACAGGCCACTTGTTTCAGTTTAGGAACATTTATCATGTAAAATCGGGCAACTGGCTTTTAAGGGCCCTTCCAGCTCTAACATATGACGATCATTATCTTACCCAGAACGAGAGAAATCTCTTAGCTGGTAAAATTTCCAAGGCCTTCAATAACAAGTTTAGTTCAGTTTCTCAGCAGAATGACTGTATAAACCGGAGACCTAAATAAAAACAAAATTTTAACATATTTAATTGCTCAGATTATTTTAAAACTTGTTTTTAAATATTAATACTTTAAATTTTCTTCAACAATTTATAAATCTTGCAAATTGGTCTTGATGCTTCCACCTCCAATCTCTTCAATCTATTTCCCCTCTGCCAACCAAGTTCAAGGCCAGTCTTCGTGAAGGTATGCCAAGCCTCTATCTTAACCACACCTCTGGCCACCATGACTTTTATACCTTAACCCATGCCTCTGGTAGATTTTTCATCACTCCACTTAGAATGCCCTTCGTATCTCCTCTCTATAGCTTTCCATTCTCTTGGTCACTATCCTCTGGATTAATCACTCTCTCATTTAAGATACTCGTAACTACTTTGTGTTTTGTGTTGGCACTTTTTATTCACTGTTGCCATGTGTTTTACAAGTAAAGCCCAAGTTCCTTGTGGCAGGGACCTTGTCCATTTTTACCTTTGCATTCCCAACCAAGTGTCTGAGACAAAGGGTTTGTTTAACTGAATTATTAAATGTCCATTAATGAGCTGAGAGTCCAGGTTTCCCGGTAATCCAAATTTCCATCATACTTTTCAAACTTGAAACTTAAAGAATAACCTACCTTCCATGCCCACTTGGGATCCTCCAGCTGTACTTCCTTCATTGTTCCATTAATTCCGAAATTTCACACTAGGTGATATAGCAGTAGATACCAGCTAAATAGCTGATTAAAATAGAATTGTTGTCATTAGTAGCTTTAAAAACTGATTTATCTATCTACATTAAATTCTTTCTAGTGCTTTATACATTCCCCCCCTTACCCCTCCCCCTTTCTTGGTTTCCTGACTTGCTTTTAAACCTCAGTAAAAAGGACCTCAGGGAATTTAAAATTAACTAGCGGCTTTTCTCTGGACTTGTAATTTATATTGACTGAGTTTGGCAACAAGAAATTGTGACTACCCTGATACCATTATTTGATTTGCAAGCATCTCTTTAGTCTACGTACCTCCACTCCATCGCTGGTTTCCCTTTGCTTCGATTACATAATGCGAGGAGGTCTATATAATAAATTCAGGATTCCTGTTTATGCACTTTTCAGCAAAGAGCTAGGGATCAAATAGGGTTTGACTCCTTTTTTTATTCCTAGATAAAAATCTGTAACGGGGGAGGGGGTCAAGACACCCCTTTGAAAGTCATGTTAGGAACACTATTCTTTGGGTAAGCAGAAAACCTTAACAAGGAAAGTAGAATTAAAACGATCAATACGTTTTCTGGTTTCTGACTGTCCTCTGGAATAAAAAAGCTCTTGGAAACATCTTAAAATAGTCCAGTGGTCATCAGTTAAGTATAATATACCAATATCACCCTACCACCCAAATACTGTTATTTTAGACAGCTTATTTTGTACCTAAGTTTCATTTTGAAACGTTTAAAAATTTTAAAAGGGAAGTAAAAAGCTGTTGAGGACAAACTTTTATTACAAAGATATTTTTCAATGTGTTAACACTTTAAAGGTTGCAGTGTGACCACTACTGATAAAAAGTGTTGTGTTGCAAATATTTCATGCTTTTCAACCATTGCATTCTCCTTATGCTCCAATTTTCTACAATAGGGTATTTTCCCTCCTCAAGTATTGTTATCTTGAGAAGGTTACCACTGACTGCATTAATAGGCAAATACTAATCGAAAAAGGTTTCTATTATTCATTTTCGAGGTCAGCACAGGTCTTTAGGTCCTACATGCTATAAAGCCACTTAAGTATATATGTCCCACCCCTGGGTTATCACAGTAAAACAATCACTACATACACTGGTTTCCTAAAGAATGCACTTTCCAATGTTTTTGTCTTTATACATGGGTATTTGCTTTTCTATTTAGTATGGTTTTTTCTCAAATGAACAAATGGTTATAATTTACTCTGAAACCGTAACAGTTATCTGCTACTTAAAGCCGTTGTATTTGACCAAAACAGGGCCGTATTTCATTAAACAGGCCCTGATAGCTACATATTTAGAATCAGTACAACACACGAATCTTCTCATTTCGCCAAAATACAGTATTCTGTAACAGGAATAGGAAAATTAAACTTTAAGATTTTTATCAAGTCTTTAAATGATCTCAGGGTAACAGGAAATTATGTACTTTGGGCTGGCACAATTAAGAGCTCACAAGCCTTCCCATTCCCTCAGTCCTTGGGGAAAATACTACAAACTGAGTAACCAGTAGTTCTGCTTCTGGGAAAGTATTATCCCTTGGGCTTTAATTGCACTTCACCATTTTGAAAATTTTAAGTTTACTTCTTTTGAGAATTTTACATTTACTTGCTAGTTGACTTAAATATGAATTCAATTTGAAAGGACCTTAATCAGTTTTCCAAAAGCTGGTTAAGAATATTATATGTTTAATATAGATGCAGAAAATTTTGGGAAACCAAAGACATAGACATCCTAGACTCATTTCTCCATTTTTTTTTTAAAATAAGGGAAATTCTAATTAACATGATTCCAGAAGCCTAATGAAATTATTAAGTGTACAAGCAGCAATTAATTTAGAATACCTATTGGAATCACTGGAACACATTTAGTTGGGCCCTTTTACTCTTCCACACAGCACATTCACATGGACAGACTAAGGAAAAGGAGATGAAATTTAAATCAGCACATTTTTTGCTTTATTACTTTTCAAAAAATCTAGTATGCCGGAACCACCTTTTATTCTTGTACTTGACCACGACGCTCCTCCCGTCTCCCTCAACTACAAATGATATAAGAGTACCTTTTTAATAGCTACCTTAGAAAGCTATTCTGTTGGCTGCCACTCCAAAAAGCCCTAACCGTCCTTCTGGAATATTAATTCTACTGCATCTCCTCTATACTTTAATACTTCTTAATTTTTTGGCTGATGCTAATTTGTGGCAATTCTTGCCAAGTATGCTTTTGTGAGATCATGGAACGGAACTGTTAAAAGGCAGAAAAAAATATACTATAAACCATAGCTTAGTGTTTATCAGTAAGATGCTACATTAGCTTGCCCACCTGTGATCCCTGCATAACCTCAAACAGTATTCACTGGTATAGTATTGGCATCATTCAAAGAAGTGAAGCTTTCTTTAAGGCATTTCTCTATTTGCCTACACTGTTGGTGCACCACTTTAAACTAGTTTCTCCTTCTCAACTACAAACTAAAACACATGGTTAGATTCCTTGTCCCAACAACTCACCTAACCAAGCAGTGAATGCTTATGTCCTGACCTGTCAGTTACCTGTAACATTCATCACAGTGGGTCCACAATCACACCTGAAATCAGTGATTATCTATCTGCACGATACCAGAAAGTTACCAAGATTATTCAGCTTTCCACAGGGACGGTACATTTCCCACTGAATTTCACAGGATACATACAGCATTTTATATTTTCTGAATAATTCTGAATTAACATTATAAACAGTAATACTTTTAACCTTATAGCCTACGTGACGTTCCTACCTGTAGCTGTGGAGTCAATTCTGACTCACGTCGAAGTTCCTAGGGCAACTAATTAAACTTGCCCATTCAGTTTTAGTCAATTGACTTGGATGCGAAAGCTCGTCCTTAAGCACACAGTCCTTGTTATTGTTTCCTATCCAAAGCTATATGTGACTAGGACTGATAAAAATCTCCTAACTGGAACACATATTTAGCAAACGTGATAAAAATAGCTTTTTAAGGCAGGTTGTTTCAATCGTTCAATTTTTACTAATAAATTTTGGAATGCCGAGATGCTGGCATGGGGGCAGGGGGTGTTATAAATAAGATACTCAGGGATCCCAGGTTCTCCATCAGTTTTTACCCTAACATACTCAAGGGATACCCACATTACATCAATCATTACTCTAGCTCACTTCTAAAGTGATTCTCAAGGGCGTTAACATCAAGGCTGGTTATGAACGTTAACAAAAGTCACTCCAACAAGAGCTAAGTGGACAAAGCATCCTTGATGTTATCTTACAAATTATGTGGCTGTAGTACTAGCAGTAGATAGACTTAGATAGATTGGGGATGATTAAAAGAGCAGCCTAAGTAACTTAAAGCTGATATACATTAAGTCCCCAGGTAAAGAACATCCGCCTGACAGCCAACTCCTACTTAGGAACTGCTATAAAACCTATTAAAACTTTGAGTCTCATACAATGGTTTCTAACAACACACACTGACACTCAGGAAAACACTGAAGTGTTTTACATGCATTGGAAGGTAAAATACATACTGAGACAAGCATCTGACTGATGCTAAACATTTACCAGTCCCGACTTACCTACAAATTAGGAACAAATTGTAACCCAGGCACTGTCTGTTATCACCTTCTAGAGGTTAATGACAGCTATACCCACCTCCAAAAATATTATCCAAAAGATCTCCAAATCCTGTTGAGGGGTTACAGTAGTTTTTCACTAGGCATTTTGGTTCAGTTTAAACTATGACTAAAACGTTAGAAGTTTACACCCAGCTTGTCACAAACTCAATATACCTCAACTTCAGGAACCCAGAGATCTGAAGTTTAGGCTCAAACCTTTTCATGAACTAATTTTAGGGGAGAAAATGGCTTTAGACAGAACATTGTGTTTATCTTTTAAGGGGATTACCTCAGTATTTGAGGGCTGGGGAGCAGACTATTATTTTCTGCTCCAAGTTCCATCCACTTTCAAAAAAACAAGACACTTTATGGTTCTGTGTAAGAACAGAGTTACAGAAACTCTAATAAAGATACACCTTTATATGGCCAATAACAGAGACCATGACTTGGACTCTAAGAGACGTAGAGAGAAAGCTTCTGCCTTTCTCGGCAGAATAGCAGTATTACATTCTGTTTATTCCAACTTTTGCTTTTTTCTAATAAAATATATTCTTACTGATCTATAATCAGGTCTTGCATCTGAGATAAGTATATACACTGCCTGAAATGCTATTAAAGTATATTTGTGCAATGGAACCCATTATAAAAATGATTATAGGACAATATTGAGCAAAACTTTAGAAAATGTCACTCAGTTCCCACAATTCTATCTTGAATGGCGATCAACACTGTTAGTTGCCTCTCCTACTTTTTCAGAGAAAATTGCTTTTAAGAAGCTTTAATAACACGTTGCTAGTGTTTAAAACATCTAGTTTCATACCCCTTATTTTCAGATAGGATCTATCCTAGGCCAATGAGATTATTCTTATAGATTTAATACTGTTTCCCTTTGTCATTTCAATGCTGATTTCACTCGTGCTTCATTATATTTCTTCTTGTTGTCTCTGGATATTGGGGCCAAAAACGGTGGTCACGACCTTCTAGGTCAGAGCCAGTCCTTTGTCAATCTAAGTTCTCCCTGATCTCAACAAAGGCTAGAAGACAAATTAACACGGTGTAACCTCTCAGCAACGAAGAAAACTTTCTATGTGATAATTTGAGTTACTATAATCATTTCTATCTTGCTGCATTTTAAGTTGTAGTTTCCCCTCGTGATTAACTCCTTTATGCCGTTTTCATATACTGCAACTGACCATCATATCAATCCAATTTGATTCAGGATGATGGTTACACATTGACTATCTGCCAAACTTCCCAGTGAAAACACCCCTTAAACCGAAGCAGCCTCACAGGTGAGTGTTTTCTGAGCATTAAGTCAGGACATTTATTCAGGACCATGTCTGTTTGCCACAGAGAGTGGCGGGCATGTGGCAGGGTAAATAACCCAAGTTTCTCACTCAATTCCTACTCTGCCAGAATCAGCATTTAATTATTTTTCTCCCTTGCTTACTACTTGATGCATCCCTTTATCTAAATTTCTTTGTAAGTTTCTTTCTTTCTATACCTACGCAGACAATAGTAATTCTAAATTTGAGACCTTTCCTCAAAAAATTTTAACATTTTTCTGGAAAGCATTTCCATTTACCCAGTCTCTCTCCTCCCCAAGTTTTCCAACCTACACGTGCATAATAGTCTACCCTAAAGTGTCATTCGGCCATTACTTTCTCCCTGTAATTATTAGCGAGTACGAACTCCTTAACAAGGTATTTTAAACTACGAAACTATAGCAGATGCCAACTTCAGCGTCTAACTTTTTTCTTCTTCTTCCTGGGTCAGTCTATGTAATCCTAGTAACAGTGCATACCCACAAAAGTAACCCATGCCAGTGTTGCTAGCATTAAACCACTAAAAATTTAGACAAAAACTCTTGAAACTAAAATAAGTATTCCTGTGTTAATTACAGAATTAGCCTTCATTTAAGAATTTTCCAAGTGAACCATCCCATCAACCACTGCAATCTATAAACTTAACTCCAGCTTGTAGGAAGAAAATGCCTAGGAGTATGAATTCAAGTTACCAAAAAAAAAATAAAAAATAAAAATCTGATTCAAAATGGCGAAAACAAAAATCTAAGCAATTAGAAACAGCAAACCTAAACTTACCAAAAACAACCTAAAAGCACCAACAAGAACTAGACTGAAGTCAAATTTTAGTTCTACAGTTTGACTCCTGATTCCTCACTTCAGTGAGGAGCCTTTAGAAGATTAAGTGTTCTGTGCAAACCCAATAAAATTACAATTAGGGGATCTCATGTTATTACATAGCTACAGTAAGTTAGCAGTGTTGTGTAGTAGTGAAATCAATGACTGGCTTGCATGATGGCTTCTAAAAGCATCTAGTCCCAGAGTTTCATGTACTTATATATCATTATGTTTATAATCAGTTGAGGACAGCCATTATTAGCATTTGGGAAAGATGATAAACTGAGTGTTAACTTCTCCCAGCCAGTACCTTTTCCCCTCTTTAAAATGTTAAATCATCTGGGGGGGGAGGGGAAGGGAAGAATTCAACTTTACTTCATAAATAAAATCAGTTGTCAGTACACATTTAAGTTTTTAAAACCTAAATGTTCCAAGTACAGAGTAAAGAATAAGCTGTCCAGAATGCACACACTTATAATTTCTCCTCTTGGGAGTTTTAAAGGGATTTTGAACCTTGATGGCGAGAATCCCAAAACAAGAGTAAAATGAATTCATTTTATTGCAAACAAACGTCTAAATTAATTTCTCCACCCACTTTCTTTAGAAAGAAAAAGAAATCAGCAGGCTAAGGAGATACCCATTCAAGAACTGACATGATTAAAAATTAAGATATAAATGGGTGACTCACAATTTCATTAGCTTACAAAGATGGTGGAGGTAACTACTACAAGCACACTGGTTATACAATATTTTGTGGGAGAAGGGCATACAGACATAGCTAACTTCATATAGATCCCATTAGACAACTGGATTTACAACAAGGTTTTTAATAAGAAATGGGCAAAGCCAGCTTTCTTTTCAGAATCAAAATGCAGAACAAATGGAAAAATTATGGTATTTAACCTTCACAAGTTTGAGCCTCCACAAGTAATGCAACCAAGTTTTACATTTTTAACAGCCCTTCTACATACACTCCATCTTCTCTATCTTGGTTCCAAGTTTTATCTTCAGTCCCAGTTATGCCAAATCCACTGTTATTTGAAAAATAAAGTCTTCCCAATCATTGTCAGAAACTAATTGTTCAGCTTACCCCCTTCCAAACTACCCACCAAACTACAGAGAGGATGGAGTGTAATATGAGCAGTACAGAGTCTTGTGCAATTCATGAGGACCACTTAGTCCGTACATGAATCTGGTTGCTAACATTTCTATTATATCGTGACAATGACTCCCGACTGTTATTCTCTGTGAGAAATGGGGGGAGTAAATTCTTAATAAAAGACACCAGGTACAAAGCAACATTTTACTTTTGTTGTGATAAAAAAAAAAAGTCACATTTTACAGATAAAATGTAGAACCCTGAAATACTGACACATTCTCTTATCGTGCACAATGCTGAGGTTCTCTTACGATTCACTTTAAAACTGCAATTAAAAATGTACAAAAAAGAAAAGAAAAAAAAAAATCAACCCACAAAGCTTCTAAAAAAGGAACCCGCAGGCACTTCCTCTTGTGGAATGTTTAAAAAGTTAGCCTACTAAAGAAAACAGTCGACTTCTTGTGAAGGTTTTGGAGAAATATGTATCAGTTCGTTTTATTTGGGTATTCAATAATATCCTTGGTGATAATGCTGACTCCATGGCTTCTGACCCCAGAATTGCTGTAAAAGAAAATTTGTTTTTTTTAAAGAAAAAACATCAATAAGCCACTCAAACTGCTTTTAGGAAATGACAATGAATCTAATTCAGAGTAATTGCTGCAAACAAATTTATATCTGTCATACCTCTGATTTCTATCAAACCAGGTTTAGTTAGTATTAATTCCCAATATTATCAATGAACATAGTACAAAAGAAAACACATCATGACTCGGTTAGTTTACGCAATTAAAGCTAGCAATAACAAAAACTATATATATTAAACATTACTTTCCAAAGTCTTAAATTATAGCAAACTCCAACCTATTTTGCCTTTAAATGATATTACGGCTACAACTGCAACACAGTTCACACCTTGTCCTATGTAACACTTATATACACTTCATTCACTGAATAAGATCAAAATACAACTAATATACATAAATACTTAAGAAATTACTTACACCCTGCTGCCACTGGTTGTAGCCCTGAGATTGATTTTTGTAGCCACGATTGTTTCCTCGTCCTCTGAAGTTCTACAAAAATAAAAAAAGAAATTCTTTAAGAACTCTGAGGCCAACATCTTGTTAGGTTTGGATGGGGGGACTGCTAGAAACTGAAAAATTGCTAGTCACTAATTTTAGGGCAATGCAGAAACTGGTGGAGCCTGTGATGGGATACTGAATTTCTTATTCTTTATGGGAAATCAACCTGATTTGTTGCTAGTTACTGCACCTGAAAAGCAAAATTACCAAGCGGACTCATTTTACCATAAGCTTTTCTTATGTCGACGCGTACACGCCATGTTCCTTACAATTCTTACTATGGCTCTACAACGTATGCCTACAGCTCCCCAAGCTAAACTACACAGGTATCATTGTCCTCAAGGATCTTAACAAGCATTACCTGGTTGTAGTTCCCTCTGTTGGGCATTCCACCTCTGTTGTAGTTCCCTCTGTTGGAAAAACCACCTCGGCTGGGGAAAACAGGGCCTCGAGGATATGGATAGCCGATCCCACCACTTCCACCACCGCCGCCACCTCGCTGTGGCATATTGCCCCTCCTATTATATCCACCACGATTCCCAGGAGCTAAAAACAAGAGATATTTAGTTTAATAGTGTATTGTATTATACCTAGTTCCACAGAAGATTTAGGGTTCTTATGAGTCATTCGCTTCAAGAGAAAAATATCTAAACACAAAGCAACACTAAAATATTAACCATTTCACGTAATTTATGACGCTGATAACCAAGGAATTAAGTCAGTGTTTAGTATCAAATTATAATATTTTTAAGCAATTTTTTACTAAGTACGCTATCCGGATCTACTTCCTATGTTAAATTTAGCTAATTAACAGATCCAAACAATAAAATTATCATGTTTCCACCATGAACCAAATAGGATACTCAAAATTAACTTGCCTCCCCCTCTGAAATTTCCACCACGCATATTGAATCCTCCGCGTCCTCTATGGCCACCGCCTCTGTTAAACTGGTTCTTGCCACTCTTATTTTTATTGCTCTTCTTTGAGCCAGTGTTTTGTTTCTTTTCTGGTGGAAGAGCCTTTTTACTTTCTTCCTTATATTGTTCCAAAAGTTTTTGGGCTTCCTCTTTCTGAAGTTCAACATAGGTTATTTCATCAAAGCACTCAGCTACTTCTGGCAGCGTAAAGTTTCCTAGAGGGAATAAAGGGAAGTTATCAATTAAAAAAAAAAACGAAAAAACAAAAACCCCACCATACATATATACAATCCTAAAGCTGCAATTCTTGAAAGCCTTTAATTCTTTCAAAAAGACTACTATGTCAACACTCGTGTCTTAATGACATCTTTTACCTAATAATAAACAAATAAACCAAACACACTCATATTTACAGTTCATGCAATCCCTATAATTTCATGACAGGAAATAGTTAAATTTACAGCTGTAAGATATAAACCATGTAAAGAGATTTAACCCAACAATTCAATTAAATTTCATGCCTTTCATTTTGAGAACTGCATGTTCTGGAAGATCTTTCCCCTCTACTTCTGCTTTCTTCTGTGTTCTTTGCTTATAGTCTTCATCTTTCGGGCAAACTACAACGGCTTTCCGTTGGAAGCCTGCAAACAGGCACATTTTTCTCCTCTGGGCAGCAGCAGACACATTTGTCTTAGGGAAAAAAAAAAAATTCCATTTGACTTAAAATATAAGCTTCAGTGTTACATTCAACTGCAAACCTAAAAAAAAAACTATTAAATCTTAAGAGTTATGTGTATAACCTCTGACTCCCATCCTGTTTATATCTCTAAGCATTAATTCAAAGTTACAGGTATATAAAAATTTACATTAAAAAAAAAAAAAACCTACACCAAGTCCAAGTCTTTAAGCTTCTAAGCCACAGCATACCTGATCCAAAATGAAATTTCGCTTCTTACGTGCAGCTATCTCAATAAACTTCCCAAGACACTGTGGGGCTCTCTGCAACAGTGTGTTCAGTTTTCCAGTATCTGCCATTTGCTTCTTAAAACCTGCCACCTATTTTAAAAAGTTAAAAATTTCCTGTGAACTTGTGATACATGGAGTACACATTAAGTATGTTATCTCAAATCAAGTTTTTATTACCAGCTTACATCTACATGGGAAACAAGCAACAAATCATAATTTAAATACTGTATTGCCTTTTCTCACTTTGTCATTTAAAAAGACCGTTATTTATTTTCAATACTTTGTAGCTATAACACACTTAAGAATTTGAAAAATCTACTTAAAAGATAATTATGCCTAGCCATTAGCCTACTCACATAACCAATTTAACTCTGTTCAAAGTCTCCTCTCAAAAACATTAACAAGTATATGAAGACAACAGGCAAAAAAAAGTTTTTAGAACACCTTCTGGTCTACTTAAAACACTGAGTTAAGGCCCTCATACTTTACTTACCATCATCTTATCCATAATGGTATTTGTCCCAAGAATGTTGTATTTACCAGGATTTTCTGCTGCATGTTTAGTAACCCAGGTAGTCTTTCCTGCTCCTGGCAAGCCAATCATCATTACAACCTAAAATGACAAAAAATGTTATTTCCCCAATAATTAGGAACTACCCAATAATAGTTTAAATACTTAATATGTAACAACTGTTCAATTTTAAATAATCTAAATTTTTATAGCCCTTATACCAGGAGAATTTATATGCTAAGTTTAACAATGCACAAAAAGGGGAGAAGACAATTAAGAGCAACAGACATGGTGGAAAACTAAGAGATTAAATCATCCAACTCTTCTAAATGTTTTTTTTTTTTTTTTTGGCCAAGCAAAGACAATCTACAGATCCCACAATTAATGATAATAACAAAAAAAAACCACCTACTTCACAATCTTTCTTCTCTTCAGGCCCCTTTGGTCCTCTGACTCGATCCTCCAAAGAGACATTCTGGATAAAAGTACAGTCTTCAGGTATTGGGAAATATGGCTTTTCCTTCTGACCAAAATTAAACTCAACTGCACAGTTGTGGCAGAGAACATGCGGGAAGAGTGGTCGTCCAGCAAGAACTTCCTTACTGATCTTGAAGGCAACACCAAGATCTTGTCCATTCTTAGCATAGGAGAGTTCTACTTCATCACTTTCAAAGTTCTGTTAAATAGAAAAAGTTTTATTTTAATCTGCTTCCTATAAGCTTTCTAAAACTTCAAAATCCAAACCAGAAATGAAGCTTATCCCGTAGAATATATAAAGTGCGAAGACCCTCCTCATGGTGATAAACAAAACACGACAAATACTATTACTGAGAACCAGAAACATAATACCGCCCTAGAGGATGGACTACATTTTTCAGTCAATGTCACGTTTAGTACTTTTGACTGAAAATGAGTGATTTCTTCCTTAAAATTTCCATATTCTTTCCCAGTTAAATGTTATTTTTACTGTAATGCAGGATTAGAGTAAGTTTATGTTGATACTACACAAAAAAACCTACCGAGCGCGAACACTGACAGTGTTGAAAAACCTAGTTTAAACAGGTAATACACTGCCATTTATACAAAGACTGCAATCTATCTATGACTTACAGCAAAACATGTAATCACATCATTTTCATCAAACTTCTCTCCATAATCTTCAGTCTCACAGTTGCATGTTTTTATTCCTTTTAAAGAATACCCGTAAGAAAACTCTTCTTCACCTAAAAAAAATAAATAACTTTCATGAAGTCTGTTTTTCAAAACAGACTGATTATAGCCAGTTACTTTTATGTTTTAACACGTAGGGCACAAGAGCAACAATGAGTACATAACCTAATATCCTTTCGCTAACATTTTAACTTATAATCTGTCATCTATCCTCTAAAACTAGGTAATTGATGGGAGCTAGACACCAAGCTCACAATTTAAATTGCACGCAATAATTAACAATGTATTTTAACCGTTTGGTAATAAAATGCAAGTAACCATAAAGGAAAAAAAATCATACTCAGCCTATGTCTACTAAATGCTAAGGTCATTCATCTCCAAAATATCATTAAACTGGATACAGGCAATACACAAAAAGATTAAATTGCCTTCTAGTAGTGTTAAAACACTAAGATCAGACCCTAAACATTCATGTGCCCCTTAGTCCCCAAATGGAAACTTTACCAAGTAACATTCCACTTGTGGTTAGTGACCACCCAATCCGAACTTCATGTATGTCAATATCTTTTGTGTATAAATGCCTTACTGGGATCTTCTCTGTAACCTGAAAAATCAAATCATGAATGATTAAACTCTAAACCAAAAAAAGGCTGGTCCCTGCATCCTGTCTTATTTCTTTTGGGCCAAGGGCTAATACTGCTCTGGCTACCACTACAAAAAGAAGATACCCACTCATCTCTGACCCTCCCAACTCCTAACTTAAGAACTTTAGATTGAAGCCTAAGAGCTTATATCTAAAATTCAAAAGTGAGGTAAAAACTTGGTCAATTCACATTTGAAAGGACAATTAATATTAATAAATGTTCTCGACTACCAACTTTGTGTACATTCAACATGTTTTTCTCTCCGACAAAACCAGAAACCTAATTTTTTATTTAACCCCTTGGTGGCCTGATAAAGAAGCACCCTAAATGAACGCGCCGACTCTACAATGAAATTCTACTTACATTTCTAATATAACAAGCGTTTACAGTTACAGAGGCTCCAAGATCCTATTCTAATCCACAGGAAGATCCTTTGCCACGTAAGTGTCAAGCAAATGAGAACTCACAAAAACATTACAAAATTAGCATTCACCTTCATCTCAAAACAGACTTTGCCTTTTGAAACACCGTAAGATGCCCTTCCTCCAGCCCAGAGAAAAGCAAAACTCTCCATAGTAAGAGAAGAAGCGCTGAGGCGATCTCTTGATATTTTAAAATGTAGGTCACAATTATCTGTAATTATATCAAGTATCACATTATATTCTTTTGACATCAATGTGAACATTTCTGCTACACAGACAAAACTTGGTTATTAAAATTTTGCATTTCTTGATGCTGCATCAAATTTATTTTTCAACGTATCATGCTGTCCTAGTTTCAATTCAAACCCCACTCCCACCAAAAAAATCACTCATATTACCAAATTAAAAGCTAAAGCATAAACTGCCTGTAAAACTAAGAAATACTAAGTTTTAAGCATGTAATCAAGACAATGTGACATTAATACATACCTGCTCTGCTCTTTACCTTGACATACAGGCAAGCAGTAGACGATAGCAGAAAATGAAAGCGAAGCATGCCAGAACCAGGCTGAATTTACCAGTGCCACAATAAACTGAAGGGAGGCCATGGCCAAATATTTTAAAGTAGGATTATGAGCTGTTGAGTTTGCCCTTTGTAACTGAACAACAGCCCTCCAGGCCCCAAACTCTGTTCTAAAACTTGGGAGGGGAGCCTTGATCTACATGGTGTAACTCTGGTCTAAAGGTGTTCATATTATAGCCCCTTTCTGAAGGATTGCTTGTCAGTCAGTAGGGATGGGATTATCTATGTCCTGGATCATCCAAAGCTTCTTAGCTATCTGTGGGTCACTGGCTTATCAGAATGCATCTTCTCAGCGTTCACACTTGAGAGCCAACACTGAGTCACAAACCCGGGGTTTTATTTATTTATTTTTGGAGTAAATAAATGCTACAGTTTGTAATCCTCCATAACTATCTTTGCTCTTAAAATTCCTTTTATCACAGATAGAACTTGCATCATATACAACCTATCTGAACCCAATACTGCACTTGAATTGCTATCTCTAATCTGCTGAAGACGTATTTACTTTCTAATGGCGGCCTTACCTTCTTGCAACATTACTTCGGCATTCCAAAAATTCCTAGTGACTTTATATTTAAGCAATGGAATTTACTATGAACTTTCAAATCAAAGAAGGACTTACCCATGTGAGGCTTTTTTAAAAATCTCAATGAGTATCTCAGCTACTTATAAATAGTGTTTAAAAAGAAATCAAGAATTTTACATTTACTCTTGCAAATCTGAATAAATCTACAGGGCATATCTTCAATCTACAGGGCAGGTCACCATCTTACCTGCTTGTACTTCAAGCCATTATTTCCACCCCTTATTCTACTTCTCTGAAAAAGCTTTGTGTTCTATCGAATACTAAACTAACAATTTTTACAATGAAAAAGATAACAAGGCTGACAGCCAAGGCCCATTTAGAGGTTTGCAATACTTCCTTATACTCAATTGCAACCCAACTGGCAAAAGTAGCAGTATTTACAGTGCTGCCATTGATACCATTCGCTGCTGAAGAAACTAGTGGCCCAGTGGTAGCCCACTGCTGCTGCCCAGGTCTTTGGAGGAAATCAACTTATGTTAAAGCAGCAGTTACTGAACTGGAATTGAGAACAAAAGAGCAGTTATTGAAAAAGTATTATTACAATCTTTTGTCAGAATAGGGAATATACTTGTGTGCTAACGGAAAAACCCATTACTAAGTATTCAACTAGCCCAAATAGCTCACTTTACATAATGCTACAAAAAATGTAATTACTTTACCATAGAACCCTATTAGGACAATTCATGGGTAGTCTTACAAGTTTGAATTAACTAATTAGTCAAAAATTGGCATTAATTTTATATTCCTGGTAAAAACTTCCAACTTATATAAAAATTACTAAATCACTAAAACCTGTGAAATTATCAATACAACTGATGCTGTACTAAATGTTTAGCTGCCAGAATCTGAATACAGACCACATCTTACTTATATTTAACAAATTACTTAACCTTACTAAATTTTCTATATTCAACATACAGCACTGTTTTCTAACGTACTGGAACCAAAAATCACCGCATGAGAAAGTGGGCGGGAGGAAAAATAGCTTCACTTACAAGTATCAAGGCAAACCACTGTGTCATCAAAGTGTTCATCTTCTTCTTCAACAGGTGGCTGAGGAGATTTAGCCCTGAAAGAGAAATTGTCTCCTGATACAGCTTTTTCCATCAACGAATGATGAACAGGTGACAATTAAACTCGGTTAGCATCCTCTACCTGCTGTATTTGTTCTCTTCAATGTACTCAAAATATCCACGACCGTGATCTTCCCGAGGTCTTTTAACACCTCTCTTTTTATCTCCGCTTTTCTGTTCTGTTTTGCCGTCTCCTATAATACACGACACCTTATAAGAGGCCAAGGCGCAAAACAAAAAAACCTTTTCTATTTTGAAACGCCAAAAGGCTCGACTCTCCTGTTCTTTTTTAAAAAAAAAAACTTTAAATCGACAAACCAATTGTGAATTTCCAACAACAATCAGTGCAACAGGATTTGAGCTAGTGACGCAGTCTAGACAGCGCTCGTTTTGCCAGTCTACTCCGCGATTTTAGAGACAGCGCAGGGAAAACCTGCGCGGCGCAAGCCGAGAGCCCACGTGTACCCCGAAGAGAGTTCAGGAAGGGGGGAAGGGCCGGGCCTCCGCTCCCGCGGCCTCCCCTCCCCCACCCGGGCCCGCGCTCCTCGGCCGCTTTGTACTGATCTTCCGCCCGGCTCCGCCCGCCGGAAGTGACGTCACGCCAGGCCCCTGCGCTCCTTGCACAATACAGCGGCGAAGAGCCGCCAAAGCGCGCCCGCCCCAGGACCGCGGGCCTCTCCCCTCCCCCCGAGACATGTGCCCGCACCGCGCGCACGCACCGCGGCGGCGCCACCGAGGGCCGACGGGGCTCCCTGCCGCCGCCCGCCCGCTCCTCTCGCCCCCCCACCGGCGGCAGCTGCAGCTCCCGGCTCTCGAGCCACATAATGGAGGCGCTGTCGCCACCGTCACACACACCAAGGCCGAGGCCTCACGGCTAATCCGGGATTCCCCGCACCCCCCCCACCAAGCCAGCCACCAGCAGGCTCCGCGCCTCCCTGGCCCGACGCCCCCGCAGGGCTCCCTCCCCCTGGCGGGGCTCCGGCAGGCCTGGGGCACGGTCCCCACCCGCGCGGGCCTCCCGCCGCGCGCAACGTACAACGCAGCACTCACCCGCCGCCGGAGCCCCGGGGCGACCGCCGCCTCCGCCGCCTTCCGCCTTCTTCTTACCTCCCGCCTGCTGCTGGCCCTGCCTCGACCCGGGCGGCGCCACCGTCACCGCGAACAGCGAGGTGGGGCCGCTGCTCTTCCCCGCGGCCTCCTTGGCGGCCCCGCGCTGCTGCTGGGGCTGTTGCTGCGGCGTCGCCGGCGGTTGCGGCTGCTGCTCCCCGTGCCCGTTTTCGTCGCCCGCGGCTTCCTCCTCGTCTCCGAGCTCATCTTCCCCTTCCTGGAAACCCTGATCGTCGCCGTTCTCGTCTTCCGAGCCGGCCTCCTCCTCCATAGGGCCCGAGTCGGCCGCCCCCGCGGCCCCGTTCTCCTCCCCGAGCTCCATCTGGTCGCCATCCAGGGCGGCGATCCCTTCCTCCTCATCTTCCTCCTCCTCCTCCTCCTCGTCGCCGGCGGTCGCGGCCTCTTGCTCGAGGCCTGCTCCGGAGCGCCCGGCGGAATCCCCGCCCAGATCTAGGCTGCCGTTCCCGGGCTCCATGGCGGGGCGGCCCCCGGCCTCCTCGTCGTCCAGCGCGGCCTGGAGTCGCTCCATGAGTTCGGCCTTGAGGCCCTTGTCGGAAAGGCGCCGCTTCTTGAGCTCCTCTTTCAACTCCGACACCTTCAGCTTTTTTACATTAACAGGCGAGGAACTCATCGTGAGGACCCCGATTCACCGCTAGGTGCTGGCTCAAACTCGGCTCCGCGCACACGGCCACTAGTGGCGGCTGCTGCTGCTGCTCTTCGGCCCGGGCGGCGGCTGCGGCTGCGGCTGGAGGTGGGTTCGTGCTGCAGAGCGGACCCGCCTGGTGTCGAACGGCGCCAATTCCTTTCACCCAGTTCGCGAGGGAGACGCGGAGACTCGCCTGGCGCGAGCGAGCACGCAACGTCCTCTCGCAGGGGCGGCGCCGCGCACGTAATATAGCCGCCCCGCCCCCCCGCTTACGGTAGCGCTGCGCAGTAGGAAAGCCGGAGCGCGCCCGCGCCTTGGCCCCGCCCCATTACCGTACTTACCTCCCCGCCCCCACGCCGAATCCCGGGCCGAGAGCGCGGCGCAGGCCGCGCATTGCGCTTCCAATTGGGACTGAGCAAATGGAGGAAAAGGAAACCGCCTTTCAGTTAAACCGACCTGCTGCAAAACCTATTGGCCTTTCTAATTTTTTAGTGCCGATTTCCGTTTTGCTTTTTGCTTTTCCAGGCCGGAGGCTGCTTGTATCCAAATGTTTTCAGTCCTCAACTTGGCATTTTCAATTCAAATCCCCAACCTTTTTATCCTTCCATCTTAGATTTGCTTTCTTATATATTTCAACCGCTATTTGTTTAAAACTCCAAGTTTTATTTCGGTTTTGATTTGTACAACACAAATGAGCAATTGCTATATGCAGAGTCCCGCCCCCCCACGTCTAATTTTTTGCCTTGCGAATTGAATTTTAAATTCTGAAGGGCGAGGGCAGAGCCTTTCTTTTGTCTTGGTGCAGGCTTGGGAGATAGAAACTTGCTTTAAGAGCGCGGTCTTCTGTAATGTATGGCACACTTCACAGGCCTTTGCATGGGAGCTGTTCTCTTGGTTTTAATAGACACAGAATTTAACAAGTCCGAGAACTGCGTTTCTGAGTTTACCCACCAAAAAGACGGATATTCAACAATACGCTGACCAATTTAGGACCTGGTCATCAGTTATGAAATCCCAGTAGCCAACAATGAGGATGAAACCCAACCAGGTCGTGCACTTTTATTCCTACTGGACTAAAACTGGTCAATCGAATCATGCTGAAACTATAAAAGCTTATGAAAAATAAAGGGCTAAGATTTTGTTTAAAAAATAGACTTTCACTCTCGAAATCTGTTATTCTGTTGTATTTTAGAAATTTAATTTTTCTTTTTATTAAATTAAAGGTGTCACATGTCTTTGAAGTCTTGATAGGGGTACCAGAATTGAGATTTGTGATAGAGATGAACTTCAGAAACCGCAGAAAATCTGCGCAGTGACCAGCCAGTCTTCCATTATCTGACTAAGGAGATCAGTTATGCCAACTGTTAGGTGCTTTAGCTGGCATAAAAATGCGCCAATGTTAATTTGAAATTTGGAAGTATAGAAATGTGTACTTAACTTTCTCCCATAGGCTAGTGTGATTTCACTGATTAATAAATTTTCTTTTAAAAGTTTGTATTTTGGAGCTGTTAAGAAGTATGTACCTCACCATGCATGCACGGCTAAAGATAAAATATTAACATTTGTGAAATGATTTGAGTTGAAATTAATAAACAATGTACAGTACTGGTTATTCTCGTTTCAGGTTAACTGAGGTGGTGGGCATAGCCCCCAAAATAGACTTCCAAATAGTGCCAAAAACTCATTTTAGCCTTTGGTTATAATGTCCTTGAAGCTTATAAAAAAGGTACAAAATAGAATTTGAACTCTTTGTCCTTGTTCAAAAATAGGAAGAGAGCTACAGGAGGCTCACACATTCACACACTAATTAGCCCCTAATGAGTCAGGTAAATACAATTATTCTGGTGGTCTTTAAATTTTTTTTTTTTTTTTTTTAGATATTACTTGCATTTTTAGACATTAGTGATATGAAAACAATTTCCATTTAACTGGAAAAAACTAAATTACAAAAATAAAGTTCATATATCTAAATATAAGATTTATAATAGCCATTCTTGGTAGTAAATCAGTTGTAATAATAAACTATGAACTATACCTTTAAGTGCACACTAAAAGGTCCCCTGGCTTTATCTCCAAGAGGTTTGTAGACTTTTAGAGCTGGATGGAGCCTGGAGATCATCTTTACTCTGCTTATTCTACACACAAGGAAACTGCGGTCCCTGCTCCCACACCAATGCTGTTTCATATCATCGCACAGCCTTAGACAACACTTGAAAGGGTAATAGTTTTTCTAAATGCTCAAAAAAACATCAGCTTACTCTTCCTTTTTTACAAAAGGAAGAAATCTGCCATGAGATGTTTTTATTTTTCCACTGAAAGTACAAATAGTGACTTATTTTACTAATTGTTTTTGCTTCTTATGCTTTTAATACTATCATGATAGACCTGTTCTACAGAGACTAACAAAAGTTCAGGGTTGTTGTTGTTATTCTTCTTAGGTGCCATCGAGTCAGCTCCAACTCATAGCGACCCTCTGCACAACAGAATGAAAAACTGTCTAGTCCTGTGCCATCCTCACAATTGTTGCTATGCTTGAGCCCATTGTTGCAGCCACTGTGTTAATCCATCTCACGAAGGTCTTCCTCTTTTTTGTTGACCTTCTACCAAGCATGATGTCCTTCTCCAGGGACTGATCCTTCCTGATAACATGTCCAAAGTATGTGAGATGTAAGTCTTGCTGTCCTTCCTTCTAAGGAGCACTCTGGTTGTACTTCTTCCAAGACAAATTTGTTCCTTCTTTTGGCAGTTCAAGATATATTCAATATTCTTCATCAGCAACACAATTCAAAGGTGTCCATTCATCTTTGGTCTTCCTTAGCCATTGTCCAACTTTGCCATGCATATGAGGCGTTTGAAAACACCATGGCTTGGGTCAGGCGCACCTTAGTCCTCAAGGTGGCATTTTTGCTTTTTAATGCATTAAAGAGGTCTTTGCAGCAGATTTGCCCAATGCAATGCGTCTTTTGATTTCTTGACTGCTGCTTCCATGGGTGTTGATTGTGGATTCAAGTAAAATGAAATCCTTAACAACCTCAATCTTTTCTCCGTTTATCATGATGTTATTTATTGGTCCAATTGTGAAGACTTTTGTTTTCTTTATGTTGAGGTGCAATCCATACTGAAGGCTGTAGTCTTTGATCTTCATCAGTAAGTGCTTCAAGTCCTCTTCACTTTCAGCAGGCAAGGTTGTGTCACTTGGAGTCTTCCTCCAATCCTGATGCCCCATCCTTCTTCATATTGTTCAGCTTCTTGGATTATTTGCTCAGCACACAGATTGAATAGGTATGGTGAAAGGATACAGCCCTGATATATACCTTTCCTGACTTTAAACCACTCAGTATCCCCTTGTTCTGTTCAAAAGACTGCCTTTTGATCCATGTACAGATTCCTCATGAGCACAATTAAGTGTTCTGGAATTCCCAGTTCTCTGCAATGCTATTCAAAATTTGTTATGATCCACACAGGTGAATGCCTTAGCATAGTCAATAAAACACAGGTAAACATCTTTCTGGTATTCTGTGCTTTCAGCTAGGATCTATCTGACATCCACAATGATATCCCTGTTTCCGCGTCCTCTTCTAAATCTGGTTTGAATTTCTGGCAGTTCTTTGTAGATATGCAGCTGCAACCGCTTTTGAATGATCTTCAGAAAAATTTTGCTTGCATGTGATATTAATGATATTGTTTGATAATTTCCGCATTCGGTTGGATCACCTTTTTTTGGGAATAGGCATAAATATGGATCTCTTCCAGTTGATTGGCCAGGTACCTGTCTTCCAAATTCCTTGGCATAGAGGAGCAAGTGCTTCCAGCGCTGCATCCATTAGTTGAAACATCTCAGTTGGTATTCGGTCAGTTCCCAGAGGCTTGTTTTTCTCCAGTGCCTTCGGTGACATTTGGACTTCTTCCTTCAGTGATCGGTTCCTGATCATATGTTACCCCCTGAATTTCTGAGGGATCTATAAGGAACTTGAAATTCCCTCCTTTTGAAGTCCCAGAGCCTACCAAGAATACAGAGTGGAAGAGGGCACAAATTAACTCTCAGTAGCAAAAAGTGATTATCGAATTATCCATGGATAATAGGTCTATGAGAGGTCATTTCAAAGTTTGGGTGCTCGGAATATATAGCTTACATTTTGAGTTTGAATGAAAGAAAGAAATACAGGCTTTCTCCGCTATCCAAAAGGAGATTGTTCCTATGAAAATCTTTGGTAAGCCAAAACGGCATAAAACAAAGACACAATTACCATTAATTCATACAGGAAAAAATTTTGAGCATTCTCAGACCCAGTACATAACCTACCAAACCATACCAAGTAACCCATAAAACTTAAAACAACGCTGACATATAGTAAAAGCAGAAATGATAACATAAATACGCAGCCTGTATAAAATAAAAATAATGTATGTAGAGTGTAGTAAAATGTCCAGTTTTACACTAAGTGTAACACCCTTACGAGCTCACCTAGGCTTTTCTGATACTTTAAGATGCATCATGCTAACAGATGCACAAAATAAATCGAGATAAAGCACAGATACTCACAAAGTTATGGTGGCTTGATGCTAAGATGCTGAGTGTAGTTCCCGGGCAAGGGGCTTGGCAACATCACTCTTGCTGCTCTGGGTACACGCTGCCTGTTTAATGGCTTGCTGCAAAACAAACTCTGAATGCTATTGCCACTTTTAGCCTTTTTTTTTTGGTAAAAGTGGAAATCCTCTTCGGATTTCTTTCCGTTAGTGAAAACAGGTACTGACGTAGGTCTTTCTTAAAAGGGAAGTGGTATAAAATGAATTTTCAAAAAGCAGGGGACACCTATATACCTAAATGCTATACTTTGTCACAAAATTTCAGCAAATATTTTTTTGAGCACCTTCTCTAACCCAGGCACTAGCCTACTAGGGATACAGCAGTGAACCATGCAAACACACCTTCACTGTCTTAGGAAGAGTTAGTAAATAAATAAAATAATTGAGATGTTGACAGTACCCATTGAAACCTGTTGCCATCAAGTTGGTTCCAATTCATAGCGAGAGGGGCAGGACGTGCTGAGATGGGGGTGAGTTTTCAGTTATAAATGGGGTGGTCAGGGAAACCCAACTAATAAGTTAACATAAATGCATACACTAGAGGAGGTGGAGGCAGAGGGAGCAGCAAACGCAGAGGCCTGAGGGGAACAACAGTGATCAGGGGTAAGAGCGAAGCGGGGAGATGCAGATTGCAGGTGGTTTTGTAAGGATTTTGGCTTTTGCCTCCAGTGACAGGGAAGATGTGGAAGGGTTGTTACCAGAGGAGTGACATGAACTGACAAATGCTCAATTAAGTAGACTCAACATGGGCTTTACTAATCATGACATTTTTCCATTTAACTCTTTTTTTTAATAGTATACCCAAAACCAAGCCAAACCCATTGTCAATGAGTTGATCCTGACTCATAGGAACCCTGTACGTAAAAGAACTGCCCCATAGGGTTTCCAAGGGTATTATCTTTATGGGAGCAGATCATATCTTTCTCCCACAGAGCTACTGGTGGGTTCCTGCCACAGACCTTTTGATTAGCAGCCAAGTTCTTAATCACTGCACTACTAGGGTTCCTTTTTGCAAGTCCAGTTTAAACTGAATTGGTGGGTTCGAACCACTAACCTTACCCACTGACCTTTCGCTTAGCAACCAAGCACTTTAGCCACTCTGCCACCAGGGCTCCTTAACTTAAATTAATGAAAGAAGCAATTAAATATGTTAAGATGCATTTTCCAATGTATTTTTAAAAAGGTATAAGAAGTTACAAGTACCTTCAAACTATTATATGCTAAAAGCACACATTTTTCCTACAACTTAACGACAAAAAGCCCAATTTAAAAATAGGCAAAGGACTTGAATACACATTTCTCCAACGAAGATATATTGTTGTTCTCGTTGTTAGGTGCCGTTGAGTCAGTTTTGACTCATAGAGGCCCCACATACAACAACAAAACGAAACACTGCCCGGTCCTGCGCAACCCTCACAATCATTGCTATGCTTGAGCCCATTGTTGTAGCCACTGTGTCAACCCATTTCACTGAGAGTCGTCTTCTTTTTCACTGACTGTCCACTTTACCAAGCATGATATCATTCTCCAGGGACTGGTCCCTCTTGATAACATGTCCAAAGTACATGAGACAAAGTCTCGCCATCCCCATTTCTAAGCAGCATTCTGGCTATATTCTTCCAAAACAGATTTGTTTGTTCTTTTGATGTATTCAATATTCTTCTCCAACACCATAATTCAAAGGCATCAGTTCTTCAGTTTTCCTTATTAATTGTCCAGCTTTTGCATACATGTAAAGCAATTGAAAATACCATGGCTTGGGTCCAGCGTACCTTAATCCTCAAAGTGATATCTTCGCTTTCTAACACTGTAAAGAGGTCTTTGCCACAGATTTGCCCAATCCAATACATCATCTGATTTCTTGACTGCTGCTTCTATGAGTGTTGATTGCGGATCCAAGTAAAATGAAATCCTTGACAACTTCAATCTTTTCTCTGTTTATCATGATGTTGCTTTTTGGTCCAGTTGTGAAGATTTTTGTTTTCTTTATGTTGGGGTGTAATGAAGATACACAAATGGTCAATAAACACATGAAACGAACCCCAATATCATTAGCCATTAGAAAAAAAACCTGATGCTTTTGAGTCAATTCCAACTCATAGTGACCCTTCGGACAAAGTAGAACTGCCCCATAGAGTTTCCAAGGAGCAGCTGGTAGGGTCAAACCATTGACCTTTTGCTTAGCAGCCCAGTTCTTAACCACTGTGCCACCAAGGCTCCCATTAGCCATTAGGGAAATGCAAATTGAAACCACAAGGAGGTCACCCTTTCACACCCACTAGGGTGTCTGTTATCAGAAAAACAAAACATAACAAGTGTTGGCAAAGATGTAGAAAAATTAGAACGCTTTAGCATTGCCAACGGGAATGTAAAATGGTGCAGCCACTGTGGAAAACAGTTTGGCAGTTCTTCAGAATGTTAAATATAGAACTAGCATATGACCCAGCAATTCCACTGGTAGGTATATACCCAAAATAAATGAAATCAGAGACTCAAACAGATGCTTGTACGACATTATTCACAAGAGCCAAAAGGTAGAAAAAACCCACGTGTCCAACAATAGATGAATGGGTAAACAAATGTGGTATATGCATACATGGAATATTATTCAGCCATAAAGAAAAATGAAGTTCTGATCCATGCTACAACATGAATGAACCTTGAAATCATTATGCTGAGTAAAATAAGTCTGACACAAAAGGACCAATAGTGTATGATTCCAGTTACATGGAATATCTAGAATAAATAATGCATAGAGACAAAAGTTTATTAGTGGTTTCCCGGGACCAGGGATGGGAAAGAGGAATGGGAAGTTATTCTTAAGGGGCACCGAGTGTCTGTTTAGAGTGATGAAAAGCTTTTACAAATAGATATGGTGGTTGTTAATGTAATTAATGTCACTGAATGGGACACTTAAAAAATCATAAAATGACTATTTTATGTTATACATATTCTAGCACAATAATTTTTTTTAAAAAGAGTATGTTTTCCAATATATAAACGGGAAAGTCCAGTTGAAGGGGTGAATGTACCAAGAAGTAGTAAAAATACAAGCTTTAAAATCAAGAGACCTGGGTTCCAGTCCCAGGTAGCCCCCCGAGTAGCTATGTGATCTTGAACAAACTACTTATCTTTCTATGCCTGAGTTTCCTCATACATAAGATGAGACAAGACTCAAAGCGTTGTTGAGAAGATCCAATGAGATAATAAATGAATGCAGAGTACAGTGCTTGGTATATAGTAAGAGCTCACTAAATATTAGTCTTCATTAGATACACCCAGCAATTTAATGAACTTAAGCAAATCTATGGTAGGATTGCTAAATAATAAATATTATTTAGGGAATTATGACTATACATGTTTTGTAAATTGTCAATGATTTGTTCCTGGTAAGGTGTCAATCTGGGAACCAAGTGAAACAATGGTAACAGACTGGACAGGAGCGTGCAGACTACCTTGTCCCAGCACTGTCACTATAACCACCTGGGTGATCTGTCTGGACATGTTTCCTCGTTTGTAAACCAAGCAAAGCAGACTGGAAGATTTTAAAGATGCCCCCAGGGACAAACTTCCACAAGTTTCTTCTTTGCTGACTCCAAGACTACAAGTGGGAGACACTGATAAAATTTAAAATAATGTTATTCATATTCAGCTTTTATTTGTTATACTTAAAGTTTACATTAGAGTCTCAAAGCTTTTACAATTATTGAAGACATGAAATTGAGCTGGCATACTAAACCAAAAAAAAAAAAAAAACAAGCTAGTTGCCATCAAGTCGATTCCAACTCATGGCAACCCCATGTGTGTCAGAGTAGAACTGTGCTCCACAGGGCTTTCAATGGTTGATTAGAAATAGATGGACAGGCCTTTCTTCCCAGGTACTTCTGAGTGGACTGAAACCACCAAACATTACAACGGAGTGAGAGAACCATTAGCATCACCCAGGGACTCCAGTATACTAAAGGTTTTAAATTTTAAATGGTACAAAATACTCCCTTTACAAATGATTTAGACACCACAATAGGCTAAAAGTTTTCAAGTAAATGGTACCTATGAGTCATCTGGTCTTTGATGTTATGAGTGTCTGTCTTCACATAAATTATGTAACTCTTGAAGAATAAAATGTGCCAACTAGAAAGTTGCAAGAAAACCTGAATCATGTGGCTAATAGTAAGGTATCAGGGCTTTTCTGATAACTAAAATATTTACCAGATGAAGACTAATAACACCAAAACTTACCTTACACAAAGGAAATAACTGTCATATCCATGTAATATCAAATTTGCAGGAGTCCAGTACATTCACTATTATCCATATGGGACAAACTGTTGACTTATTTGTAGCAAATGCTTCTGTGCTAGAAGTCCTCTGTGATAGAACTAATTTCTAACGCATTGTTTTCAAATTGCTTATTTATATTTGTTTCCAACGTTAGATTATACCAGTTAAAGAACCATTTGCTGGGGAGTCAGCTCCAACTTGTTGTGACCCCATGTGTGTCAGAGCAGAACTGTGCTCCATCAGGTTTTCAGTGGCTGATTTTTTGGAAGTAGATGAACAGGTCTTTCTTCTGAGGCACCTCTGGGTGGACTCAAACCTTCAGACTTTCAGTTAGCAAGCAAGTACATTAACCATTTGTATCACCCAGGGACTCCTCTTCTTGGCGTAACACCTAAAAACAACAACAACAAAAATTTTAATGAGTAAATTAATTTGCAAGGCTCTGTTTTCCACACGACTGTCATGACTGTGGGTACCATTAGTAAACACTACCAAGATTCATCATTGATCCTAAACTGATCTTAGAGCTACTGAACAAGTTTTCTATGGCTTTTAGGTTTAATTTTATGTTCAGGTACTTTTCCCCCTAAATGGACAGCATATTGTACAATTGCTTCTATTCGGTGAATAAGGATTATGTCAAAAACAGATTTCATACTCATGTTTACAGTTGCCAAGTCTAAGGCTGTGTAGTCTATTTCTCTATTTTAGTGTTTCATGTTTCCTAATCCATTTCCTCACTAGTTAGTCCTTAAGCAAAGGTTAGAACTTCATATTCTTCGTAACTCCTAGCAATATTGGAAAGTACCAGATGCTCAATAAATATTTTTCACTTTATTTAAAAGGTGGTACTAGGGCACTAGCAAAGCCTTCCAAATCCAAGTATAAGCAACATCAAAAAGTATAATTCAGAACCTATCAAATGATTATGACCTGGAAAAGCACAAAGAGATACAAGAGATCATAGACCTGTGCTGACAAACATGGTAGTCCCATGTAACTATTTAAATTATTTAAAATTAAATTAAATTAAAAATCCAATTCCTCAGTAACATTAACTACCTTTCAAGTGCTCCATAACCACACGTGACTATTGACTCACATGTTGGACGATGAAGAACTGAACATTTCCATCACTGCCGAAAGTTCTTCAGGACAACGTCGTTAAAGACTATCTTGAAGGGACAACTTACACTAAAGAAGAAACCCTAGTCTATATGTGGCTCAACAGCCAGACTAAATGGAAAGCTGGCACACTAACAGGAGTAAAACTGTGTGCATGTATATATTTACATCATATATTTATAGACAATACACACATAGTCAACTCCCAATTTATCTGTTCATCTACTCAACAAATATTTATTGAACATCTGCTACGTACCAAATATTGTACTATGTGCAGGGAGTATAGATACAAATGACACATTCCAGGACTCCAGGAGTTTGCAGTTTAGAGAGAAAGACAAGCGATAACCAGCTGCAAGGGATGCTTAGGGACACTAGGACAGCTACGTGGGGAGCCAGCCATCTTTACCAACTGGTGAGCCATTGTCTGCAGAGTTTCCATGGTATAGGGTGTACACACGCTTGTCCACACACAAACGTTCACACATGCAACACACACACTTACAAAGCCAGTCACATGACATTTGCAAGTAAACAGTAATTAGCTAAGATTTTCTTATATCATATTCATTATTCTATGTATAGAGCTGCCTATCATTTGCAGACTTCTGCCAACTAATAATTAAGCAAGTCCTACATTAAAAGCTATCAGAGGGTTGGGAAAAAAAGTCAAACTAAAAGTGCCCACTATAGTGTCTTAATCGACAAGGCGCTGTATAGACCCTGTTGTCTATATAACCTCTTCTTTCTCCTGCTTTCTTTTTGCTCTACCCAAGCACACTTTCTATGGGCTGTCTTTTAAGTCTGGTGTGTTTCATACTGATTCATTTATTTGTGATATTTACTGCCAGTCACTGAGTACCTGCTATGGGTAAAACACCACTGTGCTAGCTGTTTTATACAAAATAATTCTTACCCTCATAGCAATCTCACAAGGTAGGAATTATTTATAGGTAACAGGAACTGAAAATCAGACTGGCTAAGGAACTTGACCAAAGTAAGTAAGCGGTAAAGCAGAGATACAAAATCAGGGCTGCCTGGCACTATTCACAACAGTCAAAAGGTGGAAATAATTGAAATGCCTATCGATAGATGAATGGATTAAGAAAAAAATGTGGCACATACATACAATGGCATATTACTCAGTAATGTAGAGAAATCAAGTCCTGATACATGCTACAACATGGATGAATCTTGAAAACACTATGCTGAATGAAAAAAGTTAGTCACAGAAGGATAAATATTGTATGATCTCACTCATATGAAATAGCTGGGACAGGCAAATGTACAGAGAACAAAGTTTATTAGTGGTTGCCATGGGCAGGAGGGAGAGGGAAAGGGGGAGTCACTGTTTAGGTAGCACTGAGTTTCTGTTTATGGTGGTAGAAATTTGGCAACGGATATTTGTGATGACTGCTCTATATGATTAATGTAATCGGTGTCGTTAAATGGTACAAGAGAAAAATGTTAAATTGGCAAATGTTGTGTGTCATGGACTGAATTCCGTCACCCAAAAATATGTGTCAACTTGACTAGGCCATGATTCTCAGAATTCTGTGGTTGTCCACCATTTTGTTGTCTGACGGGATTTTTCTGTATGTTGTAAATCCTACCTCTATGATGTTAATGAGGCAGGATTAGAGGCAGTTATATTAATGAGGCAGGGCTCAATCTACAAGATTTGGTTGTGTCTTAAGCCAATCTTTTTTGAAATATAAAAGAAAGAAGCAAGCGGAGAGACATGGGGACCTAATACCACCAAGAAAGCAACACCAGGAGCAGAGTGCGTCCTTTGGACCAAATGTTCCTGCGCTGAGAAGTTCCTTGACCAGGGGAAGGTTGACGACAAGACTTTCCTCCAGAGCTGACAGAGAGAAAAAGCTTTCCCCGGGAGCCAGCGCCCTGAATTTCGACTTCTAACCTACTGGACTGTGAGAAAATAAACTCTTTGTTAAAGCCATCCACTTGTAGTATTTCTGTTATAGTAGCAGCAGATCGTATAACTAAGACAACGATGTGGTGAAAACTCATATGCCTACAGGTTCTAGGGAGGAAATAAAGGAAAAGGAGAAGGTGTAAGAGGAGCAGCTGCAGTCATAATGATACACAGCAAGTGAATACTTGGCTTCAGGTGAAGGACACCATAGAAGTGATAGGAATTGTGAAGAACTGGCATGAAGTTCCACGCCATGTAGAAATGGAGCACAGGATGTCCAGGTTTTCCCATTTTTTCAAGGGAAGCAGGGAAATCTCTATTTTTATACAGCATGTATAAAAACATGTCTTTAGCCTTCTGTTTGTAACCCTTGAGTTAGATGGTCTCGAATGGGGGCCAGAAAGGAAGCTCAATTAGGAAGCTATTGAACTAAAACAGATGAGAAGTAACGAAGGCTGCTCTGACCCAGATCAAATGGATCAGTTTAGTCTTGAGAAGCGTAAATGACTTGTGAAGATTATTTAAGATTCCTAGGGTTTTCTTATACTCCAGTGATGTTTGTTTGCCACCCAGTCTTGGCAAATGCAACCACTGGGTTAATTTAGTAAATAGTGCTACCATTAGAATGGAGATGGACTATTTTATGGGAGTGGGCACATTCTTTACTAATAGGAAAAAAGTTGTGCAATGCCCATGGCACTTACACATGTGTATATGAAGGCATTCAACTTTTAATTAGTTCTTTTCATCCCTTCACATTAAGAGGCACAAGAATTGTGTCATGGAAAAACTTTAACAGCATGTAGGGCCTGGGAACTTACTTCCATTTCTGTCTATATTTTGATACTGTTGAAATATGGTTACACTGGACACCAAGGAAAATTGTGAAGTGAAAAGAAAGTGTGTAACCCAAGGAGGGATGATGTGAGGAAGGAAGGCAGAGTCTCCTTAGATAGATCTTAACTGTCATGAAGTGGGCCCAGTTACAGGACCACATTGAGAGAGAAACTATAGGTGAGAATCTTACAATTTTTTTGTTTCTTAGCAACAAATAATAATGCCATATTCTCTACCTCCTTGAGTTACTACCCAGCTATATCATCTGTTAATTATTTATCATGTATTACACATATATGCTCCACACACTCGTCAGTTTGTGACACTGTTGTGGCTTGTGTGTTGCTGTAATGCTGGAAGCTATGCCACCAGCATTTCAAATACCATCAGGGTCAGTCATGGTGGACAGGTTTCAGCAGAGCTTCCAGGCTAAGACAGACTAGGAAGAAAGACCTGGCCATCTACTTCTGAAAAAACTGGGCAGTGAAAACCTTATGAGTAGCAGCAGAATATTGTCTGAACATAGTGCCAGAAGATGAGTCCCTCAGGTTGGAAGGCACACATAATATGACCAGGGAAGACGGCCTTCTCAAACTGTAGTCGACTTTAATGATGTGGATGGAGTAAAGGTTTCGGGACCTTCATTTGCTGATGTGGCATGACTCAAAATGAGAGGAAACAGCTGCAAACATCCATTAATAATCAGAACATGCAGTGTACGAAGTTCGAATCTAGGAAAATTAGAAATTGTCCAAAATTAAATGGAACACATAAAGATCGATATCCTAAGCATTTATAAGTTGAAATGGACTGTTATTGGTCATTTTGAATTGGAGAGTCATGTGGTCTACTATACGGGGAATGACAAATTGAAGAGGGGTGGCATTGTATTCATCGTCAAAAAGAATATTTCAAGATCTATCCTGAAGTACACCTCTATCAGTGATAGGATACTATTCATACATCTACAAGGAACACCAGTTAATATGATTATTATTTGAATTCACACACCAACCACTAAGGCCAAAGATAAGGAAATCAAAGATTTTTACCAACTTCTGCAGTCTGAAATTGATCAAACACGCAATCAAGATACGTTGATAATTACTGGTGATTGGAATGCCAAAGTTGGAAACAAAGAAAAAGAATCTGTAGTTGGCAAATATGGCCTTGGTGACAGAAACACAATGCTGAAGATCCCACGATAGAATTTTGCAAGACCAATGGCTTCTTCATTGCAAATACATTTTTTCAACAACGTAAATGGCAGCTACACACATGGACCTCACAGGAAAGAAAAGACAGGAATCAAATCAACTACATGTATGGAAAGAAGCATGGAAAAACCCAGTATCATCAGCCAGAACAAGGCCAGGGGCCAACTGTGAAAGAGACCATCAATTGCTCATATACAAGTTTAAGCTGAAACTGAAGAAAATTGAGCAAGTTCATGAGAACCAAAATATGACTTTGAGTATACTCCACCTGAATTTGGAGACCATCTCAAGAATAGATTTCACTTGTTGAACACTAATGACTGAAGGCCAGACGAGTTGTGGAACGACATCAAGGACATCATACATGAAGAAAGCAAGATGTTATTAAAAAGACGGGAAAAAAAGAAAAGACCAAAATGGACATCAGAAGAGACTCTGAAACTTGCTCTTGAACATAGAGTAGCTAAAGCAAATGGAAGAAATGATGAAGTAAAAGAGCTAAACAGAAGATTTCAAAGGGTAGCTCAGGAAGATAAAGTATTATAATGAAATGTGCAAAGACCTGGAATTAGAAAACCAAAAGGGAAGAACATGCTCACCATTTCTTAAGCTGCAAGAACTGAAGAAAAAATTTAAGCCTCCAGTTACAATATTGAAGGATTCTATGGGCAAAATATTGAAGGACACAAGAAGCATCAAAAGAAGATGGAAGGACAAATGGAGAAAAGACAGTCTCTTTAACAAACAGTGCTGGCAAAACTGTATGTCCATCTTCAAAAAAAATGAAACAGGACCCATACCTCACACTATGCACAAAAACTAATTCAAAATGGATCAAAGACCTAAATATAAAGCCCAAAACTATAAAGATCATAGAAGAAAAAATAGGATCAACGCTAGAGGCCCTAATACACAGCATTAACAGGACACAAACCATAACTTAAAACACACAAACTCCAGATGATAAGCTA
Source organism: Elephas maximus indicus (assembly GCF_024166365.1). NCBI lineage: Eukaryota > Metazoa > Chordata > Mammalia > Proboscidea > Elephantidae > Elephas > Elephas maximus. Next base: position 19,254,063 of record NC_064842.1, on the reverse strand, counting down.
GATAACTGGCATTTTCTAAAAATTAAACACTTATGCTCATCAAAAGACTTCACCAAAAGAGTAAAAAGAGAATCTCCAGACTGGGAAAAAAATTTTGGCTATGACAAATCTGACAAAGGTCTAGTCTCTAAAAACTACAGGAAAATCCAACACCTCTACAACAAAAAGACAAATAATCCAATTAAAAAATGGGCAAAAGAAATGAACAGACACTTCACCAAAGAAGACATTTCCAGCGGCTAACAGACACATGAGGAAATGCTCGTGATCAGTAGCTATTAGAGAAATGAAAATCAAAACCACAATGAGATACCATCTCACCCCAACATCGCTGGCAGGAATCAAAAAAAAAAAACAGAAAATAATAAATGTTGGAGAGGTTGCAGGGAGATTGGAACTCTTACGCACTGCCGGTGGGAATGCTAAATGGTACAAACATTTTGGAAAACGATATGGCACTTCCTTAAAAAGCTAGAAATAGAAATACCATACCACATGATCCAGCAATCCCACTCCTAGAAATGTATCCTAGAGAAATAAGAGCCATCACACGAATAGACATATGAACACCCATATTCATTGCAGCATTGTTCACAATAGCAAAAAGATGGAAAAAACACAGAAGTCCATCAACAGATGAATGGATAAACAAACTATGGTACATACACACGATGGAGTACTACACAATGATAAAGAACAACGATGAATCTGTGAAGCATTTCATAACATGGACGAATCTGGAGGGCATTATGCTGAGTGAAATAAGTCAATCATAAAAGGACAAATATTGTATGAGACCACTATTGTAAAAACTCATGAAAAGGTTTACACAAAAAGAAATAATCTTTGATGGTTATGGGGGTTGGTGATGGAAAAACACAAAATAGACAATAGATAAGTGGTAACTTTGGTGAAGGGTAAGACAGTACATAATACTGGGGAAGCCAGCACAACTCGTGTGAGGGAAGGTCATGGAAGCTCCATAGACACATCCAAACTCCCTGAGGGACTGAATTACTGCGCTGAGGGCTGTGGGGACCATGGTCTGGGGGAATACCTAGCTGAACAGGCATAACAGCGTTTGTAAAGAAAATGTTCTACATCCTACTTTGGTGAGTAGTGTCTGGGGTTTTAAAAGCTTGTTAGCAGCCATCTAAGATACTCAACTGGTCTCACCCCATCAGGGGCAAGGGAGAATGAAGAAAACCAAAAACATAAGGGAAAAATTAGTCCAAAGGACTAATGAACCACAAGTACCCCAGCCCCCACTCTGACCCCAGCACAACTAGATGGTGCCTGGCTACCACCTACTGCTGTAACAGGATCACAATAGAGGGTCCCAGAAAGGGATGGGGAAAAATGTAGAGCAAAATTCTAACTCACAGAAAAAGACCAGACTTACTCGTCTGATAGAGACTGGAGAAACCCCGAGAGAATGGCCCTGGGATACCCTTTTAACTCAGAACTGAAGTCACTCCTGAGGTTCACCCTTCAACCAAAGTTAGACAGGCCCATAAAACAAAACGAGACTAAATTTGCACACCAGCTGAGGGGCAAGGAGGAGATGGCAAGAGGGCACAGGAAAGCTGGTAATGGGGAAACCAAGGTGGAGAAGGACAGAGTGCTGTCATGTTGTGGGGTTGGCAACCAATGTCACAAAACAATATGTATATTGTTTAATGAGAAACTGATTTGCTCTGTTAGCCTTCATCCAAAATACAATAAAAAAATTTTAATTAAAAAGTAAAGAAGATAGAAGGAATACCCAGAGTCACTACACCAAAAAAAATTGGTCGATGTTCAACCATTTCAGGAAGTAGCATATGATCAAGAACCAACGGTACTAAAGGAAGAAGTCCAAGCCACACTGAAGGCATTGGCTAAAAACAAGGTTCCAGGATTTGACCGAATATCAATGGAGATGTTTCAACAAATGGATGCAGCACTGGAAGTGCTCAATTGTTTATGTCAAGAAATTTGGAAGACAGCCACCTGGCTGTAATGGATTGAATTGTGTGCCCTCAAAATATGTGTCAACTTGGTTAGGCCATGTGTGGTTGTCCTCCATTTTGTGATTTTCCTATGCATTATAAATCATAATCTCTGCCTGTGGCTAAAAAGGATTAGGGTGGGATGTAACACTCTTGCTCAAGTCGCATCCCTGATCCAACAAAAAGGGAGTTTCCGTGGGGTGTGGCCTGCACCACCTTTTTTTTTTTTTTTTAGGTATCCGTTATTTTCCTCATTTTATTCATGATTTAACTGAAGCTCAGGGAAGCCCAGGTAGCACCCAGGTAGCAAGGGGTAGAGCTGGGAGTTGACCGTAGCCTTCCGACCTCCATCTGACAGTCTGTGGGTATGGCAACAGCATTCGTTTAGTTGCCCGTCTGTTCTTTCATTCGACAGACATTTACTGAGTGCCTCTTCTGGGCCGGATTCTTTCATGTGGCTTATCTAAAGTGATTATCGAAGAGTGCCGGGAATCAGGTAATGCTGTTTGCCATTTTATGTCTGACAAAACTGGCTCAGAGAAGTTCTGCAGACTTGCCCAGGGAGCAGCGGGGGTGAGGCTGGGGTAGTATTTGTGTCATGCATCCTCTGTGTCAGGCGCTGCACTAGCCACTGTACATCTGCTCTTCATTCAGTCCACACGACAGCCCTCTACCAAAACCTGTTGCTGTTGAGTCAATTCCGACTCCTAGTGATCCTATAGGCAGAGTAGAAATGCCCTATATAGGGCTTCCAAGGCTGTAAATCTTTTCAGAAGTAGACTACCGCATCTTTCTTCCACCAAGTGGCTAGTGGGTTTGAACCGCCAAACTTTCAGTTAGCAGCCGAGCACTTACTCACTGAGCCACCAGGGCTCCTTCAGAGTGCTATAGGGGAAGTTTTTTTTTTTTTAATAATAATATTTATTGAGCTTTAAGTGAACATTTACAAATCAAGCCAGTCTGTCACATATAAGCTTATATACACCTTACTTCTTACTCCCACTTACTCTCCCCCTAATGAGTCAGCCCGCTCCCTCCTTCCAGTCTCTCCTTTCGTGACAATTTTGCCAGTTTCTAACCCTCTCTACCCTCCTATCTCCCCTCCAGACAGGAGAAGCCAACACAGTTTCAAGTGTCCACCTGATACAAGTAGCTCACTCTTCGTCAGCATCTCTCTCCTACCCATTGTCCAGTCCCTTCCATGTCTGATGACTTGTCTTCGGGAATGGTTCCTGTCCTGGGCCAACAGAAGGTTTGGGGACCATGAACGCCGGGATTCCTCTAGTCTCAGTCAGACCCTGCACCACCTTTTATCTTACAAGAGATAAAAGGAAAGTGAAGCAAGCAGACAGCTGGGAACCTCATACCACCAAGAAAGAAGCGCCAGGAGCAGAGTGCGTCCTTTGGACTCGAGGTTCCTGCCCTGAGATGCTCCCAGACCAAGGGAGGATTGATGACAAGGACCTTCCCCAGAGCCGACAGAGAGAGAAAGCCTTTCCCTGGAGCTGACAGCCCTGAATTTGAACTTCTACTCTACTAGACTGTGAGAAAATCAGTTTCTCTTTGTTAAAGCCAGCCACTTGCGGTATTTCCGTTACAGCAGCACTGGATGACTAAGACACTGGACAACACACTGGACGAGGTCTATATTTGTGCCCATTCCAGAGAAAGGTGATCTAACAGAATGCAGAAATTATCAAACAATACAATTAATATCACACGCAAGTAACATTTTGCTGAAGATTATTCAAAAACGGCTGCAGCAGTACATCAACAGGGAACTGTCACAAATTCAAGGCAGATTCAGAAGAGGACATGGAACCAGGGATATCATTGCTGATGCCAGAAGGATCTTGGCTGAAAGCAGAGAATAGTAGAAAGAGGTTTACCTGTGTGTCATTGACTAAAGGTATTCAAACACCTTTGCACAGTCAGTAAAACACAGCTAGAGATATTGTTGGTAGCTGCTGTGGAGTCAGAGCACAGCGAAATCAAATGTTGCCTGGTCCTGTGCCATCCCCACAATCAGCTGGGGTCATACCATTGTGATCCACAGGGTTCTCATCGGCTGGTCTTCAGGCCTTCTTCCTAGTGCGTCTTAGTCTGCAAGCTCTGCTGACACCTGTTCAGTAGCGACACACAAGTCTTCACTTACAGACAGTGGTGGCTGCTTACGAGGTGCATCGGCCAGGGATCAACCCGGGCGTCCAGCATGGAAGGTGAGAGTTCTGCCACTGAACAATCACCGCCTTCTCTGTAAGTGCTGGTGTTGCTATGTGTCATGGAGTCAATTCTCAGTTATAGCAACCCTATAGGACAAAGTCAAACTGCCCCATAGGTTTTCCAAGGAGCTGCTGGTGGATTCAAACTGGTGACCTTTTGATTCGTCCACATAGCTCTTAACCACTGTGCCACCATGGCTCCATAATAATGATTATTATTTACTTATTAAAAATCAAAATCAAAAGATTTTACAATTTGAGTTTAATAGCTCTAGGAAAAAGATAAGATCCCTGGGAAGCACAAATGATTTGCAACTGACTAATAATGTTGGTGGTTCGAATCCACCCAGTGGCACCGTGGAAGAAAGGCCTAGCGATCTACTTCAGAAAAATCAGCCATTGAAGACCCTAGGGAGCCCAGTTCTACTCTGACTGACACACATGGGGCCACCATAAATTGGAATGGACTAAGTGACAACTGGTTTTTGGTTTAGGAATAAGATAGCAATATTGGCTGTTTTAATAAGCTACACTTCTTTTGATTCTCGGTTGAGATCACTCTTGTTCATCTTTTTCCTGGAGTATTAAAGCCATATCTAAACAAGTGGTCTTGAGAGGTTATTGACTTTCGAACCTTCGTCTGTGCACAAGGTTCACAAGCACCCCTTCTGCTAAAGGAAAAAAGGAACTGGCTGTCTTATCCACGTACCGAGGTCCCTGGGTGGCACAAACAATTTGCACTCAACTACTAACTGAAAGGTTGGCAGTTCAAACCTACCCAGTGGCGCCATAGAAGAAAGGCAGGCAATCTCCTTCCATAAAGATTATAATCAAGAAACTTTACGCAGTTCCGTTCTACTCTATAACACATGGTGTCAATATGAGTCAAAATCGACTGGGCAGCAACAGGCTTTATACATGTTACTTCTGCAGAAGCACTGCTATTATCGCAGGTAATAAATTATGAAAACTGATAAAGCACTAAAAAGAGTATGTTGTTGTTGTTATGTGCCATCGGGCCAATTCTGACTCATAGCGACCCTATGGAACAGAACTGAACTGTCCCATATGGTTTCCAAGGAGCAGCTGGTGGATTCGAACCGCTAACCTTTAGTTCAGCAGCCAAGCTCTTAACCCTTGGCCAGCAGGGCTCCAAAAGAGTGTAGTGCTTTAAAATGTGAAGATAAAGTCAGTGCCTTGCCCTCCAGTGGCACAGATTTCTTTCCAAAATGGTGATGAATTCACGCTGTCAGCCAATCTCACTTGGGGTTGCTCAGTGACCACGGTTTGAATGTAAGGAGCTGTTGGCTGAAAGTAGCACAAGTCTACGGGTGCCCAATGGCGTTTGGTGGTGCTCACTGATCTGCGTCTTCCCCTCCAGAAATTGAGCTTCTGAACCCAGCTCTTATCATGTAACTATTGAGCAGTCCAGCAGTCCTACAACAGGCAAGTTTGCTAGAACTTCCCTCTCAAATGATCACTCAGAGTATTGCCTAGGCAAGCTAATTAAGCGCTTTGTAAACAGAATCTTAATTTACTTTTGCCCAGAAGCAACTAAGGGAATTTACCACCCTGCCCTCAGGGAAGACATGAATCAGCAAGTTGAGAGAGGAAAGCCAGTGATGGTTTAGGCGCCTACTGGTATGTATCTGAGAGGCAATAGGATTTCTTCCCAACGTGGGAGAGGTTTGACTGGGCTGCAAAATGGGACTGATTTCCCGTTGTCAGATCTTCTCAGTTGGGTTATACCATTTACTTAACGAAATATGCGGTCCCACAACAGGAACTTAAAGCATAAATACAGAAAGATTTTACAATGTAAATACCAGTGATTTTTCTATCATGAGTGGTTTGAACCACTTGCCATCGGCATGGGAAATAAAGCGCCCGTAGAGAAATGAATCCTGTCTCACTAACATGGCGCCAGAGCGATTGGATTTTTTAAGGTTCAGCTTAAAGCTCTTCAGTGGTTTCCCACTGCCCTGCAGGTAAAGCTCCAAGCCCTCTTCTTGGCCGTCCAGGAGGTGGCTCCTGCTACCTCTCCAGTCTTATGTTGGGTTCTCCCTGCATTGACCATGGGGGGGACCCATGTGTTCCCAGAGTCTGCCCCCATATCATTTTCAGTGCCTGAAATAGTCTTGATAGGGCTAACCCCCACGCATCCTTCATGTCTCAATGTAACCTTGTTCCTCAAAGAGACCTTGCCGGCTTCCCTGACCAAGTTGAGTCCTCCAGGCTGTTCACTCTCCCAAAACAAGCCCCAGCTCCCACTTCCTAACACTTAACGAGTACTTAAAATTGTTGGTGACGTGGACCTACCTCTAAAGAGTGTCACCAATGTCCAGTGCCTGTTACGTGGCTGAACATTAAGCAAATGTTTAGCTCTTAACCTATTGTATTCGGCGCTGTTAAACTATTGTATTTGGTGCTGTTTGTTTTCCTCCCAGGACTTGTATTCTCAGGAGGGCAGAAAGCAGATCTGCCTTGTTCATACCATATCCCAAACCTCCCCATGAGGAGTTTTGGCCAGAACTGGGGTTGGAAGCTACCAGCCACTTCCAGGGAGAAAAAACCTGGCGATCTGCTCCCGAAGATTATTCAAAAAATCAAAGTCGTTGCCGTCGAGTCAATTTGGACTCATAGTGGCCCTATAGGACAGAGTAGAACTGCCCCACAGGGTTTCCAAGGAGCAGCTGTTGGATTCAAACTGCTGACCTTTTTGGTTAGCCACCAAGCGCTTAACCCCTGTACCACCAGGGCTCCCCCATAAAGATTACAGCCTAGGAAACTCAATGGGGGCAATCTGCTCTGTCACATAGGGTCACCATGATCCAGAATCAACTTCGGGACAAAAAAAAACAATGTAGGTGCTCAATACATATTTGTTGAATGAAGGAATATATAAAATTTGTGGAGTGAATGTATAGATATGTATTAAGTATTATGAACCAGGTCCTAGCCAACTCTAATATTTCAATTCAATAAATGTTCATAGAGTACCTACTAGGGGTAAGACATAAAGGTATTGTCATGGATTGAATTATTTCCCCCCCCAAAATGCGTCTATCAACTTGGTTAGGCCATGATTCTCAGTATTGTGTCGTTGTCCTCCATTTTGTGATTGTAATTTTATGTTAAGAGGATTAGGGTGGGATTATAACACCCCTACCAAGTCACATCCCTGATCCAATCAATGTAAAGGGTGTTTCCCTGGGGTGCAGCCTACATCATCTTTTATCTCAATAGATAAAAGGAAAGGGAAGCTACCAGAGAGTGGGGACCTCATATCACTAAGAAAGCAGTGCCAGGAGCAGAGCGCCTTCTTTGGACCCGGGGTCCCTGCATGGAGAAGCTCCTCAAAATTAAAATACACTCAAAATTAAAATCCAATTATCCTCTGTATGAAAAAAAATTTTTTTTTAACTAGATAGACAGATCTTATTTATCTCACATCTGAAGCAGCTAGCACTTAATATGTGCTCAATTACTGTTTGCTGAATGAAAAATAAAGAGCCCCGGTGGCACAGTGGTTAAAGCACTTGACTGCTAACCGAAAGGTCAGCAGTTCGAAATCACCAGTGGCTCTTTGGAAACAAGATGTGCCAGTCTGCTTCCATAAAGATTTATAGCCTTGGAAACCCTATGGGTGCTATGAGTTGGATTCCACTCTACTGCAGTACGTTTTTTTTTAGAAATGGAAAATAAGGAGCCCTGGTGGCACAGATGTTAAAGTGCTTGGCTGCTAACCAAAAAAGTTGTCCATTCAAACCCATCAGCCGCTCCATGGGAGAAAGATGTGACAGCCTGCTTCCGTAAAGATTTACAGCCTCAGAAACCCTGTGGGACAGTTCTCCTTTGTCATATAGTGTCACTATGAGTCGAAATCGACTAGTCCGCAGCAGGGTTGTTTTCTTTCTTTCTTTTTGGTTTAAAGGGAAAATAGGTCACTAACAATAATGCAGTGTTTGTTTAGGGCTTTCTTTATTACAAAATGCTTTCACATACAATGTCTCATGTATCCTATAGTCTCTTTTAGTCTTACCCTTTCTTCTCTTTTCCCTTTCCTTCATGTTAACGGTCATCCCTTCCTGATTTTCCGTTGCCAGAATCAACACAACTTCCTCAATTTCTTTATCCTTGTCTCACTGACTGTTTTCAACTGTTCATTTCTAACTCTCATTTTCACGAATCTCTAAGCAAACTTTGGAGTCCCTGGACAGTGCAAACAGTGTCGGGTGCTAAGTGAAAGGTTGGTGGTCAGAGTCCACCGAGGCGTGCCTCGAAAGAAAGACCTCATGATATTTCTTTCTCAAAAATCAGCCGCTGAAAACCCTATGGAGCACAGTCCTACTCTGACACACACGGGGTCACCATGAGTCAGAGTCAACTTGATGGCAGCTGGTTTTATGCAAACTTTGCTTTTCACACCTTTCCACCCAACAAAGTCCAAGTCCCTGAAGAGTTACACTGGACTCTGAGGTGGAAGTTACACTACTGGGGATAAATAAGGTCAGTTCAGCAGAGACAGATCAGACTAGATACCCAAGAATTCCGAGAACACAACTGTCACAAAGCCTTCATGGCATTCTTGACAGCAAATATTACACGTTTTATTTTAAAAAAGAATCACAGACCATTTCTCTACAACCTGTAGTTTGAATGGTGGTCATGTTTTCAGGTTTCTTCTTTTATTTTCTGCTGAATAAATTTCAATCTTTATAAAGTAAGGAAGTAGATTTAAAAAATAGCTTATAGTAAAATTATAAAGAGAAAGGAACGTAAAGATTATGAGGTTGATTAGTGACAAAGAATATTCCCTACTTTCAAGGCCTAATGTTGGATGGTGTTTCCACCAGGAGGAAGGTCTTCCATAAACCTTGGCTTTCATAAACCTAGACAACCTGGAAAGAAGTAGAGAGGTGACACTAGATGAGAAGCTAAAGATCTCATTTAGCTCCCATATGTCTGATGTCTTTGACATCTAGGCAGAGTTCTTATCCTAATGTTCCTAATAGACATGATATAGGTAGTGCAGTGGTTAAGAGCAGAGACACTGGAGCCAGACTGCTAGAGGTAGACTCATTTCCTTTACTTACTAGGTTTGTGGCCTTGGGCAAGTTTTTTAACCTCTCTTTTTAAATATTGTGTCAATGTTTGATAAATAAATAAAATTACAAGTATAGTTAATTCACATCTTAGTACTCTATAGTTTTCAAATCAATTTTCATGTATATCACCTCATCAAATTCTCACAACTGTGAGGTAGTTATTATTACTTCATTTTATGGACCAAGAAATTAAGCTTCCTAAGTGTTTTGTGGAGTTTCCAGGTAGCACCAACACTTAACGAACTTGGCTTGGCACCTTGGAAGAAAGGCCTGGATATCTACTTCAAAAAAAAAAAATTAGCCATAGAAAACCCTATGGATGAAAGAAGAGAGTCTAAAAGAGACCTGTACACCAATGTTTATTGCAGCACTATTCACAATAGGTGGAAACAAGTTAAATGCCCATCAACAGACAAATGGATAAACAAAATGTGATACACACATAAAACGGAATACTACTCAGCCAGTAGGAAAGATGAAGTCTTGATACATGCTACAGAATGGATGGAGCTTGAAGACATTATGCTGAGCGAAATAAGCCAATCACAAAAGGACAAATATTGTATGACCTCACTTACATAAAAAGACAAGAAAAGACAAATGTATAGAGACCAAAGTTTATTAGTGGTTACCAGGGATGAAAGGAAGAGGAGGAGGGGGGCTAATGGTGATGGAAAAATTACATTGATTAAGGGTAGGGTTGCACAGCCAATTATTGCTGTAAGTTGTATACCTGTAAAAAGTTGAATTGGCAAATGTTGTGTAATAGATATAACACTGACAAAAAAAAAAAAGGAGCTGTTGAGGCTGCTTATATACAACCAAACACCTCATGAGATTTGATTCCTTGGTTTGGAGGTTTAGAGTTGTGGTTTCATGGAACATCCCAGTTAATTTGGCATAATAATGTCTTCAGTGCTTCTGTTCTACCTCCTAGTTCATTGTGTAGTGCCTGGGGTCTTAAAAGCTTGCAAGTGGCCATCCACTCTGTACACCTGGAACAACAGAAGAAAAAGGAGCCAGGAATAGGAGGAGGATATGGAATGTGTGGCTAATTGCCTCCATGAACAGCTGTCTCCTTTGGCATGAGACCAGAAAAACTGGATGATGCCCAGATATCATTACTGAACATTTTGATCAAGGATTCCATAGAAGAATCCTGATCAAAAGGGGGAACATGTAGAACAGAATTTCAAATTCTAATGGACTCTAGACTTTCTGGAGCCATGGAGGGTGGGCGAACCCCTGAGACTATTGCCCTAAGGTAAACTTTAAAATTTGAACCAAAAATATCCCCTGAAGTCTTCTTAAAACCAAAGAATAGTTTAGCTTAACTAGTGAAAAAAAGTCTGCCTTGAGGATTATGCTATTTTAAGAACTGTCTACATGAGATGGAGCCCTGGTGGCACAGCGGTTAAATGTTTGGCTGCTAACCAGAAGGTCAGCAGTTCAAATCTACCAGCCACTCCTTGGAGACCTTATGGGACAGCTCTACTCTGTCCTGTAGGGTCTCTATGAGTTGGAATCGACTGGACAACAAAGTTTTTTTTTTAATCTATATGGGATCAAATTGACAACAGCAAATTGAAAGATCAGATGGGAACCTTAGGGGGAAGTGAGTTTATGTTAATAAGGGAGGAACAACTCAGATAGAAGAATGTAATCAATGCCACTAAATTGTATGTGAAGAAACTGCTGAGTTGGTGTATGTTTTGCTGTGTATATTCTCAACAACAACAATAAAATAAATAATATTTAAAGAAAAAATAGAAAGCCCTATGGAACAGAGTTCTACTCGGACACACATGGGGTTGCCATGAGTCGGAATCCACTCAATGGTAAATGATACGTGTTTTGGTTAGGGGCAGTGACGGTTGATGGCAGAATTCTCCATGCCAGAGACCCAGGTTCGACTCCTGGCCACCACTTGTCTGTCAGTGGAGCCCTGCATGTTGCTCTGATGCTGAACAGATTTCAACAGAGCTTCCAGGATAAGACGGACTATGAAGAAAGGCCTGATGATCTATTTCCAAAAAGTCAGCCAATGAAAACCCTATGGTAAGTTAATAACTTTGAGGCAAAGTTGATCAGAAAGAAAGATTAGTATTTTATATTTTTTATTTCTTTCCCTTCTCCAAGGGGAAGGATTGACTCTCTTTGTTTTATTTATATAGCAAAGAGAATGGTGGGTAATACTTAATTGTTATTTAATTGTTATGATAAAAAACCCAACCCATTCCCATCGAGTCAATTCCGACTCATAGCGACCGTATAGGACAGAGTAGAACTGCCCCATAGAGTTTCCAAGGAGCACCTGGTGGATTTGAACTGCTCACCTTTAGATTAGCAGCCATAGCACTTAACCACTATGCCACCAGGGTTTCCATTATTATGATAAGTCCAATAAATTCCATTAAAATAAAATAGTTTGTATACGTGCATTTATAATATTGACTTATTGCATGTCTCTCTTCTAAGAACATTTACCTATTGAAAACCCTTTATTGCTAAGAACCTTCAGGGAACAATGTTAATTTCATACATTTCTGTCTTAAAGGTGAATGAAACATTTACCCTCGGGCTTCTAGGTTGAAGTTCTGTTAGCCAAAAGAGGGATGCTCACTGTAGACTTTGGATTGGAAGAATTGTCCATTTCTTCCCTCAATACACACCCATACCTGGAGCTGTGTAAGAAGTTTGTTTTCTCCTCTGGAGCTATTGGTATTTCCTATTTTAAATAGGATACTATGCATGGGCACGTGTTCTCGGGGTAGCTGGGTGAACCAGAGAGGCAGGGTTGCCTTCCTCCTGAAACTCTGGGCACTCTTAGACACTGCAGATTGGTGCTAAGTTTACAGGCTTGGGAGCTAGCAGCTGGACTGTCTGGGTTTGAATCCCAGCTATACCATCTTCTAGCTATGTGTCATTAGGTGAGACACTCAATCTCTGATAGTTTCCTTATTCACAAAATGAAGAAAATGATAGCTTCTACCTTATTGGGTTGTTGGGAAGATTACATGGGTTAATGCACGTAAAGCACTTAAAACAGGTGTGGCTCCTGGAAAGCATTCAGTAAATGTTAGCTATTATCATTACGTTCTATTTTACTTAACACTCTCATCATCCTCTCATCATTGTCAATGGCTTTTAAACATTTTTGCACATGATCTCCAGTAAGAAATCCACCTTATGTCACGATCCAGTGTAAACACACACACATGCACACACAAAACTAAATCAAAGTTTCACAAAGTATTCATACTCTTACTTTGTGCAGTATACTCTATTAATTTCTATCCCTTTAAAAAATAAATTGGTGGTACCCTATAGAAATGATTTCACAACCTTCTAATGGGTCAAGTTGGAAAACTCTGCTCTTTGATACCTGTGATAGGCAGGATAATGTCTTCCTAAGATCTCCATATCCCAACCCTCCAGAACCTATGAACATGTTGCCTTACATAGCAAAAGAGACTTTGCAGATGTGATTAAGTTACAGACCTTAAAATGGGGAGATTATCCTGGATAATCCAGGAGGGTTCACTTTAATCACATGAGTCCTTAAAAGCAGAGAGGCTTTCCTGGCTGTGATCAGAGAAAGAGATGTGATGATTGAAGAAGGATCAGAAATGCAAAGTGACAATGACTTGATCCACGTTTGCTGGCTTTGAAGATGGAGAAATGGGGCCATAAGCCAAGGAATGCAGGCAGCCTATGGTAGCTGGAAAAGGTGGGGAAACAAATTCTTCCTTAAAGCCTCCAGAAAGGAACGCAGAACTGCCAAGACTTTGACTTTCACTCACTGAGACCCATGTCAGATTTCTGATTTCCAAACAGTAAGATAATAAATTTGCATTATTTAAACCACTAGATTTGTGATAATTTGTTACAGCAGCAATAGAAAAGTAATATACTCTGGAGCATAGTTCTACTCCACGGTAGAGCATACATGGGGTCACCACGAAGGAGAGTCAACTCCATGGCAACTGGTTTACCTAAGCCAGGAACTTTGATTTCACCTTTGACATCTCTCTCTTCCTAGCTCACACATTCAATAAGTCACCTAATCCTACTGCTTCTACCTTTGAGTATCTCTGGAATAATCTGTATGATCTCCCAACTTTCATGGCATTGCCCTCATTCAGGTCCAATTCATCTCTCTTGGACAACAAAACCTCTTAACTGCTTTCCCTGCTTCTGGGTCCCCTACCTGTCCTACACCCCTTTCCTCTGACCTTCATTCTCTCTAAACTACTGTTATGATTACCTCTTGGCACTTTTGATGTCACATCTCACCTACAGAATAAAATTCTAAGTCTTTAGAGTGATACTTAAGCTCTTCAGATGACCCATCTCAACTACGAGAACACATTCCCTGTGTGATTTTCCCTGTCCTGTCCCCTCGAAATATTATATCTATAAAGTTATTTTATCAACCCACTTTATCATAGTTATTCAATTTTTTTCTATTGTTTTAAAAAATTGCTTCTTAGAAGCCAAAGAAGGCACAAAGAAGTCCTTGCCAGCAAGCCAGCTTCTACTGTGTCAGCAAACAAATGTTTATATTATGGCTCTCTGTTGTGGATTAAATTGTGTGCCCTAAAATGTGTTAGAATTCTAATACCGATACCTGTGGATGTAATGTAATTACCTTACATCTAATATAATATAACATAATCACTTTCCATAATGTAATCATCTTATATAACATAATATAATGTAATACAATCAATCAGTTGAGTCATGCCAGCGTAGGGTGGGCCCTAAACCTAATCACTTTTGAGTTATGTGAAGAGCAGCATAGACAGAGACACAAACATAAACACAAAGGGAAGAAAGATGCTCACTATCTGACTACAGAGGCAGATGAATCTACAAACCCATTAACTCCAAGGATTACTGTCAGCTACTAGAAGCTGAAATAGACAAAGAAGGACCTCCCCCTGGAACCACACCCTGAATTCATACTTTTAGCCTCCAGAATTGTGAGGAAAAAAAAATTTCTGCTCTTTAAAGCCACCCACTTGTGGTATTTTTGTTTGTTAAGGCAGCAGTGGGAACTAAGGCACTCTCCAGTCATAACATATTTGATTTTTTTTTTTAAAAACTACGTCATTGGTGGCATAGAGACTTCTCTTTTCCACGCTTTGGCAAAATAAATAGATTCACAAGGCGGTATATTCTTTATTTACATCATTTATTTTTAACAAGTCTTTTTAAAAATTTGTGTCAACCTATGCATTTGAAGGTCCTGCTAGACCTAGCATCAAGATGTGAATGACTGGTGAACGTAATTAATGCCATTGAATCGTACACATAAAAATGGTTGAAATGGCAAATGTTTTGTTACATACATACACTTCACCACAATTAAAAAAAAAAAAAGAGTAATAAAGAAATGTATGATGCTGTCCCTCTCCTGCTTCTGGGGGAGTCTGAGGTGATTTTTTTTTTTTTAGCAGAGTTACCGCAGTAGAAAACGAGCTTTATTGCACTAATTATACCATGCAAGTAGACAAATGACAAGCAGTGCCACCCCCATTTTCTATCTGGGGTATGTTTATATATATATATATATATATATATATATATATATATATATATATATATATATATATATATATATATATATATTTAATTTAATTTTTGTTGTTGTTGAGAATATACACAGCAGAATATACAACTCAAAAATTTCTACATGTATATTGATTATCTGAGGTACTTTTTTGTAGTTACCATCCACTGGTTAGAAAGAAGGCCATTTCTCCACTGAAAACCCAAATCTTAAGTCTTGATCTTGCCCTTGCAAAGTCTCTGGTACTATGCTTGTCCTACGTGTTCCCCGTGGTTTCGTCAACAAAGTCAAATCAGGTACACAATTAACTTTTACCACAGCCAGAGGAAATTTCAGATCATAAACTACATACTGTTGTAGGACGCTGAGGATAGTACCTCCATGCTCAGCTTCTAGGTGCACCTCAAAGCCCCATTATAGTTGTTGTTACTTGTCGTCTAGTTGCCTCCAACTCACCGTATGTATAGCAGAATGAAACCTTGTCCCGCCCTGTGCCATTGTCATGATTGTTGGTATGTTTGAGTCCATCGTTACAGCTATTGTGTCAATCCACCTCACTGAGGGTTCCCCCATTTTTGTTGACCCTCCATTTTACCAAACATGATATTGTTTTCTAGTATTGGTCTTTTCTGATGATGTGTCCAGAGTAAATGACACAATCTTCCCTTCATTTTGGATATAATTTTTCTAACACTGATTTGTTCATTCTTCTGGCAGTTCAAGGTGTATTCAATATTCTACACCAACACCACAGTTCAAGTGCATCAATTCTTCTTCTGTCTTCCTTTTTCATTGTCCAGGTTTCACATGCATATGACACTATTAAAAATATCATGACTTGGGTCAGATGCACCTTAATCATCAAAATGACATCTTTGTTTTTAAAAACTTGAAAAAGGTCTTTTGCAGCAGATTTGCCCAATGCAATGCATTAATGGATTTCCTGACTGCCGTTTACCATGGGCATAGATTGTTGATCCAAGTAGAATAAAATTCTTGACAACTTCCATTTCTCATGATATTGTTTATTAGTTCAGTTGTAGGGTTTTTCATTTTCTTCACATTGAAAGCCCCTGTTATGGTTCTTCTAATCGGGGTACTAGATTTCCATTTTCTGGTTTCTAGGCTGGGTTCTGCACTGCGGCACTAATTTGGTCTAGGAGAATCACGTCTTTTTTTTGTTTTTTGTGGAACCTTGCATACCCATGTTCTTGGCTATAGCTGCCTCACTTCTCACATCTACCCCATCACCAACTTGGCTTACCTAGCACTGCCATAAGAGCCCTGTTTTCTTTTCCATCTTTCTGACTTTTTTGACTTGGACTCTTTTGAATGCTATGTCCAAACCATTATATTTTTGTTATGTATTGAATTGTATCACCCAAAAAGAAATGTGTAAGCCTTAATCTCTGTGTCTATAAATATGACCTGTTTGGAACTAGAGGTTTTCTTTTGTTATGTTAATGAGGTCATACAATTTAGGGTGGGTCCTAAACCTAATCAGTTCTGAGTTGTGTCTTACAAAACAAGCAGAATACACACAGACCCTACAGAGCCCGACACCATGAAAGATAGAGGAAAACTAATCTACAAGCCCAGGAGCCCCAAGGATTATCAGCAGCTACTAAAAGGTAAAAGACACAAAGAAAAACCTTTCCCTAAAGCTGATGTCCTAAATTCAGACTTCTAGCCTCCAGAACTGTGAGCAAATCAATTTCTGTTCTTTAGAGCCACCTACCTGTGGGATTTTTGTTACAACAGCACTAGGTAACTAAGACAATTTACAATGGAATTTCTGAATTATATTGTGAATTGTATTTCACTCTCGCTTGTCTTTTTCCTCTGTGCTCTTGTTTTCTTTAAAAGTAGCTTTTAGAATTACTCACTTCTTTACCATAAAAAAAAAAAAACCCAGTGCTGTCGAGTCGATTCCGACTCATAGTGACCCTATAGGACAGAGTAGAACTTCCCCATAGAGTTTCCAAGGAGCGCCTGGCAGATTTGAACTGCTGACCCTTTGGTTAGCAGCCATAGCACTTAACCACTGTGCCACCAGGGTTTCCTTCTTTGCCATATGCAGTCATTAATTCAAGACCCAATTATTTACTCCTTTGAATTTTTTGTTGACATCGTGTATTTTCACTAATGAAGGTATGCTGATTAAAGGACCAATTCAGAATTTTTGTTATGATTTATGGATTTTGATACCCATTATCTGGGACCACATGTGTCCCAGTGGACCACGTATGTCCCAGTGGACCATGGGCAACGTAAATCCTGCTGATACGAGTCAATGATAAAAATTTTTCTTAATTTTATTTCTTGAAAATTTGCAAAACATGAGGTAAAACATGAAGGCTCCTGGCAATGACTGCACATCATACATTTTGTTCCATCTCCTTCTTAGCCTTTTTACTTATTTTTCATGAAACTTTTTAAAACATGTTATAATGCCTTCTTCCTTATCAGAAAAGTAGTACTTACTTTACAGCCAAAATAAAGTCAAAGGATTTTTTTATCTCAGGAAAATTTCACTATAATGCTTTCTTCATTACTACAAAAGTAGTAGTTAGAGGCAAAATAAATAAAACTAAAGGAATTTGGATCTCAGGGAAATTACCACGAATATGTATTCGCCATTATAACAAAAGCAATGCTAACAGCTAAGCAGCAGAAACAGCTGCCTGGCATACTGCAGAACTGCTCACTGCGGTACTTTCCACCTGCTACACGTGAAGCTAGGATTGGACCCTAAGATCGAATGCAGGGTAAGAATAACTTATAGGAGTTCCAATCTCTTGAAAAGCACCACTGCAATACATTTTTCCTTATAGGAAAAGCATTATTTCCTATTCAGAAGCTAAAAAATAAGGAGCCAGTAACCCCTGGAAACAGTGAATGGCAAAAAGGAGAAAAAGGCCATTATGACTGAATGAAGCCTGACAATAGCTTATTCTCGTGATAAGTACATTCTCAAGAGAACATAGGAACTTGGAAATATAATGAGGAGGCTTATCTCACAGAAATAAAGGCAAACCTGTCAAAAGTTTTAAAAATTCATGTATCTGAGAGGAATCACCCAAGACAAATGCTCAGTCTACATATAAATGAGATTCCCACCCAGACTTTTGAATTTCATGCATTTCAAAAGGCTCCCACCTTGAGGCTAAATGTATTAAAATTGGACTACCCCGCTTCCAAAGAACTCCAGAGGCATACAAAGTGGGTGGGATATCCTATGTCCCACAGGTCTTGAAAGAGTTAAATCCCACTCATCTCCATGCAGCTTGAATCCAGATTCCCTGGTGCATTATCCTTCCAATCAGAAATTCATAAAGATCATTTTCAATAAACCAAGCAGCACTGACTTCCCTTAAACATTTCAAGTATGTAATCCAGGGGCCTTTACTCTTCTTCCTCCTGCTTCAGTTTATAGCTTATGTTTTTGTTGTTTGTTTAGTTTTTTTTTTTTTTCCTGCATGGGACACTCTTGCTTCATGGACCATGTTCAATACTGACCAATCGACTTTGTCCCCAGGAGCTATGTCCTATTCCTTGGCTGTGGTCTAGAATTGTGGTAGCTCCTCTGAAGGAGTCAGTGGCAGAGTGATGATGCAATGTCCTAGCAATGGGAATGAATTTGGAGACCAGTAGGTGATACCTTGAGCCATCATAGCCCTGTGTTCAGTGTTCTCTGCTGGGAAAGTTGGTGGTTTGTGCAAGGAGATACTTAGAAAATGGGCAAAGGTAGCATTTTTGATCTAGGTGGAGCCTTACTTAAAAGCTTTCCCCTTTGTTTTTTTCAGTTTGGCACTTTTGTGGGTGTTCTAAGTGGGCATTAGAAAGTCTCAACCTACAGCAGAATCACCCTGAAGAATACTATGACTACAATTCCAGGCTATACCACGGGAAACACCAAATTCAATTCTTAG
Organism: Elephas maximus indicus; assembly: GCF_024166365.1. NCBI lineage: Eukaryota > Metazoa > Chordata > Mammalia > Proboscidea > Elephantidae > Elephas > Elephas maximus. The sequence goes on along the minus strand of NC_064842.1, from coordinate 19,235,235 downwards.
GCACCCGAAGCATCATGTTAGATATCATCAATGCCTTTGCTTTGATCTTGCTTAGCTGAGAGTTGATAATTTACATTCCAACTTAATGCTAACGTTCAGCCTAACAGTTAAGTCTCCAAATGCTGAGGTTAGAGAGCTAGCCCACTTGTTAACTCTTATAATTGAGATACGTTTTCCTCATTAATATAAATGACAAGATTCTCCTTGGTCATCATCTGGTGAGCAGTAGAGGCAAGAGCTCTGAACTAAGTTCAAAAGATCTGGCTTAAATGCTAGACCTATCTCAAGCATAACACTATGAGTCGGAATCTACTGGATGGCACACAACGTCTCAAGCATGTCGCTTAACTTCTCTGGGAACATTTCCCAAAGGATAATAAGAATATCCTTCCCTGAGAGTATGGCCCCCGGACACCCTTTTAACTCAGTACTAAAGTCACTCCTGAAGTTTACCCTTCTTGCAAAGATAAGACAGGCCAAGCCACGGTGGTGCAGTGGTTAAAAGTTTGGCTGCTAACCAAAAGGCCAGCTGTTTAAATCCACCAGTTGCTCCTTGGAAACCCTATGCGGCAGTCCTACTCTATCCTTTAAGGTCACTGTGAGTCAGAGTTGACTCCACAACATTGGGTTTGATTTTCTCCGGTTTGGTGTAATAACACACATGAGATACGTGCTTTGTAGTCTGACCATGTATCTGAGACTAAATGGGCACACCAGCCCAAAGGCAAACACGAAAAGGCAGGAAGAGACAGGAAAACTGGACAAATGGAAACGAGAAAACTGGGGTGGATAAGGGGAGAGTGTCGGCACATCGAAGGGTTGGCAACCGATGTCACAAAACAATTTGTGTATTAATTATTTAATGAGAAACTAATGTGCTCTGTAAACTTTCACCTAAAGTACAGTGAAAAAACAAACAAAAAATTTAATAAAATATTTTTATACCTTAAAGAATACCGTCTACACCTATTTAGTTTGTATTTTTATAAAATAATACACACATTGTTTAAATAGTCAAATAGTACTACAAGGCTTATTATAAAAGGCAGCATTTCCTACCTAAGGCAGATGGTATTTTCAGCCATTCCACTTGCTATTCTTATGATGAGCTCTTGAAACTCCTCCTTGTAGTAGTGGGGTCTATGTTTCCTTCATCTAACTTGGGTGGGCCTTTGTGACTGCTTTGATTGATAGAGTATGGCAGAAGTGACACGAAGTGACATCTCGTTCTCTTGGGGCACTCACCTTTGGAGTCCTGAGCTGCCGTGTTAGCCACCTAACTAACTGCCTTGAGGTCACCATTCTGTGAAAAGGCCCAAATTAGCTCACCTGGAGAGATCACAAAGAGCACTGATGGTGCAGTGGTTAAAGTGCTTGGCTGTGAACCTAAAGGTCAGTGGTTCAAACCTACCAGCTGCTCTGTGAGAAAAAAATGTGGCAGTTGGCTTCCACAAAGATTACAGACTTGGAAAAGCTTCTATTCTGTCCTATAGGGTCACTTGGAGTCGGAATCCACTCGACGGCAACAGGGTTTGGTTTTGAAGAGATCACAGAGAGAAGTCCTGGAAGTCCTGAGACGGGAAGAGATGCCTGGCCAGGCTCCAGCTGCTTCAGGCCTCCCCCCCTGCCCCCCCACTGTCCTAGCTCTAGCCACCAACTGATAGCAACAGCATGAGAAACCTTGATCTAGAACTGCCCAGCAGGTCTTCCTGAGATACTGACCTACAGAAACCATGAGAGAGAGCAAATAAAATGACTGTTATTATTTAAAGCTGCCAAGTTTGGGGTGATTTGTTACACAGCAGTAGTAAACAGAATACTTTCCAACTCTTCTCATTTCTCAGTATTACTCTCTTGATGATACCCTCTATTCTTTTAGCCTTCTCTTCTCCGTATTTATAACCCTGTATTTATAAAGAATACGCATATTCTGTTATACATTTTAGACATTTCATAATTTGACTTCCTGTTTTGGAAGATGAAGATTTCATACCCATATTATCCCAAACTCCTACTTCTACTTCCTCAATCCACCAAATATGATAATCATAATTTTGTTTAAGCCAATATTTATTTTTCACCTTATTATTATTACAGAAGTCTTGTCCACTGTTGAGCCAAGTAATGCATTAACATTACATTCCCTTTCTCATACAACTGAATTTCTACTTTGCTCAGTTTCCCCTTTCATTATCACTATTTATTTCCACACTCTCCAACTGAACTGTAAAACTCCCTAAGATTTTCTACATGATCAAACACTTTAAGTAGTTTATCAGTTCTCTATTTTCCCTGCACCTGCCCTACTGGCGCCTTCTGCGCTTCTGCTCCTTCCTGGACCAGCGCTTTCTGAGTGCAGCTGCTGCCCTCCGGCTCCCATTTGCCTCTCTCTTGTGTTAGAACGCTTTTCCCTGAATCAGGTGTCTTACTCTTTCTTAAGTTACTCCCCCATTTTGGTGAAGCACATCCTTCAGTGCCTTTCTGAGAAAGGAGGCATAGGAAGTGAAAATGATGAGATCTTGTGTGTCTGAAAATGTCTGTATTCTATTCTCTCATTTGATTAGTAGCTTGGTGAGTGTCTTAGTCATCTAGTGCTGCTATAACAGAAATGCCACAGGTGGATGGCTTTAACAAAGAGAAGTTTATTCTCTCACAATCCAGTAGGCTAGAAGTCCGAATTCAAGGTGCCAGCTCCAGGGGAATGCTCTCTCTCTCTCTGTCGGCTCTAGAGGAAGGTCCTCGTCATCAGTCTTCCCTTGATCTGGGAGGATCTCAGTGCAGGAACCTCAGGTCCAAAGGTCACACTCTGTTCCCAGCACTGCTTTCTTGGTGGTATGAGGCTTCCAACTCTCTGCTTGCTTCCCTTTCCTTTTATCTCTTGTAAGATAAAAGGTGGTGCAGGCCACACCACAGGGAAACTCCCTTTACACTGGATCAAGGATATGACCTTAGTAAGGGTGGTACAATCCCACCCTAAACCTCTTAAACATAAAATGACAATCACAAAATGGAGGACAGCCCCACAATTTGGCCTAACCAAGTTGACACATATTTTGGGGGGACACAATTCAATCCATGACAGTGAGGTATAGAATTCTAGGTTGAAAAATCATTTGCCCTCAAAATTTTGAAAGTATTGTTCCACTGTTTTTCAGTTTCTAATGTTTCATTGAGAATTCCACTGCCATCCTGGTCCCAGATTCTTCATGTGTAAGATTTTTTTCCCCCCTATGGAATTTTTTAGTATTATCTCTTGATCTCTGGTGTTCTGAAATATCATGAAGTTTATTTTTTTTATGCCTTAGTGTAGTTGTTGTTGTTGTTGGGTGCCATTGAGTCGATTCCAATTCATAGCGACACCATGTGACAGAGTAGAACTGCTCCATAGGGTTTTCTTGGCTGTAATTTTTACAGAAGCAGGTATCCAGAGCTTTCTCCCGCAGAGCCTCTTGGTGGGTTTGAACTGGCAACTTTGGTTAGCAGCCGAGCACTTAGCCCTTGCGCTACCTGGGATTTCTTTATGTCTTAGTGTAGATTTTTTTTTCTATTCATTTTCCTGGATAGGCTCTTTAAATATACAACACTGCCCTACTGTTCTGGGAAATCTTTTTTCTACTACTTCTTTGATAATTTTCCCCTCTCTAGGTTCTATTTCTTGAATTCCCATTAATTGGCTGTTGGACTAACTGAATAAATTCTTTAATTTAAAACAATCTTATCTTTCTCACCCTCCATCTTTTTATATTATGGAAAACTTGCTCAGTTTTTAAAAATTTGTTATCATTTTATCTTATCTTTTTTGAGGATACAAATTAGTTGATCTCTGAAGGCTTTCTTCTCTTTCCTGTATTTCCTTTGTTTCCTCCAATTTTCTGTTTTGTTGTTGTTTGTTCTCCTATTTGCTTGTTTGTTTGCGTGTTTTACTTCCTATCTTTCATATTGGGAGCTTCGGTCAAATGTCTGAAAATCCTTGCATGACCATTCATATTAAACAGTGACCACTAAAATCTGAAAGACAACATGAGTGGGACTTGGTAATGTTATGCTTCACTCTGGAGTGATTGGTTATGGATCTAGCTTTTACGTGGGAAAACCCACCTAGCCCCCTCTGGCCAGCAATACCAATATTTTAGCTGAATATATTCTCCAAGGAAGAACCTTTCCTTCTTCTATCTGAGGATGAGAGTGGGGGTTATGACCTACTGATGACAGCTCTCTGGAAGTAGGGTGGGATGAGGCCTAGGTGCTCTTTCTCATAACTCCCTTTTGCTTCCAGCCTCCGGCCTTCCTCCTGCCTTCTCATGTGTCAATTTTCCTTGACGTACAGTTCAACTTCTCCAGAAATCAATCTGGGTTACAAACATCCAACTTACGTACAACCTGTAGTTGCAAACCAACTCCTGTAAAATCCATTATATTAAAAATCTGAGGTACACACAATGGTTTGTAATAACAAACAGGGGCTACTTTGCAACGTGCATCAAAACTGTGGTTAAGAGCTATGCCTACTAATCAAAAATGTCAGCAGTTCGAATCCACCAGCCAATCCCTGGAAATTCTGTGGGGTGGTTCTACCCTGTCCTCATATCCCCCCTGCCAAAAAACCCAGTGCCGTCCCTGTCCTCGTAGCTAGTCAGAATTGATTCGACAGTGACAAGTTTATTATTATGTTAAAGATGTTTTGGTGTATCTGGAATCCTTTCTTTAATGATTTTTTACATAGAAAGGTACACTATATGCTATATACTAAGACAAACATTTGACTGACATTAGGTACGAACTGTACCTAACTGTTCCGATTTACATACAAATTTGACTTAAAGACAGAGTTAGGAATGGAACTAGTTCATAATCCAAGAACTCCCTGTACTCATTTTCACTCTTTTTGACCGTATAGGTTTAGGCCATTTTCATCTTTCCTGTCATTTTTGTAGAGCTTCAAGGGAAAGAAGAAATAAACACTTGTGCTGACTCTGCCATCTTTCATCAGAAATCTCCCTACTTACTTTGTAAGATTATTGTCGGTACCGAATAGGACAATATATTCAAAAGTGCTTTGCCAACTTCAAAATATCATACAAATGTTATTCATTATTATTTCATTCCTGAGACACCCTGATAGATTTTTCAGTTGTGACTTTCCTTTTGCTACTTTTGGCAAAATGAGCTGTTCAGTCACGTCAGCCATCCACCTAGCAATAATCCTTAAACTCTTGATCAAGATGAAAATAAATAAAATGCTCCCAATTACATGTGTCATCCAAAACAAGTTGAAAATACTAACTGGTAACCTGAATGATGGCACAAACAGTTTGCACTGGGCTACTAACCCGAAGGTTGGCAGTTTGACCCCAACCAGCAGCACTGCGGAAGGAAGGCCTGGGGACCTGTTTCCGTAAAGATTACAGCCAAGAAAATTCTACGGATCAGTTCTACTCTGTAACACATGGGATCATTATGAGTCAGGATCTACTCAATGGCAACTGGGTAATCTGAATGAATGTATTGCATTATGCTGGGGGTTCTGGCAGATAGATAGCTCAGTGCATCTTTTCCCCAAGGGCACCCAAAGCCCCCAGGCAGGGGTAAGGATCTGCTTCTCTCTGTGTATCTGAGTCCCTGTGAGGAGAACTCTCATAGAGCTTCCTGCTTTACAGAAATTGCTTGTTTACATATGTGTTTCACCCTCCAGGGCATGGATTATCTCTTATTCATCTCTCTATTCCAGGACCTAACAAAGTGCATGATATAGTAGTTCCTCAATGTTTGATGACATGAAACACTGCAGACAACCACATTCAGGTATTATTTAGTCTTTTGGGGAAATACTTTAAAAGGAGTGACTGGCCAGATACTTCACTTTAAATATTAAGAAAACAAAGATTGGAAATTCTCCCTCCTTTATAAAGACAGAGAAAAATTAGTGGATCTGTCTGACAGATTGCTTCATCTTTTCATGCAATGAGAATAGAAGGATAGAGAAATAAAACCACAGCTCTGGCAGCACCAGGCAGCCCAGACACAAGTGTTGAGCACAAAGAGGGAGGCAGCGTGGATCCTGGCAGCTCTCGTGTTCCATGAAAAACACCTGCTCTGCTGGCAGCCGGGAAAGAAAGACCCAGAATAGCACAGGCGCACCCACTCACAAAAACACAGGAACTCCCCGGTACTGTAGGCAGGGGAAGATATCAAGAGAGGGAGGCCTAGTGAAGCTTAGTTGGAAAATGTACCCAGCACCATTAAAAGAGACTTAAATTTTCCCTAGAATAGAAAGAGAATGAAATTCAACACCTCTTTTTTTTCTCTGTCTTAGAGGCAGCCAGGCACGGTCAGGGCTCCCAGGTAGGTATGACAGGCCTGCAGGAAGCATGTAAGCCGGCAAGTTACTCAGATAGGACCAGCCATACTAAAGCATGGTACCTGAAGACCCTGAGGGAGGCCCTCTTAGAAACACAATGATGAAATGGCTGAGGAATAGGCATCGCCTCCGTTGGCGATACTTCATGGCATTGTGCTCAGAGTTCTAGGTGAAGGCGGTGAGGTTGGTAGATCATTGTATTGGAGGCCAAAACAAGCAAGTGAAGATATCCACAAATAAGGAAACAAGGGAACAGAGGTAAAACCTGAACCATGAAGAACACCCATTACAGCAGCTCCTGTCAGGAGGCGAGATGAGAGGGCAGAAAGGGACAGGAGCTGATTGAATGGACGTGGGAAATCCAGGGTGGAAAGGAGTGTGCGGACATATTATAGGGATAGCAACTAGGATCACATAACAATGTGTGTATAAATTTTTGTATGAGAAACTAACTTGAGCTGTAAACTTTCACTTAAAGAACAATAAAAAAAAAAAAAAAAAGAACACCTGTTACTAAACAACCTGAATGACTCTCCTGTATCTTCTACATTCGAGTTTGCAAACCAGCCCCATAAGATGTTCATTAAGAAAAGAATTCCATGGTCACAGAAGTTTGGGAAATGCTGCCTACAGTAAACTCCCATAGGGAGTCACAGTGTATATCACCATCTTGAAGGCCCTGAGGCATTCTTCATGAAAGGAAAAGAAAAAAAAAAAAAATCCAAAAAACTTGCTTTGCTTTATTTACTGCGTTGTTGTTGTGTGCCATTGAGTCTATTCCAATTCACAGCAATCCTATAGGACAGAGTAAAACTGCCCAACAGGGTGTCCTAGGCTGAAATATTTACGGGAACGGATTGCCAGGTCTTTTCTCCCATGGAGTCGCTAGTGGGTTCAAACCACCAACCCTGAGGTTAGCAGCCGAGTGCTTAACCATTGTGCAACCAGGCCTCTTTTTTATTTACCACAGGATTTCCCAAACACTTTCAGTCCAGCAAAGCCTATTAATATCCTGCAGAACTAGGGTTCCATGAACCGCAAAATGGAAAATACTGTTGTAACTGGGCCTTACCACTTGAATCTTGCCTTTAGTGATGACATATCTTTCAGAATTTTATAGTAAAAGATAAGTTAAACATTAAACATATAAACATTAGTTCTGAATTTATATATATATATATATAATCTTTTTTAATGTGGCAAGTATATAGGTAACAAAACATTTGCCATTTCAACAATTTACATGTATAGTTTTTTTGGTTACGTGACACTAAATACATTCATCATGTTGTTCAACCATCACCATTAACTGTTCCTGAATTTTTCATCTATTTCTGAAATTTTAAAACCCTTTTCTCAAATAACATGTCAGAGTAGAAGATTCACCAAATTTCTCACGAATTTTTGTTGTTGTTAAACCTTATGGTATTTCTGTGTAAAGACAGGTCAAAAAAAAAAAGGTGAGAGAGAACTAGGACTACTTCATTAGAGAAGAACATTGGCTCACCCTTAAAAGAGGATTTCTCAAACTCAGCACACTGACATTTTGGGCTGCATAATTCTTTGTCGTGGGGCTGTTCTGTGCATTGTAGGATGTTAAGCAATATCCCTGAACTCTACCATTAGATGCTGGTTGCATCTCCCTCCCACCCCACCCAGTGTTGTTGTTGTTGTTAGGTGCTGTCAAGTCAGTTCCAACTCATAGCAACCCCTATGTACAACAGAACGAAACACTGCCTGGTCCTGCACCATCCTCACAATCATTGTTATGCTTGAGCCCATTGTTACAGCCAATGTGTCAATTCATCTCGTTGAGCGTCTTCCTCTTTTTTGCTGATCCCCTACTTTACCAAGCATGATGTCCTTCTCCAGGGTCTGGTCCCTCCTGATAACATGCCCAAAATAAGTGAGATGAAGTATTGCCATCCTTGCTTCTAAGAAGCATTCTGGCTGTACTTCTTTCAAGACAGGCTTGTTCATTCTTCTGACAGCCCATGGTATATTCAATATTCTTCGCCAACACCACAACTCAAAGGCATGAATTCTTCTTTGGTCTTCCTTATTCATTGTCCAGATTTGCACGCATATGAAGCGAAAGGAAATACCATGGTTCGAGTCAGGCAAACCTTAGTCCTCATAGTGACATTTTTCATTTTTAACACGTTAAAGAGGTCTTTTGCAGCAGATTTGCCCAATGTAATATGTCGTTTGATTTCTTGACTACTTGCTTCCATGGGCATTGATTGTGGATCCAAGTAAAATCAAATCCTTGACAGCTTCAATCTTTTCTCCTTTTACCACAATGTGGCTTATTGGTCCAGTTGTGAGGATTTTTGTTTTCTTTATGTTGAGGTGTAATCCATACTGAAGGCTATGGTCTTTGCCAGTAGGGGCACTCAAAAATGTCTCCAGACGTTACCAAATGTCTCCTGGAGAGCAAAATCACATCCAGTTGAGAACCACTGTTCTGAAGGGGATACCCAGATTTCATCAGGAAATTTCAAAAATATTTTATATCTCATGATTTATCTCTGGTAAACCTTTGGTCACCTAAAAAGCTTAGTAAAGAGAAGCAAAACGAGGTATAAAGGCCAAGGAGTGGACGTAGAAACAGCAGCATGGCCAAGACCATGGGTTTTCATCTCACCCAACAAACTGCATTCACTACCCTTTGGATGGGGCAGTACATTAGTAAGTCATATGATAAGGTCAAAAGAAAAAGAGGAGGTTGTTTTCTTAGTTAAACCCTGAACACTTGGACCCTTGTTTTTGGATTATTTATGTGTCTTCTCTCTATCTGAAACAGTTTGGTTCGGTTCAAATGCTTTAAATGTTCCTAGAGGGCGAATATTTTCTTTCTTCAAGAATTAAAAGCTAATATTTGGGATAATCTTCATAGACTGTGGAATCAATCGATAAAAGTCTTATGTTAAGCAAAACACAGCAAAAAAAACCCATTGGATATGTAGAGTGAGAGACCTCTGGTCCAATAAACTGTGATCAAAGCGGTGAGACCACATACCAAAACCTGTGCAACCTTCCCAAAAGGCACCTTGGAAAAAGAGGAGCTCCTACCATGTTACTCTTCAGGAAGATCAAAAAATAATAATAATTTTTTTTTAAAGACACTCTCTTGCTCTTAGAATAGAGTACAAATTCCTTAGACCCTCACGTGTCCTACACGGCCCTGCAGTATCTGATGCCTGCCTAACACTTCTCATACCACTCCATCCCTCACCAGGCAATTTGGATTTACCACCACCTCAGGGCTTTTGCATATGCTATTCCCTCCTCTCTTTCCTATCCCTTTCCTCTTGCCTTAATAATCTCTGAAGCTCCTTTAGTTCTCCATATAAATGTTGGCCCCCCCAACATACTTTCTCATCACAGCACTTTGCTTATTGGTAATTAACTCATCATTAATGATAATTTGTTTGATCTTTGCCTCTCTCACTCAGCTTCACCTCTCCGTGTTTGTTGCAGTATGTCCCCAGCACCTGCGAGTACCTGGGTGCCGACAAGTCAGTTCTCATAGTGACCCTATACGACAGAGTGCAACTGCCCCATAGGGTTTTCTTCGTTGTAATTTTTACAGAGGCAGGTACCAGGGCTTTCTCCCGAACAGCCACTGCGTGGGTTCGAACTGCCAATCTTTTGGTTAGCAGCCAAGCACTTAACCATGGTCCCACCAGGGCTCCTTTGGCATGTAATAGGTGCTCACAAACCATTTGACAGATTGATGGAAGAGTAGGGTCATTCTTGTTTGGGCTTCCTGTTTGGTTTTTGGCTGAAAATTCTGCAAAAATAGATACCTTCCTCACAAACTCAGCTTGTGTCTATGTAGCCTCTGATTACAGAACTCTTATTTTTTTCTCTATTTCCTTGCTTTCCGAGTTTCCCAAGGACCTTTCTTTAGACTAAGAGCTGTGTCCCTGGCCCCAGCCCTTTACAATTTTTTTTCAATCATTGCATCTGATCATTTTATTTCTTGTTTTCTATTTTCTTTCTTCCCAAGAGTATTTTTAGCAAACTCTGACCCATGTCACTAAATATTCTCATTGGTAATGGAGTTTAGTATTGCGTACATGGAGGTGTCATGGTGGGTTTATGTAACCACTCCTTATTGAGGAGTGTTTATGTTGTTTCTAACTTTCTAACAGTGTGAAAAAATGCCATAGTAAAGATCCTTATATGTAAATTTTATCCACATCCCTAATTATTTTCTTCGGGTAAGTTCCTAGAAATAGAATTACCAAGTTAAAAAGTATGAACGTTTTTAAGAGTAAAACCCATTGCTATTGAATTGATTCTGACTCACAGTAACCCTAGAGAACAGAGTAGAACTGCCCCATAGGGTTTCCAAGGCTGTAATCTTTACAGAAGCAGATTGCCACATCTTTCTCCCACAGAGCGGCTGGTGGATTTACACCACCAACTTTTGCTTAGTAGCTGAGTGCTGAAAGGTTGGTGGTTTGAAATCACCCAGAGACGTCCCAGAAGAAAGGCCTGGCAATCTGCTTCTAAAAGGTCACAACCATGAAAACGCTGTGGTGCACACTTCTCTGCCACAAATGGGTCGCCATGAGTCAGAATCAACTCAATGGCAACTATTTTTTTGTTTGTTTTTTATCAGAATGGTTTAAAAAAAAAAAAAGATAACACCAAATACTAGTAAGGATGCCGAGAAGCTGGATGACTCATACTTTGCTGGTGGGAATTTAAAATGGTCAGCCACTCTAGAAAACAGTGTGGCAGTTTCTTACAAAAATTAATATACACTTTCTTTTTTTTACCATGAAACACAGCAATTCCACTCCCAGAGAAATGAAAACTTATGTTCACACAAAAATTTGCACATGAATGCTCCTAGAAGCTTTATGTGTAATAGCCAAAAATTGGAAACAACCCATATGTCCTTCACTAGGTGAATGGAATACTACTCAGCAACATAAAGGAAAGAACTATTGACATACAACAACAACTTGGATGGATCTGAAGGGAACTGTACTGAGTGAAAAAAACCAGTCTCAAAAGGTTATTTACTGCATGACTCCATGTACATAACATTCTTGAAATATCAAAATTATAGTGATGAACAGATTAGTGATTGACAGGGGCTAGGGAGGGAGAGAGAGACAGTTGTGGCTCTGGCTATAGAAGGGTAGCACAAGAGATCTTTGTGACAGAGTGTGGTGGTTGCCACACAAATCTGCACATGTGAGAAAAGTGCATAAAACTAAATACACATGCACACCGTCTCACACACACACACAAATGAGTCCATTGATGGAATCCGAATAAGATCAGTGGATTGTGGGTTGTATCAATGTCAATATCCTAGCTGTGATGTGATATTGTATTATAATTATACAGGATGTCACTGTTGGGGAAACTGAGTGAAGGATATATGGCTATCTCTATATTCTTTCTTACAACTGCATGTGAATCTACAAAAATCTCAAGAGAAAAAGTTTAGTTTTTATTTATTTTTTAATTTTTTAATTTTATTTTTTTATTGTGCTTTAAGTGAAAATTTACAAATCAAGTTGGACTCACATGCAAAAATTTATAAACACCTTGCTGTATACACCTAATTGCTCTCCCCCTAATGAGACAGCACACTTCCTTCTACTCTCTCTTCTTGTGCTTCATTTTGAAAAAAGAAACCTAAATGGTGGAATAATTTGGAAACAGCAGTGATGGTTGCATAACATGATGAACATAACCTATGTCACTGAACTGTCCATGTAAAAAAGTGATGATACAGCAAATATTTTACTACATATATTTTTAGCAGGATAATTTTTAAAAAGGCAACCTAAGAAAAAAAGCAGTTTGAAATTGAATGACTCCAAATGAACTGATTGAGAAATTTGATAACATACATTTGTATCATTGTTGTTAACTTTTTTAATGTGTAAGTTGTTAAAGGGTGGAATTCCATGTCTTCTCTATATTGCATCAACCACAGCACCACACACATTGTGGTTTCTCAGTAAATGCTCAATGGTGATGTTGCTGATACCTTGCAATGTCTAGTTTGCCTAATAGTTTGTTTTTTTTTTCCCCACTAGTATGCATGAAAAATTTTTATTTTCTTTTGCAACAGGAATTCAATTTGGTTTTTGTGTGGGTACAGATTTTGAATCAGTTCTTTTTCTTTTTCTGAAGCTCTCTTGATTCAGAAACATTTATATATATTCACTTCTAGGCAAGGAAGACTAAATTTATATGTAATGTGTGGAAAGGATGTCAGTCTTCCAGTTGACATTGTATGTACTTTTTAAAAAAAAAACTTCAAACAAAGGATATCAAGAAAGATTACTGCCAGAGTCTTCATTTTGTTTACGTGTGACAAAAATTGTGAAGTCATAATATTAGTCTGTTTGGAGTTATTTTATGCTGTTATGAATTAAATGACCTTTTAGATACCAAATGTGAGGGAGTGGGGGTTGTCATCAATCAGAAGCAGCACATTAAGTCCAGAGGAACAAGAGCCTCATCACCAGCTGACCCCAGCTGGGCTGAGAATGGGTTATCCAGGAGCAAGGAAAATAAGATACAAGAATTCAAGAGTGTACATACTACCTGTTACTTCCTTTTTTCTTAGTATGTTCAACATTTCCAACACTACATTTTTTATCATGGTTTCCTCACTAAATCAGTGTTATGGATTGAATTGTGTCTCCCCAGAATATGTGTTGGAATGAGAAGAAACAGCTGCAAACATCCATTAATAATTGGGACCTGTAATGTATGAAGTACTAATCTAGGAAAATTGGGAATCGTCAAAAATGAAATGAAATGCCTTAACATTGATATCCTAGGCATTAGTGAGCTGAAATGGATTGGTACTGGCCATTTTGAATCAGACAATCATATAGTCTACTATGCTGGGAATGACAACTTGAAGAGGAATGGTGTTGCATTCATCGTGAAAAAGAATGTTTCAAAATCTATCCTGAAGTACAACCGTGTCGGTGATAGGATACTATCCGTACGCCTGCAAGGAAGACCAGTTAATACGACTATTATTCAAATTTACGCACCAACCACTAGGGCCAAAGATGAAGAAATAGAAGATTTTTATCAGCTGCTACAGTCTGAAATTGATCAAACATGCAATCAAGGTGCATTGATAATTACTGGCAATTGGAATGCAAAAGTTGGAAACAAAGAAGAAGAATCAGTAGTTGGAAAATATGGCCTTGGTGATAGAAACAATGCCGGAGATCGAATGATAGAATTTTGCAAGACCAACGACTTCTGCATCGTAAATACCTTCTTTCACCAAGATAAACGGTGACTATACACATGGACCTTGCCAGATGGAACACACAGAAATCAAATTGACTACATCTGTGGAAAGACACGATGGAAAAGCTCAATATCATCAGTCAGAACAAGGCCAGGGGCCGACTGTGGAACAGACCATCAATTGCTCATATGCAAGTTCAAGCTGAAACTGAAGAAAATCAGAGCAATTCCACAAGAGCCAAAATATGACCTTGAGTATATCCCACCTGAATTTAGAGACCATCTCAAGAATAGATTTGATGCATTGAATATTAGTGACCGCAGACCAGACGAATTGTGGAATGACATCAAGGACATCATCCATGAAGAAAGCAAGAGGTCACTGAAAAGACGGGAAAGAAAGAAAAGACCAAGATGGATGTCAGAGGAGACTCTGAAACTTGCTCTTGAGCGTCGAGCAGCTAAAGCAAAAGGAAGAATTGATGAAGTAAAAGAACTGAACAGAAGATTTCAAAAGGCCTCTCGAGAAGACAAAGTAAAGTATTATAATGACATGTGCAAAGAGCTGGAGATGGAAAACCAAAAGGGAAGAACACGCTCGGTGTTTCTCAACCTGAAAGAACTGAAGAAAAAATTCAAGCCTCGAGTTGCAATAGTGGGTCCTTGTCGCTCAGACTTGCCAATGATCAGGGCCCTGATCTTTGAGAAAGAGAAAGTAACTTTACTGCAATGCACAGAGCAAGGAGCTGAGAAGTTCCTCAGATCCAACTACCTGAGCTATGGGGAAAAGCAGGGCTTATATGTGATTTGGGTAGCAAGATGGTGGCTGTGCAGGTGTACTGGGGATGGAAAATTCTAGATGGAATACGTAGGGAAGAGGCTGCAGGCCAGGAAACAGAAGGTGACATGGTTCTTGTTGGACCTCTTGCTTTGGAATGGGTTCTGGGTGATGATTTTCCTTCTGATTCGTTCCACCTGTTGCTGTGTCCTCTGCTGAGGTCAACTAACGGTCACGGCTGGCCCTTCTACGCATGCGGGGTGGGCCAAATCCGGGTTGGGCTAGTTTAAGGACTAATGGAAATTTACTGGCATTCGTAGGGTCAGGCTACACAGGAAAGTATCATTGAGCAACAACTATATATGAGGCACATACTACCATCTGTATTAAAAAAAAAAATTGCTATGTTGATTGCTAGGTTGAATAGTCACAGCAGCAGCATCTGTGTGGAAATTCAATACCATGGCCAGACAGACTTTAAAAACAATCACTTGAATGGAGTTGGAACATAGGCCTCCACTGTAAATTATTTGGAAAGATTCTTCTGTAGGAGAGACAGAGAAAAAAAAAAAAGTCTGACAAGCTTTTTATATTTGCATCAAGCTCCTCCAATGCTTGATAGGTAATTTGGGGGGATTTGCATACTCTTGGGTGATGACCTCTGTCCTGCATAATACATAGATATGTATTTCAAATTGAATAGGATCTTAATTTCTAATTATGGGTTTCTAAAATGCAAAATTAGTACAGTACTTTGGGTGAGTAACAGGTCTGAAAAAACTATGCAATCTTTAAAGTGTGCTGTAGTTGCTACTAGCTGTTCTAGTTATAACTTGGATAAAAAGAGAAAAATGTATCCCAGCTCAGAGGTTTAGCAGTTGTTTTGGTTTGGTTGTTCTTGTTTGCTATTGCTTTTTACTATAACAAAGTTGTTTTTACCTTTCTGATCCTCAGTTTCTGCCTCTGTAATATAAAAAACCCAGTACCCAGTGCTGTCGAGTCGATTCCGACTCATAGCGACCCTATAGGATAGAGTAGAACCGCCCCATAGAGTTTCCAAGGAGCGCCTGCTGGATTTGAACTGCTGACCCTTTGGTTAGCAGCCCTAGCACTTAACCACTACACCACCGGGGTTTCCTCTGTAATATAGGAATGATAAATATAACCGAGTAATAGGGTTGTTGAGATTACAAGAGTTAATGCCTGTAAAGTGTTTGGAGAGTAACTCCTGTGCACAGCAAGCCCTTAACAAATGTTTATTATTATTATCATTAACATCAGCAGCAGCGTTAAAATAGACTCAGCTTCTAACTGAAAGGTGGGGGGTTCAAGTACCCCCAGAGGCAACTTGAAAGAAACATTACGATCTACTTCTAAAAAATCAGCCATTGAAAGCCCTAGGGAACACAGTTCTACTCTGACACAGATGGGGTCGCCATGATTTGGATCAACTCAACAGCGACTGGTTTAGTTTTTTGGTTTACCAAAAATTTTTAGTGTTTTTGGTAACACAACGTTATTTTTAAAAATCAACATGTGAAGATATATTATTTTTTCTTGGTGATTGCCAAATTCTTTGGGGAATGAAGAGAATTTGAATACTTCATTGAGTTAGATTTTCATGGCTGATGCTGAAACAGGTGAGAGGATTGAGGTGACTAAATATAGGTAAAGCAAGCAGAATCCTTGTGAGAAAAATATCCAACAGGAAAGCTGTATTTTACTCTACACCAAGGAGAATTTGAAAGAAGGGTGAAAACAGTGGTGTATATGCAGAGGACTATAAAATTAGGTTGCTAGTTCAGCCATGTAGAAGTAACAGTGACTGGGATATATATAACTACTGTCAAAGAAATAGAGAGGAGAATCTGTATATAATCATAACAGATACCAGAAGCGACGTCTGGGTGGGGTTTTATTATTTCCATGGAAAATTCAGGTACTGAACCAAGAGTTTGATGAAACAAAAAGAAAAAAAATGAAGATAATGATGAAAATCTATTATTATTGGAGACAGCACAGGTCTAGTGGAGACAGCATGGTGTGCACAGGAGGAGGGTTTAGGTGATGGCCAGCCATCTGTGCCTGTTTCCTAACTATTAAATGAAAATTAAATAGAGAGGGTTTTACCGTACTTCATAAAATTAGAAAAGGAATAAATGTTGAAGTTCCTTAAAGGAGACTTCTGCTAAATTTTATTATCACATTGGATATTGTCACATATTTTTTCTTCCAGATTAACTTTAGAATCACTTCCCTAATGTCTACTAAAATTCTTTGAGGTTTTTACTGAAACTGAGTTAAAAGTATAGATTAATCTGGGGAGAAATAACAGCCTTTTAACAGTAAATTTTTCCTACTGGGAACAGGACATGCCTCTCCATTTATTCAAGTCTTCAGTGTGTATTAGAAGAGATTTTTAGTTTTCTTCTTTCTCCTTACCTTTCTTATTCTGTTTATACCTAAGCATTTTACACTCTTTAGTTGCTATTTTGAATTAGACATGTTCCCGTTGTATTTTGCAGCTGGTTTATAGGAAAGCTATTTTTTAATATTGCTTTTATAACCACCCACTTTACCGAATTTTTGTTTTCTTTCCAACAGTATTTCAGTTAATTCTCTTGGGGTTTCTATCCACACAGACATAACAACTCCAAGAAAGAAAGAAAAAAAGGATAATTTACTCTCTTCTTTTCCAAGAATTAAGCTTATTTTTTTCCTCATCTCTTTGCATTGTCTAGAATTACCAGAACAATATTAAATAGTAGTGGGGATAGGGTTTATAATTTATACTTCTTTTTTTTTTTTTCAGATTTTAAAATGAATGTCTAAGTGTTTTACCATTAGGTATGATGTTAGTTGCTGATTTCAGATGGAAAAACTGTACCACATTAAAGAAGATTCCTTCTATTTTTGATTTACTAATAGTTTTTCTATTCCTTGCTTGTTAGCATTCCTGTTTACTCAAAGTACTTTCCGTAAGGTCCTGCACACTTCATTTTGGTCAAAAGCCTACAGACTCATCTCAATTTAATGTATATATTATTGGATTAATTAGTACTGTCATAATTTGGCATAATCTTTAGGACTTGAAAATTTCCAGCCCCTCTTTAATTACTATGGTGAAAACAAAATTAAATTCAGGAAATAAGTACTATAGATAAGTGTCATGTGTAAGGCACTTTATTAGATGCTCCAGAGAAGTGTTTCTCAAACAGAGCTCCACAATTGCTTGCAGTATTTGCTAGAAGTGCAGATTGATGGGCTGTACCTCAGACTTACAGAAAGAGAATTTGGGGAGATGGTCTCTGGGAAGCTGTATTTTTTTTTTTTAATAATTTTTATTGAACTTTAAGTGAATGTTTACAAATCAAGTCAGTCTGTCACATATAAGCTTATATACACCTTATTCCATACTCCCACTTACTCTCCCCCTAATGAGTCAGCCCTTCCAGTCTCTCCTTTTGTGACAATTTTGCCAGTTTCTAACCCTCTCTACCCTCCCATCTCCCTTCCAGACAGGAGATGCCAACACAGTCTCAAGTGTCCACCTGATACAAGTAGCTCACTCTTCGTCAGCATCTCTCTCCAACCCATTGTCCAGTCCCTTCCATGTCTGATGAGTTGCCTTCAGGAATGGTTCCTGTCCTGGGCCAACAGAAGGTTTGGGGACCATGACCGCTGGGATTCCTCTAGTCTCAGTCCGACCATTAAGTCTGGTCTTTTTATGAGAATTTGGGGTCTGCATGCCACTGTTCTCCTGCTCCCTCAGGGGTTCTCTGTTGTGCTCCCTGTCGGGGCAGTCATTAGTTGTGGCTGGGCACTGTCTAGTTCTTCTGGTTTCAGGATGATGTAAGTCTCTGGTTCATGTGGCCCTTTCTGTCTCTTGGGCTCTTAGTTGTCGTGTGACCTTGGTGTTCTTCATTCTCCTTTGATCCAGGTGGGTTGAGACCAATTGATGCATCTTAGATGGCCATTTGTTAGCATTTAAGACCCCAGACGCCACATTTCAAAGTGGGTTGCAGAATGTTTTCATAATAGTATTCTTTTGCCAATTGACTTAGAAGTCCCCTTAAGCCATAGTCCCCAAACCCCCGCCCTTGCCCCGCTGACCTTTGAAGCTTTCAGTTTATCCCGGAAACTTCTTTGCTTTTGGTCCAGTCCATTTGAGCTGACCTTTCGTGTATTGAGTATTGTCCTTCCCTTCACCTAAAGTAGTTCTTATCTACCAACTAATCAGTAAATAACCCTCTCCCACCCTCCCTCCCTCCCCCTCTCGTAACCACAAAAGTATGTGTTCTTCTCAGTTTATACTATTTCTCAAGATCTTATAATAGTGGTCTTATACAATATTTGTCCTTTTGCCTCTGACTAATTTCACTTAGCATAATGCCTTCCAGGTTCCTCCATGTTATGAAGTGTTTCACAGATTCGTCACTGTTCTTTATCAATGCGTAGTATTCCATTGTGTGAATATACCACAATTTATTTAACCATTCATCCGTTGATGGACACCTTGGTTGCTTCCAGCTTTTTGCTATTGTAAACAGAGCTGCAATAAACATGGGTGTGCATATGTCTGTTTGTGTGAAGGCTCTTATTTCTCTAGGGTATATTCCGAGGAGTGGGATTTCTGGGTTGTATGGTAGTTCTATTTCTAACTTTTTAAGAAAACACCAGAT
Source organism: Elephas maximus indicus (assembly GCF_024166365.1). Classification (NCBI taxonomy): domain Eukaryota; kingdom Metazoa; phylum Chordata; class Mammalia; order Proboscidea; family Elephantidae; genus Elephas; species Elephas maximus. Next base: position 19,216,160 of record NC_064842.1, on the reverse strand, counting down.
AGATTTCCGAAGTGGTTGTACCATTTTACATTCCCACCAGCAGTATATAAGAGTTCCAATCTCTCTGCAGCCTCTCCAACATTTATTATTTTGTGTTTTTTGGATTAATGCCAGCCTTGTTGGAGTGAGATGGAATCTCATTGTAGTTTTAATTTGCATTTCTCTAATGGCTAATGATCGAGAGCATTTTCTCATGTATCTGTTAGCTGCCTGAATATCTTCTTTAGTGAAGTGTGTGTTCATATCCTTTGCCCACTTCTTGATTGGGTTGTCTTTTTGTGGTTGAGTTTTAACAGAATCATATAGATTTTAGAGATCAGGCTCTGGTCGGAGATGTCATAGCTGAAAATTCTTTCCCAGTCTGTAGGTGGTCTTTTTACTCTTTTGCTGAAGTCTTTAGATAAGCATAGGTGTTTGATTTTTAGGAGCTCCCAGTTATCTGGTTTCTCTTCGTCATTTTTGGTAATGTTTTGTATTCTGTTTATGCCTTGAATTAGGGCTCCTAACATTGTCCCTATTTTTTCTTCCTTGATCTTTATCGTTTTAGTCTTTATGTTTAGGTCTTTGATCCACTTGGAGCTAGTTTTTGTGCATGGTGTGAGGTATGGGTCCTGTTTCATTTTTTTACAAATGGATATCCAGTTATGCCAGCACCATTTGTTAAAAAGACTATCTTTTCCCCAGTTAACTGACACTGGGCCTTTGTCAAATATCAGCTGCTCATATGTGGATGGATTTATATCTGGGTTATCAATTCTGTTCCATTGGTCTATGTGACTGTTGTTGTACCAGTACCAGGCTGTTTTGACTACTGTGGCTGTATAATAGGTTCTAAAATCAGGTAGAGTGAGGCCTCCCACTTTCTTCTTCTTTTCTAGTAATGCTTTACTTATCTGAGGCTTCTTTCCCTTCCATATGAAGTTGGTGATTTGTTTCTCCATCACATTAAAAAATGTCATTGGAATTTGGATCGGAAGTGCGTTGTATGTATAGATGGCTTTTGGTAGAATAGACATTTTTACTATGTTAAGTCTTCCTATCCATGAGCAAGGTATGTTTTTCCACTTAAGTAGGTCCTTTTTAGTTTCTTGCAGTAGTACTTTGTAGTTTTCTTTGTATAGGTCTTTTACATCTTTGGTAAGATTCATTCCTAAGTATTTTATCTTCTTGGGGGCTACTATGAATGGTATTGATTTGGGGATTTCCTCTTCGATGTTCTTTTTGTTGATGTAGAGGAATCCAAGTGATTTTTGTATGTTTATCTTATAACCTGAGACTGCCAAACTCTTCTATTAGTTTCAGCAGTTTTCTGGAGTATTCCTTAGGGTTTTCTGTGTATAAGATCATGTCATCTGCAAATAGAGATAATTTTATTTCCTCCTTGCCAATCCGGATGCCCTTTATTTCTTTGTCTAGCCTAATTGCTCTGGCTAGGACCTCTAGCACAATGTTGAATAAGAGCGGTGATAAAGGGCATCCTTGTCTGGTTCCCGTTCTCAAGGGAAATGCTTTCAGGCTCTCTCCATTTAGAATGATGTTGGCTGTTGGCTTTGTATGGCTTTGTATAAATGTTGAGGAATTTTCCTTCAATTCCTATTTTGCTGAGAGTTTTTATCATGAATGGGTGTTGGCCTTTGTCAAATGCCTTTTCTGCATCAATTGATAAGATCATGTGGTTTTTGTCTTTTATTTATATGGTGGATTACATCAATGGTTTTTCGAATATTAAACCAGCGTTTTGCATACCTGGTATAAATCTCACTTCGTCGTGGTGGATTATTTTTTTGATATGTTGTTGAATTCTATTGGCTAGAATTTTGTTGAGGATTTTTGCATCTATGTTCATGAGGGATATAGGTCTGTAATTTTCTTTTTTTTGTGATGTCTTTACCTGGTTTTGGTATCAGGGTTATGGTGGCTTCATAGAATGAGTTAGGTAGTATTCTGTCATTTTCTATGCTTTGAAATAGAAGCTGTATTTTTAATGAGGTCCCCAAAGAGCTTACAGTTTGAGAACCTTGCCAAAGGAAAAAAGAACAAATGACACATACAGAGCTTAAAAAGAGAGTTGATGGGTATATCTGAACTTACCATCACCAAGTGGAATAGCTATAATTTTGTCATGCTGGAGGGAATAACCTGATTGTGAACATGATGAAATGGTGAGCTCAGCCAGCAGTCCCTCCAAGCATTGTCTAGACTTAGTTCTGTCATTTCTAGAAATTCCTTTAAATCACTGGTTTTTCCAACAGTGCCATGGAGGCCTCCAGATAGAGGACAGAGGAGACTGAGCCCCTGGAACACTCTTTTTGAATTTCAAGCAGAACAGCTCCACTTTTATCTGTTATCTGTTTTAGAGTTCCGAGCAATATTTTAAGAACAAAATTCAGATATCATTGATGTACACTTGTTAGCATCATTCCTGGTGGCATAGCAGTTAAGAAGTCAGCTGCTAACCAAAAGATCGGCAGTTCAAATCCACCAGTCGCTCCTTGGAATCCCTATGGAGCAGTTCTACTCTGTCCCCTAGGGTCCCTATGAGTGGGAATGGACTCTGTGACAATGGGTTTATAGAGTCTGGTCTGCCTATGTTGCTGCACATGATTAAAAGACAAAAAGAAGCTTGATTTGAGCAAATGTGACAAAATCCCTTTTATGTTTTTCTTGCTTTATATTTGTCCCTAGGAATGAACCTCTTCTATATCAAGGACTATGACTTTGCACATAATACAACATAATGCTTCTAAGAATATGACGGCATTCTGTAGCTGCTCATTATGATTATTCAGAAATTCTCAAAAACTTATATCTTAAAAGTTTTGGAAAGGGAGAAAAAACTCAAATGAGATAGTTCAGGGAAAATTAATATAGATTCTGCCCCATGGAAGGGAGGTGCAATGAACTGGGCTCAGGACTAGGACAGGAGATGGAATTGCTGGCCCAGAGTGCTTCATCACCTTCTGTTTGTTCCGGTGCATGCCCCTGCATCCCACTAAGTCTAAATTCCTTCTTCTATAAATTAGAGTTGGAGTATGTGATTTCCAAGATTCCTTCTAGCTATAAAAGTTCATGATTTTGCGTGTTGAAGAATTCAAGAATTTGATTGCTGCACCCTGCAATACTTTGGGCTCCTGTCATAACCAAGAAAAAATTTTGGCAAATTACCAGGTATAGAATAATACCCTGTATTGGTATGCATTGATATTAATTTATTCTAAAAGTAATTAATTCAACGTAATAAGTACCTACTTATGTGTAATTAAAAACAAATTATTTTAAGAGAGCCTAAGCTAATTATTACATTTTTTTAAACCTAAGCACAATAAACTACTTTCTTATGATCCATTAAGATAACCAGTTCCTGCTCTGACAGTGATCATACAGAGGATCCGGGACAGAGCTGGAGAAAAATGTGGAACAAAATTCTAACTCAAAAAGAAAGACCAGACTTGTTGGCCTGACAGAGACTGAAGAAACCCTGAGAGTATGGCCCCCAGATACCCTTTCAGCTCAGTAATGAAGTCACTCCTGGGGCTCTCCCTTCAGCCAAAGATTGAACAGGTCCATAAAACAAAACAAGACTAAAGGGGCACAACAGCTCAGGGGCAAGGAGTAGAAGGCAGGAGGGGACAGTAAAGCGGGTAATAGGGAACCCAAGGTTGAAAACGGAGGGTGTTGACATGTCGTGGGGTTGTTAACCAATGTCATAACAGTATGTATACTGTTTTAACCAGTTCATTGTGGACAAGGATGACACGTTCAATCAGGCCTAACTTCTCATTTCTCCCATTTAGGGTTCAATCAGGCCTAACATCTCATTTCTCCCGTTTAGGCTTTAGTTTCACATACATTTATATTTCAAGACAGATAGGACTTTCCTCTCCTCCCACAGTCCTTGCAGAGCTGAAATTTAAATGTTTTCCTTTTAGTTGCACTCCGTGATGTCTTACCAGTGCCCACGGCTTATAACAGAAGTGAAATCAGTTGAATCATAAGTCTTTTATGTATTTAGCAAATACCCTGTGAGCACATTCTGTAGTCCTAGCAGTGTACTAGGACATTGGCCACAAAAGAAAGGGGAGGGGATGGCCATGACCTTGAGAAACACATAGCCTTCCTTCTTCATTGGAGAAAGAGGAAACCAAATCCAGCATATTAATGTTCTGATAAGGACAATCCTTAACAGATGATCATTTTTGTCTTTTAAACAAAAATTCCTTAGCAACAGCTGCTTGTAAAACACACATTTGAAATCGTAACACTTAAGCTATTGGTCTGAAGCAGAGCAGTGGTAATATCCCTTTGTGGTTGTCAAAACAAATTCAGAAACAACTTAATGAGTGGGTTGAAATAATTAATAATATTTTGGAATAAGCACCAATAACAAAGCAGTTAAGACAAGAACTTAGAAGTGACGGCTGTCCACATGAGAATCATATTTTCTTCCTTCCCCCCACCCCAAAATTTGATTTTGCTATCTTAGAAAAGAGCTATTGGGTTAAGACATCTACAAGGGAGAAAAAATATTTAAATATAGCATACCCAACCCAGTGCGTACAAAAAGGAATTTTATCTTACCTTTCCCTTCATTCCAGTCTGTTTTTAGCCTAGAGATGGCAGCACAGACATTATTCTCATGAGATGGGGTCCCACTGGGTTGAGTAAAACAATGTATCTTAAACAATTCTTCACAACCAGACTCTCACATCGCATTTGGGTGCTCCATGCACTATGTAAGCTCACGCTTGTTATAGGTATATGGTTCTTTTGGCTTTGCTGTTCTTTCCCTTGTAGAAAAGAGATACTTGATAGTGTCTTGACACTTCTGTGTGTATGCCTCCCCTCTCAGTTCCCTCACTTTTGTGAATTAAATTTAGACACTATGTAAGGTTCTTTGGTTCCTGCTTTGTTGGGAAAGCTTTCAGTGGCAGTATCTGTGATCTCTAGTGTATTAAATGTCAGGCCTGGAATAATTATTCTGCCCAGAGCTGAGCGTAAAGTAGGAGACTAATATTTTACCTTTTATCCTGCACAAGGAAACTTCCCTTTGGATTCAACACAACGGAACAAGCCGAAAAAGCCCAGACTCAACTCCAGTGTGTATCCCATTCCACTTCCAAGAAAAATAATCAAATTCACAGAACCTAGGCTAAACACTAGCATTAAGAGGAAATTGCATTCCCACGGTTCCATGAGAATGGCAAAGAGAACCGAGATAAATGCCAGGATACATCTTGCATCTTTGCTTATTGATTTGTCAGGTCGTGGGAGAAATTAAAAGAGCAGGAAAAGTGAGTGCCCCTCCTTGTGATTAAACGATTTTTTGAAATTGATTTTTTGAATATTATTTGGTTATTTATTTTGTGCATTTGAAAACGAAAGTAAATAAAAGAATCCTGTGGACTTTGAAATCTTCCTAGATGTTAAAAATTGTTACAGTCTGCCTAAGAATCTAGGAATGATTTTTGTAATGCAATTCCTTGTAATTCATGGTCTTTTTATGTGATCTCTGAAATTAAAAAAAAAATAAGTATCTGTGTCGTAAAGTAGAAAGTGTATTACTAAACGACTCCAATTAAATGTGCAATATGTTAGGCAGTGACCGCCAGCTGGTAATCTTTGAGTGTCGTGGTTTTCAAAATATATGTTAATTTATTTGTCAAAATGATATCCGAATCTGCATGCCTTTATTCAGCAATACAGAATGGGATATTGGGGAATGGGAGGAAGCCTCGGGTGCTTGAGTTTTCGGTGATAGGATTATAAATACGAACAGGCTTAAGGAAATAATGAGGCAATCAGCAGACGGGCCCTGCCCTCTCCGGGAACTGCACAGCAGGGCTCAGCGGAGGCAGCCAGGGACAGGCAGAAACCCACTTGACAACGACTCTCCCTCCGCAGAGGCCGTGCCTGCAGTTCCCTGGCGCGCACACCCACACTGGTGTCACGTGTGCGTGGGGGCTGCAGAGCTGGCCGGAAGGTGTCGGCTTGTCAGAGTCGCAGCCACATTTCTGCTTTCACTCTGAAGGGTTTTTTTTTTATGGATGGTCTGCTGTCAGATGCCAGATTGCCCATGCAACATCATTTTCTTGAACACAGAATATATCTGAACGCCATATCGGTTGTGAAAACAAGCTCATTTTATTGATTAGGATAAAAAGAGATATCCCGTGCACATCCGGAAGTCTAAAGCCCGGTCTGCCCTGCAGTTTTTCCTTGTCATGTACAGAGCTAGTCTAAGCTCTGAAATTTAATGGTTTTATACCTGTAGGTGCCTGTATTTGCTTACTAGAGCTACTCTACAGCACCCATCAATAGGAGCAGTCCAAACTGACATGTGCCTAATGAGTTTTCTTGGCCTTTCATTTAGTATTTGCTTATTTCAGAAAAAAAGAATAAATATAAAAAGTACAGGCCACCTTCAAACTTGATCAGATTCTGATTTTTTTAATTTTTAATTTTTGGCATGAATACCTCGCAGGTGGAGCTATATGCTTTCACTGTGTCACATCAAGACGCACATAATACCTCCAGGGCTCTCTTTTTGGGGTATTAAGATTGATGAGCGGGGTTCAGAGGTTGTCAATAAATTCCCATCGACTTCTCACCTACTGTTTCAGCAGCCATTGACAATCATTGCTTAAGACATCACTTCATTCCACCAAAAAAAAAAAAAACAAACCCATTGCCCTCAAGTCAATTCTGACCCAAAGCTACCCTACAGGACAGAGTAGAACTGCCCCCACAGGGTTTCCAAGGAGCTCCTGGTGGATTCCAGCTGCCGACATTTTTGGTTAGCAGCCATAGCACTTAAACACTAGGCCACCAGGGCTTCCATCACCTCTAATGACTTCATTAAAAATTAGAGGCTGCAAAATGGCAATATTTAGATTTTATCATTCTTCCCTCATTTATTAGCTGGATTTCTTCTAGTCAATTAGTTGGTTACCCTAAGATACAGTTTGTACAGGATACATGCTTGATTCTTTCTCTTTATTTACCCATTTTGGGAACACAGAGTTGTTTGCTTAACAACTTCCAAAGGTGACCAATGAATCTATTTTTGGAGCATTACTATAGACCCAGGGATATTACCATACTTGATATGTCACAGTACACTTATTTATTTGCTCCTCAAAATACCCTACTTTCAGGCGCTGCTCTGTGTCCTGACACGCCCCCAGAAGTCTTTGATAGCTTCCTTGCTTCTAGTTGTACAACAAGGTGTTCCAGGGGTCAGAAGTACATATTAAATTAAATCATGGGCATACTATCAGCAAAATCCAGAATGTGAGAAACTCTACAGGACAAAGTACTTAGTTTACTTAGTAAATTGCAAGGGTAAAAGAAGGAGGGCTGGGGAAACAGACTAGAAGAGATGTCAAACAAATGCCATGTCTGGACCTTGTTTCGGTCCTGATTCAAACAAATCAACTGTAAGAGATAATTTGTGAGAAAAATCGAGGAAATTTGAACCCCAGCTGGGTTTTTGATGATATTAAGAAATTTAGGTGTGATAATCTGGGTTTTTTGAATCTTATCGGGGTTATGTTTTAAAAGATTGCTCGTATTTTAGAGATATAGGATAAAGTATTTATGCATGAAATTATATGATATCAAAAATTTGTTTCAAGATAATCTAGTGTGGTGTGGTATGGATGGAATAGGATTGGCTATGTGTTAACAGCTGTTCGAGCTGGGTGATAGGTGCATGGGGGTTTGCTATAATGATTTCTCTGGTTTTATATGTGTTTGAAAACTTCCATAACAGAAAGTTTCTAATTTATTTTAAAAATACAGACTACCCCAGAAGGAAGCTGAAGAGGGATTGATTGTGGTAGAATTATACCAATTCCGTAAATAAGTTCTTCCTTAATTTAGAAATGTGTACTCACCTGCCAGCTACTAGCAGAGTAAGAGGAAAGGCCTCGTGAATAACAAGGAGAATAATACTATCTAATATTTACTGAGGTCTGTTGCAGGCCCTGTGCTAGGTGTTTTGCATGCATTTAATTCATTTAATCCTTACAATAACCTTATAAGATTGATACTATTATTATAATACCCATTTTACACATGGAAAAATGGAGATTCAGAGAAGCCACTCACTTGATAAGCAGCAGAGCTAGGCTTTAAACCATTTAATCTGTTTCTGGAGCTCATATGGTTAATAAGAGCAATTTAAATATCTCTTAATAGATGCCAGCCCTGTTATAAGTGATTTACAACTATTAATTCATTCAGTGTTCACAATAGTCCTATGAGGAAGGTCGTCCTATTAGACCCATTTTACAGATGATGAGGCAATTGAGGTATAAACAGGTTAGGTAACTGTGCAAGGTCACACAGCAAGTGGTAGAGCCAGAATTCAAGCTCAGGTGCTCTGGCTCCACCCAGCTCCGCAGGGTCATTTGTCTTTATTCAATAAACTCTTATTGAGCACATGCAAGGGTCAGACCCCATCAGAGGTGCTGAGATATGGTGATGGACAAGACACATTTTTTGTCTTCCAGTAGCTTACAGTCTGTTGTTAGCTATGATTGAGTCGACTCCTAGTCATGGCAACCCTATGTACAACAGAACAAAACGTTGCCTGGTCCTGCGTCATCCTCACAGTCATCAGCATGTTTGAGTCCATTGTTGTGGCTGTTGTCCCAACCCATCTCACCAAGGGTCTCCGTTGCCCTCACTGACTCTCTATTTCATCAAACATGATGCCCTTCTCTAGCGATTGGTCCCTCCTAATGACGTGTCTAAAGCAAGGGAGCCAGACCGTGTTCTGTTGTGATTCATCAGGTTTTCATGGGCTAATTTTTGGGAGTAGATTGTCAGGCCTTTCTTCCTTGTCTATCTTAGTCTCGAAGCTTCCCTTAAACCTACTTGGTAAGCCTTATTTAGATGGCTGTGGAGGCTGTGGGGTAGAGCAGAACGAGAATGAGTATTAAAGCTGGATCGGAATTCAAATCTCAGTTTCGCAACTGCCTGTGAAGCCTTGACTTTTAAAAGCCTCAGTTTGTTCATTTTCAAAATGATCTACAAAGAGCCTGTGTCTGCTTAGTAGATAAGACATTTGTGGTTGTTCATTGACCTCTCTTCCCTGGAAAGATCTAGTCCTCTAGGCTCACTATCCTACCTCTGTCCCTTTGAATTCTTGGCATTTACGTATATTGCCTCCTGTTATATGCCCCCAGGATAATATGCACCTGGCTGCATGGTAAGCACTTAATGAATTTATGGTGAGTGACTCAGTAACTTACTTTTTTTCCTTTTTTTCAGTAACTTTCTTTTTTCATAGGTATGTGTACACCATCTATTATAATCCATTCTTTCTCAGTTTATCAAACCGTTGATCTACTTACCGATAACTGATGTTACCCTTTACATTTTGGTACTTGTTAACGCTGTTCTCAGAGGAAAACCTTCGTTTTCGTGCCCTTTTGTTCTACCCACTGGTAGAATTTTGGATCAGATTGGAGAGAGAACACTCTAGACTCGGCGAATAACATTTTTTAAGGGATTGAGGAAGGACAAATGAATAGTGCTTGACTGGAACCAAGAGTACAAGATGGAACAGAAAAATCAGAGATAAGATAGGGAGGGTGGAGACAGTTTGTGGAAAGACTTGATGGCCAGGCTGAAGAATTTGACTTGACATATTAGACCCTTGGAAAGCCAGGGGATTATTTACACAATTTATAATGATTTTTAAATTTAAATTTTACACATTAAAGAGTCAAAAGTGCTAGTAGACTTATAATAAAAAACAACAGTTTCCTGACCCACCTTTCCCACCCCCCTATCACCACTCCCCATTCAGCCTCATTCTGACCCTTTAACTGTTTCTTCTGGTTATTTGTTTCGTTTTATGGAAGATGATTTCCCACTCTTGCTCCATCATTCCTCCTGTCTTCCCTATATAGTCATATCGTAATTGTTGTTATATTGGTATTTAACATTTACATTATTATGACTGTGTAAATATAGTTCACAGCTAATTATATATATATTTTAACAGTTTGTGTTTTTCCTAGAATTAATAATTGACTCATTTTTTTATTTACTTAAGTTTTTTTGTATAAAACCCATTGCCTTCGATTCCAACTCACAGTGACCCTATAGGACAGCGTGGAACTGCCCCATAGTGTTTCCAAGGAGTACCTGATTGGATTTGAACTGCTGACCTTGTGGTTAGCAGGTATAGCTCTTAAGCACTATACCACCAGTTTTCTGTGTATTTATCACTAATTCACCCTGAATGCTCCAATAAAGATATAAACTAATCAAATACATTAAGTAACCTATTAGCTTTTTGTTGTTTTTTCTTGAACAAATCCCTACTGGAACCCTCCTTCTGCTATTCTAAACTGCTCTGGTTGCTCTCTGCACAGCTGTGTCCTGGGACTTTCCCCTCACCAGCAACCTGGAAACTCTCTTGACCTCTCGTGTTGGATTTCCTTTTTCCTAGGTCTTATGCCTTTATCTTTCTTGGTTTACCCTGATTTTGTTGTTGTCAGGTTTTTTTTTGGGGGGGGGTATACATTTTCCAGTAACTTCTTGAGAAAAGCATAGAAAAAATAAAATTTTTTAAGTCTTGCACAGCAGAAAATGTCTTTATTTTACTTACATCTATAGGCTGGAAATATAATTTTAGTTTGAAGATCATATTTCCTCTGAATTTTGAAGGCATCTCTCCATTTCTTTTGTTGAAAAAGCTAATGCTGCTTTTATGTTGTGACAGAGCAATATGATGTCATTTCAATTCTTGATCCTTTGGGCGTGACCTGTTTTTCATCTCTCTAGAAAATTTTTGTTTTAGAAAATTTTAGGGTTTTTTTCTATCAAATGGGGCTATTAGTACCTTCCTCAATAAATTAGTACCTTAATTATGAGGACTGAATCAGTTAACATATCAAAACCCTTAAAAGTAGTACATAACACATAGTTAATGGTATATGTGTTTGGTGTCAGCTTTCCTTATTTTAGTGGGATTTTGGGAGAGATGGAATAAAGGGCTATGTTCAGTTCCCCAAGTATGACTAGAATCACGTAAGTTAATATTTTGACTTTTTTTTCTGATAGTAATTTTGTGGAGGTTATTTTCTTCCCGAACTGAAAAAATAAACACAAAGTGAAATGATTTACTGAATCATCACTAAGGGATATTGACTAGGGCAATGACCCAGCTAATGAAGCCGGTAAACAAGCTAGAATGGCGAGTGCAGGAGCGTATAGAAGGAAGGTGGGATGTTGGCTGCTGAGATTTGATGTTAACATTGTCCACCAAATAACGCTAGCATTAAATTACATCCCCCAAATATAGTGGATTCATTTCTAGAATACACCTGTCCTTATTCGTCTTTGTGTTCCCAACACATAGGTCACTGTTTAATTCCTGGAAGGCAAGGAATATAAAGCCCTTGGCAATATGCTTGGCATGAAATCACTAATAAATATTAGCTCTGTATATGCGTAACACACATCATCCACTCAGACATTTTATTTTTGTTCTAGCTTTCTAGTGATCTTTGTTAAGTAAAGAATTTACATGCAATTGTTATTTCCATTTTGTAAATGAAAAAACTGAAGCTTATAAAAATCATGGCTTCTGTAAAAACGGTGTGGTAGTAGCGTTTGATCTTCTCTAACTTCACGAGGGAGAAAGAGAACCAAGATCAACAATTCAAGGCTGATTGCTATGAGGTGGAGGTCAGACATGCCTCCTTCCTCTCCCCTTTTTACCAATTCTGACACCGTCACCCCCATGGCACTCTACTTCTCTGTTAGGTTTGATAATTTGTTGCAATGGCCACACTGAACTCACAGACAGGACAGTTATGGAATTTATTAGGGAAGTAAGTGGTACAATTCAGGTTCAGAAACACTCAGGACACAGTTCCTTGATCAGGACAGCCTCTTCTCAGCTGTGCCCACAGGCACATCTTCTCCTGACCCCTCGTCCTCTCGGCTCCTCAGCCTGGCCTCTGCCCTGTTTGGGCAAGTGTTACAGAGCTCTTTTAGCTCTGCTGATAAGTGCCCGGAGGTACCCCCACTCCACCAGTAAGTCTCCTGCCTGAAGGTGCTCAGCTTTCTTGCTATGTGGGCTGGGAAGCCCCAATGCAGCTATCTTGAGTCAGTCTCCTGATTCCTGCCGTCTTGTGCCACCATCTCACTGTCTTCTGTGTTACAGCTCCTCTCTCTGTCACCTGGATGTAGAAGGAATCCCAAGTACAAAGGACATGCTCCACTCCTGGCTCTTCTTTCTTGGTGGTGTTAAAATCTTCTCTTCCTGCCTCTGGGATGGCTCACTTTAAGCCTAGTGGGATGACAAAGCTTACCAATCCCTTGTTGGAGTTCCATACACCTTATTTGCATGGTCCCACCCTCACAAGGGTGCCATGAACCTTATTTACATTATTAGCAAGCTATCCAATCCCCTTGGTGGCCACAAGCACCTCATTTCCATAGCCCCATCCAGTCATTTGGTGGGCATTACAAAAACTATGGCTAAAGGCACCATATTAAGTAATTCACTGCACCGCAGCTTCACAGCCAATGTCAGAACTGACATTTGACTCCTGATCCAGCTTTAATGCTTGTTCTTGTTCTGCTCCACCCCATAGCCTCCACAGCCATCTAAATAATGCTTACCAAGCAGCCTTCACAGGCTTTCACAAATTCTCTGATTTGTCAATATGATCTTCAGACTAAGTAATGCATTTGAAATTAATTGGTATGCCTTTTTGACTGTTGCCTTTTGTGAGGGCGGACACCAGCATATAACAGTTCTTGGATGGCAACTTCAAGGACTTCTCCAAATGTATGCAGTATTCATTCCCATATAACTTACTTGAGCAGAGCTTTGTAAAAACAGACTGAATGACAGCAAGGCAAGACACACCTTCTCTCCCCAGGTGATGAGGAATAAATTCCATTAGGTATTATTAAAGGAGTCAATGGGTGGCACAAACAATTAAGTGCTCGAATACTAGCCGAAAGGTTGGCAGTTTAAACTCATCCAGAGGTGCCTCAGAAGACAGGCCTGGAGAGCTGTTTCTAAAAAGTTACAGCATTGAAAACCTTATGGAGCACAGTTCTACCCTGCACACATGGGGTCATTATAAGTTGGAATCAACTTAATGGCAACTAACAATAATAGCAACAGGTATTATTAACTTGGACATAATCAGCTTCTCAGTGATGGAGTGAATGGCCTTCAGTATGGACAAATCCACACTGGTTGCATACTTAGATGGCAAGAAACAGAGTAAGGCTTAGATGATCTCAAGTCAGAGTGAGACAATTTAGCAATATCCATTAAAACTCCAAGGGCATATTTTCTCTGACACTCCATATTGTACTTACAGGAATTAAGTGTACAGAAATGCTTGCATACATACATAAATTTGTGTGGGAAAAGGTGTGCAGTTGGTTATTTTGAAATAGTTTCCACATCCACTAGCATAGGATTGGTTAAGTAAAAGATCATATATTCTTACAATGGTATATTCACATTATGCAGCTGTTGCAAAGAATAAGGGAAATATATTTCATCCCTGGTGGCACGGTGATTAAAGTGCTCAGTTTTAACCCTCTAGGCACTCCACAGGAGAAAGATGTAGCAGTCTTCTTCCCTAAAGATTTACAGCCTTCGAAACCCATGGGGCAGTTCTACTCTGCCCTGTAGGGTCACTATGATTTGGAATTGACTCAACAGCAATGGGTTTGGTATATCTATATCTGTAACTATATATATATATACACACACAAGTGTGTGTGTATATATGTATATATATACACACACATACATATATGCACATACACACACACACTCTATATTTTTACCCAAATAACGTGCACCTTCTGAGTTTGTTTGCCTGCCACCCCACCCCCAAGTATTTTCATAAGCATGCTGTGCTAATTTTTTTTACAGGAACACGTGGAAGAGGATTGGCATAGGAGCACTTACGAGGGTGCCTCGTAGGGGGAGGACATGGCTAGCAAACAAACGCAGAGGGCACACATTATTGGCGTAAAAATACAGTGTGTGTGTATATATAAACATGGAAAGATATCCATGATTTATTGCTGAATGAAGAAAACAAGTTATAATAATACTACAATAAGTTAAATATGCAAGAATATTACACCGAAACTTTTACTAGTGGTTATCTTTAAAGTATTAAAGTGGGGGGGAAAGGCGAGCTTTCACTTATATCAACACAAATCACAAATTTCTTTATTGTTTGAGGTATGCCCAAGGAGCATGTATAATTTTTAAGGGTAATTTTATTTATTTATTTGTTTTTTGGCAAAGTGAAATCCATTATTATTATTTACAGAAAGCAAACGATAAACAATAGCAACAGATTCTTGGAAGGAGAACTGCTTTGTTGTAGTTAGGTGCCGTCTAGTTGGTTCGACTCATAGCAACCCTACATACAACAGAACGAAACACTGCATGGTCCTGTGCCATCCTCACAATTGTTATGCTTGAGCCCATTGTTGCAGCCACCATTTCAATCCGTCCCACTGAGGGTCTTCCTCTTTTCAGTGACCCTCTATTTTACCAATCATGATGTCCTTCTCCAGGGTCTTGTCCCTCCTGATAACATGTCCAAAGCACCTGAGATGAAGACTCGCCATCCTTGCTTCTAAGGAGCATTCTGGCTGTACTTCTTCTAAGACACATTTGTTCCTTTTTCTGGAATTCCATGATGTTCAATATTCTTCGTCAATACCATAATTCAAAGATGTCAGTTTTTCTTGGGCCTTCCTTATTCATTGCCCAGCTTTCACATGGATCTGAGATGATTGAAAATACCATGGCTTGGACCAGGTGCATTAAGGGTATTTTTAAATATATCAGAATACCAGGAAAGTAAGGAACACAAGAAAATGTCTTAAGAGCAGAAAGTCCAGGCTTCGCAGAAAACAGTAGCAGCTCTACTGACCTGCTCATCTTATTATCTTCTCTGATAATAAGATGAGCAGGTCAGTAGAGCTGCTATTGTTTCCTACAAGCTGCCTTGGTGACATGGCCATACTACTAACTCATTTTCTCAGATTCAGTTTCTAAGGCCTCCCTCTGTCTGGTTCACATTCAGAATTGTCTCAGGATAATCACCATTTAATCCTGTTGGGTAGGGTTCTTATACCAGGCCACTTCATGGACCTATATTCTCCCTTTACAGCTTACTGGCTTTGGCTAGAGCTGCTTCATAATGCAGTCAGCTGTGGCCAAGGTTACGGCGGTATGTGATACAAAGCAGGGTGACATGCACAAGGATGCCTTCATCTTAGAAGGGGAATATGGGCAAGGCACACTCACAGCATTATGTGGACCATCCACTACATTCTGTCTTTGGTTTTATGCAACCAGAGAGAGAGAAGGAAAACAGAATTGACATCCTTCTGACAGTTTTGTTATGTCTGTAAGAAACCCAGCCAAGAACTCCTTTGTA
This sequence comes from Elephas maximus indicus, assembly GCF_024166365.1. Taxonomy (NCBI): domain Eukaryota; kingdom Metazoa; phylum Chordata; class Mammalia; order Proboscidea; family Elephantidae; genus Elephas; species Elephas maximus. The sequence goes on along the minus strand of NC_064842.1, from coordinate 19,200,699 downwards.
GAGATGTCCTTGTCAGTGAAAAGGATGTCCAGCTTCATAATATTTTCTAGGTGGGTCTATTTGTATTCCCTGGACCTCTAGTATGCACCACACGTGTTGAGATCAACAGTAGATTCCAAAAGCAATCTTTCTGCATTACTCGAAGCTTTCTTTTCATTAAAATATTAATTGATGGATGAAAGATAAGAAAAAAAAAATCAGTGCTATTGCTTTTGAAGTGATGAGAAAAGTCACAGTGTTCGTAGGGTTTAAAATGCAGCTAAAATTTTATAGAATCTGGGATTCCTCTGATGCTGTCTTCTTGAAATATTTCAAAGCCCAGTCTGGGCACCTATTTTTAAACTTAAAAGGCAGGTCATTCAAAGTCTCCAGAATGAGGGGAAGAAAGCAAAAAAGCTGGAGCAATGAGCACTTCCTTCTTTACACCTAAAAGTAGGCATTTCAAGGCCACTAGTATTTCTAGTTAGGAGTATCATTAGTCTTTTTGTGCTGGCAAAAGAGTCATCAGTCTTTGAAATCCTATACAAGATGTATATGTATTTGCAACACTTCCAAGCAAGATAAGGTTTCTATTTCCTGTGGAAAGTGGTGTCGATATGGAAGGTAACCTATGACATCATCCAAAGCAAAGCAGGAAGACCAATTTGCCAAGGCATATCTGGTCCAGCTGTTGGGACATTGAAGTTTTATTATCATGCAAAGCCTGTTTCATATTTTTCATTCTCACTGAACCCTTCACAGTGTCTAATACAATACTAAGTACTAGGATTCTAATCTATACTGAGCAAACAGGTATTGAGTATTTGTTTTTTGCCAAGCACAATTTAGGCACTGGGATATCTCCTACCCTAACATTACTCATATCTAGTAGGGAAAACAGCCATTTACAAACAACTATAATGCAGTACAATACATGCTTATTAGAGATAACCACAACCTGCCACCTGGGCCCAGTTAAGGGAAGAATCACCATATTTCATCATTTTAAGATGCACATTTAAAAAAATTTTTTTTATTGTACTTTAGATGGAGGTTTACAGAACAAACTAGTTTCTCATTAGACAGTGAATACACACGTTGTTCTATGACATTGGTTAACAAAGCCACGCCATGTCAACACTCTCCCTTCTCAACCCTGAGTTCCCTATTACCAGCTTTCCTCTTCGCTCCCGCCTTCTCAACCTTGCCCCTGGCCTGGTGTGCACCTTTAGTCTCGTTTTGTTTTATGGGCCTGTCCAATCTTTGGCTGAAGGGTAAACCTTAGGAGTAACTTCATTACTGAGCTTAAAGGGTATCCGGGGGCCATACTCTCAGGGTTTCTCCAGTCTCTGTCAGGCCAGTAAGTCTCGTCTTTCTTTTTGAGTCTGAATTTTGTTCTACATCTTTCTCCAGCTCTGTCTGGGCCTCTCTATTGCGATCCTTTGTCAGAGCAGTCAGTGTGGTAGCCAAGCACCATCTAGCTGTACTGGACTCAGTCTGGTGGAGACCGTGGTAGATGTGGTCCATTAGTCCTTTGGACTAATCTTTCCCTTGTATCTTTAGATTTTTTCATTATTCCTCACTCCCGAAGAGGTGAGACCAGTGGGGTATCCTAGATGGCCACTCACAGGCTTTTAAGATCCCAGACGTAACTCATCAGAGTAAAATGTAGAACATTTTCTTTATAAACTATGTTATGCCAGTTGAGCTAGATGTCCCGTGAGACCATGGTCCCCACAGCCTTCAGCTCAGCAGTTGCGTCCCTCAGGGAGTTTGGATGTGTCTATGGAGCTTCCATGACCTTTCCTTGTACGAGTTGTGCTGGCTTCCCCAGTATCGTGTACTGTTTTACCCTTCACCAAAGTTACCACTCATCTATTGTCTATTTAGTGTTTCTCCATCTCCACCCCTCCCCTCCCTCGTAACCATCAAAGATTGTTTCTTTTTGTGTGTAAACCTTTTCATGAGTTTTTACAATAGTGATCTCATACAATATTTGGCCTTTTATGATTTACTTATTCACTCAGCATAACGCCCTCCAGATTCATCCATGTTACGAGATGCTTCACAGATTCATCGTTGTTCTTTATCGTTGTGTAATACTCCATCGTGTGTATGTACCATAGTTTGTTTATCCATTCATCTGTTGATGGGCACCTAGGTTTTTTCCATCTTTTTGCTATTGTGAACAATGCTGCAACAAACATGGGTGTGCATATGTCTATTCATGTGACGGCTCTTATTTCTCTAGGATATATACCTAGAAGTGGGATTGCTGGATCATATGGTATTTCTATTTCTAGCTTTCTAAGGAAGCGCCATATCATATTCCAAAATGGTTATATCATTTTGCATTCCCACCAGCAGTGCATAAGAGTTCTGTAAGATGCACATTTTAACATCTTTGAAATCGGGATGTACCTTCCAACTGGTAGTGTCTGCTAGGCCATTTATTTAATCAAACACTAATATGGGTGTTACTGTGAAGGTGTTTTGTAGATGTGGTTAAAATTTATAATCGGTTGACTTTTTAAGTAAAGATTACCCTCAATAATGTGGGTAGGCCTCATCCAATAGTTGGAAGGCCTTAATAGCAAAAACAGGTTTCCTGGAGAAAAAGAAACTCTGCCTCAAGACTGCAGTGTTGGCCCGTCCTACTGATTTCAGATTCAACACCACAACGTTAACTCCTGCCCAAGTTTCCAGGCTGCTGGTCTAGCCTATGGATTTCAGACTTATTAGCCTCCACAATTGCATGAGCCAGTTCCACACACACACACACACACACACACACACACACGTACACACAGGTCCCCCTGCTATCTGAAGGTAGAGCAGTCCTATGAAATCTTTTGTAAAGCAAAATGACTTAAAGTGAAGAAGTAGTTACCATTAATTTGTATGGGAAAATTTTTCAAGTGTTTCCAGACTGAAAAAATAACCTACCAAATCACCAAATAACATATAAAACCTTTTACAAGCTCTCCTAGGCTTTTCTGATATCTTGCTAATGGATGCACAAAATGAATCAAGATAAAGCACAGATGCTCACAGACACAGTTCAAAGCTATGGCAGCTTGATGCTGAGATGTTGAATGTAGTTCCCAGGAAAGGAGCTTGTCCATGTCACTCTCGCTGCTAGGGGTGCGCACTGCCTGTTTAATGGCTTGCTACAAAACAGACGCTGAATGATATTTCCACCTTCTTTTGTAAAAGCAGAAATCTTCGGATTTCTCGAGTTTAGGGAAAACAGGTACTTTCATAAAAACGAAGGGGTGTAAAGGGAACTTCCAAAAGGTGGGGGATACCTGTATATGTATAAATGTCCCTGGGTGGTGCAAACAGTTTGTGATTGGCTGCTAACCTGAAAACTGGCAGTTTGAACCCACCCAGTGGCATTGCCACAGAAAGACCTGGCAGTCTGCTCCCGTAATGATTACACCCAAGAAAACCCTATGGTGTAGTTCTGTTCTGTAACACATGGAATCACCATGAGTCAGAATCAACTTGACAGCAATAGTCTTTTTAGTCTGTTTATCTATACCTCCTGTTGGCTGTTACTCAGGAGTAGCCTAACTGATAGTCTGTTATAATCACCACTGGCTGTTTTTTTTCCTTAATGACACATAAAACAATGGTGCTTCTTCCAGTTAATGGCATCGTACTTCAGTGAAATACACTGGCTGTGTTTCAGAGTTGGAGCCCTGGTGGTGCAGTGGTTAAAGCACTCGACCACTAACCGGAAGGTGAGCAGTTGGAACCCACCAGCCGCTCCTCAAGAGAAAGATGTGGCAGTCTGCTTCCATAAAGACTACAGCCTTGGAAACCCTATGAGGCAATTCTACTCTGTCCTATGCAGTTGCTATGAGTCAGAATTGACTGAACTGCAAAGGGTTTGGTTTGTCTTTGTTTTGTTTTTTGGTCTCAGAGTCACATGGTGATGAGGGGAAATTCACAGAGAAGGAGGTTTTTGAGCTGAGTCTCAAAGAACAAGTAGGATTTTTCTAGGCGGAAAAGCAATGTGCAATGGTGAAATCGCCCACTACAAGCTTTGTAGTTAGAAGACCTAAGTCCTAACTTCAGACACTCTGGGCTTTTTTGCTGCTTAACAGTAGAGGTGTTGTGAGAACAATAAGCAGCAGTGAATACTTAGTTAGTGTGTACTGCCTGTCAGGTGGAGCCTTGGTGGAGGAGTTGTTAAGAGCCTGGCTGCTAACCCAAATTTTGGCAGTTCAAATCCACCAGCTGCTCCTTGGAAACCCTATGGGGCAGTTCTACTTTGTCCTATAGAGTCACTATGAGTTGGAATTGGCTTGACAGCAATGGTTTTTTTTTTTTCTTTTCTTTTCTTTTTTTGGTGTGTCAGGCAATGCTCTAAGTACTTTCGATGTATTAACTCATTTAATCCTCAAAACCATCCTAGGAGATATGATGGTATTATTATCTCCAATTTACAGATGAGGAGCCTATAGAGGTTAAATAAATCATCCATGGTTACACGGCAAATAAGGAATGAAATAAAACTCAGCTCTTAACCACTGACATGAAGCCTCTCAAATGAGCGGTTATGAGAAAGGCGTCCTTTGTGAACTGCAAAGCGTGGCACAAATGTTAGCTATTATTAAATGCAAGAAAGAGGTCTTTTCAGGTTAAAGGGACAGCAGGATAAAAAGCCACAAGGTTTCAAAGCATTTAAGAGTTTTTTTTGGCTAAAGTTTTTGGGGGCAGGAAGGGTTAGAGGGTAGGGTGGGGGTTGGGTATCACTAGACAGAAAACTAGAAAGTTATATTGATGTCAGATTATAAAATGCGTTATAGAGCATTTTGGATTTTAGACTTTATCTGTAAGCTATCGTGAACTGTTAAATATTTTTGAGCTGGGGAGTGACCCCATCATATCTGTGATTTAGAAAGATAATAGGCAGCAGCAGAGAAGATGGATTCAAGTGGAGCAAGACCAAAGACAAAGAGACCAGTTAGGAGGCTAACTCTTTAGTCTACATCAGACAACAGAGGCCTGAACTGGGGCTGCCATAGTGGGGAGAAAGAGTAGGGGTCGGATTTGAAAGACATTTTAGATGGAGAGCTAAGCTGATGACTCATGGCTACCCCATGTGTTTTAAAGAACTATGGAAGCAGATTGCCAGGCCTTTCTTCTGAGGCACATCTGCATAGATTCAAACCGCCAACCTTTCTGTTAGTAACTGAGCGGTTAACCATTTGCACCACCCAGGGTATTAAAAAAAACAAGCAAACCTGTTGCCATTGAGTCAATTCGGACTTACAGTGACCCTACAGGACAGAATAGAATTACCCCATAGGGTTTCCAAGGAGCAGCTGGTGAACTCAAACTGCCAGCCTTTTGGTTAGCAGCCAAGCTCTTAACGACTGAATGAGCAGAGCTCCGTAGGTGGTAAAGTCATTGGTTATTTAATAGAACTTCCTCCAATAAAAAAAAAAATTCTACTCTGAAAATAAATTAGGAACAAATATCACAAGCAATGTTGGATTATTCCAGGAAGCATTTGGGAACACTCCCAAAGATTGACAAGTGATAAGGTAGAAAAATAACCCCAGAGTTCAGCCACTAGCTTCAACTTTTTGTCAGCTCCTTACTAATGTTGATCAGCATTGATTACCTATTTTTGTTCAATAGTAAGCTGTGGGCCTAGCTGAATATGGATGGTGCACTAAGGAACGAGTAGGTATGTATTCTTCTGGTTCTTGGTCGTTAGCAACAGAAATGGGTTCTGCCTAACTTATTCAAAGGATATAGAGTGGATTGTAGAAGTTGTATATAGGCTGGAGAGCCAGGCTCAGAAAAGGACAGGAGCCCCAGGAAGCTAGACAGCAACACCTATAGCCAAGGTCACCTCATTAGACAGGGAGCTGCTGTTCTGCTTCCTATACCAGTGTCAGACTCCCCTACCGTTTGCTTCCCCTAGACCCTGCTCCGTGAATGAATTCTAAACCATCCATTTGTCTTTGTGTCACTTGTTCAAGATTCAGAGTCCAAGGTAGAAGCAATTAATCTGCCAGCCTGGCTCACATGTTCACACTCCTGCTCCTAGAGGTTTGGAAAAGGGAGCATCTGGACCCTTTGGCTTCCATAGTTGGACAGTTGGCCTCCCATTAAGACTCATAAAATGAGGGGGATCAGCTCTAATAGGAATGGGTTTAGATGCTGTGCAGCCAAAAACCTGGACAAATATCCATTGTACACAATAAATCAGGATAAATCAGATTATTGGTTGGACTTGTGCAAAAGAAAGCTGGATAGGAATCACTGAGGAAAAGGTAGGTTTCAAACATATACTGCAATTAAGATTCTAGGCTAAACACCTACATCTCATGACCTGTAGTGGTTCTCAAATTTAAGCATGCATCAGAATCGCCTGGAGGGCTTGTTAAAATAGATAGCTGAGTCCCACCCCCAGAGTTTCTGATTCAGTAGGTCTAGGGTGAGTGGTCCAACAATTCTCATCTCTAACAAGTTCCCAGGTGATGCTGATACTCCTGGTCTGGAGACCATATTTGAGAACCACTAGTTTAGGTTCTAGACCAACATGTTATGTCATGTTCTCTTTAAGATATGTCTAGTGATTCAAGTACCAGACAGACAGGTGGGTGAAATGACCTCTGAGGATCCTTCAAAACCAGTGAGTCTAGGGTTCAGTAATATCCTACAAACGCAATTTCTTTTCTATGTTCCATTCAAGTTCTTAAAGATCATACGTCTCCAAATTACTTTCTCTAGACTAAAATCCCTGGTTCCATCAACTATTCATTATATTTCGCAGATTTAACTCCATTCATCATTCCACTCACTTGCCTATGGATTTTCCAGACAGTTATTGTTCCTATTAACATGTGGGACCCAGAGTTTGAAATGTACTCCAGATAGAGCCTGATTGTTGTAGAGCGAACACGAGGAATACCCTCCCTTTTTTTGTTCCTTAATTGTCTATTGATTTCGTTCAATAGCTGTATCATATTACTCACCTAATTTTGAGGTTCTCATCCACCGGGCAGTGTTTCGTTCTGTTGTGCATAGGGTCGCTATGAGTCAGAACTGACTTAATGGCACCCAACAACAACATCCACTGAAGTTCAAAGTTTTCTTTCTTCCTTTCTTTTCCTTCCTGAATATGGACAGTGTTCTAAGGAATGAGTAGGTATGTTTTCTTCCGGTTCTTGGTTGCTAGCAATAGAAATGGATTCTGCCTAAATTCCTTCCTTCTTTCCTTCCATCCTTCCTCCTTTCCTTCCTCTCTCTCTTTTTCCACGCTCTAAACCTTCATGCCCATATCTTGTCATTATACAATTGATTGGAGAAGTCTAAGTTTAGGATTTAGGTGGCTGGGTAGCACAAATGCCTAAGAGCTTCAAGGTTGGCAGCTCAAAGCCACCCAAAGGAACCTGGGTAGACAGGCCTAGCGATCTGCTTCCAAAAGGTCACAGCCTTGAAAACCCTGTGGAGCACAGTTCTAATCTGCATATATGGGATCTCCATGAGTTGGAACTGACTTGACCGTAACTAACAATGACAAGAAGTTTAGGATTTAACATTTATCCTTGTTAAATTTCATTGTTTTAGCCTTATCACACGTGCCTATGATTTTTTAATCTTAAATTTGTTGCTTGATATTATTATCATGACTGGAGACTTTGTGACAGCTAAAGATATGATCCTCACAATGCAAATATCCGTATTCATTCATTTATTCAATAGGTATTTAAAAGTCCTACTGTATTATAGTCACTGCTCTGGTCCAAAGCATTAATAAAATGTCAGTCAGAACAAGGTCTGAGACAGGACCCTATTGTACCGGCTCCCAGGAATACATTGGCTGATAATCAACACTTTGGAGGATTTATCCATTATCACTTCACCTAAATTTATTTTTACCTCATTTTCCTGACTCCATTTTGCTTACAAATGTCTTTAGGCTTTTGGGATATGCCTTGATGAAATGAGAAATACACTGTCAAACATCTCACCTTTTTCTAGACTAGTAGATTTTGTGTTTTGAACAATATGGTGGGCCACGACTTGGGTCATCAGAGATAGGTGTCCATCCCAGCTTTGCCCTTCCTGCTATGAACCTGTGGCAAGTCACTTTGATTCTCATAGTCTCAGTTTCCTCATCTCCAAAAGAGCGTAACGAACCTGATCTGGCAGGCAGCCGATCAACGTAATTGCTGCAATAAGTTCTAATATTTGTAAATTTTGAGTTGGCAAAAGCATGATACATATATTTACAACAACAACCAAAAAAAAAAAAGAGTAGCTGCTGAGGCTGCTTATGTACAACTAAATGCCTCACGGGATTGGGTTCCTTGATTTGGAGGTTTAGGGACATGGTTTCATGGGACATCCCAGTTAACTGGCCTAATATTATAATTAGTGCTTCTGTTCTACCTCCTATTTCGTTACCTAGTGCCTGCCGTCTTAAAACATTATAAGCAGCCATCTAAGGCACAACAATTGGTTTCTACTTGCCTGGAGCAACAGAGGAAGAAGGAGAGTCAGGAACAGGAGGAAGAGATGGAATGTGTCGCTAACTGCCTCCACAAACAACTGCTCCCTTTGCCACGAGACCAGAAGAACTGGATGGTGTCTAGCTATCATTGTGAACATTCGAACAAAGATTCTATAGAAGGATTCCGAACAAAAAGGGGAAAATGTAGAACAGAATTTAAAATTCTCATGGAATCCAGGTTTTCTGGAGTCATGGAAGCTGGATGACTCTGAAACTATTGCCTTGAGATAATCTTTAAACCTTGAGTCAAAAATATCCCCCGAAGTCTTCTGAAAACCAAACAATATAGTTTAGCTTAAAAAATAATTTTAGCTAAAACTTGTAAAGAACGTCTGCCTTGAGCATTGTGCTCTTTTTTTTTTTTTTTTTGGCTTTAACAAATAGAAATTTATTTTCTCACGGTTAAGGAGGCTAAACGTCTGAATTCAGGGTGTCCGCTTTAGGGGAAGGCTTTCTGTCTCCGTCAGCTCTGGAGGAAGGTCCTTGTCTCTTCTGAGCTTCTGTTCCTGGGCAATCTTCATGTGGCTGGGGATCTTTCTTCCTCCATCTCTGCTCTGCTTCTTGTTTAATCTCTTTTATATCTCAAAAGGGATTGACTCAAGATATACCCTACACTAATCCTGTCTCATTAATGTAACAAAACAACCCATTCCCAAATGGAATTATAACTGCATTGTGCTCTTTTAAGATCTATTTAACGGGAACAAAATTGACAGCAACTTGAAAGGTTAGACAGGAACCTTAGGCGGCAGTGAGTTTATGTCAATGGGGGGGGGGTGTGGACAACTAAGAAAATGAGGTGAGAAAGATTGCAAAACTTGAAGAATGTAATCAATGTCACTGAAGTGTACGTGTAGAAATTGTTGAATTGGTGTATGTCCTGTTGTGTATAGTCTCAACAACAACAACGAAAATAAATTATATATATATAAAAACTGGATGTTGCAGAGTTATTGTGAGGACTAGACATAATCTATGTAAAATATCTAGTGCATATTACTTTTGTGAACTTGGTGTATGAAAAAACATCAGAAAATGAAGGATTTCTAGGTAGGGGAAATTAGATTTCTCCAAATATCATATAAATTCATGAAAAGCTTTGATTCAGGAATTTACAAATCAGAGAATTAAACAGTACATACAAAAATGATTTTTAAGTAATTTGAAAATATTTTATTATGATCTTTAACTTTAATGAAACCAGTTTTCTCCTTAGTTAAAACACATAATCTGCTCATTTTGGTTATTTCTTTCATAATCTGTAGCAGAGTTTACTTTACTATCATTATTATATTAATATGCAATAGAAGATTTTCCCAAGGCTCAGGAAAAAAAAAAAAAGCAAAATTTCTCTGGACTTCGTACATAAAATAAGGACTTTGTATAGGATTCTGGAAGGATTATATGCTATACTATTTTTCTGATTATCCTAAAAGGAAGGTAACGGGGCACTAATCAAAGAATTTAAATATTTGCATCTGGTTTTTAAGAAGTAGAAAGAAACAAAAAACCTGGTCACTGATTGTATCTAGGGAGGGGATATCAGGTGGCTGAGGGACAGCGGAGGGAGGGAGACTGCCTTCTCACTAGATAGCCTTTGTATCTTTTGAACTTTGTACTGTGTGCATATATTACTCATTCAAAAAATTGGTAATCCTTTTTAAATAGTGGAAAAAGAATTTTAAATAATACTATGCTTTTTACTGAGAACTTCTTTTTATAAAATCTCAAAGCTCTGAATATGAAGAAGCCAAAATAAACTCCCTGAAAAGTTCCATTCAAGTTTGATAATATGTATGAGTTAAACCAATTAAGTGAATCCCATTAAAATGGATTTAATTTATAACAATTTCTAACTCTGCCTGTGGGGCATTCAAATGAAAACTATATTGTTTCTACAAAGATGTCTAATCCATTGCAAAAACTTTACTGAGAACACTGAATTTTTAAATGGGGGACACTTTCAGAACACAATGAGCAGGATAGTAAACTCGATTTAGAGATATAAAAGCTATTAATAATATTTCAGGCAACTGTATATATTTTTTGTGTATATATATTTGATTTCAGCTGAATTTATCATATGAACAATCAAGAATTTATATAAATCCTGACTGTCTATTTAAGGCAAATAAAGCAAGAGTTTTCTAAATAATATTGTGCAAAAGAAAAGAGATTAACCAATAAATTACCTCCCAAAACTACTTAGATCATTTCATTTTATGATACAAAGTGAGAGTCTTTCGGTTCATAAGAATGTAACACAAACACTTATTTAGAAAATGTTTAAGTCTTGAGGTATTAGGCAATATCCTTGCGATTTTCATTGCCCTATCAACTGAATGGAGCAGATGCTATGGCACAGAACTGTATTAGACAATTTGGGAAATACCATAAACATAAAAGCTCAAATTCTTGCACTTGAGGAGTGAATAAATGCCCGAGAATACAATAACTGCTTGAGAAAGTTCATAAGAACCTGCAAAACACCAGAGCAGTAATTCAAAATTATATTCTGCAAATATTAGTATATTGCACGATAGAAATCATGAATTATCAGTGGACACGCAGTGGAAGAAAAAGAAAAAGCAGTGGAAGAGGACTGAAAATTTCTTTGTTCAGATAACCAGAAGAAAGTGATTTATTTCTTATAATAGTCATATAAAGTGGCTTCATTTTAAAGTATGTACGAGATCTAATGCTAGGCAAACATAGTGGGGGGGATAAACTCCTCCTAATTTACCCATTTCAATGGCATTTGTCTCAATGTGAGACTTCTTGCCTCCTTCCTCACTAACTTCAGCAGCCCAGGTCTCCCAACCTCTACCCAGAAACTAAAGAAACCCTATTAATGCCTCCCAATAGAACAGTCCAGTAACAGTAGAGAAGACCATACTTAAGGAAGCACTTGAGCAGGAACCAGAGAACCAAATCTGTTATCTCTGTTGGCATTCAGGGAAACTCAAAGTAATGAGGCTTAACCTCAGAGCACCCAGGAAAGCTTCATGAACGCCTTATCCAGAAAGCATGCAGTTGGTCTCCTAGAAAACATCGCAGGAGCTCAGAAATCATCACCAAGTGGTTTTAATCCAAACCCAGTTGGACACAGACAGAATTCCTCCATACATGTGTGCAGAGCTGCTTCTTCTACATAAGCTGTGTCCACACCGAGCAGGTAAGGACACATCTTCTCAAAGCTTGTACTTGGTTAAACAATTACCAGGACTCACTCAAGAGGCTTTAGCAGATGTTTGAGGACTCCCGGGAGCAAAAGGCCAAACCAAAAGGCCCTGGCAGTTGTTCAAATCCTACATTGGGTTACTGCTCAGACCTAAACGGCCGAGGTCAAAGAGCCCAGCATGGCGACCTTTAACTATCACATGTCTTCCAATCTCTCTGAACTTTCATCTTCTGAGACATGAAGAAACTTGGAATAATAAAAAATAACAATAACTACCATTTACTGTGTGGCTGTTTTGTGTCACACATTGTAGAAGTACCTAATAAGCTACATCATCTCACTTAATACGTCTTCATAACCACCTGCAAGGAAGTATTGTTGTTAATTCACATTTCACAAATGGAAAAATTGAGACTCAGAGAAACTAGTTAATTTGCCCACATTCATATAGCTGACAAGTGGCAAAGACAGGATTTGAACTCAGGACTGGCTGGCATTAATATCCACACTCTTTCCACTCAGTACACAGCCTTACAGAGAATTAACAAAGTCCTTGGTAAGGCAAGAAGTCCTACCAAAACAGATGTTTTTTGTGGATTAAAATGCAAAAACATGAAAATACACAGTTGGTTACCTGACATAGAGTAGGAACTCAGTAAATGTTTATTTTTTTTTAAATCATTATCCTACAACTTGAAACATGTGCAGTGGAGTGGGACAGACGCCCAGTGGCCTTCTATAGGGTTTTAAATGGGTTCTAGGGACAACTATTATATATTTAAAAATAGCAACACTCACATGGTTCCATAGTAAGTCAGTTGGCCAAGTTAAAAATAGATTCTAAACATAGCAAGAGCAGAAACTCAATCTAAGATACCAAGTCATGGAAAGCAGTGACAGAGGTTGCAACTGAAAAAGAAGGGCGGGCATAAACTGATTATGCGTTTGTATAAAATTATCCATCTCCATTTCAGATTTGCTGTATTCCTTCTCTACTGCGGAAAACGCAAATATACATGCACATATATAAGCAAATAAATAAGCGAAGATGACATATTCCTATTGACCTGCAGTAGCATCATTTATATCACTTACGAACCTATTAATTTCGAGGCTTTGTTACTTATTAACACATGCTAGAGACATCACAACAATACGCATTTCCTGAAAACCTTCAGGTGGAGGAGGGAGAACAGGTAATGCTCAAAATATTGGGGGTTCAGATGCACATGTGGCTATACTGGTGGATAACTAGAAAAGATGCAGGACACAAGCTACATTCAGAACTATTCTCTCCGTGCTCAGTGAATTTACAGTGACAGACTTCAAAAGGTGGGTTAACACTGTCATTCTGTCATTCGAAACCCTGGGAGCTGCTATGCCAGATAAAACTCCAATCACTGTGCCAAGGACTCATTTCCTAGCACCACAAGTGGCTCTCAGGAGAAGAGCTGGGGCTTAGGTTCTCCTTTAGTCTCCTCCTTTAAAGTATTTGGAGCACACAATTCATCTTCTCCCAGTTGCTAGGGTGCCCCAGTTGTGGGAGTGATTATTTCGGGAGGAAGCCATGAAGCGTGTATCCTTAAGTCACATAATCTTATTACACGTATATAAACATCCAGAAGAGAATGACAGGTGGGTTTGTATTGCAATTTGAAGAAATGGCATATGACATCAAGCAAACCTTTCTGTAAAAACACACATTTGAGGAATAATTTCTTTGGTGCCATATAAAGGATTAAAAAAAAAAAAAACCCACAGAAACACTTGCCATAAAAATTGATTTATAAATTCGGGAACATTTCTGCTGAAAAAAGTTTCAAGGAAGAGGTTGATTTATAAAACATGAAGCCAAGTAGAAGACCTGGGGATAAAACAGGATAGTGATGAAGAGTCCAGGCTTTGGAGTCAGACTGCCTGGGTGCATATCCCAGTTCTGTCAATACAGGCTGCTGGTCTTGGACAAGGCCTTGTTTCCCCAGGTCACAATTTCTTGAAATGTCAGATGGGACTAATTGTAGTATATCCCTCACAGGGTCTTTGTAAGTGTTAAAGTGTTATATGTTAACTATGGTCTAGCACGTAGGATTCTAAATATTATCCTCTGAAAGTAAGAAACAATAGGTATTTTAGTACCTGGGGTAAGCTGATTACTATATCGAGGACTGATTTTTTTTCAAGATTCAAGGGGAGAAAAAAATATTTTACTTTCTGACAGAAAACAACCACCACAACAAACTTTCATCAGTGCAGACCATCCAAACTTAAATAGGAAGTTGTTAAATGAATCTTTGAATAAGGACACTGCATGGGATAGCGGATATCTTCGGTGGCAGCTTCGCACATCACAGACATAATGGTTCAAATGAAGTTCCTTCTGTCCACTTGCTAGAAGAGCTGAGGGCATGGAGCGCTGTCTTGTAACTTGTGGCAGGGAACTGATATATATGCTTCAAATTCTTTGTTTTCTGGCTTATATGGATAAGACATGGAAAATCCAGAAGGAAGAGATAAAAAACTTTCAAATGACTGACATCTTAAAGTTCATCTTTAGCAGAACTGGATCATGGTTTATTCACAATTGTCCAAATCTTTGGTTCCACAAGTTTTTGTTTCACGCATTGGACAAAGGTGTACGGGTTACAAAAATAGACAAAGTCCATTACTCTTTTGGGTCTTACACATTCCACATATGGATTAAAGAAAGAGCCACATATGTTAGACACCTGAGGTGAGAGAAACAAACCTCATGTAAAAATGAGGGTCAGATTTCTGCTTTCCGCCCAGGTGGAAGGCCTGATTCCGTTGGTGCCATGGAAAATGGGGTTAGCTGCTGATAGAATCATGACAACATTTTTACTCAGGAAAAAGCTATGAATTATGGTAACTCAAACACTAGGATAAATTATGGCTAATATGTCAAATTACATGCCATATAACATGAGGAAATTTGTTACAACTTGAAAAACTTTAAGACAGGTATAATCAGCCTGTCTCTTTATTCACAAATTGGCCTTATAGACGGTCTAATTTTCAGAAATGTTGAAAGCATTTTGGAATCAGATTTAATTGCTCTTGCTCTGTGGTCCTTAACCTCTGGGCATTTCTCTAATATAGTACTTTTATTATTGTGTTTTCTTCCCCCCGTAAATTCTAAAGTACCTGTTCATTAATTGAGCCAAATGATTCAGACAGCATGGATTAAAAAGAAGAGTTCTGGGACATATCCCTGTTTCACACTATTTCTTGAATGAATTAATACCTTAATTAATCCAGTGTTTCCCAAACTTTATTTAGTTAACCCTTCCTTCTGTTTTTTTTTCAAATCCACGCTACTTACACTGCTTTGATTTGATATAGATTGACTAATCTTTATTTATTTATTTTTTAGTCTCATCTTAATTATAATTATTTGTGAAATCATGGGTTTGAAATACTAGAGTTTCAAATACAAATTAAAATTAAAAAAAAAAGAACTATTTTTTTAAAAAATTATCAACCACCTAAAATAGTCTCCCACTCACTTTGGGAAACAAGGGATTAATTAGTGAAATTTTGAACTGGAAAGGATTTAGGCTTTCTAATCCAACCCAGAGTTCCTCAGAGGTTAAGAGACTCAGCCAACATCACCAACCAAGGGAAGAGGTACAAGCAGAACCTCTGCCAGGTTTAGTGCTGTCTTTACCATGGTTGGCTTTAAACTGTGCCCCCAACCAGCTGAATAACTATTAAAATGTGGAAATTCCTACCAAATAAAATAATTATCTTCTGGGTGTAAATGATGCTAAAGTACTTCTTCTGTCCACAGCTAAGAGGCCCAAGTACTCCTTAAGACCACTAGAATGCTTGTTTACTTACTTGCCAAAGCAATAGCTGTCTCCAATTCAAAGATGATAGATTAAAAAGAACAGTATTACACGAACGCTAGACGTTAATAGTAGGGGAAAGTGTGTAGGGGGGAAAGGGAGCATATGAGAACTCTCTATTTTCTGCTCCATTTTTCTATAAACATAAAACTACCCTAAAAAATAAAGTCTATTAAAAATAATTCCTCAAACCACTCCTTGGAATATATCCTAGAGAAATAAGAGCCTTTACACTAACAGATATGCACACCCATGTTCACTGCAGCACTGTTTACAATAGCAAAAAGATGGAAGCAACCAAGGTGCCCATCAATGGATGAATGGATAAATAAATTACGGTATGTTCACACAATGGAATACCACGCATCGATAAAGAACGGTGAGGAATCTGTGAAACATTTCATAACATGGAGGAATCTGGAAGGCATGCTGAGTGAAATTAGTTGCAAAAGGACAAATACTGTATGGGATCACTATTATAAAAACTCAAAAAATAGTTTAAACAGAGAAGAAAATATTCTTTGATGGTTACGAGAGGGGAAGGGAGGGAGGGAGAGGGGTAGTCACTAAGTAGATAAGAACTATTTTAGGTGAAGTGAAAGACAGCACGCAATACCGAGAAGTCAGCACAACTGGACTAAACCAAAAGCAAAGAAGTTTCCTGAGTAAACTGAATGCTTCAAAGGCCAGCAAAGCAGGGGTGGGAGCTTGGGAACCATGGTTTCAGGGGACACCTAGGTCAATTGGCATAAAAAAATCTATTAAGAAAATATTCTGCATCCCACTTTGGTGAGTGGTGTCTGGGGTCTTAAACAGCAGCAAGCGGCCAGCTAAGATGCATCAATTGGTCTTATCCCACCTGGAGCAAAGGAGAATGAAGAATAACAAAGACATAAGGTAATTATAAGCCCAAGAGACAGAAAGGGCCACGTAAATCAGAGACTACATCAGGGCCACATAAACCTGAGACCAGAAGAACTAGGTGGTGCCCGGCTACAAAAGATGATTGCCTGACAGGGAACACAACAGAGAATCCCTGATGGAGCAGTAGAGCAGTGGGATGCAGACCTTAAATTCTCATGAAAAGACCAGACTTAATGGTTTGACTGAGACTAGAAGGACCCTGGAGATCATGGTCCCCAGACCTTCTGTTAGCCTAAGACAGGAACCATTCCCAAAGCCAACTCTTCGGGCAGGGATTGGACTGGACTGTAAGACAGAAAATGATCCTAGTGAGGAGTGAGCTTCTTGGCTCAACTAGACATATGTGACTATGTGGGCATCTCCTGTCTGGAGGGGAGATGTGAAGGCTGAGGGGGACAGAAGCTGGCTGAATGGACACAGGGAATCCAGGGTAGAGAGAAGGAGTGTGCTGTCTCATTAGGGGGAGAACAACTAGAAGTATATAGCAAGGTGTATATAAATTTTTGTATGAGAGACTGACTTGATTTCCATACTTTCACTTAAAGCACAATAATTTTTTTTTTAATCCTTCAAAAACAAATAAACAACAAAAATAATGATATTGGAGCATGAGTCCTATTCAAAACTGAAATCATATCTTACCAAGATCTTTCTTGTCCATTTTATTTTAGTAGTGGTGTTTTGCTGTGGACTATTAAAAAGCATTAAGGAGCCAGGAAAAGATAGCTCAAGGTTGGAGAGCTGGACCCATTTATAGAATTGTGCAGAGATGCATGTACAACAACCTTGGATGGTATATAAAAACTATATGTTCTATAGGGCCTGAATTGGAAGTGAAATTTGCCTTTAACATTATCAAGATACCCGTTGCTGTCAAATCGATTCTGACTCAAAGCAACCTTACAGGACAGAGTAGAACTGCCCCACAGAGTTTCCAAGGCTGTAATCTTTGCGGAGCCCTGGTGGCATAGTAGTTAGGAGCTACAGCTGCTAACCAAAGTGTTGGCAGTTTAAGTCCACCAGTCCCTCCTTGGAAATCTTGTGGGGCAGGTCTACCCTGTCCTATAGGGTAGCTATGAGTCAACTGCTACATTCTCTCCCACGGTGTGGCTGCTGAGTTCCAACTGCCAACCTTTAAGTTAGCAGCTGAGTGCTTAAGCACTGTGCCACCAGAGCTCAAGATAGTGACTCTATTTGACATTTTTGACCTCAAATCCTGTAAGTATTGTCACTAGGTAAATGATACTTAAGGGAAAGATTACAACAATTATTATCCTAAGATTTCAAAGTATATCAAGTGGTAAAAATGTTATGTCCATCTTAAAGAAAGGGAGGCACAGAGGCCTAACGTTCCTAAATGGCAACAGATCAAACACAGAAACAAAATTCAGGGTTCCAGATCTCTGGCTAGCCCATCATGCTGTTCATTGTTAAAGTAATTATTTAAAAAAAAATAATTAGTAGAGAGAAAGACATGGTCGTAGTGTTTTGGGTGCTCACGTTAAAAAAAAAAAAAAGCCATTTATAAGACGATGTACATAAGCCTCTGTAATAGCTATTTAAGATCGTTCAGGGAAGGTTTTGTGTTTGTAAGCATTCATTTTCAAAATATTTATTAAATTCCTGGTTGCACCTTTTTTTTTTTCTTCCCATGAAAAACACTGTTGTGTTATTTAGGGCAAATGCAATGCATAGCCCTCTCCCCTATGAGATAAGCCATAACTAGTACTACATTTCTAGTTAGTGTCCTACTTAGTTAAAGGTGTGTGAATTCAAATGCCTTGAGACCCATGCAACAGTACTGAAATAAAATTTAGCGAATAGACTTAGTCAAATAGCTTAAATTTGCAATTCCTTGCTCCTGTACAAATAAGTATAACCTGCCACTTACCTCCTGGAGAAAGACACCTTCAGGTTAATGATACACTTCTATGGTGTTCCAGATTGCCAATGGATAGTTTTCACATACTGTAGATACAAACCATTGCTGGGTATGCTAAGGTGTCATGGATTGAATTGTGTCCCCCCCAAAATTTGTGTTAACTTGGTTAGGCCATGATTCCCAGTATTGTATGGTTGTCCTCCATTTTGTGATTGTAATTTTATGTTGAGAGGATTAGGGTGGGGTTGTAACACAACCCATGCTCAGGTCATCTCCCCGATCTAAGGTAAAGGGAGTTTCCCTGGGGTGGGGCTTGTACCACCTTTTATCTCTCAAGAGATAAAAGGAAAGGGAAGCAAGCAGAGAGTTGGGGACCTCATACCACCAAGAAAGCAGCACCAGAAGCAGAACACGTCCTTTGGACACGGGGTTGCTGTGCCTGAGAAGCTCCTCAACTAGGGGAAGATTGAAGACAAAGACCTTCCTTCGGAGCTGACAGAGAAAGAAAGCCTTCCCCTGGAGCCGACGCCCTGAATTTGGACTTGTAATCTACTAGACTGTGAGAAAATAAATTTCTCCTTGTTAAAGTCATCCACTTGTGGTATTTCTATTATAGCAGCACTAGATGACTAAGACATAAGGGTAAGGCCATGGCAAGGGTACAGTATGCACTGTATACCATTTAGAGGAGAAAGTAGCTTTGGTGGGTAGGTATTTCAATTTCATGGGTCATTTATTTAGTCTGCTTCCATACAGATTAATTTAGTGAAGGCAGAAGTCCAAGCTGCACTGAAAGCATTGGCGAAAAAAACAAGGCTCCAGGAATTGATGGAATACCAACTGAGATGTTTCAGCAAACAGATGCAACGTGGGAAGGGCTCACTCGTCTATGCCAAGAAATTCATAAGACAGCTACCTGGCCAACTGACTGGGAGAGATCCATATTTGTGTCAATTCCAAAGAAAGATGATCCAACAGAATGTGGAAATAATCGAACAGTATCATTAATATCACACACAAGCAAAATTTTGCTGAAGATCATTCAAAAATCATAACAGCAGTACATTGACAGGGAACTGCCAGAAATTCAAGCTAGATTCAGAAGGGGATGTGGAATGAGGGATATCATTGCTGATATTAGACGGATCTTGGCTGAAAGCAGAGAATACCAGAAAGATGTCTACCTGTGTTTTATTGACTACGCAAAGGCATTTTTCTATGTGGATCATAACAAATTACGGATGACATTACAAAGAATGGGAATTCCAGAATGCTTAATTGTGCTTATGTGGAACCTGTACTTAGACCAAGATGCAGTTGTTCATACAGAACAAAGGGATAGTGCATGGTTTAAAATCAGGAAAGGTGTTCATCAGGGCTATATCCTTTCACCGTACTTATTCAATCCATATGCTGAGCAAATAACCCAAGAAGCTGGACTATATGAAGAAGAACGGGGCATCAGGACTGGAGGAAGACTCATGAACAACCTGTGATATGCAGATGACACAACCTTGCTTGCTGAAAGTGAAGAGGACTTGAAGCACTTACTGATGAAGATCACACAGCCTTCAGTATGGATTACACCTGAATATAAAGAAAACAAAAATCCTCACAATTGGACCAATAAGCAACAACAAGATAAATGGAGAAAAGGTTGAATTTGTCAAGGATTTCATTTCACTGGGACCCCCAATCAATGCCCATGGAAGCTGTAGTCAGGAAATCAAAGGACACGCTGCATTGGGCAAATATGCTGCAAAAGACCTCCTTAAAGTGTTGAAAGGCAAAGATGTCACCTTGAGGTCTAAGGTGTTCCTGACCCAAATCATGATGTTTTCAATAGCCTCATATGCACGCAAAAGCTGGACAATGAATAAGGAAGCCAGAAAAATAATTGATGTATTTGAATTATGGTGTTGGTGAAGAATACTGAACATACCATGGACTGCCAGAAGAACAAACGAATCTGTTTTGGACGAAGTGCAGGCAGAATGCTCCTTAGTAGCATGGATGGTAAGACTTCATCTCACATACTTTGGGCATGTTATCAGGAGGGACCGTTCCCTGGAGAAGGACATCACGCTTGGTGAGCGAAAAAAAAAAAGGAAGACCCTCAATGAGACAGATTGATACAGTGGCTGCAACAATGGGCTCAAACATAGCAATGATTATGAGGATGGCACAGGACTGGGCAGTGTTTTGTTCTGTTGTACACAGTGTTGCTATGGGTTGAGACTGACTTGATGGCACTTAATAGCACAACAGCAAACTTAGTGAAGTCTGGGGAAAAACGGGATGGGTGGTGAGTTAGTGTGCATGCGCACAGTGACCTGCTATCTTAAAATTACCAGCTCTGAAAGTACCTTGGCAAATAGAGAGAAGCTACGTTTGTGTATTCTCTGTTGTGTCTTACAGACAGTCTTGTACACAGTAGGCACTTCATAAATATTTTCTGAAAGCTGAGTGAATTTTCCTCCTTCGAGAATGGACACCAGTTTGTCAAACTGACTCCCGCTCCTGGTGACCACGTGTGTGTCAGAGTCGAGCTGTGCTCCGTAGGGTTTTCAGTGGCTGACTTTCTGGAAGAAGATTACCAGGCCTTTCTTCCTAGGTGCCTCTGGGTAAACTTGAACCTCCAGCCTTTTGGTTAGCAGTCGAGGATGCTAACAATTTGCACCACCCAGGGACTCTTTGAGAATGGATAGGGAGGCTAAAACGAACAACAGTCCCCAGGACTTTGCAGCTACCTTCCTTTTATTACTTGGTGAGGAAAGGCTATGTTTGTGTAAGAAAAAATGAGAAAGAGAGAATTAAGTACACCCTTCACGGTTTAACCAGTTTTCCCTTGGTTTGGACTTCTCTGCCCCCACCCTATGCATAACCCAGAGCTCTTCTCAACATCATTTTCCCCTGCCTATCCAAGCCTCCCTAAAAATAACTTCCTTTTCTAACATCTTTCTCATCACCACTATTCACTCCTAATCTCACCTTTCCTAGCTTTCTTGAAAATATAGCTGACCTGAATAAAAAAGCAAAGTATAAAGAAAGACCCAGCAAAACCTGTGAAGACTTTTTAAAAAATCTTGCTGTTTGTATTGTCTATTCACATAGTTATGCCTTAGTGATGTTCTCTGTTGGGGATGGGGCTGCATATCCGTGTCCTAGGGCAATTACTAGGTAACGTGGAAATTTATCAAGGAGGTTAGCTTTCAATTCAAAAGAGTGTCCAGTCTCAACCGATTGTTATTCACAGGCATTTTATTAAGTGTTCATCAACTTGAGTCACCACAATCCCAGGCAGGCCTACACAGTCAAAGTGAAGCGCAGAACTGAGTCATTTTCTGTTCAATTTTTTTTTTTCTAAAATGTTTATTTTTCTTTCTTTTTTTGCTCAGTTTTAAGAGTACAAATGGAATTGTCTGTAATACAAAGTAACAGTATAAAATTACTTTTTAGTATCTGTTTGCTGATTATCTACAGCAGTAAAAAATCCATACATCTACATACTATATAAGGAGCTCTGGTGGCGCAGTGGTGAAGGGCTTCTCCAAAAGCTTGGTGGTTTGAACCCATCAGCTGCTCCATGACAGAAAGACATGGCAGTCTGCTTCCAGAAAGATTTACGGCCTTGGCCCGAGTGTGGCCCCTGGACACCTTTTTAACTCAGTACTGAAAGAAAAAAAAAACTCCTAAAGTTTACCCTTTAGCCAAAGATTAGACAGACCTATAAAACAAACAATAATATACGAGACTAAGTGGGTGTACCAGACCAAAAGCAAAGATAAGAAGGTAGGAAGGGACAGGAAAGCTGGATGAATGGAAATGGGGAACCTGAGGTCGAGATGGGGATTGTGTTCACACATTGCGGGTTGGCAACCAATGTCACAAAACAATATGTGTATTGTTTAATGAGAAACTAATTTGCTCTGTAAGCTTTCACCTAAAGCACAATAAAAAAAATTAAAAAAAAAAAAAGAATCTAGATTAAAAAAAAATTATTGCCTTGGAAACCCTATGGGGCAGTTCTACTCTCTTCTATAGGGTAGCTAAGAGTCAGAAAGGACTCGACACCACTGGGTTTGTTTTTGGTTTTATATACTGTATCTATTTATTCATCCCCAAGGGCACTTTTCCTTTGCCATGTAAGAGCCTCATGAACCACCATTAATCTGTATGAATTTTGGGAAGGAAAATTAATTTTAATACTGGCAGCAGTGGTGTGGTAGGGTGGCAAAAGAGCCACATATGCCAGGCATACCCTCTTACCATCTCAGAAAGTCAAGGCCTTTATGACTCAGGGATCATATCTGTAGAAATTTTGTTAAGACCCTAGAACATTTACAACACCCCTATTTTTTAATTTTATTATCCTATCTCTTTCTCCACAGATTAGCAATAAAATGCTTAAAAAAAAAAATGCTGTCTTGGATTGAATTATGTCCACCCAAAAATATGTGTATCAACCTGGCTGAGCCATGATTCCCAGTATTGTGTGGTTGTCCTCCATTTTGCATTTGTAATTTTATGTTAAAGAGGATTAGGGTGGGATTATAACACCCTTACTAAGGTCATATCCCTGATCCAATGTAAAGGGAGCTTCCCCGGCGTGTGGCCTGCAACGTCTTTTATCTTACAAGAGATAAAAGGAAAGGGAAGCAAGCAGAGCTTAGGGTATCTCATAATACCAAGAAAGGAGTGCCAAGTGCAGAGCAAGTCCTTTGGACCTAGGGCCCTGCACGGAGAAACTCGTAGTCTGGGGGAACATTGACGAGAAGGCCGACAGAAAGAGAAAGCCTTTCCCTGGAGCTGACACCCTGAATTTGGACTTTTAGCCTATTTTACTGTGAGGAAATAAACTTCTCTTTGTTAAAGCCAGCCACTTGTGGTATTTCTGTTACAGCAGCACTAGATAACTAAAAGGGAATTTGGTACCAAGAGAAGGGTGCTGCTCTAACAGATCCTTAAAATGTGGAAGGAGTTTTGAAACTGTGAATGGATAGAGGACCGGCAGCAGCAGCGAATCGGTAGCAACAAAACTATAAGACCAGCACCACACAGCGCTGGAGGCGACCCACCAAGTGAAAGAGCTGAGTGCCTGAGCACAGGAGGCTTCCTGGTGGAGTGAGGTGCCTCTGGGCACTTATCAGTGGAGCTAGACTTGCTGACCCAGGCCCACGGAGCAAGACAGCTGAGTGCCTTCCAGCTAAAGCTTACTGGCATAGCAGGGTGCCTCCAGGCACTTATTGGTGGAGATACAGAGCTTTGGAACACTTGCCCTAGCAGGGTAGATGCGGGTGTGAGGCCCAAAGTGCTGAGAGACCAAGTAGCCAGGAAAAAGAAGCTGAAGAGACAAGGAACACAAGAACCCTAGCTGCCTTAGTCTCAAAACGTATGGCAAGACCTCTGGGGTTTCAAAGGGTAGAGCCATGGCCTCTGGTGTTTCTAAGGGTGGAGTCACCATTCAAATAGAGTAGGAGAATGGTTCTCCTAAAGCAGAAGGAACAGAGTTGCTGTCCCAGTGAGCCTAAATAGTCGGGTTACAAAATGAGATATAACGATGATATCTTACATTTATAAAGAAGCAGTATAAATGATAAACACTGTCTTAGTCATCTAGTGCTGCTGTAACAGAAATACCACAAGTGGATGGCATTAACAAAGAGAAATTTATTCTCTCACTGTCTAGTAGGTTACAAGTCCAAATTCAGGATGTCAGCTCCAGGGGAAGTCTTTCTCTTTCTGCTGGCTCTGGAGGAAGATCCTTGTCCTCAATCTTCCTCTGGTTGAGGAGCTTCTCAGGCACAGCAAACCCGTGTCCAAAGGATGCACTCTGCTCCTGATGCTGCTTTCTTGGTGGTATGAGGTCCCCAACTCCCTGCTTGCTTCCCTTTCCTTTTATCTCTTAAGAGATAAAAAGTGGTGCAGGACACACCCAGGGAAACTCCCTTTGCCTTGGATCAGGGAGGTGACCTGAGTAAGGGTGGTGTTACAATCCCACCCTAATCCTCTCAACATGAAATTACAATCACAAAATGGAGGACAACCACACAATACTGGGAATCATGGCCTAACCAAGTTGATACACACATTTTTGTGGGGACATGGTTTCACCTCCTCTTCTGTCATCTAAAAACTAGTATCTGGCCAGGCCTTTAACTCTTTGTCTGCCCAGATTAGGACAAATTAGATGTCATTACCTCTTTCCCTAAAAGTCACTAAGAAGCTTTGCCAATTGGTTTGCTTGAGCTTTGAAGCAATAAAAAATAGGGAGTGTGGGGCAGGAAGGGAGGTGAAAAATCATTTCTGTGGAGAAGTTCTGCCCTTATATTCTTCTCTAAATAGTTGGGTTACTAAATGGGATATAATGATGATATCTTACATTTATAAAGAAGCAGTATAAATGATAGACATATAGATCAATGAATAGAATTGAGAGTCCAGAAATAAACCTGTACATCTATGGTCAATTGATTTTCAACAAAGGTGCTAAGTCCATTCGATGAGTAAAGAATAATTTTTTCAGTAAATGGTTCTGGGACAACCAGATTTCCACAAGCAAACAAATGATATTGGACCCACA
Organism: Elephas maximus indicus; assembly: GCF_024166365.1. Lineage (NCBI taxonomy): Eukaryota > Metazoa > Chordata > Mammalia > Proboscidea > Elephantidae > Elephas > Elephas maximus. The sequence continues at coordinate 19,175,742 of NC_064842.1, read as the reverse complement.
CATCATACCATATATGAAAATCAGCTCAAAATAGATCAATAACTTACTTGTAAGAACTAAAACTCCGAGAACAAAACATAGGGGTAATGCTTTGGGACTTAGTTTTTGACCATGGATTCTTAGATATGATGCCAAAAGCATGTGCAACAAAAGACAAAATAGATAAATTAGACTTCAGCAAAATGAAAAACTTTTGTGCATTAAAAGGCTTTATCAACAAAGAGACAATCTACAGAATGAGATAAAATATGGGTTTAATATCCAGAATATATAAAGGGCTCCTACAACTCAACAACAAGCAACTCAATTTAAAAATGGGCAAAGGTAAACGCTTGTGAGTGGCCAACTAAGATGTAACTATTATTCTCTTCCCATCTGGAACAAAGGAGACTGAAGAAAACTAAAGATTCAAGGAAGCAATTAGTCCAAAGGACTAATGGCCCGCATGAACTATAAGCTCCTCTAGCCTGAGACCAGAAGAACTAGATGGTGCCCAGCTATTACCACTGATTGTTCTGACCAGGAACACAATAGAAGGTCCTGGTTAGAATGGACGAAAAATGTAGAACAAAATTTCATAGAAAAGACCAGACTGCTGACTGATACTAGAGGAACCCCTGAGACTATTGCCCTAATACACCCTTCAAACTTGGAGCTGTAGCCACTCCCAGAGGACACCTTTCAGCTAAATAATAGGCTGGCCTATAAAAGGAATAACAATCATGAGGAAAGTGCTCCACAAAACAATCAACCATATGAAATCAAACGGGCGACATTCGCCCAAAAGCAAAGATGAGAAGGCAGGGAGGGGCAGGGAAACAGGACAAAGAGAAATGGGGAACCCAGGGTGGAATTGGTGAGAGTGCTCACATCTTGTGGGGATTGCAACCACTGTCATGGAATAATCTGTGCATGAATTATTGAATGGAAAACTAATTTGCTGTGTAAACTTTCACCTAAAGGACAAGAACATGTTTAAAAAATAAATGGGCAAAGGCCTTGAACAAACATTTCACCAAAGAACATGTACGAATGGCCAATAAGCACATGAAAGGATGCTCAATGTCACATTAGTCATTGTTGTTAGGTGTTGTTAAGTCAGTTCTGACTCATAGTGATCCTCTATGTAGAACAGAATGAAACACTGCCCTGTCCTGTGGCATCCTCACCATCTTCACTATGCTTGAGCCCATCGTTGTAGCCACTGTGTCAATCCATCTCTTTGAGGGTCTTCTTCTCTTTTGCTGACCCTCTACTTTACCAAGTATGCTATCCTTCTTCAGGTACTGGTCCCTCCTGATAAGACGTCCAAAGTATGTCATTAGGGAAATGTTAGTCAAAATCATAATGAGATACCACTTCACATCCACTAGGATGGATATTATCAGAAAACAAGTATTGACATGGATGTGGAGAAATTGGAACCCTCATCCATTGCTGGTGAGAATGTAAAATGATGCAGCCACTGTAGAAAACAATTCGAGAGCTTCCCAACAAGTTAAACATGGAATTAATCATACGATCCATCAATTCTACTCCTCAGTATATGCCCAAAAGACTTAAAAGCAGGGCCTCCAACAGATACTTGTACATTCATTGTAGCACTATTCACAATAGCCAAAAGGTGGAAACAACCCAAGAGTAAACAGATGAATGAATAAACGAAATGTGAGATAGATATGTATGATATATATATATGATATATATATATATATATGATATATATATATATATATATGGAAGCCTGGTGGTGCAGTGGTTAAGAGCTTGGCTGCTAACCAAAAGACTGGCAGTTTGAATCTACCAGCCACTCCTTGGAAATCCTATAGGACAGTTCTACTCTGTTCTATAAGGTAGCTATGGGTCAGAATCGACTTGATAGCAATAGTTTGGTTTACATACATACATATATATATATATATTCAGCCATAAAGAGACATGAAGTTCTGATACATGCTACCATATGGAAGAACCTTGAAAATATTACGCTGAGTGAAACGTCACACACAAAAGGACAAATATTGTATGATCCCACTTACATGAAATATCAAGAATAGGTAAATGTATAAAGACCAAAGTTTACTAGCGGTTACCAGGGGTGGGTGGGAGGGGGAAAAGGGAATTATTAAGGGGCACTGATTTCTGTTAACAGTGATGAAAAACATTTAGAAAACAGTGCTGATGGCTGCACAATGTGGTGAATGTAATTACTGTCACTGAATTACAAAGTAAAAATGGTTGACATAACAAATGTTTTGTTATATATATTTTATCACAATTAAAAATAATTAAAAAGAAAATAAAGACGCAGCAGTACAGCACAGTGGCTCTGGAATCAGGTCTATATTCCTAACCAGCTCCCTTACTTACATAGCTATGTGACCTTACGTAGACCATTTATGTGGATTTATTTTTTTTCATCTGTAAATTAGGGATACTAGTATCAGCCTCAGCAGGATTAAATGAGATAATGTATATAAGGTACTTACATAGCTTAATAAGAAAGAGCTACTTTTATTATTGTAATGCTGTAAGGAAACCATACCCTTATTCTGTATAGTCAGATGTTTTCCTTTTGAGATCACAATGGGTGGTGTCTTCCTCGAAGGGGTGGACATTTTTGATGTTAATGATCTACAAAAGGGATGTACGTTGTGTTAGGAAACTAGAATTGGACAGATCAGAGAGGGAACTTCCTTCTTCCCATTTTTCCCGGGTCTAGAGCTCAAGGAATCTATGCTTAAGGGCATACTTACTTGCTAGGTTTAAAGAAACCAGGAAAGGGCCATAAACTGAAGATGAGTAAACTAGATCATGTAAACTAGATCACATGGCATGTAGCTGGCAGATTACAGTAGTTACCAGTGTAACCCTGGAGTCAAACCATCTCCAGTTGTGTTAGCTGAAGCATTGGAAAAGCAAAGCTTTCCCAGGGGAAGGTGAATCTCGGGACAGAAGCTGGAGTTGACCTCTAAGAGCTCTTTCCTACCGGGAGCTGGGGGGTTATTTCACTTAGAGATTTCCTTCCAAGTTCCTTAACTTTTAAAGATTTCAGTTACATCTGTGGAGTCTCATGAAAACGCTAAGATAGGGAGTTTGGGCATTATTATTTCTATTTTTCTGAATTAACTAAGTTTTAAAGAGATTGCATGACTTGTCTGGGATCATGAGGTCAATACATGGCAATGCCCAAGGATATGCCAGTGTTTGTTCTTTCAATCATTCCTAGTCCAAAGAGATTTGTATTATCCCCATACTATGAAAGTAAACATCGTGTAAACATGTTTTGGACTATCATTTTGCATACCTGTTGCCATCAAGTCGATTCCAACTTGTAACGACCCTATAATACAGAGTAGAACTGCCCCATAGGGTTTCCAGGGAGTGGCTGGTGGATTCAAACCACCGACCTTTTGGTTAGCAGCAGAGCTCTTAACCACTGCGCCACCAGGGCTCAAATTTTGCATTAGTTACATCAATTTACCCTTCCCACTTCACCCAAATCTTAGATAACTGAGTCAATTGTATCCAGAATAAATATTTTCTGGGTCCCTCGTGGGCACGGTACCGAAGCTTATCCGAATATATTTAATTCACTATAAATTCAAGAATGCAAAAAGATATAATCTGTGCAGATCCACCTGGACCCACAGAATAATCAATCAAGTAAATATCATCCATCTAAAATTATGCTCTTGTTTCTCTGATTTCGCCTTCAGTTGCATAATACCCACGAGTGGAACCAAAAATATTTTTCTGATTCTAAATTTCTGAAAATTGCCTTGAAAATGAAAAAATGCTTTTGCAGCATACAGTATTACAAAGTTACTCAAGCTATAGCTCAGAAACAAAATACATTCAAAGGAAAAAAAAAAAAAACCACGGTTGTAGATCGCCACTGTCCAAAACAAGGTAATAATATTTAAAAAAGGTTAAAAGTGTAATATAGTCAGGGGTCAGGTTTCCACAACCAAAGAAAGGAGGAAAGTCAAGTGTCAGCAAAATGCAAATAATTACTAATTGCACTGAGGGCCTTTAGCTTATTTGGATAATCATTTTCACCTTGAGGCAAGTTTTCCAGAATAATTACACAATCTTATGTCTAATCGGCAGTTGAAAACTATTAAGCACCTAACGTGTGCCCCAAATTAGGCTAGGTACTAAGAGTTTATATAAGTGTATAAGACTAGGCTCCTGACTTCAAACCAAATGGGAGGGGGTTAAATAACACACTTTTTTTTTTTTCACTCATCCAAACTTAAGAGTGTTCTCTTAAATGTGCTTTAGGAGTTCAGAAGAGATTAACATGGTTTGAAATGATTTAAGTAATAAAAATCTTTGCTAAACCGTTAAATTTAGTCAAAAATATAAAAATATTGGGGGGATAAAGTTTGCACAGAATCTGTTAAATTCTTAGTTTTTATTTATAAATGTTTATATAAGAATTCCATTTTATTAACATGAACTGCTGATACTTTCACTGGTACAAGACTATAATGCAAAAGGAAAACCTGTCTTACTTGGAGTAACTTTGCTGAATCTGAGTCTTTTAAAAAAAAGTCACTGAGAAGACTCACTCCTGTCTTAATTTTAACAATATATATTTCAGATACAAAAATTAAAAAATCGTTCTAAGCACTAGGTATATGGATGAATACAGCAGGTCCCATCTTCAAGAGCTTACAGTTTGGTATGAGAAAACAAATAACTAAACAAGGTCATTGCAAATTAATGTGAGAAGTTCTATAATAAAAGTACAGGGGCCACAGAGGAAGAGGGAAACTTCAAGGAGGAGGTGACCTTCAAGGAGGTCATCCTGCGGACAGGCGAAAAAAAACGAAAAACCAAACCCGTTGCTGTCCAGTAGATTCTGACGCATAAAAAAAATAGGTAGGGACAAAGAATGTGTCTGGGAGAGTGAATGCTGAATCAGGGAGAGAAAAGGGAAAGACTTCCAAAAAACGGAAAACTGCAAAAGCGTATGATAAGGCACAGTGAGTGAGTAGTAAATCTGAGACCAAATTTGGGGTTTCCTACATTTACTTCTAGGTTTTCATTATCTATATGGACATAGTCGTCTTTACAAACAAGTCACTAGCCCATAATGGCTCTGAAATTGAAATATGAATGCTATGTTTAATTTTCTATATTTGGGTTGTTAATAATTCACTGTACACAACTATACTCATGTCATATAAACATCTTCCAATGTGAGAAAGTTTGTGATGACACAATCGTTTATATTGAATTTCACACAGAATGTTAATCACAGCACCACATGAACTACCTTCTATCGAAAAAATTAATTCAGTAAGGAAGAATATAGTCAGTTTGCTTTAGGGTTTAGTCAAAGATTACTGAAACAGAATTACTCAGAGGAGCATAAAAATCTGTGTAAATACATTAAGTATGAATACCGTGCAATTTGAAGGCCTCTTAAAATTTACATACATGCTTTTACACACATCACGTCATTTAAATTAATACAGCACACGCACGTATCATTTCAGGTTTAAGTTTATCTAATCATTTACGCTTGGATTTGTTATTCAAAGATCATTAAAAAAAAATTCTAGTCTAGTGAATTTCTCCTTAGAATAAAACATTCAAAAACTTGAATACCACGCTACAGCTGCAAAGTTTCAGAAAAGGATTTACAACTTTTCTATAGTAACTTTAACTGGAAGTCATGCCAAATTTCACAACTAGGAACATTTAAATGTATGTAATACCGAGCACAACATGGGCATGTTTTTGTTGCTATGAGAACCTTCTATTTTGTGTCAGAAATGCAGCCTTGGCGACGCAGTGTTTGCGCCTCTCCTACCCATGTTTTTCTACAGCTATTCCTCTCCTGTAGTAATAATAGTCTAATGACTCCGGTTTCCTCTTGCACCCGGCCCAGTTTTCCGTTTTAGCTCCAGTTCTCACAGGCTGTGCGGTCGCCTTTTCTGGGAGGGCGCAGAGGACAGGCCGGGAGCAAACGCCGAGGGCAGGAGCGGGGTTGGGCCGGCCGTTCTGCAGCAGCCTGGGCGGCTCCCCTGCGCTCGGCCGCCGTGAATGGGAAGGGGAGGAGGCTCGCTTGCAGTTGGCAATCACCCCCGCGGGAGCCGGGCTTTTCACTCAGCAGCTCTACGGCTGCTTTTAAAATCTGCAGTAAAAATTCGAGCAACGCCACGTCGTCCAAACAGGAGAGGAGGGGGGAGAGTAGTATGTCTGCGATGTCCCCTGATGGAGCAGAATTATTTAATACTAAAGGGCTCGGAACCTTAGTAAAACTCCCCGAGGCCACAGGGCTCAGGCCGGGGCACTGAAGGACCTGAAATGGCCGGGAAGCGTGGCGAGCGGGTCTCGGGCTGCAGAAGCGGGCTTTGGTCGCCCGAACGCTGGAGCTGCACGTGGCGGGAAAGGGGGAAGGGCGCGCGTTCGCAGCACTCCCCCTCCCGGGCCTCTCTCCCCAGGGTCTCCCGCCCCGGGGATTCGGAGCGGCCCATCCTCCCAGCGGGGCTGGAGGGGGAAAGGGCGCCGCGACCTAGGTTAACGATAGGCATCTCCCAGGCGACGGGCTCCGCACCAAGATGGCGGAGGATAGAGCATGGGAAAGCACAGGTAAGAGCCTCTGGGGAAGCGGCTGAGCTTGCTGTTCACCGCGACCCGGGGCTGCGCAGGGAAGCTCTTGGGGGGGCTCGTTCGCCCTCCATCCTGAGCCCCTACTCGCAGGGAGAGGGTAAACTGAGGGGAGGCCCGCCGCCTCCAGTTCCGAGGCTTCCCCGGGCCGACGCCTCGGCCCCGCCTCCCCCTTTCTTCCCGCTCCCCACCCCTCCCGTCTCCTCCTCCTCCCGCCCTCCCTTCCCCACCCCTCCCCAGGAGGGCCGAGTCTCGGCTCCGGCGCGGGCTGCGGTGAGGCGCCGGCAGGGAAGGTAATAATGGCGTCCTTGTGCCCGGTCACCGGGACGCCGCCTCCAAGCCCGGGCCAGGGGTTCCTGGTGCTGCGGCCGCTACGGCGGCAGCTGCCCAGGCTGTGGATACCGCTGGGCGGCCCGGGTGAGGACAGGTTCTGGCCGTCAGAATCTAGCTGGATCCTCTTCGGCCGCGTGGAAACCCCGCCCGAGCCCTGCCTGATGGTGTTTGCGGCCACCATTTTGCCTCCCTAGCGAGGACGTGGGAGGAGAGGTCACAGCAGTGCTTCGGCGTCTCGTCGGAAATGCATGCCCTGCGGCTAGTTTTGCGCCTCCCTCTTTCCCTCACCCCCGGCCTGTTGTCTTAAGAAACAAAAACGTAAAACAATTTTAATAAAGACTAAGTTGCAAAATCGAGTGGCCACGCTTTAAGAAGCCTGTGCTCCGGCCGGGCGGAGAGGCTCGGTCACTGTAGGTCATAGGGGCAGGATTGATGTGTTTTGTGTTTGGGGAAGCGGAAAACCGATTATCCACGTTTATTTGCAAGACTTTTAAATTGTTTTCATTGAGTAATGTGATTTAACACCCAAACGTTGATCACTACCTTCTCTTAGTTACCCGTTTTATTAAATTGTTTAGTAATTGACAAAGTCACCGGAAAAACAATATTTAAAAAACCATAAAGGAGTAGAGGTAAACACTTTGTCCGTGAAAAAAAATACTCCACCTTTGTTTCCTTTCTTGAGCGCTCAAAACACTATCAACATACCATTTTTCTCAGCATGAAACAAAGTGAATTCAGGTTAATAACTAATATTTACAAACGAAAAAACAGCCCTGAGATGTTTTTAGTCGTTTGTTGTGGCGATCACAGAAAAATAGCGGAGAAAAGAAACTGCCAAAGATCCGTCTTTTGATAATAGTAATACTACTTGATCTTTATGACGGTAAACCTTAAGAGCCAGAATTATTTAATAAATGCTTTTTATTTTAAAATGTCCTTAGAGTTGTATGGTACTGTTTAAAAAGCGTCAGGGTACATTGTAAGAGAAGTGATCACATATTTTTTAGATAATTTTAGGTAATTTGAAAGCCTTCCTAGAAAGAATGATATAGTTAAAAATTTCTTAATTGTGTTAAGCATATTTTGTAGAAAGAAAAATCTGATGAATACAATTAGAGTTAAAAGATTTTATTGGAAGAGTGAAGGAAACCAAAGACTTAAGGAAGAAATTAGTCCACAGGACTAATGGCTCACACAACCACAGACTCTTCTAGCTTGAGACTAGAACTAGGTGGTGGTACCACTACTACCGTTCTCACCAGGAATGAATCAGAAGGTCCCAGTTAGAATGGGAGAAAAATGTAGAATAAAACTCAAATTCATAAAAAAACAAACAAAAAAACCCAACAGACTTACTGGACTGATAGAGACCGGAGGAACCCCTGAGACTATAGCCCTAAGGTACCTTTTGATCTGAAACTGAAGCCACTCCTGCAGGTCACCTTTCAGCCAAATAATACATTGGCCTATAAAATAAAAACACTCATTGGAAATGTGCTCCTTTAAATAGTCAACTATATAAGACCAAATGGTTAACACTTACCCAAAAGCAAAGATGAGAATGCAAGGAGGGGCAGGGAGACTGGATGGATGGAAACAGGGCAGGCTGGGTAGAAATGGTGGAGTGTTGACATTGTGAGGGCTGTACGTGATGGACTCACGAGTCTGTTCCATTGGTTTATTTTTATTTATTAGATTCTTTTTAAAAGTAGAAATAGTGGTGCTCAGAGGTCAATTTATATCAATAAATGCACAAATACAAAAAGAAGAAAGGGCCAAAATCAAAGAAATGTCGCTACAGCTTGAACAAATAGCAACAAAAGAAACCCTCAGGCACTAGAAGAAAGCAAATAATAAAAATTAGAGCAGAATTAAATGAATTAGAGAACAGAAAAAAGAGTTAACAAGAACAAAAGCTGGGTCTTTGAAAAAATTAACAAAATTGATAAACCATTGGCCAGACTGACAAAAACAGGAAAGGAAGCAAATAACCTGAATAAGAAATGAGATGGGCGATATTACAACAGACCCAACTGGAATTAAAAGAATTGTGTCAGATTACTATGAAAAATTGTACTCTAACAAATTCAGAAACCTAGAAGAAGTGGATGAATTCCTAAAAACACACTACCTACCTAAACTTTAACACAGACAGAGGTAGAACAACTAAATAGACCCATAACAAAAGAAGAGATTGAAAAGGTAATCAAAAAACTCCCAACAAATAAAAAGCCCTGGTCTGGACGGCTTCACTGCAGAGTTGTACCAAACTTTCAGGGAAGAGTTAACACCACTACTATTAAAGGTATTTCAGAGCATAGAAAAGGATGGAATGCTACCAAACTCACTCTATGAAGCCAGCATATCCCTGATACCAAAACCAGGTAAAGACACCACAAGAAAAGAAAATGATAGACCTATATCCATCATGAACATAGATGCAAAAATCCTCAACAAAATTCTAGCCAATAGAATTCAACAACACATCAAAAAAATAATTCACCATGACCAAGTGGGATTCATACCAGGTATGCAGGGGTAGTTCAACATTAGAAAAACAATTAATGTAATCCACCACAAATGAAACAAAAGACAAGAATCACATGATTTTATCAATTGATGCAGAAAAGGCATTTGACAAAGTCCAACACCCATTCATGATAAAAACTCTCAGCAAAATAGGAATAGAAGGAAAATTCCGCAACATAATAAAGGGCATTTATACAAAGCCAACAACCAACATCACCCTAAATGAAGAGAGCCTGAAAGCATTCCCACTGAGCTCGGGAACCAGACAAGGATGCCCTTTATCACCACTTTTATCCAACATTGTGTTGGAGGTCCTAGCCAGAGCAATTAGACTAGATAAAGAAATAAAGGGCATCCAGATTGGCAAGGAAGAAGTAGAAGTATCTCTATTTGCAGTTGACATGATCTTATACACAGAAAACCCCAAGGAACCCACCCAACCAACCCACTGCCATCGAGTCAAAGGAATCCTCCAGAAAACTACTGAAACTAATAGAAAAGTTCAGCAGAGTATTGGGATACAAGATAAACATACAAAAATCAGTTGGATTCCTCTACACCAACAAAAAGAACATCAAAGAGGAAAGCACCAAATCAATGCCATTTACAGTAGCCCCCAAGAAGATAAAATACTTAGGAATAAATCTTACCAGACATGTAAAAGACTTATACAAAGAAAACTACAGTACACTTCTGCAAAAAACCAAAAGAGACTTACATAAGTGGAAAAACATACCTTGGTCATGGATAGGAAGACTTAGCATTATAAAAATGTCTATTCTACCAAAAGCGATCTATACATTTAATGCAATTCCAGTCCAAACCCCAACAACATTCTTTAATGAGATAGAGAAGCAAATCACCGACTTCGTATGGAAGGGAAAGAGGCCTCCGATAAATAAGGCATTACTGAAAAAGAACAAACTGAGAGGCCTTACTTTACCTGATTTTAGAATTTATTATACCACCACAGTAGTCAAAACAGCCTGGGACTGGTATGACCAGAGATACATAGACCAATGGAACAGAATTGAGAATCCAGACAAAAATCCATCCACATATGAGCAGTTAATATTTGAAAAAGGCCCCAAAACAGTTAAATGGGGAAAAGACAGTCTTTTTAAGAAATGGTGATGGCATAACTGGGTATCCAACTGCAAAAAAAAAAGAAACAAGACCCATACCTCACTCCATGCACAAAAACGAGGTCAAAATGGATCAAAGACCTAAATATAAAATCTAACATGGTAAAGATCATGGAAGAAAAAATAGGGACAACGTTAGGAGCCCTAATACATGGCATAAACAGTATAGAAAACATTATGAAGAATGTAGAAGAAAAACTAGGTAACGGGGAGCTCCTAAAAATCAAACACCTATGCTCATCCAAAGACTTCACCAAAAGAGTAAAAAGACTACCTACAGACTGGGACAAAGTTTTTAGCTATGACATTTCCGATCAGTGCCTGATCTCTAAAATCTACATGATACTGCAAAAACTCAACTACAAAAAGACAACCCAGTTAAAAAATGGGCAAAAGATATGAATAGACACTTCACTAAAGAAGACATTCAGGTAGCTAACAGATACATGAGGAAGTGTTCACGATCACTAGCCATTAGAGAAATGCAGATGAAAACTACAATGAGATTTCATCTCATTCCAGCAAGGCTGGCATTAATCCAAAAAACAGAAAATAATAAATGTTGGAGAGGCCGTGGAGGGATTGGAACACTTATACACTGCTAGTGGGAATGTCAAATGGTACATCCACTTTGGAAATCGATTTGGTGCTTCCTTAAAAAGCTAGAAATAGAACTACCATACGATCCAGCAATCCCACTCCTTGGAATATATCCTAGAGAAATAAGAGCCTTTACATGAACAGATATATGCACTGTTTACAGTAACAAAAAGATGGAAGCAACCAAGGTGCCCATCAACAGATGAATGGATAAATAAATTATGGTATATTCACATAATGGAATACTATGCATCGATAAAGAACAGTGAGGAATCTGTGAAACATTTCATAACATGGAGGAAGCTGGAAGGCATTATGCTGAGTGAAATTAGTTGCAAAAGGACAAATATTGTATAAGACCACTATATTAAGATCTTGAGAAATAGTTTAAGCTGAGAAGAAAACATTCTTTTGTGGTTACAAGAGCGGGGAGGGAGGGAGGGTAGGAGAGGGGTATTCACTAATTAAATAGTAGATAAGAACTACTTTAGGTAAAGGGAAAGACAGCACACAATACAGGGGAGGTCAGCACAACTAGACTAAACCAAAAGCAAAGAAGTTTCCTCAATAAACTGAATGTTTCGAAGGCCAGTGTAGCAGGGGCAGGGGTTTGGGGACCATGGTTTCAGGGAACATCTAAGTCAATTGGCATAATAAAATCTATTAAGAAAACATTCTGCACCCCACTTTGAAGAGTGGTGTCTGGGGTCTTAAATGCTAGCAAGCAGCCATCTAAGATGCATCAATTGGTCTCAACCCACCTGGATCAAAGGAGAATGAAGAACACCAAGGATACAAGGTAATTATGAGCCCAAGAGACAGAAGGGACCATATGAACCAGAGACTACATCATCCTGAGACCAGAAGAATTAGATGGTGCCCGTCTACAACTGATGACTGCCCTGACAGGGAACACAACAGAGAACTCCTGAGGGAGCAGGAGAGCAGTGGGATGCAGACCCCCAAATTCTTATAAAAAGACCAGGCTTAATGGTCTTACTGAGACTAGAAGGACTCTGGTGGTCATGGCCTCCAGACCTTCTGTTGGCCTGGGACAGGAGCCATTCCCGAAGCCAACTCTTCAGACATGGATTGGACTGGACAATGAGAGGGATGCTGGTGAGGAGTGAGCTTCTTGGATCAGGTGGACACTTGAGAGTATGTTGGCATCTCCTGCCTGAAGGGGAGATGAGAGGGTAGAGGGGGGTTAGAAGCTGGTGAAATGGACACGAAAAGAAAGAGTGGAGGGAGAGAGCAGGCTGTCTCATTAGGTGGACAGTAATTGGGAGTATGCAGAAAGATGTATATAAGTTTTTGTGTAAGAGACTGACTTGATTTGTAAACTTTCACTTAAAGCACAATAAAAATTATAAAGAAAAAAAAAGATTAGGTTAGTGCAGTGCAGTGAATTACATAATATGGCCCTTGTAGTTGTAGTTTTGGTAACTCCCACTAAATGATTGGGTGAGGACTATGCAAGTGAGGTGCTTATGGCCTGCTAAGGGGATTGGATAGCTTGCTAATAATATAAATAAGGTGCATGGCACCCTTGTGGTGTCACATGTTTTAAGTCCAAACTGGAAGTATTTTTGAAACTCTAATTCTCTAAAAATCTATGTGAGTCTCCTATGAATCTCATTGTCTGTTAGACAAAAGCCACATACACAACTTATTTGAGATAAATCAGTCTCTACCTTAGGCTTCTGCCAAGACAGATGAGGGATAATACATTCAGCTTCCTTTGAAGCCATGAGGATCCCTGGTGTCATAGTGGTTAAGTGCTTGGCTGCTAACCAGAAGGTGGGCTGTTCGAACCCACCAGCTGCTCTGCAGGAAAAAGATGTGGCAGTCTGCTTCCATAAAGATTTACAGCCTGAGAAACTCTGTGGGGCAGTTCTACTCTGTTCTATAGGGTCACTATGAGTTGGAATCCACTCAACAATTAGTTTTTTGTTTTGTTTGTATTGTTTGATTGAGAGGATCTACCCTTACGCCATTTGTCTGTTGCTCTGAGGCACTGCATTTGATTGTTCTGAGATCTTAACAAAGGATGTTACAGCCATATACTCGGCTTCATGTTTAGGCTGTGTTTTCCTGTCACTGCCTTAAAGTTGATCTTTGCCCAAAAAAAACCAAAAAACCAAACCCATTGCCGTGGAGTTGATTCCGACTCATAGTGACCCTACAGGACAGAGTAGAACTGTCTCATGGTGTTTCCAAGGAACATCTGGTGGATTTGAACTGCCGACCTTTTGGTTAGCAGTCATAGCTCTTAACTACTGCACCACCTGGTTTTCAATCTTTGCCCACAAACCATTTTTTATTTTGTCATCTGGAGAGCGTAGGAATTCTCAAAACTAGCAACTCCTGGCTCTTTTTAATTTAACTTTCTTTTGGAGCCCCGGTGGCTTAATGGTTAGGAGCTCAGCTACTAACCTAAATGTCAGCGGTTCGAATCCACCAGCCACTCCTTGAAAACCCAGTGGGGCATTTCTGTTCTGTCCTGTAAGGTCACTATGAGTCAGGATCTACTCAATTGCAATGGATCTCCGCCCCCCCCCCCCCCCCCATTTTCCTTTAAGCTTTAACCCAGAGCTTGCAAGAGCAACACTGCTTGGTTTTCCTGTATTTTTAGATGTTTGTTATAGCAGCACCTTACTCCCAGTTACTAAAATCTGTATTAGTTAGCTGTTGCTATTACCTATTATCATTTTGGGGTAGTAAATTATCCCAAAACTTAATGGTTTAAAACAGCAAACATTTATTCTCTCATACATCTTCTGAGGTTCAATAATCTGAGAGCAGTTTAGCTGTGTGATTGTGGCTCTGTATCTCTCATGAAGTTGTATTCAAAATGTTGACTTGGGATGCAGTAATCTGAAGGCCTGAGTGGGCTGGAGGATCTGTGTTCAGGTTTAACTCATGTGGCTGTTGGCAGGAGGCCTCAGTTCTTCCCTGGCTGTTGGCTGGAGGCCTCAGTTCCTCACTACGTGGGCTATGCATTCTTTCATGTCTTTTTGTGCTGCAGCCACTAAATTGAATTAGCAGGCTTCTAATTCCAAATCATTGCTCTTCCATTTTCATGTGAAAATTCTCCTTCCTTTGAAACTTGGAATCTTAATCACGTTCCATCTTCATCATCTAGTGCTGCTACAACAGAATTACCAAAAGTGGATAACTTTAACAAACAGAAATTTATTCTCTCTGAGTTTAGGAAGCTAGAAGTCCGAATTCAGGGTGCCAGCTCCAGGGGAAGGCTCTCTGTTTTTATCAGCTCCAGGAGAAGGTCCTTGTCATCAGTCTTCCCTTGAGTGGGTCTAGGAGTTCTAAACTCTTCTGGACCCAGATGTGCTCCCCTCCTGGTTCTTCAGCCTTGGTACTAGGAGATCCTGCTCCTCTCTGTTCATATCTCAGAAGAGATTGACTCAAGATACAATCTAATCCGATAGATTGAATCCTGTCTCATTAACACAACTGCCTCTAACCTTGCCTCATTAACATCATAAAAAACAAGGAAAACCAAACCCATTGCCATGGGGTTGATTCTGACTCATAGCAACATTAACATCATAGAGATTAGGATTTACAACATAGGGTAATCACGTCGGATGTCAAAATGGTGGACAACCGCACAATACTGGGAATCATGGCATAGCCAAGTCGACGCACATTTTTCAGGGACGCAGTTCTATCCATAACATCTATCTCTCTTTGTTATTGACATCTGTCAGCCTCCCCCTAGCTCATTCCTTCTTGTTGGTCAAAGACATGGCACTTTATCAGTTTTATGTCTATCCCAAATTCTGCCATCATTCTGGATAACTTCACTGACCACGTGGACCACCCATTCAACACCTGGTTTTATAGTTTCTTGTTCTTTTCAATTCTAGTGACCTTTACTTCCACTTCTTTTCAACACCCTATCCTGATATCTTTGTTCCTTCATTCTGTTGACTGACCAATCACCTAAACTTCCGTTGGTGCTCTCCTCCATTACAAGTGTAATACTTGGCTGTCGATCTTATCAAGACCATTAGTTCCTTGTCCCTTCTCTCCCCCACCCCCAGTCTATCAGTCAAACAAAACTGATTTGGGCTGTTAAAAATAAAATTTTTACAACATTAAATTTGTGTATGAACTCATAAGCTTTATTTTTCGGTTCATGAACCAGGGAATGTCTCTTCTGGAAGTCAGACAAGTGTTCCTAAACGCAGTGCAAAGTGAAAGAGTTTTATAACAAGGAAGTGTATATTGGACAAATGTCAGATTTTCTGGTGAGCACCTTCTTTCCTTATTTGAGATTAAGGAGAATTTTTTTTTTTTTAATGGCGCTTTAAGTGAAAGTTTACAGTTCAAGTTAGTTTCTCATGCAAAAATTTATGCACACATTGTTATGCGATGCTACTTGCTCTCCCTATAATGTGACAGCATACTTCTCCTTTCCACCCTGTATTTTAAGGGGAAATTTTGAACCAGGTTAAACTCAGTGGGCAGCTCCTCATTGGCTAACTTAGGTTTCTGTTTCCAGGAGAGTCAATTGATTGACTTAGATTTCAGCTCCTGGGAAGGTTAGGCATTTACAAGAGATAGAAGCTTAGGTTTCGGTTTGTTGACATGGGGCTCAGCACAAGCGACTCCTTTTTGGGCCTAGTTTAGTTAGGTTAACAGGGCTAACAAAGTAGAAAAGGAATTTATTAGAAGCTAGTAGGACGCTTACAGAATCAACAGGAAAGCTGGAGAACCAGGTTGGAATATAGGAAAGAACCAAGAGGGTTTAGCGGCATAGATCACAGCTAATGCCACGCTATACAGACAACCTGGTTAATGTGCCACTGCTCGTACCACTGCCACTGGATCCCTGCTACTAAATTCCTGCTGCTGTTTCTTCTGTCATCCTGATAATTTAAAAACTGCCCCTGCATTCTTGTATTACCTCAAGATCTGAAATCCTAGACAAAAGTATCTCATTGACTGCACCTAGGTCACATGCCTATTTCTTCACCACCAGGTGGTGGGGGTCGGGGGTGGTGGAGGGAGAGGATATACTGTCATTGGCTTATTTAGTGAAAGAAAACCTGTTGCCATTGAGTTGATTGCGACTCATCGCGACCCTATAGAACAGAGTAGAACTGCCCCAAAGGGTTTCCAAGGAGTGCCTGGTGGATTCAAACTGTCGACCTTTTGGTTAGCAGCTGTGACTCTTAACCACTACGCCACCAGGGTTTCCTTTAGTGAAAGGGAGGACACCATATCGTGTCAATATTATACACAACAGGGGTTTTCTCCAATAGGAAGAGTATTTAGACGTTGGGTGCTCCTCCCCGGCCAAAAAAAAAAAAAGAAAATGATTGTGTTAGTCATCTAGTGTAGCTCTAACAGAAATACTACAAGTGGATGGCTTTAACAAAGAGAAGTTTATTCTCTCACTGTCCAGTAGGGTAGAAGTCTGAATTCAGGGTGCTTGCTCCAGGAGAGGCTTTCTCTCTCTGTCGGCTCTAGAGAAAGGTCCTTGTCATCAGTCTTCCCTTGGTCTGGGAGCATCTCAGTGCAGGAACCTCAGGTCTAAAGGATGTGCTCTGCTCCCAGTGCTGCTTTCTTGGTGATATGAGGTCCCCAACTCTCTGCTTGCTTCCCTTTCCTTTTATCTCTTAAGAGATAAAAAGTGGTGCAGGCCACACCCCAGAGCAACTCCCTTTACATTAGATCAGGGATGTGACCTGGTAAGGGTGTTACAATCTCACCCTAATCCTCTCTGACATTAAAATTACAATCACAAAATGGAAGACAACCACAGAATACTGGGAATCATGTCCAAACCAATTTGGGGGGGGGACATAATTTTGGGGGGGAAATAATTCAATCCATGACAACGATGATGATGACCAACGTCTACTTTAGATTACCTACTGACGGAGCTGCATAGTCTATTACTGTTTTTAACTTTTTTCTTTTTTTTTCGGAGGGGGCAGAGTGGTATCTTCCTTTAACTCTCCTGATCCAACCTCAACCTTCTTATTCTCAGCAGGTGATCTGGCTTTGTACTACAAAAATAGTAGCCACCAGACTTTTAGCCCCCTTAACTTGTTACTTCAACCTTCAAACATACCTTCATCAACATTCTCCTTTCTTAACTTCCTTTAGTTACCTTAGTGGAAGAGCTGTTGCTTCTCTTGTTCAAGGCAACTTTTTTCATCCGTATTCATAATCCCATCCACTCTTGTCTGCCCGGGACTTTTCTTCAACAATTAGGCCTTCTTCTATTTAGCTGAGGTCCCTGGATGGCACACAGTTTGCGCTTGACCACTAACCTAAGGGATGTTGGTTTGAACCCAGTGGCACCACGGAAGAAAGGCCTGGCTGTCTATTACTTCTGTAAAGATTACAGTCAAGCAAACTCTATGGAGCAGTTCTACTGTGTAACACGTGACATCACTGTGATTCGGAATCAACTTGATGGCAGTAGGTTTTTTCTGGGGGGGGGCAGTGGTCTCTTTAGTTAAGGTTTATTAATACTGTCTTTATGCGAGATGTTGCTGAATGCAAGAGATATAAAGATGAATTTGTTATACTTTTGAGAGGCTTAGTTATTACTGGCAGAAAGATACAAATTTTTTTTTTATAATTTACTTAAATTTTTTTTATTATTGTACTTTAGATGAAGGTTTACGTAACAGAGTAGCTTCTCAATAAAGAGTTAGTACACATATTGTTTTGTGACATTTGTTACCAACTGTTCAACATATCAACATTCTTCCTTCTTGACCTTGGGTTCCCTATTACCAGCTTTCCTGTCCCCTCCTGCCTTCTCGTCCTGGCCCCTGGGCTGGTGTGCCCAGTTAGTCTCGTTTTGTTTTGTGGGCCTGTCTAATCTTTGGCTGAAGGGTGACCCTTAGGAGTGACTTCATTGCTGAGCTAAAAGAGTGTCCGAGGGGCACTACTCCTGAGGTTTCTCCAGGCTCTGTCAGACCAGTAAGCCTGGTCTTTTTTTTTTTTTTGTGAGTTAGAATTTTGTTCTACATTTTTCTCCAACTCTATCTGGGACCCTATATTGTGATCCCTGTCAGAGCAGTCAGTAATAGTATCTGGGCACCATGTAGTGTTCTGGGCTCAGTCTGGCAAAGGTTGTAGTAGCTGTGGTCCATTAGTCCTTTGGACTAGCCTTTCCCTTGTGTCTTTGGTTTTCTTCATTCTCCTTTGCTTCAGCCGGGATGGGACCAGTAGATGTATCTTAGATGACCACTTACAGGCTTTTAAGTCAAGGCAGACATTCTTCGGTAAACTAAGCTAAACTATTGTTTGATTTTCTGAAGACTTCAGGAGATATTTTTGGTTTAAAGTTTAAGGATTAAAGAATATTTCAGGCAATAATTTCTGGGGTTCAGCCAGCCTCCATGGCTCTAGAAAGTCTGGAGTCCATGAGAATTTTAAATATCTGTTCTGAATTTTCCCCCTTTTGATCAGCATTTCTCTATAGACTGTTTCATCAAAACATTCAGTAATGGTAACTGGGTACCACCCAGCTCTTCCCGGTCGCATGGCGAAGGAGGCAGTTGTTCATGGAGGCAGTTAGTCACACATTCCATTTCTTCCTCCTGTCCTGACTCTCCTCCTTCCTCTGTTGCTCCAGGAAAACAAAAACCAATTGTTGTACCTTGGATGACTGCTTGCAGCCTTTTAAGATTATACACGAACTAAGGGATAGAACTAAAGAACTAAACATGATATTAGGCCAAATAACTGGGATGTCCCGTGAAACCACGATCCTAAACCTCTGAACCAAGAAGCCAAATTCCATGAGGTGTTTGGTTATACATAAGCAGCTTCAACAGCTGCTCTTTTTGGTGTTGTTGTTGTAAATATATCTATTACACAACTTTTGCCAATTCAGCTTTTTACAGGTGTACAGCTTATTGACAGCAGTTACATCAGATACAAATTGATTGCAGTGTGATGATTTAATTGCAGTCATTGTGTAATTTGTTTAATATCTGATTCTCAGAACATCAGCGCATGTTTGTTTTGTTATTCATCGTGTCTTCAGTGCCTAATGTATAGTAAAAATAAAAAAAAATTTTTTTTAATGTATAGTAGGTGCTCAATAAATATTATTGGATGAATGAAGAGAGGTAAGCTCAGGGGGCTTTTGGATTACAGAGAAGAGGTGCTTTGCCCAGCCTAGGAAACGAAGGAAGGAAGATCGGGATGGGGAAAGCGGTAGGGTGGGTGTAAAGGCTTGGTGTGGAAGATGGCAGGAGCAGAATCTTAAAAGTTTAGAAGTCTGCCAGGACCAAAAAAGAAGGAAGTACCAGGAAGAGAAGGGAGCATGAACAAAGGTTGGGAATGGGGAGGAGGTGGAGATGGTTTGGGCAGTTGGGTGTTAAATTGTTACTAATAATTAACATCTATTTGGTTTTGCATACATACTTAGCATATGTTTATATAAATATGCTAAGTATTTTACACATATTATCTAATTTAATACCTACAATGTTCTATGAGGGAGATATTATTGCTATTTTAGAAAAGAAAAAACTCTGAGACCCTTAGACTCAGTAACTTGTTTAAGGCCACTTAGCCTCTAAAGGGTAGAACAGGGATTTGCTTTGGGTCTTTCCCGCTGCAAAGCCATGTTAAACTAGTGTAGTAGTTCCTAAACTTGACTGCTTATCAGAATCTCTTGACCTCAGGTTCCTGGCCCTACCCCAGACCTCCCGAATCAGAATTTCCAGGTACAGAGCTCATAGATACATGTTTATTACCAGCTCTTAGGTGATGCCCATGCAACTGGCTGGTACTGCTTCCCTCAGCCTTCGAGACCACTACATATGGTGTCAACAGCAAGGCTGGAATAGCTAAACAGATCAGGGAGGTGTTCTCTGTATTGCTAAGGGTCTTAGACTTTATCTGTAGGTGATAGGGAGTTTCTAAGGGTTTTAAGCTGGGAAGTGATGTAGTCGGATATGTATTTTATGTAAGTCACTTTGGCAACAATGTGGAAGATGAAGTTATAATATTGCAGGCAATGAGAACTTGTACCTTCAAATTTCGGTGACTGATTTCTTCCTTTTTGCCCACAAGCATTCTCAAATCTTCTAAATGTTTTCTCTTGGTCCTGCTATCCCTTCAGGAGTGAGTTTCCTCTTTTTGCTAGCTAAATTCTTGAAAGAAACAGGCATACTTAATGCCATGTTTCAATCAGTTCAAGAAATATTTACTTCTCCTTTTCTTCATTGCAGCCTGGTGGTGCAGTTGTTAAAGAGCTTGGCTGCTAACCAAAAGGTTGGCAGTTTGAATCTACCAGCCTCTCCTTGAAAACCCTCTGGGGGCAGTTGTACTCTCTCCAGTAGGGTTGCTATGAGTCAAAATTGACTTGATGGCAACGAGTTTAGTTTGGTTTTTTGTTTTTTTCTTCATTATTGCCTCACTCTTACACAGCTTTCACCCCCATTATCCTATGCCTTTTCTCTGAGTTTTTGGTTTCCTTCATTGTCTTTTGTTCTGGACAAATAGAGACCAATAGTTGTGTCTTAGATGGCCACTCACAAGCTTTTAAGACCCCAGACACTACTTATCACACTGGGATGTAGAACGTATACTTTATGAACTGTATTATGCCAGTTAAATGAGGTGTCCTACAGGACTATGGCCGTAAGCCTTTAAATCCAGAAAACCAATCTTGTGAGGTGTTTAGCTGAAGTATTGGTAACTGTGTTCCCTATGTGGTTTATTATATATATGGGTATACATGCATACACACATACCTGTATGTACGTATACCTATAGATACCGTTATCTGTGCATGTATATGTACGCACATTTGCATATCCATACACATATATGCCTATATACATATTTGTGTAACCACACACATATTTTTTGGTTGTTGTTGCAAAATTGTATTTGTCATATCCTTTACCAAAAATGTCCTTTTCTCTTGTGCACTTCTTAGTGATATCATTTACGTTGGTCAGATTGTGTGCACTTCACCCACATTTGATGCTACCTTTCCCATCACCAAAAATAACAGTGAGGAGCCCTGGTGCTGCAGTGGTTAAGAGCTCAGCTGCTAACCCAAAAGGTTGGCATTTTGAATCCATTTAGCCAGCCGTTCCTTGGAAACCCTATAGGGCAGTTCTCATCCGTCCCCTAGGGTCACTTTTTGTTGGAATGGACACCATGGCAAAGGGTTTGGTTTACTATCTTGAGAGTGCTTCCCTCCTCCCTCCTCCTCACCCATACCTGGTAACCACCAATGAGTAGTAGTCTCTCTCTCTCTCTATTTTGGCCTTATGAAAGTGGGATCATACAACATTTGCCCTCTTGTGATTGATTTATTTCACTTAGTAACAATGTCCTCCAGATTCATCCGTGTTATATTTCAGGGACTCACCGCTATTCTTTATGGCTGCATAGAATTCTATTGTATGTATATACCATGTTTTATTTATTCTTTCGTCCGTTGATGGGCACTTACCTTGTTTCCATCTTTTTTGCAATTGTGAATAATGCTGCAGTGAACAAGGATGGGCATATGTCTGCTCGTGTCTCTTTTATTAGATCTCTGGGGTGTCCTAGGAAACCCTGGTGGCGTAGTGGTTAAGTGCTATGGCTGCTAACCAAAGGATCGGCAGTTCGAATTCGCCAGGCGCTCCTTGGAAACTCTATGGGGGCAGTTCTACACTGTCCTATAGGATCGCGATGAGTCGGAATCGACTTGACGGCACTGGGTTTTCTGCGAGGGTGTCCTAAACCTACTGTCGTCGAATCGATTCCGACTCATCGCGACCCTATAGGACAGAGTAGAACTGCCCGATAGAGTTTCCAAGGAGCGCCTGGCGGATTCGAACTGTCGACCTCTTGGTTAGCAGTCGTAGCACATAACAACTACACCACCAGGGTTTCCTAAAAAAAAAGAAAATAATAAAAGAGACAGGAGCAGACGTACGCACGCCTATGGTGATGGGAAAGGCAGAATTGAATCAATGGCAATGGATTTGGTTTTTGGTTTTTAGAGTACATACCTAGGAGTGGGATTGCTGGATCTTTTGAGGAAGCACTATACCATTTTGCATAGTGTTGTGCCATTTTACAATCCCCTATCATAGAAAAAAAAAATTTTTTTTTTTTTTTTAAATCATAGATAAGGTTTCCAATTTCCCCAAATCCTCACCAGCATTTGCTGTTTTTTTTTTTTCTTTTCTTTTAAATCAGTGCTGTTTTTGCAGGGGTGGGATGGTATCTCATTGTCGTTTCAATTTACATCTCTCTAATGGCTAACGAGGAAACCCTGGTGGCATAGTGGTTAAGTGCCACGGCTCCTAACCAAGAGGTCGGCCGTTCGAATCCACCAGGCACTCCTTGGAAACTCTATCGGGCAGTTCTACTCTGTGCTATAGAGTCGCTACGAGTAGGAATCGACTCGACGGCAGTGGGTTTTTTTTTTTTTTTTTTGGTTTAATGGCTAATGACTGTGAGCATCTTTTCATGTTTGTCTTCTTTGGTGAAGTGTCTGTGTTATTGTGGTTTTGATTTGCATTTCTATAGTTACTACTGACTTTGAGCATCTCTTTATGTGCTTGTTGGCCATTCGTATATCTTCTTTGGAGAAATGTCTATTCGAGCCCTTTGCCTGTTTTTTAATTGGGCTATTGAGTTGTAGGAGTCCTTTATATATTCTGGATATTAAATGCTTATGACATACGTGGCTCCCAAGTATGTTCTCCCATTCTGTAGGTTGTCTCTTCACTCTTGTTAAAATCTTTTGGTGCACAACAGTTTTTAATTGTGATAAAATCCAATTTATCTAGATTGTCTTTTGTTGCTTACGCTTTTGGTGTCATATCTAAGAATCTACTGTCAGATACTAGACCCTGAAGCTTTACCCTATGTTTTGTTCTAAGAGTTTTATGGTTTTAGTTCTTACGTTGATCCATTTTGAGTTATTTTCATATATGGTGTAAAACATGCTTTGTCGGATTTTGATTTAAAATAAAAATACCTGGGATCTAAAGGAATAGAAAATTGAAGTCAGGGAGAAATCAGTCAACAAAGTGTTAGTGGTTGTTATGGATTGAATTGTGTCCCCCTGAAAAGATATGTTGAAATTCTAACCCCTGGTACTTATGAACATGACCTTGTTTGGGAATCGGGTCTTTGAATATGTTATCAGTTAAGTTAGCATGAGACCCAAACAGAGTAGGATGTGACCTGATCCAGTCTGAGTGGTGTTCTTATAAACGAGAAGGAGAGGCCCAGAGAGACAGCTTCAGAGGAGAGACATCTGTGTGGAGATGTATCTGCGTACCAGGCGACACCTGGCGTCACCAGAAGCCTGGAGAGACAAGAAAGGATCTTCTCGTACAACCTTGAGTGAGAGCATGGGCCTGCCAACACTGTGAATCTGGACCGCTAGCCTTCAGAACTGTGAGAGAATACATTTCGTTTCTTAGAAGTCACCCAGTTTGTCGTATTTTGTTACCACAGTTCTAGGAAATTAATACAGTGCATTTGCCTGTTTTAGGAGTGGTAGCTTGAGCTGCTGGCCCACAGACAATTCAAAAAAATTCTCCACTGAAGGTGAATGAAGGGCCTGATAGAAAATTAGTTTGAGTTTTGAATAGTTGAGTTTGAGGAGATGAGGTCTATAGTAGAAACATAGGACTGGCACTTGGGTGAGAAAGAGCTTAAAGCTAAACAAATTGGATAATCCATAGCATGAAGTTAAAATATGAAGACTTTGAAAGTGGATGATTAATGCATTAAATTCATGAAGTGTTTTTGTAATAATTTATATATTTGTAGTTGTTTATATCTTGAAAATAAATTCTTCCACTATGGGAATGATTAGTATATCATGGGGAATTTAGTTTATTGTGACAATAAATTACACAAGTGGCCAAGCTAACTTTGGTTTTGATTATCGTCATAAGAAAATCTCCCAAATGGTTTTATTTTACTAGAATAAAAAAAAGTGCTAAGTCTCTTTTATGTATTTTATGTGTCCCTTTCTCCATTTTCAGTTTTTTATTCAAGCTGTATGCTTCTCATTTTATCTTTATTTTCCCTCTATTTTTATTTTTATTCCTCTCTAGTTTGTTTCTCCAGGTTGCCTCTATAAAGAATGAAGATCAACCTAATTCTGTTCTTTAAAATTTTGGATCAGGTTTCTACTGTTTTTGTTGTTATTATTATGAAATGTTCCGTGAAGCTGGATAAGCAGAAATATAATCAGACTTATAAACCTCCGTGTCTGGTCAGAATTCCTACTTTAGTATAATTACATGACCTATATATTTTAAGATCCTGTGGTGGAAACATATTAAAAATATTCTGTAAAACTGGAGCAAGTATCTTCAGTAGGAAACAAAAAAGTAGGACCCTGAGTGTTTTTTCATTATGTGCCATATATTTAATGTAAAATTAGGTAATCTGTCTGTGCCTTGCTTTTGCAACTATGCATAAATATTATGCAACTTGTAAATATAAACATTTTGAAGAGTCAAAGCTTATTATTACCAAGAACTGCAGATGTATCAGTCTGAAATATCATGTATCATATGGTGTTATTTATTTATAATCAGTGATTTTAAAAAAGCAATAAGGGAAGCAGTGTAATGTGGTTAAAGTAATACAATCTTTAAATCCATATAGCTTTGGGCTTGGATCTTCAATTTGCTATTTATTAGATATTTGTCCTCAAGTCATTTGTTTAACTTCTGAGCCTTAATAACCTCGTCTGTTAGATAAGGATATTAATGCCTAATCCCGAGGAATTTTGTGAGAAGTAATCATAGCAGCTCACATCTAATGAGCACTCCTGTGGCCAGAGTCTGTATACATTGTTCCCTTTAATTCTCACAGCAGCCCTTTCAGACAGCTATTATTATTATCCTCACTTTATACCTGGGGAAACTGAGCCTTAGTGAAGTTGGTAATTTGTCAAAGCTGGTAAGTGTTTAGGAGATCAAAATCAGTTTTATCTGACTCCAGAACACTAGTTAAAAAAAAAATCATTGTATAAAACACCTAACTTTGTGTCTAGTATATGGTGCATGTATAATATTTATTTGTTCAAACCCATTCCCTACATTCTTCCTAGAAATGAACCTTTTTGTGCCAATTCTCACATATTTTAGGATACAAAGTAAAGGCAATCCCCAAGGTTATAAATTCTCAATGTAGGGTTGTAACGACAGTTTATGTATATAAATGCTTACTATGTGCCAGGCACTTTACATATATTATTTAATGTCCACAAGGACCCTATGAGATAAGTAACTATCATTAGCTTCATTTTACAGATGGGATACCAGGGCACAAAGAGGTTAAGTAATTTGCCCAAGGTGACATATGATCCCAGTTGTTAAATTGGGACCTGAACTCAGGCAGTGAGTACAGAGCATATGGACTATATTATTTATAAATGTCTTGAAGAGCACAGTGCCTGGTATATAATGGGTGCTCAATAAATATTTGTTAATTTTGTGAATAAATGAATGAATAAATGAACGATTGAAACAAACATGGCCTCTCCTTTATCCTGCTCCCTCCAAGTCTCTAGATAGCAACTAACTTATTCCGGTAGCACCGTCTGAAATTATTTGAGCTACTGTTTCTTCCCTACCACCTTCTTCTTTCTGCTCAAGAATTATGTAATGGCTGTGTTATTTAGGTTCTCATATGTGGCTGGAGAGGGTAGCGTGTGTCTGTAGTTACAGGTGTTTGGGAGAATGAGGCTGGAAGCTTGCCTGAACTACAGTGTGCAGTGCTTACTGGGTGTATGCATTAACTTTAGCATCTATGTAGTTTCTTAATTCATTTTCTCATTATTTAATCATTCATATAACAAATTTTATTGCACACTAAACACTGCTATGTGGCTGGCTTTGTGCTAGGGCCTGGGGATGGAGAGTGATGAGGACAGACAAGGCCTCTGACTACTGATCTTACAGCCTAATGGAGGAGACAGTCAAGCAATTACAATGCAGTGGGGAAGCAGAAGCTACAGGGAGCATGCGTCTATCATTTCTTCTCTTATCATTGTGTCAATATCCTAACAGTCTCTGCCTTCAGCCTTGCTCTCCTCTAATTGAGTTACCTTTATAGTAGCAAGAGTGATCTTCCTTGATTATAAATCTCGCCAGATACCCCCTACTTTATAAATCTTCAATTGCTATCTATTGCCCTTAGGATAAAATCCAAACTCCTTTAATGTATCTTTAAAAACAAAAACAAAAACAAAAAAACCCTTAATGATCTGGAGCCTGTCCCACCTTGCACTCTCTTCCCTAGCTGCATCTTACATAGCTAGAAGGTATGAGAGCAAACACCTGAATTTTTCCTCACGCTTTTTAGTTTCTTTTCTGAAACTGCAGTGTATACAATTTTACTTTATATTATTTTGAAGTATTTCTTAAGGAAGAGAAAAAAATTGACCAACTTGACATAGAATGTCATTTTAAAAAGCATACCTAAGAATTAGTATCTAATAAACACCCATAAAAATGTATGAGGAATGGAGAATATGCAATAAATAAGAAGTGTTCCTACTTGTTAACAATCTTAAAAAATGCTGAAAAGATTCATAATTTATCAATATAGGTAAACCTTCAGTGAGCGTGTGGTTGTTAGTTGCTTTCCAGTTGATTCTGACTCATGGGAACCCCGTCTGTGCAGAGAACTACTCCGTAGGGTTTTCAAGGCTGTGACCTTCCAGAAGCAGGTCACAAGACCTATCTTCCGAGGCTCTTCTGGGTGGGTTTGAATTGCCAGTTTCTCAGCTAGTAGTTGAGCACTGAACCGTTGACGCCACCCATGGACTCCTTCAGCCAGTGTACAATGTATTTAAAAATACACAAGACAGTCTGAAATGAGGCGCATGTTGCAGTGGAACTGGGTGGCGTGAGAAGTTTGTGCTGGACCACTAACCGAAAGGCTGGCAGTTTGAACCCACCCAGCAGTGCTATGGAAGAAAGGCCTGGCGACCTGCCTCTCTAAAGATTATAGCCAAGAAAACTCTAGGGAGCGCAGTTCTACTCCGTAACCCGTGGGGTCACCGTGAGTCAGAATCGACTCAATGGAGATGGGTTTGGGTTTTTTTAATTTAATGTTTTGGTTTTCTGTTATAAAAATGTGCTTGTAACTGGTATTTCTGATAGCCTCTCCCCATCTGACCAAATGAGTAAAAGTGCTTATTTCCACATATTTTTCCTTAAATGGGCACTCTAGAAAAAGTAACATTTTCTAGAATACCTGCTGAGCATACCAGTTCTGAGAAATTAAGAATATAATTGCTAATTGAATACCAAAAACCAAACCCATTGCCGGTGAGTTGCTTCCGACTCATAGCAACCCTATAGGACGGAGTAGAGCTGCCCCACTGGGTTTCCAAGGAGTGCCTGGTGGGTTTGAACTGCCAGCCTTTTGGTTAGCAGCTGAGCTTTTAACCACTGTGCCATCCTTACTAAAAACTTGCTATGCTTTAACTTTATTTAATGTTTGGGATAACATTTCTGGTATTGGATTAGATATAATCATGAAATAAATGGATACAATTACTTACATTATCAGCCAACCATTTTATCATATATGTTAATGTTATGGTTTAAAAATGTTCTGTAGCAAGAAACTTATTATGTCCAGAGAAAATTTATAGCTTTATTTACATTTATTTTGACATGACTAATAGACAGTTAAGTTGAAAGAAGACTTTGTGCCTTGTGAAGAGGGACTAGGTATAGGTCCCTGTGTCTTTTTTTTTTTTTAATAAACAATTTTCATTATTGGTGGTCTTAATCAATGCAACATTTCTTAAGAAAAAAACAAACAAACAAGTGATTAGTTTTTACGGTAGAGAACAATAGCCCAATCCCTGATCCATGACCACCTAAGCATGTTTCAGAGGGGATTCTCCCATTAGGTGAGGTGGAGCTAAATGACTTCTAAATCCTGTTGTGGCTCTTGTTTTTTTTTTTTTCCTGTTGACCTAAATATGTCATCAGTCAAACACTTTGTGGGAGTTTCTCAAAATTTCTGTAAAATCTTAGTCTGTGTTGTGTTAATAACTAATGAAGACTTGATAAGCTGTCATTAGTACCAAATTACAATAATGTTACATATGCAGAAATATATAGAGAGATGTACTTCGATCATCATAACATTTTAAAAAATTCATAATAACACATTCGATCATATTCCATTTCAGTCCAATAAGCTTATAGGTAAAAAATGTGTTTTTCAAAATATAATAATTTCTTCAAATATTTGTTATATTCTAATTACGCTCAAGATTGTTTTCCAGATGAAAGTTTTTTTTTATTAAGCATTTTAAAATCAGAGGCATTATTTTTCTAAAATATGGATTCGATCAGTATAAGTTGCCAAATATTTTTTAAAATTCACATCAGTTATCACAAACATATATTGTTATACTTCCACTTATTTTGAATAGTTTAAATAGTTTTTTTTCTGACGACAATAAAACTTTTAAAATGTTGTCATTACACTTTTTCCCTTAAAATGTTAGTACGTTAACATAGCTTTCTGACATGTTACTATGATATTTTAGCTAAATATGATGAGACCAGGTCTTAATTATGCAGTCAATCTGGCCTTTTTATTTTTAAGATTAAAAATTTAGGAAAATAAAAGAAGTTAGGGGTACTTACAAAAAATAATTGTCAGCTCAAAAATGGCAAGAAGGGGAAAATGATGCTGCAGTTTGGTTTTGGCTTGCTGGTTGGCTTAACTACCTGGAACCTTGGAGAGCAGTGTTCAGAAGGAGTATTAGAATTGTTAAACCCCCTTTTCTTGTCTAAAATATGTGTGGCTTTTAATTTTATAATCAACAAGACATTTGAATTAGGAAGCAGTGTATTTACTTACTGTGGTATCTATTCAAGATCCATTCGTCTTACTAGTTCTGAAAAACAAAAGGACAGCCTGTCCAGTGGGCACTATTTTCATCTTAAACTCTGGCTTACCCTCTCGGGTAGCATTTTCAGATACTATAGCTGTTGTAGTCTGTCAAAGTAACTACTTAAAAAAAAAAAAAAAGCCTAGTTTTAATCTAAATGATAGACTATGTGAAGATTTTAAATAATCCCCAGTGAGAATCCATTCTTGTTCTAGGCTCATCAGTCTGAATAGTCTTGATCTTAGAATAGTATATTTTGAAGCAGAACCTCATTCAAGGACAGATTCAGGCATAATAATTAATAGCTAATACATATATAACCCTTGATATGGACGAGACATTAAATTCTTTGCATGTTTTAAGTAATTTGATCCTTAGACTTACGAAGAAGATACTATTATTATCACAATTTTGCAAATAAGAAAATTTGGACACAGAGAGGCTAAGTAACTTATCCAGGGTCTCACATCTAGTATGAGAAAGAGCCAAGATTTGTACCCAGGTGGCCTGGCTTTAGGGTCAATGCTCTGAACCAGTATACCGTAGTTGCTGCCTCTGTGATATCAGTCTTACCAATAATAGGACATTATGTTTTCCTAATTGGGGAAGATCTACTGATCTTAAGTTTTGAAAACTGGATTATATCAAACCAGTGTTTTTATTCTTAGGAATATCTTGGGTTGAGCTTTCCATGGCTGTTATAATTTTTTTTCCTACAGTCCCACTTAACTATACAGGAAACTCTTTAGCATTATTCTATAAAACAACAACAACAACAACAAAAAACAGCAGAAAAGGACACTAACCCAATGTGTCAAGAACACCAAATCAACATATTCTCACTATAAAATTTGGGAGCATACCTTTTAGAAGGATATTCTATACACTGTGTGTTTCTCTAGTATTCCCCAAAGCTGCTTATTTTTGGCATCTTTATGTAAAACTTTAGACGATGCTGTGAACTTAGACCTAAGCGGCCTTAGCGCTACCAGAGTTTAAATAGTGCTCTTTGTAGCTCCCCTTAACTTGTGTGCCAGGTTAACATACGCTCACTGTTTCCTTCGTAAACACACTGATTCTCGTGGCACAAGGAATATTTGCGTACCTATCCTATTGACTTGGTCATACGCTTACTAGGTTGGTTTCTTTTTGTCTCAAACTTATTTATGAGAGATGAACCTGTTACTATAGTGATATACTTTAATTAGATCTTACATAAATTGATAAAATGTAAGTGGAGAAAGAGTTGTGTCTATGAAAATTGAGTTGAATGCTTTGGGAAAAAATCAAGAAAAGCAAGTCTTAAAAGCTTTCAAGTTAGGTGTGGGTTATTTGTCTTTTTATTGTTGAGTTGTAAGAGTTCTTTGTATGTTCCGGTTATAATTTCCTTATCAGATAGATGATTTGCAAATATTTCCTCCCATTCACTTTCTTGATACGGTCCTTTGAAGCACAAAAGTTTTTAATTTTGTTGAAATCCAGTTGGTCTATTTTTCTTCTAAATAGTTTCAGTGTATGATATCTTTTATGTAGAGCAAACATAAATTACGCACGGGGCTGATACAAAACCCATTGCCATCAAGTGGATTCTGAGTCATGGTGACCCATGTGTTATGGAGTAGAGCTCCATAGCATTTTCTTGGCTGTAATCTTAATGGAAGCAGATCGCCAGGACTTTTCTTCCATGACGCTGCCGGATGGGTTCAGACTGCCAACCTTTTGGTTACCAGCCGAGTACAAACTGTTTGCGCCACCCAGGGACCTTCTCATATATTACCTCCCAAAAACCAAAAACCACCTAGCAGAGTATAAACTGATACACCTTTTTGGAAAGCAGTTTGCAGTACGTGTCAAGAGCCTTAAAAACAGTTATATGTCTGGAATCAGTAATTTCATTTCTAGGAGCCCATTCCAAGAAATTATGCAAAAATGGAAAGACCTTTATGTACAAAAATGTCAGTGGAATATTATTCAGAGATTAAAATTATGTCTATGTCATAATATTAAGTGTAAAAAAGTAGAACAAAAAATGTTATCTGCAGTGTTTTCTGAACTGTCTTAAGGAAGGAAACATAATGTTAACAGTAACTGTCTTCGACTGGTTAGATTATGATTTTTTTATTCTTTTTTTCCTATTTCTCAGATCTGTTATGAAGAACAGTTATTATTTTTAAAATGAAAAAAATATACTATATATTTTTTAATGTCCACGAATTCACCTGCAGAAGTACAGATTCTGGTAGGAACTTATGCATTTCTCCTTCCTTAAAACTAAACTCACCCCCTCACTTCTACTTCACCATTCCCCCACCCCGGGGGTTTCACTGAGCGTTCTAATTCTTGGCCAGATTGGTGTTTTGCAGTTAAATGTCCTCAAAGACATTATTACCACCTTTTGTAGTAATAATTACTGACTTGACACTTACTATGCAGTATTCCAAATACATTCATTGACATAGTTAATCTTCGCGATAATCTATGAGGTGTGCTCTGTTAATATGCACACTACAGATGAGGCAGCTGAAGAATGGAGATCAGAAGTAGTTGGCTAAAGTTCACACATCTATGAAGTAGCAGAGCTGGAACTTGAACACAAGCAATCTGGGTCCACAGGCTGTGTTCTTAACCACTGCATTTTATTGCCTCTCATTGTTATGCTGCCTGAATGGTTTCCTTGGTGATTTCCTACTGAACAGAAAATTTTCTTCTTATACAAATTCTTCTGCAACATTAAAAAACAAAAACAAAAAAATCACCACTTTTCATTATAGGAAGGAAACATAACCTTGATAGTAATACCCAACAAAACACCTAAAAGGGAAATTACACATTAGTCTCATATTCAGTCATTAACTATTCAGCAAGCATTTATTGAGCTTCTAGGATGTTCCAGGCATTGTCCAAGTTATTCTCAATGTGTTTACACTATGGAAGAGGTAACAAATAAGTAAACTACTAATTACAATACAGGCTGTCATAATATTGTGATAGGGATGTCCACGGGTGTTCGGTGAGTACTTAAGATGGTATTTAACTCAAAAAGAGGATGAGAGCAGCATTCCCAAGGTTAAATACTTTTAAACTGCCTTGAATGATGAATAGGAGTTAGCCAGGAAAGAGCGGAGGATTATTCCAGGCAGGAATGTCAGTCACAAAGGCACTGTGAAAAAGCGTAATAATTGGGAAGCCACAAATATTCCCAGGTTGGAGGATCTGTATGGGAGAGTGTTAAGAGATGACATTATTGAGGTAGGTAGGGGCCCAGTTTATAAAGGGCTTTGTGTGCCTTGTTAAGGAGTCCGAATTTTATTCTGAAAGACGTGGGGAACCACTGAAGGATTTTAAGCTGGAGAGTCATAAGATCAAATTTGGATTTTAGAAGAAGCAACCTAGCAAAGTGTGGACTATGGTTTGAGGGGTGGAGTGGGAAAGGAGGGAAGGGAGCCTAAAGGCAAAAAGACAGGTGGTGACTACATTAATCTGGGGCACAAGTGAGGGTCCAAACTTAAGCAGTGGCAGTGGGGAGGAAAGGACAGATTTCAGAGGTATTTAGTAAGTGAAAATGAAAAGTGTTGATCATCATTGATGGGTTGTTGGAAACTCAATTAGTTGGAATAATGAATTTATAGGACAGTGATTAGGGAAATCAGTAGATAGAAATAAGGAGGAGTAGTGGGTGATATCCTCTGAAGGGGTGAACCTTAATGTTGTAGTAGTAGTTTTTTTTTTTTAATTAATTTTTATTGAGCTTTAAGTGAAAGTTTACAATCAGGCCAGTCTCTCACACAAAAATTTACATACACCTTGCCACACTCCTAATTGCTCTCCCTCTAATGAGATAGCACAGTTCTTTCCTCCACTGTCTGTAGTAGTTTTTAACATGAGGTTGAAACAAGAAAGCTACCAGCCAAGTCCAGAATGTGGGGCATTCTGTAAGACATTGCATAGCCTGGTCTCATCAACAAGCTAATGTCATGAGATGGTGAGGGAGGAGGGCATAGGGATGGAAGACTGTTTTAGTTCAAAATAGACCAAAGAAATATAACAACCAAATGCAGTGTACAAACTTTGATTAGATTTTAGTTTGACAAAAGTAGCTATAAAATATACTTGGAGACAGTTGGAGAAATTTGAATATGGAATGGATTATCTTAGTGAATTTTTGCTAATTTTTTAAAGATGTCAATGATATTTAGATTATGTAGGAGAATGTATTTTTAAGAGACGCATTTTAAAATTTCATTTGGAAGAATAAACTGATGGGAAAATTGATGAAAATTCTTAAAAACAAGACTAATAATGTGGCATTAAGTAAAACAGTATGGTAACAGCACAAGACTGGAAACACAAATCATAATAGAATCAATAGAACAGAAAATAAATAGATGTAGTCTCAATCACATAAAAGACTACAACGCATTGTAAATTAGAAGGAAAGAAAATCAAGTGTTTAATAAGTTAGAAAAGGTCAATTTAATCTTCCACTTGCCAAAATAAAGGGTATATATAAATATTTTAAATTGTAGAAGAAAAATAGAATTGTATATTCACTGCCCCCCTAGAAAAAGAATTTTCTCCCTCCCTTTTGTCCTTTTAAAGGGTATTCCTAAACTTGAAAGGATGAGAATTCTGGACAGATTTGATTACCTAAAAATAAATGGTAATGTACTTTAAAAATGATCTTAAATTTAAAAAGCAAACATCAGCTTTGTGCAGTAGTAATGTCATAACCAATGAGAGTTTTCCAAGGTACTTATGGCTAATAAAAAGTTACTCAATACTTCACAAGTTCGGCTGTTTTCAACTAGTATGTCAGTGAGATAATAAGGCAAATGCACAAAGATGAATTGACCAAGATTGTTCACTAAGGAATTGTTTGTAGTAATGAAAACTTGGAAACAACCTAAATGTCTATATTTAGGGAATTGATTAAATAAATTATGGTATAGCTCTGCAATGGAATACCAATTAGCCACTAAAAAATGATAACAGAATAAATTTTTTTCCTTTTTTTTATTGTGCTTTAGGTAAACATTTAAAGAGCACATTAGTTTCTAATTAAACAATTTGTACACACATTGTTTTGTGACATTGGTTGCCAATGTAATAAATATTTTTTGAGAGTGAAAGATGCTCACGACTTACTGTTGAGGGAAAAATTAAGTTAGAGAACAACATTATGAGTAGTTAACTTTGGGTGGTAGAATTTGAAGTGATTTTTACTTAGTTTAAACTTTTGTGCATATCCCCCCACCTTTTTTTTCAATAATCGTATATGATTTTAATGATCAGAAAGTAAAAGGAGCTGCTTTCATTTTAGAAAAACAAATGCAAACAACTGATAGGAAAATTGTTTGCAGTAATTGTTACATAGGGTTAAGTTAAAGGTAAAAATCTCATACCAATCTAAGAAGAAAAACTGGAAGATTCCAGTAGGGATGAGCATAGAACATGAACAGACAATTCGTAACATAGACAATGCAGGTGATAAACACATGTTTATGGAGGCAGCGTTTGACCTCCTCTAACTTCAAGATGGGAAAGGAGACTCAAGATCCACAGCCCAAGGCTGATTCCTATGAGCAGAGGTCGAACCACCCTCCGACCTTTTTACCAATTCTGACCTCAGTTGTCCCTCTTGCTGCACTCTCTACTTCTCTGCTTGATCCAATAATTCTTTGCAGTGGCCACACAGAATTCACAGACCATACTCCCAGTTATGGGAGTTTATTAGGGAAGTCAGAGGTTACAGTTCAGGTTCTGGAATGCTCAGGACACAGTTCCTCGATCAGGACGGGCTTTTCCCAAATGTGGCTGTGGGTAGGCCTCTCTGGCCTTCAGCCTCTGCCCGCTTGGGCAAGTGTCAGAAAACTCTTTTAGCTTCACCACCAAGTGCCCAGAGGTACCACACTTTGCCAGGAGGGCTCCTGCCTGAAGGCACCTAGCTCTCTTGCTCCGTGGGCTGACACACGCATTGTAACCACCTTGCTCCCTGGGCCAGGAAGCTCACTGCCACGTTTCCTACGTGTCTCCTGGTTCTTCTGCCTCCGCTGCTGCCATTTCTCTGCTGCTGCTTCTCACCGTCACTTGCTGTCTCTGGTATTACAGCTCTTTTCTCACTGTCTCCTGGGTCTAGGAGGTTTCAGTGCCGAGATCCTGGGTCCAATGACCTGCTCCTCTCCTAGCTCTTCTTTCTTGGTGATAGTAGGTCCCTCTCTGCTCTGGGATTGACTGCTTTTTTAAGCATAGCAGAATGGCAAAACTGACGATTCCCCTCATTCCACACACCTTATTTGCATAGTCCTCACCCACCCAGTCATTTGGTGGGAGTTACAAAGACTATGGCTAGAAGGGCCATATTAAGTAACTCACTGCACCGCACATATGGATAATTATTCAGACTCACTTATAATCAGAGAAGTATAAATTTAACTTGTGAGGTAACTTTTTTTTTATTAGACTAACAAAAGCTGTGTGCTGCCTTTATAATAAATGAAAATTAATAGTATTAATAAATAATGGTACATTCATTTGGTACCATTAAAAATTGAAGGGAAAAATATAACATTTGATTGAAGTAATTGGAAGTTATAGTTTTCATATTATGAGTATGAACAGTCAGTTAGGTGTAGAAGGAAGAGCGAGATCCTTTAAGTGAGAAAGATTTGGGTTCAATCCAACTGTGCCATTTAATAACTGTGTTTCGGGGCAAATTGCTTAACCTCTGTTAGCTTTGGTTTCTTTTTCTCCAGGAATAAGATACTTATCTCTTTGGTTGTAAATGGTTTTAAATGTATATAAAGCACTTTACAGAAACTAATACGTAGTGTCTGTTCAGCAAGTATTTGTTGAGTGAATGAATGGCAGTTATTAAATGCTATTTATAAAAGGATGTGTATCAAAACAGTTTGGAGGATAATACAGCAAAAATGATTAGTGATTATGTTAGGATAAAGGGAATGTGAATGATTAAAGTTTTTTTTTTCCATTTTCTATAATTCGGTAATGTTATATTTATAATTTTAAGAGTTATCTAAACTCACACTTAATCTCTTTCTTCCTTTCTGCATTTTTTTTGTGCTCACTCTTTGAAACATAAATTTTGAGACTTGATTACCTTTTTTCTTTCATTCTTCTACTCATTTAAACACCTTGGAGTCAACTTTGACTCATTTTTTTCTCTGTGCACCTAACATCAAATCTGCCAGCAAAGCTTGCTGGCTCTGCCCTTTAAAATATATCCAGAATCCTACCATTTCTTATCACTTTCACTGTTACCATTCTGGTCCAGGCCACCATCAGCCTCTCACCTAGAATACTGGGTTAACCTCCTAATGGTCTCTCTGCTTCCACCCTTGTCCCTTTCTAGTGTGTTCTCAAAATAGTAGCCAAAGTGCATATAAGCCAGACCACGTTACTTTGCTGCTTAAAACCCTCCAGTGGTTTTTCATTTCATTTAAAGTAAAAACCAAAATACTTAAAGTAGCCTGTAGAATCTGCCCCAACCCCAGACTCACAGCTTTCTAAGCTTATTTCCTGCTACTTTGCAATTGCTGTTCTCCACCTAAAAACTCTTCCTGCAGGTAGTCATATGGCTGTTTTTTCCCCTCCTTCAGGTCTCTGCCCAGTGTCACCTTAGCAGTGAGACAGGTCTTTCCTAATAGCCATATCACCCCATTCTCTCCCACCCACATCCCAGCACTCCCAGGTTTCTTCTCTGCTTTGTTTTTTCCTTTATTATTTAGTACTCTGTGACGTGCTGTATATTTTGCCAAGTATGCGTAAGCTTATCTATCTTCCCCAATAAAAATAGCTCTGTGAAGACAGTGATTTTTGCCTGTTTTGTTCCTTGCTATATCCTTAGCCCCTAGAATAGTGTCTAGCACAAGCAGGTGTTCCATAAATACTTAGCAAATAAATGACCTTTTAGTTGTTTTACGGAATTAAGTCCTATTACTAAAACTAATTTGAAAGTTCTTTGAGAAAGAGTCACATGTCACTCTTATATGCCCCTCAGCCGCCAAGTTCCCACATACTCAAGCATAGAATAAAGCCAGGCAGGTGGGGCACACTACTGACACGTATTCATTATCTGTTGCATCAGATTCCCTCCACCTCGCAGGCTAGAAATCTACCCAGACTACTTGAGATAGAAGGCAGGCCGTCTACAGGCAAAATGAATTGATGATTACAGAGTCAAAATAGCACTTAACTTTGGCGGGGAAGAGGGAGATCCTGACTGTGAAGGGGCACAGGAGGACCCTGTTAAGGGTGCTGGAAGTGTTCTATATCTTATCTGGGTGGTGGTTCCGTGGGTGTGTGCACGTGTTAAAACTCATTAAGTTGTGTATTTAAGATTAGTTTACCTTCAGTGTTTATTGTACATGGATTATGCATATATAAAAAAGTTAAAGTCTGCTCTATTTGAGATGTCCTGAGAAATTTAAATATGTTAAATGGTAAATTAAGAGGCTTAGGAAGAGTTTCTAGTTTTGTTATTGAAATTTTTGAATTCAAAACCAAGTAAAATAATTTGTATTTGCTTTGTCTTTTACAGAGACAGCAGTAGCAGAATTACACAAAAAAATCAAAGAAGCTTTTGAAGTATTTGACCATGAGTCGAATAATACAGTGGATGTGAGGTTTGGAAACATTTTCTTTGTTAGAATTGTAAATTACTGATAAAAGCAAAACACCCAAGCCCGTTGCTGTCGGCCCAATTCCGACTCATAGTGACTCTACAACTGCTAAAATAGAAGAAAGTTCTTTTCTCTTCTTTTTACATTATACCTTGGATTTATTATGCCATTTACAGTATTTTTTTTTTTTCTTGTGCCTTATAAAAACTCTTTGCTGACTCTTGGTTCTTGTTCTTCATGTTCTAGTGGAAAGAGTAAACCTGCGTTTCCCATTCCAATCTGTAGACTATAAATCCGTGAGGAAAGTGAATTGCACTGTAGTTTTTTAGTGCTTGTCACGTAGTTAACACTCAATAAGTATTTTGTAAAGGACTAGAATTTGAGTTTAAAATACATAAATATATATTATCAGGGTATGAATGGTATATTTCAAAGATTAATGATGCTTAAGCAATGGTATTGTGTACTCCCCAATTAAAATGGCGAAAAGAACCCAAACAGAATAAGAAAAATATAAGAGGAAAACATGAATACAGGTACTTCTGCAGTGGAGCACTACAAGACAAAGAATAGCTTGAGACTAAAAAACAGAACAAAACAAAAAAATAGAGGTGACTATTACATGAGTCTAATAGAAATTGTAGGATCCATGTCATATAAATCAAAGAAAGACAAGAACCATTCTAGGAGGCCAGACTGCGTGAGGGTGATTTGATGGGATCATAATCCCAAGACTCAGAACCTAGTTCTTTAGGTTTTTGCACTGGCATGATTTTTAGAGGCCAGCAAAGCCGTGGGAAATGATTTTAAAATGGTACTGAAAAGGAACTATTCGATGCTTATAAACCAGTGCCATCACTTCCAGTGCTAGTCATGTGATTAAGTCCTTTGGACTTGAGCTAAACTGAATGAGCAATATCAGACTTTATTTATGACAAATTGTAACTAAATGTATTCCTTATATCTGAAGGTACAAGATGTGGCTGCAGGTAGGGAATGCAATCAATTTCCTTACTTTATAGAACTTTGTTTTATACCTCAAATGTGTTTATGGGCCCTACTGCAGTGGGTAAGGTGGAATATGGAGTTCAGTGTTTGCCTGTCCAGCCCCTTAACTGTAGCAGGCATTGTGTGAGCCTTGGGCTCAGCTATCGCCAAGGGAATGTGAGAGTTGTACGAGGGGCTATGGCATTGTGCAGCTCCCACTGGCTCTGTTCACTTCGCATTCTATGTGAAAGACACCCAGTGGAGCACAGTATTCTGACTGTGAGTGTCCTGGCAGGAAAATGAATGGTTGAGGGGTGGTGGTGATAGGATTCAGGATTGGGTGGGGAGCGTGCCGCTCTTGCTTGCAATTTGACTAAATATATGAATAGCACACACATTGATCTTAGACCTGTCACTGAAGCTGGAGGGTTCTTCTCCTGGGGGCAAATGAGAGAGATATTGGTAGAGAAATCAGGCAAAGTAAAAGGAAGATTAAAACAAACAAACAAAATCCAGCAAGCCCAGTGCCACTGAGTCAGTTCTAACTCATGGAGACCACATGTGTTACAGAGTAGAGCTGAGCTCCATAGGGCTTTCTCAGCTGTAATCTTTACAGAAGCAGGTCGCCAGGGCTTTCTTCCACAGTACCACTGGTGGGTGTCTTAGGTTGGGTTCTATAGAGAAGCAAAACCAGTGAAGCGTGTATATATATGCATGTATATATAGAGAGAGATTTATCTCAAGGAAATGGGTCAGACAGTTGTAGAGGCTGGCAAGTTCCAAGTCTATGGGTCAGGTGTGAGGTGGAGGCTTTTCGTGACTCACATAGCTCCAAGATTAGTAGGTCAGCCAGAAGGCTGAGGACACACGGGCTGTGGAGGCTAATGAATCTCAAGAATAGGAGGTCAAATGATGACGAGCTGAATGCAGGATCCAGAGCAAGCAAGTGATCTTTGCCAGAATGTCCATATATATATTGGATGCAGACCACATCCCTAAGGAAGCTCCCCTTACAACTGACTGGCTGATCACATCATGGAGGATGATTACATCATTGTATAACTGCCAAACGACATTAGTACATAATTGCCAAACCACTGAGAGTCATGGCCCAGCCAAATTGACATACAACCTTAACCATCACAGTGGGTTCAAACTATCAGCCTTTCTGTTAGCAGCTGAGTGCAAACCGTTTACACCACCCAGGGATCTAAGAGAAAGACCAGTATAAGTTTATGAGAAAGAAGGGGATGAGAGAAAAGAAACCAACCTTTACTTAAGGCTTGCTGTCTAACAAACTAGCAGTAGTTGTTGGGTGCTAGGGGCTTTATGAACTTTACCTTATTTTAATCAGTTTGTGTGGTAAGAATTGGCATCTTCATTTTTGGAGATAAGAGAAGGTAAATAGTTTTGCTCAATGTCACATCAGGGTTTTTTTAATTGCAAAACTTTTGCTATGTCACATTGCTCCTATTGTCCTTTATGGCTTTTCTCCTCCCTGTGGGCCCCCTGCCCATTGCAGTGAAAAGAATACCTCTTTAGTGGCTTAGAGCAGTGATGCAAGGCCTTTTTTGATAGAAGGGTGAATTCAGGAAAAATAATGCATCTTTTCCATTCAAAATGAAAATAATTTTACTGAGGCCCTGACTTAAAGTGTATATTCCTACACCTGAAATTGTCTACTTTGTTGAATAAAGAAGGCCCCTAAGAAAATTAGTATTGTTTTTAACATTAAAATATTAATGGTAAGCATATTTGAGTAATAGCAACATAGATGAATGTAATCTTTATTCCTTATATTAACTTGTATAGCATTGTAAAGTTTATAATGAGTGTTTGCATGCTGCTGGACTCATTACCATCCACTCTTCATAAATGGGAAATTGAAGACAGAGAAGCAAAAGGACCTACACAAGATCATGCAGTGAGTTAGCAGCTGAGTTGAAACTCAGATTAGTTTCTTCCATTCTGGGCAGCATTTTCCAAGTCTGTACCAGCCCTGGGCTAGGCTCTGGGTATGCTATGATGAATACAGCCTGCTCCTGCCTTCATTGGACTCCACTCTCCATTGGTAAAAACAGTTAATCTATCTAGAATTTATTTTGGTATATGATCAAAAGTGAAGGTCTAAATAGACTTTTTTTTTTTTCCAAATTACTGAACAGTTTATTCTGTTTACTTCTTAAATTGGTAGGCCTACTTTAAAATATGCTAAATTGAGTTTAATTTGGGCTTGAATTCTTTTTAAAACCAAACAGTGGCTTACCTTAACTAGTGATGAATGTCTGCCTTGAGCATTAGTATTCACACAATTTTCTAGTATATTTTTTCTATACTTGAATGGAATTACTGCTAACCACCATTTTCCCTGTATTTTCTCAATCCTTGAATTTGTTATTTTGATTTATTTCTGCTCTCTGGATTCTTTGTCAAGTTTCTTTTTTTTTCCCCATGAGGTACTCAATGAGTGTTTTTTTTTCCTGAGTTCTTTCATGTTTGAAATGCTTTATGCTTGAATACTTAGTAGTTGAATTACATCTTATAAATTTACACCATCATTTTTAATGGCTTCTAGGTGTTCCAATGTGTGATTATACCATAGTTTAATCTATCTCTAATTTTATAAATTTGGGTTTTTGTAATATAATGCTACTATAATTGTGATAGGGATAAAATTATTAACATGGGATTGTTCAAAGACCTTACCCCTTTCTGAGACGGCCAAAAACTAAATTTTGTAATCCCTATTTCTTTTCTCCTACACTTTCCTAAAGGGGAAGATCTGATTTTCTTATTGGGAGGTATGTTTTGTCAATCTACATCATCAAGTCCTAAGAGTAGGATGGTGGGAGGATAGATAATAAACTTACCCTGGCCAAGACTGGAAAAGCAGTTTGTTGAAGATGGGGCAAGTAAGATTAGATAGAGAGTAGTGGCGTTTAGGGTGTGAAGGGAGTAAGCAGGAAAGGGGATTACAATTAAAAAATGTATTTATGAGATTATATATTCACATGGTTAAAATTCAAAGAGAACAAAGTATAGAGAAAAGTCCCTATATCTTCTTTCTACCAGTCACCCAGTTCCCATCCTGTGACCAAAGTACTAGTTTGTAGGAATCACTCCAGAAATATCCTATACACATACAAAGAAATACATTTTTTTTACCCCCTTTTTTACTCAAATGGCTGTGTACTTTCCTAGTATGGTACTTTTCCCATCAGGTGGCATCAGACCCATGATGAAGTTCCATTTTATGGCTTCTCAGCATTCAGTGGTCTAAAATGTCTGTAGCATTCTAGTGCAAGCTCAGGCCTAAGTGCACGTTATGTCCTGAATTTAATATATTGGAGGGCATCACAAAGGGTGTGGGGATCCTAGATGTGGGCAATGTCCCAGATTTAATAGGAAGATATCATGACAGAAAAATAACACTTGGATTTAAGCTGCCCTGTTCAGGGCACTTAATTGGCTATTTTGATAAGAAGACCCTTTGTGCATTCCACATTTTTGGAGGCCACCTTTGGTAGATGCTGGATTATAGGTATCTGCCTGTTGTACTAGATCAGGTATAATTTTTGCTGTGTGGCTTCAAAAATTGGGAGCCAGAGACTCTGAGGATTGGGTGGTCTCAGGAATGTACTTCCTGGGGCCTCTGGGCTATAATTCCTGTGGACTCACGGTGTGTACCCTCTGTGGCTTCCAAGTTTGCACTTCCTGGCAGTCTCATTCTATGCTCTTTAGCATACGAAATGAAATATCTGGATTCGCTTGAAAAGTGGAAGACAATGCAGATGCATAATAGAGAATAGTTCATGGTAGTATCTTCATTAGCTTTGAAAGATAGAAGGGACATAAACCAAAAAAACATTACTATGTACTCAGATGGCTCTAGGCATGTCTGGACACCTGGCTTCCTTTCATCACTGTGCTGGTCTTGCCCTTATCACGTTGTATGGGGTCAGATAGTCTTTAAGTTTTCTCGGTTGTTGTTGTTAGGTGCCATTGAGTTAGAATGACCCCGTTCAACAGAAAGAAACACTGCCTGGTCCTGCACCATCCTCACAATCAGTGCTATGTTCGAGCGCATTGTTGCAGCCACTGTGTTAATCCACCTGGTTGAGGGCCTTCCTCTTTTTTGCTGACCTCTACCTTACCAAGCCTGACATCCTTCTCCAGGGACTCATTCCTCCTGATAACAAGTCCAAAGTACATGAGATAAAGTCTCACCATCCTCACTTCTAAGGAGCATTCTGGCTGTACTTCTTCCAAAACAGATTTGTTTGTTCTTCTGGCAGTCCACGGTATATTCAATATTCTTTGCCAACACCATAATTCAAATACATCAATTAGGTATGCCGTTATTTCAAAATTTGATATTTTTTCAGTGCTTTTTTTTTTTTTACATTTTATTTTGAAATAATTTTAGATTTACAGAAAAGTTACAAAAATGGTAGAGTTTCTATAAACCTTTTACAGAAGCAGACTGCCACATATCCTGTGAAGTGGCTAGTGGGCTTGAACCAGTGACCTTTCAGTTAGCAGCTGAGTGCTTAACCACTGCACCATCAGGGCTCCTTCTCATTTTATTAGTACCCTTCAAGTCAGTAACAGTTCTTTGATCTTTCTTTGTCTTTCATGACCTTGATACTTTTGAAAAGTCCTGATCAGTTATTTTGTACAATGTCCTTCAGTTTGGTTTTGTCAGATGGTTTCTCATGATTAGATTATCTGAGCATCATATTGGGGGTTCATGAGGTTGATAGGTCTTATTACTGATGTTAACCTTGATCACTTGCTTAAGGGGGTGTCTGCCAATTTTCCCCATTGTAAAGTTACTATTTTTTCTTTGTAATTAATAAAGATTTCCTTTTTAATTACTAAATATCTTGGGAGAGATACTTTAAGACTAGGCAAATATCGTATTTCTCCTCAAACTTTTGCCCTCTAATTTAGCATTCATTGGTGCCTCTTGCCTGCCATAGTTATTACTGTGGGGTTTGCCAAATGGTGTTTTAGTGTTATTTTTTCAAAAGGGATCTCCTGCACAATAGGCTTTTTGCTTTTTGTTTGGTGGGTGGGCAGCCATTTAGCAATGCTTAGTTTGTGACCTTTCAAAGTGTTAAAGACTATTTTATTCAATTAATTCCGTAAACATTTATGAAATCCTTGTTTTGATCAAGGCATCTATGAGAAATATGCCAAAGACAGTAGTTTCAGGCTGCAGCTGAGTCTTTTCGCTGCCACTACTTTTCACCTTAAATTACACTAACCACCATGATTTGTTCTAAGAAGATGCTGTTGCCAAAAGTACTGAGAGACAGAATCCCAGGAGTCAGAGTATGGGGGTCAATTTCCAGTTTCGCTTTTTACTAGCTGTACTGTAGCAGGGTGACTCAAACAACAGTTCTAAGTCCCAATATCCTTATTTTTAAAATAGAGATTTTAATATTGATGTGAGTATTAAATGAGCTCACATTTATGTATATGAAGTATATGAAATGTATATGAAAGTATATAAAATTACTTTTAATTGAAAGGTGCTTTTCAAACTATAAAGTGTTCTACAAATTCATTCAATATTCAGCGGATATTTATTGAGT
Source organism: Elephas maximus indicus (assembly GCF_024166365.1). Lineage (NCBI taxonomy): Eukaryota > Metazoa > Chordata > Mammalia > Proboscidea > Elephantidae > Elephas > Elephas maximus. The sequence continues at coordinate 19,131,365 of NC_064842.1, read as the reverse complement.
CCTGATTATGTGTGAGGCTCCTTTGTAGGTGTTGGGGTATAGCAGTGAAAGAGATAGACGGGGCCTCTGCCTTCATGGAGCTCATATTTTAGAGGGCAGAAACAGACAGTATACAAGCAAACTGATGTTGTTGTCGTTGTTAGGTGCCGTCGAGTCGGTTCCAACTCATAGCGACCCAGAACAAAACACTGCCCAGTCCTGCGCCATCCTTACAATCGTTGTTATGCTTGAGCCCATTGTTGCAGCCACTGTGTCAGTCCACCTCGTTGAGGGTCTTCCTCTTTTCCACTGACCCTGTACTTTGCCAAGCATGATGTCCTTCTCCAGAGACTGATCCCTCCTGACAACACGTCCAAAGTATGTAAGACGGAGTCTCGCAATCCTTGCTTCTGAGGAGCATTCTGGTTGTACTTCTTCCAAGACAGATTTATTCGTTCTTCTGGCAGTCCATGGTATATTCAATATTCTTCACCAGCACCACAATTCAAAGGCATCAGTTCTTCTTTGGTCTTGTTATTCATTGTCCAGCTTTCACGTGTGTATGATGCGGTTGAAAATACCATGGCTTCAGTCAGGCGCACCTTAGTCTTCAAGGTGACATCTTTGCTCTTTAACACTTTAAAGAGGTCCTTTGCAGCAGATTTACCCAATGCAATGCATCTTTTGATTTCTTGACTGCTGCTTCCATGGCTGTTGATTGTGGATCCAAGTAAAATGAAATCTTTGACAACTTCAATCTTTTTCTCCGTTTATCATGATGTTGCTCATTGGTCCAGTTGTGAGGATTTTTGTTTTCTTTATGTTGAGGTGCAATCCATACTGAAGGCTGTGGTCTTTGATCTTCATTAGTAAGTGCTTCAAGTCCTCTTCAGCAAGGAAGGTTGTGTCATCTGCATAACGCAGGTTGTTAATGAGTCTTCCTCCAATCTGGATGCCCTGTTCTTCTTCATATAGTCCAGCTTCTTGTATTTGTTCAGCATACAGACTGAATAGGTATGGTGAAAGAATACAACCCTGACACACACCTTTCCTGACTTTAAACCAATCAGTATCCCCTTGTTCTGTCCAAACAACTGCCTCTTGATCTATGTAAAGTTTCCTCATGAGCACAATTAAGTATTCTGGAATTCCCATTCTTCACGATGTTATCCATAGGTTGTTATGATCCACACAGTCAAATGCCTTTGCATAGTCAATAAAACACAGGTAAACATCCTTTTGGTATTCTCTGCTTTCAACCAGGATCCATCTGACATCAGCAATGACATCCCTGGTTCCAAGTCCTCTTCTGAAACCGGCCTGAATTTATTGCAGTTCCCTGTCGATACACTGCTGCAGCCATTTTTGAATGATCTTTAGCAAAATTTTGCTTGCGTGTGATATTAATGATATTGTTCTATAATTTCCACATTCGGTTGGATCACCTTTCTTGGGAATAGACATAAATATGGATCTCTTCCAGTCAGTTGGCCAGGATGCTGTCTTCCATATTTCTTGGCATAGACGAGTGAGCAACTCCAGCGCTGCATCTGTTTGTTGAAACATCTCAACTGATATTCCATCAATTCCTGATAAACCCAGATAGGTAACTATAATTTCAGAAAGTCATAAATACTATAAGTAAATAAAACAGAGTGATGTAATGAAGTGTGTTATAAAGAAAATAAAATGGGATTATGTATTAGAGAACGAGGGGTAGTTAGGCTAGAGGGGAGAGGTTAGACCTTCTGGTCAGGGAAGGCTTCTCTGGAGGTAATTTTTGAGTTAAGAGCTGTAAGAGCAGAAGGAGCCAGCCGTGTGAAGAACTGGGGGAGGGCAAATGTGTAGGTCCCACAAAGGGGAAGGGGTTTAGCTTGTCAGGAAAAAGCAGAGGACAGTGTAGCTGCAGTGTAGTTAGGGAGTGGTGTAAGATCGAGTCTAAGAGGTTGGCAGGGGCCAAAGTAGAAAGGGCCTTATAGGCCATGAAAGGCGTTTAGATTATAAATGTACCGGGAACCCTTGGGAGGGTTTTAAGGAGAGGAGTTACATGATATGATTTATGTGAAAAAAAGATTGTTCTGGCTGCTACAGGAGATTGGGTTAAGGTGGTGGGTCAGAGCAGAAGCAGAAGGACAGAGTGAGGGCTGTTACAGTAGCTCAGGCTAAGGAGAAGGGCGCTCAGGCAGCCTGGTGGTGGTAGAGGGATGTTATTGTTAGTGTGGGGACGACAATGATGATGATGATAGTGGTGGCTGTGGTGGGTGTCTCTTCACAGCACTTATCTGCCTGAAATTGGCTGATGTACTTGTTCAGGTGCATGCTTTCTGTCTCCTCCCAGCAGATTCTGAGTTGCATGAGTAGAGCAGGGACCTTGTTTATCTAATTTACCACAGTAACCACAATGCCTAGTATGGCACTTAGGATATGCAAAATAAATATGTTGTTTTGTCACATTATTTATTTTTTATACCACTCTGTATGGAATGTCCAATATTTTATAGGGCCTTCCTCCTCCTCCTCCCCCCTCCCAATACAAAGGCGATACAGAGTTCACCTGGGACCTGAAAACTCTAGCACAATACAGAATATTAGGAAATAATATTACAACAAGTTAGAACCAGAAAGTTTTTGGAATCAATTTTAGCAGTGAAAAAGTGATCCTTACGTGATCATGGGGACCTTTGGGGGAAAAATGGCTTTTTTTAAACATAGTTCTGCTGTTAAGAGATTTAGCCATTATTACAGCTTATTTCATGCCTTTGCCAAAATGAGGTTCATCTGCGAAAAATGCCCTCCAGGAGGGCAAGAATTTTGTTTTGTTCTCTGCTGTACTTTGAATGGTACTGGGTTAAATGAGTCGGAATTGACTCAATGGCAACGGGTTTGGTTTGGGTTTAAACGAAAGAAAATCATTTTCAAATCCGATTTGTTCTTTCTTAGAAATTTATGAGTTGCTTTAAAGGCCCTCTCATACATGGTATACCATCAGCTCTTTCCTAGAGGAGGTAGAATGTTCTGCCTATTCTTTTCTCCCTTAGTATTGCATCATTTGTCCTGAATCAGGTCGTAGTAGCTCTGCCATGTTTATGACCTTAAACTGTAGACTCACAAGCTAGCTCAATGGCACTGGCTCCACCTTGTGTCCGGAACATGATACTGCACCCACTGAATGCCGGCCTGCCAAGAACCAGTCTTTTAGAGGTCAGACATTTTAAGCGGCCCAAATAATATACATGATAGAGTAATGATGCCACGACTGAGCAACCTTATTGTGACTTATTTGTTCTGAAGTGACTTTACCCCCATGTCTACCACGCTATATATGGTGCAGGGGCAGAAACCAGTTCTTAAGACTTAACCATGTAATGATCAAGTCATTTAGCTTATATACTGACAAAAATGAAATGTCTCTGTGTATGTTAAGGACTGTATATGAAATAATTGGTTTATTTTTTTGTCTAAAAACCCTATGAAAATTGAGATGTTGGCAGTAAAAAAAAATCTATGAAATTGATTTAAAAGGAAGAAAAATTTTCTGAAGGGAAAAAGTTTTTTTTTTTTTTTTTAATGAAGAGTTGTATTTGACTTCTGTTTTGGCTGTGGTAGAATAGTGGGTGAGTTGACCATCTCCACAGCACTGATCAGGAGACGACCCTGTGTAGAGACAGCTTTGGGAGAGGCCATTTTAATCGTGTCTGAATGAAATGATTGTGACTTGCAATCTATAGTGGTGTGCTGGTGCCAAATTGTGCCGACTTGTACCAGCGCACAAGATTGTTAAATTTTCAGGAATTTTGCAAGCTGTTATTCCAAACTAATTTATATAAAAATAAATTCAATGAACTTACAATTAAATTATATTAAAAACAAAGGAAATGAATACTAAAAACTTGCCACTTCCGAATTACTACATTTATTCCTATTTATGATCTTGAGGTTATCTATGTGTAGTATATGTTTGGTGGAAACATAACGGAACGCCTCTCGGGTTCTTGTCCTGTCCTATTAGCAGATCTAAATAAGACGGATGCCAACTGCAACGGAAACAGAGAGTGGCAATTTTATTGTCTGCACAGACAAGGAGCAACGTAGGGCCTAGTGGCCGAAAGACCACTTGCTCTCTGTCTGAGGGGATTGGAGACCTTTTATGTCCTCGAGTCCCTGGGGGACAGGGATTGGCGCCTGAAACCCTATACCCTGAGCCCAAATTTGGAGATCTGGATGCTGAGTCACTCTTCATAGGAGGTTCGTGTTGTGGGCCTTCTCGTTTTCCAAAGGGGCTCGGGTGGAACTGTGTGATGGAGAATATCCTCTCTTCCGGTGATTCTCAGGTCCGGGGGTCAGGTAAAGACACGATTCTCTAGATCTGTGCATGTGCGGAGATCTGGCACTCAGAACAAACCGTGGTTAGAAGCCGTGGTTTGCAGGAACTGTGAGCAGGATTTCAGAAATACTGTATACCCATTGCCGTGGAGCTGATGCCGACTCATAGCGACACTATAAGACAGAGTAGCAGCCTATCACTCAACCACTGCGCCACCAGGGCTTCTTGGAAATACCATATAATAGCATGCTATTGTGCATCTCTTCCTTATCCTGCTGAGTGACTTCATGTTGGTAGTTGGAAACTGGCCATAAAAACCAAAAACCAAACCCACTGCCGTCAAGTCGATTCTGACTCATAGTGACTCAGTAGGACACAGTGGAGCTGCTCCACAGAATTTCCAAGGATGTAACCCTGGTGGCATAATGATTAGAGCTACAGCTGCTAACCAAAAGGTCAGCAGTTTGAATCCACCAGGTGCTCCTTGGAAATCCTGTGGGGCAGTTCTACTCTGTCCTGCAGGGTTGCTATGAGTCGGAATCCACTCAGTGGCAATGAGTTTTTTTTTTTTTTTTTTAATCTTTTCAGAAGCAGACTTCCACATCTTTCTCCCAAAGAGAGGCTGGTGGATTTGAACTGCCAACCTTTCAGTTAGCAGCCAAGCACTTTAACCACTGTGCCGCCAGGGCTCCTTTGAAAGAGGCCATAGTGGGAGTATTTACACAATGCAAACTGACAAATACTACAAATCAGAACTTTTTTTCCTGAAGAGGCATTTGATGACTAGCACACTACTGGATGCAAATAAGTTTCTTCCTTTATTGGCTTTTCTCATTACTCTCTTCCAAAACCTGGCGAAAAGACTTTAGGGGAAATTATTAAAAAAAAAAAAACAAAAAAAAACTTTTAATTTCACGCTACTACTGTTGGGTTTAGCAAGTTCTTTCAATAGTTGTTTTAAAAGATTAATAATGTTTAAAGTTCACTTTAGTGGGTAAGAGCTATGGCTGCTAATCAAAAGGTCAGCAGTTCCAATCCACCAGGCATTCCTTGGAAATCCTATGGGGCAGTCCTACTCTGTCCCGCAGGGTCGCTATGAGTCGGTATCGACAGGACGGCAAGGATATGGTTTCCTGTAGTAATTTTAATAGTATTAAATAGTTTTAAAAGGTTACTGTAAAATAATTTTTCATCAATTCATTTTATTCAAAAAGTCTCATTTAGTAGAAAGAAAATAGGTTGTTGTTGTTAGGTGCCATCCAGTTGGTTCCGACTCGTAGTGCCCCTATATACGACAGAATGAAACACTGCCCGGTCCTGCACCATTTTCAGAATCGTTGTTAAGTTTGAGCCCATTGTTGCAGTCATTGTGTGAATCCATCTCATTGAAGGTCTTCCTCTTTTGGGCTAAAATAGGTTAACCTGCCTTAATATTATATATGATTCTATCAGTTACTTTTATTTTTTTTCGCATTCTAGTTCCTATCCAATACCTTGTTTTTTCTTTTTGTTATTTTCATCATTAAGCTATGAAGCTTCTATTCCTTGTCTCCTGAAACTATATTTTTATCCTTTTTTTTTGTTTGTTTTCTTACATATTCTTTTTCAGTTCTGTCTCTTTCTAGGCCTCTATCTCTTTCTCAAAATTAATGGCGTGATTTTTTTCTGGCCTCTGTTCTTTCTTGCCTCTCTCTTTTTTTTTTTCTTAGCTCACCTTTACGAGCTTTAGTACTGCTACGGCTGGACTGTTTAGCAATATAGTTTCCTCCAGAATGGCCAGGATCCCAACTCCATCTAGTTACCATCTGGAGTTCTTCAGGGTCCACCTGTCCCCTTCTGCTGCTTTCCCATGTTCTTGACACCAGAATTATAATGTGAAAGTAGCTCACAGGATCATTTGGTCTTCTGTGCCTCTAGCCTAGTGTTTCAGGGATATGGGAGAACAAGAGAAACTCTGAGTCATCTTTGCTCCTGCTGTAGTTTCACTTTACTCTTATTGCAAGGACTGTATGTAGGAACTGAGGAGCCCTGGTGGTGCAGTGGTTAAGCGCCTGGCTGCTAACCAAAAGGTGGGCTCTTGGAACCCATCAGCCATTCCGCGGGATAAAAATGTGGCAGTCTGCTTCTATAAAGATTACAGCCTCAGAAACCCTGTGGGGCAGTTCTACTCTGTCCTGTAGGATCACTGTGAGTTGGAATCGACTCAACAGCAATGGGTTTTGGTTTTCTTTTGTTTATGGAGGAATTTGGGAAGCCTTTTGAAATAAAGTCATCTCTCACTCCATTATTCTTTGAAGAAAGTAACATTTAGGAAGGGGATATTCATATTTAAGCATCACTCCTTTGCTATACCCCATTTGCCCTTTGCATTTTTTCTTCTCAGTCACCCCCCTGTGTAACTGTCTTCCCTGGCAATGCAGTCATTTGACTGCCACTGGGACAGCACCTGCCTGGGTGAGCCGCCCACTTGGACCACCGGCCAGTCTGGCTGTTGAGCTGGGAAGTGTTGCTGTCATCTTTAGAGAATGAGCCCTTACTGCTGCTGATGGCTTGAGTCCAATGCTCAACAAGACTCGGTCACAAAGATCAGCTCTTACTAACATCCTGTAGCATACTGCTGCTGTCTTCGTTGTTAGCTTCATCTCTTCCACACATTTTCTTTTATCTGCAAGGAATGGTAGACTGATATCCAGTCTCATCTCAACCTTAACTTCATGAAACAGAACATTTTAGATCTATCCTGTGTTGTCAAATTTTCAGTTTTAAACCCTAATCAGGACATTCTCCTTTAAGTCTAAATTCTTGAGTGAGAAGTATGAGAGGCAGCAGAGTCAGTGGTTAATAGCATGGGTCCTAGGCTATGTGTGTTTGAATCCCATTTCTGCTATTGACTAGTGCTGTGATCTTGGGAAAATTACTTTACCTGTATCTTTATTCTCACAGAGCTCATGTGAGGGTTAAGTGAATAAAATTATTTTAAAGCACTTTTACAACAGAGCCTGGCACATGCAATGAACATTGTATAACCGTATTCCTTTATTACTAACCTGACAGCCTGAAGATATTTTTTCACATATCCATGTGGTATGAGGGAGATGAGGGATATGCGGGGACTTTTCTTCCTAGAGTCTTTGAAGAGATGTCCATTCCTAAGCCAGGAAACCTATTTGCCTACCTTTCTCACATTGTGAGAGGCTTGGTTTCTGTTCTTATCCCCATTTTCTACTTATCCCTCTTGTCAGATTTCTCCATAGCTATTACCAAGATTTCCCTAGTCCTAAGGAAGCCATCACTTGAATACATTGATTATATGTGACCTTGGGGAAGTTATTTAACTTCTTTGGGCTTTACTTTACTCTTCTAGATGGAGTTGGAGATGATAATAGCACCTCCCTCATAGGGTTGCTGTGAGAATTGAATGAGTTAATAACATATGTGCTATGCTGGAATGGTGCTTGGTGCCTAGTAAGGTGATGATGTGTAACTGTTAGCCATTAGTTATGATATGTGATCTTTTTCATAGCCATATTCCTCAATTGTGTATTTTATCCTTGTGCTCTGAATTTTCTTACTACCAGAACTGTGTTTTTTTATTTTTGTTTTTCTCCTCTCCTCTGCAAGTGCCCTTATTAAGACCACTAGTGATCTTTTTCTCCAAATCCAAGGTATTGCTTATTCACTTACCCTTCTGTAATACTTTCAACAGTAGAGATCATCTTGCAACCAGGAGTAAGGGATAGGGAGCAGTTCAGGGGGTTGTGGGAAAAAGAGATTGAGGCTGAGAAAAGAAGGGGGGAAGGGAGGGAGCGAGCAAGAGGCATGGATTGATTAATCCATTTTTGTAGAGAGCTAATGATGGTGGGATTTTGCAGTAGGGTTAAGTATGGAGTGGATGAATTGGAAGTGGAACTGTCAGTTACAGCATAAGTAGTTTAGAAGAACTATTGTGATAGTGAAATGGAGCAGAAAAATGGAATAGTTGGAAGTGACAAAGTACCTAGCAAAAAATTTTTCCAGATAAGATATCTGAATATTTTAAGGCAGAAGTGGAAGCAACTAATAAAGAATGAAGATGCTGAAAGGGAGAGGCAAGTGTGAAGAATAAGAGCCAAGACTGGAACCAAGAAAGACAGAGGGGTTAGCTTCGTTAAGGAAGGGCAATTTTATTCCCCCAAGGCTGAGAGCATAAGGAAGGAGGGCTATTAGTATAAAGATGGTGACTGTAAAGGTGGTGTGAGGGTAAATGACTGTGCCTGACCTAAGCAGTGCTCATATGTTCTGAGAAGTAGATTGTAAGTCATCTGCTGGGATTAAGGGAGTCAGTGCATTGGAGCTTGAGACAAAAGATGATCCAGAACAGCTGTTTTGGGGTGTTTGCTAGGGAATCAAAAGCTGATGAATGAAAGGATTGTTAGGCAACATCAAGACACATTTGATCTTAGATGACATGCATTTGTAGTGGGCAGTGTTTTTTTCTGTTCTTTGTTTTCCTCCAGCAGAGCTTTGCAGGAACAAAGAAAGTAAAAATTAAAGATGCACAGGGAAGATTATGGATTAACAGAGCAGGGACGGTAGAAGGTTAAGGGGCCAAGAGCATGGTGGTAATGGCAGTTTTGAAAGGTGGAATATAGAACAGCCATCTGTAGATTCATTAACTGTTAACATAGCTGCAGGAGTGGGCCCTGGCAAAACCAGTGGAGAAATAGCCCAGCTGACCCACAGAGTCAGGAAAAATAAGAAAATATTGTTGATAAAGCCACTGCATTTGGGGCTGCTTATTATGCCGCAGTGGAAAACTGCAATTGCTATGTCTCACATTGAGCAAACTCAACAGGAAGCCTGAGGGCAAGGGAGCCTAAAGCAATTAGTAGAGGTCAGTCTCTGGGGGAAATGGAGCAGGGTAGAGAAGGATGGAGAGGGGATCTGGAAGGGGCACACAGAAAACATTTAGCACAGCAGGTTAAGTACAGGTTTTAGAATGTGAAGATAGGGACAGGTCTTGCTGTTTTGAAGTATAGGTGCCTAGAGAGGCAAGTACAATCTTATCATGTCGCTGAGATTTGGTGGGCTGGAACTTATCATTGGAACACAATGATGGAAATGTAGACCTTCTTAGTAGGGGAAGGTAAACAGGGAAGCCCTGTATGTCAAGAAAATAAAAAGTTTTATAGGAGATAATAAACCTGAAGGAAGCTTTTGCATGAAAACAAACAAAAAACAGAGGAATGAAAATGATATGTCACGGGAACACAACATCTGAGGACTGAGGGAGGAAACTAATGATACATTTCCAAAGCAAGCCACAAGAGTTGGACCAAAGTAAGATAGAGTACTCTTAGGGTATTTGACATACGTTCAGAATCTCATTTAACTAAAAGCAAAATGCCTGCAAAGTTCTTGCCTTGCCTTGGAGATACAACAGTCTTTCAGAAAGTATAGGAACTAATGAGAAATTAGTTGGTGAAGTGATAAGACTCCTGCAGAAAGAATTCTTTTCATGTTAGTTGGAAAGAAGTAGGCAAGACATATCAGACATGTATCACAGACTATCAGGAGGCAGTTTTCAAAAAGATCAGAGAATAGATAAGGGGGTTCAGTGGCTTGAAATCAAGAAACAAAGATCAAGAGCATAGAAAATCATGAATCAAATTCCTAAATCAGAGTTGGGCATACAGAAAATCAGAATCAGATAGTCAAAATATGAACATGGGAGAGAGGAGCCAGGAGCTACACCAAGTTCAGAAACACTTCTGCTCCATAGGCCAGAACTAGAAGAGAAGAGTCATGTTCTGGCTCAACGGTTAGGCTAGAGCAGAGCCAAAGAAGCAGAGAGCAACAGAGAAATGGCACACAGGCCTTAAAAACTTCGTGAGATACGTACTGCAAGATCCTAAAAGAAGCTTTGATTTTTAAAAATGCGATTAAATTTGAAATATGACATATGAAATACATAGTTTGGAAAACATTATGGCAAATTCTTATGATTATAAACATTTTGAAGGGGCATCAGCTCATTTTCTGGGGTAGCCTATTTAAATAAGACAGTTTTACTGAGGCCTGCTCTAAATACACTACTGTATTTTTTTTTTTTTATATAGTTTTGTTTTTTCGTCAGCCTCTTATATTGGTCAGTTAGCCCACCCATTTAAAGAGGGCTAGTCATGAGGATGTTTACAGCTGTTTCTTCTCATTTTAAGTCGTGCCACATCAGCAAATGAAGATCCCCAAAACTTTATTCTATCCACGTCATTAAGGTGGACTGTACTTTGAGAAGCCAGCTCTTCCCCAGTCGTATTTTGAGTGCCTTCCAACCTGAGGGACTCATCTTTTGGCATTATATCGGACAATGTACTGCTGCTATTCTTAAGGTTTTCACTGGCCAATTTTTTTCAGAAGTAGTCCACCAAGTCCTTTTTCCTAGGCTGTCTTAGTCTGGAACCTCCGCTGAAACCTGTCCACCATGGTTGACCCTGCTGGCGTTTGAAATACCGGTAGCATAGTTTCCAGCATCACAGTAATGCAGAAGCCACCACAGTATGACAAGGTGACAGATGCATGGTAGTCTTTGTTTTCCTTCAACACTCAAAATGAGAAGAAACAGCTGTAAACATCCATTAATGATTGGAACGTGGAATGTACGAAGTATGAATCTAGGAAAATTGCAAGTCATCAAAAATGAAATGGAATGGATAAAGATCCATATCCTAGGCATTATTGAGCTGAAATGGATGCTGTTGGCCATTTTGAGTCAGACAATCATATGGTCTACTATGCCAGGAATGACAAATTGAAGAAAATGGCATTGCATTCATTGTCAAAACGAACATGTCAAGATCTATTCTTAAATACAATGATGTCAGTGATAGGATAATATCCATATGCCTACAAGGAAGACCAATTAATACAGCTATTATTCAAATTTATGCACCAACTACTAAGGCCAAAAATGAAGAAATTGAAGTTTTTACCAACTTCTGCAGTCTAAAATTGATCAAACATGCAGTCAAGATGCGTTGACAATTACTGGTGTTTGGGATGTGGAAGTTGGAAACAAAGAAGAAGGATCAGTAGTGGGTAAATATGGCCTTGGTGATGGAAACAGTGCCAGAGATTGCATGATAGAATTTTGCAAGACCAAGGACTTATTTTCATCAACACAAACAGCAACTATACACGCGGACCTCACTGAATGGGAACCACAGGTATCAAATCAACTACATCTGTGGAAAGAGATGATGGAAAAGCTCAGTATCATCAGTTAGAACAAGACCAGTGTGGCTGCGTGCAGAACAGACCATCAATTGCTCAGGTGCAAGTAAAGTTGAAGCTGAAGAAAATTAAAACAAGTTCACAAGAACCAAAATATGACCTTGAGTATATCCCACCTGAATTTGGAGACCGACTCAAGAATAGATTTGACGCACTGCACATTAATGACTGAAGACCAGATGAGTTGTGATGACATCGAGGACATCATACATGAAGAAAGCAAGAGTCATTAAAAAGGCTGAAAAGAAAGAAAAGACCAAAATGGATGTCAGAAAAAAGACTCTGAAACTTGCTCTTGAATGCAGAGAAGTGAAAGGAAGAAATGATGAAGTAAAAGAGCTGAACAGAAGATTCCAAAGGGCAGCTTGAGAAGACAAATTAAAGTATTATAATGAAATGTGCAAAGACCTGGAGTTAGAAAGCCAAAAGAGAAGAACATGCTTGGCACTTTTCAAGTTGAAAGAACTGAAGAAAAAAATTCAAGCCTCAAGTTGCAATACTGAAGGATTCTATGGGGGAAAATATTGAAGGATACAGGAAGCATCACAAGAAGATGGAAGAAATACACAGAGTCACTGTACCAGAAAGAATTGGTTGATGTTCGACCATTTCAGGATGATCAAGAACCAATGATATTGAAGGAAGAAGTCCAAGCTGCACTGAAAGCACTGGCGAAAAACAAGACTCCAGGAATTGACGGAATACCAATTGAGATGTTTCGGCAAACAGATGCAGCCCTGGAGGTGCTCACTTATCAATGCCAAGACATTTGGAAGACAGCTACCTGCCCAGCTGACTGGAAGAGACCCATATTTCTGCCTACTGCAAAGAAGGGTGATCCGAAAGAATGCAGAAATTATTTAAAAAAATCATCAATATCATGTGCAGGTAAAATTTTTGCCACAGGTAATTAAAAAAACAGTTGCAGCATTACATTGACAGGGAACTTCCAGAAATTCAAGCCAGACTCAGAATAGGATATTGCTGATGTCATATGGATCTTGGCTAAAAGCAGAGAATACCAGAAAGATGTTTACTTGCATTTTATTGACTATGCAAAGGCATTCAACTATGTGGATCATAACAATTATGGATAACATTGCAAAGAATGGGAATTCTAGAACACTTAATTTTGCTCTTGAGAAACTGTACATAGACCAAGAGGCAGTCGTTCGAACAGAACAAGAGGATACTTAGTGGTTTAAAATCAGGAAGGGTGTGTGTCAGGGCTGTGTCTTTTCACCATATGTATTCAATCTGTATTTGAGGAAATAATCCAAGAAGCTTGACTATATGAAGAACATGGCATCAGGATTGGAGGAAGACTCATTAACAACCTGTGATATGCAGATGACACAACCTTACTTGCTAAAAGTGAAGAGGACTTGAAGCAATTACTGTTGAAGATAAAATATACAGTTTTCAGTATGGATTACACCTTAACATAAAGAAAACAAAAATCCTCACAACTGGACCAAGAAACAACATCATGATAAAAGGAGGAAATATTGAAGTTGTTAAGCGTTTCATTTTACTTGGATCTACAATCAATACCCATGGATGCAACAGTCAGGAAATCAAAGGATGTGTTGCGTTGGGCAAATCTGCTGCAAAAGACCTCTTTAAAAGTGTTGGAAAGCTGTGCTGTCACTTTGAGGAAGAAGGTGTGTCTGACCCAAGTCATGATGTTTTCAGCTGACTCATATGCATGTGAAAGCTGGACAATGAATAAGGAAGACCGAAGAATTGATGCCTTTGAGTTATGGTGTTGCCGAAGAATATTGAATATACTATGGACTGCCAGTAGAATGAACAAGTTTGCCTTGGAAGAAGTAAATCCAGAAGTGAGGATGACAAGACTTCATCTGACATACTTTGGACATGTTATCTGGAGGGACCAGTTCTTGGAGAAGGACATCATGCTTGATAAGGAAGAGGGTCAGTGAAAAAGAGAAAGACCCTCAACGAGATGGATCGACACAGTGGCTGCAGTAACGGGTTCAAACATAGCAAAGATTGTGAGGATGGCTCAGGACCAGGCAGTGTTTCCTTCTGTTCCACATAGGGTTGCTATCAGTCAAAACTTACTTGACAGCATCTAACAACAGCCCTGAGGAGTGAAGGATAGAGCCCAGGCAGTTAAGATTTTTTCTGTTCTTCCTTCCCATTCACCTTCTGTAGAGAACCTTGCCTTATATGACACAGAAGAAGGAGGAGTCTTTATATGGGAACCTCTTAACCATCCCGTTCTAAATCACAAACTAGGGCTACAGATACGAATTGCACCATCCATAAATCTTGAGATGTAAGGAATATCATATTTCTTTCTTTTTCTAAATCCAATCAAATTGTTTCCAGTCTCCTACTTGCCAAGATCAGTAGAAGGCTCAATATTAATAGTTTTTGTGGCTCCCTTCTACCTTTCATACTGTACTGGGACCCCAAGGTTCCTGCAGGCTTTAGAAAAAATGGGAGAGGGAAAATTGAAGGCAGAGGCAGCCATCTACTTCCTCTTTGCCAGGTTTAGCCACAGGGATCCTTACCACAGTTTGCAGGGCCCCAGAGCACATGTGAAGAGATTAGCTCTTTCAGTGTAATTAGAGGACAAGAGAAAAAGATGAGTGAGCCAGCAGATCAGTTTGTAACAGGTGAGTTCTCGAGAGAGTTATTATACATATATATATATATATATAAAATTTTTAGGCCAATGTGGACTTGTCATCAAAATAATGTTTGCCCTTCTTCTTTATAGCAGTCAGGCCTTTGTGTTTGAGGACTATCGGGAAAGAAGTCACTTGATTCCTGGAAGACTTCAAAATACCTTTGTTTTCTATGGTCTATTTTTTTATGGCAAAGTGAGACAGTCCAGCTGGATTAGCTCAGAAGAGAAGAGGAAGGCAATAGGCTCTTCAAAGAGAAGTGGAAAGAGGGAGAGAGTGAGATTTCCTAAAAGTGCAAAGAAGAACCTGCCACCCTTGTCACGTATAGCAAATTGTAGGTGGCAAGACCCGAGGTAGAGGTAGCTGTGAGGACATTGGGCACTAAGCACCATGGTCCAGCCTGTTCCACTTTATCAGGAACCTCGCCCATGTAGTAAATGATGCCTTCATCAGCCTTTTTCTTTGTACTGGTTCATTCCAATTAGCATTAAGACATACATATTTTTGGCCATAATTTAAAGATTAAATAAACAAATAAATGAATTTTTTTTTAAAAAGAGGGAGAAGAAATCTCCCTTGACATCATGTCTCCCTTCCTTCCCTTCACTTCTTAGATCTATCCTTTTGACTCAGGCTTCAACCCACTACAATCTAGTTTCTCCTCCTTCCCTTGCCAAATCATAGCTGGTCTCCTTTTTACTAAATCCAATGGACATTTCTCAGAATTTATCTTATTTGATCTCTCAGCAGCATTTGATACCAAGAAGGACTCCATTTTTTTCCATCTCCTTCTTTAGTTTCCATGACACCACACTCCTGGATTTTCACTTACCTCTCAGGCTGTTCTCTGCCTCTGGTGCAGGCTCCTCTTTCTTGGACTGTTCTATAGGTTGGTACTCCTCAGAGTTCTTCCTAGGCCATTGTCTTTTCCAGGCAGTATCATCTTTTAGGGTAACTCGTCGACTCCCAAGGTTTCATGACCAGGTCTGTGTCTGCAGACCAGATCTTTCTCCTGAGCTTCACATCCTTATAAATGTCAGGTCTGGGATTTGATTTTACCCTACTGTGAGCATATGTTAGCCTGTTACTGTTTCATGGGTATTGGTAATGAGACTCCCGGGTCAGCAACAAACGACTTCATTATCTCGACACAGCAAGTAGCATGAACATCGGCTTGTTGTACCGGTTCCCCTTGTCCTCAAAGTTCCATGTGGGTGATGTAATGGGCCCAGATGTATGCCTGCACAGGCAGTGGGTGAGGATACCGGAAAGGAACACCAAACTTAGAGAATCTACTGCTTTTATAGCAAGCAGTAACCAAGCCTACTCTTTGTTCAGGAAAGAGACATTACCTTATCTCTCAAGGTTGTTCACTGCAAACACAACCCTGAAAACTTACCGGAGCCTTTCATTCCTGGCATAACCAGCAAGAATGGGCAGGGACACTCAGGGCCCGTGGCAGATTACCTCTCCCAAAAACAAGCAGTTGGTTAACTGGCATATTCACTTGGATGATGCTGGTACCTCCAATTCAACATGAACTCTTTATCTCCCTCTCCCTTCAGCTTGCTTCTCCTTCCTTTTCCTAACTCAGTGGTTGGTAACACAGAGATTTCATCCTTGACTGTTTTTTGGCCCTCTGTTCCTTCACATTCAGTTGTTCATAAAGTCTAATTGATCCTTCTAAATATCTCTTGGATTTATTTCCTTTTCATCCTCACTAGCCATGCCTTGTTCAGATCGTTGCATCTTTCTTGGTTGACTTAAGGCAATAGCCTTTCTATCCTGTAGTCAAAATATTCACTTTATTTTATTAAGTTATTTAATTTAAAATTTATTTATTTGTTCAAAATTCAGTGGTTCAAAAGGTACATTGTGAAAGACTTCCTCCAGCCCTTGTTCCTGTCACCCAGTCTCTCCAAGGCATTCCCCACCCACCAGTTAATGTTAGCAGCTCCTTGTGATATGGAGAAGTGATATATGTGATATGAGATGCATTTCTTTTTTCCTTTCTTCTTAACACAAATTGTAGCAAACTGTATGTGTTTTTTGCACTTTACTTTTTTCACCTATAATATATCCTGGACACCATTGCAAATATGAATATCAAGAACCTCATTTTTATTTTCAGAATAGTGTTTCATTGTATGGATGAACCATAACTTATTTAATCAGTCTCCTGTTGTTGGACATGTGGTTTATTTTTAATCTATTACTCTTATAATAATGCTGCATTGAATAACTTTGAATATATACTATTTTCCACATCTGTGAGTACAGAGCCATCACTTAAAATACAAGTCTGATCATGTCACTATCCTGCTTCAGTGTCACCCTGTAACATAGTTTTAAAGGTCTCATGTAATCTGGCTACTCCTCAGGACTTCCATTTCCTTTCTTCTTCTTCCTTCCCTTAAACCTTAGGTTCCAGCCACACTGAACTTCTTTCGATTCCATGAATGTCTCATGGTCTTGCTCACTCTGGGGCCTTTGCATATATTATTTTTCTCTGCTTGGAACTTTTCTCTTCCTGTTTAAGCTTTAAGTAGCTTAAATGTTACTTCTGCTGGAAGGTTTTCCTAGCCCCATAATCTCAATCTAGTTTAGTTTCTTTGTGTTCATAACACCCCGTGCCAGCTGCCCTTGCCCCCATTTATCACCTTTACACTAATAACCCAGTGTTGTCGAGTCGATTTCGACTCATAGCGACCCTATAGGACAGAGTAGAACTGCCTCATAGAGTTTCCAAGGAGCCCCTGGTGGATTCGAACTGCTGACCCTTTGATTAGCAGCCGTAGCGCTTAACCACTGCGTCACCAGGGTTTCCTTTACACTAATTGCTTCTTTAATTGTCATTCTTCTCTGTTAGAAGAATGAGAGTAAGGACAATATTGTCTTTTCACTAGTATATCCTCAGCACCTAGCATAGTCCTTGGCACATAGAAGGTGCTCAATAAATATTTGATGAATTATTAAAAATGCATTTTAATTCTAGCGCTGCCACTTACTAGCTGTGTAACCTTGGACCTTTCCAAATTTCAGTTTGCTTATATGTGAACCATTACAGGGCTTTTGTGAAGATCAAGTAAGATGATGTATATGAAATTGCTTTGCAAACAGTATGCATACAAAGCACAATGCAAATGTCTATCAGTCATTATTAGGGTATGGAAATTTGCATCTCATTTACTTAAGTAATCTGAATATAAAAGGGCTACCTTGTGTCCAGTATTAGAAAGAAACCGCAGTCCAATATGCCAAAGTTTTGTAGTTTTTCTCATGGAGATTTATACATAGCTTATTAGATTTAGGAAACCACAGTCCAATATGCCAAACTTTTGTAGTTTTTCTCATAGAAATTTATACACAGTTTATTAGATTTAGGAAACCGTGGTAGCATAGTGGTTAAGAGGTACAGCTGCTAACCAAAATGTCGGAAGTTTGAATCCACCAGGTGCTCCTTGGAAACTGTATAGGGCAGTTCTACTCTGTCCTATAGGGTCACTGTGAGTTGGAATCGACTCAATGGCAGCGGGTTATTAGATTTATACCTAAGCGTTTTTTTTTTTTTTTTTTTTTGGTGCGGATACAAATGGTGATGTATTTTAAATTTCAAATTCCAATTGCTTGTTGCTGATATAGGGGAAAGCAGCCAACTTTTATATTTTAACTTTGTGTTTTGCAGTCTTGCTATAATTGCTTATTAGTTCCAGGAGTTTTTTTGTTGATTCTTAGGGTTTTCTTTTTTTTAATTTTATTATTTATTATTTTATTGTACTTTATATGAAGGTTTACAGAACAAACCAGTTTCTCATCAAACAGTACACACATTGTTCTATGACCTTGATTAACAACCCCATGACATGTCAACACTTTTCCTTCTCAACCCTGGGGTTCCCTATTACCATATTTCCCATTGTGTCCCCCCCACACACGCCTTCCAGTCCCTGCCCCAGGGCTGGTGCACCCCCTTCAGTCTTATTTTGGTCCATGGGCCTGTTCAGTCTTTGGCTGAAGGGTGAACCTCAGGAGTGACTTCATTACTGAGCTGAAAGGGTGTCGGCGGCCACACTCTTAGGGCTTCTCCAGTCTCTGTCAAGCTAGCTAGTTTGGTCCTTCTTTTTAAGTTAGAATTTTGTTTTACATTTCTCTCCAGCTCTGTCCAGGACTCTGTACTGTGATCCCTGTCACAGCAGTCTGGGATGGTAGCCAGGCACCATCTCATTGTACTGGGCTCAGTATGGCAGAGGCCATGGTAGATGTGGTCCCTTAGTCCTTTGGACTAATTTTTCGATACTTTGGGGTTTTCTACATAGAGAATCATGTCATCTGTGAGCACAGACAGTTTCTTCTTCCTTGGCCATCTGTATAGCTTTTATTTCCTTTTCTTGTCTTACTGCATTAGCTAGGATTTCCAGTATGATGTTAAATAGTAGTTAGAAGAGACGTCCTTGCCTTGTTCTCGGTCTTGGGGGAAGGCATCTAGTTTCTCATCGTTAAATGTCAGCTTCCCAGTTATTGCCATAATGTTGTTTAGTGCATCTGTTCTACCTCCTGGTTCGTTGTATAGTGCCTGGGGTCTTAAAAGCTTTCAAGTGGCCATCCAAGGTACAACAATTGGCCTCTATTCACCTGGAGCAACCAAGGAAGAAGAAAAGTCAGGAATAGGAGGTGCATATGGAATGTGTGACTAATTGCCTCCATGAACAACTGTGTCCTTTGCAATGAGACCAGAAAAACTGGATGGTGTCTAGCTACCGTTGTTGAACCTTTTGATCAAAGATTCCATAGAAGAATCCTGATCAAAAGAGGAAAAATACAAAAGAGAATTTCAAGTTCTCGTGGAATCCAGATTTTCTGGAGCCAGGGAGACTGGATGAACCCCTAAA
The DNA here is from genome assembly GCF_024166365.1 of Elephas maximus indicus. Lineage (NCBI taxonomy): Eukaryota > Metazoa > Chordata > Mammalia > Proboscidea > Elephantidae > Elephas > Elephas maximus. The sequence continues at coordinate 19,112,244 of NC_064842.1, read as the reverse complement.
ACCATTGCCCTGAGATAATTTTTAAACCTTAAATAAAAAATAACCCCTGAAGTCTTCTAAAACCAAATAATAGCTTAGTTTAACTTAAGAATGTCTACCTTGAGCATTGTACTCTTTTAAAGAACTATATGGGATCAATTCAACAACAGCAATGTGAAAAATTAGACATGGACCTTAGGGGACAGTGAGTTTATGTTAATGGGGGAGAAACAATTCAGAAAAGAAGGGTGAGAATGGCTGCACAATTTGAAGAATGTAATCAATGTCACTGAATTGTACATGTAGAAATTGTTGAATTGGTGTATGTTCCGCTGTGTAAATTCTCAACAACAAAAATTGTCTTTAAAAATTTGATGTAAACTGTATGTTTTTTGTAGATATTCTTTATCAAGCTGAGGAAGTTCCCCCTTGATTCTTTGTTTGGCGAGAATTTTTATCATGAAAGGATGTCGGATTTTGTCAAATGTTTTTTCTCTATTGATACGATCATATAGATTTTTTTCTTTAGCCTATTGATGTGATGAGGTACATTAATTGATTTTTGAATATTGAAGTAATAGTTTTAACTTCTATTGTTTTAAGTGGAAACATTCCCTGCCTTAGCAGCCAGAGAGTACTGAATATAATTTATATTTTTTCTTAGATTATTTGTTGAGTTTAATTACATTATTATGGGAGAAGGAGCCCTGGTGGCACGGTGGTTAAGAGCTTGGTTGCTAACCAAAAGATTGGCAGTTGGTTTCCACTAGCCGCTCCTTGGAAACCCTATGGGGCAGTTCTACTTTGTCCTATAGAGTCGCTATGGGTCAGAATCGACTTGACAGGAATGGTTTTGGTTTTTTTGGCTCTATTATGAGGGAGGAAACCCTGGTGGTGTAGTGGTTAAGTGCTACAGCTGCTAACCAAAGGGTCAGCAGTTCCAATCCGCCAGGCGCTCCTTGGAAACTCTATGGGGCAGTTCTACTCAGTTTTATAGGGTCGCTATGAGTCAGAATCGACTTGACGGCACTGGGTTTGGGTTTGGGTTTATTATGGCGGAGGATGAGGTGGGTAACTAATATTTATTGAGTGGCTACTCTGCTAAGAGCTGTGCTTTACTTTAATGATAGCTCATATTTCTTTAACCTGTAGTGTGTTCCCAGCCCAGTTGTAAGTGTTCTGAGGTAGATACTGTTTTACAGACTAGGAGGTTTATGCACGTGGGGATTGTAGGTAACCTGCCCAGCTAGCCCCTTGCAGAGCTTGCATTTGAATCCCAACAGTCTGGTGCTTGAGGCCATGCTTTTAAGTACTCTGCCCCAAATGTCAACTTTACCATGAACCTCTGGGGTAGACATTATCACTCCCTCCCCACCTACCCCCTTTAACAGAAGTGGCAAGAGAGGTTCAAAAAAGTTAAATAACACTTAAAATTCATTATTAGTGGCTGGCATTCCTTTTTCTTTCCTTCTATTTTCTTCTCTAGAACTTTTTTGTTTTGGCCCAGGCAGAGCTTGACATGTCTTTTTCTTTCTTTCTTCAATTTTTTTCTTTCCTCTCTCTATTTCCTTTTTTAGAACTTTTGGATTTTTGTCCAAGCAGAGCTTGAATTTCCCAGTTAATGAAAACACTTCTTTCTTCTCACTTTGGTTCATTTGTCTACCTCTTTTTTCCTCCAGAAAGTGTCTTTTATCACCCTAAAACTATTTACTGAGTGACTTTGTTTGCTAAATTACATATGCTCTGAAATAATTGAGAGAGACTTGTCATGTGCCTTTTCAGAGTTTATGTTCTAATCTGTTGACAATTTTTTTTTCCCCCCAGAGAGATTGGAACAATTATCAGGTCATTAGGATGCTGCCCTAGTGAAGGAGAGCTACATGACCTGATTGCAGAGGTAAGTAAGGCTAAGAAAGTTTCATTCAAAAGATTGTCTGGGAATTGATCCAAAGGACCCTGTGTGACTACTGGTAATTAAAAAATCTTACCTGAAACTAAAAATGCCCTAAACTGCTGAATGTGATCAGTGAAAATATTAAGGTAACCATGCAAATTAACCAGCCAACAAGCTCTGAAAGAATTAGGACCAGATCTTGACAAAATAACTCTGAACAAGTAACACAATGGATCAAGTAAAGACCGCACTTTAGATATTATCCTGTCTTTAAAATTAGTTGAAGAAAGGTCAGTAGACATAAAGGATTGATCATATGCAGAAAGAATATTGACAGATGAAAGGAAAAGAGTCAGCAGTATGAGTTCAGAGGACAGAAAAAGAAATAGAGATCACAGGAATTTATATTTATTTGGAGAAATAAAACTGACACTCAGAACAAGTAGTAAACAACATAAAATGGAATTAACTTGACGTTGATCAGACATTCAAAGAATATTTTAAATGATTATTTGTAATTGTGTAGATGAGTTCCTGGAGGGAATTGCCCCATAAGTAGCCATGAGCAGTTCGAGGGAGACTGTGTGCCCCGCTTGGCTTCCCAGAGAGGCCTCTGTTCTAACTTAAGTGCAGCTTTCAGTTCAACAAAGCAGAGGGCTTAAGGGGAAAAAGCTACCTGGGCAACCACCAAGAGAAGAATCATTTCAGGGTTGCTTTTACCTGGGAGTATGGCTTCTGGTTGAGGCAGGGATTAAAAAGATGACAAGGGAAGAAAGTCAAGGAAGTGGATTTTTTTTTCCTCTCCTTATTCCTGGCACCTAGCACAGTGTTATATTGAAGTAAAGGAATTGTGAATGTAGGCAAGTCATTTCACCTCTGCGAATATTTGCGTCTCTATTAGTAATACCTACTGCAAAGTTTGCTTCAAAGATTAATGGAATAATGTATAGGAAGGCACTTTTTGAATCCTAAAATGCTATTTAAGGATAAGGAACAGAAGATTGGAAAGATGATTCTGTTCCCCAGATATTAGTACCTTGGTAGCTAAAGGGCAGTACCAATTTTTCATTAACATTTTAAAATACTTGATCAAACAGGGAATCTAAATTGTTAGAATATATTGTTTTTCCATTTGGGGTTTAAATAAAGCTATTTTTATTAAGACTAGGGAAAAATCTTATTTTTTCAGACTTGGTCCTCACATAAAAAAAAGGTTGCTGACTATTGCCTGAAAGTGTTTACCAATAAAACTGAAATTGGTCTTAGGGAGAGGAAGGCTAGCACTGTGGAAGAGTGGAAATGGAAGATGAATTTATAGTGAAATAGTAGTTATCGCATATAATTCACTAGAGTAGGTGGAGCAGTGATTAAACGTGCCTCTGAAAGACAGAAAAGGAAAATCTTTACAGCCTAGTCCTTCTATGGTGAAGTAGTCTGAAGTGTTTTGTTTGTATGTTTTCATCTGTAGCAGGGGTCAGCAAACTACAGCCCTCAGAACAAATCTAGTCCACTGCACTTAGTCCATTGCTAAGTGCTCTCTAACATGTTTTGTAAATACGCAAAAACCAAACCAAACCCGTTGCTATTGAGTCAATTCCAACTTACAGTGACCCTGTAAGATCCTAGGGCTTCTAAGGAGTGGCTGGTAGATCTGAACTGCTGACCTTTAGGTTAGCAGCCAAGTGTTTAACCACTGTTCCACCAGGGCTCCTTTGTAAATATAGTAAAAGCTTTATTGAAACACAGTTAAACTCATTTATCTACATATTGTCTCTGGTTGCTTTCATTTTATAATGGCAGAGCTGAGTAGTTGTGACAGAGATCATATGGCTTACAAAGCTTAAGGTATTTACTACCTGGTCCTTTACGGACAAAGTTTGCCAACTTTTGATCTATAGAACAAACTCTACACCTACGGTTCGGAGATCTGGGTTCAAATCCCACAGCTACACCATATAGCTATGTGGTCTTTGGTGAGCCACTTAATCTTTCAAAGCTTGGTTCCACAGCTCAAAAGGAATATAATAATATCAGAGTATTGTTATGAGGATTACATTTAACAACTGTGAGGAATCATACTCAGTGCATATTTGGCTTTGCTTTCTCTTCAGGTGGCTCTCCACTAAAAACGCCCCCACTGGTGTAGGCAGTTAGCCACTGTGGATGCTCAGGTCCCTAAGTTTTATTTTGTCTTTATTCTTTTCTTGGGCACCTTTGCTTAGCTTTTGAAAATTACAGATATTTAGAACAGTTATGGACCAATAGGGATCATGGAGCTGTCTAAGCTCTATACATGTTTTTCTTACTTATACACCAACACAAAGAGTGTATTCAAATAAAATTCTGGCAATATGCTTACAAAGCTCTGGGAATGACTACGCTTTTTGGATTTTTCCAAATAAATGAGGAGAAAAAGCACACAAACACTTAAAGTTATCACATTTAGAAAACCAAAGCTCCATGGTAATAAACACCTAGGGGTAAATGTCATATTGCTAAGTGCTCTCTAACATGTTTCAAAAATCAAACTTTTTAAATGTATGTGTGTATGTGCTCCCCCCCGCCCCGCCCCCAGACAAACTGTCTGTCAGTTTGTTGTACTGTGGGGGCTTGCGTGTTCCATCACCAGATGGAATATACAGGAATCAAATTGACTACATCTGTGGAAAGAGATGATGGAAAAGCTCAATATTATCAGTCAGAACAAGGCCAGAGGCTAACTGCAAAACAGACCATCAGTTGCTCATATGCAAGTTCAAGCTGAAGCTGAAAAAAATTAGAAGAAGTCCTTGAGAGTCAAACTATGACCTTGAGTATATCCCACCTGAATTTAGAGAAGAATAGATTTGACGTGTTGAACACTAATGACTGAAGACCAGAGGAGTTGTGAGGACATCATACGTGAACAAAGCAAGAGGTCATTAAGAAGACAGGAAAGAAAGAAAAGACCAAAATGGATGTCAGAAGAGACTCTGAAAGTTGCTCTTGAATGTCAAGTAGCTAAAGCATAAGGAAGAAATGATGAGGTAAAAGAGCTGAACAGTAAATTTCAAAGGGCAGTTTGAGAAGACAAAGTAAAGTATTATAATGACAAGTGCAAAGAGGTGGAGATAGAAAACCAAAAGGGAAGAACACGCTTGGCATTTCTCAAGTTGAAAGAACTGAAGAAAAAATTCAAGCCTCGAGTTGCAATATTGAAGAATTCTACAGGGAAAATATTAAATGACGCAGGACATCAAAAGAAGATGAAAGGAATACACAGAGTCCTTATACCAAAAAGAATTGGTCAATGTTCAACCATTCCAGGAAGTAGCATATGATTAGGAACCGATGGTACTGAAGGAAGAAGTCCAAGCTGCAATGAAGGTATTGGCGAAAAACAAGGCTCCAGGAATTGACGGGATGCCAAATGAGATGTTTCAGCAAATGGATGCAGTGCTAGACGTGCTCACTCATCTATGCCAAGAAATTTGGAAGACAGTTATCTGGCCAACTGACTGGAAGAGATCCATATTTATGCCTATCCCCAAGAAAGGTGATTCAACCGAATGCAGAAATTATCGAACAATATCATTAATATCACATGCAAGTAAAATTTTGCTGAAGATCATTCAAAAGCAGCTGCAGCAATATATTGATAGGGAACTGCCAGAAATTCAAGCTGGATTCAGAAGAGTATGTGCAACCAGGGATGTCATTGCTGATGTCAGATGAATCATGGCTGAAAGCAGAGAATAGCAGAGAAATGCTTACTTGTGTTTTATTGACTATGCAAAGGCATTTGACTGTGTGGATCATAACAAATTATGGATAACATTATGAAGAATGGGAATCCCAGAACATTTAGCGCTCATAAGGAACTTGTACATAAACCAAGAGACAGTCAATGAGGGTATATTGTGTGGTTTAAAGTCAGAAAAGGTGTGTATTAGGGTTGTATCTTTTCACTATACTTACTCAATCTGTGTGCTGAGCAAATAATCCAAGCAGCTGGACTATCTGAAGAAGAAAATGGCATCAGGATTGGAGGAAGACTCATTAACAACCTGCTATATGCAGATGGAAACCCTGGTAGCGTAGTGGTTAAGTGCCGCAGCTGCTAATCAAAGGGTCAGCAGTTTGAATCTGCCAGGTGCTCCTTGGAAACTCTTTGGGGCAGTTCTACTCTGTCCTATAGGGTCGCTATGAGTCGGAATCGACTTGACGGCACTGGGTTTGTTTTTTTTTTTGGTTTTTGTTATATGCAGATGTCACAGCTTTGCTTGCTGAGAGTAAAGAGGACTTGAAGCACTTACTGAAGAAGCACTTACTGAAGACTACAGCCTTCAGGTTGGATTATACCTCAACATAAAGAAAACAAAAATCCTCACAACTGGACCAATAAGCAACGTCACGATAAATGGGGAAAGGATTGAATTTGTCAAGGACTCCTTTTACTTGGATCCACAATCAGTGCCCGTGAAAGTAGCAGTCAGGAAATCAAACGATTGCATTCGGCAAATCTGCTGCAAAAGACCTTCTTAAAGCAAAGATGTCACCTTGAGGACTAAGGTCCGCCTGACTCAAGCCATGGTGTTTTCAATTGCCTCCTATGCATACAAATGCTGGACAGTGTATAAGGAAGACTGAAGAATTGATGCCTTTGAATTATGGTGTTGGTAAAGAATATTGAATATACCATGGTCTACCAGAAAAACAAACAAATCTACCTTGAAAGAAATACAGCCAGAACGCTCCTTCACCAGAAGCAAGAATGGTAAGACTTTGTCTCACATGCTTTAGAATGTTATCAGGAGGGACCGTTCCCCGGAGAAGGACATCATGCTTGGTAATGTAGACGGTTAATGAAAAAGAAGACGACCCTTGACGAGATGGATTGACACAGTCGCTGCAACAATAGGCTCAAGCATAACAACAACTGTGAGGCTGGTGCAGGACCGGGCAGTGTGTTGTTCTGTTGTACATAGGGTCACTATGAGCCAGAACTGACTCAAAGGCACCTAACAACAACAACAACATGCATTACGTCTGGGCCTGGGTGAGTCCTAATGTGGCAAAAAAAGGACCTTGGAGGTGGTATTGGCACCCCAAACTCCTCCACATTTCACCTGCACCTTGTGATTACCTAAATCATTGAATATTAATAAAGTTTGATATTGGTTAAGGACTTGGATTCTGATGAGTCTGATTTGACAATTCAACACTTTGTGTTATTTCAGTAGTACTTAACACAGTCTGAAATTATTTTTATTTATGTATCTGTCTTTTACCTCTAGAATATAAGCTCCTTGAAGGCAGAAGTTTATGTTTTGTATACCATGTAGCCTCAGTATCTAGAACAAAACCTGACATATACTTGTTCAAGGACCTGCTATACTCTTTTTCAAATGCCTGAGCTATATTCTGGTTGTAGTTAAGTTTCTTTCCCTTTATCTGCTGCCCCTAATACTTAATATTGTTTAACCAGTTATTAAGCTCTACTTGCAAGACCTAGTACGAGAATAGCAGCAAGTGTGGAATTTTAGGCTTTGCAAAGCACTGAATGAGCTATTTGAATGAAGGGTTTATAGTATGTCTGTCTCACACACTGAAAAATTAAAAATTGACAGTAAGTAAAAGTAATTAAAAACTACTACAAATTAGTACTTATCGAGCACTTACTATGTGTCAGGGATACAGAAGCAAGCAAAATGAACACAATCACTTACTAATTTGGATCAAGATAGTTTTGAACATTTTAAAAAACTATTTTTGTTGTTGCTGTTGAGAATATACCCAGCAGAACATACACCAGTTCCACCATTTCTACATGTACAATGCAGTGACGTTGATTACGTTCAAGTTGTGTAGCCATTCTTACTCTCTTTTCCAAGTTTTTCCTCACTTATTAACAGAAATCACTACCCCCTAAGTTTTCTATCTCATTTTTCGAGTTGCTGCTGTCAGTTTGATCTCATATAGGTAGATCTTAAAAGAGCACGATGCTCAAGGCGGACATTCTTTACTAGTTAAGCAAAACTATTGTTTGGTTTTGAGAGGATGTCAGGGAATATTTTTGGTTTAAGGTTTAAAGATTGTCTCAGGGCAATATTTCAGGGGCTCATCCAACCTCCATGGCTCCATAAAATCTTGATTCCATGAGAATTTGAAATTCTGTAGGGTTTTGATGAGGATTCTTCTGTGGAATCATTGATCAGAAGTCCAGTAATGGTCGTACATAAGCAACCTCAGCAGCTACTCTGGTTTTGTCATTGTTGTAGGTATATCTGTCTTAGTTATCTAGTGCTGCTATAACAGAAATCCTACAAGTGGATGGTTTTAACAAAGAGAAATTTATTCTCACATACTCTAGGAGGCTAGAGGTCCGAATTCAGGGTGCCAGCTCTAGGGGAAGGCTTTCTCTGTCTGTCAGCTCTGTCATCAGTCTGCCCCTGGTTGAGGAGCTTCTCAGCACATGGACCCCAGGTCCAAAGGACATCCTGTTCTCCTGGCTCTTGTTTCTTTGTGGTACGAGGACCCCATGTCTCTACTCCCTTCTCTCTTTTATATCTCATATTCTTAGTATGCTCTTGGGTTCCCCTTGCTAGTATTTTGTTGAGGATTTTTGTATTAAGGCATAACCTAATCTCATAGCTTGAGTCCTGCCTCACTAACATACTACCTCTAATTCTGCCTCATTAATATCACAGGGGTAGGATTTACAACAGATAGAAAAATCATGTCAGATGAGAAAATGGTGGGCAATCACACGATACCTGGGAGTCATGGCGTAGCCAATTGACACACATTTTGGGGGGAAACAGTTCAATCCATGACAATATCTGTCACATAACTTTTGCCAATTCAACTGTTTACAGATATACAACTTATTGACAACAATTGTAATAATTGGCTGTGCAACCCAATTAATCAATGTGATTTTTCTATCACTGTTAGCCCCCTGCTCCCCTCCCTCCAGCCCCTGGTAAGTACCGATAAACTTTGGTCTCTATACATTTGTCTTTTCATACAAGTCAGGTCATACAATGTTTGTCCTCTTGTGATTGACGTATTTCACTCAGCATGATGTTTTTAAGCTCCATCCATATTGTAGCATGTATCAAGACTTCATTTTTCTTACTGGCTTAGTAGTATTCCATTGTATGTATGTACTATATTTTGTTTATCCATTTATCTGTTGATGGGCATTTAGGTTTTTTCTACTTTTTGGCTATTTTGGATAGTCCTGCAATGAATGCTGGCATACAAATATCTGTTTGAAAGTCTGTTTTCAAGTATTTTGGGTATATATCTTGGAGTGGAATTGCTGTGTCATTATGTTGTTGTTGTTAGGTGCTATTAAATCAGTTCCAACTCATAGCGACCTTATGTACAACAGAATGAAACACTGCCTGGTCCTGCGCCATCCTCACAATCATTGTTATGCTTTAGCCCGTTGTTGTAGCCACTGTGTCAATTCATCTTGTTGAGGGTCTTCCTCTTTTTCACTGACCCTGTACTTTACCAAGCACGATGTCCTTCTCCAAGGACTGAGCCTTCCTGATAACATGACCAAAGTACATGAGATGTAGTCTTGCTGTCTTTGCTTCTAAGGAACATTCTGGCTGTTGGTTTTTGATATAAGCCCTGAATAATATTGAGGAATTTCCCTTTGATTCCAGTCTGCTTGAGAATTTTCATCAAGAAAGGATGTTAGATTTTATCATATGCTTTTTCTGCATCTATAGAAATGATCATATGATTCTTTTTCTTTGTTCAATTGATACAGTGTATTAAGTTGACTGATTTTTCTAATGTTGAACCATCCTTGCATTCCTGGAATAAATCACACTTGGCCATGGTTTATTATTTTTAGTATGCTCTTGGTTCCTGCTTGCTAGTATTTTGTTGAGGATTTTTGCATCATCTATATTCTTAAGGGGTATTGACCTGTAGTTTTCCTTTATTGCGATGTCTTTGTCTGGTTTTGGTATCAGGACTATGTTTACTTCATAGAATGAATTAGGGAGTATTCCTTCTCTATCTCTTGGAAGAGTTTAAACAGGATTGGTGTCGATTCATCTCTAAATGTTTGGTAGAAGTCTCCAGGGAAGCCATCTGCTCTAGGGCTTTTTTTTTATTGGAAGGTTTTTTGATCACTGATTCAATCTTTTCACTTGTCATGAATTCGTCGAGATTTTCTATTTCCTCTTGAGTCAGTTTAGGTAGGTTGTGTGCTTCTAAGAATTTGTCCATTTCATCTAGGTTATCCAGTTTTAAGCATTTTAACAATTATAAACATCAGAATTTTAAATACATGTACATTTAAATATTTGAGATTGTATTCAGTTCTACTCATTAAGCTAAGTAAAGAAATTTACCCACAAATAAATGTGCAGTGGAGTTTTGTATATTTGTGGTCAATGACTTAGTGTTAAATTAATAGTGTTGAGAAACCATTATGATGTCAAAGTGTGATAGATACTTTCCAGTAACCAGTTAAAACAATGCAATATCTTTACTGAATCATTTCCTAAACATTTTCATCTTGGATGTTATAATACATTCTCAGACATACCACAAGCCTCAAAGGTCCTAAATCATAGTTTCTCATCGTTTTTAACTGATTAAGTATCCTCAGGTTTTCTTTTCCCCTTGAAGTTTCAGAAATGGCCTTTTAGTTAACAGAACAAGATCTATAATATCCACATCCTTGTGAAGTGGAAATTTCCACCAACCCGTGCCTTAACTACATCAGTCTGGTTCAAGATGAGCGCTGAGATTTCACATCATTCAGAATTTGACTCTACCAGGTTTCTCAGAGAATGAGAAAGGGTGGGAGTAATTATTTTCTTATTTTAAAGTAGTTGGTGATATGAAATACTTTCGTCTCCCCCCCCCCCACCCCCCGCATATCCTGGCATTGGGGAAGGTAGAGAATGGAATAGAATTGATCTAATTTTTATTAATGTTAGATGATGGTGTCATAGAATTGTAGACCTGGAGGTACTTTGGTGATTATGTGGCTATCAGCCATTACCTCTGAATTGAAATTGGTAAATTTGGGGGGGGGAGGTGTGTAAGGAATGTGTTGTAAAAAGAGTCGTCAAGAGTATTATTTGTACTTGGAAGAAAAACAGTAAATAATGCTAAAGCAGTGACCATTAGCAGGAAAACAGGACTCAGGGAAATGTGCAAAAATGGATTTTCCCCCTCTGAAATAAATGAATTGTATTATTATATAGGATATAACCATGACAATAGACTAATACAATTTTTTCAAAACTTTTATTGTATTAGTGATACTGACATTACAGAAAAATTTTAAATAAATAGAAAAAAAAATCCTGTCCAACAACCTCACCACCTTAATATAATTACTGTTAGCATTTTCATGCACTTCCTCCCATACTATTTTCCTATATATGTTTTAAACATGACTATAATCTTATGGTATATATAATTCTGAATCTTGTTTTTTTTCACCTAGTTGTATCACAATAATTTTCTATGTTATAATAAAATCTTCGCATGTTTTTATTATTTAAAACATAAATGCTTATTAAATCAATTCGGACAAGAAAAAAGTAGGGGAATGATCTTTCTCGCATCTATCCCTCAAACACAACTAGGATATTCTACTTTTTTCACTCAGTATTATATCATAACAACTCTTCCATGCTGATATGTAGTCTTTAAAAACTAACTTTTTGGGGGAGGTTGGTAATTGCAAAATGAGTATAGTTTCTATACACAAAACTGAAGAACACAGAAAAGCAGAGACAAAACAAAACACCTTATAATCCTACTACCTTCAGGTAAATTTTTGTAGTATTTTTTTAAATTAACATATGTGTGTTTTCATACATATTTTTCAAAAATAGGATCATGTCATACATAATTGTTTTATAACCTAATATGTTTTACTTAGATCATTAATATGTCCATGTCAATATTCTTTTATAACAAGATTTTAGTGGCTTCCTCATATTTAACTACATGGTAATTATCATATTAACAAACAGAAGTAAAATATTTGAGAATATTTACTTATTAATCTATTGTTAGACATTTAGGTTGCTGACAATTTTTAGTATTATGGATACTTCTGTGAAAAACATTATTCAAATAAAATATAGACCCTTTTTGAAGAAGAGCAGTTCTCACTGCCCTCCCTGATTTCGTGATGACAAATTATTAGGCATGCTGTTTTACAATTACGTGAAAAAAACAAGCCCGAGAGTGAAGAAGGAGCCAGGTTACAGAGGGCCTTGTGGGGCATGCCCAAGTAATGGTGGGCTACTGCAGGATTTTAGATGGAAATGACATGAGCAGATGTGCATTTTAGGCAAATCAGTCCGATGGCAGTAAGAGTTTAGATTGGAATAATTTGCAGTGATCCTTTCTGTTCTTAGGCTGGGTTCTCTAGAGAAGCAAAACCAGTGAAGTGTGTGTGTATATATATGGTATCAAGGAAATGGCTCACTAACTTGTAGAGGTTGGAAAGTCCCAAGTCTGTGGACCAGGATGAAGGCTTCTCCTGACTCATGCAGCTGCAGGGGCTGATGAACCCAAGATTGGCAGGTAAGCTGGCAGGCTGCTGGCTCACAGGCTGTAGAGGTAAACGAATCCCAAGATCGGCAGGTAAGCTGCTAGCACAAGTCCCAAGAACTGGAGGTCAGATGAACAGGCGCCAACTGCATGATCCAGAGTGAGGAAAAGCCCATGAGTTTTGTCAGAAAGTCCACATATTTTGGATGTAGGCCACACCCCCAAAGAAGCTAACTCCCTTTCAAAGGATTGGCTGCTCACAGCAGATCTCATCATGGACGTGATTATATCAGCTCTCATATGGAGGTGATTACATCATTACACAGCTGCCAAACTACATCATAACTGCCATGCCACTGAGAATCATGGCTTAGCCAAGTTGACACACAACATTAACTATGACACTTTCCTTGGGTCATATCTGACAGCTTGGAGCCCTTTATATATTTGGATGATTTTTTCCTAAGTGCTTTATTTGATCCTTTTATTTAGGAAAACCTAATTGCCATATTTCCACCAAGTCATAATGTTGTGAGACCATCCTGACTCTTTGCATTCCACTACTTAGATCTCAGTGTCATTTTTATGCATTCTTCTTTGACAATAATTTATAAAAATGTTAAATGAAATCAGTTTCATCATAATACCATGAAGAGTTTACTCTTAATGTTACTATAGCTATATATATATGCCTATACTATATATACCTAAATATAAGGCAAGTTTTGTTTTTTAGCCAACATTGCCCCTCAAAAAATAAGGTATCACCTTAGTAATTATTGCTGGATACATGTCCTTATAATCACAAATGTTGACAAGCAACAAGCTCTTTAACAGAATATAATAATTTGTTACATCACGGAGCTCATGAACATACACACCTACAAAAAGAGGGGAAAAAGCCAGTTTTCCTAATATGGGAATAAGTACTTATGGCTTGGGATAAAATTTTCAATTGGTGGTATTGTACAGATTCGAAAAGTACTTAGGAAGATAATGTGCTCTGGAAAATGACAGTATATTTCAGCAATAAAAAGAATTAACTACTGATTCATGCTACAGTAGGGATGGACCTCAAAAATATTTGCTAAGCAAAAGAAGCCAGTCACAAAGATCACATATTGTATGAGTCCATTTATACAAATTGCCTAGAAAAGAATTTATAGAGACAGAAAGCAAATCAGTGGTTACCTAAGGCTTGGGGTAGGACTAGAGATTAACTGGAAAAGGGCTTAAGGGAACTTTTCAGGGTGATAGCAATGTTCTAAAACTGGATTCTACTATAGTTGCACAACTTTATGAATTTGTTGTAAATCAATGAATTGTACAGTTGCAATGGGTGAAGTTTATGGTATGTAAATTTTGTCTGAATAAATCATTTTGAAAATTGTCATTATACATCCTTCCAACATTTATTCTTAAAACACTAAAAATATCTCTCTTCCAGATACCATTTTTCCCTTAGAAACTGGAAAAGATTTTTTTTTTTAGATGATAAATACCTGATGTTGGCACTCTTATACGTAGCTAATAGCAATATAAATAGCTGGTATTCGTAGTACCTTTCTGGAGAGCAGTTTAATCATGCATATCAACAATCTGAAAAAAGTACATGCTCATTGATTTTTTTTCCTGGAAGAAATACTGTCATTTAGAGCAAACGCTACAATTTAGCTCAAGAAGTTGTCTCAGGCTGTGTTCTCTAGAGAAACAAAACGAGTAACATGCATAAATATATATATAGAGAGAGATCTATATCAAGGAAATGGCTCATGTGGTTGTAGAAGCTATAATGTCCCAAGTCTGTGGGTTAGGATAGAGGCCTCTCCTGATTCACCTAGCTGCAGGGGCTTGCAAACCCAAGACCAGCAGGTCGAAGAGCAGGGCTCTTGCTCACAGGCTGTGAAGGTTGACAAATCCCAAGATCAGCAGGCAAGACCTCAGGTTAGCTGCTAGCTCAAGTCCCAAGAGCTGGAGGTTAGGTGAACAGGAGCCAGCTGCAGGATCCAGAATGAGCAAAAGCCCCCAAGCCCTGCCACAATGTCCACCCACACTTAATGCAGGCCACACATCCAAGGAAACTCCCCTTCAACTGTTTGGCTACTCACAGCAGATCCCATCATGGGTGTGATCACATATCATATCTCAACAGAGAAGTGACCACAATATCACACAACTGCCAAAACACTGAAAATCATGGCCCAGCCAAGTTGACACACAATCTGAGGCATCACAGATGTTAATTACACTATTGTTTATAACAACAATTGGAAACAACCTGAATGTCTGTTAGTAGGAAAATGGTTAAATGAACTTTGGTTTATCCATATAATAAAATGCTGTCCAATCATTAAACATATGTTTTAAAAGACCTGGTAAGATGTTCATGATGTGTTAAGTAAAAAAGCCAATAGACCAGAATTTCATTTTTGCTAAAATGTATACATATATTTATATACATACACACGTAATGTTGCTATAACCAACCCAAACCAGCTACTGCCTAGTCAGTTCCAACTCGTGGTGGCCTAGGGTGTGTCAGAGTAGTACTATGCCCCATAGAATTTTCATGGTTGTGACCTTTCAGAAGCAAATTGTCAGGCCTTTCTTCCAAGGTGCCTCTGTGTAGGTTTAAACTGCCAACCTTTTGGTTAGTAGCTAAGTGCTTAGCTATGTGCGCCACCGACACACTCATGTATGTAGATATAAACGTATGTAAATAAATGCCAAAAAAAAATTCCAGCTTCATATGCAGAGATGTAATCTTTGGATGACGGGATCATGGGATGACTTGTATTCTTTATGCTTTTCTGTATTTTTTAGTTTTCCTGCAAAGAAACATGTATCTCCTCTGTAATAAGGAAAAAATGAAAAGAAAACTGCATTGTATGATTCAAAAAGTTGTCTAGTGGTGACAAAGATACTGGTGTTGAAGACGTTGGGAGTTTGAACAAAATTGCTTTATAAAATATAAAAATAAACTGTTGTTGTTGTGTGCCATCAAGTCGATTCCGACTCATAGTGACCCTATAGGACAGGGTAGAACTGCGCCATAGGGTTTCCAAGGAGTGACTGGTGGATTCAAACTGCTGACCTTTTGGTTAGCAACCTGAGCTCTTATCCACTTTGCCACTAGGGCTCCATATAAAAATAAGTAGTGATATTTTAAAATTAACATGTTATTATATATATGATTTAAAATATACCTGTGGACCTAATATAGTTTATGTATTCAACTTGACCACAATTCCTTTAAGGGATTTTCCCATTAGGAAAAAGAGGATCACTTTTCATTCATGATAGCTATATTCAGACATTTATTGTGTTAACCACGGCTCCTTTGTTTAAGCTAAATCTCAGTCCAGGTTAAAGCTTTTCTTCCGATCTCGCTGCAACACAATTTTTTAAAAGTTGCTTTTGGTATAAACAGGTAAAAGAGTACCTTAGTGGGAACACTTGCTTTAACACTTGCTGTCTTTGTCAAGGAAACCCTGGTGGAGTAGTGGTTAAGTGCTACAACTGCTAACCAAAAGGTTGGCAGTTCGAATCCACGAGGCGCTCCTTGGAAACTCTATGGGGCAGTTCTACTCTGTCCTATAAGGTCGCTATGAGTCGGAGTCCACTCGACGGCAGTGGGTTTGGTTTGGTTTTTAGTCTTTGTCAAATATGAGTGGTCTCTACTAGGGTAAGGAAGGGGCTCCCAAGCGTACCTGGAGAGAAACACACTGAAAAGGATGAAACAATACGTGTAGCTGGAGCATCTTGAGTCCCACCCTCAGAGGATGAATGGGGGAAATTAATGTTCCGACAGACACATCACTTCAAATTACAGAAACTCACCATTGGAAGGGACCTTACAGATTACCTGGTTTAGCTACCTGTTGATTCTTGGAAGTTCTAATGGCCCAACCAAGAGCTGGATTCAGTCTATGTTTGATACTTCCAGTAACATGAAAGGAACCTATAACCCTAACTTTTGCACAACGGCTTCTGCAATCTTTTGAGTAAATAATTTCTCCAAAGTAGGTGGCTTTAAAATTTTTCATTTGTAAAGATAATATCTTTGGTAAATGGTAAATTAATTTTTTTCTTGTTAACAGGAGACAGCTGTTAATTATGCAGGTGCTAATTAATTATAGAAGCTTTCTTTTGGGCAGTGTCCTTTTTGTCTTTCACAATGTTTCTGAAATTTGTCTGATGTAAGAATCGTTGGGGTGCTTGCTAAAAAAAAAAAAAAAAAGATCCTGGGTGGTACCTTAGCCCTGAATCAGAATATTTGTGTGTGTGTGGGGGGGGGTGGGGTGGGGGTGAGGATCTGGAAATCTGCATTTTAGGAGAAATATCAGGTCACGCTGGTCCATTGTGTCCAGTCTTTTTTCCCTAATCCTCAGTAGTCTTTGTATTGTTGAGCTAAATGAATTTTTGTCATTATTTTATTCTATCCAAGGGAGAGAATGATTTTCTAAATTGTATTTATATTTTGCTTTTGAAACATGATTTATGTCAAAATCTGTATATGTAGTATTTGGAACTTAACTTGAAATATCTCCTGGATTTTATATTACTACAAATAGTTGAAAAAAACTTATGTATATCTTATTTGGTGACCTGGAACTAGTTGAAATGTAGGCACTTTATAAACCATCTTAACTACTGATCTGATCATGTTTTTTGTGAAGCATGAAATAATTCAATATATTGACTGATGGCTATGTCACTGGGGAGAAATGAATTTTCACCGTGTGTTTTATTGTGCCTATTCAGTGGGCTCAGCATTAAAATAAATACTGCTGTAATGAGAAAAGGGATGGCCTAACGATTTTACTGTGGGAGTTAAAGAACTCTGGGCTGTGATTCCATCAAAACACCTGACTTACTTTGAGGAGCTAAAATTGGCACTTAACCTCTCGGTGCCCATATTTCCTCAAACGTAAAATAGATGAAGAGAATTGACTTATGCCAAGGTAAAATGAGAAACAGTATCTGCCTCATACTTTGAGCCTTAAATAAATGCTGATATTTTCAAAAAATCCCACAGTATTTACATATTTACTGAGAGTTCTCCATATTGGGCAAGATGAGTCAGAGTCTATGGAATTTCTGAAGGCACTGTGGTAGCTAGCAGAGGCTGGGCCCCTTTGTGTGGTAATGAAAGCAGTGTATTTTCTCCAGGTCACATAAAAAAAAAAAAAAAACAAAAAAAAAACATTGCCCTGGAGTCGATTTTGACTCATAGCTTCCCTATAGGATAGAGTAGAACTGCCCCAGGGGGTTTCTAAGGGAATTTTTACGGAAGCAGACTGCCCCATCTTTCTCCCATGGGGCAGCTAGTGGGTTCCAACCACAGACCTTTCACTTAGCAGCTGAGCACTTAACCACTGAGGCACCAGCTCACACAATCATAATTCTTTGGAGGAGGAAAAGCAAGGCATATCAGGGCCTTGGTCTTCTAGGCTGGCACACTGTTAAGATGAATTCAGCATAAATGGTACTTGAGAGCTAAGCTGGGGGATCTCTCTGCAGAAAGGTTTTATTACCTTTACATTCATAAAAACTGTTTAGGTTACTTTTGAATTATCTTCCCGTTTTCAGCACATTAGCCCTCCTCTTAGAAGAAACAAACTCGATTATAAACTTTGCCTCATTCATGTTTGCTGTAACAGGATATATTTGTTTTGTTTGTTTTTGTCTTTTGAAGAGGAGGGGTTTCTGTACTCTCCTTCTCCTTTCCACCCAGAGAGGCTCTGCTGCGGACAGCAGAGGTGGAGACATCACTGCTAATCACATACCCTCTCCTCTAGGCAGGGATCCAGGGAGAACGGACAGCTATTACATCCGCCAGCCAATTTAGCACATTATCTTATTCAATCACCATTTTACAGGTCAGGAGGCAGGACCAAACTTCTATATGAACAGATAGATCATGTGGTGGGATGAGGTGGGTCAATACGGACATGCCTGAAATTTCAGCAGCAGAGATTGGTTCTTTTAGGAGGAGCTGTCATTCCATGTCCTAGAACTGGAAATGTATACACTACTGATAGAGATAATAATAGTAACCATAATAGACTCTTAGAGTTCCCATGTAATCTTCACAACAATCCCGTGAGGTAAATATTACTGTTCTCCCTATGTTACAAGTGAGGACACCGAGGCTAGAGGATAAATTTTAATAAGAATATTTTCAACTATCCTTGGTCTAATATGGAGCCCTGGTGGCACAGTGGTTAAGAGCTACCACTGCTAACCAAAAAGTCAGCGTTCAAATCCACGAGCTGCTCCCTAGAATCCCTATGGGGCAGTTCTACCCTGTCCTGTAGGGTTGCTGTGTTTCGGAATTGACTCAACGGCATCAGGTTTGCTTGGGTTTTGGGTCTAATATAGTGAATATACTGTGATATGTTTCTATGAAGAAGGCAATTTCCTTTTTTTTTTTTTTTAATATCCTAATCAATACAGAAGTCAAGGGGATTTTCCCATTATGACTTTGCTGTAAGTGAAGAATTGGCAACGGATTCTTAGTCTTTTCGAATGCGTCTGATGTAATTTAGGGAACTCTTTCTTGAATTCATTTCATTGTAAGTTGGTTAGTTGGATTTTCCCTTGGAGAAAATTGGTCCGGATTGCTCCATTTTCTCTGTATCAGCTCTGTAAAATACACTACTAAATTTTGAGTATCTGCTTTGTTAATCTTCAGTTGATAAGCTGTAAGAATTTCTGCTTGATAACAGTGACTTTGGATAAAAATATGCCATATATATTTAGAATATTACTCTGTTTTATGTGTGTAAATGTTGTACACACATATAATGCTATATATACATACAATGTATACTATAGAGCATGCTTCAGTATTTAATATATTTTTATCTACGGATTTAAATAATCATTGAGTCATCGTTTCATAACATTTCTAAAAACTAGTGTTCTTGTCCTGTCTTACTGATGGCTTCATAGTTCTTGTCCTGTCTTACTGATGGCTTCATAGATCTTGTTCTGTCTTACTGATGGCTTCATAGTTCTTGTCCTGTCTTACTGATGGCTTCATAGTTCTTGTTCTGTCTTACTGATGGCTTCATAAAGTTAACTAGCTTGTCCCGCACCACAAATTATAGAAACCCTCCCCCCTTTTTTTAGATTCCCAGAAATCATTTGCTGCCCTTTTCTTGTTTCTCTTCCATGATGGAGGAATATACCATATTTTAAAAATACCTTTTAAAAAACAAATGAAATCTGAATGACATATGTTTAGTTAATAATAATGTATCAATATTGGCTCTTTAGTTGAAACAAATGTACCACAGTAATGTAAGAGTTAACCACAGGGAACTGGGTGAGGGTGTACAGCAACTCTCTGTACGATCTTTGCCCCCGAAGTTATTCCAAAATAAAAAGTTCATTTAAATATTCAAAACCATTTTTATAATATAAAATCATGTCTAGTCCATATGCAGCCTCCCATAAATGCTGTATCTAGAATTATCCTATTATCATATTGTTTTTATGCCATTGCTTGTAATTCTTTTTGTATGAAAGAATGGATTAGATGTGGCCTCTAGAGGACAGTGTTGGGTCACAGAAAGATTTGACATAGGCATATTACCATTTTTCTTCTCACTTTTTAACCATACGCCCTCTGTTTATACATTATCCCTCTTTAAAAAAAAAAAAAATGAAGTAAAGAAAATATATGCTGCTTCTGCTTTCCTGAAGAGTTGGAGATAGTCTGTTTTAACTTTTTATTTTTGTATGATTTTGGCTCTACAAAAATCTATCGGGCATACGGCAGAGCTCTCACCATAGTGTTCATGGCTCCTGAGAGTCATGAGGGAGCCCAGGGGAGCACCGTGAGGCACTGCATCGTATGTCATTTGTGAGTTCTGACGTGATGGAGAGAGAATCATAGAGTTGAACTTCATTTGGAAAAACTAAAAACAGCTTGTAGATCGATGAAGATGCTCCTAAAATAAAGAGGGATTTTGATCTTTTAAAGGTTGAGACTATTTGTTGGGGTTGGAGGAGACAGGCAAGCAAACCATTGCTCCAGCTTTTAGAGCAAATTTCTGGGGCCACCAGAATAGAAACTCAACATTTTAATTTTAAAATCATTGCTTCTTAAGTAATCTCATGAGATTGATGTTTTATTTTCCAGAGGCTCCTGAGGGTTGGGAGTTACAGAGTATTACTCAAGCACATCAGAGCTATATGAACATTAGTTTGCAAAACACTCAGCCTGGATCAGGAGGCAACTGAGAACAATTTTTCGTGTATTGATGGGCTTAGAAAGCCTAAAACACATCATTCTGTCATCCTGGAGTCTGAGGGCTCCAGGATCTTCATGGTGTGAATGCCGTGTAAACGTAATAAAAAATAGTTGTCATTTGGATGACAGTGTGTTCCATTTAGCAGCGACATATATATTTCTTATTTTTTGCTCAAAAAATAAATCAGTTAAAAGCTCATCTGTTGAACTGAGATCTATGAGCCTTTTAATAGAATTTTTTAAAGGGAGTGAAAAATTTATAGCTCTTTAGAAATACCCTGACATGAAAGTTAAGATCAATAGTGTTTTGTTCAGCCATTCCATCAAAGTTGAGCCACTGGGCAGAGATCTGTCTCTATTGCATGGTACCAAAAATTCTCTTTCTCAGCCATAGTGTCCTCTTAATTTAATGGTGGTATTGCCAAGTTCCATATACCATCTACGTATTTAATAACTATTAAAGTGATTTGAGTTGTACTTTGGTCCTTGGGATAATGATTGGTCGCCTAACCTGGTCCCTCATCCAGTGTTCCTTACTTATCTCAGGAAAAGGCACCACTCCATCCAGCTGTGTAACTTGTCCTTGACTTCTGTTTTCTCATCCCTATCCACAATGGATCCAGCACCAGGCCTGTCGGTTTTACTTCTCAAATATTTCTTGAAGCCATTCACTTCTGTCTTCATGGCCACCACCCCAATCCTAGCCATCATTAGAACTGCTTAGACTGTTGCCTCCCCACCCACAACCAGTATGATCTTTCAGAACATACATCTATTCAGACCTTAGCTTTCTCATTGTTTTTAGGATAACAGCCAAAATCTTTTACGGACAATGAGGCCCTGCAAAAGGCCCTGTGTCTCTCTCCAGCCTCATCGGGAAACGTCCTCCTCCCTGCCTCCTGTGTTCCAGCTTCATGGCCTCCAAAGCGTCTGTCTACCTCGGAGTCTCCTTCACGCTGCCTGTCTAGTTGCCTTCTACTTGCTCGTCCTTTATAAATACCTCAAGGGTTATTTCCCCAGGAATGCTTTTCCTGATCTTGTGGTCTAGAAGTTTCCTTTTATGGACCTATGTTCCTTTACTTCATTATGCTTATGTAAATTTATAACTGGATACTTAGTTATTATTTTTAGTAGTAACATATATCTCCCCTAGCAGAATATAAGTGCTGTGAGCAGGGATCATGCCCAGGTGTGCTCATCATCCAATCCCCAGCACTTGGCTCAGTGCTGGGAAAACAGCTGCTTAATACGTTTGTTGAATGGATGAGTGCTATTTGTTTTTCATTTTTATTGTATTTTAGATGAAGGTTTACAAAGCAAAATAGTTTCTCATCAAACAATTAATACACATATTGTTTTGTGACATTGGTTGCCAACCCCATGGCATGTCAATACTCTTCCCTTCTTGACTTTGGATTCCCCATTACCAGCTTTCCTGTCTCCTCCTGCCTTGTTGTCCTGGCCCCTGGGCTGGTGTGCCCATTTAGTCTCCTTTTGTTTTATGGGCCTGTCTAATCTTTGGCTGAAGGGCAACCCTTAGGAGTGCCTTCGTTACTGAGCTATAAGGGTACCAGGGGACCGTACTCTAGGGGTTGAGTGACTATTTCTTTGTTGATTGTTTAGGTAGAAGAAGAAGAACCCACTGGATACATTCGATTAGAAAAATTTCTTCCAGTAATGACCAGAGCACTACTGGAAAGAAGGTAAGTAAGTGTAATTGTTAAGGCGAAATAGTGTTTAGAATTATGTAAACTTCGAAACACTTGGCATTTTCATTTTGTATATTCAACCAATATTTATCTTAAGGTAGCTTCCTTCTAACCTTTCACTATACTTCTGAACTTCCAATTGTTATGTGCTTAGAAATATCAACCACTTTGGAATTAATCTAAATAAAGCGTAATTAAAGAGCAAATAAGCTATAAAAATTGTAAGTCAATACCTTTGTTATCTCCTATTCTGAATTACCAAATAAAAATTGGTCCTAATTATTTTTCTAGCAGAAATGTGGCATTAGCTTGTCATAATTGTTTTATAGAAGACGTTTTGTTCTCAGATAAGTTGATTTCCATAATGATGAAAAAAAGTAATAGATAACATGTGATATACCAGTGATTTTGAACTAAGTATTTCCTGTAGGGGTGGGTTTCCTTCAACTTCCATATCTAGAAATCCAAAAAGATTTCACTGAGGGAAGTTTAATTAAACCAGTATGTTAACAGCTTTTATTTTGTTTTATGTAGTCACTTATTATGGAGATACTGAAGATAAAATACTGTGGCACTTATTTCTTTTATTGCCTTATCATAGATACAGACCAATTCCAGAAGATGTCCTTCTTCGTGCTTTTGAGGTGTGTAAGCCCCAGACTTTGTGTATTAATGTACATTTATGTGAAAAGTTGATAATGCAGAATTTTCTCATCAAACAAAAATTATCATCCTTATCTCTTTTTCCCTCCTAGGTATTAGATCCAGCTAAACGTGGGTTTCTCACTAAGGAAGAGCTGGTCAAGTACATGACTGAAGAAGGTAAGAGTGACTTATTACTGATCTATTTATTTATTACTGGTCTATTTATTACTGACCTACTGACTTATATAAGGGTTAATAATTTTAACAATAATTAGGTACAGCAGAAACTATATGTAAGATAAGGGGATACTTTAAAATCAATCCGTATGGCTAAAAAAAGTCATTTACTATTCCTCTTATTTTGGTTTTGTGGGTGGTTTCTCTTTCATGGTGGGTAGGAGGACAAAGGGTAGGGCAAAGAGAGATGGATTCTTGCCTCATAGGACTTTGTAAAGTATAATGATTGCTTTTATAAATTGCAGTCCTTCCCCTCACTTAGAGTATTTCCAGAATAAGACGTATGCCACCTGGAAAACATGAGCTATCAGTCACTATAAATCAATGACAGTTACTAGATTGAAGACTTGAATTGGAATATAAAATAATTCCTTTTAAAAGAGCTTTTCAGTTGGTGAAGTTACAGATAATACAGCCTCAATTGAATATGAATTTGCACGAAAAATTTTCAGTTTTTTATGCAAATAGTACCACATATATTTGCTTTGAACATGAGTTATACACACACACATACATACACATTTATGACTAATACCTACACATCCATATATGCTAGCATGTTACCTTTAGGAACTCTCTCGTTAGTCTTATATGTAAATTTGTTTCACCTGAATGTCAGCAGCCTGATGGACATTCTCTCAATATCATTCTTACATTGGTCACCTCCCCACTTTCCATGCAAAGTTAAGAGTTCGGTCTCCTTTGCTAAGTTCACTCCTTTGTAGATTGAGTCTTGAATGAGTCAGAGTCCCTAATCACTAGAATCAGAATCGAAATTGCAAGTAGTCAGTCTCGGGAGACAACTTAGCCAATTGGCATAACATAGTTCACAAAGATAATGTTCTGTATCCTATTTTGGTCAGTAGTGTCTGGGGTCTTAAAAGCTTGCGAGAGGCCATCTAATGTACAACTGTTATATATTAATATGTATATTTTTGGAGCAAAAGAGACTGAAGGAAATCGAAGGTTCAAAGAAGAAACTAGTCCACGGGACTAATAGCCCACACAAACCATAACCTCTTCTAACCTGAGACCAGAAGAACTAGATGGTGCCTGGCCACCACTACTGACCATTCTGACCAGGAATACAATAGAAGGTCCCAAACAGAATGGGAGAAAAATGTAGAACAAAATTTAAATTCCTAAAAAAAACCAGACCTACTGGGCCAATAGAGACTAGAAGAACCTCCAAGCCTAACGTCCCAAGATACCTTTTGAACTTGGAATTGAAGCTATCTCTGCAGGTCACCTTTCAGCCAAATAATGGATTGGCTTATAAAATAAACAATACCACCTGTGAGCAATGTGCTCCCTTAAACAGTTGACTCTAGGAGACCGAATGTCAACATTTACCCAAAAGCAAAGATGAGAAGGCAAGGAAGGGAAGGGAAGCTAGATCAGTGGAAACAACAAACAGAATGGAAATACTGAGAATGCTGACACATTGTAAAAATTGTAAACAATGGTATGGAACAATTTGTATAAAAAATTGTTAAAGGGGAACTTAATTTGCTGTGTAACCTTTCACCTACAATGCAATAAAATATTATTTTTTAAAAAGTACGAGTAATTATGAGTAGGGAATTTGTCTACATGCACAACTGGTTTGACCGTTTTAACTTGATCCACCATCAGGTGGGAACACAGGGAATGAGAGTAAGGAAAGAATGACACGGTAATCATAGCGACTACCCGAGAACACTGATGACATTAAAATTACCCTAGGGATTAACTTTGATGGGAATATTATGACTTTCAAAGCATCAGCCTCTTAATCCTAAGGATTGATTTAAGAAAAGTAAAGCCTAGCTTATATTAGGCAATATGAATCTAGCCAAAATGGCCAAGACAGTTAAATTTCTTTAGTATTGTATGCCTACTGTGTGTTTAGTATTTAGTAAGTCCAGTGAGGGGTAATGATGCTGAAATCTGCTCCCTATCTCAAGGATATTACCATCTTATTGGGGAAATAAAACTAATTTTTAAAATAATTCAGAATACAAGAGAATAGAAAAATAAGTATTGGAAGGTTGATCTGGGCTGGACCAGCCTGGAAAACTTGGTAAAATTTATTTGGGTGAGCTGTTGAGGGCAGGGGGAGTATCTTGTAGGTTGTGTTATCTCCAGCATTTAATGCACCACTCCACACATACCTGGTCTTATCAAATGTTTGTTGAATGAATGAGTGAGTAGATGAATGAAGAATGGGTGAGGGAAACATTATGGATGGATAAAACAGTATAAAGACAAATGGGGAGGTAGGAATGAGCACGGTATTTCAGGAGTTTGTGAGAAGATAGGTCTAGCTGGCCCGGAGAGTCTTGTTGGCAAGCAGTAGGAAATGAATTTAGATAGATTTACTGGGGATAGATTGTGGAGGCTTAGGCTCAGGAGTTTGGAATCCATCCTATGGGCAATAGAGAAACATTGCTGTGTTTTGACTGAATGACTCACATGGTGCAGAAAGAATTGTAGAAAGGTTAATCTGGTGCTGATAGGTGGGTTAGATAAGTGAAAAAGAGATTAGAGAAGGGAGACCAGTTAGAAGGCTATTTCGGCATTCTCAAGGTACCCTAATAAAGGCCTGACCTGGGTCATGGCAATGGGAATGGAAGGAAGGGACTGATGGAATAGACTGTATTTATAGCAGGATCCACAGGTCATGACGAGTAATGGAGTGTAGGGGACAAAGATGGAAGCTGACTGAAAAGTAACAACAAGGCTCTAACCTTACTTAGTGATGGATCAGATGCTGCTGACTGAAATAGGGAAATCAGGAATGGACTAAAATGTATATAGAGACAATTGTGTGGTTTACTTTGAAGTGCTACAGTTAAAACAAAAACAAAAAAACTGGTTGCCATCGAGTTGATTCTGACTCCTGGCAACCCCATGAGTAGAACTGCTCCACAGGGTTTTCTTGGCTGTAATCTTTGCTGAAGTAGATTGCCAGGCTTTTCTTCTGAGGCTCCTCTGAGTGGGTTCAAACTGCCAACCTTTATGTTAGAGGACGAACTCAAGCCATTTGCACCACCCAGAGCCTTAAGGAAATTGCTGTCAAGTTGATCCCAACTCGTGGACATCCCATGCATTGCAGTGTAGAACTGTGCTCCATAGGGTTTTCAAGGCTGTGACCTTTGGGAAGCAGATCACCAGGCCTTTTCTTCTGAGGCTCCTCTGTGTGGGTTTGAACTGCCAACCTTTCAGTTAATAGCCCAGCACTTAACCATCGGTGCCACCCAGGGACTTCTGGGGGTACTTAAAGGTCAACTATTGAGTATCTCAGTAGACTAAGTATAAAATGATTATTTTCAGATAATATTTTTAGAACACATATGGTTTCGGTGATTTATTCAACAAATATTATTAAACAGCCTCTACATTATACGAGCTAATATGTTTGATAGTGATTTGTTAGATATAAAGTACTACTAGATAAGTGCTATGGCTGTTACCCAAGAGTTCGGCAGTTCGAATCCACCAGGCACTCCTTGGAAACTCTACAGGGCAGTTCTACTCTGTCCTGCAGGGTCGCATGAGTTGGAATCGACTCGACAGCAGTGGGTAAAGTACTATACAAACCTAAGATATTATTGTTGTATGTAACAGACCCATCAGCCATCTGTGATAGCAGTTTATTAGCTAGGTAAAATAGTTGCTTAACAATTGGTGCTTTGAGATTTTTCAAAATTCTATAAATTGTTTTTAAGTACATCTGTGCTTTAAAGGAGTCCTGTCAGCACAGTGATTAAGAGCTTGGCAGCTAATTAAAAGGTTGGCAGTTCGAATCCACCAGCTGCTTCTTGGAAACCCTGTGGGGCAGTTCCACTCTGTCCTATAGGGTCTCTATGAGTTGGATTCCACTCAACGGAAATGGGTTTGGTTTTTGATATGCTTTAAAGCAGTAGGGATTAAAGTTACTTTCAGAGTATCCACAGAATATCAGACACACTCATTAGTCTGAGACTACACTCTAAATGCCCAGGACGTCATACGATGAACATCATAAGTCACGTGGAATCGAGTTCTTACGAGATAGAACACAGGGTAGAGGTCCACGTGTGTCCAGGCACGTGTATTGTATCAGGCAGTATCTAGCAGCAGGAAAAATGTAAAAAAAAGTTTTTAAACATGTTGCTTCCTGAAATCCAGGATACTGGGAAACAGAGACATCGGGGAAGGGGGAGCTAGTTTTCAGGGATTTCCATCTGTGAGTTGTCATAGCACAGCTGTTTTAAGCCACATTTCTTATGTCCGCGCTGTATGCTGTCTTCATAAACAAGAACCACAGGTAGACACCGAAGGAAAAAAAATGTTGCTTCCTATGCACCAGGCATTGTTCTAAGTGCTTTTCAAATAACAACACATTTAATCTTCATAGCAATTCTATGAGATAGGTGGTATCATCATCTCCGTTTTTACAGACAGAAAAACTGAGGCCCAGAGAGGTTAAGGGACTTACCCAAGATCTTCGAGCTAGTAAGGCTCCGGCAGCATTTGAACTCGCTGGCATTTGAGCAGTCTGGCTCCAAAGCCTGTGCTTTTAACCATTAAGCTGTTTTCCTCCCATCCTCGATCCAATACTGTATACCTGTTTCCTTGCCCAAGAGAACAGTGTGACTCCCTTCTGTGTTTTACTGGGACCAAGGCCTTATAGAGTGTGGTGGTCAGATTCCAGTTCCACCACACACTAACTGAGGCTGGCTGCCCATTCCTTTGTGTTCTGGTGTCCTCAACTGTAAATGGGGATAATAACAGCTCTTACCTCTCACAAGGTCTTAGGAGATTAACTCAGTTAATATATGTGAAGCACTTAGATCAGAGTCTGGCACACAGTAGCACTGAGTAAATGTTTGTTGTTAGTGTTCTTTTCAGTTTCTCAGGACCTAGGTAGTGCCTATCAAAGTCCATTTGGCAGTGGATTTAGTATTTAAAAATCAGGTGTAACAAAGATTCAGAATTTGACTTTTAGGCATTGTTTATTTTCTTAGGCTATAAGCATGATTCCAGACTTTCCCTTGTTTAATAGTACTATCATCATCATCAAAATCCTCGCTTGAATAATTTCAGCATTATTAACTGAAACCCTGGTGACATTGTGGTGGCAGTTTGAATCCACCAGGCATTCCTTGGAAACCATGTGACAGTTCTCCCTTGTCCTGTAGGGTTGCTATGAGTCGGAATCGACTCAACGGCAACGGGATGGGTGGCACAAACAGTTAAGCACTCGACGCTGATAGCAGAAAGGTTGGCGATTCCCAGAGGTGCCCTGGAAGACAGGCCTGACGATCTGCTTCTGAAAGGTCACAGCCTTGAAAACTCTATGGAGCTGTTCTGCTCTACACACATGGGGTCGTCATGAGTCAAAATGGACTTGACAGCAACTAACAACAACTGAATTCCAACTTAGAAAGCATCGCTTGTAGTTTCAAGTGACTTAGGCTCAGAATGTAGGTAAGCCTCAGGCCTTGGTAACTCACTTACATGGATAAGACTCTTTAGGTATAAGGCAGTGATTTGAATGTTCCGTATTTTTAATATTGGGACAAAGATCTATCTTAAATAGGCTATAGCCTTCCCAGCATTCTTCCTGAGTTGCCTGCTCATTTTGGAGAAACCAATATCCAGATGACACTCAGCTATTATCTGAACCCAGCTAAAGCCCACAGATTTTCTGTCCAACTTTTGGTTTCATTTAACACCAGCACTGGGCCAAACTATCACAGAGAGGACTGTCTTAAAACAGTTGATAAGTGCCTTCTCTCCCTGGGTTTAGCTGGCATGACTAAGCTGGCAAGACCTGGTTAGGGAATATTCAGAGAGAGAATTGTTACAGTTTCAAGTGTTTGTTATCTGCTTTTCAGCAGCTTTGTGTGCTGTTGTGTCCCAGCGAGTTGATTCTGACTCATAGCATCCCCTATACGACAGAGTAGAATTGCCCCATAGGGTTTCCTAGGCTCTAATCTTTACTGGTAAAGAGCATTGAATATACCATGGTCTTCCAAAAGAATGAACACATATGTCTTGGAAGAAGTACAAACAGAATCCTCCTTAGAAGCAAGGATGGCGAGACATCATTTCATGTACTTTGGATATGTTATCAGGAGGGATCAGTGGACGTCATTGAGAAGGACATCATTCTTGGTAGAGGGTCAACAAAAAAAGAGGAAGACCCTCAAGGAGATGGATTGACACCATGGCTGCAACAATGAGCTCAAGCATAACAAGAATTATGAGGATGATGCAGGACTGGACAGTGTTTCCTTCTGTTGTAAACAGGGTCGCTGTGAGTTGGAACCGACTGGATGGCACCTAACAACAATAATCTTTACCGGTGCAGATCACCAGGTCTTTTTTCCTGTGGAGTGTCTGGTGGATTCGAACCACAGAGCTTTCGGTTAGCAGCTGAGCACTCAACCACTGAGCCACTTGAGGTCCTTGCTCAAGATCTTTATGGGGATCATGTTCATCATTAATGGGGTTGCCGCACTGCTGAAATTTTGCATAGCAACCATATAATCCTTTCTTCATACCCTTGCTAAACATTAGATTCCTCATCAGACTGAGCCTTCAGGTTAATCGTTTGGCAGTGTCGGTAGTTTTATTTAAATAAATAAAGAACCTCATACACTATGTGTTTATGTCTTCCTTCTGTTTGGGCTGAAATGATCAGTTCTACAGGTTGCTTAATCTATGATAACTGCAAGGTAAGATAAGTCCAAAACAGCATGCTCTTTGAACTCCTGGATTGTCATGATGTGCTGGCTCAGAAGCCCATGGGGAGAGTAACTAGTGACACAGTGGGGGCTTGTGGGGCTGCATGGCAGTTAAGCTTCCTGGTGGAAAGGGAAAGACAAAGGAAAAAAAATCACAAGATTGTAAATGATGGCTTTTCCATCTTGTCCTTCTCAGGTGAGCCTTTTTCTCAAGAGGAAATGGAAGAAATGCTATCTGCTGCAATTGACCCAGAATCAAATTCAATTCATTACAAGGACTATATAACAATGATGGTGGTGGATGATAATTAAATACTCTAAAGACTTAATTTCTAATTCAAAGGACAATTGAAAAAATTGCTTTGTCCTTGTTAACTTCACATTTTCTCTTATAATTCCTACATCTGGTAATTAATACCTCTTGACATAACTCTTTCAAGATATTTTGCTTTTTAAGATGATTGTAACAATTGAAAGTGTAAATATATTTAGTATGTTTAGCTTGTGGAATGACAAATTGTAAATTATTTGAAAACGATTCTTAACAACATTTTAACTTCTTCCGTGGATTCTTGTTTGTTTTCTACCATAAGACCTCTGTTGCCTTCAAATTAATTAAACTGACAGAATGAAGAATGACTAGAATGGCCCAAGGTTTGGCATATAAAGATCTTGGGAAGGGGCAGAAGGACCACAAACTGAAAATAGTAGCAATATGATTAAGTCTTCTTTTTTAAACTACAACAAATGCTTCAACAATCTGAATGTGGAAGGAGGGAAATTGGAATGAATATTAATAACTGATTCCTTATGAGTACCAACTCTAAATTTATTTTTGAGATAATAGTAAGCTAGTACAAAAATTTAAATTTGTTGATTCAGCATGTTACTCTTTATGGACTAGCTGAAGAAGATGAGATAATTGAATCTAGAGAAAAGAAGACTGAATGGAAACTGATCATGTAAAGTAGACACAGTTCTCTCCTGGCCTTTAGAACTCTCACCTGTTTAGACTATCTCTCTTGGGAATATCCTCCTGAATACTGACTAAGAATATTGAAAATTTTTATGGTGTGCAGGAGGTACAGCTGTTTAAAGAGCAGAATAAAGTTACCTGAGCACAAGGTGTATCAGTGGAAGAATGCACAGGGATTTACAAGCAAAGAAAAATGTAAGGTAAAGGAAAATCTTCCATTACCTATATATTATTTCATACAACACAATACACACACTGTGATCTCTATTACAAGATGGCTTCACCAGCATAGGAAACCCTGGTGGCGTAGTGGTTAAGAGCTATGGCTGCTAACCACAAGGTCAGCAGTTCGAATCTACCAGGGGCTCCTGGGAAACTGTATGGGGAAGTTCTACTCTGTCCTATAGGGTCATTATAAGTCAGAATTGACTTGATGGCAGTGGGTTTCGCCAGTGTATTTATGTATATACAGACAAACATTTATTGTTGCTTGTAGGTATTACTCTTAGGCGTGCAGTCTTGCTCCCCAACAGGGGAGACTGCGACTAAAGAGACTGTCATTTTTCATTCATTCATGAAACATTTACTGAGTATCATTACGTAATGTGCTAGGAGCTGGAGATGCAAGATAAATAAATCCCTTACTAATCAACCTCATAGTTTAGTGAGGAAGACATGCAAGTCAGCCAGCAATCCCATTTCAAATCGGGAAATATTCAGGATACTATGGAAGTACATAGAGGGGCTGCTAACTTAGCCTGGTGGGGAGGGAGTTTGGTGGGAGAGATGGGATGCTGAGCAGAGAAGCCTTCCCAGAACAGATAATACCTGCCTTAAAAATGAGCAGTTTACTAAATGGGTGACAGGGCACAGAGTATGCCAACAGGAGAGCAGCAAGTACAAAAAACCCAGAGGTGTCATGAAACATGGAACCATCTGGAAATTGAAAGTTCAATGTGGTTGGTGTGTAGGAGATTTGGTGGGACATGATGAGAGATGAAATTGGAATGGTAGAAAGAAGCTGTATCATTAAGGGTATTGGGCTAGGTGTAGAGTTAGAGGCTTAGCATTAGAGTTTGGACTTTATTCTGAAGACCATACAAAGCCATTCAAAGATGTTAAGTAGGAGTAGGTAGTCTCAGGAAGAAAGATCATTTGTAAATAAATTTGAAGAGTCAAGACTAGAGATGAGGAGACAAGCTGGTAGTCTGTTTGGTTGGTGGGAGAAGGATTGGGAAAAGTCAAGTATGGGTCCCAGATTTCTGGCTTGGACAATGGGTGAATGATAGTGCTATTCATTCAGGCAAGAAATCCAAGGAGTAAGTGCAGGGGCTGGTAGGTAAAATGATGAGTTTGGCTCTGGACATCTTGGGATTGAGGAGCTGATGGGACGCCGCAGGGGAGACATCCAATTATCAATTAGGTAAATAGGAGGGAGATCTGGCCACCAATGTGAATTTTGGAGTTCTCAGCATAGAAGTAGTGGTTACTGCCTTGGAAAGAAAAAGGAAGAAAGTCAAGTACAGAACCATGGGGAGCATCAGCATTTAAGGGAGGGCAGAAGAAGAGGATCCCACAAAATAGACTAAGCAAGAGCAGCCTGAGAGGAGGGAAAGCATGAGAAATGCATCTTGAAGCCAAGGTGGAAGACAATCACAGGAAGGAGTCAGTAACCATGTCAAGTGTTGTAGAGAGGTGAGGCAAATTAAAGACTTGGAAAAAAATGTCTGTTAATTTTAATAATGAAGAGTCAATTGATGACCTCTGCTGGGGCAGATTTGGACAAGTGATAGGGTACAGAATTCACTGGGGTGAGAAATGAATGTATGTGAGAAACTGGAGCGTGGAGGACAGGTTACTTCGCAGTGAAGAGAAGGAGAGACAGAGCTGGAGAGAGACAAAGGTTGAGGGAATGATTTCTGGAATATGGGAGGCATACAAGCACGTGTATATGCTAAGGGCTGAGAGCAGAGAAGTTGAAGACCCTCCAGATGTGGGAGGAGATAGGTTCCAGAGCTGAAAGGTTCCATTAGGTAAGAACAATGAGCCAAGGTAGGTAATCCCTACCTAATGGCCTGTATTCTCTTTTTCAGTGAGGAGGATGGAACTAGGTTATAGAGCTTGCACAGAATGGTAAAATTTTGAAATATTTCTTGGGAATGGGAGAAAGAGCACAAGCAAGGGTTTTCAGGAAACCCTGGAGAATTTTGCTCGGTGGCCGAGGTTCAGGAGCAAAAATGATAGATTATTAGAGTACAAATGATGGATCGTTGCATGGATTTAGGGCTAAGATTTTGTCTTGTCGGTAAGATGGAAGGAACAAAAGGCCAAGGGAGTTGAGGGATCAGCAAGAAAACAGTTACAATGATGGTTTAGTGGGGTTAAAACATGGGGAAAGGTATAGGTAGGAGAGGGCTAATAGATCCAAAGAAAGGGGTGAAGGGACTCAATAGGATCTTGAAGAGGTCAACCAGCTTGTATGGGAGCAAGAAATGACTGCATTTCCTGGATCCCTGAATAATAATATGCTTTGCTTGAAAGCTGACTTCGTTGTGTTCTTATTGTGTTTCTTTTATTCTTCTATATTATTTACATTAAAGCTAACATTTTTGACCACTCACTATATGCCAAGCACTCTTCTAAGTGCTTTACATATGTTAAATCTTGTAATCCTCACCACCACTCAGTGATATGGGTACCTTTATTGTGGCGACATGAGTTTCTTTATGTGGCCTTTTGCCTTGGTTCTTTGGAAAAACAGCTTGAGAGATTTCACCCCTAAACTCTGAGGAGTTACCTTTGGCGTCATTTTCTACCTGAGAGGGTTTGTTACTTTTGTTCAGGTTGGTTGATATTTCCTGGGTAAGCTGTGAACAACTCGGTTTGATACTTTTGGTCTGGTCCTGGGCTTCAGCCTGCCCTGTAATTGGTATGTACCTTGCAGGTATTAGTCAATACTAAAAAACAAAGACAATAGACTATGGAAATGAAGTGTCTGTAGCCAAGACAGAGACCGAGGTGGGATTGGTCGCTTCTTGTGCCCTGGTGAGAGTGTCATGCCTTGAAATTAATAAGGAGTTTGTGTATTTAAGCAGCCAGCCCCACAGAGGTTTTTTGGACAGAAAAAAGCAGGAAAAAAAGCAGAAGGAAGAAAGATGAGAGAAGATGCAGAGAGAGAGAGGAGGCAAGGAACCTCCTAAAAGAGCTGTAACACTGAAGACAGTGAGAGGTCTGAAGGGACCCAGTGGCAGAGCCAATGGTAACAGATGGCAGGGCCAAGGGGAGCCTGTCCTGAGGGGGCTGAGAGGGATTGTCCTGAGGGGGGCAAGAGGAGGGCTGTTGTGAGAGGACTGAGAGGAGGCCTGCATGGTTGAGAGGAGCTGAGAGAGCTGTCCTGCAGTGAAGAAGGGAGACTTCGCCTACCTACTTCCTGACCCTGATCCTGCTCCTGAAATGTAGTCTGTTCATCCTGATGCAAAGTTGTACCCTGTTACTTTCTTAACCCACTTAACCATGAGTATTGTCGGTGAGTTCTTTGTGGCCTTTGCAATGGATTATTGAATCCAGCAGAGAAGTAGAGAGTGCCGTGGGAGGGACAGCTGGTGTCAGAACTGGTAAAAAGTTTGGAGGGTGGAGGTATGTCTGACCTCCACCTCATGGGGAGCAGCCTTGGGCTGATCTTGATTTGCATTACCCCCCCGAAGTTAGACAGCTTCTGGCATTACTACGACTCCCACCATTTTACAACTATGTTACCCCTATTTTACAGAGGTGGTAATAAAGTTACACAGCTGTAAAAGGTTGTATTATTCAACCTTTGCTAGGTTATGCTGTTATTACAAAGAACCCCAAAATCTCAGTGTCTTAAAATTAAAAAGTTAGTTTTTGTTCATGGTTTATGTTAGCCGGGGATTTACTTCATGTTTCTCCTTCATTCTACTCATGTCCTTGAATAGGGTGACCAGAAACCCCAGTTTGCCCAGCATAGTCCTAGCTACACTTGTTGTATCAGCATAATTATTAACAGAGCTCTCTTGAATAAAAATGGTGGTGAGGAATTATCACTTACGAAAGGTTTTCTGAAAAGTAACTATAATAATGGTAGTAATGGAAGGCATTTCTTCCTTCACTAGTTTCCCAAGATAATGCCAGGGTGAAATCCAAGGGGAGAAGTGAGGTGCCTCTCACTCAGCCATGCGTGGTTAGAATCACCACCCAGAAACAAGGATGAGCCACAGGCCTTCAGGCCTGGGTGGGGAAGTATGAAGAAGGGGGTGTGGTGACCCTCAGAACGTTAACAGACGGGCTGTTTATGAAAGGCGACACATTGCAGCTGAGAAGGAGTGTAGCAGAGACATGAAATACCCTTCAAGGTGGAAGTATACCCAGGGGCATATTATTTGGCAGCAGTGGCCAGCATCAACACGTAGAATTAAAGTGTGTGCTAGCGCCTAATTCATAAACCCAGGTATGGACTTGTTTGGAGCATATAAAACAGCTCTGAATTATCTTCTATAAGGCTGTTAACCCTGCATAACCCTGGCTATGCCAAAGAAATACAGGCTAGTGAATTAACCCCCATCTCTTGGTAATCAACGGGTGATGTCATAGGGGGAGGTGCCCATACCCAGAAGACTGTAGAGGAAGGAAGCCTCAGGATTGAGTACACCAAGTTCCACTTTCCAGAATTCTTTCAATAGCTCTGACTGATTTCAAACCTTACAGTCTGTCTCAAGGAAATCCTATCTCTTTAGTAGTCATGGAGTTGGCTTTATGGAATGTAATTTTTATCTCTAGCACAGATGATTTGTCTGTCTTTTTTTTTTTTTTTTTTTTTTAAGGTTGCTGAAAAGTGCAACAGAATAAAACCAAAACCAGTTGCCATCCAGTTTATTCCAACTCATGGTGACCCCATGTGTGTCAGAGTAGAGCTGTGCTTAAATGTAGCATTTTTGCAAAGGAAACATTTTTTGTAATACTCAAACAATTTCAATTCGTATTTTACCTTTTCCACTCACCTGCTTTGCCCTCAGCATCTACATTAAACACATGTATTGTCCTGGCAAGAAGAATGCTAGGTGTCTTATGCAGAAAGTTTGTTTATCCTTATGACTCCGGGCTTCTGAAAAGCCTGCCATACCCACCAGCTCTGCCGGGCCTGCAGACAGCCCTCTCGGTTCTCACACTCCAGGGATAGGGAAGCTTCGTTACTTGGGGTCCACGCGTGGGCCTGGCCTCCTGAAGGTCTCCCACTTCATCCCTGATTTGCCTCTCACTTATTCTGGGTCAGGGCTTCACTCCTGTGCACCTTTGTAGAATAAAGAGCCCAACTCTGGCCTTTCTCCCACCTTCCAGAAGCAGCTCAGAGATTTAGCCCCCTTTGCGTGCACCAAATGTCTAGTTCCGGATGATAACACATACAAAAAAGAATGTCCAAGATAGCAGGCTAGTTGGGATTATGACTGGTGGTCAAGGGCAGGATTGTTTCTATGGAATAGAATGCGTTCAGAGCTTTCCCTCCTTCCTGCTTTCATCCCTTTCTCTTTTCTAACTGCTTCCAGATAAGAAAATACCTTGTTTATATGGGCAATTCTTGAAGAAGTTTAGTGTCACTACTTTACCTCTTCTGGGCAACTTCAATAAAGAGAAAGATTCATGGTCACAGATCTCCCACCTCGTGCCAGGCGTGGTGACTGTCTTCTAGGTCTGTGTGTTTCTGAAAGTGTGAGTTATCATCCACCTGCTTCAGAAGCACCTGGGAGGGGATGCCTGTCAGAAATTCAGACTCCTGGGCCACATTCCAGAACCCTGAAACAGAATCTCTGGACGTAGGGCCCAGGAAAGCACATTTTAAACAAACACCTTCAGAGGAGTCTTATGCACACCTAAGTGTAAGAACTACTGTCTTGGGCAGTAGTATATTGTGAAAGTGTAGGATTTGGAGTTGGCCTCTGCTATTTACTGGGTAGTGATTTGGAGCAGGTTGTTTAATCTTCTGAGCCTCCTCATATTAATTTGTAAAATGGAAAGGCTATTGTGGAGACTAAATAGTGAAAATTCTTTAAAAGCTATTGTTGTTGTTGTTAGGTGTCATTGAGTCTGTTCTGACTCCTAGCGACCTGATGTACAACAGAACGAAACACCTCCTGGTCCTGCATCATGCCCACAATCGTTGCTGTGCTTAAGCCCATTGTTGCAGCCACTGTGTCAATCCATCTCGTTGAGGGTCTTCCTCTTTTTCGCTGACCCTCTACTTTACCAAGCATGATGTCCTTCTCCAGGGGCTGATCCCTCCTGATAACATGTCCAAAGTATGTGAGACGTAGTCTCGCCATCCTTGCTTCTAAGGAGAATTCTGGTTGTACTTCTTCCAAGACAGATCTGTTCATTCTTTTGGCAGTCCATGGTGTATTCAATATTCTTCTCCAACACCACAGTTCAAAGGTGTCAATTCTTCTTTGGGCTTCCTTATTCATTGTCCAGCTTTCACACACATATAAGGTGATTGAAAACACCATGGCTTGGGTAAGGCACACCTTAGTGCTTAAAGTGACATCTTTGCTTTTTAACACTTGAAGGTCTTTTGCAGCAGATTTGCCCAATGCAATACATCATTTGATTTCTTACTGTTGGCTCTCACACAATAATTGGGTGGGACTATGCAAATAAGGTGCTTATGGCCCATCAAAGAGATTGGACGGCCTACTAATAATGCAAAAAAGGTGGATGGAAACTTTTCGGGGGTGGGACCAGGCAAATAAGGTGTATGAAACCCTAACAAAAGGATTGGTCAGTTTTGCCATTCCGGTAGGCCTAAAGGGAGCCAATTCCAGAAGCAGAGAGAAAGGACCTCACCACCATCAACAACAGAAAGAGCCAGGATCAGAGTGTGTCCTTTTTGTACCCAGGGTCTCTGTGCTGAGAACCTCCTAGACCCAGGAGACAGAGAGAGCTGTAACACTGGAGACAGCTCAAGATGGAGAGAAGTGGTGACAGAGAAACGGTGGCAGCAGAACCAGGAGACCACCACGAGATGGTGTGGAGGACTTACTGGGCCATGGAGCGAGGTGGCTACAGTGAGCATGCTGAATCATGGAGTGAGAGCTGAACCCATTCAGACAGGAGGCTTGCTGGTGGAGTGGGGTGCCTCTGTTAAAAAGCTGTAACATTTGCCCAAGCAGGGCAGATGCCAGACTGGGGGAGTGGATGGTGAGAGCCAGAGGGGCCAAGGGCCGGAGAGAGGCCTGCCTGTGGGCATGGCTGAGGAAAAGCTGTGCTGATTGAAGAACTGTATCCTGAGTCATTCCTGATCCTGAATTGTAACCTGTTACTTCCCTAATAAACCCCATAACTGTGAGTATGGTCTGTGAGTTGTGTGGCTACTGCAACAAATTATCAAACCCAGCAGAGAAGTAGAAAGTGCTGTGGGAGAGACGGCTGGTGTCAGAATTGGTAAAAAGGAAGGAGAGAGGAGGTATGTCTGACCTCCACCTCATAGATCAGCCTTGGGGCTGATGCTGATTCTC
Source organism: Elephas maximus indicus (assembly GCF_024166365.1). Taxonomy (NCBI): domain Eukaryota; kingdom Metazoa; phylum Chordata; class Mammalia; order Proboscidea; family Elephantidae; genus Elephas; species Elephas maximus. The sequence continues at coordinate 19,073,769 of NC_064842.1, read as the reverse complement.
CCTGCTTGTGAAGGTGGAGGAAGTCTGTTGCCACTCTGCCATTTTACAGCTCTCATGGTGCTATTAATTATAAACTGTTATTTCTAGAATGTGAAATTAGGAGGTTTTAAGGGGTAGTTTTTTTTTTTTTTTTTTTGCCATCAGTCCTAATACTTTTAGAGAAGAATGAATTATTAACCTCACCTAGTGAAGAAAACACTCTTACTCATTTGAGGAAATTGTTTTATTTTTTCTTTTAAAAAAAAAAATTCACAAAGTTGAAAAACTGGGGCCAACTCTAGTTCTTTGAAAAGGAAATAAGATAAAATTCGCACACTCTGAAAATCAGGACATGGTTTTATTTGAGTGGCTGTACAAAATGCCAACTACATCTTGCTGTTTTGCTATTATGTCTTTAGCTATTCAGTAAAAAATCTCAAAAAAGGTTTCATTTATCACTAAGCTTATGAAATTTGTTAAGGTGTGGACTGAGTATCACGTAGCTTTAAATATAGCTGCAAAAAATGTCAAGGTTTGTTTGATGTTCTCAAAGGCTGTTATTAAATATCTTGCTAGTGATGGTGGTTCCGTCATAACCCTGGTTACCAGCTCAAGGCATGATACTCACTTAGGTAAAGTTCATTGTTCATGATAGAGATAATCTATTTTTCAACTAGTCTTCTTGATAATTTCTAATATGTTTTAGTTCCTTCTCATCAAGTCTGAATAGACTGTCATTGTTTTTACCTGACCGAGATGTGAGGGGTGACAAGGAGCTCAAAGAGTCACCGTGTGAGCTCTGCCATTTTCCTGAGGCTCTCCTGTGCTTACACTATTACTATTATCTTCAATTCAAAGTTACTTTGCAGGAAACTTTTTAAGCCTCTTATCAATGTGTGAGGGCTAGTTCAGCTAAAACTAGATTACATCTGTAGATCCTCCACTTAATGGGGCACCCAAAAATTCTAGTTGCAATAAGCAAGGTAAAAGCATGTACAGGGGTGAAGGTCCATCCCTGCTTCCCCTAGGACACCTCCCTCTGCCACATGGAGTCTCTGCCACACAGGTCTTATGAAGATGTCAGTATCCATCCATGTTGCATATTGGAAAAGCCTAATTCCAACTTAAAACTGAAATTCTAATTTTCTTCCTGCACCCTAATCTTATACATGTGCACACATCTCATTTTCAAGATGACTATTTCAAAGAATCTCCAGAGGAAGGGATCTTTTAGTGAAACAATATGAAACATAAAAATTATTATAGTATTTTAAAAACAATTTTTTTATCTTGTTGTTGAGAATATACACAGCAAAACACACACCAATTCAACAGTTTCTACATGTACAATTCAGTGACATTGATTACATTCTTAAGACTTCAGAGGCTGTTCACCAAAGTAGGATGTAGAACGTTTTCTTTATGAACAATGTTAAGCCAATTGACCTAGATGTCCCCCCTAAGACCAAGGTCCTCAGCCCTCAGCCCCAGTAACTTGGTCCCTCAAGGTGTTTGAATGTGTCTAGAAAGCTTCTATGTCTTCGCCTTGGTCAAGTTGTGCCGACTTCCCCTATATTGTGTGTTGTCTTACCCTTCACCAAAGTTAACACTTATCTACTATCTAGTCAGTGATTTCCCCTCCCAACCCCTCCCTTCCCTCATAACCATCAAAGATTGTTTTTGTTTTTTTTTTTCTGTGCGTAAACCTTTCCTCAGGTTTTTGTAATAGTGGTCTCATACAATATTTGTCCTTTTGTGATTGACTTATTTCACTCAGCATAATGCCCTCCAGATTCATCCATGTTGTGAGAAGTTTTGTGGACTCATCATTTGTTCTTTATCATTGTGTAGTATTCCATTGTGTGTGTGTACCATAGTGTGTTTATCCAATAATCTGTTGATGGGCACTTAGGTTGTTTCCATCTTTTTGCTATTGTGAATGCTGCTGCAATCAACGTGGTTGTGCGTATGCCTATTTGTGTGATGGTTCTTATTTCTCTAGGATATATTCCTAGTAGTGGGATTGCTGGATCATAGAGTATGTCTATTTTGGGGGGGGGGGGGAGGCCGGTGGTGCAGTGGTTAAGCATTTGGCTGCTAACCAAAAGGTTGGCAGTTTGAATCTACTAGCTGCTCCTTGGAAACCCTATGGGGCAGCTCTCCTCTGTCCCACAGGGTGCGATGGGTCAGAATCAACTTGACACCGATGGTTTTTTTTTTTTTTTTTTTTTAAGTAGGCTTGCTTGATCGTATGGTATTTGTATTTCTAGCTTTTTAAGGAGGTGCCATATCGTTTTCCATAGTGGTTATACCATTTTACATTCCCACCAGTAAACCAGTACTGCTTAAGATTTCCAATTCCCCCTACCCTGCACCCGCCCAGCTAAAATTCTTGACAGTGAGGACAGAAACCAACCCTGCCTAACTGAAGCAAAAGGGAATACGTTTGCTGAGGGAAAGGTGCCCACAGAGTCCACAGGAGACTGAGGGCCAGGCTTAGGGCAGACGGGAGCCAAGAGAGCTTCTGAGGGCAAAAAAGGAGGGAGCAAGAGTACCAACCATCTTGTAGCTGAAGCAGTGCTGTGAAACACTGGTGCTACAGTGAATGGCCTTGCGCTTACTCAGGTCGAAGTCCTGGGGTCATTGCCCAATGAGCTGAGCTAAGCCGGTTCTGGGCAGGCAGAGGGGGGACCTTGCTCCTAGCATCTGTCGGTGGCAAGTAGGAATCATCACGGGAATCATGGAACCACCAATGGGGAGAAAAAATACCCCAGTAAGAAATTAGGGCAGCACTGGGGAGGAGAAATAAATAAACGAATACGATAAATATTTACTATAGGATCATATCACACATGCTATTATATAGCCTTTAATTTTTAATTAATTCATCATCAGCCATCTTTCCATGTTAATATATATTTACCTAAAACATATTTTTTTAAATTAATTTTTATTAAGCTTCAAGTGAACATTTACAAATCCAATCAGTCTGTCACACGTAAGTTTACATACATCTTACTCCGTACTCCCACTTGCTCTCCCCCTATTGAGTCAGCCCTTTCAGTCTCTCGTTTCGTGACAATTTTGCCAGCTTCCCTCTCTCTCTATCTTCCCATCCCCCCTCCAGACAAGAGTTGCCAACACACTCTCAAGTGTCCACCTGATTTAATTAGCTCACTCTTCATCAGCATCTCTTTCCTACCCGCTGACCAGTCCCTTTCATGTCTGATGAGTTGTCTTCGGGCATGGTTCCTGTCCTGTGCCAACAGAAGGTCTGGGGAGCATTGCCGCCGGGATTCCTCCAGTCGCAGTCAGACCCTTAAGTATGGTCTTTTTATGAGAATTTGGGGTCTGCATCCCACTGATCTCCTGCTCCCTCAGGAGTTCTCTGTTGTGCTCCCTGACAGGGCAGTCATCGATTGTGGCCGGGCACCAACTAGTTCTTCTGGTCTCAGGATAATGTAGGTCTCTGGTTCATGTGGCCCTTTCTGTCTCTTGGGCTCTTAGTTGTCGTGTGACCTTGGTGTTCTCCATTTTCCTTTGCTCCAGGTGGGTTGAGACCAACTGATGCAACTTAGATGGTCGCCTGCCAGCATTCAAGACCCCAGACGCCACATTTCAAAGTGGGATGCAGAATGTTTTCATAATAGAATTATTTTGCCAATTGACTTAGAAGTCTCCTCAAACCATGTTCCCCAGACCCCCGCCCCTGCTCCGCTGACCTTTGAAGTATTTATTTTATCCCGGAAACTCTTTGCTTTTAGTCCAGTCCAATTGAGCTGACCTTCCATAAAACATATATTTTGATGACTGAATCGAATCTAATTATTTGGATGTACCTTGATTTATTTAATGACTTTCCTATTCTTGGTTATTTAAGTAATTTTCAGTTTTTCACTATTATAATAAATTGTGATGAACATCCAGGTAGTTAAGCCTTTGTCCCCAGTCTTAATTGAATTATTTGCTTAGGATATGTTCCTAGGAGCTATTGGGTCAGCTTTAAAGTGCTGCAGGCCTATTTTTAGTACACGATTTCCAGCTGTCCTGGAGAAAAGCTGTTTCCGTATGAAAACCCTCACCAGCACATTTTTGTTTTGAACTTTGCCAATTAGAAAGGTAAAAATAGTATCGCTTGGTTTTTTATATTTGCCTTCCTTTGACTCCTTGAGTTTTCTAAAGGCCCACGACAATGTGTACTGAAGGACTGAATTGGATGAGCTCTAGGAGGCACCAAACTTGAGCAGCACTGATTGCTTCCTGTCTGACAGAGACGAGAAGCCCCTCCGGCTGCTGCGAAGTGGGAACCCACAAAGCAGAGTATCACAGGCAGAATCTGAGTTCAAGACAGACATCTTCATTCTGAATGCTTATCATTCGGAGGAGGTGATTCGTGAGAATGAGTCACTGTCACGTAGAGCAGTTAGCAGGAGATGTCACAAATATTCACGCAAGGAAATAGGACTGGGGAGATCAACATGCAAATAAGAAGTGAAGATGATCACCAGTGCTGAACAAGGGGGCCAACTGGCCATCTGCTCCACCACCAGCTCCTCAGGATGTGAAAATGGTCCTAATGCAACTCACTTGCTCATGCCGTCAGCATTCACTGAATTCCCACTATGTGCCAGACACTGTTCTAGGCACTAGAGATACCAAAATGAATATTATGCACAGCCCTTGTCCTTGAAATAGTTTGGTCTGATGGGAGGACAAAAAACTAACCAAGCTATAGTTGTTCAGCAACATTAGCAAAGTGCTTTAGGATCTGAGCAGACAGCAGTTAGCTCTTCCTGTGGGACTCACACAGGACTCCATAAAGGAAGTGATAGGACGAACCCCGAATGCTTCTGTGCTCACACTGACAATATTGCTGGGTGAGGAGGGGGGAGCATTCCAGAATGAGATGGTTTGAGGCTTGTACTAAAATAGCTTTATAGCATGATTTAAGGGAAAGAATGGTCTGGCTTTTGTAGTCCAACTGTCCCGGGTATATAATAGGTGACAAGGGAAAGTCACTTGATTTGTCTATGCCTCTGTTGCCCAGCAATAAAATGGCAATAATTATATCTACCTCATAGAGTTGCTCTGAGCATTAAGGGGCTCTCTGCACATAAAAACCAAAACCAAACCTGCTGCCGTCAAGTCAATTCTGACTCATGGCAACCCTAAGGGACAGAATAGAACTGCCCCATAGGGCTTCCAAAGAGCTCTTGGTGGATTTGAACTGCCATCCTTTTGGTTAGCAGCCGTAGCTCTTAACCACTACACCATCAGGATTTCCATCCACACATAAAAAACACATAGGGCTTGATAAGTGGCATCTTTTCATTACAAAGTGCTTAGTATCTGTTGAATGAGGAATATAAATGTTTTCTGTATGTAGTAAATCTTTTTCAGTTACATAATGAGCTTGGGTCCAGATATTTATAGGATTGCTGGGAATAAGGAAAACTGTTTCCCTAGACTAATAGCCTTAAGAATTTCATGGAAAGGTTGTGCATATTTAAAAAAAACTTTTCTTGTGGTAAAGTATATAGCACAAAAGTTTGCCATTTTAACCACTTTTAAGTGTACAATTCAGTGATATTAATTACATTCGCCATGTTGAGCACCCATCGCCACTCTCCGTTTACAAAGGTTTTTCATCACCTCAAACAGAGACTCAATACTGTTCCCCTCCCATTCCCTTCTCCTCCTAGTAACCACTAATGAACTTTTGTCTCCGTGCATTTGCTTATTCTAGATATTTCATGTATGTGTCATCATGCAATATTTGTCTTTTTGTGTCTGACTTATTTCATTCAGCATAATGTTTTCAAAGTTCATCCATGTTGTAGTGTGTATCAGGGTTTCATTTCTCTTTATGGCTGAGTAATATTGCATTGTATGTATATACCACATTTTCTTTATCCATTCATCTGTTCATGGACACTTAGTTGTTTCCACCTTTTGGCTATTATGAAAAGTGCTGCTATGGACATTGGTGTACAAGTACCTCTTTGAGATTACTTTATGGATGGTGTGTTTTCATCAGGAAGTACATGGTGTCTGATTGTCTCTGTTTGTGACCTCGGTACCGTTGTTGATTCATGCTAGACCTATTAATGCATTAAAAAAAAACAGTTTCTGTCAAGTTGATTCCAAGTCATGGCGACTGCATACGTGTCAAAGTAGAACTGTGCTCCATACGGTTTTCAATGGCTGATTTTTCAGAAGCAGATCTTCAGGCCTTTCTTTTGAGATGCCTCTGGATGAACTGGAACCTTCGGCCTTAGGATTAGCAGCTGAGCATGTTAATGTTAATGAGGGGTGGGTGGCAAAATGGCAGTGATAATCTAATTCTATCATGCCTTCTTCATTTATTAGCGGAAATACTTCTTTAAAGGGAAACGTTTTGCGTCTACTATCTGGTTACCCAGTGGTACATTTTACAAGACAAATAAATGTTTGCATCTTTAACATTATTTGCCAGTTCTCAAAATAATAATTTTGTTTCTTAGCGTTCTCTAACAGTGACCAGTTTTTTGTTTGTTTGCTTAATGGCATCATTATAAACTTATGGATATTTGGTATTATAATTATTGACGCTAAAACTATCCCATATTTGGTTAGTACAAGCCTTTCCAAGTTGGCTTCTGAGTACGTTCTTGGGGAAGTGGCATTTCAAGATGCTTCAGGTTCATCTTGTACAATATTTAATTTTTAATGGCATGTTGTCAACCTTTGGTTACTTGAAATCAGGGCTCACAGTGGATCTTTTCTAATGATGTGAAATTAGGTAATAGGTAGAGGAAGAAAGTTTGGTTTGTGTTAGAGATTTGCAGATCCTATTTTCTGCTTTTCCATCAGGGTTCTACATGATTGTGCACAGACACAAAACTCACTGTTTAAGTGGGGATCAAAGAATTCCCTAGGATGGTTTCTGAGCAGTCAAGTATCTCCCGACTCTATAAACTGGATTGGAGAATACAGCTTGAACCTGAGGCTAAAGCAAGGACATCCTATTTCTCAAATCAAGACTTTGGGATCTATCTGTGTTAAAGCAGTGTATATATAACTTCCCGATCCATTTACCTCCCAGTGGCAGGAGGATTTATAGGTTTGCCTCGAATTCCCATTTGTTAATAGAACAAATACAAAACAGGAGACAAGACTTTTCAATGAAGTGAGCTTGTTGTTGTTGTTGTTAGGTACCTCCAAGTTGGTTCGGACTTACAGAGACCCTATGTACAACAGAACGAAAAGCTGCCCACTCCTGTGCCATCCTCATGATTGTTGTTATGCTTCAGCCCATTGTTGCAGCCACTGTTTCAATCTATCTTGTTGAGGGTCATTCTCTTTTTCGCTGACCCTTCACTTTACCAAGCATGGTGTCCTTTTCTAGGGACTGGTCCCTCCTGATAACACGGCCAAAGTATGTAAGACGAAACATCAGCCATTCTTGCTTCTAAGGAGTAGTCTGGCTGTACTTCTTCCAAGGAAGATTTGTTCGTTCTTTTGGCAGTTCATGGTATATTCAATATTCTTCACCAACACCATAATTTAAAGGTGTCAATTCTTCGGTCTTCCTTATTCATTGCCCAGCTTTCGCATGCATATGTGGCGATTGAAAACACCATGACTTGGGTCAGGCGCATCTTAGTCCTTAAAGTAATGCCTTTGCTTTTTAACACTTTTAAAGAGGTCTTTTGCAGCAGATCTACCCAATGCAATGCGTTGTTTGATTTTTTGACTGCTGCTTCCACAGGTGTTGATTGTGGATCCAAGTAAAATGAATCCTTGACAACTTCAATATTTTCTCCATTTATTGTGATGTTTCTTGTTGGTCCAGTTGTGAGGATTTTTATTTCTTTTACATTGAGCTGTAATTCATACTGAACACTGTAGTCTTTGATCTTCTTCAGTAAGTGCTTCAAGACCTCTTCACTTTCAGCAAGCAAGGCTGTGTCATCTGCATAATGCAGGTTGTTAATGAGCCTTCCTCCAATCCTGATGCAAAGGTCAACACACGTCCTTGTCTCTGACCTAATTAGTCTATCTTAAAAGGGAAGGGGCAAGTAAGCAGTTGGAGAGAGCAACAATTGTTCCTTCTTATACTTGACCACTGGATGATAGATAGGTCCCTGGGCGGTACAGATAGTTTGTGCTCAGTTACTAAGCTAAAGGTTGGCTGCTTGAACTCACCCAGAGGTGCTGCAGAAGAAAGGCCTAGCAATCTGCTTCTGTAAAAATTACAACTAAGAAAACCCTGTGAAGTACTTCTACTCTGTAATACATGCGGTCACCATGAGTCGGAACTGACTCGATGACAATGGGTTTGGTTTTTTTCTTTTTGTTGTTTCTAAGATAGATGGAAAGAATACAAAGAGTCACTGAACCAAAAAGAAGTGGTCAGTGTTCAGCCATTTTAGGAGGCAGCATATGATCAAGAACTAATGGTACTGAAGGAAGAAGTTCAAGCTGCACTGAAGGCATTGATGAAAAACAAGCCTTGAGGAATTGATGGAATACCAATTGAGATTCTTCAACAAGTGGATGCCGTGCTGGGAGTACTCACTCATCTATGCCAAGGAATTTGGAAGACAGCTACGTGGCCAACTGACTGGAAGAGATCCATATTCATGCCCATTCCAAAGAAAGGCAGTCAAATAGAATGTGAAAATTATCAAACAATATCATATGCTAGCGAAATATTGCTGAAGATAATTTAAAAACAACTGCAGCTGTACAGGAAAGTTCAAGTTGGATTCAGAAGAGGATGTGGAATGAGGAACATCATTGCTGACATCAGATGGATCTTGGCAAGAAGCAGAGAATACCAGAAAGATGTTTACCTGTGTTTTATTGACTACGTGAAGGCATTCGACTGCGTAGATCGTAACAACTTACGGATAACATTGTGAAGAATCAGAATTCCAGAACACTTAATTGTACTCGTGCAGAATTTGTGTATCAATGATGAGGCAATCATTTGAATAGAAAAAGAGGATACTGTGTGGTTTAAAATTGAAAAGGTATGTGGCAGTGTTGTATCCTTTTACCTTACTTATTCAATCTGTATGCCGAACAAATAATCCAAGAAGCCAGAGTATATGAAGAAGAACGCAGCATCAGGATTGAAGGAAGACTCATTAATAACCTTCGATATGCAAGATGACACAAGCTTGCTTGCCAAAAATGAAGACAGTTTGAAGCACTTAGTGATGCAGGTCAAAGACCATAGCCTTCAGTATGGATTATACCTGAACATACAACAAATGAAAATCCTCACAAATGAACCAATAAGCAACACAGTGATAAATGGAGAGAATACTGAAGTTGTCAAGGGTTTCATTCTACTTGGATCCACAATCAACACCCATGGAAGCAGTAGTCAAGAAATCGAAATAAGTATTGCACTGGGCAAATCTGCTGCAAAAAGACCTCTTTAAAGTTCTAAAAAGCAAAGATGTCACTTTGATAACTAAGATGTGACTGACTTAAGCCATGGTCTTTTCATTTACCTCATATGCATGTGAAACTTGGACAATGAAAAAAGAAGACAGAAGAGTTGATGAATTTGAACTGCGGTTGCTGTTGTTAGGTACCATGGAGTCAATTCCTACTCATAGCGACTCTATGTACAACAGAATGAAGCACTGCCCAGTCCTGCACCATCCTCACAATCGTTGCTATGTTTGAGCCCATTGTTGCAGCCACTGTGTCAATCCATCTTGTTGAGGGTCTTCCTCTTTTTTGCTGACCCTCTACTTAACCAAGCATGATGTCCTTTTCCAGGGACTGGTCCCTCCTAATAACATGTCCAAAGTATGTGAGACGAAGACTTGCCATCTTTGCCTCTAAGGAGCATTCTGGCTGTACTTCTCTGAAGACAGATTTGTTCATTCTTCTGGCAGTCCATGGTATATTCAGTGTGCTTTGCCAACGCCATAATTCAAATACATCAATTCTTCTTTGGTCTTCCTTATTCATTGTCCTGCTTTCACATGCATATGAGACAATTGGAAACACCATGGCTTGGGTGAGGTGCACCCTAGTCCTCAAAGTGACATCTTTGCTTTTTAACAATTTAAAGAATTCTTTTGCAGCAAACTTACCTAATGCAATGCATTGTCTGATTTCCTGACTGCTGCTTCCATGGGCATTGACTGTGGATCCAAGCAAAATGAAATCCTTGACAACTTCAATCTTTTCTCTGTTTATCATGATGTTGCTTACTGGTCCAGTTGTAAGGATTTTTGTTTTCTTTATGTTGAGGTGTAATCCATACTGAAGGCTGCAGTCTTTGATCTTCATCAATAAGTGTTGCAACTCCTCTTACCTTTCAGCAAGCAAGGTTGTATCATTTGCGTAATGCAGGTCGTTAATGAGTCTTCCTCCAATCCTGATGCCCTGTTCTTCATATAGTCCAATTTCTCAGATTATTGCTCAGCATACAGATTAAATAAATAAGGTGAAAGGATACAACCCTGACACACACATTTCCTAACTTTAAACCACACCGTATCCCCTTGTTCTGTTCAAATGGCTGCCTCTTGGTCTAAGTACAAGTTCCTCATGAGCACAATTAAGTGTTCTGGAATTCTCATTCTTCGCAATGTTATCCATAATTTCTTATGATCCAAATAGTCGAATGCTTTTGCATACTCAATAAACCACAGGTAAACATCTTTCTGGTCTGCTATTCATAAGGTTTTCACTAGCCAATTTTTTCAGAAGTAGACTGCCAGGTCCTTCTTCCTAGTCTGTCTTAGTCTGGAAGCTTGGCTGAAACCTGTTTACTAAGGGTAACCCTGCAAGTATTTGAAATACCTGTGGCAAACTTCCAGTATCGCAGCAACATGCAAGCTACCACAGTACGACAAACTGACAGACATGCGGTGGTTTTTTTTTTTTTTTTTTTCTTTTATGGAAGCACACTGCCACATCTTTGCCCCACAGAGTGGCTGGTGGGCTCAAACCACTGACCTTTTAAGTTTGCAGCCAAGCACTTAACCTCTGCACCACCAGAGCTCCTTTTTTAATCAATAAGTTCCTCTTTTTCTTTTTTTTCCCTTGAAATTTATTTGTGAAGAAACCGAGTTGTTTGTCCTGTAGAGCTTCCCACAATCTGGATTTTGCTGACTGCACCCTCTGATGGAGTCTAACGTTCCTCTCTCCTCTGTATTCTTCTCTAAATTGGTGGTTGGATCTAGAAATATGATCAGTTCAGAGCAGTTTTGTGTGTCTGTGTTTGGCATACCTGGCTGCCATTTCAACCTCGTTGAAAGCTATACCAAAGCCAGCTCTTGTGCCAGCAGCTGCAGGTGGAGGTGGAAGAACTCACTGAGGAGAGAGGTCTGCAGAGCTCTGCTGCCACCAACACATCCCTCCTGAGCAGGCTGTGTTGATTTGTGGGATGGCTTGCCAGGGTCCATGGAGGCCAGTCTTTGTGGGGAAAGAGAGCGGTCAGAGTGGGCGTGTGGCTCATTCCAAACAGACCCTTCTCTCATTCCCCTTCGGCAAGCCCTTCTACAGAGCCAAGTCTGTCAGTGGATGCTGATGTTTAAAGAGCCACAGCTCCCAAAACACTTAGGGATATATCTTCTAGCAGCTGCTGAGCAGGGAAGTTTGCAAACCAAGGAACAGTTGATCTTTGCAGGACTTCTCCCTCTTTATAAATGCCATTATCTCTGTTGGCCTGCTTTTCAGCTTTAGAAGAACGCACTGCTGCTCTTGTGTTCCTGGTTGGTCACGATTATATCTCTTGAGAACACTTGAGAAGAACATCTATATTCTGATCTGTGAAGTCCCTCAGCCATTTTCAGGCCAGTGAACCTGGTTGTTAAGAGGGTCAGTGAGAAACGGTCCTGGTTCTGGTGTTTGAATCCTTTATGCTTGTTAGGTGCTGTCGAGTCGGTTCTGACTCACAGTGGCCCTACGTACAGCAGAAGGAAACACTGCCCTGTGCTCATGATCGTTGCTGTGCTTGAGCCCATTGTTGCAGCCACTGTGTCAATCCATCTCACTGAGGGTCTTCCTCTTTTTCGCTGACCCTCTTCTTTACCAAGCATGATGTCCTTCTCCAGGGACTGATCCCTCCTGATAACATTTCCAAAGTATGTGAGACGTAGCCTTGCCATCCTTGCCTCTAAGGAGCATTCTGGCTATACTTCTTCGAAGACAGATTTGTTTGTTCTTTTGTGGTATTGGTAAAGAATATTGACTATACCATGAACTGCCAGAAGAATGAACAAATTAGTTTTAGAAGAAATAAAACCAGAATACTCCTTAGAAGTGAGGGTGGCAAAACATCATCTTTCTCACTTTGGACATGTCATCAGTAAAGACCAATCATTAGAAAAGGACACCATGCTTGGTAAAGTAGAAGAGGGCCAGCAAAAATGAGGGAAACGCTCAATGAGATGGATTGACACAATAGCCATGATAATGGGCTCAAATATATCAACCCTCGGGTTAGTAGGCGAGTGCTTAACCATTTACACCATCCAGGGGCTCCATTATCTGTTTTTATTTGGGTGTTATTTGTCTATTTCCACACCTCAAAGTTTCTTTCTTGGGACATTACAAGTAAGAAGGAGTGCTTTAATGGAGAAAGTGGGGACATAAAAGAGGAGCCTGTGGGTATAATACAAACAAGCTTATTTTGGAACTAGCCTTGCAATATGCTGGTTCGTCAATTAATTAAAAAATAAAAAAGACTTTCTATTAAGAAATTTCAACACAGAAAGAATAGCATTAATGAACCCCCAGGTATTCATCACCCATTAACATATGACCAGTCTTGCTTCAGTTATTCCCCCTCCACAAACAGTTCCCCTCACCTCCATCATCACCTCTGCTGGATTATTTCAAAACAAATTCCAGACATCCCATCATTTCATCTGTAAGTACTTTGATATCGTCTTTAACAGTTAAGCACCTCCTTATATTTTTTCTATACAACTATAAAAGTATTATTAAACCTTAAAAAATTAACACTTTTTTAATAGCATCTGATGCACAATCATTCAAATTTCCTCCAATTGTCTCATAAATGTCTTACTACTGTTGATTTGCTCCAATTATGAGCCAAACAAGATCCATACCTGCCATGTGGTTGATATGTCTCTAAAGTGTCTTTGAATCTGTAACACTCCTCTCTCCTTTGGTTCTTGACATTTATTTGGTGAAAAGCCTACTCTTTAGTCCTACAGAATTTTCCATATTTTTTATTTGTCTGACTGTATTTCTGTGATGGTGTTTAACATGTCCCCCTTTTCCCCGTATTTCCTGTAGACCGATTGTTATAGCTAGAGGTTTGATCAAATTCACGGTCAAGTTTTTTGTGTTTGTTATTTATTTATTTATTTTTTATGTTGTTTGGAAATAACTTCATTGGAGGTGGTGTATTTTTATCACCTTCCCTTAGGAGGCACCTAATGTCTGGACTTTCTCTCTTTTTGTCACAATTTGAGTTCAGTTGCTGTCTGCCAGACCCATCCAATAAGAAGCTCCTCATCAACCTTTCACCTAATGTTTGCCTATAAACATCATTTTATGTTGTTGTTGTTAGGTGCCATCAAGTTGGCTTCAACTTATAGTGACCCTATGTACAACAGAAAAAAACAATGCCTGGTCCTGTGTATTCCTCACAATCATTGTTATTTTTGAGTCCATTGTTGCAGCCACTGTGTCAATCCATCTTGTTGCGGGTCTTCCACTTTTTTGCTGACTTTCTACTTTACCAAGCATGATGTCCTTCTCCAGGGACTGGTCTCTCCTGAAAATATGTCTAAAATATGTGAGATGAAGTCTCACCATCCACACTTCCAAGGAGCACTCTGGCTGTAATTCTTCCAAGACAGACTTGTTCGTTCTTCTAGCAGTCCATGGTATATTCCATATTCTTTAGCAATACCACACAGTTCAAATGCATCAATTCTTCCTCTGTCTTCTTTTTTCATAGTCTGGCTTTCACATGCTATGAGGCCAAGGAAAAGACCATGGCTTGGGTCAGGCACACCTTAGTCATCAAAATAACATCTTTGCTTTTTAGAATTTTAAAGAGGTCTTTTTGTAGCAGATTTGTCCAGTGCAATACTTAGTTTGAGTTCTTGATTACTGCTTCCATGGGCATTGACTGTTGATACAAGTAGAATGAAATCCTTGACAACTTTAATATTCTCTCCCTTGGTCATGATGTTGCTTATTGGTTCAGTTGTGAGTATTTTCATTTTCTTTATGTTCAGGTGTAATCCATACTGAAGGCTGTGGTCTTTGATCTTCATCCTAATTATTTTATTAGGAATTGCAAAATGATGATTTTTAAATTCCATCAGTCTTTCTGTATTCATGCACTGGAATTCCTCTCTTAAGAATAATTTTCCATCAACTATTTGGTTTCTTGGAAACCCCGGTGGCGTAGCGGTTAAGTGCTATGGCTGCTAACCAAAAGGTCAGCAGTTCAAATCCACCAGCCGCTCCTTGGAAACTCTATGGGGCAGTTCTACTCTGCCCTATAGGGTCGCTATGAGTTGGAATCGACTCGATGGCAAAGGGCTTGGTTTTTTATTTGGTTTCTTTGAAATACAGTTTGTACAGTAAAGTACAGTAGTTTGCTTGATCCTTTAACTTTTCAAAAATAAATATTTCTTGATTTCTTTTAAAAACATACATTTTATTTTTATAATTATATGTGTGTCACAGGTGGGGCTTGAAATTTCCTGTATCCCTTATCAGAGGTATCAGCCCCCATTTGACACGTGTGCTAGCCAAAGCTCATTGAGTAAGTTTCTTACCTTGTTATTTTCTCATAATTTACAGTGTTTGCGTTAGCAGCTACCCTGCTATTTCTGTCACAGTTAATCTCTTTTTTTATGTGGGTGGAAGCGAAGTGTTTGGTCTTAATAAAGCTGCCACAGATTGATAAAACTGATGTCAAACATCATAGCGTTACAAGAAAAAAATGATTTAGAATGACTATTTATATATGATAACAATACAGCAAGAATTCTTAATAATTCTGAATATAATTCTCCCCCAACTAAACACTTGAAATAATCAATTAATACATGCATATATTTTAATATATTTAGTTATATATAAAATACACCTACTCCTCACTTACCATCTCATTATCTGACATTTCACATTTATGACAACAGTAAAAAATCTGACTCTTTTGCACATTAATGACACACGTCTGGCAGTAACAAACACTGAGGTGCGAGGAGAGAGTAACGTTGGCTGTGATGATTAAGATTATGTGTCAACTTGGCTGGGCCATGATTCTCCGTAGTTTGGCAGTTATGTAATGATGTAATTTAGCAGTTATGTAATGATGTGATCATCTCCAATTGCGATCTGATGTAGTCATGCTCTATTTTCACATAACACCGATTTTCACATAACGACCTGGTATTTGGAACCTAAACATGTCATCAAGCAAGGAGTGGGTATATGTATATTTAACATAAGAGATATAAAAATAGGAGCCCTGGTGGTGCAATGATTAAGGGCTCAGCTGCTAACCCGAAGATCAGTGGTTTGAGCCCACCAGTGGCTCCATGGGAAAAAAGATGATGATCTGCTCCTGCAAAGATCACAGCCTGGGAAACCCTATGGGGCAGTTCTGCTCTGTCCTGTAGGGTTGCTGAGTCAGAACTGGTTTATGGCAAACAACAACATATTTAAAAATAAGAAAACCACTCACACAATTCAGATTTGCAACTTGTTATCTCTGTTTCTTCCATTTTAAATCTGGTCATTCAACAGCACACATCAATTACCACTGAATTAAAATTCTAAGCCAGATAGAATTTTGAGTTAATTTCCAAATAATTTAACCAAATAATTTTAAAATTATCTTAACCTAGGAATTAAGAATTCAGATAAAATGTGAAATAGAACTATTTCCAAACAGTTGTAAGCTAACCCTAAAGAAAGTTTGCATTTCTAAATGTCTGATGGACATTAGTCCTAATACATGGATGGCATCATTGTCCTGACAGCAATGAGGCAATAGCAAGATGGAGTGGGCAGACATCAGAGCTAACTGCAGAGATAGAAGTGGAAACTATGGACCCAAAAGATAGAAGCTAGACACAATCAATAATGGGAGGAAGGTGATCAGGGAGGTATTTTATGGAATTACTTGATACTGAAACCGTGAAACCTATACAAGGTCATGATGATTAAAAACACTGGGAGTTCTGTAGGCTTTACGTGCATGTGTATTGCAAAAGTGGAGGTGAAGCCAAGAGTCAAGGTGTGGAAGATAAATGTGTGTGCATTCATGTAATGGACTTTAAGATGCCAAGGCAGGGTCAGGCTGTCCACTAGCCCAGTGCTATGAGACTCTGAACACCATATGCCATCACTGACTTCCCTCAATAAACTCTAGATTGATGGCCGTACCAAACCTTTACAACTCTTCTTCAAGCTCTTATCCCATTCCTGGGCCTTTCCTTTCTTTCTTGACAGAGAACATCAAAACCTTTAGGCTTTAAATGCTCAAATCTCTGGTGTCAAAGATGAAATGGCACCATTAGGAGCTCTAGGGCAAGAAGTGCAGCTGCAGGGCACTGATGGGGCACTGGAGTGTCCATGAAGGTGGGCTTCCGGTTTTGGTGTCTGATACTTCCTTCGCCCCTTGGGTTTTGCACCGGCTCCTGCCTCCACGCTGCCCTCTCCTAGCGCTCAGTTCTCTGTAGTCTTCTGGGCTTTGGCGTTCTCATCGCACCACCTCAGGCTTCCGGCTGGGAATGCAGCCCTGTTTTCAGAGTTACCCTCTAATTCATGACACTTCTCATTACCAGCCCCACCCCAGCCCCCGGTGCCAGGCGTGCGCAATCGTACGTTGTGCAATACTCTTCATCTCTATATCGACCTACGTTGTTACCAGTTCTTACCTCCTAACTTCTAGTCTCAAAAGTCCCCACTCCCTTTTCGCCGCTAACCTTCCTCTTATGCTGTTGTTCGTTCAGGATTGTGTCATTACTGACCTTTCTCCATCAACTCTTCCCTTTGTCCTTTTATCTTTACTCTTTATTCATGTGCTTATTTCTTTCCAGTCACAGTCTTATTCTGGTCTACCCAGTCTTTTAAAAAACATCTTCCCTTGCCTTGACTTTTCTCCCCTTTATCTACATTCTCTCTCTTCCCTCTCCCTTTACTACCAAACATTTTGAAAGTGTATTCTATACTTTCTTCAACTCCCTCTTCATTTCTCAGGCCCCTGCAGTCTGACTTCTGTCTTCATTATTCTACTGAAACTGCTAGCAAGGTCCTCAGTGACATAATAATTGCCAATCCCAACAGCCTTTTTCCAATCCTTAACCTACCTGAATTCACTGCATCATTTGACACCTGTTGGTCACCTTCCCTGCTGAAATTCTTCCTTGAATTCAAAGACACCACTCTTTCCAGATTCTCTCCTTCCACTTTGACTCTTACTTCTTATCTCTTACTGATGTCTCTTTCTATTCTCACCCTTAAATATCAGTGTCTTCAGGGTTCTAGCCTTTTTTTCCCTTCCCCAGTCCTCTCTCTAAGTGGTCTTGTTCATTCCTGTGGTCCCATCTACCACTGACAAGCAAGGACTCCCAGATCTAAACCGCAGGATCGCTACTTGTTTCCTTAACTCGTTTAAGCACAAACTGGGTGGCTTTAAAAGAGCAGAAATTTAGTCTCTCACAGCTCTGGAGGCTAAAAATCCAAATTCAGGGTGTCAGCCGACCATTCTCTCTCTGAAGGCTCTGGGGGAAGATCCTTCCTGTGTCTTCCAGCTTCTGGTTGTGGCAACATAACTCCAATCTCTGCCTCTCTCTTCTCATGACCGCCTTCCCTCTGTGTTTCTTCTCCTCCTCTTATAAGGACACCAATTGGATTAGGGCCCACCCTTCTCCAGTGTGACCTCATATTTGAGGCCATATTTGTTGTTGTTGTTGTTATATACCATTGAATCAATTCCGACTTATAGTGACCCTCTAGGACAGGTAACTAATTATACCTACAAAAATACTATTTCTAAATGAGGTCATATTCACAGGTACCAGAAGTTAGGACTTGAACATATCTTTAGGGGGGACACATCAACCCATAACAGGATCTAACCTTTCTCTGAAGGTCAAACTACCTCTAAGTGAATGTCCTGCAGGTCCCTCATATGCAGCAAAGCCTGTTCCTTCTCTCCCCTTACTATCTTTTTGCCTAACCCAGACCACACTGACCAGTCACTGAGGACCTACCTTAGTGTCTCTGGGATCCCTTCCTCCCACTCAGCTCCTACTTATGTGGCACAATTCCAGCCCTTATCACCTCCTTCCTTGATAATTGCAGTAGCATCCCAATTCTCTGTCTCTAGACTGCCCAGTCCAGTCCATTCTTCATCAGCTCCCGGAAGTGTCTTTCTGAATAGATGCCTTATGGCAGTTGTCTTAGTATGGGTTTTGCCGAAAGCAGACCCTGAGATGAGGATTCTGGTGTAGGTGGCTTATCTGGGAGGCGATCCCAGGCAGCAGCAGTATGGGCGTAAGGGGAGTGAGATCGAGAAGGGAAACCAGCCAGTAAGAGGTGTGTTGTCAAGCCTGTAACCTCTGTGGGTAACCAGAGCTGACCGGATCCTGCTGGGGAACTTGTGGAGTCGTTGTAGAAAATATACCTCAATTTTATCCTGCCCAAGGGGTCAGGGAGCTGGGATATTTGTACTCCAAATATCAGGCATTGATTGGAATGGGGGAGAGGAGGAAATTCTGTAGCAATCTGTGCCTCCCACCCTGCACTGTGAGGACAGCTAGCCCTTGAAGCCCTCAGGCTGGTGGAGTAAGGCCAGCTTGTATTAAAGTGGTCAGGCCCAGGGGCTATGAGAGGGGTACCGACAATGTCTGCCTCCTCACTCTCCTGCTTAAACCTCCCACATGTCCCCACTGCTGCAGCCTGCCTTTCCCACCTCCTCTCTTGCACCTTCCCTGTAAACCTATCCCTCCACTTACACAGGGCTCTGTTTTCTCCTGAAAGGACTGGCCCTTTCATGTTTCCATGCCTTTGTATGTGTTGTTCTTGTTGCCTCCATGTGTCCCTTCTCTTCCCTGTAGTGGGCACCTGCTGCAAACAGGGCAATTTGTGTTAGCTTACCTAATACACTCCTGACTAGCCATGTTATTGTTGTTAGCTGCCCTCAGGTAGCCCTAGACTCACGGCGACCCCACGCACAAGGGCACAGAACGCTGCCAGGTCTTGCACCATCTCCGTGACGTATTGTGGATCAGACCATTGTGGCCCCATTATGTTTTCACTGACTGATTTTGGGAGGTAGATCACCTGGACTTTCTTCCTAGTCTGGCTTAGTCTGGAAGCTCTACTGAAACCTGTTCAACATCACGGCAATCCTGTAGCCCTAGGAGTTGAGAATTAAAAAAAAATTACTAAGTGCATTTTACATGTGATTAAATTGAGGCTCAGAGAAGTTGATTAATATGCCTTGGGCACAAAGTCAGCAAGTGGTAGGGCCATGCTTTGACACCAGGTCTATCAGCTCCAAAATCTGTGCTGTGGGGTAACCACTGAGACGAAATGCCTCCTGCTTTAGAACTTAACATGGCGGCAACCTGCCCTCAGTCCTTCAGACATACCTAGAGGGTCTCTCCTCTGTCTTCCCGTAGCATGCTATATCTGCCTTTTTATGGCACGTGCCTTCTTGTAGCATGACTAGTTATCTACTCATTTGTCTTCCCTTTTAAATGGTAAGCCCTTCATTTTCCATCTTCAGTGCTTGGACAATTGCCTAACTTATAGTAGGGCCATCATTAGCATTTAAAATTAAAATGAAATTGAATTAATATTAAAATTGAACTTTTTAAAAATACTTAAATACGATAGGATCCTGATTTGACTTTACCTTGCATGTTGTCCTGGGCAGGAAAGAAATAGGAACATGACCTCTAAGGAAGCAGGGTCTGGGTCCTATTGAAAGGCCACCTAATCCTGAGTGGCTTTTGATCCAGGCAGTGCTTCCCCAAAAGACAGGAGCAAAGTCCTTACCAAAATCAAGGTACAATCTACTGCCTCCTCCCGGTTTATGCATAGAAGACAAAACAAAAAAAATTTCCTCAAAAGCCATTTGGGCTTCGAAGGCTCTGTGATGTGATGCATGTATAGAGGGCTTTTTAGAGTCAGGCTGGTCAGCAGTTCTGCAGGGGAAGTGTCAGTGGATGACTCTCTAGGAAACCCAGTTTTCCTCCCTTAAAAGGCTGTTGAATTGACACCAACAGCCAAAGAGTTTTGCTAGGATTTAGTGTGGACCTATCCACTGGAAAGAAATCCCTGGGGGTGCAAAGGGTTAACACGCTTGGCCGCTGACCAAAAGGTTGGAGGGTTGAGTCCACCCAGAAGCACTTCAGAAGAAAGACCTGGAGATCTACTTCTGGAAAATCGGTCACTGAAAACCCTGTGGAGCACAGATCTACTCTGCCCCACGTGGGATCTCCAGGAGTCAGGATCAGCCCTGCGGAAACCGTTTTTTTTTATCCACCACTAAATGTGAGAGAAGAAAGCGTCTTACTGGGAAGAAACTTCTACCCAGGTCAGCTGTAACAGGCCAGATCACAGAATGTTGAGAAAAGGATACTTTCACCCCTTAATTAAAAAAACAAAAAACTCTGCAAGTGAAAACATGTGAAAACCTGGCTCATCAGAGTACTGAATCTACTAATAAATACACCCTAGGAAAGCGAAGACCAAAAAAACGCATACTTTGCTGCTAAAAATTAACTTTATCATTTACTTTTTGGCAAAACGGGATAATGAAAAAAAGCAGCAAAGACAGAAAAAGACAGCAGGAAGACAAACTTCCCCCTTCTTTCTTTACCTGGGTCCCCAGGTGTCTGTCAAGCACCCATGTATGCATCCAGGGCCAGGAACCAAGGGCGACCAGCAGAGAACAGCAACACACCTCAGCCTTTGTCTGCCTTCGGATTGCAGAGTAAACTTCTTGATAGTAAAAGAAAATTATGACTCCTACTCCCACCCTTTTTTTTTTTCACAAATCATTTGCAAAAAAGATGGAGCAAAAAACAATTTGCTTACAGTACACTTGCATTTTTCTACTGCTGCAAACGTTAACAGACTAATGAAGTCTACATGAAGTCCCTGTGTTTTCAAATGGATAAGTGCTCAGCTGTTGACCAAAAGGTTGGAGGTTCGAGTTCACCCAGAGGTGCCTCAGAAGAAAGGCTTGGAATCTAATTCCCAAAAATCAGCCATTGAAAACCTTATGGAGTGATGACCCCAAAACTATTGCCGTGAGATCATCTTTAAATCTTAAACCAAAAGTTTCCCCGTTAGTCTTCTTAAAACTAAATAATAGTTCACTTAACTAGTAGAGAATGTCTGCCTTGAGCATTTTGCTCTTTCAGAATCTATCTATATGCGATCAAATTGACAAGAGCAACTTGAAAGATTAAACAGGAAACTTAGGGGGCAGTGAGTTTATGTTAATGAGAGAGGAGCAACTTGGAAAAGGAGGGTAAGGATGGTTGCACAACTCAAAGAATGTAATCAATGGCACTGAATTTTATATGTAAAAAAAAAACAATTTTTTTGCTGTGTATATTCTCAACAACAACAACAAAATAAAAAAAAAAACCTATGGAGCACAGGTCACAATGAGTTGGAATCAACTTGACAGCGGCTGGTTGGAAGGCTGCGTGAGTATCTTTTACTTTCATGATATCTATGGATTTTGGCTCTTTCTTACCTCTTGAAACTATTTCCAAGGCCTACTTTATTTGCCTTTCAGCTCTTCACTTTCATAAAAGACAAAGTTTTTTCCTTCTGACTTTGAAATTTCCTGTATAGACAACATAAAAACTACTGGTTCCTGAGCTCATCTAAAAGAATAAATAAAACAGTAGGACTGGACACTTCTCAAAAGCCCTACGGTCTTCTGGTCAACATTAGCTGACCTGGAATACATTATTATTAGTCTTTTTATATGAATGATCTGAATTATTTCATTTAAGGTCACCTTTTTTTTTTTTTAAGATAATTGGAATTTAAAAGAGATATCTATAGCTGAGTGAAAAAAAATTATTGGAAAATTTACTATATATGAGTGTTCATGTGCATAGACAGGTGTGTGAAAGTAAGGGATTTTAAAACTTTATACAGAGCAGGAGAAAATGTAGAACAGAATTCAAATTCACATATAATGACCAGACTTAATGGTCTGACAGAGAACGGAGGAACCCCTGAAACTATGGCCCCCGGATGCTCTGTTAACCTAGAACTGAAACCATTCCTGAAGCCCAATCTTCAGACAAAGATCAGATTTGACTGTGAGGCAAGGAATGATACACATATGGAATGAGCTTCTTGGTTCAGTCAGATGTATGAGACCAAATGGGTGGCTCCTGTCTGGAGGCAGGATGAGAAGGCAGGAAGGGACAGGAACTGGTAGAATGGACACCGGGAACCCGGGGTGGAAGGGAGGAGCAGGCTGTCACGTTGTAGAGATTGCAACCAATGTCACAAAACAATATGTGTATACATTTTTGAATGAGAAATTAACTTGAATTGTTAACTTTCACCTAAAGCACAATTCAAAAAAAGTGAAAAGAACTTTATACTTTTCTGAGTGTTATTTATATAATAAAACCTTATATTTTGAAAAATAATATGCATCCACTTTGAATCTTAAAGAATATGTTGGCTCATTCTGCTGTGCTTCTGCGATTACCTTTTTGGTGAAGAAGTTTTTTCCCCTGAAAAGCTAATCACAGTATCTTACAATTGAGTCAGTCAAATGAGACACAGTTGAAATGCCAATTTTATGAGATTTCCAGGTATACTCCTCCATAAAGATTCTGAGAAAAGTTATTAAGAATTTATCTAAGAGTTACTTTCAGTGATCTTAGCCCAGTTCACATGGAGGTTGCTGACTACAGAATATGTCTACCTTGCATTACTTTGCTGTCTTTTTATTTTCTCATGTTCAGTTCAGCAACGTTTTATAAGGCCCACTGTTTGCTCTGCACAGTGCCATTAGGTTCCCGTCTTCCATTTAGTGTTGCCTACGGAAAACTTGGGAAGAAATTTTCAATCTAAAATTAACGTGCCACTTTTTGAGTATGAATGCTGGAAATTATTACAGTAATTCATAATAATAAAATTAGCACTTAACAGTCATTAATTATTTACCATGTGCCAAACACACACTATGCATTTTACTCACATTATCTTCTTTAATCCTCACCAAAGCCCTACAATTAGTTACTGTTGTTATTCCCATTTTACAGTTGAAAAAGCTGACACACAAAGAGATTAAGGGCACAGTGCTAGAAAGTGATACAACCTAGCCTGCCTGACTCCACAATCCAAGCTGACATTCGTCATTGCTGTTAGGACAACCATTGGTACATTCTTATGGTCTAGGCTGGAAATAAAAACAAGTTGATTTAGTAGTGTTAAATTTTATTTTTCATTGAAGGTAAGTGAAAGAATTTATTAAAAGAGCATCCAAAAAAAGGAATTCAGGATTTTTAGTGCCATTGCTTGGCCTCTCCTACCATGCCCCTCGCTGGCTGGCATGCATGCCAAGGTCTTTTTGAAAAAACTGTCTCCTACGCCATCCCTGTTTTTGTTGTTAGATGCTGTTTAGTTGATTTCAACTCATAGTGACCCTATATGACAAAGCAGAACTGCCTCATGGGGTTTTCTAGGCTGAAATCTTTATGGGAACAGATCGTCAGGTCTTTTTCCTGTGCAGCTGCTGGGTGGGTTCTAATCGCCAACCTTTTGGTTAACAGCCAAGCACTTACCTGTTGCACCACCAGGGCTCCTTAGGACATCCCTTGCTCCCTTCATGTGTGACTTCTCTGTGGAAACCACCATGAAAACTGAATGGTTGACCAGCAGCCTTTTCCTGCCATTCTTCATGGCCAGGCTGAGGACTTGAATAAGAGGAAATTCGGTTAGCTTGAACAACTTTCCTGATTGTTTAATGGAATATGGACGAGCTTTTCTTTCTTAAAAATATTTTAAAGGGAAATGCTATTGGTCTAGTGATTTAATTTTTTTTTAGTTATTCCTAACTTTTTAGTGACGGGGAGGGAGAAATATTATTTCATGGATTCTCAAGAGTGGGTGTGGTGCCTGGGAAGGCAGTCCTCACAAGAGATACCAGGGGCATGATCTTAAGCCAAGCAGTACATTTGGGGGGACCTGGTAACAACTGATTCATCATTCCCTAAATGAGTTCCTTGCCATCTTTGACATGTGTGCCTCATTCATTCATTTATTCAATCACTCATTCATTCATTTATTTATTCATCAGTAAGTTCCTTCCTTGAGCTAGGTACCTTCAACTATGTAGCAGGGCCTCAAAGATGAACCAACAGTTCCTGCTCTCACAGGGTTTGCTGTATAGTGAGGGAAATAGACATGTAAACAGGTAAATTACAATTTTTTTTTTTTTTTTTTTTTTAGTGTCTAGTGCCTTGGGGGAGTGGTGAACAACGAGCTTCTGGAGCATAAAAGACAAGTTTAGTTATTTAAATTTACAGGTGATATCTGAACTGTGCCTTAAAGGATGAAAAGGAACTTTCTAAACAAGAGCTGGAGGAAGGAGGTCATTTTAGGTACAGAGATCACCTGCAAGGGCACTGTTACAGATTGAATTATGTCTCCCAAAATATGTGTTGGAATTCTGGCCCCTATAAGCTGTGAGTTGGAACTGACTCAATGACAACTAACAACAACAAATACCTGTGAATATCATCTAATGTAATGTAATACAATGACTTTACATCTAATGTAATGTAATTACTTTCCATAATGCAACATAATGTAATGTAATCAGTCAATAAGTTGAGGTTATACTGATGTAGGGTGGATCCTCCCTCACGTGTCTGTCAGCTTGTTGTACTGTGGGGGCTTGTGTGTTGCCGGAAGCTATGCCACCGGTATTCAGATACCAGCAGGGTCACCCATGGAGGACAGGTTTCAGCTGAGCTTCCAGACTAAGACAGACTAGGAAGAAGGACCTGGCAGCCTACTTCTGAAAAGCATTAGCCAGTGAAAACCTTATGAACAGCAGTGGAACATTGTCTGATATAGTGCTGGAAGGTGAGCCCCCCAGGTTAGAAGGCACTCAAAAGATGACTGGGGAAGAGCTGCCTCCTCAAAGTAGACTCGACCTTAATAACGTGGATGGAGTAGAGATTTCAGGGCCTTCATTTGCTGATGTGGCACGACTCAAAATGAGAAGAAACAGCTGCAAACGTCCATTAATAATCGGAACCTGGAATGTATGAAGTATGAATCTAGGAAAATGGGAAATCGTCAAAAATGAAATGGAATACATAAATGTCGATATCCTAGGCATTACTGAGCTGAAATAGACTGATATTGGCCATTCTGAATCAGACAATCATATAGTCTACTATGCTGGGAATGACAACTTGAAGAGGAATGGTGTTGCATTCATCGTTAAAAAGAACATTTCAAGATCTATCCTGAAGTACAATGCTGTCAGTGATAGGATAATATCCATACGCCTACAAGGAAGACCAGTTAATACGACTATTATTCAAATTTACGCACCAAGCACTAAGGACAAAGAGGATGAAATAGAAGATTTTTATCAGCTGCTGCAGTCTGAAATTGATCGAACGTGCTATCAGGATGCATTGATAATTACTGGAGATTGGAATACGAAAGTTGGAAACAAAGAAGAAGGATGGTAGGTGGAAAATATGGCCTTGGTGATAGAAGCAATGCTGGATATCAAATGATAGAATTTTGCAAGCCCAACGACTTCTTCACTGCAAATACCTTCTTTCACCACCATAAACGGCGACTGTACACATGGACCTCACCAGATGGAACACGGAGAAATCAAATTAACTGCATCTGTGGAAAGAGATGATGGAAAAGGTCAATAACATCAGTCAGAACAAGGTCAGGGGCTGACTGTGGAACAGACCATCAATTGCTCATATGCAAATTCAAGCTGAAACTGAAGAAAATCAGAACAAGTCCACGAGAGCCAAAATATGACCCTGAGTATGTCCCATCTGAATTTAGAGAACAACTGAAGAATAGACTTGATGCATCGAACACTAGTGTCCAAAGACCAGATGAGTTGTGGAATGACATCAAGGACATCATAGATGAAGAAAGCAAGAGGTCATTGAAAGGACAGGAAAGAAAGAAAAGACCAAGATGGATGTCAGAGGAGACTCTGAAACTTGCTCACAAATGTTGCGCAGCTAAAGCAAAAGGAAGAAATGGTGAAGTAAAAGAACTGAACAGAAGATTTCAAAGGGCAGCTCAAGAAGACAAAGTAAAGTATTATAATAACATGTGCAAAGAGCTAGAGATAGAAAACCAAAGGGAAGAACATGCTTGGCATTCCTAAAGCTGAAAGAACTGAGGAAAAAATTCAAACCTCGAGTTGCAATAGGAAAAGATTCTAAGGGGAAAATAATAAATGATGCAGGAAGCATCAAAGGAAGATGGAAGGCATACACAGAGTCATTATACCAAAAAGAATTAGTCGATGTTCAACCATTTCAAGAGGTAGCATATGATCAGGAACCGATGGTACTGAAGGAAGAAGTCCAAGCTGCTCCAAAGGCATTGGCAAAAAACAAGGCTACAGGAATTGATGGAATATCAATTCAGGTGTTTCAACAAACGGATGCAGTCCTGGAGGTGCTCACTTGTCTATGGCAAGAAATATGGAAGACAGCTTCCTGGCCAACTGACTGGAAGAGATCCATATTTATGCCTATTCCCAAGAAAGGTGGTCCAACCGAATGTGGAAATTATAGAACAATATCATTAATATCATGCACAAGCAAAATTTTGCTGAAGATCATTCAAAAGTGGCTGCAGCAGTATATCGACAGGGAACTGCCAGAAATTCAGGCTGGTTTCAGAAGAGGACGTGGAACCAGGGATATCATTGCTGATGTCAGATGGATCCTGGCTGAAAGCAGAGAATACCAGAAGGATGTCTGCCTGTGTTTTATTGACTACGCGAAGGCATTCGACTGTGTGGATCACAACAAATTATGGATAACACTGCAAAGAATGGGAATTCCAGAACACTTAATTGTGGTCATGAGGAACCTGTACATAGATCAAGAGGCAGTTGTTTGGACAGAACAAGGGGATACTGATTGGTTTGAAGTCAGGAAAGGTGTGCGTCAGGGTTGTATTATTTCACCATACCTATTCATCTGTATGCTGAGCAAATAATCCGAGAAGCTGGACTATATGAAGAAGAACAGGGCATCAGGATTGGAGGAAGACTCTTAACAACCCATGTTACGCAGATGACACAACCTTACTTGCTGAAAGTGAAGAGGACTTGAAGCATTTACTAATGAAGATCAGAGACCCCAGCCTTCAGTATGGATTGCACCTCAACATAAAGAAAACAAAAATCCTCACAACTGGACCAATGACCAACATCATGATAAATGGAGAAAAGATTGAAGTTGTCAAGGATTTCATTTTACTGGGATCCACAATCAACAGCCATGGAAGCAGCAGTTAAGAAATCAAAGACTCTCCCTTTTCCCATCCTACTTGTCCATGGTAACCACTAATAAACTTTGGTCACTATACATTTGCTTATTCTGGATCTTTCATATAAGTGGGAACATACAATATTTGTCCTTTTGTGTCTGACATGTCATTCAGCATAACGTTTTCAAGAAATCAAACGACGCATTGCATTGGGTAAATCTGCTGCAAAGGACCTCTTTAAAGTGTTAAAAAGCAAAGATGTTACCTTGAAGACTAAGGTGTGCCTGACTCAAGCCATGGTATTTTCAATTGCATCATATGTATGTGAAAGCTGGACAATGAATAAGGAAGACAGAAGAAGAACTGACGCCTTTGAATTGTGGTGTTGGCAAAGAATACTGAATATACCATGGACTGCCAAAAGAATGAATAAATCTGTCTTGGAAGAAGTGCAACCAGAATGCTCCTTAGAAGCAAGGATGGCGAGACGGCATCTTACATTTGGCCATGTTGTCAGGAGAGATCAGTCCCTGGAGAAGGACATCATTCTTGGCAAAGTACAGGGTCAGCGGAAAAGAGGAAGACCCTCAACAAGGTGGATTGACACAGCGGGTGCAACAGTGAGCTCAAGGATAACAGCGATTGTAAGGATGGTGCAGGACTGGGCAGTGTTTTGTTCTGTTGTGCATAGGGTTGCTATGAGTGAGAACTGACTTGACAGCACCTAACAACAACAGGGTGGATCCTAAACCTAATCACTTATGAGTTAGAACAATGCCAGAATAGACACAGAGGCATACACACAAGGGAAAACAGATGCCATGTGAGGATCACATACAAGCCAAGGAACCAAGGAATGCCTAGGACAACCTACAAGGAAGGAATCAACACTGCCAAGACCCTGATTTGGACCTTTAGCCTACAGAACTGTGAGAACATAAATTTCTGTTCTTTAAAGCCACTCACTTGTGGTATTTGTATTACATCAGCACTGGGTGACTGAGACAGGCACAAAACCTCAAGAACCAGCTGGCTTAGGCCTCATCAAGCAGATGCAGGTATCAAAAACAAGAAATCCTCAGGGAACAAGATGAAAGTCCTGGGTTTCTTTTTTTTTTCTGTTTTGTACCATAGATGTAAAATCCTTATCTATAGTTTTCTCAGGCTTTCAGCCACCTGAAAATATGGCTAAAACCAATCTTTGTCTTAAACAAGACTCAAAGCTTAATGTTGTCAAAGTGGCATAAAAGCTGGCCTTGTAGGAATATTTTAAGAACTAAATATGCGGAAGAACTGTATACTAAAATCCTGGCTCTTCAGCCCTTTATTGTGTACTGTGTGGTACAAAGTATTTTGTTTTTATCTCCTTTCTTGTGGCTAATACTTATAAAGCTAGCAGTGATTTTATCTGACACTGAGAAATATCAATGTAAAAGCCTCTAAGCCCTGTAAAGAAAATTGCTGGTTTTCTTCATTCTTTTGATCAATATTGAGAAGCTCCCAAAGATACCTAGTGTTAAACAATTTGCGTTCAGCTTCTTGTTACTAAATCTGGCTTCTTTCCATCAGTAACTGATAACAGCCAAATTAAACCCCATCCACTTAGTTTTAAAAGGCCCCAAATAGGAAATAACTACTGCCAGGCGTGAGGGATGGTTACTCGAAAGAAAACCTCAGTTTTGGTACTTGAGAAGTACCGAAATTTGAATAATTTTTGAAACAATGGGAAGTGCTTGTCGTATATGCCCTCTTCCATACTTAAATTGTATTGACAACTGGAAGAACCAGGAGCCACAAATACTCAAGATCTGTCATGAGAAATAGATAAAGGGGGGATTGGAATGAACCACAACACTTGTAATTCATTTTATTGAAGTGAAAAATATGTAGGAAACCATTTTTAAGTGAACAGTTCAGTGACATTAATTATGGTCGCTATGCTGTGCAATCATCACCATGTTTGTAAATTTTTCATCATCTTTAACAGATATTCAGTGCCCTCTAAGCAATGACTCTGTCTTTTCCCATCCTCCTTGTCCGTGGTAACCACGAGTAAACTTTGGTCTCTATACTTTTGCTTATTCTGGATCTTTCATGTAAGTGGGACCATACAATATTTGTCCTTTTGTGTCTGACATTTCATTCATCATAATGTTTTCAGGGTTCTTCCATGTGGTAGCAGGTATCAGAACTTCGTTTTTCTTTAGGGCTGAATAATATTCCATTGCATGTATGTACCACATATTGTTTATCCATTCATCTGTTGACAGACATGTGGGTTTTTTCCACCTTTTTGCTATTGTGAATAATGCTTCGATGAACATTGGTGTACAAGTGCCTGTTTGTGTCCCTGCTTTCAAGTCTTTTGGGTATATAACCTAGCAGTGCAATTGCAGGGTCGTATGATAATTCTGTGTTTAACTTTCTGAGGAGCTACCCAACTGTTTTCCACGGCAGCTGCACCATTTTACAATCCCATTATCAATGCATGAGGGTTCCAATTTCTCCACATCCTTATCAACACGTATTATTTTCCATTTTCCTGACCATAGTCAGAAGTGGGAGTGAAGGGTATCTTATCGTGGTTTTGATTTGCATTTCTCTAATGATTAATGATGTTGAGCATCTTTTCATGTACTTATTGGCCATTTGTAGATCTCTTTTGGAGAATTGTCTATTCAAGTCTGTCATGGATTGAATTATGTCCCCCCCAAAATGTGTGTATCAACTTGTTTAGGCCATGATTCCCAGTATTGCGTGGCTGTCCTCCACTCTGTGATTGTAATTTTATGTTGAGAGGGTTAGGGTGGGATTGTAACACCACCCTTACTCAGGTCACCTCCCTGATCCAAGGTAAAGGAAGTTTCCCTGTAGTGTGGCCTGCACCACCTTTTATGTCTCAAGAGATATAAGGAAAGGGAAACAAGCAAAGAGTTGGGGACCTCATACCACCAAGAAAGCAGCACCAGGAGCAGAGTGTGTCCTTTGGACACGGGGTCCCTGCACTTGAGAAGCTGCTCGACCAGGGGAAGACTGAGGTCAAGGACCTTTCTCTGGAGCCAACAGGGAGAGAAAGCCTTCCCCTGGAGCTGACCTCCTGAATTTGGACTTTTAGCCTACTGTACTGTGAGGAAATACATTTCTCTTTGTTAAAGCCATCCACTTGTGGTATTTCTGTCATGGCAGCACTAGATAACTAAGACAAAGTCCTTTGCCTATTTTTCATTGAATTTTTTGTCTTTTTGTTGTTGAGTTGGAATGCAGTTTTGAGATTGAAATTGCAGAATTCCAGGAAGCCATTAGAAAATCTTGAAGGAAAGAAAAAGGGCCAAGACAATGTGTGCCCAGGTAGAATGGGCTTGGCTGGGGAGGAGGCCAGGTGAAGTCAGAAACACATCACTGGTTTCTGGAATGTCTCTCAATTTGTCCCTGCAGCTTCATTTAGAGAACTGGAAGGACCCCACTGATCCCCTTCTAGGGCTTTTTAGGATAGAATGAGAAACCCTTAGCTGGGAGATGCTTCACATTATAAAGAAATAATGATAATAATTGGTAGAGTGTTTTGATTTCTAGTAGACATGTAAAAAGAAAACATCACCTATATGGGGAGAGCTGACAAGCTTCTCAGTTAGTTGAGAGGGGTATGATTCACTCACTCACTGAGAAGCTGGACCTGATGGGTAGAGAATTGGGTATTCTTTTGATACTGATGCCCATGAGATGTTGGTAGAGCACAGTGTGGGGAATGGTTCCATTTTCTAGAACCAATGATATTTCAGTGACCTATGGGTAACAAGAATAGAAATTATGAATAGGTTTACAGTTTATTACAGTTGTTAGGTGCCATCGATATGTTCCAACTCATAGCGACCATATGTGCAACAGAATGAAACACTGCCTGGTCCTGTGCCATCCTCATAATTGTTATTATGCTTGAGACCCATTGTTGCAGCCACTGTGTCAATTCATCTCACTGAGGGTCTTCCTCTTTTTCACTGACCCTCTACCAAGCATGATGTCCTTCTCCAGAGATCCCTCCTGATAGCATGTCCTAAGTATGTGAGACAAAGTCTTGCCACCCTTGCTTCTAAGGAACATTCTGGCTGTACTTCTTCCAAGACAGGTTTTTTTGTTCTTCTGGCAGTCCATGGTATATTCCATATTCTTTGCCAATATCATAATTCAAAGGCATCAACTCTACTTGGGTCTTCTTTATCCATTGTCCAGCTTTGTTAGCATAATGTCATCAAGGTTCATACATGTTGTAGCACGTATCAGTACTTCATTCCTTTTTATGGCTGAGTAATATTCCATTGTATACATATACCATGTTTTGTTTATGCCTTCATCAGTTAATAGACATCTGGGTTGCTTCCACTTTTTGGCTATTGTGAATAATGCTGCTATGAACATTCATTAGCCCTTTTAAAAAAGAGTATTCACCATACCTGCTGTGGGGGATTTCTCTCTGGCTCTGTTTTCTCTTTGTTCCCGCCCCACCCTAGGTTTTGGCCTCTCCTGCTTCTGGCTCCAGGCCAGCCTTTTCCCTCACCTCTTAGTGCAGATCAACTCTCCTATCTCTTATCTTAGCATTTCTGAAATTCCCTTAAAGTACTGTGCTTAACAAGGGTCCACTCATTCTGCACATCTCCCTCAGAAATGGAAACTTTGCAGTTATAACATTCTTAAACTCAACCAAATTCTCAGGTAGGCATTTTATAATCACCAATCTACTTAAGTCAAAGG
This sequence comes from Elephas maximus indicus, assembly GCF_024166365.1. Classification (NCBI taxonomy): domain Eukaryota; kingdom Metazoa; phylum Chordata; class Mammalia; order Proboscidea; family Elephantidae; genus Elephas; species Elephas maximus. The sequence goes on along the minus strand of NC_064842.1, from coordinate 19,041,525 downwards.
AAGGTAAAGATTGAGTCTTCATATCATATGAACCATGGCACCTACCTTAGAAGGCAGAAGCAACTACAATTAGAAATTTTTTTTTTTGCAACATGTGGAACAATATCAAGACTCTTACGCTGCATTCTTTGAGTATAGTTTGAAGGTAGAACCAATAGGATGTCCTGATGGATTAGATGTGTAATGTGAGAGAAAAGAAGAACCAAGGATGACTCTGAATATTTTGGCTTGTGCAACCTGAAGGATAGAACTGCCATGGGCAGAGGTGAGAAGGACTGCAGGTGAGGCAAATTTTGGGGGATGATCAGCCAGAGTTTGGCATGGGATGTGTTTAGTCTGAGATGTCAATTAGACATCAAATGGAGATGTCAAGAAGAGAGCTGAATATAGGGGTCTGGGGCCAGTGGAGAGGTCAAAGCTGGCAATATGATAATATAGATGATATTTGAAGCCTAGGGACTGGGGGAGATCATCAAGGGAGGGAGTATGGATGGAGAAAAAGAGAGGATTGAGGACTTAGCCCAAAAGAAGGTGGGAGAAGGGGGACTAAGAGGAGTGTGGGGTCCTAGAAGCTGTGATGGTTAAGATTGTGTGTCAGCTTGGCTGGGCCATGAGTCTTGGTGCTTATATGTGATTACTCTCATGATAGAATCTGCTGTGAGTAGCCAATCAGTTGAAGGGGAGTTTCCTTGAGGGTGTGGCCTGCATTTGAACATAAGCAGACATTCTAGCTTTTTGCTCACTCTGGCTCCTGCAGCTGTCTCCTGTTCATCTGACCTCCGGTTCTAGGGACTTGAACTTTCAGTTTATCTGCTGACCTTGGGATTCATCAATCTTCACAGCCTGTGAGCAAGAGCCCTGCTCTCTGACCTGCAGCTGGATGTTCAGGTGTCATCTAGGCTAAGATAATGTGTGCACAATGATTATCTTAGCCCCTTATCCTGGAGGGTTTCAGTTGATGCCTTGCTGATTCTGAGGGTGTTTAAACCAGTGTTTAAACCAAATAGGGGTATTTGTTCTCTGATAATATTCTTCCCTCTAGCTGTTTCCTATTTCATGTATGCTGGGAGAGGGGAGGGTGGATATTCAAATCCCGCTGTTTCTTTCACTAGGGTGATGGAAAGATTTAAAATTTACACCAGTCCCTTTTGACTTGTGAGCTGTGGTAAGGCCCAGTTACTCCTCTACCAAACAAGTGCTGGGGCAGGGGTGGGGGGTATGTAGGAAACAGGAAAACAGATAGGAAGTAAGATGCCCCTGTGGACTGATGTCCTGGCTCAACTTTCCACTAAGCATTCCACTCATCCCAAACCAGTTGTTGTAGAGTTAATTCCCACTCATGGTGACCCCATGTATGTCAAAGTAAAACTGCTCTGTAGGGTTTTCAATTGCTGGTTTTTTGGAAGTAGTTTACGAGGACTTTCTTCTGAGGCACCTCTGGGGGGGGCCTCAAACATCCAACCTTTCAGTTAGCAGCCAAGCTTGTTAATCATTTGCACCAAGCATTATTATTCATCCTCATTTTATAGATGAGGAAAGAGGAAATAGGGGCCAGGTTACTTGCCAAAGCACATAGCTAGAAATTCTGTGGCCAGTTTGAAGCCACATAATGTGCTTTGGAGCCCAAGTTCTTAAACGTCTGATTATATTCTCCTGCAAAAAGTGGAAATACCAGTTCCAGGGATCTTGGCTATATGAAGATACACAAGAGGGGTTTTGTAAGTCTATGAAATTTGTCAATAACATAAAAATAGTGATTACCTGAATGTAATGCTTAGGACTGTGAAATATAAGCCAAGAGTAGGTTGTATCAGAAAACAAGTCTCTCTGGGTCAGGGAGTCCTGGAACAGCAATGTCACCTGCTCACTGCAGCAAAGAGAGAGGCAAGTACAGAGAAGAATGGTTTGTGGTTTCGAACTCTAATCCGTTCCTCACCATTTTAACTTCTTTTTTGATGTTGGGTGTATCATTTAGCTTCTTTGTGTTTTCAGGTTCTTCATCAGTATAAATAAAATAATTATGCTAACCTTACCCATAGAAGAATAAGGGGGCAGGGAATCTTACTCACTTTGTATAAATATTCTGAAAACCCAGCTGCTAAAGAGTAATATTCTGTGTTGGCACAGAATTGAATTTTGCACTAGAGGATCATCTAGGTATCATTTAACATTCAACAGGGATAGGTTTGCTACCAGTAGCTAAGACGATTACACAGTCTGCCAGATTTTGCAGTTATTATTTTTACCTTGAAAGCTTGTCTACATTTTCTTAATTTAAATGCATCACTTCTAATATTAATCTCCTAGAACTAGATGTGTTCCTGTCTTTGTTCTCACCCCCAGAAATGGGTCATGTTTTAGCATAGTTGTCTTCTAGTCTTTATACATATTCAAGTTGCTGCAATCTTCACACTTAAGCAATACCTTCTAGGTTCTTTAATTACCTTTGATCATACACTAAATTTATCTTTTGGGCTCTAAGATGTTCAGAACAGAATTGAGTATTTTAAATTAAGTTTCAACTGAGCTATTTCACATAAAAAACAAAATACACGAGGAATGACACACATTCACTTACTGCAGATACATGTAATAAGAGCCACACCCGGCACTGTGTTGGGTGTTAGATATAAAGATTAAGGACCTGACTTCTGTCCTCAACAAGCCCACAGTCTAGTGGGCATCATGCATGTAATTCGGAACCATTAAGTGGACATCTCAGATCTTAACTCAGAGCTCTGGATTTAACAGTCATTTTGCACCGTAGCATTAAACAGTGGCTTTATAATTCTGTAATGAATTTAGTAGGAAGAAGAAGGCAAATGAAAACACAGACAGCTCAAGTGTGGCTAGATTGTCATATAAATAAAAATTAGATTGTCATATAGCTATACTGTTATATAGCTATATGCCTTAATATGCAGTACTTAGAGATGTTGGGGAAATAAGACTGAAGTCACAGAGGGATTGTGGGGTGTGCTATGGGTAAGCGGAATTAGTGGGGAAAAGCTTCCTGCAGGAAATGGGCCTGCTTAAGGTAGCTTGTTATCTCTCACTTGTGTTTTAAGGGGCTGTTGTTAGCTGTTGTTGAGCTGACTCTGACTCATAGCGACCCTATGTACAACAGAATGAAACATTGCCCGGTCCTGTGTCATCTTCATAATTGCCAGCATGTTTGAGTCCGTTGTTGGAGCTATTGTGCCAATCCATCTCATGGAGGGTTTCCCTCACCCTCATTGGGCCTCTAATTCAGCAAACATGATATCCTCCTCCAACTGCTGATCCCTCTTGACGACGTGTCCAAAGCAAGCGAGTCAGACAATGTTCTGTTGTGATCCTTAAGACTTGCATTAGCTAATGATCAGAAATAGATCACCAGGCTTTTCTCCTTAGTTTGGAAGCTCTGCTGAAATCTGGCCACCATGAGTGACCTTAGTGGTATTTCAAATACAACTGGCATAGTTTCCAGCATCATAGCAACATGCAAGCCACCACAGTACGACAAAATGACAGATGGGTGGTGATTTTAGGGAGTACTGCTTTCTAAATATCTACCACTCAGAGTCTGGGGTTCAAGATTCATTTATCCAATACAGAAAGTTTGATGATTTTAGGGAGCACTGCTTGATGATTTTGGCTTAACTTCATTTTTTTATTTTCTCATACTTTTGAGACTCTGAATTTTCACACATTATTTCTCTTTCTTCAGCTGTGTTGGCAACACTTCTCAATTTAGCTCATCTCTGCATTTCATTTGTTGCTGTTTACTGCTTTTAAAAGGTCATTCCCACCACATGTCTGTCAGTTTGTCGTACTGTGGTGGCTTGCGTGTTGCTGTGATGCTGGAAGCTTTGCCACTGGTATTTCAAACACCAGCAGGGTCACCTTTGGTGGACAGATTTCAGCAAAGCTTCCAGACTAAGACTAGGAAGAAGGACCCGGCAGTCTACTTTTGAAAAAATTAGCCAGTGAAAACCTTATGAATAGCAGTGGAACATTGTCTGATATAGTGCTGAAAGATGAGCCCCCCAGGTTGGAAGGCACTCAAAAGATGACTGGGGAAGAGCTGCCTCCTCAAAGTAGAGTCGACCTTAATGACATGGATGGAGTCAAGCTTTTGCGACCTTCATTTGCTGATGTGGCACGACTTAAAATGAGAAGAAACAGCTGCAAACAACCAATTATAATTGGACCATGGAATGTACGAAGTATGAATCTAGGAAAATTGGAAATTGTCAAAAATAAAATGGAATGCATAAACATTGATATTCTAGGCATTAGAGAGCTGAAATGGACCTGTACTGGCCATTTTGAATCAGACAATCATATGGTCTACTATGCTGGGAATGACAAATTGAAGGGGAATGGTATCGCGTTCATTGTCAAAAAGAACATCTCAAGATCTATCCTGAAGTATAACTCTGTCCGTGATAGAAAAATACCCATACGCTTCCAAGGAAAACCAGTTAATATGACTCTTATTCAAATTTATGCATCAACCACTAAGGAAAAAGATGAAGAAATTGAAGTTTTTTTTTACCAGCTTCTGCATTTGAAATTGATCAAACATACAGTCAAGATGCACTGATAATTACTGGCAATTGGAATGCAAAAGTTAGAAACAAAGAAGAAGGATTGGCAGTTGGAAAATATGGCCTTCATGATAGAAACGATGCTGGAGATCACATGATACAATTTTGTAAAACCAGTGACTTCATTGCAAATAACTTTCTTCAAGAACATGAATGGCAACTGTGCATGTGGACCTCACCAGATGGAATACACAGGAATCAAATCCACTACATCTGTGGAAACAGACGATAGAAAAGCTCAATATCATCACAAGGCCAGGGACAGACTGTGCAACAGGCCATCAATTGCTCATATGCAAGTTGAAGTTGAAGAAAATTAGAACAAACCCACGAGAGCCAAAGTACAACTTTGAGTATATCCTACCTGGATTTGATATAATTTCAAGAATAGATTTGATGCATTGAACACTAATGACCAAAGACGAGACGAGTTGTGGATTGACATCAAGGACATCATAGATGAAGAAAGCTAGAGGTCATTAAAAAGACAGGAAACAAATAAAAGACCAAAATGGTCTTTTATTCAAAAGAGACTCTGAAATTTGCTCTTGAACATAGAGTAGCTAAAGCAGAAGGAAGACATGTTGAAGTAAAAGAGCTAAACAGAAGATTTCAAAGGGCGGCTAGAGAAGACAAAGTAAAGTATTATAATGAAATGTGCAAAGAGCTGGAGATAGAAAATCAAAAAGGAAGAACACGCTTGGCATTTTTTAAGCTGAAAGAACTGAAGAAACAATTAAAGTCTCGAGTTGCAATACTGATGGAGTCTACGGGGAAAATATTAAACAATGCAGGAAGCATCAAAAGAAGATTGAAAGAATACACAGAGTCACTTTACCAAAAAGAATTCGTTGCCATTCAAGCATTTCAGGAGGTAGCATATGATCAAGAACTGACAAATCTTAAGGAAGAGGTCCAAGCTGTACTGAAGGCAAAAACCCTGAAGCAAAGCCTTGAAGCGAAAGACGGGGCTCCAGGAATTGACAGAATACTAATTGAAATGTTTCAGCAAACAGATGCAGAGCTGGAAGCGCTCACTTGTCTATGCCAAGAAATTTGGAAGACAGCTACCTGGCCAACGGACTGGAAGAGATCCGTACTTGTACTCATTCCAAGGAAAGGCTATCCAACAGGATGCAGAAATTATCATTAATATCATAAAAAAAAAACAAACCCAGTGCCGTCAAGTCAATTCCGACTCATATGAGAGCTGTTAATATCATAGGTAAGTAAAATTTTGTTGAAGATCACTCAAAAGCGGTTGCAGTTGTACATTGACAGGGAACTGCCAGAAATTCAAGCTGGATTCAGAAGAGAACGTGGAACCACAGATATCGTTGCTTATGTCAGATGGATCTTGGGTGAAAGCAGAGAATACCAGAAAGATGTTTACCTGTGTTTTGTTGAGTATGCAAAGGCATTCGACTGTGTGGATCATAACAAATTATGGATATCATTGAGAAGAATGGGAATTCCAAAACACTTAATTGTGCTCAGGAGGAACTTGTACATACACCAAGAGGGAGTTGTTAGAACAGAACAAGGGGATACTGCATGGTTTAAAGTCAAGAAAGGTGTGTGTCAGGGTTGTATCCTTTCACCATATTTATTTGATCTGTATGCTGAGCAAATAACCTGAGAAGCTAGAGTATATGAAGAAGAATGTAGCATCAGGATTGGATGAAGACTTGTTAACAACCTGTGATATGCAGATGATACAACTTTACTTGCTGAAAGTGAAGAGGACTTAAAGCACTTATAGATGAAGATGAAAGAGCATAGCCTTCAGTATGGATTATACCTCAACATAAAGAAAACAAAAACCCTCACAACTGGATCAGTAAGCAACATCATGATACATGGAAAAAAGATTGAAGTTGTCAAGGGTTTCATTTTACTTGGATCCACAATCAATGACCATGGAAGCCGCAGTCAAGAAATCAAAAAACACATTGCACTGGGCAAATCTGCTGCAAAAGACCTCTTTAAAGCGTTAAAAAGCAAGGATGTTACTTTAAGGATTAAGGTGCATCTGACCCAAGCCATGATGTTTTCAATCACCTCATATGCATGTGAAAGCTGGACAATGAATAAGGAAGACTGAAGAAGAATTGATGCCTTTGAATTATGGTGTTGGTGAAGAATACTGAATATACCACGGACTGCTAGAAGAACAGACAAATCTGTCTTGGAAGAAGTATAGCCAGAATGCTCCTTAGAAGCAAGGATGGTGAGACTGTATCTCACCTACTTTGAACATGTTATCAGGAAGGACCAGTCCCTGGAGAAGGTCATCATGCTTGGTAAAGTAGAGGGTCAGTGATAAAGAGGAAGACCCTCAAGGAGATGGACTGACACAGTGGCTGCAACAATGGGCTGAAGCATAATGATCCCGAGGATGGTACGGGTGTCAACTTGGCTAGGCTGTGGTACCCAGTTGTTTGGTCAAACACTAGTCTGGATGTTGTTATAAAGTGTTTACATGTGACTAAATCAGTTGGCCTTAAGTAAAGCAGACTGTCCTCCATAATGTGGGTGGGCCTCACCTACTCAGCTGAAGGCCTTAAGAGCACAAAGGGAGGCCCTTTGAGGGAGTATTCTGCCTCCTGTCTATAAACAGACATCTTACCAGAATTCCACCTCTTTCTCCTCTTGCCTGACCTACTGATTCTGGGATACCAGTTGTTGTCAGCTGTGTCAACTCACTCCCGACTCATGGTGACCTCATGCACAACAGACTGAAACACTGCTAGGTCCTTTACACTCACCATGATGGGTTGTGGATCGGACTGTTGTGATTCATAGGGTTTTCAATGACCGATTTTTAGAAGTAGATCTCCAGGCCTTTCTTCCTAGTCTTAGTCTGGAAGCTCCACTGAAACCTGTTCGGTATCACAGCAACACCCAAGCCTCCACTGACAGACAGGTGGTGGCTGTGCATAAGGTGCACTGGCGGGGAATCGAACCTGGGTCTCCCGCTTGGAAAGTGAGAATCCTACCACTGAACCACCACTGCCACCTCTGGGCCACAAGATTGCTGAAGTTCCAGACTGTTGCCTGGCCCACAGATTTTGGATGTGTCAACCCCAACAATTGCGTGAGCAGATTCCTTAAAATAAGTCTCTGTCTATATGTATGACTAGCTTACTGATTCTATTTTTCCAGAGAACCCTACATACTGGGTTATGCTTTCAATTCACACACGTGTTTTTTTTTTTTTTTTTTTGGGTGTCCATCTGAGAGATGAGATTTGCAAAGATTCGTTACAGTAAAAGCTTTACCTCTAGTGGGGTCTCTTCATCTGTCAACGAGTGAAACCATCAAAAGGTAATCTGGTATGCGAGCATGGCTGCTTTCTGCAGAGGATGTTTATGTTCCTCGTTATTCTGAACGGTTAGAGGCAGTTTCTTTCTCTCTCTCAGTATATGCTCCTCAGTTCTGTGCAGGTACTGAAGTTGGTTGTGTGAAAGAACATTGAACTTAGGCCGCATGGCATTTCTTATCCTCTCCTCACCTCTTCTCTCCCACTTGGAACACTGAGGCCTTTAGTTTCTATCATTGCTATTTTAGTTGCCTGTGACCCAAACTTAATTGGGAGGGATTTGGAAAAAAGCTTATCAGGCAGAACCACCCAGGGTGGTGTAAGAGGTTACCAAGCTTGGCTGCTGACCGAAATTTTGGCAGTTTGAGTCCACTCAGAGGTGCCTTGGAAGAGAGGCCTGGTGATCTACTTCTGAAAATCATCCATCGAAAACCCTGTGGAGTACCGTTCTGCTCTGACACACATGGTCCTGTTTAGGCAGGACCTGTGCATAGTAGGCATTTAATAATGAGTGGTCTTCTACGTGCTCCCTGGGCAGCCCTCTGACTTCCCTCCCACCCTGCTGCACACTGCTGCATGGAGAGTGAAACTAATTGGCCATTGACACCGCGGGGCCTCTCCAGGCACCTGGTATTCTCCTGGGGCTTGGTTTCTTCTTCCTTAATATGGGAGTGAGAAGACTGACTCCCTCACAGGTGGCTGTGAGGAATTATAAACCAATAAAGTGATTGCTTAGCATATGGCTGAATGTCAAGAGTAATATAAATGCTTAATTTCATTTATTTAATAGTGGTTGGGTGGCCACGTGAATGTTGCTGTGGAAACCATAACTTGAATTCCCTGATACTTATCTATGTTCTGGTTTTTAAACACGGCTTTAAATGTAAATCCTGTGATTTTTTTTTTTTTTCATGTTAGAAAAATACCGAGAATGATGACAGTTTGATCTCAATCCAGGCTTTGTATGAGGAACAGGGTGAGCTGCCACTGCTCCCCCACCGGGAGCATGCATCGTCCAGTTATTCTCACATGACCCCTTTTTTTTTCAAGGTCATATGTCATCCATCCATCCATCCGTCCATCCGTCCATCCATCCACCCACCCACCCGTCCATCCATCCACCCACCCACCCGTCCATCCATCCACCCACCCACCCGTCCATCCACCCACCCATGCGTCCATCCACGCTGCATTTCTGACTCTTAAGGTGAACAGGCAAAATCTGTGTGGACAGAACTGTTGATTTCCAGATGCAGGTTTAGCACTGAGAGGACTCCCTTGGGTCATGGAGACATGTAATGGCAGAACTTGTGTAGCTGGTGAGATCAAGGGGGACTGAGGAAGAAGGGCTTGCTGCAGTGACAGTGGTAGATATTGTTAGCTGCTGTCGATTTGGTTTCGACTTACAACAGAACCAAATGTTGCCTGGTGCTGCATCATCCTCATGATCACCAGAATGTTCGAGTCCATCATTATGACTACTGTGCCGATCCATCTCACTTAGAGTCTCCCTTGCCCTTGCTGGCCTTCTACTTCCCCAAACGTGCTGCTGTCCTCCAGCAACTGATCCCTCTTAACCACATGTCCAAAGCAAGTGAGTCAGATAATGTTCTGTTGTGATCGATAGGGTTTTCACTGGTTAATTTTTGGAAGTAGATAGCCATGCCTTTTTCCTTGTCTACTTAGTGTGGAAGCTTCATTGAAACCTGTTCACCATGGGTGACCCTGCTCTTTGAAATTCTGGTGGCACAGCTTCCAGTATCATAGCAACATGCAAGCCACCCCAGTATGACAAACTGACAGATGGGTGGTGGAGTGACAGTAGAGGATTTAGTAAATCAAAGGAGTATCTGAGGCTCCTCATGCCACTCCCTAGCCCTCAGCTGTCACAGGGCTGGAAGAGGGCGCTCAAGGGGTGTGGGCAACAACAGCATTGGATAGAAAAGTTGGTCTTGAGTCTAAGCCCTCATTACAGGAATTCCTGGACCCCTCACCTCATGCAAGTCCCTCCTACCTCCTAGCAGGGTCCTTGGTGGCTCACCTGTTCTCCACCATGACCCCTGGAGTTCTCTGGGCTGTGTCTGCCTCTGCCCATCACCCCACTGTGGCCTGAGGAGGATGCAAGCTGACCCACACACAGCCTGCTGCAGTCACTCCAGATCACTCCTGCAGCTACTGACGCTCATTTCCTTTAGATGGAGACAGTGACTCCTTCCTCACTGTGGTGACCTCACTCTACCAGTTCCTAACAGAGATCCCAATGTCACAACTTTTAATAAGCACATTTTCTCAGTTTCGTTATGGGTCCTTTATTCCCAACAGCAAATACCTGGGATTTTTTGCTTCTTTTTCCTCAAATTTCATTGTGCTTTAGGTGAAAGTCCACAGCTCAAATCAGTTTCCCATTCAAAAACTTTACACACAAAATGTTCTGTGACATTAGCCACAATCTCCACAATGTGACAACCCTGTCTCCCTTTCTGTCCCTACCCCGGGTTCCCCACATCCACTTGTCCAGCCTTCCCGTTCTTGCCCTCGCGTCCCTGCCCCTGGGCAGCTGTTGCCCATTTGGTCTCTTACACCTGAATGAATCAAGAAGTATGTTCCTCACGTGCACCGTTGTCCATTTTATAGGCCTGCCCAATCTTTGGCTGAAAGGCGGATCTCAGGAGTGGCCTCAGTTCTGAGTCAGCAGGGTGTCCGGAAGCCATAGTCTGGGGGCTCCTCCAGTTTCTGTCAGACCAGCAAGTCCGGTCCTCCTTTGTAAATTTGAATTTTGCCCCATAGCTCTCTCCTGCTCTATTTGGGACCCTCTACTATGACCCCTGTTAGAGCAGTCAAAGGTCGCAGCTGGCCAACATCCAGTTCCTCTGGCTCAGGCTGGTGGAGCCTGTGGCCCATGTGGCCCATTACTACTTTGGACCAACATTTTCCCCATGTCTTTGCCTTTCTTTACCCTCCCCTGCTCCAAACGTGATAGGACCAACAGATGTATCTAGTTGGCCTCTTGAAAGCTTTTAAGACCCCAGACACCACTCACCAAAGTAGGATGTACAGCATCTCCTTTTGAACTATATTATGCCAACTGACCCAGATGTCCCCTGAGACCATGGTCCCTGGCCCTCAGCCCCAGCAACTCAGTCCCTCAAGGTGTTGGGATGTGTCCAAGAAGCCTCCACAATCCTGCCCTTGTTAAGCAGTGCTGAACTCCGCCATTAGCTGGTGTTTTTTTAACACTCCTTCCAGTGTTGGGATTCATTCTCTCAAGATGGTTTGGTCAACATGAAGATAGACTCCATCGGGATGTGCCAGAATTCCTGAAGTGAGCACACAGATTAATACTCTCTCTCAGACTTTTGCTTCTGAAATACAGTCTGAAAATAGATTAATGTTGCCATAGTGTTTCTAAATCAAGCACATCGTCCTCCTTCCATTTCCTTTGTTGTTAAAAAGGCAGTTTTCATCTCTCTCTTGCCTAGCTGGCATGCCTGAAAAACATCCCCGACTCCTCTAGTTCCCTCCTTACATCTGTCATCTCCAAGCCTAGCTGTTTTAGTCCTGACATGTCTGGAGTCGATCCCTCATTTCCCTCCTTACTGTTACCTGTCCCATCACATTTTTTAAAAAGCTTTATTGGAATATATCTTACATATAATAAAATTCACCCTATTCAAGTGTACCGTTTAACATTTTTTGGAAAGTTTATCAAGCAGTGCAGCCATCACTACAAATCTGTTTCAGAACATTTTCATCAGCCCAGTTAGAGCATGCATGCTGATTTGTGGTTAATCCCCATTCCTACTCTCAGCCTTCAGCAACTGCTAGTCTACTTTTTGACTCTATAGATTTGTTTTTTCTGGACATTTCATATAAATGGAATCATACGATGTGTGACCTCTTGTGTCTGGCTTCTCTCATTTAGCATAATGTTTTTGAGGTTTGTTGACATTGTAGTATGTATCAGTACTTCATTCCTTTTTATTGCCAAATAATATTCCACTGTATGGATATACCACATTTTGCCCTTCCATTCACCAGTTGATGGACATTTGGGTTGTTTCCACTTTCTGGTTACTATGAACAATGCTGCTGTGAACATTTGCATGCAAGTCTTTGTATGGACATATGTCTTCATTTCTCTTGGGTAAATATCTAGGAGTAGTTTTTTTTTTTTACAATAATTTTATGTTTAACTTTTCGAGGAAGCACCAAACTGTTTTATGAAGTGGCTGCACCATTTTACATTCCCATCGGCAATGTATGATGGTTTCATGACATTCCCACCAAGAGTTGATATTGTCTGACTTTTTGATTATAGTAATTCTAGTAGATATAAAGTGATATTTGATTGTGTTTTTAGCTTATATTTTCCTGATGACCAATGATGTGGAGCATCATTTCATGTGCTTATCAACCATTCATGTATCTTCTTTGGTGAAATATATGTTCATATCTTTTGCCCATCTTTTTGATTAGGTTGCTTGTTTTCTAATTATTGAGTTGTAAGGTCTCCCATCATTTGTTACCTCCTAACTGGTATGCTTGCTTTCACGTTCTACTCCTTCAACCTCTCTTACAAACTGCTATCAGATTAATGTTATTGTATGGCCTTGGCACTGTCCCTTACGTACCCAAACCCCCTTGGTGTTCTCTCCATTTCTCAAGTTCAAACTCCTAAACTTGACATTCAAAATATTACGTGATGTGGTTCCATCCTGCCATAGTCCCATGCTGTTGTTGTTGTTGGCTGCTGTCGAATTGACCCCTGACTCGTGATGACCCCATGCACAACAGAATGGAATGGAATACTCCTGGTCTTGTACCATCCCCATAATCAGTTGGGGATGGATCCGTTGTGATCCACAGGGTTTTACTGAATGATTCTGGAAGTAGATTGCCAGGCCTCCCTTCCTAGTCTGTCTTAGTCTGGAAGCTCTGCTGAAATTTGTTCAGCCTCAAAGCAACATGCAAGCCACCACTTACAGATGGGTGGTGGCTGCCCATGAGGTGCACTGGCCAGGAATTGAAACTGGGTCTCCTGTATGAGAGGTGACAATTCTACCACTGAGCCATCACTGCCTCTCACAGGCACTCTCAAATCTGGAAATACGGCTCATTGTGACTTCCCTATTCTTTCTTATGGGCTTCTGTCTCTTGTTCGATGTCTTTCCTACCCTTTCCTCAATCTTCTGTCTATTATGCAAGGCCCAGCTCAAATCCCCTTTCCTCAAGGGCCCTTTACTGACCCCTCCAGCGGAAATGTCTTGCCCTCCTCTGCTCTCCCCTGCCTCTTCGTTGTTTTCCTTTGTTCTGCTTCCTTATAAGCTAGGTGTTGTTTTACAAATGCTAAATAAAAAGCTTTCCATGCACCCCTCCACGGGATGATATTCTGGTCTACTTCTGTCATAAGTTCATCAGCGCAACCATTAACAAGATATGCAGTGGTTTTGTTTTATTCTATGTCCCAGGCTTTCGCAGTCTTCTAATGCCCTACCTGCCACCAACATGGGCTGCACTTCTGACCTTAAGACTGTGACAGGGTTCCTGGTTGGGGACCAGGAAGGGTCTATGTTTTTCTTCCTGGCACTCTTTTTGACTGGATTTGTGTCTTTGGGCAAGCCATCTGATGTCTAAAGAGTTCTGGGGTCCCTCCATTAGATTCCTAACTCCAAATTTGTTGTTGTTGTTAGTGGCCATAAAATTGGTTTCTGCTACCAGGGATGCAAAAGACCTATACAAAGAAAACTACACAACACTACTGCAAGCAACCAAGAGACCTACATAAATGGAAAAACATACCATGCTCACGGATAGATAGACTCAACATTGTGAAAATGTCAATTCTACCCTAAGCAGTCTACAGATATAATGCAATCCTGATCCAGATACCAACAGCATTCTTTAATGAGATGGACAAACTAATCACTAACTTTATATGGAAAGGAAAGAGGGCCTGGATAAATAAAGCATTATTGAAGAAAAAGAACAAAGTAGGAAGCCTCACGCTACCTATCTTAGAACCTACTAAACAGCCATAGTAGTCAAAACAACCTGGTACTGATACAACAAAAGACATAGAACAACGGTACAGAATTGAGAAACCAGATGTAAAGCCATCCACCTACGGTCAGCTGATCTTTGACAAAGGCCTAAAGTCCATTAAGTGGGGAAAAGACAGTCTCTTTAACAAGTGGTGCTGGCAAAACTTGCTGTCCATTTGTAAAAAAAAAAGAAACAAGATCCATACCTCACACCATACACAAAAACTAATTCAAAATGGATCAAAGACCTAAATATAAAACCTAAAACTATAAAGATCAGGGAAGAAAAATTAGGAACTGTCATGGATTAAATTGTGTCCCCCCAAAAATGCGTGTCAACTTGGTTAGGCCATGATTCCCAGTATTGTGTGGTTGTCCTCCATTTTGTGATTGTAATTTTATGCTAAAGAAGATTAGGGTGGGATTGTAACACCACCCTTACTCAGGTCACCTCCTTGATCCAAAGTAATGCAAGTTTCCCTGGGGTGGGGCCTGGACCACCTTTTATCTCTCAAGAGATAAAAGGAAAGGGAAGCAAGCAGAGAGTTGGGGACCTCATACCACCAAGAAAGCAGTGCCTGGAGCAGACCGTGTCCTTTGGACCTGGGGTTCCTGCACAAAGAAGCTCCTACTCCGGAGGAAGATTGATGAGAAGGCCAACAGAGAGAGAATGCCTTCCCCTGGAGCTGACACCCTGAATTTGGACTTTTAGCCTACTTTACTGTGAAGAAATAAATTTCTCTTTGTTAAAGCCATCCACTTGTGGTATTTCTGTTACAGCAGCACTTGATGACTAAGACAGGGACAATGCTAGGGGCCCTAATATATGGTATAAATAGGATACAAACAATAACTAACAATGCATAAACACTAGAAGATAAACTAGATAATTGGGATCCCCTAAAAATTAAACATTTATGTTCGTCAAAAGAGTTTTTACCAAAAGAGTAAAAAGAGAACCTACAGACAGGAAAAATATTTCTGGCTCTGACATATCCAACAAGGGTCTAATTTCTAAACTCTATAAGATACTGCAACACCTCAATGACAAAAAGACGACCCAATTAAAAAATGGGCAAAGGATATGAACTGCCACTTCAACAAAGAAGACATCCAGGCATCTAACAGATACATGAGGAAATGCTCAAGATCGTTAGCAATTAAGAGAAATGCAAACCAAAACTACAATGAGATACCATCTCACCCCAACAATACTGGCACTAATCAAAGAAAAAAAAAAAAAAACAGAAAATAACAAATGTTGGAGAGGTTGTAGGGAGATTGGAATGTTTACGCACTGCTGGTCGAAATGTAAAATGGTACAACCTTTGTAGAAAACAATATGGTGCTTCTTAAAAAGCTAGAAATAGAAATACCATATAATCCAGCAATTCCACTCCTAGGACTATATCCTAGAGAAATAAGAGCCGTCACACCAATAGACATATGCATTCACATGTTCATCGCAGCACTATTCAGGATAGCAAAAAAGATGCAAACAACCTAAGTGCCTATCAACAGAGGAATGGATAAACAAATTATGATACATACACAGAATGAAATACTATGCAACAATAAAGAACAATGATGACTATGAGAAACATCTCACAACATGGATTAAATCTGGAGAGCATTTTGCTGAATGTAATAAGTCAATCCCAAAAGGAAATACTGTATGAGACCACAATTATAAAAACTCAAGAACAGGTTTTCACGTAGAAAGAAACAATCTTTGATGGTTACAAGTGAGATGAGGGATGGGGAAGAGAAATCACTAACTAGATAGTAGGTAAGTGTTAACTTCGGTGAAGGGAAAGACAGTACACAATGTAGGGGAAGTCAACACAACCTGACCAAGGCAAAGTCACAGAAGCTTCACAGACACATTGAAATACCTTGAGGGATTGAGTTACTGGGCTGAGGGCTTGGGGACCATGGTCTTGGAGGACATCTAGTTCAATTGGTATAACATAGTTCCTGAAGAAAATGTTCTACATCTGACTTTGGTGAGTAGTGTCTGGGATCTTAAAAGCTTGCAAGCGGCCATCTAAGATACATCTACTTGTCCCATTCAGTCCAGAGCAAAGGAGAATGAAGAAAACCAAAGACACAAGGGAAATATCAGTCCAAAGGACCAATGGACTACATGAACCACAGCCTCTACCAGCCAGAGACTGAAACAACTAGATGGTGCCTGGCTACCATCACTGACTGCTCTGACAGGGATCACAATAGAGGTCCTGGACAGAGCAGGAGAAAAATGTAGAACAAATTAAAATTCACAAAAAAAGACCAGACCTCCTGGTCTGACAGAGACTAGAGGAACCCCTGAGACTACAGACCCCCAGATACCCTTTTAACTCAAAACCAAAGCCATTCCAAAGTTCACCCTTTAGCTAAAGATTAGACAGGTCTTCAAAACAAACAATAACACACTTCAGGACTGTGCTTCTTAGTTCAACCATGCATACGAGACCAAATGGGCAAAACCTGCCCAAAAGCAAAGACAAGAAGGCAGGAAGGGACAGGAGAACTAGATGAATGGACATGGGAACCCAGGGTGAAAAGTGGAAGAGTGCTGACACATCGTGGGGATTGCAACCAATGTCACAAAACAATCTGTATATAAATTGTTGAACGAGAAACTAATTTGCTCTGTAAACTTTCACCTAAAGCACAATTAAAAAAAAAAAAAAGTTGATGCCAATGGCAACCTTTTGTACAACAGAACGAAATGCTTCCCGGTTCTGCATCATCCTTATGATCACCAGCATGTCAGAGTCCATTGTTGTGGTACTGTGCCAATACATCTTACCAAGGGTCTCCCATGCCCTCACGGGTCCTCTGCTTCACTGAACAAGATATCCTCCTCCAGCAATTGATCGCTCCTGATGACATGACCAAAACAAATAAGTCAGACAGTGTTACTCCGTGACTCATAAGGCCTTCACAGGCTAATTTTGGAAGCAGATCACCAGTCTGTCTTAGTCAGGAAGCTCCGCTGAAATCTGTCTATGAGGGGTGACCCTGCTGGTATTTGAAATACTGGTGGCATAGCTTCCAGCATCACAGCAACACACAAGCCACCACAGTACAACAAACTGACAGATGAGTGGTGTAAATTCTAAATTTAGGAAGCTATAAAGATAAACAAAGGATATTGGTGTTTCTTTTAAGTGCTTTGAAATTTTATTTTAAAATATTTATTTTTAATTACCAACATTCTCTACTCATCTTTATTACTGTCCCTCTCGAGACCTGTTTCTTTTTCCCTGGCTTTAACTAGGCATACAGGCCTGTGCGTGTGTGCATGTGTATGTATGTGTGCGTGCGTGGGTCTGGACACTCATGGACGTGGATCCTTCGTGGAGCGTCCCCACATACACTGTGCTCTTCCTTTATACCCTAGCTTCTTTTGACCCCTTTCCTAAAAACTGGAACTCACTTTGTCATTTTATTTTAGTAGCTTTTTTCTTATGATGATGATAATATTAAAATGTTTTTGAAAACATAGAACTGGCGATCCTACCTCTTAAAGAGCTGTTATAGTCAATATTTTGGTGTTTTACACTATTTTTTTTTTTATTTCTGATGTGTATATAATTTTTTGATTTACTCAATTATACTGTATGTACTTTTTATTTTTTTTTCTTTACTTAGTGCTAATATACTGTCAGTATCCATTCCATTGTTCTTCAATTAAAACATTTTTAATGTCTATATAGGAGTTTCAGGGTGGTGCAAACCATGAGGCACTTGGCTGCTAACCAAAAAGTTGGAGGTTTGAGTCTACCCAGAGGCAACTCGGGAGAACGGCCTGGTGATCTGCTTCTGAAAAATCAGCTATTGAAAACCCTATGGAGCACAGTCTTCCTCTGACACACATGAGGTTGCCATGTTTCAAAACCGATTTGACAGCAACTGGCTTGGTGCTTGGTTAGATTGGTTAATGTCCATGTGGTATTCCATTGTCTGACTCTACCACAGGCTACTAGGCCAACCCCAGCTGATGCAAAGGCAGGTTGTTCTCCCTCTCTCACTGTTATAAATGGTGAGGCAGAGTGTTGTGATCCTTCTTCCTAGCAGGCTACTCCCTGCGATAAGGGGCAGCATAGCCCACAGTTGTCAGCACCTGGTGTCAGCACTGGGAGCTGAGCATCATCTCCCTAGTCCTCCTGCCCGCAATTCTTTTAATACTGAGTGTTTTTAACTCTTCTGCACTCAAAACAAAATAAAAATAGAAACCAAGAAAAATCATCACTTTTGCCACACAAATTTGGTCCGCACCCTTTCTCTTTCTACACCTTTATCTTCTGAACTGTCAACTTTGGACTGAGATCAAAGATTTGCAATTTAGCATGAAAGGAATTTATGAGGACAAAATGATTAATGATTGAAATGACAGTTCAAGAGTGGAAAGCCTTCCTCAGCTTGTGGGGTAACAGCCCTCCTCTTACACGGCAATCGTGATCAGGCACACAAACTGAAGTTATCAGTTTGCCGATAGCTCCTTGGCAGACCACACATGATCATATGGTTCCCAGAACACCAGCAGATCATATGCAAATACTGTCTGTGTATTCATCAAGATCCCAAATGGACGGTGTATGCGGCTGTAATTATCTTTCCAGGAGAAACAGAGCTGCCTCTGGCACACACACTCAACTGGCTCTGTTGGCATGTTGGTGCCTGAGCTGATATGGAAATTATTTCAAAAGAAAAATAGTAAAGAGGTGTGGAATCTGTTATATTCTGCATTTTGCTTGGCAATGAGAAGCTGCCAGTCTGATTTAGATTTTTTTTTCTTTTTAATTTCTGGCTTATACTTTTAGATTTTCAAAAACATAATGACATGATATATTTTAACTATAAAACTTATGAGCTATTCACGCCTGAGGTATAAATAATGGGAAAGCAACATTGCACTTTCTGAACATATTAAAGGTCCCCTGAAACATTCCCAAAGAAGTAATGTCCACTTAATAATTAAGCAACAAGGAATATGGAATAAGAATTTCATTCTTAGCCAGGCAATGGGTCTTAACTATTTTGCACTTTGTAGTTATGGAAGTAAAGCTGTTAGCATTGTGGAATGTAAAGAAGTGAGAAATATCTATTTATGTAGTTAGCTATCTATCAATGAAAGATTTGGCTACATCATTAAAATTCTTTCAGTGTAATAAAACCTGCTGCAGTTGAGTTGATTCCAACTCACAGCAACCCTGTTGTTATTGTTGTTAGGTGCCATTGAGTTGGTCCCAATTCATAGTGACCCTATGTACAACAGAACGAAATACTGCCCAGTCGTATGCCATCCTCACAATCGTTATTATGCTTGAACCTAGAAAATAAAATTATGGCTAGTCTCTAAAGGCTGCTAACGTGAAGAATAAACACTTCTAAACTATAAGAATTCTAAAAGCCCAAGATGGACTTGAAGAAGGCACCATTAAAACTAACATTAGGAAGTAACCTGTACTGAAACTTGAACTTCCCAAAGAAAACAATTATAAACTAGACAACAACAAACCTGTTTGAAGCCACTGGAAGAGTGACCAAAAGTAAGCAGAAAGTGGAGGGGATTCAATTCTTGAAAGAACCATTATGTGGCTTTTTCCCCAGCTTCTGGGTGTGGATGGTTAGAACTCAAGGAGAAAGCTAGTCTTACTGGTTTGAGGTATTACATGGCAGAGTTTAGGGCTGACAGAGTAGCTAGAAATAGAGGAGGAAAACTGGGGAAAGGAGAGAGCCACAGTGAGGTAGCCCTAAAATCTGTATTAAATTTCCCTCAAATTTTTGGCTGATAACATGAAATTTGCACACATAGAAGAGCTACAAAAAGTCCAGGATAAAGCAGCAATTAAACCTGTTGCCGTCGAGTTGATTCCAACTCATAGCGACCCTATAGGACAGAGTAGAACTGCCCCATAGAGTTTCCAAGGAGCGCCTGGTGGATTCAATCTGCCAACCTTTAGGTTAGCAGCTATAGCACTTAGCCACTATGCCACCAGGGTTTCCATAAAAGCAGCAACTACAAAAAACTAGAAGCTGAAAAAAGTCAAGCAGAGATTTCAGCTGTTGCCTACCACAGGGGGCAGAGCATGGAATCTGAGTCCTAAGTTAAAGGGCTTTCTACTGAAACCTCAGAAGGGCCATACCTTAGGGGTAAAGACTTCTAGGACTGTGGGATTTTTTCCTTAGATATAAAGGAAAAATCTAAATAGAAAAAAAAAAAAAATAGAACTGCCCTAAAAATCATAAAACAAAGCCTCCACAAGCTGAAGGCGATCTGCTGGTAAATTAATAGCCTGCCAGAGCAAAATTCAATACTCTTCAAAGGAAGATAAAAGAATCTAGGGTCTCTACAATACTCAGCATAGAATTAAAATTTACAAGATACGTGAAGAGACAGGAAAATGTGACTCAGAGTCAAGAGAAAAATCAGTCAATAGAAAAACCAAAAACCAAACTGTTGCATCAAGTCGATTCTCATAGTGACCCTATGAGACAGAGTAGAACTGCCCCGTGAAGTTCCCAAGGAGTGCCTGGTATATTCAAAATGCCGACCTTTTGGTTAGCAGCCATAGCACTTAACCACTATGCCATCAGGGTTTCCTAATCAATAGAAATTGACTCCCAAATAAGCCAAATGTTGTAATTAACAGACAAGGACTTTAAGGCTGCTACAGGTCCCTGGTGGCGCAGTGGTTAAGTGTTTGGCTGCTAACCAAAAGGTCAACAGTTGAAATCCACCAGCCACTCTTTGGAAGTGTTATGGGGCAGTTACACTCTGTCCTATAGGGTCACTATGAGTTGGAATTGACTTCACGGCAGAGTTTATAGGTCCCTGTTTGGCACAAGAGGTTTGTGCTCATTTAGTAACATAAAGGTTGGCAGTTTGAATCCACCCAGTGGCACTGCAGGAGAAAGGCTTGGCAATCTGCTTCCATAAAGATTACCACCTAGAAAACCCTATGGAGCAGTTCTACTGTGTAACACACGGGGTTGCCATGAGTCAGAAGCAACCCAACAGTAATGGGTTTTTTAAATTTTGTTCTTATAACTGTTTTAGAGGAGTTAAAGGAAAAGAGGCAGAGAAATGAAAACTATGTATGCACAAATCTACTTATGTATGTATCTATATATTTACCTATCTATATACAAATTATATATAGAACTGAAAAGTACAATATCTTAAATGAAAAATTCACTGGTTAGGCTTAACAACAGATTGGAGACAGCAGAAGAAAGGGTCAGTGAACCTAACAGACTTATAGAAGTTTTCCAGTCTGAAGAACAGTGGTGTAAAGACTGAAATAATGAAAAAAGCCTCAATGATTTATGGGACAAGATCACACAGTCTAACATACTTATAACTGGAATCCCAGAAGGAGAAGAAAGAGAATGGGGCAGGGGGAAAAAATATTGAATAAATATTGGCTGAAAATTCCCCAAGTTTGGTGAAAAACTTAGATACTAGACATTCAAAAAAACCCCTAAATAGGATAAATAGGAAGAAAACCACACTCAGGCAATATCATAGCCAAATTGATGACCTCTCACAGAAATAAGGGAAGCCAGAAGACAACGAACAACATCTTTAAAGGGCTGAAAGAAAATAACTGTCAGTCAAGAATTCTACATCCAGTTAAACTATTCTTCAAACGTGAAAGTGAAAAAAAAAAAAAAACATTTTCAGATAAGGAGAAGCTGAGAGAATTTATTGGCAAGTATGACTTTACTAAAGCGGCAAGGGGCAAACTGCATTTATTACTAACTGTGTGGTAAGAATCAGCACAAATCCAATTCCCATCTTGGAAATAGATCTAGGTTTCACTTTCCCACATCTCCATTTTTTGTTGCAAGCCACTTCCACGGTATTTCCTCTCTGACACTAACCACCCAGAACTAGGCCAGACTTCATCCATGGCCACCTGGGACCAGGTCATCAGGTACCAGACATAGGCTCAGGAGTCTGCACAACTCCTTGCACTTCAGACCATTGCCGTCCCCCCTCTAGTCAGCTACATGGCAACGTTTTCTGTTTGTTTTTGTTTTTAATAACTATGTTAGGAGATTTAAAGGAAAGGAAGCAGAGAAACAACTAAGTCACAAGCTAGAAGGACTTTATTCTTTTTCATCAGCTGCCTGTGTAGCCTGTCACCTAACCACCCAAAGCTGGGTCTTCACAAGTTAGGACTCTATCCTTACGACTGCCCTCCTCTGAATCGGCCACTCTGAACTAAGTCAGAGTCTCACTGCTCCTGTGGATTCATTAATTCTCTGCAACAACTCACAAAATTCATGGAGACTGTCTTAGGCTGGGTTCTCTAGAGAAGAAAAACCAGCAAAGCATATAAATATATGTAGAGAGATTTATATGAAGGAAATGGCAGGCAAGATTGTAGAGGCTGGAACGTCCAAGTCTGTGGATCAGAATAAAGGCTGCTTCTGCTTCACACAGATGCAGGCGCTGGCAAACCCAAGATTGGCAGGTAGGTGAGCAGGGCTCTTGTTCACAGGTTGTAAAGATCAACAAATCCCAAGATCGGCAGATAAGCTGCCAGCTCAAGTCCCAAGAACCAGAGGTCAGTCTAACAGGAGGCAGGTGTAGTATCCAGAGCAGGCAAAAGCCAGAACATCTACTTATATTTGGATGCAGGCCACAGGCACAAGGAAGCTCCCTTTCAACTGACTAGCTACTCGCAGCAGATCCCATCATGGGAGTGATCACATAGAAACACTGAGAATCATGGCCAAGCCAAGTTGACACACAATCTTCACCGTTACAGAGACTATTACCTATACTTAAGGTTACCCGTTTACCTAACCAGAAAGAATACAAATTGAAGAGACATATCAGGCAAAGTCTGGGAGAGGCCCAGGCAGCATGAGGCTCCACTCTCCCCAGGGACGTGCACACCTTCTTCCGTGATGGGATCTTCTCACCAATCCAGTAAATCCCAAAGAGAGAAAGCTCCAAGGTCCAGGGCCCCTTATACATCATTGGGAACCTCAATGTATATGCATGACTGGAGCCTCAATACATAGGCATGAACAATGAGTATGTATGATTGATTCCAGGATGGCGGCCTGTGTACCCCTATCATTTACACAGGTTTAAGTCTTGCCTGCCTATTTTGTAAAAAAGCCCCCTTGACTGCTTTGTACCACACCAGGAGACCCTCACTACATGGATACCAAAGGAAGTTCTTCAGGCTGAAGGGAAATGACCCAGTTAGAAACTTAGGCTGTATCGGAAAAAAAATGAAAAGCCCCAGAAATGATAAAAGTGGGTAAATATAAAAAAACTTAATGTTTATCTCCTAATTTCACTAAAAGACAAGAGATTGTTTAAGGTAAAAATAAGATTTTATTGTGGTTTTAGATATATGTACATATAAAATATATAAAAAACAGCCCAAAGGAGGGCAGTAAAATGGCATTATACTGTTGTAAATCTCTTACATTTTAAGGGAAGTGGTACAATGTTAACTCTAAGTAGACCATGGTAAGTTGAAGAGTCATATTGTAATCCTTAGAGCCAAAAAGAGGAATTTAAGTGAAATGTTAAAAAATATTCAATTAACAAAAAAGCTGGAAAAGAGTGATGGGAAAGAAAAACAATACAACTAGAAAACAAATAGACTGATACTAGCAACAATGTGAATCTCAAAAACCTTATATTAAAGAAAAAGAGCCAAACAAAAGAGTACATACTACATGGGTTCTACTTAAAAAACAAAAAACTCCAGATCAGGCAAAACTAATCTACCATGATAGAAACCAAAACAGTGGTCGCTTATGACGGGTGGGTGCCTGGCAATAGGCAAAAGAGAACTTTTTGGATTGATGGAAATTTATATCATGATTGAGGTGGTGACTTACACTGCAGAATACATTTATTGAAATTCACAGACCGTACACTTAAGATTTGTGCATCTCACTGTATGTAAATTTTACACCAATTAAAAAAACGCTCAAATCAAATTCTTGAGTGCCCTCCGGTTATAAACGTTGACCAACAGAGGGCGCTCCGAGTCCACCAAATACGCTTTTGCGCCCCAACTACTTCGGGATGCAAATGAGACCACCTCTGGTCTCCAGTCTTCTAGGTGGTTCTTGCAGCTCCCCAGTAGCTCCCCAGTAGCTCCCCCTCGACACATCACCTTCCCCACCCTCGCTTCACCGGTTCATCCATTTCACCTGGCCAGGCGCTGCTTTTCGGCTGATAAGCAGCGCGTGGTTAATGGCAATGATCTCCCCACAGCACCTCCGCGGAATACAGATGCGCGGTAGGAAGGGGTCGTGTGCAGCCTGGGGGCGTACCTGCCCCCCTAAGGTCCTCTTTTGATAGGATCGCTTTTAAATTGGAAGTAGGAACGTAATGGAAACTTCCATACTGTTCTCGACATCTTCATTTTAACATTCTTACCTCACTTTGGTGGCTGTGAAATATTCCCAAGCAAGGGCTGCATAGGAGGAGCGATGACAGCTGGGGAGGCACAGAAGAAATTTCCCTCAGGAATGTGGGGTGGGGGGCGTTGCCCTGGGACCCCGGAATATTGTTTCCTGCTCCTTCCTGCCTCGTCCTTACCTCAGAAGGAAGCCAGAGGATGGAAAGCCCCAAGCGTCCTTTGCGCCCTCGCCTCCCCTCAGCCCCGGCTCTCTCCAGGGCGCAGAGATGCCATTACACCTCACGTGATCCCCCGCGCTGGGCTGGTCCTTCAAGAGGCGTCTCTCGGGGTGTTAATTAAAGGTCACAACAAAACAGACCTGCCGGCTCACCAGAGGAAATGTTCTCCCGGGAAATGAAAAACGATACCCCGGAGCAGCCACGTGTGGAGCCTGGCATATGCCGGCTTCCTGCGCTGCTGGGTGCTGCCCCGGGGTGGGGGGTGGTCGAAGGGGACGATGACCAGAGACTCTGCGGGCCCCAGGCGCGGGAGGACAAGGGCGCCAGCGGGTGGGAGGGGACGCACACCTGGCAAGGCCAGGCCAAGGCCAGCTCGCACCACACCCCCTTTCCAGGCCCGCGCCGTCCGCAGGCAGCGCGGCGAATCCCTCAGTTTCCCCCGACTGAGGGAGAATCCATATTCTGCTAGGTTCCCGGGCTCACCTGTCCCAGCCCTCAGCGGCTTAGCAAATCGCCGACGGGGCTCGGGCAGGCGTGGGGCGAAGACCCCCAGTCCTCCGGCTGGTGTCGGGGAGGGTGGCCCACAGGCCGGCCGGGGGTTGGTGGGACAATTCTAGAAAAGGTTTGCAGGGCAGGTCTCCGAGAACAAAGGGCGGAGGGAGGACCCGGCATGTTTGTAGACCTGTTTGTGACTCAATTCCTTTTACACGGCGTTTCAAAGGCTGAACTGAAAGCCTTGCCAGGAAGAGAAAGAACTCGGGGGCGGGGGAGGCTCGGGCACAGCTTTTCTGTCCAGCCACGCTCCCTCCCGCTGCACCTCAGCTCCAGGCTCGCGCAGTGGTGTTTCATTAGCGCCCTGGACACGGGCCACTCACCAGGAACTTCCCTGCGAGGCCCGAGATTTACGACCTCCCCCCGCCGTCCCCCCGGCTGGCAATGTCAGGCAGGAGCGCAGCGGCATAAAATGGAGCCGGGCGGGCGCGGCGGCGGCGGCCAGGCGGCGGGCGCGGCGGCGGCACTCGCAGGCTCCCGGGCCGCGGGGACGCGTTTCTCCAGGCTCCGCGCTGCGCCCGTGCTCACACGCGCGCCCTGACCGCGGACCGCTCCCGGGCGAGACGGGGCCGCCCCTCTCCCTGCCCTCGCGGAACTGTCAGGCAAAACGGGCAGACGGATATTGGCTCCGCGCTACGCCGAAGCTCCTCCCCGAGTCTGGATCTTTATATTTTTGGAGAATTTCTTTTAACTCAGTTACAAACCTCGGTGAAGGAGACAAGTTCCCACACCCGGCTCGGCTGACGGAGTCCGCGCGCCGAGCGAGGCGAGGCGAGGGCTCGCCCACCTTTCCTGCGGCTGCAGTGTGTGGCGATTTTATCTCTCTTTCAATCGTGGAGGAAAAGGGACTTACTTGGCTGAGGAAAATGCTAATTATCTGGATGTGACCGTGACAAGATTACGTGTGACTGGAGGAAGCAGAAGATGAGGAAAATCATTATTCGAAAAGGAGAATAAACGACCCCAGCTTTCTCTGAAAATTGGTGCTATTACTTCTGGGGTCAATTTCCTTTTATTTTTCTTCCCCTCAAATTAAGAAACCCTGACTTGAGGGCAGAGAGACATCCCCCTACCACTGGGGACCTTTCGGGCTTTGAAGACCCTTTGGATGTAGCGTTGGTGGAACATTTAGGCGCTCTCCTCTGGACAAATCACCATGAATTCTGTAGCTGGGAATAAAGAGAGGCTTGCAATCTCCACCAGGGGCAAGAAATACGGGGTAAGTTGGGCCGGGGACAACGCAGAGACGCCTTCGCAGACCCTGTCGGCGGGATGCCCTCTCCCCCGACCGACCTCCGGGAGGGTGGCGTGCGGGCCGCAGCTCCGCGCCGCGCAGCCGGGCCCGGCGCCTGCAGCCCTGCTCCCACTGCGGAGGCGCGGCGGCGGGTGCCGACGCCGGGGTGTGCGTGCGCGGAGGCGGGTCTGCTGGGAGCACGCCGGCCCACTCGCCCTGCTCTGGCAATCTTCTCAGTCCCTTCTTCCCTTCCCTGCCCTGCGCCCGTAACTTCTGCAGCATTCCTGCACTTTTCAGCAGAGTTATACTGAATTTGAGGGCTTCCCATGAATTCTCTGCCGTTCCTCGGATCGTTCCCCTGCACCCCGAAAATCCTTTCATTTACCTTTGTGGTCAGGAGGGCTGCACCATGAATGAATAAAAACCCACAAGTCACAGTCCCTCCGGATGGGATCTGTCAGGATATTGTACCTGGGCCCTTGCTGGGGTGGGTGCAGGGTTCTAAAGCGCGGGGCACTGAACCTATGGGTTTCCCCTCCAGAAACCGTTAAAACCCCTGAGCGAGCCCTCTTCTTCCTGACCCGAGGAAGGGTCGGCCGGCGCCCGGGAACCGGCGCAGGGTGCACCCGGGCGGGGGGATTCACTTTAAGGACAATTAACGAGACAGATGGAGGCCGATTTGGCCACAGGACTTGAAGGGGCCCGGAACGGGCGCCCGCTCGCACTCGGCCGGGCGCTCGGTGGCGCGCAGACCCTCAGGCGGGCGCCCCCAGCCCGGCCCGGCCCGGCCCTCGGGCGCGGGGACCCATCGCCCCTGCGGCCACTGCAACCGGCGTGTCTTCCCCGGCAGGTGAATGAAGTCGGCTCGCCCACCAAGCCCGCGGCGCCCTTCTCCCCCGAGAGCTGGTACAGGAAAGCGTACGAGGAGTCGCGCACCGGCAGCCGGCCCACCCCCGAGGGCGCGGGCTCGGCGCTCGGCTCGTCGGGGACCCCGTCCCCCGGCTCCGGCACCTCTTCTCCGAGCTCCTTCACGGGCTCCCCGGGCCCCGCCTCCCCAGGCATCGGCACCAGCTCGCCGGGATCCCTGGGCGGCTCTCCAGGCTTCGGCACCGGCTCTCCGGGCTCCGGCAGCGGCGGCGGCTCCTCCCCCGGCTCGGACCGCGGCGTCTGGTGTGAGAACTGCAACGCCCGCCTGGTGGAGCTGAAGAGGCAGGCTCTGAAGCTGCTCCTCCCGGGGCCCTTCCCGGGCAAGGTGAGTGCTGCGCGCGGCGCGGCCCAAGGCTCCCCCGGCTCCGCAGCTCGCAGCCCGCAGCAGCTGTCCGGGTGGTCGCGAATACGTGCCTCGCTGCCACCCGAAGGGCCCTGGCGGCGCCGGGGCTGCTCCGCACCCCAGGAGGCGCTGGCACGCCGTGGGCAGTAGCCGGCCCGAGGTCCACCCGGTGCGCGCCCCTCGGCCAGGCCGCCCTGGGGCAGCCAGCTGGCTCCAGAGCATGGAGGTAGCACTCGCTGTCTCAGGCCTCACGGTTCACCGGCCATACCACCAGGTTGTTTGTCCTGCTAGCCCACCCTTCGGAGTTCTCTTTCTGTGTTCCCTGCACCTTCACGCCCACTCTTTTCTCCTTGTGCGGTCCTGCCATCCCCGAAGACCCTCTTCCCAAGCGTCCCCAGACCTTTGCCGCATGACAGGGCCGGGAACATGCTGACGCCAGCTGTGGGGGCGCTCCCCTTTTCTCCTGCGCTCCCGGGACTGCAGGACTCTCACTTGGTTTTTCTCCCCAACCCCACCTGTGATTACGAAAATAGCGATGGAAAGAGTGGAAGCAAGCTGAGATTTAAGAGTTTCCCATTGCCTGTTTGTGGTCTTTCTTTCCCGGGATTACAGAAACAGAAACACATATGCGCAAGCCAGCATTTTTTGCGTAACATTTTGTGTGTCTCTCTGAGGGAGATTAAGGGGCAAGTAGCTCCGGGGAACAGGGCTACCTCCTGGCCTGCTCCAGCGCTAAGCACGTTGGTTCCTGCTTAGCAACCCTGCCAGCGTTGTGCAACCGGCCCAGGAGCTCCCAGAGTGTAACACAATGCAATTGTATTTGCACTGTTGGGTCCAAGTACTGTCAAATGATAATATTTACTCTTTCACTTCAAAGAGTTTTATCAGTGGTTGAGAGAGAAATATCAAGAAAACAGAGTGAATTGCTGTGGTGGTTTCTGATACTGTTTGCTCAATGGCGTTTTCTGGTTTATATTTCTGTGACTTTTGAAATGAAATATTGTGATTTTAAGTGGCAGAGTTTAGGAATAACTGCATCTGCTTGCCTCATCTGCTTATCCAAATACACACTGATGTTTCACATGTAAGGGTTAAGTTACACAAATAGCCACAGACGTTGTAAAACGTGGAAAATTGCCACCAAGAGAATTGGTTTTATGAATCCAGAACTTATCTAAAGAATAATTAATTCGTGGATTGTTAGCATGCCATTTCTGTAGTTGAATAATAAATGCGTCAGGGCACTCTAAGAATAAATCTCAGAGGATCTAAAAGCTTGTTTCAGTCCGTTGCATGCCGGACCCTCCAATTTAACACCATTTCTTCACTCACAGGTTTATTTGCTCTGTGTAGCATTTGTTCACTACTTTTTGGTTTCCTGCCACATTCAAGGTAAGGCGCAGGCACAGCAATGGAAATAACAGCCCTTGTCCACATGGAGCTTATATTCTAATGGAGGCTATAGACCTTAACCACAAAATGCACAATTCATAGTTTATTCATGTTTGTGGTAAGTACTACAAAGGAAGAATGTAGGGTGCTTTGAAATTGTATAAGCAGCATTAAACCATCTGATAGAGATTGAAGAGCCTTGGTTCTTAAGGATATAAAATCTGTTATTCGGCAATCCTAATAATTTCAGCACCCATTGTTATATTAAAATGAAATGTGCAAAGACCTGGAGTTGAAAACCAAAAGGGAAGAACATGCTCAGCATTTCTGAAACTGAAGGTACTGAAGAAAAAACTCAAGCCTCGAGTTGCAATATTGAAGGATTCTATAGGCAAAATATTGAACAACAAGGGAAGCATCAAAAGAAGACAGAAGGAATACAGAGAGTCACTGTACCAAAAAGAATTTGTCGATGTTCCACCATTTCAGGAGGTAGCATATGATTAAGAACCAGTGGTACTGGAGCAAGAAGTCCAAGCTGCACTGAAGGCATTGGTGAAAAACAAGACTCCAGGAATTGCTACTCAGGAATTGATGGAATATCAGTTGAGATGTTTCAACAAATGGACGCAATGCTGGAAGTGCCCATTCTTGTATGCCAAGAAATTTGGAGAACAGCTGCCTGGTGAACAAACTGGAAAAGATGTGTATGTATGCCCATTTCAAAGAAAGGTGATCCAACAGAATGTGGAAATTATTGGAAGAAATCACTACTCTCACACACAAGGACTAGAAGTAACAGTCCTTCTCCATATTTTGTAGAAGATAATTCAAAACCAGTTGCAGAGGTGCATCGACAGGAGACTGCCAGAAATTCAAGCTGGATTCAGAAGAGACCATAGAATGAAGGATATCATTGTTGATGTCAGATGGATCTTGGCTAAAAGCAGAGAATACCAGAAAGATGTTTACCTGTGTTTTACTGGCTATGCAAAGGGATTCGACTGTGTGGATCATAACAAATTATGAATAATATTGCAAAGAACGGGAATTCCAGAACACTTTATTATGCTCGTGAGGAACCAGTACATAGACCAAGAGGCAGTAGTTTGAACAGAACAAGGGGATCCTGTGTGGTTTAAAATCAGAAAAGATTTGTGTCAGGGTTGTATCCTTTCACATACATAGACTGTATGTTGAACAGATAATCCAAGAAGCTAGACTGTATGAAGAAGAGCACGGCATCAGGATTGGAGGAAGACTCATTAACAACCTGCAATATGCTGATTATACAATCTTTTGCTGAAGGTGAAGAGGACTTGAAGCACTTACTGATGAATATCAAAGTACAGCCTTCAGTGTGAATTACACCTCAACATAAAACAAAAATCCTCACAACTGGACAAATAAGCAATATCATGATAAAGGGAGAAAAGATTGAAGTTGTCAAAAATTTCATTTTACTTGGATCCATAATCAATATCCATGAAAGCAGCAGACAAGAAATCAAAACTACGTATCGCATTGGGCAAATCTGCTGCAAAAGACCTCTTTAAAGTGCTAAAAAACAAAGATATCATCTTGAACACAAAGGTGCACCTAACCCAAGCCATGGTGTTTTCAGTCACCTCATATGCATGTGAAAGCTGGATAATGAATAAGGAAGACCAAAGAATTAATGCCTTTGAATTGTGGTGTTGGCGAAGAATATTAAATATACCACAGGCTGCCAAAAGAACGAACAAATCTGCCTTGGAGGAAGTACAACCAGAATGCTCCTTAGAAGTGAGGATGGCTTGATTTTGTCTCACATACTTTGGACATGTTATCAGGAGGGATCAGTCCCTGGAGGAGGACATCATGCTTGGTAAAGTAAAGGATCAATGAAACAGAGGAAGACCCTCAATGAGATGGAATGACACAGTAGCTGCAACGATGGGCTCAGACATAACAACAATTGTGAGGATGGCACAGGACTGGGCAGTGTTTCGTTCTGTTGTACATAGGGTCGCTGTGAGTTGGAATAAACTTGATGGCACCTAACAAGAAGTTTCAGTCCACCAAATTGCTTTAGAATATTTTTGAGGGCCCATTCTTATAGTCAGTTCTTATAATTCGTTTTTTTCTTTTCCAGTTTGAGTGCTCCTTTGTGTGCAAAGGTAAATCAAAATATACTCTTTTCCCAAAAAGGGAGGGTGGAAGGAAAATTATCTGCAGGAAAAAGAAACAAATGTTGAAACTTAAATGCATCTATCATGTTTAATGGAGTCATTTGACAAACCAGATTTTTGTTTCTGTCGAAGTACCCTGGAAAATTCATTAACAGTGCTATAGGAGGCAGCTTGATGGATTTGCCAGTTTTATTTATGTGATGAAATACAAGTTATGCTGGGAAACTGGTGATAGTGCCAGAGCGAGCTGAGGGCTCCAGAAGAAACTCAGCCCTTCACATCATCGTATAGTGACCATGCACACCTAGGGAAGAGCTGTCAGTCATGGGGACAGTCCCATGGGATCACTCTAAGTGCACACACGGATGGATATCACACAGTGTGCAGTTGCCTGAGTTTTACGTATGAAGCAGGACAGTGAAGCATGATGTTTGGGGTAAGGGAATATATAAGAACCAGGAACCCCAAGGTGCTTTGGACTGGCTCATTTTAACTACAAATTGTCCTTCTGCTTGTCATTGGGAATAATAATTTTAGCTGTTTTTTAATTTTTTAAGAGTTTGTATTCTCAGATTAGGTACAATTTCCTTTACACCTTTAAAATTTGCAGCATTTTAACCAAAGAAATGCCATGTTCTCTGATGTTCCATGGAGGGAGGGCCATGTAACTCGGAGACAAGGCCTTTCTTCTTCCCAGAGCTGGATTTATGAGCAAATTGTAGATCTCTGTAGCCCTCAGGCACAGAAGGAGTTAAGTTTCATTAGAACAAGGGATGTCATTGTTGACTCCAACATGTAGCTGGCCCTGTAGAGTTAGGGACTGGAAGATAGACATGTTTTTGAAGGGGAATTAGCAAAAATCGTCTTTGTAATTCACTTAAGATGCTTGACTGTATATGGGGGATATATTGACTGTTAATTAGATAACATTCTGTTAGATTTTGTGTTTTACAGAATTAGGGCTTTTGTTGCAAAACATTGCCCACTTTCTGTTTCTAGTTTCATCCATACATTTCCCAAGTATTGTTCTGCCTTATGAGTTCTCACACTGTTTCCACTGTTAGGTAGCATGCCCTATTGAATTGCCCCAATTCTGTCTTTGGGATAGTTGGTGAAGGAGGGCGGTGAAATGCTGGCGAGCCCATGCTTGGCATCTGGTTGCTCCCCAGAGTCAGTGAGTGACCACTCTGTTCTGGGCACTCAAGTTGTCATGTGACCACTGGATAACAGGGCTTCATGGCAGAAGGCAACATAACTTAAAGTTTCTAGCTTGGGCAGCTGGTCAATTAGGTGGGCAGTGATGGTGCTAACTGAGGCAGGCAACAGGGGGAGACAGATTTGGATGGAGCTCAGAGGGAAGGACAGTAATGGATTTGGGTTCTGATGCATTGAGTGTGAAGTTTCCAGAAAGGGATGGATGAGGGGGACAAAATACAGAATATTGTTGGCTCTCTCAAGACTCTGGAATGAAAAAGTGACAACTGTAGAGTTAACGATGCTCTGGGTTCATCTTTTCAAATAGCAACTTACCTGGGTGAGTAGAGATTTGTGCCCGGTGGCAGGTTATAAAACATTCTGATTGACTTTTATTGTCTGAGTCCGTAAAAAAGTGCTTATTGGCTTTATAGCATTCCTTTTCTAGTGCTGGTAAGTGGAAGTGGTCAGATAAAACAAAAGAGTGTGGACTTGTAAAGTGTTAGGGTTTAAGTGAAAGCAGTCCTTGTACACATTGCGGTGTTCCGATGTATAAATATAAAACTATTTCATTTCCAGTGGCGAGAATATCCTTCCCATTTTATAGACAGAGGAGGCACCAGGCCAGAAGTACTTCATTAGAGGCCAAGGGATGAATTTTCCATTTTGGGGCTGCTCTGGATCAGTCTGATACCTGTGACAGAACTTTTGGATTGACAGTGTAAATTCTACAAAACATCAGCCTAAAGGAATTCTCTGGAGTAAGTAGATAATGTTCCAGGTTGGCAGAAGGTTATCAGACATGTGACCATTCCGTATCAATAAAAGAAAATCTTCCTTCATGTAAAAAAAGGTCCAGAACTATGTTCCTTTCTGATTTTGTCTCAGTCCCATATTCTGGGTCCATTTATAAAGCCCCAGAAATATCAGGAAGATTAGCCAGACATAGGGTAGCCTGGAATCCCAGAGATGAAAGAAAGGAATGCGTTACAGAGGTTGAAAAACACCAAACGTGGACTCTAAATAGCCAGAGCCTGAGTAAGTCTAGACTTCAGGGAGATTTATAATATATGTGTGTGTGTGTGTGTGTGTGTGTGTATATTTCACCCCCAGCTCCAAAAAATAACTCTATTTGAAAGGTTCCCTATAAGCCATCATAAGACACTTTATAAATAGATAAAATAGGCATTGCATTTTAAATAGTTATTAATTATGAGAGAATGCTAGCTGAAATCTTCCAAAAACACATGGCTATTTTCAAAAAGCTTCATTTCAGTTCTGAAATGCTGCTTGTTCTTTCTCTGAGATACTTGTGATTTAGTCTTTCCCATTTTGGAAGCATTTCAAAGGATTGACTAATAGATAATATCAGTAATGGAAAAGTCCTGCAACATTTATCGTTAAAAAATTTCTGAAACAATTTAGAAGGCAATGAAAGCATTCCCAGTAGAGACATGTGAGCGGTGAACTCTTTCTGTAGGCTGAGGCTTAGGCAGCTATGGACTATTGGCATTTCATTCTACCAGACATTTAATTGTGAACGAACATGGTCAGTTTTTATAGTAACTTAATTCACTTTGCGAAAATCCCTGGCCCATAGTAATTTCTTCTACACTTATTGCAGATAGGATTATTGTATCAGGAATGTGATTTTTAAATGGTTGAGGCTAGTCATTTGTCAGCATTGGGAAGGACTAAGTCAATTAAAATTTAAGCCATATCAATTGCAGTTTGGCATTACATCACAGATCATACCATACATCAGCTAATAATAATAATGTGAGGATAATAAATGGCTAACAGTTATTGTCAGGCACTATACTAAGATACACACATACATATATAATCCCATATAGTAAAATGAAGATGAACGTGATTTCGTTTCTTTACCCTGGAATTCTAGGTGGTTGATGTGTATGGTTAAGGTCACAAAAGGAAGCATGAGAAAAGATGCAAGGAACACAGAAATCCAAGCACACTTTTCCCCAAAACCACTGAAGGTTACTCTTAATAGAACCCAATGAGTGGGAGACCTCTGCTTGGGCGGAGAATGTTATGATTATCTTTCCTAGACTTAGAGATGGCAACTTGGCTTTATAGGGGGAGTGGAAAAAAATATGTGAGGTTGTCAAGATTCTGAGCTGAGTAATTTTCTTGGCTGGATGGGGGCGGAGGGGGGAAGGAACTTTCTCATATTTATATTCGCCCAGTTGAGACTGTTGTCAGCCCTTTTTGAACAGAAGCCTTGCCTGAGGGCTTGTCCTGACCTTCAGAGAGGATGAAGGCTTCTATGCTGAGTCAGCAGGCTGCCAGGCTTCTGCTCTGCTCTGTCCTCTTGAAGATTACAAATTGGCTGGTGTCTGTCGGTGTTCACTGTCTCTTTTCAGAAATACCAAGCTGATTTTCTTTTCACCGCTGTCTTGAGTCACAGGGCTGTTTGTAAGCATCTTTTTTTTTATTATTATCTTTAACCTATCTGGTTTCATTGTGGCCATGGAGCACTGTTTAGAATGGACTCCCGTTAACCTTTCATAGTAATATTCATCCATCGGAAATACAGTATGTTTGTATAGGTGCAAGAGAACTGGGACTATACCTGTATTCCTAAATTACTTTTGAAACATTAATCAAAATATCAAACCATTTCTATCCATCATTCTGTTTACTCTTACCTTTGGGACTGCTCTAGAACCCACCTAAGGAGCCCTTCTTCCCTTGCTGCCTCTGCCTGTGTGGGTTTTCAGCACTTATGTTCAGTTCACAAGTTTAGCTTCATGTATGCTGTTGTTAGCTACCATTGAGTCAGCCTCTGACTCATGGTGACTTTGTGCACAGTGCAACACAACACTGCCTGGTCCTGTGCCATTCCCATGACTGACTGAAGGCCTGACCTTTGTGATCTATAGGGTTTTCATTGGCTGATTTTCAGAAATAGATCTCCAGTCCTTTCTTTCTCATCTGTCTTAGTCTGGAAACTCTGCTGAAACCTGTTCAGCATCATAGCAACATGCAAGCCTCCAGTGACAGGTAGGTGGTGGCTGTACGTGAGGTACATTGGCTGGGAAGTGAACTGGGTCTCCCATATGGAAGGTGAAAATTCTATCACTGAACCATGGTTTATCTTCATGTGTATTGCCTCATTTAGATACATCTTATCTGCTCAGGAGCTGTTAACCCCGTGAGAACAAAGTCCATGTCTCTGTGTTATATTGATTGTGTTAGAGCCTCCAGTTGGCCTCCTATCCCAGTGCCATTGACTCATAGTGACCCTGTAGGACAGAGCACAACTGCCGCATAGGGTTTCTAAGGCTGTAAATGTTTACAAAAGCGGACTACCACATCTTTCTGTTGCGGAGCAGCTGGTAGGTTCGAACAGCCAATCTTTGGGTTAGCGGCCAAATGCTTTAACCACTGTGCCACCAGGGTCCTTTGGCTTCCTGTAGTGGAGGCCAATCCAGTAGGTACTCAGGAGATGTTTATGAAATATGAAATAAAACTGACCAAAAGACCCTGTCTCTTCCACATGCTTGGCATGCTTTTGAATGTCATACTTTTTATAGAGGGGGAACCTGGGAGGAGGGAGTCCAGGCGGCTTTTTTTTTTTTTAAAAACCAAATAGGAACCAACAGAGTGGCCAAGAATTAGGGCACCTGGAGAGCCAGGTGTACCTCTGCACACCTCGTCCCAGCTCACTGTTGGTGTGGTTATGTTACCATTGGATATGTAGTCACACTTCATTAGTTATAGTTCGTTTTCAATTTTAGGGTTTGCTTATTAAAACATCTCTTTTTGATTAGTTTTCATATTTTGAAATT
Organism: Elephas maximus indicus; assembly: GCF_024166365.1. Taxonomy (NCBI): domain Eukaryota; kingdom Metazoa; phylum Chordata; class Mammalia; order Proboscidea; family Elephantidae; genus Elephas; species Elephas maximus. The sequence goes on along the minus strand of NC_064842.1, from coordinate 19,005,306 downwards.
GTTAAAACATTTACACGTTTCAAAAGTCAAAACTTCTTTAAAAGGTATACTCAGAGAAGTCTTGCTTTGACATTATTATTACCCCCTGTTTATCATTCTAGCATTTCTTTTTGAAAAAAAGAATACGTGTATGTATAGATGTATATGTGTATATACATATATTCTTAATTCTCCTCCTTTCTTACACATCAGGGAGCATGCATACTACATAAACTCTTCTGAATATTGCTTTTTTCATTTGAAAGTATTTCTGGAGGTTACACAATACAATATGTAGAGCTCATTCTCATTATTAACGTCTTTATGGTGTGAAATCTTTCCCAAGAACGTGGAATGTCTTTCCATTCGAACCAGTCTGCTTTTCAGTTTTTAAGGTTTTCCTCATATAAGTTTTGCACGTTTCTTGTTAAATTAATTCTTAGGTGTTGTATCTTTTGTTACTATTATGTATAGGATCTTCTCTTCCATGATCTCTTCTAGTTGATAGTTGTTGGTTATATGAAGGATATTAATCTATATGTTATCTTACTGCCTTATAAAAGTCATTAATGTATTCATTGATTTTTTTTAATGAATTCTGAAGAATTTATCTTCTTCAAATAGAGATATTATTACTCTTTTTCTTTGTTACTTTTATGCCACTGATTGTTTTTTCTTGTTTATTGCATTGGTTAATACTTCCAATATGATGTTAAATAGTAGTGATATAGTGGGCATGGTTTCCCATTAAATAAAATGTTGGCTTTTGGATTGAGGTCCACATATATTTTTTAAAATATTAAGGAAGTATCCATTAGTTCCTATTTTATTTAGTGTTTTTATCAGGAATGGGTGTTATGTTTTGCCAAATATCTTTTCAGTATTTGGGGAGATGATTATGTGATTCTTCTCTTTAAATCTGTTAATATTGTAAATGATTATAGTTGATTTCCTAATAATGAACCATCCTTGCATTCCCATAGTAAACTCTGCTTAGTCATGACATGTATTTTTTTGAATATGTTGCTGGATTCAGTTTGCTTGTGAGTGTAGTTTGCTAATACTTAATTTTTTGGTTTGATATTATTCAGACAATAAGCATTTTTTGTCTCCTCTCATGTACTAGCTACAGTGGTATGCCACATTGTAACTAAGATGTGGAAAGGGTAAAAATTCTTTCCCTGGAGTGACCCACAGTCTAGCATTAGAGACGGACAAGGGAACAAAGAGAGCACAGTTTACTAAGTGCTGACCAGAGCCCATGTGGGCTGCCTGGGAGCATAGGGAGGTGATGCTCACGCTGGCTTTGGAAGGTGAGTAGGCGCTCAGCACATGAACATGGTGAAACCTAGACATTCCAGGCAGAGGGAATGACAGGCATAAGACACCAAAGGTGTTACACGTATGCAGTGCACTTGGGGAGCTGTCACAGTAGCACAGTGTGTGAATGAGTGAATGACAGGCTGGGAAGTTGGCAGGAGAGGGTAAAGGGCCTTGCAGGCTAAGGAGCCTGGATTTTTTTTCCGGTAGGCCACATGTAGCCATTGAAAGGCTTTTAGAAAGGGAATGAAATGATCAGATGTGCATTTAAGAGAGATGGCTCTAATAGTGAGACAGAGGACGGGCTGGATGAGGGTGCCACTGAGACCAGTTAGGAGGCCCATTACCTTGGCTTAGATACAAGAGGATGCAGACTTGAACTCATGCAGTAGTGGTAGGAATGAAGAGGCAGCTATAGACCCGATAGATATTGTAAGTAGAAAACCCATGAGATATGGGTTGGGAGGGAGAGGAGGAAGATGAACACTTCTCCCAGGTTTCTGGCTAGGGTAAGTATGCAGTTGGTGCTGCTGTTTATTGAGATGGAGACTGCAGGCAAAGAGAGGGTTTTTGTTATTATGGCTTTTGTTTTCTGAGGATGACTGGATAATAAAATTGGGCTCAGTGGAGCTTGAGGTGGAACGGTCTAGTGAGGTCCAGTTGGGGCTCTAGTCCCGGAGCTGGAGTCATGGATCTGGGAGCTGTCAGATGAAGGAGGTGGTGGCAGCTACCGATGGGGTGTCCTCTCCATGGAGGATGTCAGAGTGAGACAACAGACAGATGAGGATGGAGCTGTGGGGCCCACTGACATCTAAGGGTCCAGCAGCCCAAGGAGCCAAGGAGATAAACCATGGAGGAGATGTTAGAAAAGGGAGAGGAAAATAGGAGAAATGGTGTCACGGAAACTCAGGGAGGAGAAAGCATCAGAAGGGAGGAATGATCAAGGAGGTAAGGACTGAGGTTTCCATTGAATTGGCAAATGGGAGGTCATTGGGGATCTTTGTTAGAAGTGTTTCTGGCATTATGGAAAAAGGTCGTGTGTCCAGGATTAGATGGAGAGGTGAGGACAACTGAGCCAGCATTTGAACTGTTGAGGACACTAAGAGGTGAAGAGAGGTCCAGGCTTCTTCCATTTTTTGAGGTGTTTATTACCATAGAAATGAAGATCCCATCAATAGACCTGAGTGTAAAACTAGGCTTCGTCACTTAGTATGTGACCTTGGGCAAGTCTTTTAGTCCTGAACCTGGCTGTTATCATCCATACAAGGTGGGCAATGATAGGGCGCCTCCTGCCCCCCCGCACACAAGGATTTGTGGTAAGGATTCAGTGAAATCGTAAGATATTCAACCATCGCTTTCTATTATTACTCCAATAACTTTTCACAGGGAGTTGAATACTGCACATTGTAAATTTTTTGAAAGAATTCCTTTTTTGTCAGTGGTCTTACGGCGGAATGGAAAAGCAGCAGTCAGAGGAAATGGAACGTTGGGCCGATCTGCTTTCCTGTTTCTTCACCGCTAAGTGAATAAAGCCTCTTATTTCTTCATTTGTAGGGTAGCTCCACAGAAAACTTAGGAGAGCTCGGTTGATGAAAATAGCTACTCCTGCTAGCTGAGATGCCATGAGTATGGGCTGAGATTCTTTGTCACAGATGGAAATTCCTTCTTTAAGCCCTGCCATTTGCAGAGCTGCTCTGGGGAGCATTGCAGACGCTGCCACTTTTGGCATTGGGGCTCTGAGTTTGCTGGTGAATGAAGGAAAGCAGAGACCCCCCCCAGCCCCCATGACTATGCATTTGATGTGCCCATCTGAGGAGCACCAGGAATTTGGGCTTATCTGCCTGCCAGTCCAGTTTTATCTTTCCCAGACAGTTTTCTTTGCAGTTGTACTTTGCTGATCTTATCGCATTGATTCCATCCAGACTCCGTGGAGAACTCTGGACGTAAAGACACCCTCCCTCCCCACGCAGTATTTCCTGAACATATCTCAGCTCCCAGAGCTAGAGGTGACCCGGGTGGAGAGGGTTCTTATAAACTTATTTTAAAAAAGTAGATATTCTTAATACTGCTGTATAAGTTAAAATACCAGAAGGCTCTGGAGTAAGTCCTTTTGAAATGGAGAAATATATATAAATATATCTTAAGTATTATAAATTAAGCTACAGCTGAGAGGCTATTTTTATTCATTGCTTCTACTTTATGAAGTTCAATACTGTGCACAACTGCAAAAAATTCTTAGAAAAAATTTTAGCTCTTCACACAACTTTGTTTTAAAATTTTTGATAGTTGTTACACGTGAAATTTTTTCCCCTTAAAAAAAATTTTTTTTGAAAGCGTGAACTGCAAATAATATTAAGTTAAAATCTACTTTACCACCTCAGTGGTGTCTTATGCAAACTTTCATAATAATTCTTTTGTCTAATTTGAGTGATATCTGAGATTTGTAATTGCTAATTCAGGAATTTTTGTGAGATAAAATAGGAGCTTATAGAGCTTCAGAATTTTCTTTGGTATAATTCCATCTTCTAGTTAGCAGTGATGACTAGTTACACTCTCCCATGAAACACTATGATCTTATTCATAGTGGTTGCTTTCTTTAGAGTTATAATCTCTGCTTCCCTACACCATCTAACTGGTGTTTTCATGCAGCAGTAGGAAACTTGTATATTAACCTGTTAGAAAGCAGCAATAACAACAACACCCAAAATCTGCTGAACTATCTAACCCAATGGTTAGATAGAAAGTAAACATTCAAATTTAGGCAAATAACTAACAGCCACCATCATTAAAAAAAAAAAAGTCAGAGACTGGTTATGTGTCTTTGCCCCTGAGGTGGTTTTTGTGTATGATACCCGCAGGATGGCAGCTGAAGAGGCAGCCCTGAGTGTCTTCTCCATGGTCCCATGGCTGTGAACTAGAGCACCACTTGTCCTCAGCCAAGCCAGGCAGTGTGGCGACAGGGGCTGAGGGATAGAGGGGAGAAGGATAGGAAAGAGAGGAATAAGATAGAGGAGGAGGAAGAAGAAGGGCAAGAGAAAGGATGGGAGAAATGGAAAGCAAAGAGATGGACACTTGGTAGTCATCATCCCCCTCCCCACCTACGATCCCAGATATTTAGGTGAAAAAGGACTGTCTTTATCAGGAGAAAACCAGTTCCCCTAGAGTTGATTCTGATTCATGGTGACCCCATATGCGTCAGAGTGGGAACTGTGGTCCACAGGGTTTTTAATGGCTGAGTTTTCGAACGTAGGCTGCCAGACTTTTCTCCTGAGGTGCCTTGAACCACCAACCTTTTGGTTAGCAGCCAAGTACATTAACTGTTTGCACCTTGCACCACACAGGGGCTCTCTTATCAGGAGTCAGGGGTTCAGTCCTGCCTCCAGTACTAATTAGCATTGTGATCTTGGGCAAGTCATCTAGCTGGCTTATGTTTTACTCCTAAGGGTAGGAGTCAGTGGTCTGTGAACTCCTTCTAAATCTTTGAATCTCTGAAGCTGAAGTCCTGAGAGGTTACGGAGCTCAGTCCCCGCTCCACAATTCCAGAGGGGTATGCTTGACAAAATCCTATACGGATTTCTGGCTGCACCAAGAGCCTGGATCATTCCTGAAGCTGCCACATTTGTGGGACTTCATGACCCCAGCCAGCGTGTGGCCTCCTTGTTTACCAAGCCAAGGTCCTGGCAGTGCTGCTATCACTGGCAGTGCTGCCTTTGGAATTTAGATCATAAATTGACTGACAAGATTCTTAATGAAGCCATTTTCTTTATTGTCTTTTGTGTTTGTCAGCGAGAATAACTTAGACAAACAAAGGAACAATTGATTTTATAAGCAATTTGGTCAGAAATGCCTGAGGAATGTGTATTGCCTTAGATATAGACTGCCTACTTTGCTGTGCATGAAAAATGTCTACCATGTTGGTTAGGATTTCTGAATGATTTGTGGAGAGTTCATCTTGGGTAAGATGGATTGACACAGTGGCTGCAACAATGGACTCAAGTATAACAATGATTGTGAGGATGGCGCAGGACCAGGTAGTGTTTCGTTCTGTTGTACATAGGCTTGCTGTGAGTTGTAACCGACTCAACGGCACCTAACAACAACATCCTGGGTAGCAATAGAGGAACACTAGATCTCCATTTTATTCATCATTCTTAAACACTCCATTTAAGTTGAAAAAAAAAAACAACTTTTGTGCCATTTGATTTCTCTTTCTTTTTTCTGTTCCTTCAAATATCTAGATAAAGCCATATTTGTTTGGGCTAATATTTACATATCACATGCACCATGCACATGATTTGGGTTTAATAATCTGTGTTCTTTGATGTTGTGGTCTGGGGAAGGGATGTAGCAGGTAGCTGACTGCTGGGTTAACAAAGTCTACTCACTTATTGTCTTAGTTAACTGGTGCTGCTATAACAGAAATACCACAAGTGGATGGCCTTAACAAACAATTTTTTTTCTCTCACAGTTCAGGAGTCTAGAAGTCCAAATTTAGGGTGCCAGTTCCCAGGGAAGGGTTTCTCTCTTTGTCGATTCTGGGGGAAGGTCCTTGTCATCCGTCTCCTCCTGGTCTTGAAGCTTCTCAGTGCAAGAACCCCAGGGGCAAAGGACACAACCAGCTCCCAGCACTTCTTTCTTGGTGGTATGAGGTCCCTCTCATCTCTGCTTACCTCACTCTTTTATATCTCAAAAGACATTGACTCAAAATACCACCTAATCCTATAGATTGTGTTCTGCCTTATTGACATAACTGCTTCTAATCCTGCCTCATTAACAACATAGAGGTCGGGATTTACAACATATAGGATAATCAGATCAGATCACAAAATGGTAGACAACCACAGAATACTGGGAGTCGTGGCCCAGCCAAGTTGACACACGTTTTTAGGGGGCACAATTCCATCCATAACATGTTATAGATTTGTTTTTCTCTTTTAATACCACCCTGGGCTGCCTCTTTAAAATTATCTACTCGCTGTGCAATGCTTCCCTAACTTTTATTTCAACTACAATACATTCTGCTAAACACAACCCAGGGAGTACAGGTATTAAAAGCAGAACTTTAAAAGCCTTTACCAGCCCAGAGTTCACTAGGATAGAACTTCGGAGCAAATATAGTTGAAAACAGGCACAGAGCAGCAGGGGCACCACTTGTTACTCCTTTTTCTTCCATTAAATCCTCTGCACATACATTAAAAACAAAAACAAGCCCAAACCAGTTGCCATGTAGTTGATTCTGATTCATGGCGACTCCATGTATGTCAGAGTAAAGCTGTGTTACATAGGGTTTTAATGGCTGCTTTTTGGGGAACAGATTGCCAAGCCTTTCTTTCAAGGTGCCTCTGCATGGATTCCAGCCACCAACCTTTCGGTTAGGAGCCAACTGCTTAAGCATTTGTGCCACCCAAGGGCTCCTGTACATACATTGACGGAGCCAAACACACCCAACTCAAGAGTTTTGGTTTATGCACAACAAACCCTCCGCCCAAATTTTTGTTCATTATGTATTTTGTTCATCTTCTTGTTCTTCCCCCCTAAATTTGCTCATGTGATAATTTCTGAAATTTCTGAGAAGTCGTTATGACAGGCTGTGTGTGTCCTCAAGTCCTTGCATGTAGGTGAGAGCCCTGGAGGAAGCATACAAGTTGCTAACACGGTAGACATCCTGTCTCACGTTTCAGACATTGTTAGGCCAGAGCTTTTATTGGAGGTCAAGGCAGCTAATAAAGTGGGGTGTGCAATTAAACGGGCATTCAGCAGGGAAGGACGGCTAACTGTCTCGGCCGGCTGGGAGAGGAGGCAGGGTGGCAGCTGCAAGTCTGCTAATGATGGCTTTATGAGCGTTTTTTGCAGCCAGGGCGGTAAATGTGATACAAAGGCCCAGTTTTAATATGCCTAATCAGGCTCCCTGCTTCCTGTGTGAGGCGTCCACTGGGGGAAGGAAGTTGCTGAGCTGTGGGCCTTTTTGTGGTGGTAGTTTGTGCTAATTTACCTTTTTTATAGAGTGCTCGTCATGACTGGTAAGTCTCCATAATGCCCCTTTGTGGTGGTCAGGAAGGAGGCTTGCCCAGGGTCACCTCAAAAGCCTCTGGCCTCTGAGCCTCCATCTAGGTTTTAATAGAATGTATTTATGCAGTTATTTTGCCCATGTGTTCTCCTTCTGGACTCTGAACTCGGTGAGTGGAATGAACATATCTTGTAAGAATAAATGAATTCTCCAAGGATTTCTGTCCTTTTTGGGTGGGGAACCTCCTTTCTACTGATGTGTTATAAATGTCACTGGGGATGAGGAGTTGGATGAGGGAGGGAGGGCAGGGATGCTAGCAGTGCAGGAGGTGGGAGGCCATGCCAGAGTAGGTCCTGGGAGTGGCACGATGCCATCCCAGTGGCATGGCCTCCTGTTCTTTAGAAAAGAGGGATGAAAGAGTGAGAGCAGCCCCTTCCCCTGGATGGATCTTGGTTAGCTCATTGGGAGCAGGGCAGTTCTTGCATTTCTTGTTAGTTGATAACCCCATTGCCGTAGAGTCAATTCCGACTCGTAGTGACCCCATAGGACAGAGTAGAACTGCCGCATAGAGTTTCCAAGGAGCACCTGGTGGATTCGAGCTGCCGACGTTTTGGTTAGCAGTTGTAGCTTTTAACCATTACACCACCAAGGTTTCCTGTTAGTTGATAGGTCCTTGATTTTGCTCAGTGTAATGCTGTTGTAAGGAGTCCCTGGGTGGTGCTATTTATTAACGTGCTTAGCTGCTAACCAGAAGGTTGGAGGTTTGAGTCTACCCAGAGACACCTTGGAAGACAGGCCTGGCATGGGGTTGCCATGGGTCGAATTGATTCGATAGCAACTGGAAAAAAAATGCAGTTATATTTTCTACTCTTGCAGAGTGAAGGATGCTTACTGGATGCCTAGAATAAGCCCTAGGCATTCCAGGGAGGAAACTTACTGTCATTGACTGGAACTAAACTGGAAGGGCAAGCATAAGGCCACTTACCCAATGACATTGGCCCCCAGGCAGTGTTCGCATTTGATTTAATTTTCTGTATCTGATAATTGGTACTGCACTGAGATGGTAGCACATGATAACATCTGGATGAATGAGGGTCTAGAATTAGAGGGATCCCTCTCCCTTTAAAGGCTTAGGACTACTGCCTCAGAATTTGAAGTGAGAGGAGAAATGCCCTGAGTTGATTTCAAGTATTTTAATGCAGAGTAATGAGGAAGCAGGATGGTGTTTTTTACAAATATTAATGGAGTAGCCTTAGTTCTTCTGAAAAGAAATGGAATAGTGTCCATTGCTGTGTGTGAAAGCATCATTAGTGTTGTTTTAGAAGGATCATGAACTTTTCCAAACTCTCTTTTTATAATTCTTAAATAGGGCAAAATTTAGGATTAGTATGTCAATTTAAATAAATGCCATTAATTTTTAACATTGTACATCACCATTACTCCTGGGGCCTCAGAATATCTTTTTTAGTCATTAAACACTTAAAAAAATTTTTTTTATTGCGCTTTAAGTGGAAGTTTACAAATCAAGTCAGTCTCTCATACAAAAATTTATATAAACCCATTAACCCATTGCACCTTGCTATATACTCCTAGTTGCTCTCCCACTAATGAGACAGCACACTCTTTCTCCCCATTCTGTATTTTCAAGTCCATTCGGTGAACTTCTGACCCCCTCTGCCCTATCATCTCCCCTCCATACAGGAGCTGCCTATATTGTCTCATGTGTCTACTTGAGCCAAGAAGCTCACCCCTCACCAGTATCATTTTCTATCCCATAGTTCAGTCCAATCCCTGTCTGAAGAGCTGTCTTGGGCTAACAGAACGTCTGGGGCCCAGGGGTCCTTCTAGTCTCAGTCAGACCATTACGTCTGGTCTTTTTGTGAGAATTTGAGGTCTGCATCCCACTTTTCTCCTGCTCCATCAGGGGTTCTCTGTTGTGTTCCCTGTCAGGGCAGTCATTGGTTGTAGCCGGGCACCATCTAGTTCTTCTGGTCTTACGCTGATGTAGTCTTTGGTTTATGTGGCCGTTTCTATCTCTTGGGCTCATAATTACCTTGTGTCTTTGGTGTTCTTCATTTTCCTTTGCTCCAGGTGAGTTGGAAACCCTGGTGATGTAGTGGTTAAGTGCTACTGCTGCTAACCAAGAGGTCGGCAGTTCAAATCCGCCAGGGGCTCCTTGGAAACTCTATGGGGCAGTTCTGCTCTGTCCTATAGGGTCACTATGAGTCGGAATTGGCTCAACGACGATGGGTTTTTGGTTGCCAGGTGGGTTGAGACCAATTGCATTAAACACTTTTTAATCACAGAACAATATTAGAAGGAACCTGAGAGGTTATCAAATGTTGTGTTACAATTTTGTGGTTAAGACCAGGTTCCTGGAGCCAGACTGTCTGGGTTTGAATCTCTGATCGGCCACTTACCAGCACAGGGAACTCAGAGAAGGCCTTAAACACTTTCTGCCTCAGTTTCCTCCTTTGTAAAATGGTGTTAATAATAATTACTTCTTGGGCATGTCTTGCCTGGCACATAGTAGGTGTTCATGAAATGCTAGTACCCAAATTCCATTACCTTTTAAAATAGAAGAGAAAACTAAAACCCACATATCTAGATGTGATCTCCTGAGTCCAGGGTTTAGTCCACCCAATTAACATTCAGTCCTTTCATTTTCATTCTCTCATCCCTCCATCTGTCCATCTATCTACCTGTCTAACATTTCTTTGGCCTTCACCATATGTGCATGTAGTCACTGGATTTGGTGCTGGGGTATAAAGATGACCAAGGCACGACCCCTGCCCTTTAAGTTCCTCAGTCTGGTGGGTGTGGTGAGTACGGAAACAAGGGGGTGAGTGAAGAGTTATAGGAACACAGGGGAGCAGCCGCCCCAGTTTTGGGATGGTGGGAAGGGAAGGTTTCCTAGAAAAGGTGACAGTTGAGTTGAGGCTAAAAAGATGGGTAGGAGTTGGTGAGGGAAGCCTGAGGACGGTGAGGCCTTCCAGGAAACGTCATGAACAGAGACCAGAAATAGCCTTGAAGGTCAGCAAGAAAAATAAGAAATGCAGTATTGCTGGACATAAGGAGGGTGCCCCGCCACATTGCCTTCACAGAAAGTTAAATGACAGTGTAAGATTTATACATCAGCTTTAGCAAATGGTGATACCATGTAATACATCAAGATAGCAGTACAAGTTACGTCACAAAATAATATTTGGGGGAAGGAGATATCCCTGTGGACTGTGTAATCAGGGAAGTTTCCATTCAGGAATGGCTCTTGAAGGATACTGTTGGTAACATTGATTGATTTAGCCACCAGACACTTCTGAGCACATTCTGTGCAATATCACATTTAATCTCATAACAACCTGATGAGATCGGTAATTGTCTTAGTTATCTGGTGCTGCTGTAACAAATACCACAAGTGGGTGACTTTAACAAACAGAAATTTATTTTCCCACAGTTTAGGAGGCTAGAACTAGTCCAAATTCAGGGCACCAGCTCTAGGGGAAGGCTTTCTCTTTGCCTGCTGTGGGGGAAAATCCTTGTCTTAGCTTCTCTAGCCTTAGCGTTCCTTGGTTCCTAGTCAGTTTCCATGTGGCATCCGTCTCTACGCCATTTGTGCTTGCTTGCTTCTCTCTGTGTCTAATCTGCCCTTTTTATGTCTCAAGTCACTAAATTTAAGACACATCCTACACTGATATGGCTTCCTTAACATAACAAGGAAAACCCTAATCCCAAATGGGTTTACTTCTATAGGTATAGGGGTTAGGATTCCAACACATTTTGGGGGGATGCAATTCAATCCATGGAAACCCTGGTGGCGTAGAGGTTAAGTGCTATGGCTGCTAACCTAAAGGTCGGCAGTTCAAATCCGCTAGGTGCTCCTTGGAAACTCTATGGGGCAGTTCTACTCTGTCCTGTAGGGTTGCTATGAGTCAGAATTGAATTGACGGCAATGGGGTTTTCTTTTTAATTTGATCCATAATACTACTGCTACTGCTACCACTTCACAAATGAGGAAACTCAGCAAGGTTAGGTACCTGGACGAGGGTCCTACAGCCGAGACATCGGGAGGCATTATATGGTCCCTGCAGTGAGTGCTGTACCCACCTCCTATTGGGCTCTGTTGTCTCCCGTGAGCCTCATTGCAGTCCCTCAGGAGTTCCAGGGAAAGACATTCCAGAATGGGGCCAGGTGAATGGCCTGTGGAGGAAAGCAGGGGATTTCCCCTACCCTTTCTGTCTTTTCTCTTAGTTCTACCTACCTTCTGAGAGGAGGCCAGTCAGGAGCCAGTCAGGAGCCCGTCAGCTCCTGCTCTGCATTTTCCATGGATGGCTTGTGCTGTGTTATTCTGCTCTGCAGGACCCAGAGCAAAGCAACTGTTTTATTTGTGCCTATACTAGTTTGAAAGTTTTACACAGGCAGTTATTATCACTGAGTAAACATATTAAGCTGGCAAATTTCTGCAAGGGCAGTACATGGAATGGTTCCCTGCTTAATAGCTATTAATACATTACTGTAATTACATTGCACATTTCGCAATAAGCTCCAAAAAAAAAAAAAAAAAGATTTATTAGCTCTTGGGTACTTGACAGCAATATGTTCAATGGCAGCATAACTTTTCCAAATTTGCCAACACGCTTTGTGTGTATTACTTTTTTTGAGTTGGACCAAATGGATTCTTTTAAAGATCAGATAAGTTAATACTACCTTGTGTTTGGATAGTCCTGTTCTGCAGGTCACTGCAGTGGGCTGTTGCAGCTTCTTCCGCCTTTCTCACAACGCCCCTCTTTTTTTTTAATTTTTACTGTGCTTTAAGTGAAAGTTTACAAATCAAGTCAGTCTCTCATACAAAAACTTATACCCACCTTGCTATGTACTCCTAGCTGCTCTTCCCCTAATGAGACAGCACACTCCTCCTCTCCACCCTGTATTCTCCGTGCCCATTCAGCCAGCTCCTGTCCCCCCCCCCGCCTTCTCATCTTGCCTCCAGACAGGAGTTGCCCACATAGTCTCATGTGTCTACTTGAGCCAAGATGCTCACTCCTCACCAGTATCATTTTCTGTCTTATAGTCCAGTCCAATCCCCGTTTAAAGAGTTGGCTTTGGGAATGGTTCTAGTTTTGGGCTAACAGAGGGTCTGGGGGCCATGAACTGCAGAGTCTCTCTAGTGTCAGACCATGAAAAAAAATTAAGTCTGGTCTTTTTGTGAGAATTTGAGGTCTGTATCCCACTGTTCTGCTCCATCAGGGATTCTCTGTTGTGTTTCCTGTCAGGGCAGTCATAGTGGTAGCCAGGCACCATCTCTAGTTCTTCTGGTCTCAGGCTGATGTAGTCTCTGGTTTATGTGGGCCTCTCTGTCTCTGGAGCTCATGACTACCTTGTGCCTTTGGTGTTCTTTATTCTCCTTTGCTCCAGGTGGGTGGAGACCAATTGATGCGTCTTAGATGGCTGCTTGCTACCACAACGCCCCTCTTAAGGAATGTCATGGCTGGATATCGCTGGTCTTAGCTTTAGAATACCTGGGTGGTACAAACAGTAATGCACTTGGCTGCTAACTGAAATGTTGGAAGTTCATGTCCACTCAGAGGCACCTCAGAAAAAAAGGCTTGGCGATCTAACTCCTGAAAAATCAGCCATTGAAAACCCTGTGGAGCACAGTTCTGCTCTGACACACATGGGTCGCCGTGAGTCGAAATCGACTGGAGGGTAACTGGTTTAGGTCTGTACTTCATTTAATTGACAAAAGAGGAGGATAGGGAGGGCAACAAAATGTATATATTTTTTTCATTCGACAGATATTTTAAAGCATCTGCTGTGTGCCAGCCACTGTTCTAGGCACTGGACCCTTGATCAGTATCACCAGCAAGTTTAAGTCAGAGCCTAGGACCCTGAAGAGGGTGGCCGAAGACATTGCTTTCACAAGAAGTTAAATGAAAATGTAAGATTTGTACGTCAGCTTCCCAAATGATATCATGTAACACATCAAGATAGCAGTACAAGCTTCATTTTTGGTGTCACTCCTGATGTCCCTTTCCTGGAGCAGTGCTCCTCTGATCCTGAGGGGTTTCGGGGTTAATGTGATAACTCCTTTTTATAGGTGTCTGACGTTCCCCACGTCAAAGGAATTATACAGTAGTGTGCCACAGGTAGTGTGCCCACGCCTGCCACAGTCGTCAAACTATAAAGCTCCCAAACTTTTCTGCAAAGGGTTCCTTCAAACCATTCTTATGGATGGCTGTTGAATGGGAATTTTTTTTTGGAGGGGACCATTGCTTGTTTCTTCTACCTTTCTTGGTAGAAACTTACGACAAGGGTGAAAAACTAGAACAGTGGCTTTTGTCTTAAGCAAGGCCGTTAGATGGTACAATAACTGCTTTCAGATGCCACTGATGTGGCCCAGATTCAGTATTGTGACCCAGAGGTGAAAGGCTACATATTCCATTACAACCCTGAGCCAATCAACCTCCAGACTGCAGTGCATTTCAGTGGAGAAAGGTGTAGGATGACATAGACAGTAGATAGCAGCCAGAAGTAGGTATGGGAAAATCTAAGGATGGGGCCTGAATTTCTAGAGATGTTTTTGTGAAAGATATTACCTATGTCAACGTTAATACAAAAACATTAATGATGGAGTCATGTAGCCCTGGAATAGAGACTGTATATAGCTAAATTCTGTGTGCATATTTTTATGAACATATAGACTGAATATATATATGTGTGTGTGTGTATAAAACCAAATGCAAACCTGTTGCCATCGAGTCTATTCTGACTCGTAGCGACCCACAGGACAGAGTAGAATTGTCCCATAGAGTTTCCAAGAAGTGCCTGGTGGATTTGAACTGCTGACCTTTTGGTTAGCAGCCGTAGCTCTTAACCACTATGCCACCAGGGTTTCCAAATATATGTATATATATATGAATCACAAAGATGCAGTTTTCTTTTTTTCCTTCTTTTCTGCTAAAATTTTGAGAAAGGATGAAACCTCAGTTACTCAGGTAACAAAAAATGTGTGCAGGTCTGAAACAAGAATCTTAGAGCGTTAAAATTCACGTTCTTTCAGGTTTCAGAGCTGAGTGTTCAGCCTCATTGACTTGGGGTGGCTAATGGGGTCACCTGTGCTGCGAGCATGATTACTTTGGATTACTCAGCTGAGGTTGTGACATGACCACAGAGGCCCAGAGCAGGGAATATGGAAGAAGGAAAGTAAATAGGAGGCAGGGCTGCCTTGCTATTTTGAGATACTAGATGGCTCTCCCAACAAATGCCAACCAAGGACAAATTTCCATTGGCTGAGATCCTGCCAGTTTAAGATCTGAAAAAAAAAAAAAAATAATAAGGTACAAAAATTTAGGAGATATAATTTTGTGGCAAGGAGTAGAAAGTCATCAAGTCCAGCAATGACAGGGGGAAGGGTGGATTAAAAAAATAACAAAGAGCTCTGAGTTCTTTTTTACCGAATTACTATTTTACTCAAAGGCTTCTTTTTGTTTGTTCCATTTCTACTTTTTTTCTCTCTTCGTGTCTAGAGTGAGAAGGGAAGAACCATGTATATGGAAGAATTGCGTTATTTAAAGATGGTGAAATTAAATTCTGAAAAGTCTACCCCAGTGTTTATTCCCTGTATGATGTTGGCACTGTCTTTCAAAAAAAAAAAAAAAAAACGTGTTTGAGAAGAAATAGTTTCAGATCTACGAAGGCTGGCACCAGAATTTACAAGTACAGGACTGGGCAATATTTTGTTCTGTTGCCATGAATCAGAGCTGACTCAACGGCAGCTAACAACAATAACAACAAAGAACAATATTCAATCGAAGGTGACCAGAGAAGTTCAGGAAAGATGCATCGTTTGGGTGTGTCATGGGTTTTATTTCTTTCTCTTTCTGCATTCCAGATGCCTTCAAGGATATCTGGTGAGTCAACTTTTCGTATTAACTGTGCCTCCTACTTCAGTGGAAGGAATATGAGCAGTGGAAGGAGAAAATGAGCTGACAGGTGATGGCTCGTCTGAATGTCAGATTATTCTTACTCTGACTTTTACAGATAATGATTACTTCTGAACATAATCTGGTATGAAGGATTTACCATCCTCTGGTGCTTTTGTGAATAGGTGGTTTGCAATGAGCTGTATGATAGCCTCTGCTGCCATTTGCATAGACACACAGGGGTTTGGCAGCCCCCCTTACTTTTAAAGAAAGACAACTTTGTCTTTATTGATCCTTAATTCCTACCACCCATCTGTCAGTTTGTCCTACTGTGGTGGTTTGGTGTTGCTATGATGTTGGAAGTTATGCCACCAGTCTTTCAAATACCAGCAGGGTCACCCATGGTGGACAGATTTCAGCAGAGCTTCCAGACTAACACAGACTAGGAAGAAAGGCTTGTTGATCTACTTCCAAAAATTGGCCAGTGAAAACCTTATGAATCACAGAATATTGTCTAATATAGTATTGAAAGATGAGACTCCTAGGTTGGAAGGTAGCCAAAATAACAATGGACTCATGTGTAGCGTATACTAGAGATCACGAAGGTGGCTTGGGACTGGGCAATGCTTTTCTGTTGTACATGTGGTTGCCATGAGTTGGAGTCCTCAACTCAACAGCAATTAACAACAATTCCCACTAAGATAACACTATCTTTCATTGAAAGTGTTAGGGTATTTTGTGGGTAATGGATTGTGGAGTGTCAAACTTATGAAGAACTGGGGCTATTGTGGGGCATTTTACCATGACAATGCAAATGGCTGACACAGTGATGGATGACTCATCTAAAGCAACAGTAAAGCAAATTGCAGAGAAGGAGGTGAATTCCCAGCATCCTTGGCTCTCCGTGAATGAAATCTCTGTGGAGCCATTATTTACCTCACTGTATGTATGACCTGAAGGGGTAGAATTCATTGCCTTTTGGTTTTAATTTTACTTGTTTTGGGGGGTGGGGTGTGTGTGTGTGTGTTTTCTGCCTTGTCTTCTGGTGATGGATAGTGGTAATGGCAGTTTAGGCCTGTTTCTGATTAGTAAAATGACTCTTCAAATGAGACTAAGAGAAAAATGCTGTCCTTTAACTCCGGAACCCTGATTTGTCTTGTTGCAGGTTTAATGGCCTCAGGCCCTATGTTTTTAGTTTGATAAATAAAAGTCTTGGTCTGGGGGAATTACAGCTTTTGTTTAAAGAGAAGGTAAAGGGGTTTCTGTATCAAGAGTTGGTATGAGGATGAACTAGGATTGGCTTCTACTTAGGAAAGAGAAACGTAAAGGTAGAAGACGAGGCTGGGTTGTGCAGGAAAGCAGAGTTATCTTTGGCAATGAGATATAGGACCCAAGTACTTTCTGATGATTCTGAGCAGAGACTATTTTGTCCACTAGGAGAGCGTCATACTAAGGTCACATCTCAGTATTGCAGCTGTGTTACAAGAGGAGGACCTGTATATCAAAATGATTCTTAAGCCTTGAGTGGGTTATCAAGTGATTCTGGACACATTCAGGAAATATTTAGGGCACCTGCTATATGCTGGGTGCTGTGGTAGGAGGTCAGAACTTTAAGGTACAGCCAAATAACTGAATTTGACCTTGGAGTAGTTATCGTGGGCTTGGGGCTGCATTTTTAAATAAGATGAGTGGTATCCTTAAGACTTTGGTTTTTGTTCATGTGCTTTTTCTTAGTCCTTTCACTGATCAGATTCATGGACTGTCCCTTTAGTTAGCAATTTCTTGGTGGTCTTTTTTCTGATATTTCTAGTGTTTGAAACACTCCAGAGAGTGTTCTAAAGAGAAAGACTCAAATGACCCCATTAAGTCACTCATTCAGTAATTTATCAAACATCTATTGAGCTTCTAATGTGTGCCATGCTCTGTGTTACATGCAACAGATTAAAAAAAAAAAGAGAGACACGGACTTTAGTCTCAAGAAGTTTACCAACTAGTAAGGGAGGCATTGGTGGTTCAATGATAGAGTCCTCGCTTTTCATGTGGGTGACCTTGGTTCGATTCCTGGCCTCACGCACAGCCATCACCCATCTGTCAGTGGAGGCTTGCGTGTTGCTATGATGCTGAAGAGGTTTCAGTGGAGCTTTTAGACTAAGACGGACTGAGAAGAAAGGCCTGGTGATCTAAAATCAGCCAGTGGAAACCCTGTGGATCGCACTGGACTATTCCACAGCTGACCACGGGGATGGTGTAGGACTGGGAAGAGTTTCATTCCATTGTGTGTGGGATCACCATGAGTTGGGGGTCAACTGGGCAGCAGCTAAGAACAGAGGAGGCAGGCATGTGATAAACAAACAAGCACCATGTGTTATAAAGGCTGCAGTTGATGTGTGGGCGGGGTAGAGTGGGAGCGTCAATGAGAATGTGCCCACTTACCTGGGCTGTTGAGTTGGTGAAAGAGCAGGGGTAGGCCCTTCATCTGAGCCATGAAGAAGGATGAACAGGTGTTTGCACTGATGGTAGAGGGTGGGGGTGGGGGGTGGGGGGGCTCCAGGGAGCTGGAGCTGCAGCTGCAGCAGCAAAAGCAGCAAGGCCTGGAACACCTGGAGCATAGCGCATGTGGGCTGTGCGGTGAGAGCGAAAATGGATAATGATCAGGTGATGGAGGGAGGGCCCTGTGGGCCTGGGCTGCATCCTGATGAGGAATTTTAAGCAGGGACCAGGCCTGTGCTTAAGCATAATCACTGGCAGCAGCAAGGAAAAGAATTGGAGGACGGCAAGACCTTAGATGGTGACAGGCAAGAGACAATTGTGCTACTTTTAAAGGAATATCTTGCTTTTTAAACATTTCATTGCATTGGAACATTTGATTTTCCATGAAATATTTTGAATATTTCAGATCTTCCCCATTTCTAAGTGTGGGAGGGACTCATACCTCTCTCTGCCCTTGATGATTTATTTGAATAATCAGCTTTAGGTAGTGGAGGTGGCAAGGAGTAGCAGCTAAGAGTATGGGCTTTGGAGTCCACTGTATCTGGACCCTCCACTTAAACAATAATGCTGCTTGGGCAATTTACCTTACTCTGTTCTTGTCTCAGCTTTCACATCTGTAAAATGGGGATAACATCTACCTTTCAGGGTTATTGACAAGATTTACATAAGGTAATCTCCGTAAAAATGCTTAGCACGAGTAAATGCTCAATACCTGGTAAACCCGTTGCTGCCAAGTCAGTTCTGACTCATGGTGACCCTATGTGTCAGAGAAGAACTGTGATCCGTAAGGTTTTCAGTGATTGGCTCTTCAGAGGTGGATGCAGTCCAGAGTACTGTATACGTTTTCTGCCCGCTGTAGGCAGCAGTTCACGCACCAGCGCTCACCTGGAGAAAGGTAAGAGAGGAGAAAGGGGAGCAAGCCAAGCCACAGAGACAGTCACACACTGCATGACCACAGCAGGGCTCTGGGGTCCTTCTGAAGTCCTTGCTGCAGGATTCGTGTTCTCTATTGTAGGTAAGATGGGGTGGGGACAGTCTCTCCTCTCTCTCCTTCCCCAACCCAGCCTTGTTAGATCCTGTCAGACATTGAAAGGCCCCCGGGAGCTGCAACAATTATTGCGCCAGAGAGGAATTTGCCAAAGCTCTCAGCAGTCTTTCTACATTAAAATTTCTTCTCTTTATCTCTTTCACACACAAATTTAAACCTTTATTTCCTTGAAATCACTTTTGTGCTGTTTAACCTCTTTACCCTGATTTCCCCCCCTCCTTTCTTGCTCCTTTTATAGTAGTTTCCAGCTAATGGATCACCTGGATAAGATTGCCCCTGGCTTTGTGAAAGTAGCAATTAACTCTCACCCTGAGAAGGCCGAGTGCTCTGTTGCTTGGCAGCCTTGGTGCGGAGGATGGATTGGGCCTGACTCTTTTCATTTGAAAGAAGGTTATCGATTAGCACGGATGCCGATTTACTGCTCAGGCTCTTGCCAACCGCTCTTGATCTCATCATGGTGTAAATTTTCAAGATTGTATCACATTAGCTCAGGAGAATTTAGGAGAGAAAAATGTAGTCAAGTTAAAGAACACATAAGAAAATAAATATATCTACCGTTCTATTCTAACCCAGGTAAAAATAAACATGTTTCTACCTGTCTATGTTCTGAAAGAAATTGTGGTGTGTGTGTTGGGGCTGGGGGTAGATGGATGGGTTGGTTATAAGGCATGGTAAAACCTAGCAACAGGTTTTAAAGTACTTTACGTTTTGGTTTATTCCTTTGATTGCTCTTGGGATTGACTTTCTTGGGAAAATATATTTTAGGGAAAAGATCAGACTGTTGGGTATAATTGCTATGGCAAGATCCTTCTAGCCTCAGCTGTGTGAGATGGACAAAGGATGGAGCGCTAAGATGGCAGAGGAAGAGATGCTTGGCCCTGTGGGCTAATGCTAATTTTGTAGGCCATTTAGTTTGTATGCAGGCCTAACCATTGTACAACTAAGAATATGAGGTACTTTTTTCTTTTATTGTTAAAGCCTTATTGAGATATAATTTACACACCATAAAATTAAATGTACAATTCAGTGGTGTTTAGTATATTTGAGTTTTGTAGCCTTCATCACCATTTAATTTTAGAACATTTCATCACTCGAAAGAGAAATCTCGTGCCCATTATCATTCACTCTCCTATGCCTGAAGCCCTAGGCAACCACTAATCTATTTTCAGTCTCTGTAGATTTGCCCAATCTGGACATTTCATATAAATGGACTCATACAATATGTGATCTTTTGTCTCTGACTGCTTTCACTTAGCATAATGCTTTTGAAGCTCATCCGTGTTGTTGTGTATATCAGCACTTCATTCATATATTTTTTTTAATTGCCGCATATTATTCCGTGTGTGGATGTACCACATGTTGTTTATCCATTCATCAGTTGATGGGTATGTGGGTTTTTTCTGGGTTTTGGCTGTTATGAATAACGCTACTGTGAACATTTGTGAACAAATATTTATGCGAACATATGTTTTCGTTTCTCATGGGTAGATACCTAGGAATGGAACTGCTGGGTCATATGGTAACTCTATGTTTAACATTTCGAGAAACTTCCAGGCTAGTTTTCAAAGTGGCTGCATCATTTTACGTTTCCACCAACAATATATAAGGATTCCTGTTTCTCTACATCCTTGCCAACACTTGTTATTGTCTGTCATTTTGATTATAGCTATCCTAACGGGAGTGAAGTATTCCGTTGCGGTTTTGATTTGCCTTTCCCGAGTAACTAATGATATTGAGTATCTTTTCATGTGCTTTTTGACCATTTACATATTTTCTTTGGAGAAATGTCTGTTCAAGTCCTTTGCCCATTTTTAAATTGGGCTATTACTATCTTTTTATTAGTTATGAGAGTTTATATATATTTATTCTGGATATAAGTTTCTTATTAGATATGTGACTCACCAGTATTTTCTCCCAATCTGTGGGTTGTCTTTTTACTTGCTGATGTCATTTGAAGCACAAATGTTTTTAATTTTCGTAAAGTCCATTTTATGAATTTTTCTTTCTATTGCTTGTGCTTTTGGTGTCATATCTAAGAAATCATTGCCTAACTCAGTGTCATGAAAATTTACTCCTATATTTTCTTCTAAGCATTCTATAGTTTTAGCTCCTATATTTAGCTCTATGATTCATTTTGAGTTAAGATCATTCACTTTTTCTGCAATGAGAAAATTTCCCAGATTCATTCCACTCTCATTAGGTTAGATTTAGAAGAACAATTATGGATTTTTTTTTCTGTTCTTTGTTTTTTAATAAAACATATTACGGCCATTACATGCTGGGTAGAGTCAAGATTGCAAAGACTGGCATTTGAACAGGCAGGAGTAGGAGATCCTGTCAAAATCTCTAACACGTCTTCTGAGGGGCTGGAGAATTATCACGCAGCAACTTGCAGGCAGGAAATGGACTCCAGGACCTTGGCACTCATCCGAAGAAAGCTTGACCTCTTCACCAGCCTCAGAGGTGACAAAGCAAACAAGCCATCAGAGAGAGTCCTGGTGGCATGGACAATTAAGTCATTATGGCACCAGGGCAGGCTGCCAAGCAAGCTGTCAGAGGGCAGACAGAGTGATCAAGTTTTGGCTAGGGTGCTATCAGATAGTCATCGATCAAGCTGTCTCCCGTGTTTGAAGCCATTCTTGCTTTCTGTGGATTCTTTTTATACTCTCTCCTCCAACCTCTTGCAGAAGCGCAGGAGCTCCTTTAAGTATTCCTCTGGTTTTCCTCCAGAATGCTCCAGGGATCACATATAACTTTCAGGGAGGTGGGGGAGAGATGAGATGTCGGGCTTATTTTTACCAAAATTGAAAACTAAAAGTCACTAGTTGGATAGAAGTCACTCGATGAATGACATCATGGGACGTTCCTTCTTGAGGCACTAATTGCAAGAGAAATTGAGTGGTAGAATGTCAAAATGAACTTTAATACTTCGTAACTTGAGCTCCAGGCTAAGTCTCAAAATGTGTTAGGCATATTGCCAGAAACAGCTCAGCCCTACAACAGATTGAGTGATAATGGAGAGTAAATTCTAGGTTGGTTTTGGGTTCTGATCTTGCCACTGGTACACAAATGTGCATCATCATGTGTACTTACTGGTACACTCTCTACATATTCTCGGGGGGAGCTGGCTCACGTTTAGTGTTCCTCCATCTGCCATTTGATTTTAAAATCTTGGGAGGAAAAATTGGAAATCAAATGTGCACCTCTCTCTTACATAAATATAAGCAAAATAGATAATACAACAAACTGAATATGAAGCGTTAGCTGTCATCACAAAACAGTTTATCCATGGTTTACCTTTAGAGAGCAGTTTCTACTTGGTGCAACTGAAATGAACTTTTTAGGAATCCTTTGATTGTCTATGGAGGTGCACTGGCACCTTCTGTCTCCCAGGGAGCAGAGTACAGGGCTGTGTAATGAGTGGTGGATGTTGCTGACTGGCTGTCTGCTTCTAAACCTGAGATGGTTGATAGAAGTTTATAACTCCTGCAGGAGATAGAGATGTGTTACTGAACACGTCTCTTGTTTGCACTGACGAAGTCTGTTCAGAGCACTCATTTAGACATCTCCCCTTGGTGTTTATGGCCCAGTACAATGATCATGAGATTCCAGACTGGAATCCAAGACTCTCAAATCCGTAGCTGATTTTCAGAGCCAAACTTTTTTATTTTTTAATTGCTTCTCTGGGATTATGCTAATTGCCCAATTCAAATTCAATTCAATCCACATTTTTGAGAGCCTGCTGTGTGCAAAGCAATGGAGGTACTTAATAAGACATGGTTCTAGCCTTCAAGAAGACTAAAATGAGGGCAGAGTCTGGACAAAATCCAGAGATACAAGTTGTCTTGGGACTGAGTGAGTCTAAATGCCCTTTTTTGGGTGGTTTGATTACTCTGAAAGTCAACTTTGTCCTCAGTCAACAAACATTGTGATCTCTCTTTGCTCATTGCAAAGCCTGAAGGGGTGGCACGTTGCAAGCCTGTGTCATAGGAATGAGCAGTCATCTAGTACTTTAATGACCACATCAAGAATTCCATTTACTACCAGTTTAAAAAGCAAAACAAAAACCAGTTGCCATCGAGCTGACCCTAACTCATGGTGACCCCATGTCAGAGTAGAACTGTGCTCCATGGGGTTTCCAGTGGCTGATTTTTTAGAAGCAAATCATCAAGCCTTTCTTTCAAGGAGCCTCTGGGTGGACTTGAACCATTAACCCTTCAGTTAGCAGCCCAGTGTGTTAACTGTACCACGCAGGGACTCCTTGCCACCAGTTTACTTATTTGTATTTCTCAACTTTATATTTTTCTAAAAATGGGTCCCTTCTCCCACAGGTGCAATTTTTCTAAATAACAGCAGCAACAGCAACATAATTTCCCCAATCAACATGCCACAGACTGAGCTGGGTTCTAGAGATGCTGGCAACATCTCCTGTGAGGTGTGGGACAGTTGCTCTAGCGAAGAATGGACCTGCCTCCTTAGCCTCAGGTTGAGTGGCATCCCCTTAGCACCTACTGAGTTGCTTCACTTTCTGCTTTATTTGGGTGCAACTAAAACCAGTTAACAACCTTAAAAAGTTATTTACTGGAATAAAACAACCTGTGCCTGTGGGGTAAAAGGAATATCAGTAACTTCATTGCTGAGAGCCGTACTTTTGAGAGAGAGAGCCTGAGGGGAGCAGGAGTGGAGGGTGGGAGGCCATGAGGTCAGGAGTCAGAGCACTTGGGGTTCGAGTCCCACTTCCTCCACTGATGCCTGTGCAGTATTTAGTAACTGACCTTCAATCTGGCCTTCTGTGAAGTGTGACTCTTAATACCTGTCCTGCTTCCTGTTCAGACAAGAAGCAGATGAGATAGTGAGAGTGCTTAGGAAAGTAAACAGACATCAACTGTTAGGTATCATCATTAAAGAAACTATGGTAGTGTTGGAGGACAGTTGTAGTGCTTTTCTAAACAATTTGATTCTTGAAAATAAAGATAAGAAGAGCTTTGAGATAACTGGTGGTTCAATTAATGCAGAGGACTGCCTCTATGATCAGCTCCTTTTGACCAGCCTGAGAGACAGTAGAAGAGATGACTTTGGGTCTTTGTCTTAAACAGAGGACATCCACTCATGCTTTAAGGAGCATGTGGGTTGGAAGGCTCTTAGACTTTGAGTTTTGTGCCTCAGAATGGGTATTTATGTTGGGGGGCGATGAGGTGGTTACTTGGTTTTTATGGCTATGAGAGATAATATTAAAGAGTTATTAAAAAATTTATTAGTCATACGATAGGGTAAGTTGGTTAAGGGCCTTGAATAGGCAAAGGTTGTAAAACTAATTTTTGGTAGTGAGGAGCTAATTCATGTTCTTGAGCTCTAGACTGATATGGTGAAGATTTGTGGTTGAGGATTGCTTTTCTGATCTTGGAGAAATTCAAGTTTGAATGATAAGAATCTGGATGAAGGTGGTGAATACTGAATTAGGACTCAAGGGACAGATTCAGGACACTGAACAACATAGATGTGGCTGGTAAAGTTGGATGGGTGGATGGGAAGTAGAACCCAAACCAGTTGCCCTCAAGTGTGTGTTAGAGTAGAACTGTGTTCTATACCGTTTTCAATGGCGGATGTTTTGGAAGTAGATCATCAGGCTTTTCTTCCAAGGTGCCTCTGATTGGGCTTCAGCTTCACCCTTTCAGTTAGCAGCCCAGTGCTTTTTCCTCTCTCTGCTAGCCTCTGTCTGTTCCAAGATCTTGCTTTCATGCTGTCACCTTTGGGTTTGATTTAATAGCTCAACTTCAGAGAGATATTTTAACTTTCCTTTTATGCTTCGAAAACTAACAACAAGATATGTTTTGTGAGACTAGCTTCTCATTAAATTCCACTTACAAAAATGTTCAGACTTTAAAATTGTGAACTGTTATTATTTTTCATAGATGACTTTTTCTTTCAAATCCTGAAAAATACGAATTTTAAAGTTCTCTGCTTATGTTAATCTAGTTTTGGAAACTTAACTCTGATGGTCCTTTTCTTTCCAGTGTCATTTGCTGAAGGAAACAAAAGATAATGGTGATTCCTAACCCAAGCACACCTTGTTAACATTTCCCTAACAAAACAACAAACTATAATTTAAGGTTTATCTCACTCTGTTATTGTTAGGCCACTAAGAAGTGATGTTTACAGAAGATTTTGTATTAACAATTGGACTTTCTTTAAATGTATGTTTGGGGTACACTCAGGGCTTTGTGGCCCTGAGGCTGTGGAGGTATTCTTGTTCTGGATCTCTGTTGGGAGCTTTCTTTCTCAAGTAACCCCAAAGTTATAGGTAAACCTCAGAGCTGCCTGTTTGTTGCTTGAGAAGTCAAAACTTTTTGCCTTCTCTTTGTGGCATGAGGGAGTCTCTGAGTGGTGCACATGGTTAACGTGCTCAGCTGCTAACTGGAAGATTAAAGGTTCGAGTCCACCCAGAGGTGCCTTGGAAGAAAGGCCTGCAATCTGCCCCAGAACAGTCATTGAAAACCCTATGGAGCACAGTTCTACTCTTACAAACATGGAGTTGCCATGAGTCTGACTCAACTCCATGGCAACTGGTTATTTTTTGTGGCAAGGAAGAGAATTATCTTTTCTAGAGTTGCAAGAGTATTAACATAAATGAGTCTGAGGGAACACCCATTTAAAGAGATTCCACAGATGAAGCTTACATTGCTAGGGCTCCCTATTTCAGGGACCCATGCTCTTTTGCCAGGTATTTTCAGAACTGAGCTACTTTGTAATCTTTACATTTAAGACTCTTTTCTGCATCTTCTGCCTGGAATTACTTGGCATGTGCATGGTTTAAGGATTGGAGGGTGCAGGGCAGCAGCCTCACAGGTGTCCATTATCATACCCCACAATCAGGCACGGGCACCCATTGCTAAATTGGAAGTAGTTTCTCATTTTCTCAAAGAGCGCTAGGTGGTGCAGTGGTTAAGTGCTCAACTGCTAACTGAAAGGTTGGCAGTTCAAACCCACCAGCCACTCTGTGGGAGGAAGATGTGTCAGTCTGGTTCTGTAAAGATTTACAGCCTTGAAAACCCTATGGAGCAGCTCTACCCTGTCCTATAGGGTTGCTATGTGTTGGAATCAACTTGACGGCAGTGGGTTTTTTTGGGTTCTCATTTCCACAGGAGCAACTTGTGTTGATTTTGGGAACACCAGTTCATTAATTCTTGTGCTAGTATCCATTTTGCTTTCATACATAGGATTTTTTTGCCTATGCATTTCCCCTAAATTATTTCTTGTATTTCTTCCTGACATCTACAAAAATTTTAGCACCTCTGTAAAGCTTTCCTTAATTTGAAGGGAGTGGTCCTTTTCCTTTAGTCGTATGATGCCTCAGTTGCCCTGTAAAAGCTATGTCCCCAGTCGTGTAAATACAAACATTTCTTTTTTTGTGATCCTGGATTTTCCTGTGACAGGTATGTTAGAAGATGCCCCCATGATTTGAGAAGAAAGTTGGGAAGAAATTACCTTCCAAAATAGAAACTAAAATCAGTACCTAATAGATACTATCCATGTGTAGAAAACCTCTAAACAAGCCTATCCTAACAAATGATTAATCAGTAATTAGTTTGTGGAACCAGAATATGCTGTCTGGAAGATATGACTGTATTATTACTGTCAATAGAAACTCATAATTAAGTCAATTGTATTGTAATATGTCACCATGTATTGATGGTGCTATGGCCAACCATAGAAAAGGAGAATTAGATGGCATGTATCTCAGTGTGCCTTAAAAACTGCCAATGGAGAAAAAGACTTGAAAACAGTGACGCAACAGGCAGGTATACCAATGTTCACTGCATTACCCCTATCCACAATAGCCAAAGGTGGAAACAACCTAAATATCTACCAGCAGATGAATGGATACACAATCTGTGGTCTATACATACAGTGCGTGCAATGGAATGTTACTCAGCCATAAAGAGAAATGAAGTCCCCATACATGCTACAGGGATGAACCTTGGAAACATTGAGTCAGCTACAAAAGGACAAATACTGTATGATCTCATATGAAATAGCTAGTATAGGCAATGTATAGAGACCAAATTTTATTAGTAGTTACCGGGGCGGGAAGGAAGGAGAAAGGGGAGTCCTTGTTCAGGAAGCAGTGAGTTTCTGTTTGTGGTGATGGAAAATTTGGCAACAGTTATTGGTGATGGTAAATTATACTTTTTTCCATCTGGGCAAGAGAAAGCAAAAGATATACCGCCAGACAACAGTTTGTGAACTATTTATTACCTCTAGTATATTTGACTTCTTAATGCCTCTATGTTCACTAAGTTCACAATTATATATGATATAATCTATTTCAATTGGTTTTGTACAGAAGAAAGCTTATGCTATGTTTTTTAAATAACCTTTTTTTCCCTGTAAGTTCCATGTGTCGTATTTTAAGGATGCAGTAATAGTCCAGCACATAAGAGTTTGTTAACATCTAGGTGCTGTTCTGTTAAAAAGAAGTTTTCCACAAAACATTTATTTTTGATTAAGCTCATTGGCTTTATTTAGCAATTCACAAACTGGACAGCATCTAGTTTGAAAGTCAGGCTAGAGCTCCGCAGAGTGGTACAAAGTAGAAAGGGTTTTACAGGCAAAAGACATGCAGGAACAAGGAAACTACACCGGGCAATTTCAGATTGGCTGATGAACATTTTCTACTGGGCAATTGTGGATTGGCTGGTGGGAATTTTATTTCCTTCTTTGGGATAAAAAAGGAAATTTTGAATTAGGTTAAACTGAGCAGGCAAGTCCTCATTGATTAGGTTAGGTTTCTGTTTCTGGGTGAGTTGAGCACTTACAAGAAATAGAAGCTTAGTTATATTTATGTTTACTGATATAGG
The DNA here is from genome assembly GCF_024166365.1 of Elephas maximus indicus. Lineage (NCBI taxonomy): Eukaryota > Metazoa > Chordata > Mammalia > Proboscidea > Elephantidae > Elephas > Elephas maximus. The sequence continues at coordinate 18,977,685 of NC_064842.1, read as the reverse complement.
GCTTAATATGAGTGACTCGTTTTTGGGCCTAACAAGATTTTCTTAACAACTCTGCCCTTTTGATCATACTCTCATCTCCATGAGAGATGTGATCAAAATTTTAAGGCAGAAGTGCTACTCTTGGTCACTGCTCTGTTGTCCAGTCTGAGTCTGCATAGTATTCACGTCATGATGTCATGTTCGTATTCTTGTGAACAGTTTTTCCTCTCATTTTTCTTTTGGTGTTTCAGTCTCTGTGAGGTCATCTTTTGATTTGTCGGTAGCTATGAACACATTTGAAAGTCTCTAGAGGATAAAGTACACTAGGGAGACTATAATTATAAGGAGAACAATGCCTTGTGTTTGGAGTGTACTTCGAAGCCAGGGTCCACATGACTCAAACCAGTTGAAGTCAAATATGTCAAAAAACGATCCCGACGAAGAGTTTACTTCCTTGAGCCAGGGGGCTTGCTTTACTATTTCACGTAATTGAGTCTTGACTTCCCCGGAAGTGTTTATCCATGTACAACAGGTAGTATTAGCCACTGCACAGACTCCCCCCTGCTCAGCAAGGAGATAGTTGAGAGTTATCCTCTTATCTAGGACAACTGGCTAAGGAGTCTAAATATTTTCTTGGGTTGCTGTTGCCTTAGCAGAAGACTCTACAATAATTCTTAATGTAATTGACAAATTTCTCATCATGTGTTCATTAGTGCTGACTAGCCATGGTAGGAGAATCTACTGAAAGAAGCAAGTCATGAATTATGAACACATCCTGGTGATTCCCATTTAGCTCTATAAAGATTAAGTGGTGCAGTCCAGTGGGCATTTCTGATTGATTGATTATGGATGGATAAATGAGTCATCAGTACTGCCAGAGCACATTGTCCCCTCAAAGCCAGCCAGTACGGCATGTTAATACCCATGTGTATTCCTTGTCAGAGTTTTGAGCGGCACAGTAGGTTCCTCCACAGATAAAGACATACCTGGATGGAGGACATATGGCCCTTTTAGGGTCTGATTATTAACAGAGTCACTTTCTGGAATACTTTGATTTGTGCTTTCAAGTCGTGATTCTATAAGGCTATTATTGCATATGGAAAGTTATCCAAGTGAAATTGTCTCTTTTCTGAATGTTTGACATAGTTCTGGTGCTAACTGTGCCATTAGGACAACAGGGGTCAAAAGATCGAAGCCAGGCACAGGCCAGTTAGGGTATAAGAGTTGAATCCCAGCAATCGCTAAAGTCTAGTGGTCCTGTTGGTAACTATAGTGGCATTAGGAACTCTGGAAAAATCAGTTATGAGAAAGGCCAGTGAGTCTCAGGAGCCATGAACAGAACGGGGTTTGCGACGGCAAGTCTAGCAGTTAGTAAGCTTGCTTCTTTGTGAAGGCCTGGGAAATGAAAATCATAGAATTGTTCTTCTAGGCTAGTGCAAAGGAGAAACACAGGATAAGGAGCAGTGATTTTTTTCGTTTTGCTTGATCTGTTGGGAAGAAGCAGTTTACCTCATGACATCATCTGCTTTTATTTCTGGTCAAATTGTTTTTAAGGTCCCTGCCAGAAGAGGAGGGCCAAGTATCAGGTAGATCCCTTCTTGATTGGAAGTATGTACCCATGATTTGATGCCTTATAGCTTGGCTGCAGTGTCAGTGGTCAGGACTACTTGGTAGGTTCCCATCAACTGTGGCTCAAGGGCTGTTTTCCTCTGATATCGTTTCCAGAATACATAGTCACCAGGATTAGCTTCGGAGAAGGGCTAGTTCCTCATCACTGTGGCAACTGCATTTTAAAAATTTGCCCCTTGGTTTAAAATTGATTTGGAGTTCACTTTGTGTAGATTGCTTGATGGAGGAGACAGTTATGGAATGGGAGGCCTTCCCTGAGCCTGTTGTACAGGATTAAAAGTTGCAAAGTTACGAAGACTTTGGTGAAATACAGACATTGCTTTGCAAACTCAGTGTATGGAAACAAAAAAATATTTTGTTTTTCACTTTAGAAATTGGTCTTTTAGCCTGAGGATATTGTTAAAAATATGATGTATTAATTTAAAGGAGTAACACAATATTTGATAGCCCTATGATTTAATAAACAACTTGCACATTGGAGAAACATACGATTTTTATGGCAAGATTTTTTGCAGTTTCTGGGTGGGCCTCTTGGGCTCCCAGGAAACAGGAAAGTAGGGGAGGGTCACCTGAAGTTACATTTCAGGAAGGTAGCTATGAGGAGACATCTTAGGTTTACATACTTTTCAAAGAGGCAATTTACAGTTACAAGTCATCTAAAGCGAATTCTGAAAGAACAGAGGAGGGAAGCCTCTTCCTTCATTTTCAACAAGGAGAATTGAGACTTCTTATTTCAATTTGTATTTTTCTTTAGAGTATGTGTGTGTGTTGGAAGAGGATTGCAGGTTTTAACAGTTGTTTGACTAAGATTGCTATATTCACATTGTTGTTAGGTGCCGTCAAGTCGGTTCCAACCCATAGCGACCTCATGCACTGCAGAATGAGACACTGCCCAGTCCTGCGCCATCCTTAGAATCGCTGTTATAGTCCACATATAATATAGAAGGCTCTAAGGCATTTAACATATGGAGAAAAATTAAAGAGGGGCCAGATTATAGAGGCAACTGCTTGGGAGGCCTCAATAATTGCTGTTTTTTATTGGCTCTGCCAGGATTTTATGTAAGAACCACTGTGATCTGTGAGTAATAGTTTTACAGTCTGCCTTTTAGAAACCACTGTTGTATCCCTGAATAGCTGCATTTGAGCTATACCCATTGTTAACATATTACCTTTACTCAAGTGAGCACAACTTGCACCCCGCCCCCCCCAAAAAAAACCAACTTGTTGCTGTTGAGACAATTCCGACTCATAGCGACCCTACAGAACAGAGTAGAACTGCCCCATAGGATTTCCAAGGCTGTCATCTTATGGAAGCAGACTGCCACATCTTTCTCCCATGGAATAGCTGGTGACTTCGAACACCCTGACCTTTCAGTTAGCAGCTAAGCACTTAGCCCCAGTGCCACGAGAGCTCCTTTTATATGTATGTGTGTGTATATACAAACATATATGTATATATATATATATATATACACAAAAGATAAAAAATTTTAAAAAACCATTGCCATCGAGTTGATTCCGATTCATGGCAACCCTACAGGACAGAGTAGAACTGCCTCATAGGGTTTCCAAGGAGTGGCTGGTGTATTGGAACTGCCGACCTTTTGGTTAGCAGCCGAGCTCCTAACCACTGCGCCACACCAGGGCGCCAACAGTATCTTCAAATTACGCCTTTATTTTCCTACTGCTTCTTTGGCACACAGTTTGGGGATTCTGTTCCTCTTTCTGAGATGGGAATAACGTTGTTCTTTTGCTGTGCCCTAGTTTTATCATCATTGAAAGAGGAGTGTTATTGGTGGTGAGCATCCTCCCTGATGTTGTAAAGTGTACTAGGTGGACGACTAAGTCTTTGATCTGCAAATTGCCTGAATTCCTTAGGAGAAATGAGTAACATTAACAAGAACCTGTGATTTTTTTCGGAATGGGGATGGAGTGGAGTGGAGGAGTGTCTGTATTTCCACTCCTTAAATCCTTGCCTTTGATCTTCTCAGGCCAGGGCATTTAAAGGATTGTTGCCCCTTTGAGCTCTTCTTTAGTGCTGGGAAGAAGGCAGCCTGTGTGGTGTCCTGGGTGAGAGTTACTCACTTGCTGTGCTCCTCATTGGGAGATGGAGAGTACTGGAGCTGTTGCCTGGGATCTGAGGTTATTTTCTAGGTCCTTTTTTTTTTTTCAGAATGTCTCTCTGAGGAAGGAGGAATCCGGGACTACTTGCTTCTAGTTTTCTTTTGTCTGATTTTAGGACCTTATATATTGTGGTCCCCGGAACAAGGACACAATGATTAGATGTGGTCCCTATAGTACCCAGTTGCCGTTGAGTTGATTCTGACTCCTGTCGATCCCAGATATACTGGAGTAAAACCGTGCCATATAGGCTTTCAGTGGCTGATTTTTTGAAAGTAGATCACCACGCCTTTCTTCCAAGGTGCCTCTGGGTAAACTCAAACCTCTAACTTTTAGTTAACCTTGTTTTTTGTTACCAACACAACATTGTCCTGGTCAACGAGATTAAAATACAATGGTGTTTCTCTCTCCTCCCCAGAATCTGCTCTGTGGGTGAGCCCTGTAGACTTCCCCTTTGCATTAGTTAGAATGTCTGTCCTTGTCTCTCAACCTCCAACCTGGTCTTCTTAAATCCGTTTTCTTCATATTCCTAATGTCCCTAAACACCACTTTCATTGTGTTTTCCAAGTATGTATTCAAGTTTATTTTCAAGTACAACTCTTATCACTGATCTGCTGAAAAAACCTTTATGGGCTCTCTATTGAATGGTGAACTTAGTGTGAATTCTTTAGACCTCCATGTAAGACCTGCTGGTCTCCTACCCATCTTTCCAGAGTATATCCCCTATATGAGCCCTGTGCTCTAGCCCAGTTCTTAAACTTTAACAAGCTCCAGAATCCCTCAGAAGGTTTGTGAGAACCCAGGCTGCTCGATCCCACTCGGAGAGTAGGATGGGCCTGAGAAGATGTTTTTAATATGTTCCCAGGTGACGCTTTGAGGATCGCTGCTGTAACCAACCCCAACTGTTGCAGACTTCAGAATCCTGTCCTGAATTTTTTTTTTTTAATCTTCTTTCACTTTGAATACTACTGTTGGCTCATTCTACCCATCAAAACCCTACTCATCCATCAGAGCTTTTCCCAATGCCACCTTTTTAGAAAGTGATTGCCAGTCCCCTGCCAGTGGCTCTGAACACACCCTCCTCTGACTGGCTGTGGTCTTCTTACCTCTTTCATTGGAGCTTACATGTGCTTTAGTTCTTTATATTCTATCTCCTTTACCCCTTGTGGATGGTAAGCTCCTCAAGAAGAACAAAATACAACTCCTTCAGTGCTTGGGAGAAAAACAGTTTTAAAATAAGAAGCTCTACTTCTGGTTGACTCCATTCTGCATCTCAAGATTCTGGCAGGTGCTTTGAGACCCTCCAAGGGCAGGGATTATATCTTATTCGTATTTGAACCCTCTGCAGCACCTAATTCCTTGCCCATGGTAGGACCATAATAAATAAATATTTGCTGAATGAATAACAAGCTTAAATGTGCAGGATGTTGCAGGTCTGAAAAATAAGGAGAAAGCTCTGCCAAGCCATCTTGCCTCTATTCCTGTAATCCTCTTATAAGCCGTGGGCCTCTAGGAGAACATTTATTATTTTTAATGAACTGGTGTGTGGCATAATTTAAACCTATTTATTATCCTTCAACACTTAGCCTTGAATAGTATCCATCAGCCAGGAAGATCTGAGGAGAGGTGGGGCATGCCTTCATTCCAGGTTATTACTTTTCCAGAGAAGAGCACTTTGAAGAGGGCAGTGGGGACTGATCTTTTATTTCAGCTCAGTGTAATTATGATAATCTTGTTCTTTAACCAAGGAGCCCTGGTGACACAGTAGTTAAGTGCTCAGCTGCTAACCACAAGGTTGGCGATTTGAACCCACCAGCCACTCCGCAGGAGAAAGCTGTGGCAGTCTGCTTTCGTAAAGATTATAGCCTTGGAAACCCTATGGGGCAGTTCTACGCTGTTCTATAGGGTTGCTATGAGTCAGAATCGACTCAACAGCAACGGGTTTGGGTTTTTTTTTTTGTAGTTGTTGCTGTTCTTTAAAACACACACACGTGGATGCACACACATATCTCACACACATACACCACACACACACACACACACACACACTTCAGAAGTCTCTGATGTTAACAGTGACCCATTGAGAAGCAAGGACGAGCAAGGGAGAGAGAAAGTATACATTTTTTAAGGGTTTATTTTCAATACTTGATATAAAAAATTTATGAAAGTAATACATGCTCATGGTAAAGAATGCAAACAATACAAAAGTAGATAGAGCCAAAAGTTAAATTTACCCCCAGGGAAGTGTATTTTTATAATTTAAAGTGATTTATAGAGATACTTTGCCATGGTAATGCCCCAAAGTAAAGTAAATGACATTCACAGTATAGACAACAATCAGCTGTGGTTTTGTTTCCAGGATAATCAGTGTATGATTTTTCTGGTGTCCTCAAAATTATTAACACTGCAATACAAATGGCAGAGCCTTTGAGATTCACAGGTAGGTTTCAGCTTCACATTTGAGTGTTTCCAGGAACACCTCGGCTTCAGCCAGTGCTCTCTTTCTTATACAGTGGGCCTTAATCAGGCTACAGGGCAGAGAAAGCTAAGGAATGAGATCCAGTTTTGTGATTCCTTTCACTCAGTCACTCAGCAGATATTTAGTGATTACTCCCTCCACACTGCCTGACTCAGACACTGAGCCGGGCATCAGGGATATAGCGGTGAGCAAAACACACCCAGTGCCTGCCTTTAGGCAGGTTCAGGTCAGGATGGCAGAGTCAGTGCAGGCCCTGGATATGGACAGCCTGAATTCAGAGCAGACATTAAGCTGTGTGCCCTCAGACAAGTGACTTGAGTCTCTGGGCCTCAATTTTCTCATCTGTAAAGTGGGCATGATAAAAATACCTACCTCAAAGTTTGTTGTAAGGATTAGAATAGAACCTAAGAGTTGGTAAGTGCTCTATAAATATTAGTTATTATTTACAGTTGGGGTGGGCACAGACATTAAGAATAATATGAAATTAAAAACTGAGATAAGAGGGGTGCTATGAGAAAATATAACAAGGGGTTCTAACTTAGACTGGGAGGTCAAGGAAGCATAGTGGCCAGCTGGTGGTGGGAGGGTGGCCCAGGTGGCAGGAGTGGAGGAAGCAAGGAGGAGAGGTGAGAGTGAGGCTGGAATCCCAAGCAGGGGTGTCATGGATTGAATTTTGTCCTCCCAAAATATGTGTCAACCTGGTTAGGCTGTGATTCCCAGAATTGTGTGGTTGTCCTCCATTTTGTGGTTGTAATTTTATGTTAAGGAGGATTAGGGTGGGATTGTAACACCCTTACTAAGGTCAAATCCCTGATCCAGTGTAAAAGGAGTTTCCCTGGGCTGTGGCCTGCACCACCTTTGATCTTACAAGAGATGAAAGGGAAGCCAGCAGAGAGTGGGGACCTCATACTACCAAGAAAGCAGCACCGAGAGCAGAGCCCATCCTTTGGACCTCAGGTTCCTGCGCTGAGATGCTCCCAGACCAAGGGAAGATTGAGGACGAGGACCTTCCTCTAGAGTCAACAGAGAAAGCCTTCCCCTGGAGCCAGTGCCCTGAATTTGGACTTATATTTAGCTTACTATACTGTGAGAGAATAAATTTCTCTTTGTTAAAGCCATCCACTTGTGGTATTTCTGTTACAGCAGCACTAGATGACTAAGGCAAGGGGCCAGACCATGTGGGGCCTGAGGGCATCTAATTCCCTTCATTCATTTGAGAGGTCAGGAAATTAAGGCCCAGAAATAATATTGCTTTATTCAGGTCATAGTGTTGGTTACAGAGCTAAGGTAGACACAGGTCTCCTTGTTCTTGATGCACTGGCTAGAAAACCCGTTACCCTGGAACTTCAGTCACTTTTAATCCCTATCAGATGCAAATCTAAATGTCCTTAGACTTGTTTGTGCCTGGTAGGATGGCAGGTCCTCGTTACAAAAGAGGGCAAAGTGGTAGTGAATATAACACATCTCCCCTCCCCCATACATGCAAATATATATTTCCCTCTCCCCCTCCTTCTTTTTCTTTCTTTCTCCTTCCTCCCTCCCTTCCTCCTTGGAATGACCTGGCTCAGAGGTATGTGTTGGTAGTGGGTGTCTGAATAGGGGAGAATTCAGGATGGTTCTTTGTTTCAAGATTTACAGTATTTGACTTATTCGTCTCTTTATGGATCCATTCCTCCATTCCTTCACTTGTTCATTCGTTTATGCATGCAGTTCACGAGTATTTATCAAGGGCTAACTATGAGTAAAGTATTTGTGCTGGGTGTTTACCATGGTCAACCAATGAAGTCCAGTCCCTGCCATCATGCAGTTTACAATCTATCAGCAATGACCCAACAGGAACTTAGCACGTGTCTACACTTGATATGTGCAGTCAGTGTGGTATGGGATTCAAAAAGTATGTGAGATAGTGTAACCCCCACAAGGAATTTACAGTCTTATTGATCCCACAAAGCTAGTTCCTTACTGGCTTCTTTATTTTTAATTTCCAAGATAGGGGCAGTGATATTCCCCAATCTCATTTCTCTCTTAAATCTCGTTTTCACAGTTGCTCAGCGAAGGCTAAGGGGTCTATTTCAGCAGCACACAGCATTCAACAAGGAACAGAATTTCGTCAACCATTTTTTATATCCCTTCTGGTCTCTTGAGTCTGGTTGAACTTGACTAGAGCCTTGATAATCTCCCAGACAAAATATTGAAATCTTCTGCAGCTCTAGGGACTTTGAGGAAGGAATATTGTGGCTGAAATCCTAAATATTTTGGGCTAGCATTCATGCGAGTGTTACACAGCAGATGCTGTTTAGCATAAGCTCTATCCCATGAGAATGTGTCAATATCTTTGTCTATGGAAATGTACATGTATACTCATAAATTTCTCCAGCTTCCCAATTGTGTATCCGTTTTCCCTTTGGGAATAACCCCTACTTCCCTTCTCCAGCCCTTGGCTACCTTAATATGTGTATTTCTCTTAATTTTCAGAAAAGAATAAAAAAAGTCACAGTAAAATGATAGCAGTTTGAATTGTTATTTTTATTTCTTCCAGGGGAACTTGCCATTTCATAGAAATCAAAGCCTTGATCTAAAGGAGTGAATCTTTAATTGTTGAATTTCATATGTGAACAGGACTCACCTTGGGTAATAGGATTTTCCAAGTATTCTTGAAATCACAATGTATAGATTGTTGTGTGCTGTTGAGTCTACTTACGGCACTGGTGAGGCTGTAGTGCTGGCATTTTCCAAATAAGGTGAAGGCCATTATGCTACTCCTGTTCATACCTCTTTATTCTTGTTTTGTGGAAAAGACAAGAGGGTTTAAAAAAAAAAAAGTTTATTGTGTCCACATCATATGCCCAGCGTCAACCTGTAACAGCCCTGAGAAGGAGGCAGTATCTTCATGTTATGAATGAGATGACTGAAAGATTACAGCAGGTGAGGGACTTGTTCAAGGTCACACGGCTTAGAATTGGAGTTGGGTTGTGATTAAAAATAATGGAAGACAACAGATGTTAGTGAGGATATAGAGATATTGGAACCTTCGTTCATTGCTGCTGGGATTGTAAAATGATATGGCCGTTGTGGAAAACAGTTTGGCAGTTCCTCAGAAAGTTAAACATAAAATTACCATATGGCTCAGCATTTCCACTCCTAGATATATACCCAAAAGAATTAAAAACAAAGACTCAAACAGATACTTGTACACTCATGTTCATTGTAGCACTATTCACAGTAGTCAAGATAGCCTAGATGTCCATCCACAGATGAATGGATAAACAAAATGTGGTATAGGCAGTCCTAGAGTTGTAAACATCTGACTCATGGACAACTCGTACTTAAGAACCGACTGCCATAAAGCCTATTATGTTAAAATTTTGAGTTAAATACCTACAACGATTTCTAATAACGAGTGCACGTGCTACTTTGTGACGCTCATGAAAACATTGTGTGGTTTGGAAGCATTCCTTAAGTGTTTCATATGCATAGAAAGATAAGATATATATTATATACTACGACAAACATTTGACTAACATACGCTAAATAAGAACCATATGTACCTCTTCTGACTTACCTACAAATTCGACGTAACGACAGACGTAGGAATGGATCTCGTTCATAACCCGCTGGGACTGCCTGTACAGACATACCGTAGACTACTACTCAGCCAGAACGAGAAATGTCGCCCTGATCCATGCTGCAACATGGAAGAACCTTGAAAACATCATGCTGAATGAAATACAAATATTGTATGATACCACAATATGAAATATCTAGAATAGACTTGTGTATGGAACCAAAGTTTCTTGGTGATTACCAGAGATAGGAGGGAGGGGAAAGAGGGAATCATTGTGCTTCTGTTAAGAGTGATGGAGAAATTTAGAGACAGCGGTGGTGGTTAAACAAGATGACCGTGATTAATATCACTGAATTGTACGTGTGAGAAATGTTGAAATGGCAAATGCTTTGTTACATATATGTTTACTACAATGGAGTTGGGCTTAAAGCCTGGGTTCCTGAGTGTGATCACTTTGCCTGTGTAAAACAGTCTCCATATCGCCACTGCCTTACCTCCTGATTTTTAAGTGCATACAACTTAAAAATACAAACAGCCCAGGTCAATTCCATTTTGAAATAACATAGCAGTTTTAATGCAGATGATTTTATGTTCTAAATAAAACAATCCTGGTAATAGAGCAAGTACAGCTGTCTTAAGGCTTACTTATTAGTGAAGAGGATGCAGAGATCTTTTTAATGCCAGTAAGGGGTCATTACTGGGTTCTGGATTCTTGGAATTTTAACGTTTGTCCTGTTTGCCCTCTAACCTTCAGGCTTGCCCATGGTCTCTTCCATGGCCACCGGAATTCTAAATTCAGAAAAGGTTATTAGCCACCTGGATAATTGTACCTTTATAACTTTTAAGACAACCACCTAGAGGCAAAGGATAACTACAATAAATGACCTGTAATTCTAGGCCTTAGATCTTTGCTTTAACATAAAACCAGCTTTCCACTTCCTCAGACTCACAACCTGAAGAAATCAAAGCTAAACATTACCAGAAGTCATTATCCACTATTTAAAGCATGTTCTAAAATGGAAACAAGGCTCCTTTTTAGGGGCGGGTGGGTTAAGGGGATCCATTTCTAATTTCACCATGCTTCTGTAGGAGTTTTTTTAATAGGGATAATTTTTTACCCCCAGCTATTCTGCTCCACAGGGGTATGATTGTATCTGAGGAGGCAGCTCAACTTCATGCTTCAGGGAGAAAATTTTATTTCCTTTTGGGGTTTTAAAGTTGCTCTTGTTTAGGTTGTTGCTGTTTTATAAGTTGGCCTGAATATTTAAAGGCAGGAGTCCTGTTGGTCTATGTTATGTTGGCCTTGGGGCATTAGAATTACAGAGCAGCTTTATTTAGGATCTCTAGGCAGGCCATATGCACTCAATTATCCCATTTTGAACGAGTTGGCCCTTTGTGCCAGATCTCCTTCAACCCATTCTGCGCAGGTCTCTGACTGTTATTACCCACATTCAGTAAGACCTGGGCAATATTATTGGTAAGGAAAATTCTAGTTCATGTCATCAGTCCCTCTCAAGGCTACCTACTGCTCTTGCTGCAGAATGCTCCTTCTTGAGGACCCTGTGCCTTAACTAAATTTACTCCACAAATGACGGTTTGGAGTTCAGTCCTACCAATGTACGTTCATTTACATTGGAGTACATAGCCTACTAAGGTTTAGTGGGAAGAGCACGGGCTTTCAAGTCAGACAGATCTAGGTCCAAATCCCAGTCTAGCTGTTTGAGCTTGGAAAGTTACTTTTCTGAACCTCGGTTCATTTGCAATCATTTGCAAATGATTGAATCTACAAGGAGGCTGGCTTTGGTGCCTGTAAGAAAAATGGGAATAATGATAGTTGGCTTGTGTGTTGCTGTGAAGATGGTGTCTGACATAGCAGATGTTGAGTGTATACATGTTATTTTTCCCTTCTCTTACTGTTCCCATAATTTTTCACTCAAAAAACATTTCTTGATCTTCTTATGGAGCTGTAAGATGTGTATATTTGAGCCTTAACTGGGAAAATACCTTAACACCAACAATTTCAAGTTGTAGCAACACACCATGTGTCAGATGTTTATGTCATGTGTGGACTGCATTACTAATACCCCCAGTTATCACATAGCAAATATTGTTTTCTTGTAAAGACTTTCATAAGGAGCCCTAGTGGTGCAATGGTTAAGCGCTCACCTGCTAACCAAAAGGTTGGAGGTTTGAACCCACCCAGTGGCTCTGTGGGAGAAAGACCTGGCCATCTGCTCCCATAAAGATTACAGCCTAGAAAACTCTATGGGGCAGTTCTACTCTGTCCCATGGGGTCATTATGAGTTGGAATCAACTTGACAGCAAATAACAACAACAACAAAAAGATTTTCTTACCCATATTTTGTGTTGCCACCAGCCATCTATCAGGATGTTATACTGTGGTGGCTTGTGTGTTGCTGTGATGCTGGAAGCTGTGCCACCAACATTTCAAATACCAGCAGGGTCACCTATGGTGGTTTCAGAGGAGCTTCCAGACTAAGACAGACTAGTAAGAAAGGCCTGACAATCTGCCTTTGAAAATTAGCCAATGAAAACCTTATGGTTCACAAAAGAATATTGTCCCATAGAGTACTGGACGAGTCTCTGGGTGGTCTAAATAGTTAACATGCTTGGGTGCTAAACAAAAGGTTGGAGGTTCGAGCCCACCCAGAAGCACTTTGGAAGAAAGGGCTGAGATCAGTTACCCAAAAACCAGCCACTGAAAACCCTATGGAGCACAGTTCTGCTCTGACACACATGGGGTTGTCATGAGTCGGAAGTGACTTGGTAGCAACTGGTTGGTAGTGCTCCCTGGTGGCTACAACAATGGATTCACACATGCTAACGATCATGAAGATGGTGCAGGACTGGGCAACATTTCGTTCTGTTAAACGCAAGGTTGTCATGAGTCAGAGCCTATTCTGTGGCAGCTAACAACATTTTGTGTTGAGCCAGGAAGTGGACTTTTTATATCATGTGTTCAATTTACATGATGCACTTCCTCCTGTCTGCTTCCTCGAGGGACAGAGAGCATGTGAGCACTTCCCCAGGACCCTGGTCTCCCTCTCTCTACCCTGACTTTTGGCATCCGTTGTCTTGCCATCTTCACTTGTGACATTTATTGCTGTGAATCTGAAAACGTTCTCAATGTCTTGTGTCACATTCATACTGAGTGGCTAGAGCCAAAGTGAGGCAGAAGGGCTGGGTGCTGCCACATGAACTTAGGTGGTGAAAGAGCTTCAGGATAAAGGGTTCATGGGAACTGCTGTTAAGCAGAGCTTCTTAAACACAGTTGCAACTGGGTCCGGTTTCCCTGGGTGGTGTACAGCCCCAAACTGTTTGTGTCAGTGCGCAAACAATTTATAGTGAATCAGCAGTCAGCTTATGTCTTTACACAGAGGTATTTCAGTTTATTTCTTATATACACAAGGCTCAGGCAACAGTGAAACAGGGAAACAATGAGGGGACAGGTAGGGGGTCTTCTAAGGGGTCTGGAAAATACATCAGGCCTAGGTGGGAACTCGTGAGGGAGGAACACACAAAAATAACACCGTCGTTCATGGATGATGATAATTCACATATGAACTAGTCTTAGTCACCTAGCACTGCTATAACAGAAATACCACAAGTGGATGGCTTTAACAAGGAGAAATTGATTCCCTCACAGTAAAGTAGGCTAAAAGTCCAAACTCAGGGGGTCAGCTCCAGGGGAAGACTTTCTCTTTCAGCCTGGAGGAGGGTCCTTGTCATCAGTCTTCCCTTGGTCTTGGGAGCATCTCAGCGCAGGAACGTCAGGTCCACAGGACGTGCTCTGCTCCTGGCACTGCTTTCTTGGTGGTATGGGGTCCCCAACTTTCTGCTAGCTTCCCTTTTCTTTTATCTCTTGAGAGATAAAAGGTGGTGCAGGCCACACCCCAGGGAAGCTCCCTTTGCATTGGAGTAGGAAGGTAACCTGAGCAAGAGTGTTACATCCCATCCTAATCCTTTTAACCACAGACAGATGATGATTTATAACACATAGGAAAATCACAAAATGGAGGACAACCACACGTGGCCTAACCAAGTTAATACACACATTTTTGGGGGGCCATAATTCAATCCATGACCGAACTATTCCAGCTAGAGCACTAAGTATAAATGCCATTTGGTGCATCACCCTAGAAATTATACTCATTTGGAATTGTTGTGAAATGTACCTCTTAAATTCCTCTTATGGCTCTGTCTCAACCCCAAAGCAAATAATCTCTTTTAAAACCTCAAGTTTTTAGCTTTTTCTCCTATGGGGCTTTTATTTGTGTGATATTTCTTAATTGTTTATTTTATAGCCCTGATTGGGGCTGTAAAAGGAAGTCGATGTGTTTATTTAGCGTCCTCTGTAAATTCAGGCCACTGGAGTGCCTTCTAGCACACACTTGCCCTGATACACTGGAGTTGGTGCACATCAGGGTACCAGGTTCTATTAAAAGGACGATTACTGTACTTTATTGTTTTTGCGAATGCAGTTTATTCTAAGCACAGCACAAGAGGATTGTTTCTATAATTCACAGCGGTATTATCATTAAAGTATTTGGGAAAGTATACTAATTCCTGTTTTATAGGATAAAGCAGCTAAGAAAAAAAAAAGACATAGAAATAATACTGCCTTATTGAATCTTCTCTTAAGAATCTAGGGGAAATAGTGCTTGAAGTGCACAATAATAATCACAATAATGTGTGCTACCAGCAACACCAATTACCAGAAGAAAGATGTGGTTGCAAACGGCATTTCTACAATAATTACATAACAGGCATATTCCACTGGAAAAGCAAAACGACTGTGGTACATTGCTCATGGTGGTGTCATTAGATGCCCAACAAGTTGACCCTGACTCATGACCACCTTTTGGATAACAGAACGAAACGTTGTCTGGTACTGTGCCGTCTGTATGATCGTTGGTATGTTCGAGTCCATTGTTTTGGCTGTTGTGTCAGTCCATCTCATTGAGGCTTCTCCTCGTTTTCACTGACCCTTTACCGACCATGATATCCTTTTCTAGCGAGTGATCTTTCCTGATATGTCCAGAGTTAGCAAAGTCTTTCTTCCTAGTCTGTCTTAGTTTGGAAGCTCCACTAAAACCTGCTCAGCACCATAGCAACGTGAAAGCCTCCACTGGCAGATAGGTGGTGATTGCACAATGCCTTCACATCTTTTGGTCTATCTGCTGTAAAGTAGAAAGGAAAGTGATATAAAATGTAAAGTAAAAAGAACTTCTTGCAGATGGGAGTAGCAGAGGAGAGAGTAGCCCTTGCTTTTACTTTCTGGCTTCCAAAAGGTTTAGAACTGAGCACCAAGTTTGGCTGTGCAGCCCGAGCATGGTCCGAGCACTACCTTGGAGAGACACACATTGGTTTCCTTGTTTTCAGCAGATTTCTTTTCTGAACAGATACTTTGCTGCGAGCTGATCAGCTGGCGTCTCCAATCGGAGCTCCCTCTTCTATCGTCACCTCTGTGCCAGGGAAATTTTCTTGGCACTTTAAACCAATGAGATAGATTGGCAGTGGGACTCTACTTGGCTAGGGGTAAAATAACCAACGATTGCACATAATTGCAGAAAACAATTTTGAATTTTATTAATGAGGTGCTCTAAACAACATCTTTTAGCCCATTGTCCCACTTAACAGCCAATTCACTGGAGTTCAGTGTGCTGTAATTTATATTTATCTTCCCCCTTTGATAGCACCAGGCCCTGTGTTCTGTAATTGACACAGTTGGTCATTTTCAGGGGTGCTTGTCTCTCTAAGGAAATAAAGTAAACAGACCTGCTGGAGAGCGGCATTGATTTAGTCTCATCCAGAGGGCCAATTGGTTGCTTCCGCTGAGAGCTAATTTCTCTCCCGAGAAGAGTTGACACCAGCTCGGCTAAAGCCCCGGGTTAGAGATACTGAGGTAGAGGCCTTGGGAGGTAAGGAAATGTCTGTCTTTAGAAAATGAGACTTTTCATTTGCTTCTCTTAATTTAGTTGTGACATCTCTGGGTCGAGCAGATTTTTAGGGTACACAGCAAGGTTTCTGGGGTAGTGGTAAGGTTAAAGCCAGAGGGTGTGCTGGAGTGGCTGTAGACTAACATATCACATCTCAAAATGTGACATGTCTGGATTGCCACCGTAGATCACCATGAGCTGGTGTCCTGGATTGAATTGTGTCCCCCCAAAATATCTGTCAACTTGGTGAGGCCATGATTTCCAGTATTGTGTAATTGTCCACCATTTTGTCATCTGACGTGGTTTTCCTATGTGTTGTAAACCCTGCTTCTGTGATATTAATGAGGCAGGATTAGCGGCAGTTATGTTAATGGGACAGGACTCAATCTACAAGATTAGATTGTGTTTTAAGTCAATCTCTTTCGAGATATAAAAGAGAGAAGCAAGCAGAGAGGCATGGGGACCTCATACCACCAAGAAACAAGAGTCCGGAGAATAGCCTGTCCTTTGGATCTGGAGTCCCTATGCTGAGAAGCTCCTCAACCGGGGAAGATTGATGACAAGAACCTTCCGCCAGAGCTGACAGAGAGAGAAAGCCTTCTCTTAGAGTTGGCACCCTGAATTTAGACTTTTAGCCTCCTAAACTATGAGACAATAAATTTCTCTTTGTTAAAAGCAATCCATTTGTGGTATCCCTGTTACAGCAGCACTTGATGACTAAGAGAGCTGGCTAGCCCAATTGCTGCCTCCATTAACATGTTGACTATGGCTGCTTTCATTTGTTTATTTAACATAATTGTGGCTGTCTGCTCTATAGGGGCACTCAAGAAGGTGAAGAAACCATTTGCTGCCTTTGGGTATTTATTAAATACTTGTATTGTTACTTGTTTCCGTACCAGATTATAAATGCCTTGAGGTCAAGGAACTTGTCCTCTGTATCTTTGTATACTATATAGAACCTAAAAACAAGCAAACAAACAAACAAAAAACATGTTGCCATCAAGTTTGTTCCATCTCATGGCAACCCCATGTGTTGCAGAGTAGAAATGAGCTCCATAGGGTTTTCTTGGCTGTAATCTTTATGGAAACAGGCTGCCAGGCCTTTCTTCTGCAGCAGAAATGCGAGGCTGGAGATCGGTTATGGGTGTCTTAAATGCTAGGCTCAGGAGTGGGATTCGATTCACTGGCAATGAGGATTTATTCAGAGTTTTTGAATGTCAGTAATATGATCATATAGTGATGTTGAGCCGGTGGCTTTGTGGAGGATGGCCTGGAGAGAGGCTCTTGTCATGATGTAAGCTAACATCTTGACCTGGGATGGAAAGAGAGTACAGATATGATTGCTCCATCTGGCCCTTGAACCGTTTTCAGTATATTATAGGAGCCGCAGAAAGTAGTGTAATCCTTAGGCAAGGCCGTAGGAAAGGATTCATGGCAATATCTTGAATGAAGATCCAATTTTCTCTGGGGAATTGTATTTTCTTCCTCCACAGACTTCAGCATGATCTCATTTCAGTTCTCGAGGGCCCAGTCTATATTATTACTGGTCAGGTCAGAATTGAAGGTGGAGGTTGAAAGCATTTCCAAAGGTGAGTATCACAAATGGTGAGAAATTGGACTCCCAGAGCCAGGGAACCCCAGAGTTGGGAAGCCCCTGAGGCTGCACCACGGCCTCCTCCCTGGGGGCAGTACACTTTGGGTGGATGGTCCCTTCTGAGTGAGGATCTCAACAGGTTACAAGAGCAGGGATCCAGGGCATTCCTAAACCCCTTCTCAGATGCTGTTACCGAAGAGGTGTTTGGAGCATCCAGGTCTACTGCAACTTTTTTCTTCCCGGGAGAAACCTCTCAGACACAGCAGATTCTCTCTTAAGACACAGTCGCCTCCCCACAGCCCCACCCTCTGTGCTTCACCACAAGTGATGTTCTGTTCTGCTTGGGATACCACAGCCTTATTGGTTTTCTGAGACCAAAAATACATCCCGAGGAAGTATGGCAGTTTTTAAGCTCACAGAGGGCTTTGTGTTTTCTTGTTGTGAGGTTTCCCAGCGATGAGCCTGAAAGAGAAAGACTAGCCAGCTGTCGCTAAATGCTGGGCTGGGCATGGGCTGGGAGCAGTCACCACAGGATCCCCAGATATCTCTCTGAGCCCCTGGGTGGCCCCAGGCTTTCCAGGTTAGTAATGGCAATAGAAAGACTCTCCCAGCTGGAGACCAAAAGGTCGGTCCTCTGAAGAGTTGGGGTCAGCTGTCTTCACAGCAACTAACTGCTCCTGACAGAACCAGAAATGATCTGGTTTTGGAAGCCAGCTTTGGAAACCCAGGTCAGCGGGGTATAATTAGAGAGAGAGAGACCTACATTTGTGCCTGGGTTAGGGACAGCTTGGGTGTTTTCATGGCTGTATGATCACACTTTAGGCTTGAGGCTAGGACCTTGGTGCACCTGTGTGGAGGCCTGCTCAGGGGCTTGCCTTCTGGAAAGAGGCTTCAAACATGAGGGTGAGGTTTTCTTTCTTGGGCCAGATTGTGGCTGCATGGCTGCTCATTATATTACTCTTTATACTCTTTCAAATTTCTGGAAGTGTTTGTGATACTTTTTTATAAAGAAAAAAATTAAACCCTGTCTTCTTTCTCTTCTCCTCAGCTTCCCTTACTTTACCCACAATGAAAGAACTTTCTATAAGAGCAGTCTAGTTCTCTCTTGGGAGCATTCTTTTCCTTCTAAGTTTCCTAGAAAATGCAGTCTGACTTGTTGTTGGCATCAAACCACATTAAACACTTTTCTCTTTCATTCAGCATGAGCCCAGGTAGGGTGGGATAAGCAGATTGTTCCTCATGGGGAGACCTGGGAGAGAGCCGTGAGGCCGGGGTTCAGAGGAGGTGACGCTCCCTGCAGTACAGCAGTGTGGAGCCTAGAGGAGGGGGCACACCTTGGTTCACCTGTGTGCACACTGCTCCTCCCTGCCGCCTTCCCTCACCGCCTCTGGGACAAGACAGCCTGTCTGGAATGCTCCTGGTGAAAGTGGGAGATGGGGAGGGGTCTCCATTTCAATGCTGGATAATTTATTATGTCTTTGTTTTTTGCTTTTTGTACTTTTAATGTTTTTAAGAAGGTCATACATGCACATGGTTAAAAAATATCCAAACAGTATAAAACAGTAAATAATGAAAAGGGTCTCTCCTACAGCTGATCCCCAACATCCCTTTTCTTCTTCCCAGAGGCAAACACCCGGAATCGGTTTCTCGATTAGTCCTCCAAAGATGTTCTTCACACTCAGTCATACATGTGTGAATACGTCCTCACTCTACCCTTTTAGGAGTCCTGGTGGCACAGTGGTAAAGAGCTCAACTGCCAACCAAAAGGTTGGCACGTCGAATCCACCAGCCACTCCTTAGAAACCCCATGTGGCAGTTCTATTCTGTCCCGTGGGATTGCTATGAGTCGGAGTCAACTCGACAGCAATGAGTTTGGTTTTTCGGTTTCTACCCTTTTTAAATACAGATGAAAACATACTGTGAATACTTTTCTGCAAAAACAAAGCTGGGTAATTTTACGATTAAAATCTTCCATTTTAGAAGCACTTTCTGATAATCTCATTTGGGACCAAGTATACAAGTATATGTAGGAGTATAGTAGTATAACCCTGGTGGCATAGTGGTTAAGTGCTACGGCTGCTAACCATAAGGTCAGCAGTTTGAATCCCCCAGGTGCTCCTTGGAAACTCTATGGGGCAGTTCTACTCTGTCCTATAGGGTCGCTATGAGTCGGAATCGACTCGATGGCATTGGTTGTTTTTGTTTTTTTATACAAGTATATGCCCACAACTGATCATGGGGTTGGACCGAAACTTTGCAGTTTCATTCTGTTGTGTGTGGGGTCTGCGTGATTCGGGACTGACTCGATGGGAACTAACAACAAAATATTGATCAACCCATTTTAAAGCTTGGGAATGGGAAGCCTAGAGAGATTAAGTGGTTTGTTCATGATGAAATAGAAAGTGATAGAGCTGGGGTTTGAAATTCCAAGTTCTTGTAAGACACCCTGCCTCATTTCTAACCCTGTTCTTTTCACTTGTGATGGATGCAAATCCTTGAGGGGTTCCTTTTGGTTTTCTGTTCCATTGTGAATGGTTAGGTTTCCTTCCCTCATCTTCCCTGTAGTAACCAATAGGTTGTGATGCCTGCAGTGAGTCCAGAGTGAAAAACAAAAGCAGTTTTTTCCTTCCCTCTACCTCCTGGGACGCAGGATTGCCCCAAACTCTACTGGGTGAACTGGGTTTACTTCTCTCTTTTGATTCTTTTAGTTCAGTGGTCATGTGGTCCCCGCCTGGCCCCCTACCAGCCTAAGAGTAGCAAACTAACAGAATCAGAATGATTCTGTTAGCAGCCTGGTTGGCTAAATCCAGCTTTACTGATAGTGTGAATTCAGCAAGTTTCCCCCTGGTTTTAGACCTCGCGAGGCCTGTACACTCGGGCTACCTGTGTATGGAGTCACCTGTGAGGTATCTCTGTAGCAGTCTGTTTTGCGCCGCAGAGTCCTACTTTATCCCTGTTGCTGCCCCTGACAGGTCGCTCTTTAATGGAGTACCATTTACTTAATGAATACTTAATACCCACCAACTGAATAAAATTATTCTACAGCTGGCATTTTCCATGACTATAATTACAAAAGGATTCCAGTCATCATTTATGGATGTTCTCCCTGGAGCTAACACTGAGTGAGAGGTTGACCCAGTTTGTTTAAAGCTCAAGTTAATAAACAACATTAACACATTTTTAGACCTATTGACCAATATCCTTTAAACCAGTGTGCTTTTCCAAGGGAAAAAAAATAAAGCCCTAATGTAGCCAGAGCATTGTTTTTTTCAATTAACCTAGTTCATTTTAATTTCCTTTCGGTTGTGAACAATTTAGGTCAGTCTTAGTTTTTAAGAATGAACCTCTGGAGGAAAAGGGAATTAACTAGGCCCTTAGGGGGTCAGTTGCCTCAATTAACCCCAGAAGAGAGACTCTTAGGCTGGTGGGGGGCCAGGCAGGGACCACATGACCACTTCAGGCCATCATATCAGATGGAGACCCTGGTGTGAGCGTCCTCTTTTCTTACTTGCTGGCTGGTTAAATAAACATTGCATGCTACTCCTACTGAGAATGTTCCCATTTCTCATGCTCCCTTTGTCTTTTAGAATAGACTGTTTTCTCTCTTTTGCTGAGAGGACCAAAACCAAAACCAAACCAGCTGCTTTCAAGTTGCATCCAACTCATGGCAACCTCATGTGTGTCAGAATGGAACTGTACTCCCTGGGGTTTTCAATGGCTGGTTTTTTAGAAGTAGATCACCAGGCATTTCTTCCAAGGTGTCTCTTGGTAGACTTGAACCGCTAACTGTTTAGTTAGCAGTCGAGCACTTATCTGTTTGTACCTCCAAGGGACTCCTTTCTGAGAAGAGGGGTCAACAAACTCTTTCCTCCCTAGATCGTTGGTGGGTCTCAGGGATGGGGAGGAGATTGCCCTGGGAAGACCTAAAGCAGGTGCAGAGCAGAAGGAACGTGAGAAGTAGGAGAAAAGAAAAGGGGCTGGGCAGGAAGACAGAGCCAGGCTACTTCTCTGTTAAGAGCAGGGCTGTCACTCACTGGACCCCAGACCATAAATCATCCTCAAAGTCCTTCTAGCCTTTCATCGTCATTAAAAAGCATGTATGCAGTGCGGATGCACATATGGCCCTTTGCTGAACCTTTTGATCCACCCATTCTTCATTCCTTCTTTATATAATGAAAGATATGGGGCCTCAATTGTAAGTTCCACTTGACAGCAGAATTTACTGATTGAGGATTACCTTGAGGTAATTATGGTAAAGTCATTTTACGTGGAATTTAAATTTTTCTAAGATTTGAAGTTTAAAATGCAGTTTACTTACTGCCATGTAGTAAGACTCTGAAAGCCCCATCCATGCCCCTTCCCATGACAATTTTTCTTCAAGGAGACAAAGAAACTGAAACTTTCTTAGCAAAGAATTGTATCACATAGGAAGGAAGAACATGTAGATGGGACCTAAAAATCTGAGTTTATAATTTGGTGGAATCCTGATAAATGGGAGGACCCATTGAGACAGATTTTTCAGTAGTTGGGAGTCCCCAGGTACACCTGGACTTCACACTGCATGGTGCATATAGCAGGTCTCTAGTACTTAGTTAGATCCTGATGATCTCCAGACCACAGGTGCCAGAGAAATGCCCATACCCAGAAGACTATTCTCTTTGCAGTTGATTTATTGTTTCCAGATGGGCTGGGTATTTTTCTTTTTGGAGATTGGCCCGTCTTCTGCCTACACTGCTGACAGGTTTCCAATAGGTAGGGCTACATTGGAAGTCAGGCTTCCTATTGAGGAGAACAATTTCCGTTTCATGGTCTCAGTTTACAGGGGGTGGACTTACTATTGTCCATGCATCATATGGCAGCTAATGTGCTGTGTTAAGGGAAGAGAATGCCCCATCAAAGGCTGACTCTTTAACCTTCTCTGTCAAGTGAAGTAGCTCAAAGAATATAAAATATAAGTGGTCACAAAGCCTTTGCATTCACATCAGTGCTTTTCTGTCATTCAGTCCTGAGCAAAGTATAATATGTTTTTCCTGCCTGGTGGAACTCCAAAAAACAAGTTATATTTGAGCAGAGTTGAGTGGCAACTAAAAAGGAATTTTAAGAGAAAAGCCTTTTCCCCACTCATGAATGTGTTTTGCTCTCGTGGTACCAAGCAGAATGACACCGTTTACGGAATTGACAAATGCAGCTCTCTTTCCTGTCGTCAGTTGCTATTTCAAGCCTTTCTACTCTAGCCTCTAAGCGTGCGTGGAATAGAAATCTTTGATATTTGTGTATATGGGTTTGCTCTGCTGTTATAACATGAAAATTAATAAAGAATATTAACATTTTTATTCCCTCCAGCTCCTAGTTTGAGTTTTTCTTTTGGTGTGTCTTACCTTGATGTTTTGTTTTTGTTATTCCATCTTCCTTCTTTTCTTGAATTTTGGCATATAACTTTAACCCAATTTTCTACTATTTTATGAACTCTCTCAGAGTTTCTAATTTGCTTCTGTCCTTTGTTCACTCTCAATTTCAACTTAATTTAAGTCAGCAAATATTTAGTAAGTGCTGATGGCACAGTGGTTATGTGTTTGACTGCTAACCAAAAGGTTGGCAGTTTGAATCCTGCAGCTGCTCCTTGGAAATGCTATGGGGCAGTTCTGCTCTGCCCTGTTGGGTTGCTTTGAGTCGGAATCAACTTGAAGCATCGGGTTTGATTTTCTTAATCACGTACCCACACTGGGGCTGCGAACTCTAAAGACATTGTCCTATCTCTAAGAAGCTTATAGTTTATTGGGGAAGTGGGAGAGGTCAATCAAGTAAATAAGTGATAATAATAATAAAAAAAACTTGTAATATAAGACAGAATATGGTAGGTGCTAAAAGAGAAATGCTCAATGAGAAAATGATGGCATGTGGGGGTTAAGAGAGAGACATCATGTCTGATGGATAGATAAGGGCTTCCCCACAAAGGTGGTGACATTTAAGTTGGAGCAGTTAACATTGGTAGGATTACTTGTTCTTTTCTGCTTAAATCTTTTTCTTTCTTTCCTTAAGTTTCTCTTCCTTTTCCTAGATTAAAACTTGTCATCTGCTATTTATACTCTCACTTGTTACAGGCTGTGATGAAATAAGTCCTCAGGCTTGGTTTCACCTATGGTGCTAGATGGCAGCACCTGTGGAAGCAATGGCGGCCATGTACTTCAAGGGCTTGGGTCCATGGTGACCAGCGAGATGCCCCAACGTGACATGGTTCAAGTAACCTCACCTGCCCAGAGATGTTTTGAGGGTGTTTGGAAAAATGTATGTAAAGTAGATTCAGTCACTGAGACTGACTGAGTTATTGAACAGAGCTACGTGATTATTGAACATACCTCTCTGAGACCAGCGAGGTGCTAGTGTTAAGTCAGAATTGAGATATAGACAACTCCCATTATTCATTGTAGTTAAATTCTGTAGAGACATGGTGAACACTAAATGAGCTAATACTGGACTATTGTTTCTAGGCAAATGCAGTGTTAAGTTCCTGCGATCCTCTGGTCACAACATTTTCATCAACTGATCAATATATAAACTTGTTTTAGGTGTGTTGCTGTTTAAAGACACCTTTTTATATATATTGTTGATTTATTAGCATTGAGCTCATGGCCAACAGCACTGTAACTCATGCCTGAACAAAGCTTATCTGCCGTGTATTTTTAAGTAAGGAACATGACAGCCTTGCTGTGCTTAGGAACAACAGGGGGCTATTTTGAACAGCAGTGTCAGTGACAAAAAGCACAAGAGTGCCAAAAACGAAGCACCAATTGGACTGCAAAAAGGACACTTGTTTACACTATGAGAGCTGAAACGAGAAGGCAGAGCATCATCTTGGCCACCTCAGCTCATACCCAGCACATTCGGTGACTTAAATTTTTGCCACCCTGCTCATGTCTACAGAAACACTGTTAGCATAGTGGTTAAGAGTTATGCCTGCTAGCCAAAAGGTTGGCAGTTTGAATCCACCAGGTGCTCCTTGGAAACCCTATGGGGGAGTTCTGCTCTGTCCTGGAGGGTCGCTATGAGTGGAAATCGACTTGACGGCAACAGGTTTGTTTTTTTTGTTGTTGTTATGGCTTTGGCTCATGTCTACGAATGGCCACAAAAGTGCCACGAGTTTTAACTTTGGGGTTATAATTACATTTTGGCAAGTTGGAGAATTTACAGATACAGAATCATGGACAATAAAAGAGCAATTGTTACTTTTTCAGGGCCTGTGGAAACAGAACTTTCCTTCCCTTCCATTTCTGAAAGCCAGTGGAGGCTTTTCCTCTTTTGGGAGATTTCTTTCATTTATTAGTTTACTCCCTCCCTCCCTCATTCCTTCCTTCCCTCCTTCTTTTATACCGTTAATTGACATATATTCATTTAAGTTTCTGCTCTGTACCAGTTATTACGCTGGACTTAGCAGATCCAAGAGGAATTGAACCTGAGAGTCTTTAAGGATGTATTTTGGAGCTGGGAAGCTGGGATAGTAGAAACAGGGCTGCTGCTTTTTAGGATAAAAATGCCTGCTGAGTATCATCTTTGTATTTTTGTGTTTCTTGAGATACTTTTATAATCAGTGTCTTTTTTTGACAAATAATATTAATTCTCTCTAGATAATTTTAAAATTTGCTCTCTACTTTTATCTCTTAAAACAGTTTAATTTTGGCATGACCTAATCTTCATTTTGAGGTTTCCTTTTTTATTAAATGAAGTCAGACCCCAGTGTCACAGTTGAATTGGCCGTTACTTAGCTTTTGAGTTCCATCTTTATTGGAAAGACATCCTTAAAAACATAAATAAAAGCACTAAAACTTCAAACCACCCAATGTTGCATTCATGTCTTATGAAGATAAACAGCCAGTTCCTTTAATAAAATACCATGCAAAAGCAGATGTATCTGTAACACAAAGAGCAGGAGAAAGATCTTAGACCCTTATGTTCACGAGCACGGGTAGACTCAGATAGAGGCTGACGGTCCCTTTGCCCTACCCCCATCCCATCCTCAAGAGGTCCTGAAGCACAAAAGGCAATTCAGATAGCAGACTATTACTTCCGTCACCGTAGCACCAAACTATTAAAAATAAAACTGTCCCTCAAGGCAAAACATTTCATTTATTTTCCTTTGAATGAGTAACTTGTTTATTAAGGTGAAGTAAATGGCTAAATCTAGATTGTACACAGGCAAGAAAAATTGATTGATTGTAGTCTTTTGGAAATTATGCTTTATGTTTTCTGGAATTATCTGTGGATTTTAAATGAAGAAGAATTAATTTAGTCAGATGGGGAGCTGATTCCCTGGAAATACCCATCATCTGGCTCTGCAGTGTGGAATGTCGCGTTTGACCTTTGTTCTTGTGCAGATTGTCTGGTTCTTTTGGACCACATCAGGGTTTTAAAAGAGGTAGTGAGGCTTAGCGATCTTCAAGGAAAATTCTGTCCCTCCCTAAACTGTAGTTTTTTAACTGATTAATGTGAAGTATTTCACTTTTGCCTGATTTTGTATTTGGGACCTTTTCACTGCGTCTGTGGAAGAGAGGGACCAGAGTACAGGTCGCCAACTGCGCATCCGTCCGTCCATGGCTGCCAGACCCGGCTCTTTGTTGTTTCGTGACCCAGCTGTGGAGACATTCCCAATGACAGCCGAATGCTTTTCTCAGCAGGGACACCTTTGATTGCTTGTCTGCTCATCTAGGGACAGAGATGTGATGTCTAATTCCCCTCTGACTGTTGCCCCATTTGCTCTAACCTTGAAAGGAGAAAAAGGTGTAAATGTTTAAAAAAAAAACCCAACAAAGTGATTAAAAAAATGCATCCAGTTAGCAGTGAAATGGAGGAAGCTTTGTGTTTAGGAGGGTTACTCTCCTTCTTTGTTGATATTTTAACTTTACAGCACACGTTTTATTTCTGATGTGAGAAATTCTGAGTAGTTGGCTGGAAAGAATTATTCACTCCATTTTTCAGATGAGGACATGGAAGCTCAGTGAGGGTTAGTGACTTGCCCAAGGACACTCAATTAATAGTAATAACAGTAATAGCTGCAGATGATTTCATACCTACTGCATGCCAGGCACTGTTGGGTGCGTTAAATATGCTATCTCATTTAATCATCACCACACCGCCAATTAGGTATTAATATCACCCTCATTTTACAAAAGGAGCCCTGGTGGCTCAATGGTTAAGTGCTTGGCTGCTAACCAAAAGGTTGGCAGTTCGAACCCACCCAGGGGTTCTGTGGAAGAAAGACCTGGTGATCTGCTTCCATAAAGAGAACAGCCTAGAAAGCCCAGTGGGGCAATTCTGGTTTGCCACATGGAGTCACTATGCGTTGGAATCAACATGGCGGCATCTAATAACACCACCAATTTTACAAATGGGGGCAGCGGTGGTGCAGTGGTAGAATTCTTGCCTCCCATGCAAGAGGCCTGGATTACACCTCACGCACAGCCACCACCCATCTCTCCGTGGAGGCTCGTGTGTTGCTATGATGCTGCGTAGGTTTCAGCGGCGCTTTCAGACTGAGATGGAGCAGGAAGAAAGGCATGGTGGACTACTTCCAAAAATCAGCCAGCGAGAGTCCTGTGGATCGGAGCAGTTCAGTCTGCGTTCCTTCGTGAGAACGGTGCGGGAGCAGGCATTGTTTCGTTCAGCTCTGCACGGGTCACCAGGAGTGTGAGTCTGACTCAGCTGCAGCTAACAACAGCAACAACAACAACGGAAGATTGTGCCATCTGCCTCATTTCCAGCTTGGGGTGACACCAAGAGCTCTACATTGTACTGTATGAAATTTTCAATGCAGATACCTAGAAATGGATAGTTTCACTGTGTATCTTACATGTACTGTTTAGCTAAGAATTTAAAAAACATTTATTGTGGTAAAATACGGATAACAAAATTTGCTGTTTTAAAACCATTTTGAAGCATACAGTTCAGTGGTATTGATTACATTCAAATGAGCAACCTTGACCACTGTCTATTTCCAAAACTTTTCATCACCCTGAACAGAAACTCTGTACTCATTAAGCAATAACTCCCTGTTTCCCCTGCCGCCCTCTCCCGGCCCCTGGTATCCTCTAATCTCATTTCTCTATCTACAGATTTGCCTATTCTAGATGTTTTTATGTAAGTGGAATTATACAATATTTGCCTTTTTGTGTCTGGTTTATGCCACTTAGCATATTTTCCTGGTTCATCTGTGTTGTAGCATGTATCAGGGCTTCATTCCTTTTTTTTTTTTTTTAATTTTTATTGAGCTTCAAGTGAACGTTTACAAATCAAGTCCGTCTGTCACATATAAGTTTATATACACCTTACTCCATACTCCCACTTTCTTTCCCCCAATGAGTCAGCGCTTCCAGTCTCTCCTTTCGTGACAATGTTGCCAGCTTCCAACCCTCTCTACCCTCCATCCCCCCTCCAGACAGGAGATGCCAACACAGTCTCAAGTGTCCACCTGATACAAGTAGCTCACTCTTCGTCAGCATCTCTCTCCAACCCATTGTCCAGTCCCTTCCATGTCTGATGAGTTGTCTTCGGGAATGGTTCCTGTCCTGGGCCAACAGAAGGTTTGGGGGCCATGACCGCTGGGATTCCTCTAGTCTCAGTCAGACCATTAAGTATGGTCTTTTTGTGAGAATTTGGGGTCTGCATCCCACTGATCTCCTGCTCCCTCAGGGGTTCTCGGTTGTGCTCCCTGTCAGGGCAGTCATCGGTTGTGGCCGGCCACCAACTAGTTCTTCTGGTCTCAGGATGATGTAAGTCTCTGGTTCATGTGGCCCTTTCTGTCTCTTGGGCTCATAGTTATCGTGTCACCTTGGTGTTCTTCATTCTCCTTTGATCCAGGTGGGTTGAGACCAATTGATGCATCTTAGATGGCCGCTTGTTAGCATTTAAGACCCCAGACGCCACATTTCAAAGTGGGATGCAGAATGTTTTCATAATAGAATTATTTTGCCCATTGACTTAGAAGTCCCCTTAAACCATGGTCCCCAAACCCCCACCCTTGCTCCGCTGACCTTTGAAGCATTCAGTTTATCCCAGAAACTTCTTTGCTTTTGGTCCAGTCCAGTTGAGCTGACCTTCCATGTATTGAGTATTGTCCTTCCCTTCACCTAAAGTAGTTCTTATCTACTAACTAATCAGTAAAAAACCCTCTCCCACCCTCCATCCCTCCCCCCCATAACCCCAAAAGTATGTGTTCTTCTCAGTTTATACTATTTCTCAAGATCTTATAATAGTGGTCTTATGCAATATTTGTCCTTTTGCCTCTGACTAATTTTGCTCAGCATTCATTCCTTTTTATGGCTGAGTAATGTTCCCTTTTATGTTTGTACCACATTTTGTTTATCCATTCATCTGTTGATGGACACTTGGGTGGTTTCCACCTTTTGGGTATTATGAATAATGCACCTATGAACATTGGTGTACAAGTATCTGTTTGAGTTCCTGTTTGCAATTCTTTTGGGTTTATAGTAGAAGTGGAATCGCCGGGTTTTATAGTAATTCTATGTTTAACTTTTTGAAGAACTGTCAAACTTTTCCCCAAAAGTTTGCATCATTTTACAAACAGTGGATGATTGTTTCACTTTCTTTACATCCTCAGCAACACTTGTTGTTTTCCTTTTTAAAAATTTTTTTTATAACAGCCCTCCTAGTGTGAAGTGGTGTCTCCTTGTGGTTTTGATTTGACTAATAATGTTGAACATCTTTTCATGTACTTCTTGGCCATTGTATTATCTTTGGAGAAGTGTCTATTTAAGTCCTTTGCCCATTTTTTAATTGGGTTGTTTGTCTTTTTATTGTTGAGTTGTAGGAGCTCTTTATGTTTTCTGGATATTAACCTCCCCTTATCAGATATATCTGGAAACCCTGGTGGTGTAGTGGTTAAGTGCTATGGCTGCTAACCAAAGGGTTGGCAGTTCGAATCTGCCAGGCGCTCCTTGGAAACTCTATCGGGCAGTTCTACTCTGTCCTATAGGGTCGCTATGAGTCGGAATCGACTCGACGGCACTGGGTTTGGTTTTGGTATCAGATACATGATTTGCAAATATTTTCTCTGATTCCTTAGGTTGTATTTTCACTTTCTTGATAATGTCCTTTGATATACAAAGGTTTTTTTATTTTGATGCAATCCAATTTATTCCTCCCTCCCTCCCTCCCTCCCTCCCTTCCTCCCTCCCTTCCTTCCTTCTTTCCTTCCCTCCTTCCTTCCCTCCTTCCCTCCTTCCCTCCCTCCCTCCCTCATGCTTTTAGTATCATCTCTAAGAATCCATGGCCAAATCCAAGGTCATGAAGGTTTACCCCTATGTTTTCTATTAAGAGTTTTATGGTTTTTCTAGCTAAGAATATTAATCCCAGACCATTTTAGTAAACAAATATATATTGTACCTTGCCAGTAGGGGGTCTTTATACTTCCAAACCTATGAATTAATAAACAGGATGAGCCTTTTCCTAGGGAACTTGGGGCAGAACAAACCACTAAAAAAGTTCTTGGTTCCTAACTCCTGCTTTTTATACATCCTGACAAGCTCCATGTGTCTCCTCTGACACCAGCTAATGGGAGCCTGGTCACTGGGCTTAGAGAGGTTAAATGACCAAAGGATTGGAGCTGGCGTTGGAATTTGTGTCCACTGTCTTCACATTCTCTGCTCCTTTCATTTCACCTCTTGTTTTGGGTTTGGGAAGCCCCATCCCCTAGCTTGACAGGTACATCCATTGTTTTGGAGTGGGGAATGGTGGGTGGTAAGGAATGGGATGTAAGATTTCAGATGATTGGTCATCTGTGATGGCAGCAGAAAGATGAGGATTCCCACTGACCAGCAGGCCAGAAAGGAGAGTCAGACATCCTGAGGGAATAAGACATGTGAGTGTGTGGTGTTCTAATAAAGTGTGTGTGTGGCGAGGGATGAGGCTGCTGAGATATGTTCTTTGGGCCGTGAAATACTGTCTCTTTCAAAAGGAGGTGGAATTTTTTTGCAGCTGGTTTTCTTTAACTATCAGCAACACCAGCATTGTTTCAGAAAGCCACAGTATTTCCAAACTCAATGGAAATTCCCAGAGCATGCGTTTTTTGGGGGTGGGTGTGGACAAGCGTGGGGAGGGAGGACCACAGCCTGAGCCATTTGTCCTGCCTCAGTAACGACTTTCACATGGCTTCACTGCCATCAGTTTTGTTTACAGGATGCTCAAGTAAGCCTGGGCAAGAAGGGGGTCAGGAAGGAGCAGGCAGCAGGGATTAGCAGTGGCTGTAAAAACCAAACCTAAACCGAGCACAGCCCCCCATTTGGTGTGACTTCTACTGACTGCCTTCCCATGGGCTGGTGCCAGAGGAGCACATGGTCTCAATTACACTCCAAAGTGAAATTTGTATAAATGAGTCTGTTAATGAGAAATTAATTTTTTTTCCTCCCTAATCTTAAAAAATGTGCAGCCTATATCCAAATATTTTCAAAATGCCAGCAACAGTAACAGTGAACAGGGGAGCCAGTGTCACCAACAAGACTTGTGGGGTCAAACCAAAGAAAGAAAATAAACAAGCAAGACTAACAACAGTATCTTTGGAAACGTTTTTTTCACATGTTGGAAAACACTCAGCAATATTTAGAAGAAGCCTGTTGGTCCATAGGTCAGAGGTCGCCTGGCTTACTCTGAAGTTTGAAGGGAAGTAATAAATTTTTATCCTTGTTCTGTGTCTACTTTTGCTATTCCTACTTTTAAGCTTTGCATTTGTATTCAGCTTTTCCCTTGACAAACTCAGACGGCCTTACCAAGAGCTCAGTGTTTGTGAGATTCAGTTTTGGTTTTCGAAGGAAAATCTTAAAAGTGGCTTTTGTTGTCCCTTGAAGGCCAAGAAAGTCAGGAACCCTGAGTGCTTAGATCTGACTGTTCTAGGAGCCGATTAGAATTTTTAGTGTATCAAAATAGTTAGAGGTATACAAGGAGGAATCCCTGGGTGGTACAAACAGTTTATGAGCTTGGCTGCTAACCAAAAGGTTGGAGGTTTGAGTCTACCCAGAGGTGCCTTGGAAGAAAGGCCTGGTCATCTACTTGTGAGGAATCAGCCTCTGAAAACCTTGTGAAGCAGAGCTTCGCCCTGACACACATGGGGCTGCCATGAGTTGGGGTTAACGCAACAGTAACTAGTCTACTAGGGCACAAAGAGCTTTAGGGCAAGGAAGAAAGTACCAAATAGTGATTCTGCCAAGTTGTGAAGAGGGTATTTCTGAAGAATATTCTCAGTTCTTTCTGCTGTGGAAGAAGAGTTATTTTGTGATGGGTAAGAAATATTACATGCCAACTTCCTGAGGAAAGAAAGAACCACTTAAATGGTTCTGGAATGAATAACACTAGATACTAACAGGTATTCCAGAGAGATGAAATTGTAGAAAATGAAAGTCTGAAATGACTGCGAGAAAATATAGGTGAATCTTTTATCTGATCTCAGAGTGGGGAAGCTAAATATGACTGCAAGGGAAGAAAAATCAATGAACAAAATGACAGGTTGAGTTATGAATTACACGTACAAGACTGTTCATAGCAGAACAACAGCAAAACCTGCAAATAGCCCAAATGTCTATCGAGAGGAAAGTGGATGAACTGTAGAATTTTTTATATGGTGGAATTTTTTTTTTAAAACAGCTGAGGTGAGTGAACTACGGTGACATACAATAACATGGATAAATCTTAGCAATGTAATATTAAGTGCAAAAAAGATTCCTTACAACATAATAGCCTTTATAACCCAACATTTTAATATGAAAGTTTTCAAACATTAAAGTTGACACAATTTTACAGTGGAAATCTGTACAGCCAGTTTCATCATTAGCATTTGGCTGTATATGCTTTATCTCACCTATCTAGTCAGTCTTCCCTTTAACCCAGTGGCTCCTGACGGGGGTGATTTTGCCAGCCAGGAGACACTGGGCAATGCTCGGAGACAGTTTCATTGTCACCGCTGAGTGGGGGTGTGCTGCTAACATCTAGTGAGCTGGTGCCAGGGATACTGCTACACACCCTACAATGCACAGGGCAGCACTCAAGGCACAGAATTATGGTACAAAATGCCGGTAGTGCTGAGGTTGAGAAACCTTGCTTTAATCCATCATAGTTGTTGATGCATTTCAAAGAAAGTTGGAAGCATCAGTACACCAAACAAAAAACGAACCCGCTGCTGTCAAGTCAATTCCTACTCGTAGTGACCTATATAGGACAGAGTAGAACTGCCCCATAGGGTTTCCTAGTTTGAAATCTTTACTGGAGCAGATCGCTAGGTCTTTTCTTCCGTAGAGTGGCTGGGTGGGTTTGAACCGCTGACCTTTTGGTTAGCAGCCTAGCACTTAACCGTTGCTTATAGTGTTTTTCTTTCTATGTGAAATTTACATACAATGAAATGCACAAATCTTAAGGGTATATTCATTGAGTTCTGGCCAAGGTATATACCAAACCCCTGTCAAGGCGCTAGTATGACCATTACCTCACAGAGTTCCCTATGGCCCCTTCCCAGTCAACCCTCTCAGCCATCCCCCAGAAGCAACCACTGTCCTATTTTTTCCCCCCACCATAGATTAGTTTTGCCTGCTCTGTAGTTGCATATAAATGGAATCATAAACTATGTTATCTTTTGTGTGATGTTTCTTTCATGTAGCACAGCAGGAGCTTTGGGGGTATTCAAGACCCTTTCAGGATGTCCCCAATTTCAAAATTATTTTCATAATGATACTGAGACCTCTATGCCTTTTTCGATATGTGCACTGATGGTGCAGAGGCTGTTCCGGTAGGTGAAACTTCTGGTTCCTCAGCAGGAAATCAAGGCAGCAGCACCAAACTACGTAGTCATCGTATTCTTTACTGCTAGGCAAAGAAACCAGTATCACCAAAGAGTGCCCCTGACGAAGCAGTAAAAATGACTGATTTTATTACTACACCTCTGCCCCTTAGTGCGTATCTTCTTAATATTCTGTGTAACAAAATGGGACGTACGCACCCAGCTCTTCTGTAAGATACCAGAGCACCATGATTGTCTCCAAAAAAAAGCACAAGTGTGATTGAGTTACGAGCTCAAGTAGCTGCCTTTGTCCTGGAATGACGTTTTTACCAGAAAGAACACCGATGAGCTATGGTTATTTAGACTAGAGTGTATGGCAGACAGAGCAAACCTGTTACTTCAGAAGGAAATAACTAATAGTATTTGTTGCTATTGGTAAAATTTGAACCTTGAGGTGAAAATTAGAATTTTGGAAAACTTGTATTCACCACCATGAGGTTGATAGCTTTCCAATACCTAATGACTTTTCTGATGAGATTAGTGGCAATATTAAAAAGCATGATTAAAAAAAAAATATATATATATATAGTATGATGAAATGTGTCAACCTTTGGAAGACCTGCATAGCTCAGTGAACCAGTGTTTTCGAAAGGACCCATGCGTGACGTTACAAAATCACACATGGATAAAAGTCCCATTCCAAGTGTAACGATGGATTTTCATGTAACAGAATACAAAGCGTTTATTGACATGGTTTCAGGTTCCATGTTGCAACTAACCTTTAAAAAATCACTACTATCAACAACAACAAAACAGATGAAATTAAAAAAAAGAAACTACCACTTGTGAGATTTTGGTTTGTATCAAAGATAGTTACCTGAATTATCTGCAAAAGGCTATTAAAATACTCCTCTCTTTCCTGATTGCATATCTGTGTGAGGTCCGATTTTCTTCATAAACTTCAACCCCAGAACCTTACCACAACAGATTGAATGCAGGAGCAGATACGAGACTCTAGCCATATTCTATTATGCCAAACATTAAGGAGATTTGCAAAAATGTAAAAAAAAAAAAAAAAGCAAGCCACGACCCTTTTTTTCCCCCTTGGGAAAGTGTACTTACTTTTCTCAAAAAATATGTTAATTTGTAATGAGTTTATTATTTTTAGATGAATTAATACACATTTAATTTTTTTCTCATTTTAATGTCTTCTACTATAAATATTAAGAAAAACTACATAAACAGAAGCGTTCGGGGTCCTCAATAATTTGGAGTGTAAAGTGGTCCTGAGACGAAAATATTTGAGAACTGTTGACTACCATGATGAACTGGAGGTCCGTCCATGTTGAGTATGAGTAGTCCGTTCCTTTTTATGGTGAGTTTTGTTCCGTCGTATGAATATACAGCAGTTTGCTTCTGCATTCTCCTGTCGATAGATAACCGGGCTGTTCCCAGGTTTCACCTATTGTGAATAAAGTTGTGATGTATGTTCTTGTACAGATCTTTTTGTGAACATGTTTTTATTTCTGTGGGGCAAATACTTGGAGTTGAATGGCTGGGTCATCAGATAGTTTTGTTCGTAGAAAACTTTCCGACCTTTTTCCAGGGTAGTTTTCTATTTTACAGCACCACCAACAAGGAGAGCATTAGAACCTTTTAGAGGGTTAAGACAACAAAAATGCACACATATAATTTCATAATTCATGTAGATGAGTTCTTAGCTGCCGTGGAGTCGGCGCCCTAATCATGGCGACCCCAGGCATGAATCTGTGATCCAGATTCTTAGGGTTTTTGTTAGCTGATTTTTTCAGAAATAAATACCCAAGCCTTTCTTCCTAGTCTTTCATAGTCTGGGAGCTCAGTGAAACCCATTCAGCACCACAGCACCGTGCAAGCCTCCACTGGCAGATGGGTGGTGGCTGTGCAGGGGGTGCATTGGCCAGGAGTCGAACCCAGAGAGCAAGGGAGTGCTGAGTACAGGATTCCAGATGGCAGCTTATGTTGGGTGGGGTAAAGCAGGGGGATGGAATGGGAGGACCACATAGTGAGACGTAAGGTGTTGCAAAGGCCAGTTAAAGCACGGTTTTATAAAACCAGGGTAGGGATATTGGGGGTGGCTCTTCCACTTGAAAACAATTTCCCAGAATCAGTATCTGTGGCAAATGACATGGACACAGGCTGTATTTTACTGCCCATTCTCTGTGCATCTAAGTCTTCTGCAGCTCCAGATTTCTACAAAGAGCAGTCTATGACCTTCTCCAAGAAGGCTAATGGATAAAACATTCTTCTAACATGTACATTGTCTACATTAGAGAAGAGAAATGAGCCTATTGCTCCTGCTACTTAGTAATTCCTACTGGAAATCAAAACTACTTTTCTGTTGGGCTACCCTCACCCGTCGATAAATCCCTGGCTTTCCTTGCTGTGGATTTTCCCCATACCTTCCAGATCCTGTCCAGGTAGCCTGAAGCCAGAGAGAAGACGACTCATTCAGCTATAGTTAGAGGCAACCCTCCTTCCCCAGTCCATGGGAGTAAACGGATTTAAGCCTGAGTTTATTTACCCTTAGCAAGACTCAACTAGCTTTTATTATTATTATTATTTTAGGACTTGGGATAAAAAGGCCCATAAAAACAAGAGCATAAAACAGCTTTTACTGAGCAAACATTATGCTGATTTATTTGTGAGTGAAATCTGAACCACGTGGACTAATTTCCCTTAAGATGCACAAGGGGCTGAGGATTAAGGGAACAGGCACTTGGCAAATTTGTTTAGTGTTTCGCTGAACACATCGTGTTCAAAAAAATAGAACAAGACTGCTTAATTACTGTCCCTCTGGACAGGCAGGCATGGCAGCTTCTGTCATGTTGAACCCCACTCATGGTGGCCCCATGTATATCAGAGTAGGATTGTGCTCTATAGGGTTTTCAATGGCAGATTTTTCTGAAGTAAATTGCCAGGCCTTTCTTCTGAGGTACCTCTAGGTGGACTCGAACCTCCAACCTTTCAGTTAGCAGCTGAGCATGTTAACTTCATCATTTGGGTAAAGTTTGTAAGGTCTGGAATCCAGGTTTTGTCCAACAGTCATAGCTTTTCTTTCTAAAATCCCCTGAAAGTGCAAAGGGTGAAACTGAAAATGGAGACATGAATTTGGCGCCTGTAGATTAGTTGGTCTTCTCAGATCGTAGAGCGCCAACTTCACATTCTTTTTAACAATTTTGTCACAGCAGAGACAGAAGGCAAGCTCTTCCTGACCATCAGGGAACGAATTTTCTCTTCTGGCCACACTTGTCTGGGAATCTCAGCCCTCACTCTGTATTTATTTATTTATTTATCATACAGAGTTGCAGTTCTTTTTTGGAAAGAAAACGGTTTTAGACAGTCATAGGCTGCCAGTAATTATCATGCTGGTGTAATTCTCATTTATGGTTTAAACTTCTAACTTGTCATAAAAGTGCTCGGAGCACCTGCCCTCTGCCCATAACGGTGGCCTGACTAAATCCAGGTTGTTTTCTGCTCTCCTTCAGGGACTTATATACAACAGTTCCATGTCATACTTTGCCAGGTGACATTTTTTAGATTGTTGGAATATAGGCAGCTTGTGCTGAATGAACTATAGGGAACGGCAGACTATGAACTCAGTCTGTCTCTAGAATGGGCTAGTCCTTTGTCATTTGCTCACATATTCTAAGAAAACTGCATTTTTAGTACTATTGTTAGTCATAGTCAAGTTGGCTCTGACTCATGGTGCCCCCTTGCCCAGTCCTATACCATTGTCATGATTGTTGGTATCCATCATTGTCTCCATTGTGTTTTGGAGTGCCTTCCAACCTAGGGAGCTCATCTCCCAGCACTATATTGGACATATTCTGTTGTGATCCACAGGATTTTCATTAGCTGATTTTTTGGAAGTAGATTGCCAGGACTTTCTTCCTAGTCTGTCAGTCTGGAAGCTTGGCTGAAACTTGTCAACCATGGATGACCCTGCTGGTATTTGAAATACTGGTGGCATATCTTCCAGCACCATAGCAACACGCAACACAGATAGGTGGTGGTTTCAGTATTAGATCAGAAAGGTGGGAAGGATGCCCTTGTGATAAAATGTCACCATTTGCTTACCTGGATGGTAAAGAAAAAAAATCCGTGTTGAAAGCCAGAGGATTTCACCATCTTCTGAAGATTCTGTAATGTTGCTAAAAGCAATAGCATAACAAAGCCCTCCATGGGATGATGGCATGCAGCAATAGGTTAGCCAGCATGACAGGAAAACTCAACTGTGGCTTTGCACATGGACCTAAGGCCGTGGCCTCCTTCTCTTCTCCATAATTTCCCTCTCTGTCCTTTTCACCCCTCTCACACAGCCCTTTGATGATGGTTTTCTGTTGCTTGGATTCCTCAGACATAAAGTCACTGCCCTCCATACTTGTTCCTGGCTTTGCTCCAGTGTGTGGGATTTAAAGTCTGTAATGACAGGAGAGGGGAAAGGCGCAGTTAAAATTTAGACCCATTGTTTCCCACGCCACCAAATGTAGCAGACTTTGTTATATTTGGGTTATTTTCTAAAAATCCTTTTACAAGTTTATTTGTTTATTTATTTTTAACTCTCACTATGTTTATCCATGGAAACAATGACATAAAATTCTTAGATTTGTCCTCAAAAGCAGCATGTAGTAATAATAATAATAAAAAAAAATAGGGTCGTATAAACTGCACCTGCCACTTATAACAGATTCTACAGTGAATTGAGACACCGGGAAGACATCTCCCTCCACTCTCCTTGCTCCTCCCGGCATTCCAGCAACTGCTTAGTGGGTCCTCATTCTCTACAGGTGAACATTTCTGTAACAGAAGTCACCTTTCTATCTAGATGTTTGCAAATTCCCCGGTGAGGACTAGAGGAAAGAATAATAATCATATTAATGATGACAGCAAAACACCAGCAATTGTTGAGTGCTCACTGTGTGCGGGAAATTGTGCTTAGTGATTTACAGCCATTATCTCACTTAAACCTCACAACGATCCTAGGAGATGATATTATGACTTTCATTTTACAACTTTAGCAAGGTTGCTTCACCCCTGGAGGTCACACACCTAGTAGTGGTGGAACGGGGACAGGAGCCCAGGTCTGTCTGACTCCCAAGCTCATTCTCTAAACACTATGTAATACTGCCTCCTGTTAGTAGTCTGAAAGCTTAAGTGAAAATAAAGTTGAATTCTAGCTGTATACACGTACTTCTCAGACAGTATATATCGTCAGATTTTCAAACTGTATTTTTAGAGTATTTGCAAATTCTCTTTCCAGAAGGTCTTTTAAGAGCAGGATCCTCTCTACCTACAGTGGTATAGGTACAATTCCTAAAGGAGGTACATTAAAATCCATGCCTCCTGTTAGTAAGGCGCTCCACTAGATAATTTCACCTTGTGAACTTTCATAGGTAAGAACAGAGCTATACAGTAGAAGAGAATTCATTCTTCCTACCACCAGCAGATGTTGTTAGATGCCATCAAGTCGGTTCCGACTCAAAGTGACCCCATGTGCAACAGAAGGAAACACTACCTGGTTTTGTGCCATTCTCACAATTGTTGTTATGCGTGAGCCCATTGTTGCAGCCACTGTGTCAATCCATCTAATTGAGGACCTTTCTTTTTGTTGTTCACCCTCTACTTTATCAAGCATAATGTCTTTTTCCAGGGTCTGATCCCTCATGACAACATGTCCAAAGTATGTGAGATGAAGTCTTGCCATCCTTGCTTCTAAGGAGCATTCTGGCTGTACTTATTCTAAGAAAGATTTGTTTATTCTTCTCACAGTCCATGATATATTCAGTATTCTTCACCATCGTAATTCAAATGTATCAGTTCTTTGGTCTTCCTTATTCATTACCCAGCTTTTGCATGCATATGAGGTGATTGAAAATATCATGGGTTGGGTGAGGTGCACCTTAGTCCTCGAAGTGACATCTTCTCTTTTAAACACTTTAACACCAACAGGTCACAGTAAACTTGGTCTTGGCCGTTGTTCATTAGTCTGATGTATGCTTATTGTGCTTGTGTATATTTTACTAACATTTTTAGCCCCATCTTATTCTGTAAGTTATTGGATGCTATGACTATTGAAAGTAAAAATAAAACAAGCAAAAACAAAACAAAGAACTTTCGAATATTCTGTAAGTGCAAGGTTAGCTTGGATTAAAAATAATGCTGAATTTCTGTGCATGTTTTCAGATTTCTCTATTCATTCTCCTGTTGGTCCGTATAAAGTCTTACAAGGGCAGCAAATAAAACCATCCATAACCCATATCTACAGTGTAACTAGGAAACAGAGAATAATATAAACTGCATATACACACAAGTAGGGAAATAAGCATCCAAAACCAGAAGAGCCAACTCTGTAGCCCATTCTAGAGCAGAGAGTCAGATTGAGACTGCATGGCTAGGAAGAGAGTGCAGAGGGGTCCTAACTGGGCAGAACTCAAGTAACATGACCCAGAGAAAAAAATAATTCTAAGTACTGGGGAACCAAAGGAAAGAGACCTGAAAGTACATGGGACCAGAGGTGGCAGTCCTATGAAGGCATTGCTTCTGAGGGGGAGGGAGGTAACTTGAAAGGAAGAGGCATCTTTTGGAGGCTTGGGTAAAAGGAAAGAATTAAGTAAGCAGTAGAAATTAAAAGTGCTTCGGGGTGGGGGGTGGGGAAGGTATCAGAATGAGAAAACACACCAACTTCCCAGCCCCTACCAAGAAAGGTATCATATATTGAAGTTACTGCACTTCACTGTAACAATAGAAGAGGGAACTTTTAAATTAAGCAACTTAGTAAGACACTCAAAAGTTATTTAAGATATTTAAGAATGAAAAGAAAATGTCAGGCAACATCTATAAAAATTTACTATGAAAAGAAAACAGAAAATGAGAATCAAAATTTCTCAGTTGAAGAAAATACTAATACTTTCCATTAAAACAACCACAAGACAAATGGAACTCTTAACATTACTCCAGCATGAACTAAATATTATTGAAAAAAGATTTGAAGGAGTGAAAGAAAACCTCAAATTGAAAAAAAAGAAACAAAAAAAACCTCAAAGGTGTGAAATGGGAGATGATGACAGGCAAGAAAAAAATTGAAGAAAAAGAAAAAAAACATCTTAGAAATGATGACTAAGTTATAAGGTTTCCTAAGGATAATAGAAATGGATATTGAGAAGAGAGTAGAAAAATAACCAAGACAACAAAAATGAGATAAAGGAGTGAAAAGGATGGGAGCAAAGGTGATTTAGAAAATAATCAAAGACGATCCAACACAGGCAGAATTGAATAGGAAAAACAGATCAGTGGAATAGGACTAACATTTAAAACTGTAATCCAAGAAAACTTCCCAGAATAAAAAAAAGATGTGAATCTACATAGTAAAAATTTCTACCTTTATCTGGGAAGATTGCCCCAGAATAAGTAACTTTTAGATATAGCCTAATAAGTTTAGGGGTAAAAGATGAAGAAGATGAAGAACAAATAGGATGAAGTGCAAAAAGAGAGAGGAAGAAGGAGGAGGAGGAAGAGAAGGAGGAGAAGAAGAAAGCTACCGTCTATGTCTCCCAAAAGACCAAATCACTTAAAAAAGAAAGAAAATTAGGTTGGTATCGGACTTTTCCACAGCTCCGTGCAAAATAAGATAACAGTTGGACAACATTTTGAAGAAACTTAAGGAAAGTGTGAGCCAAGGATTTTATATCCAACCAATCTGTCTTCCAAGGATCAAGGTTATGGAAAAAAAATGTTCTAATCGTACAGTAACTCATGAGTCATTACTTCAGAATGTACTAGAGGATTAGCTTCATTCAACTAAGAAATGACTGGGGAAATGTGGTAAAATGACTGTTGACTTCAGGGTTTTGAACAAAACAAGCTGCAAAGCATTCTGAAAGAGAATTTATGGCTTCTGAAATCAATTGGATATATTCATCCATAAGATCCTTGCTAAGAAGGTTTGAATAAGAAGATAATGGAACCTGGTTGTGATGTTTTCACCAAACCCAATATCTTTGGGGTAACTGTGGAGTTAGGACATGGCTTTGGAGGCTCTGGATGCCCCACGTGAAAGCTGAAGAACGGAGCAGTTGGAAGTGATAATAGTAGTTTTGAGAAGCTCTGAAGCATTACAGGTGGAAGTGGTTGATAGAATTTCCCAGGAAGAGTAGAAATTTTGAATTTGGTAAATTTTATTGAGAGAAGGCATTCGAGTACATTTGGGCTTGTATTTCTTACAACATTGATTGTATTTCATTGAGCAAACATAAAAAAAATAATTTATGGTATTAATTTTAATTGTTTATGTTATGGAGAAAACCTACATATATTATCTCCTTTAGTTATCTAACAATGGAAGACTCTAATCTAGAGATGGTGTGCTTTCACTCCTAACTCCCAAGACATGTTGGACATTAACAATTTGACTTGACAATAATTTCTTTTTCCCTGAGCCCGAGTGAAGCCTCAGAATCCTACTCAATACAACACTCCAGGCAGCCATCACAATTCTATTTGAATTCTTTGTAACTGAACTCTATTTGCAGTCCTTCGGTGATTGTAGGGTTGGTGGTCTGATTACTTTGCACCTTCATTTAGTTTGTGGAAACTAATGAGATTGCAGACACACTTTATCAACAAGTATTTATTTGCTACTTACTAAATGTCAAAACATCATGTTAGGCACTGGGCATAGCAAGATGAGTAGGCCATGTTGCCATCCTCCAAGAGGCTCACAGAGCCCAAAGGGAAATGCATGATTCTGAGAGTTTGGCTTGTTAATAATGCATTCCTATTAAGGTATATTGCAAGGTGCTATATTCACAAGTGGAAACCCTGGTGGCATAGTGGTTAAGTGCTATGGCTGCTAACCAAAGGGTTGGCAGTTCAAATCCACCAGGCACTCCTTGGAAACTCTATGGGGCAGTTCTACTCTGTCCTGTAGGGTTGCTATGAGTTGGAATCGACTTGACGGCACTGGGTTTGGTTTTGGTTTTTGGGGATATTCACAAGTTCTCATTGAAGACCGTTAGAGCAGAGCACAGACCAAACTCTGTTCTAAGAGTATGGTCAACAGGCATTTGTTACTCACAGAATAAATAGGACAGGGTTGAGTGGAACAGCATACATCCTTCTCAGCCAAGGTTCCTGAAGTTAAGTTCTTATCCCAGGGTAATGCTAGATTGCATCCAAGCACTCCCCACTTCACGTCTTGGGAAGAGAATGCTTAAGTCCCTCTTTCCCAGGGTTAAATGCTAACAAGACACCCATGTCTACACACCAAATAGCATGTACAGGGAACTGGTAGAGAAAAGGGGTAATAAATGTTAAAAGGGGGGTAAGAAAAGTGGAAGGCCCTGCAGGCAATGGACATCATTTATTGCCCCTGTTTAGGGTGGGTGACCATCTCCTGATGGCTATTCTAGGTTTTACTGGCATCAAGAGCAGTTATTCCTCCTTTACCCCACTAAAAAAAAAACTAAGACAGCTTAAAACAGAGTTCTGGGTTTCTTCAGAGGGCAGTAATTTCCCCCTAAGGCAAATACTTTACTCTGTGTCCATTAGTATTATGTCCATTAGTAGCTTGGAAGATGGTCAGAGAGATTATAGTATGCCTGTGTACCCAGCATATATCAAGCAATGCAGTGGTCACAAAATACTGTACTTTGCAGAAAATTCATGGAATTACACAGACCTCAAGTTTTCAGACATGGCAGAACATTACCCACAATTTCTTAAATAAAGCTAGTGGCTCGTATTCCTTGCCCTCATCCTGTAATACCTTGCGGCTAAAAGTATGGTCTGAGGACCAGCAGCAAGACATCATCTGCAGACTTGTTAGAAATTCAGAATCTCAGTCTCCATGCCAGACCTGCTGAAACAGAATCTGCATTTTAGTAAGACCCCCAGGTGATTTTTATGTACACTGAAGTTTGAGAAGAACCAAAGACTCAGAGCGTGTTGAGCTGGAGCAAAGATTGATCATTTGCCACCTGCCACTTTCTGTCTCTCTACCCATACTTTATTAAAAAAAAACAAAACCTCCTCCTAATTAACTACAGCATGTACTCCAGTACCATTTTCTCTCATCGACATAGTTTTCTTATTTTTTAAAGGAAGATACTGTTGTAAAGTGGCGGCCTACTAGTGCCTATCTCAGGATGGCTGTGAGGATTTGCCGAGATGATGCACACTAGTGTTTAGTATAGTGCCTGGCTCGGTAAATATTAGTTTATGAATGATATAAATAATATTAACTGAATAGAAAGTTGGGCACTTACAGTCTTTCAGCACTCTAGCCTGTTCCTGCTCCTCAGCGGGGGAACTTCGGAACCTTCTAGCTGTTGGACTTTTTGGTGCTTTAAGTAACACCCAATAGTATGGCACCTAAAGCTCCCCTGCAGGGCTGAGTGGTACCCATGCATGTACTGACTCACACTCCTGCACACAGTTACACACCCATCCACACACATACACACACACTTGCCGGAGTAACAGCCCTGGTTAAGCACTTTGCAGGGATCTCCCAAGTCCCAGTGCTACCTGGCTGCACCCATGTGTTCCTGAGAAAAGTGAGGGAGCGCTGGAGGGCTGGGCAGGGAAGCTTTCCCAGAGTGGGGAGGGTTGCTGGTGAGACAGCAGAGTTCCCTGAGCCATGTGTGGGCAGGCCTGGGTTGGGGGCAGCTCAGTGCTTTCGCCTCCTGGCTTTGGGTACTCAATCTGCAGGTGGGATGGCCCGCCTAGGGACTTGCATAGAGGGAAAGTGAGGAGGGGGCATTGCTTTATTTAGCTGTGAATTCCCTTGTTTGACTGAAAGCTTTTGACTTGCATGAGCTCAGCAGGGGAGCTCCTTTTCCAGGGCTTGCAACACCAGCCTGCTATTAAGTGTTTTCAAGAGAATAAAAGCCTGTTGTGTTGAAATGCTGTGCCCTCCACCAGCAGAGGGTTAGTCAATCTGTC
Source organism: Elephas maximus indicus (assembly GCF_024166365.1). Classification (NCBI taxonomy): domain Eukaryota; kingdom Metazoa; phylum Chordata; class Mammalia; order Proboscidea; family Elephantidae; genus Elephas; species Elephas maximus. Next base: position 18,933,606 of record NC_064842.1, on the reverse strand, counting down.
CAACACCCAACACACAGGCCGGCTCAGCAGGAGGTCACTGTGGCCTCCGGTGACTTTCAGAAGGCTGAGTCTGCTTGAAGAGATCTGGTTCACCACCCTCCTGCCTGGGGAAGTAGCTAAGAAATGTCAACTGGCACTGTCTGTTTGGTCTTCCTCCCCTTCTCTGCCCAGCTGTGCTTAGCTGCCTGTGGAGGGGCTCTGCTGGACCTTTCTTTGACTGATTGATGTGTTCAGGAAAATAGTTGTGTATGTTAGATTTTTGTAAATTAGATCATTACTCTTTTACTTGAAGGTTGTACTTTAAAAAGGCAACAGTTACTTAGAAGTAGGTGTCCTTTGCTATCCAAGGTGAAAATTTATGACAGCTCCATAAGATTAGCTTTTTAATTTCTATTAAGTAGGAGATAGAAAGGAAAAGTCCACAGAGTATTGAGCAGCTTTGTTTTGCTAATTTAAATAATACAACTGGAGTACGATATAAAGGTACTCAGGTATTCACTGAGCTAAATGTGGGCCATGTGTGCCATTTTAAGACATATGAGTGATCTCTAGGGCTTGTCATTTGGGAGGTATTTGAGGAGTTAGAATAAGAAAATGCTTATCCCCCTCTCAAAACACCACCACCATTACAAACTGTCCTGACACATTGTATGATTTGTGCTTTGATGAACCAGGTATGTGTAGGTGAGAAAGAGTGTACGTGCTGAGTTCCTGCCTTGGTTTTGTCATCTACCAGTTCTGGGACTTAGGGCAAGTTAGTTTTAGCTTCACTCAACCTCAATGTTTTCACCTGCAAAATGGGAAGGAACCATTACCTACTTCACAGGTTTGTAGTGAAAATTAAAAGATATGGTGTATAGAAGAGCTTAGCATAGTACCTAGTACACAAGTCACACTTAATAAATGTGATTGTTAACATGTCAACTATAGGATTTTTTAATTTAAAAGAACCTTGAAATCAACTCCCTTATAAATCTATAATGTCAATAGCTCTGGATTTAATTAGTTTTATAAATTAGAAGTTTGCTGTCATCAGTGTTTGTAAAGAATATCTATCTTGCTTAGCATTATGCATGGTGCTTGACTTTTCCTTGTACTTTTTTTTTTTTTTACTTTTGGTAAGGACATCTAAACCTAGAAATATTGGAGGGTATAAATATATTCTATACAGAGTCCTAGAATGCTAGAGCTAAGGAGAAGGAGTACTGAATCCACTTGACTATAAGCTTCATGAGGGCAGGGAGTGTGTCTGTGTTGGTCACTATTATGTCCCCAGTGCAGATTGGCACATGGTTGTTGTTGTTTTCTTGTTAGCTGTCATCCAGTTGAGCCCCAACTCGTGGTGACCTCGTGCACAGTGGAATGAAACGCTGCCCGGTCCTGCACCATCCCCATGATCAGTTGCTGATGGGACCGTTATGATCCATAGGGTTTTCATTGGATGATTTTCAGAAGTAGATCACCAGGCCTTTCTTCCAAGTCTGTGTTAGCCTGGAATCTCTGTTGAAACCCATTCAGCATCATAGTAACACACAAGCCTCTACTGACATTTGTGTGGTGGCTGTACATAAGGTATATCGGCGAGGAATTGAACTCATGCCTCCCGCATGGAAGATGAGAATTCTACTGCTGAACCACCAATGCGTCACTGGTACATGGTAGCATATTTCAACACCTGCATTTTCCAGGTAGAAAAATGGGATACAGAGAAGTAAAGTGACTTGCCCAATGTTACTTAAAGCAGAGCTGGGAACTGGAACATCTGATCAGAGCTAATGATCACAAATGCTTCTGAGACCCACCAAAAAAAAGCCCAAACCAAACCCATCGGTCATCAAGTCAATTCCAGATCACAGTGACCCTGTAGATTTCCAAGGCTGTAAATCTTTACGGAAGTAGACTGCACATCTTTCTGCTGCAGAGTGGCTGGTGGGTTCAAACTGCTGACTTTTTTGGTTAGCAGCTGACCATTTTAACCACTGTGCCGCCAGGGCTCCTTCTGAGGCCCACAGAACAGCAGAATTCCTCTGAAATGAAGAGCGCCCTGTCTTAAATAACACAGTTGCTGGCTATATCTGTCTCCCTTTCTCTTTCCTTCCATGTTGTTGCCCTGGTGGTGTGTCCTTTGCCAACACCAGGACTTGGATGAGAGAGAAGTGACCTACAGGTCTGTCTCCTACAAAGTCCATCCTTACCCTTAAACCTGGAGCAAATGTGAGCAGCTAACCTCCCCTCTTGATGGACCTATGGCACACTCTTATTTCTCTGATAGCAAGTTTGCGCTCCTGCTACCCATCTCAAGGGACGTTTAGCTCCTGGAGGCCATCTGGGTGAAGTTTTAGAAACAAGGGAAAGTGTTTCTCTAGCACCCAGGAAACCCTGGGTGGGTAGTAGTGCCAGTGAGCACTCAACCACGATTAAGCTTGTTTCACACAACCTTACCCTGCTGAATTGTAATGCTGAAACTAGGGGCCCAGGAAGACCATAAACATCATGGGAAAAACAGCTTCATGGGACGTTCCCATTTAGTCCTTTCAGCTTTTCGGAAATAAATGCATTTCCCTCATTCTTTGCTGGCAAAGCTGTCTTTGTACACAGTGCTTTACTTTGGATCATTCCAGGGGATCTGCAGATTTCTGTGCAAATAGTAAAGTCATTGTCTGAGAATCACAAAACATTGGTCTTTTTTAATAGCAAGGAGCTATATAGAGTAGTAATCTTCTCAAACTGTCTGATGAAGGATCAATTTTTAAAATTTCCAGTATGTTATGGAATGATATGTTTGTGTCTCTGAGTGGCAAACAGTTAATGTGCTGGTCTGCTAAAGGAAAGGTTGCAGATTTGAATACACTCAGAGACACCTTGTAAGAAAGGCCTGGTGATCTGAAAAAAACCAGCCATTGAAAGCTCTATGGAGCACAGTTCTACTCTGACACACATGGGGTTGCCATGAGTTGGAATTGACTTGACAGCAACTGGTTTTACTGAATACTTTTGTAAAATACAATAAAAATGAATTACTAGAAAATTTAAAAAGCCAGAAGACATACAAAATACAAGTTCCATTTTTAAAATTATCATTTTTATAAACAGCAGATATAAAATTACTCAAATTGATGCCAAAATCCTAAATGCTTATATCTATACTTATCTCTGGGATCAGCAGCAAACTGTCCATGGATCCAATTTTGATAGCCCTTGATATGGAGACACGGCTTCTTACCTTAAATTTTGTTTTCTGCCGTATATTGAAAGAGTCTTATTTTTCTGCAGCATTTCCAGGCCTCTTCTCCCTTCCGTTCCCAACCCATTTATTTTATATCCTAAATCTTAGAATGGCCCGTGTAACCGGGAGGCTCATGACACTCGGTGGAAGATAGAGGTGGGGCAGGAGAAAATGCTGCTGCTTTCTGGTGAGTTGGGTTGTTCCCACTGAGAATAATTCCATGTTTTTTTCATCTAAGTGGATAGTCGGAATGGACTTGATGGCAACAAGTTTGTTTTTTTACACATATGTTAAGCTGAAATACCACAGAAAATAATATTTCACACGGTTAAAAAAAAAAAAGGCAGGTATCAACATGAGGCCAGTAAAAAAGATCATGAGCTAATAAAAACAATTATCTGATTCACTTTCCAGAAGAACTACATTTTAGTGATTTACTAGAAAGTATACTGACTTCCATCAAAACTTAGAGGAAATGCCACAGTAGCTGACTGGAACATGTTTCTGATACTGGATTATGGTTCATACAGTGGTCTTCTGAGTGCTTTAGTGTTTTCCCTTCCAAAAACTGTCTTTCCGAAATGACCAGGTATTTTTCCTTTGCCAGGTAATGAGTCACTTCCTGTGAAAAACCATATCATCCTCTTCTATCCCTAGGAACTTTCCTGATGTCTAGAGACTCCCTGAGTCCACATTTAGAGCTTCTAATACCATGTTTTCTTTATTTTTCTATTCTCGAGGAGGGAGGAAAACATGGGATAGTAACTTGCAGAGTGGGTTTGCAAAATCACACTTTGTAAAGACCAGACTTACTGGTCTGACGGAGACCGGAGGAACCCCTGAGACTATGGCCCCCAGACACCCTGCTAACTCAGAACTGAAGCCACTCCCAAGGTGCACCTTTCAGTCAAAGATTACACAGGCCTACAAAACAAACAATAACACATGTGAGGAACTTGCATCTTTGTTCAGCCAAGTATATGAGACCAAATGGGCAACATCTGCCCAAACGCTAAGATGAGAAGGCAGAAACGGACAGGAAAACTGGACAAATGGACACGGGAACCCAGGGTTGAAAGAGGAGAGTGCTGACACATTGTGGGGATTGTAGTCAATGCCACAAAACAATCTGTGTATAAATTCTTGAATGAGAAACTAATTTGCACTGTAAACTTTCACCTAAAGCACAGTGAGATTAAAAAAAAAATTACACTTTGTTAGTACGTGCCTTAATATGGAAATTTCTGAAAATTGTAACTTTGGGCTAGTAGAATTAGTTTCCTTCTTCATAAATTCTGGAATTTCGAAATCTTCATTTTGGGTTGGTTTAGAAATATTCATATATGTTTACATATATCTATAATATGTATATGTTATATACACATATACACATCCCATTAAGGCTTGAAATGAGTAGGGAGAGAGCAAAGAAGAAGAACAAAAAGGAAGTTTTAATGAGTAGTAATGTCAGAAAGGTAGGTATGTGAAAAGTAATAATGCATTTAGAGAAACTAGGAAGAGGCAGAAGACACCATTGGTGGAGGAAGTGGAAAAGCTAGAGAGAGAGAGAGCTGCCTGGGAGAGGATTGAGGATGTGGGCCAGGCCGCTCAGGGAGGCTGGGGGCAGGTCAGAGCTATCTGGGGGAGAGCCTGACTTGACTTGGAGAACCAGAAGAAAGTAACCTGCCTCCTCGTGCCCTCTGAGAAGGAGGACCCTGGCCTGGCTCAAGGTCTTACCACCCATTGCTATTGAGTTGATTCCGACTCATAGCCACCCTACAGGACAGAGTAGAACTGCCCCATAGGGTTTCCAAGGCTGTAAATCTCACTGCCACATCTTGTCTGCCCTTGAACTTACCTTCCATGGTTCCTGGATCTTCACTTTTTCCTGTTATTGGGTATTACAGATTGGAAAGTAGAATACCGCTGAACCTTACTAAGTAAGGTTGGAATGCTCTTGTCAGGAAAAGAGTAATCATCAATGAAGAATTTCTTCCCTTGTTATCAATTAACATCGGTATTTCCTGAGTGTGGCTCTGAAGGATGGGGAGTGTCATTCTCAAAGAGAGCAGCAAGGAGCCAGGAGGTGGCCTGGGGAGGAACCAGGGGAAGGCAACATAGACTGAGGATGCCCAGGCAGAGAAGAGGGAGCTGGCTGGATTTAGATACTCACCTGGCCAAAGGGAGCCAGAGACTGCACTGATCCAGAGGTCTGGAGTCCATGGGAGGTGGGCCAGAGAGTCAGGCTTGAGCTAATCCTGCCCACACTCAGAGACAACAGGAGCCCAGTAGCAGCAGAATTCCAGGCCCCTCAGGTGGTATAACAGCTCTCCAGGTCCCTTATGGGTCACAGTCCTGGGCCTGCATAAGAACTGACTCAAACACTCCCTTACCTTGCAGCCCAGTGGCCTCAGGAGACAGTGACCTACCATGTGTCTCCTGCACAGGCCTGGGCATGGCAGCTGCTGAAAGTGCATAGGAAACAGCAGCTATGGCAGCAGGAACAGCTGTGCCCGGGGCTCAGGGCAGCTCTGGGCTGCTCTCCCTTCTTCTGGAGGGCAGGCACATGGCAGCAGCAGCAACAACAGAAGGGGCAACGTTTGGATGGGCACTTGCTTTGGGGAATTGGCCTTGGTGGCTCCCCTTTGCCCATGGCATGAGGGCCTGTCACCATCTGGCCTTCAGTGCTCATTCCTGATTTGTCAGGCCTCGTCTCCTGCCACTCTAGATTCATGGGTGGATTGCTGCTCCTCAAATATCCCATGGACTCTAGAAACTCTGTGCTTTTGATGATGCCATTCCCTCTTCCTGGAATGTCTTTCCTTGTCCTAGAAACGAAAGAGAAAAATGCCTGTTAGATTTAATACCGCGTCTTGAAGTTCATGGTTGTTTTTAAATCTTTCAGGCACACAGATAAGAATAGAGAATAATATAATGAACTCCCATCACATAGCTTTATCGAGCTTCACAGATTTTATATTTTCTTCAGATCTCTTTTATTTAAAAAAATTAAAGCAATATAAAGATTCAGCTCTCTGTATACTCTTTCCTGATCTCATTTTCCTTCCTTACAGGTGGTAACATCTGAAGTTACTTATGTTTACTATTCCCATGCCTGGTGTTCATGTTTTGCTATATGTTTATATGACAAATATAAACATATATTGTCTGGAGACATTACAAAGTTGTCTATAAATGGTATTATATTGTGCATGACATTCTGAAACTTTACTTGTCACTCAATATTATGTTTTTGAGATTATAGTATTAAATGCTGATAGTATTCCATTGTATAAATATATGATTTGTTTACTTCTGTTAATGGACATTACATTTTTGATTCCTATTAACTATAATACTGCTGTGTGCACTATGGGGAAGTTTCTTTACAATATATGGAGAGAGAATGAGAGGGGGAGAGGAGTTGAATAGATGGAATTGCCAAGTAATAGATTGTAGGTCTTCAACTTTACTAGTTATCACCAAATTGTTCTCCCAAAGTGGTTGTTCCAGTTGTTTCTCATCCCGTTTCTCCCTTGTCGTCACTGGTGTTTATCAAACTTGAAACTTTTTTACCTGTCAAATAGGTGAGAAGTGGTATCTCTATGTATTAATTAGCATTTCCCTAGTTCCTAGTGAGATTGATCACCTTTGCATACGTTTATTAGCCATTGGAGTTTTCTTCTTCTATAGACTGCCTATGCGTATCCTTTGCCTGTTTTTCTACTGGGTATTAGTCTTGTCCTTATTCTTTATCTCTCCTAAATAATAATAATCTTTGGTTGGTTATGTGTGTGGCGTGTGTTCCCTCCCAGTACGTAGCCGATCTTTTCAACGTGCTTCAGGAGTCTTGTTATGGAAAAGTTTTTCAGTGTAGTCAGATTTACCCATCTTCTTCTATATGATTGGTTCTTTTTTTGTGTGTCACAGCTAAGAAATAACTTTCCTAAATATTATCCTATGTTTTCTTCTAAAACCGCATTTGTTTCTAATGAGATAGTTCAGGATCTCTTCTCGAGAAACACAGAATAGCATCTCGTATGTTGTCAGTATTGCCTAGTTCTGCTACAGCAGAATCAGGAAAATGTGTGAGAGGATGAGCGTTTTACTTCTAAAGCTCTGTGACTATGGAAATGGCACCATAGCTTCAGCCGCAGTTGGGAAAGACTTTTGCTCTGAGCTGCTGGCCTAGTCCAGATCCATCCTATTGTGCTTTGCAGAGTCCCGGAAGGAGGCAGCACCCAGAAGGAGGGGACACCTGTGTAATAGAACACAAGGCAAGAGGCCCTCTCCTGCCCTGACTTCCAGTACAACTCTCATTTTCTCTGTTCTCTCTTCTCACACTGCTGTCTTAAGTTGCCATTATGACTCAAGTCTAGTCTGCATAGAAATGTTTACGAGAGGACACACACACACACACACACACAGACACAGACACACACAGACACACACACACACACAAGCACAGTGTGTCTTACTTCGGATTTGGATGCTTTTCTAAGTTCGTGACACTGATGTAGAATACAGTCTGCTCCAGAGTAAACGACGCCCCATTTCTTTCTGTGCTTCTCACCATGCCTGCTGCCATGGCTTGCATATAGTAGGATTTTAGTAAATATTTAAAAATCAATTGTTTGGGGGAATATAAAGTGAGTGATTTTAAGGCAGGAGGGGTTGATGGAGAGAGAAGAGAGGTGGAGCTTTCTGGATGAGGAGAATGGCATGGGTGGGGGTAGCCAGTGGCATCAGGGCACCCTCCTGGGGGATATCACATGGGGATTTGGCTGGGAAGGTGGGTTGTTTGTGGAGTAAAGGACAGTGGGGCCGATGGATTTAGAGGGGGCTGGCTAGACCCTGAAGGCTGACCACTGGATTTTGGACTTATTATGAAAATCAATAATGAATGACCCAGTAAAGACACACTAGACATCCTTTTAGAGGACAGGCTCCTTGATTTTGGACAGTTCACTTGCTTCTTTGGAGAAGAAAGATAGGGGGAGAAGAGGAACTCCAGCATCGACTAAGTATTTTATTACCGCATCCTGTGGGATCCCTTGCTCTTTCTTCTTTTGCTCTGTACCTTTCTGACCTTCTCTGCACTGTGATGTCACAGCTGACATCCACAGCTCACTAGAGCCCACATTAGCCCTGGTTCCAGTCTTCAGTTGCATTCGGGGAGAGAAGGGAAAACTGCCTACGTTAGTCATACCACCAACAGTTCAAACACTGCCATTCTCATTCATGTGGCTTCATCAATCTCTTAACGTTGTGGGTGGGTCTGAGGCTTACAGCTAAGATACATTGCTTTTTTCCTCTCTGATGAAAATGCTGGTAGTATATTTTTTATATCCCAAAATAATTGAGCACCTTGACAGAGATGGCGTGATCTACTTGGGAACCCCAGCAGTAGTAGTTGGAGTGCTGTCTTGGCAGTGGGAGAACCCTTTGCAGGGAGCTCCTTCAGAGGTCTGAGAGCCAGTATTCATCACAGAAGGCTTTGGGCACTCTTCCACTTGCCTGAGAGAGGGCAGAATTATCTTCCAGGTTTCTCAGATTCCTCTAGTCTCTCCTTGTGTTTCCATGACTGTCTTAGAACAGCTTTTAACATATGAAGATTCATGTTTGGGCAGAGACTGAACTCTGGCAGTTTCCTGAACTTGAGAACAATACTACCAGATTCACTAATTGTTAATAAATATCAAAGATAGTCACTTGCTTTTGCATGTGCCACCAGGATGGAAGTTGTTAGTGCCAAGAACTGAATGGCAATGAGCTTGAAATGTTCACGTACACACCCCAGCAGGGATCCTAGGTATAGATAACATTTTATCATTTGAAATGTTCACAGTGCAATCCACAGCAGGGACCTGGGCTTAGATAACACTTTATTGTTTTTTTTTTATGGCTAAACCCCTCATAAAATCTCTGTTTAAACTAACACATGATTATCCCTCAGAGTAGTTTAAACTGAACTTGATTTGTGAATTGACCGATTTTCTCTCTCCTGTTTGAGATGTTTGTCATTATCTCCGATATGTATTCTGTTATGCAAATAGGCACTAAATGGCACGTCAAGGAAATCAAGTATAAATCAGTCTGTATCCCAAACGAAAGTCAGTTATTGGAACATGAAGAAATAGATTTTATTTTCTTTCTTACTGAAGAAGTCTTTGTGGAAGTCACATCTCTGGAGTCCTTTGGTGGTGCAAACAGTTAACACACTCAGCTGCTAACTAAAAGGTCATAGGTTCCAGTCCACTCAGAGGCACCTTGAAAGAAAGCCGTGGTGATCTCCTTATGATAAATCAGCCATTGAAAACGTTACGGAGCACAGTTTTACTGTGACAAACATGAGGCTGCCATGAGTTGGAATTAACTCTAGGGCAACTGGTATTGCGCTGGTTGTGTGGTACGCTTTCATGGATACCTACATATCTTTGTATGTAGGAGTGTTATATAATAGCTAAGTACAATACTGTCTGTTTTGTAAAGTTATTCTCAGTTGGGCACCTGCTTATTTCACTCAATATTAGTCTCAAGATTTGTTTACCAATTTACTTTGTTTTAACTGTATAATTTTCTAATGAATGAATATAACATGATTTATTTAACCATTACTCTCTTGATGGACACTGTGGTTGTTTTCAGTTTTTCACTTTTACAAACAATGCTACAAGAAAAAAATCTTGAACATGATTTGTGTATATAATGCCTCGTATGTCTTGCCCTCCTAATGTGCTGGTTCACAGGAGACACACAGCTTCAGCTTTGGATGTTGCCAGCCAGATTGCTCTCCAAACTGGTTTCTCTACAATCTCACCATCACTCTGTATTTTGAGACTCTAAACTTTGCCAATTAGGTAAGGATGAAATGGTATCTAGTTTCATTCTGCATTATCCTGATGATTAGTGAGACTGACAATCTTTCCAGAGTTTCATTGACTTTGAGAGTTTTCCCTTCTGAGAATTGCCTGTTCACTTCTTTTGTCCATTTTTCTCATTGTATTGCTTGTCTTATATGCATTACTGCGATTGAATTTTAGGAGGTGTGAATGTAAATTTTCTGTCGGTTATGTTCATTTCAAATATCTTCTCCTAACCTGTGTCTATATTGTCTTTTATTATACAGAGTAACATCTATTTTTCCTTCAGTGCTTCATGATTTTAGTGTGTTAGCTAAACAATTCCTTGCCTATCCTGCTCATAAAGGTAGTTCCTCATATCTTTCTGTAATAGTTTTAACAAATTGCTTCTTACACTTAATACTATTTTCCAATTGCAAATGATTTTTATGAATGGTGAAAGGTAGGGATCTAATTTCATCTTTTTATACAAGGGTAGCCAGTTGTTTTAGCACTAGTTATTGAATAGTCCATCCTGCCCTCACTGATTTTTAATACTTCCTCTGTCATACAAATACTTGTAACGTATGTATTCTATTGATCTTCTTGTCTATTCTGACACCAAAGTTCCACACTGTTTGATTATAACCTTATGCCTTGTTTGATAGTGTATATACTGCCCTTTGTCCTGGTTATTCTTCACTCTTAGGATCAGCTTGTCAAGTTTGTCAAAAAAATTGTATTAATATTTCTTTTGCAATTGCTTATAATTTATAGATTGAGGAAAATTAACATCTTTAAAAATATTCATTCATCCCCTCCATGAACATGTTATAGCTCTTCATTCATTTAGGTCTTCTTTATTGACTTTCATAAGTGTTTATAACTATCTCCATCATTATTGTGAGGATGGCACAAGACTGAGCAACGTTTCCCTCTGTCGTACACAGGGTTGCTATGAGTCAGAATTGACTCCAAGTCACCTAACAACAACAGCAGCCTCCAGAAAGACTTTAACATATTTTGTTAGAACTCTTCCTAGGTATCTTAGAGTTATTTTTAGTTGTTGTGAATATACTCTTTAAAATTTACATTTATTAAATTGATGATTATTGGTCTATAGGCACAACATTGATTTTTATGTATTAATGAGATATGCAACAAACTGGTTGAATTCTTTTATTAATTCTAATTTTTTTTTTTTTTGGAAACCTTGGTGGCATAGTGGTTAAGTGTTACGGCTGCTAACCAAAACGTCAGCAGTTTGAATCCATGAGGCGCTCCTTGGAAACTCTATGGGGCAGCTCTACTCTGTCCTATAGGGTCGCTGTGAGTCAGAATTGACTTGATGGCAATAGGTTTTTTTTTTTTTTTTGAATAGTTTTTTCAGTGTAGATGATTATATTGTCTGCAGTTATGACCATTATTTTCTTTCTTTTCAATCCTTATTCCTCTTATTGTTTTTTGTTATCATATTCTTCTAGCTAGGGTTTCTAGTATAGGTTGAACAGGAATAAGGATGGAGGACATCCTTGTAAGTTCTAGATTTTTTAAGGGACCTCATGTATCAAAGTAAGGAATTTTTTCCCTAGTTTTATGAATTTTATCAAATACTTTTTCTGCATCTATTGAGGTGATAACTTTTTATCCTTAACACGTTAATGAGGAAGCTACATTAAGAGATTTTTCTAATGTTATAAACTACCCTTACATTATTTGCATTAAAGACATTTTGGTCATTATTAATATTTTTAAATACATTCCTGGGTTTGACTTGATGAAATTTTGTTTAGAAGCTTCACATCTATCGTGACTGAGTGCGGCCTATACTTTATTTTTCTTTCTTATATTACCTTTCTCTGTTTTTTTTTTTTTTTGAAAGTTATAGCTTCATTGAATAATTTGGAGTTTTTCCTCTTTTTCTATTTTCTGGAAGAGATTGGATTGATCAAATTTGGTTGAACTTGCCTGTAAAACCATTTGAACGTGGGTATTGGTATTCTTGGTGTGTCAGTTTTTAGCCACTGATTAAAAATTTTAAAATGATTGTATATTATTCAATTTTCCTATTTATCGTTGAGTCACACGCAGATTTTTTTAAAAAATCAATTCTACTATATATAGAATTTGAAGTCCTGCTTTTTTTCCTGTAACATTACAAGCATTTCCAACATCATTAAATGTTCACTGAGAAGATAGCTTTTAAAGAATTTGCCTTCAAAATGATGATTGCTTATAAGTAACCTTATTTCTATAGTTATGTAATGCAATGTAGTAGACGCACAGTAATTTCTGCTGAACACTGGTGTCCAGAACTAACCAGGTATTGTAACTTTCCAGGGCAAATGTTGGAATTTCCTCATGTTTTACGGGGAGAGAGTAAAGGCAATTCAGTGAAAATTAACAAAGTATGTGTGCGTGTGTGTGTATCTGTGTGTGTGGTAGCTTTCCTTTTTGCTAAAGGAAAAATAACACATTCTTTTTGAATGATGACTTATTTTTAAAACGCATCCTGCCTGAACTGATGAACTCAGATTTCTAGACCCGAGTAATTTCTGTTGAAAGACATTTGTAGAAGTTTCCTGAAGTGCATATAAAGGTGGCGGGTTCTTAGTCCTGGGAGAAGAGTCATATGGGGAGGAAATATTTTTCCCCTTGTGTTGATCTCAGCTCATATGGCATAACACATACTTTTTCATGGAACAGTCCTTGATGCCCTACATGGGGCCAGCACCTTTGCTGCAAATGCCTTCTAAAAAATGCCATCTCCTGGGAGCTACTAAGGCAGCTGCCCTTTTGTGGGTTTACACCCTGTGTTTTAGGTTTACAACTGTAGAACCTTTGGGTGCTTAACATGGAGCGACTACATTTCCTTAACAAAACCAAAATGCTTTTCCATTTTTTAAAAGTCTAAGAGCATTCCCTCCACCCCTTCCCCAACCTGCCAAAATCAGCTAAGTGTCCCAGCTTCACTGCAGCCACTGCCCTTTGGAGGGAGGTCTCAGAAAAAGGACCTTGAGTGTCCTGATTGCAGCTGTGTGAAACCCACATAGATTGAAATCAGAAACATGGTCAGGCTGCAAGTTTCCTTTTAAAAGAACCCTTGCTGATCCTCACACATTCTTTCTCAAAAGCACTTAAAAAAAAAAAAAATTGTGCTTTAGGTGAAAGTTTACGGCTCAAGTTAGCTTCTCATACAAAACTTTATACACACATTGTTACGTGACCCTAGTTGCTCTCCCTATAACGTGATAGCGCACACCCCCTTTCATCCCAAATTTCCCGTGTCCATTCAACCAGCTCCTACCCCTTTCTGCCTTCTCATCTTGCCTCTGGACAGGAGCTGCCCAATTAGTCTCGTGTGTCTACTTCTCTTCACGAGTATCATTTTATGTTTTATAGTCCAGTCTAATCTTTGAAGAGTTGGCTTCAGGAATGGTTTTAGTTCTGGGTTAACAGAGTCCTGGGCCATGCCTTCTGGGGTTTCTGTAGTCTCAATCGGACCACTAAGTCTGTTTTTTTTTTTTTTTTTACTAGAATTTGAATTCCGCACCCCACTTTTATCCTGTTCCATCAGGGGCTCTCTGTTGTGTTCCCTGTCAGGGCAATCATTGGTGGTAGCTAGGCACCATCTAGTTCTTCTGGTCTCAGGCTGATGGAGTCTCTGGTTTATGTGGCCCTCAAAAACAGTTTTATATCAGGGCTTCCAACAGGTTCCTTCAAACCCCTGCTGAGAATTTGCATTTCTAACAAGTTCCCGGGTGGTGCTAATGCTGCTGGTTAGGGACCAATTCTGAGAAACATTAGTACAGCAGTGGTTCTTAAAGTGTATTATACGTAAGAATCACCTGGGAGTCTTGTTAAACTGTAGATTCTGATTCAGTATGTGTCATGGATTGAATTGTGTCCCCGAAAAATATGTATATCAATTTGGCTAGGCCATGCTTCCCAGTATTGTGCGATTTTCCACCATTTTATCATCTGATGTGATTTTTCTATGCATTTTAAATCCTTTCTCTATGATGTTGATAAACTGAGATTAGCAGCAGTTATGTTAATGAGGCAGGACTGAATCTACAAGATTGGATTGTGTCTTGAGCCAATTTCTTTTGAGATATGAAAGAGAGAATCGAACAGAGAGACATGGGGACCTCATACCACAAAGAAACAAGAGCCAGGAGAATAGCGTGTCCTTTGGACCTGGGGTCCCTGTGCTGAAAAGCTCCTTGACCAGGGGAAGATTGATGGCAAGGACCTTCCTCCAAAGCCAACAGAGAGAGAAAGCCTTCCCGTGGAGCTGACACCATGACTTTGGACTTGTAGCCTATTAGATTGTGAGAGAATAAATTTCTCTTTGTTAATGCCATCCACTTGTAGTATTTCTGTTATAGCAGCACTAGATAACTAAGACCGTATGTCTGGGGTAGAAATTCTAAGCAGGAGTTCCAAAGGGGTTGGGGAGAGTTTGAAGCGCTGCTTTATATACCCATGTCACATGTTTTCTGCTTGGTGCAATTATACTGCCTTGTATAACCCACTGCCCATGTGTGAGCTGACCCAGTGACTTTGTGCTGTAAAAGGAGGCACAGAAGGCCATGCTGCCAAACTCTCCTGTGGAAAACTATTTGTCTTCTTTGAAATATTCCTGTTCTGGCAGGTTTTTTTTAAAGTATTTTTTTAAGGCAGCTGCAGAATATATGGAGCCCTGGCGGCACAGTGCTTAAGAGCTTGGCTGCTAACCAAAAGGTTGGCAGTTCGAATCCACCAGCTGCTCCTGAAAACCCTGTGGGGCAGTTCTGCTCTGTCCTATAAGGTCGCTATGAGTTGGAATTGACTTGATGGCAATGAGTTTGGGTTTTTTTTCCCCCCCCAGAATATATATGTAAAATCTCATGCAGTAAATTACTTTTTTTTTTAAATCTAGGACATTGGGGAAAAATCCTTCTTTTTAACAAGACAGTACCACTCAATTTTTTTTTTTTTTCGTTGACAATTTCTAAATTGTTAGCCATGGTGTTTCTTTGGTTTCATGTAGCACATTTTTTAATGGTACCCAAAGTTAATGACTGGTTGAAATATTTTCCAGAGAGGTAGAAATGTGAAGCATAAAATTTGACTTAGTGAAACCTGGATTAACAGATGATGCATGACATCTATTAACTGCAGACACGAAACTGATGTGACATTGTCTCATGACACTTCAAGGTAGCTGTTGAATGCTAAATTTGGAAGGAACCTTAGCCTTTACCCAGTCCGGCAGTCCCATTTTACAGCTGAGGAAGCCGAGGCCCAGGGTTAGCCATTGAGGGCTGCAATCCTGATTTTATTTTTTGTTTTTTTAATTAATTAATTTTCTTACTGTACTTTAGAAGAAGGTTTACAGAGCAAACAAGTTTCTCATTAAACAACACATATATCATTTTGTGACATTGGTTACCAACCCCATGACCTATCAACACTCTCTGCTTCTCGACCTTGGGCTCCCTGTTACCAGCTTTCCTGTTCCCTCCTGCCTTCTCATCCTTGCCCCTGGGCTGGTGTGCCCATTTAGTCTTGTTTTGTTTTATGCGCCTGTCAAATCTTTGGCTGAAGGGTAAACCTCAGGAGTGACTTAAGTACTGAGTGATAAGGGTGTTCGGGGGCCATATTCTCGGGGTTTCTCCAGTCTTTGTCAAACCAGTGAGTTAGAATTTTGTTCTATGTTTTTCTCCATCTCTGTCTGGGATCCTCTATCATGATCCTTGTTGAAACAGTTGGTGGTGATAGCTGGCCACCATCTAGTTGGCCTAGACTCAGTCTGGTGGACGCTGTGTAGTTGCAGTCCATTAATCCTTTGGACTAATCTTTTCCTGTGTCTTTGGTTTACTTTCTCCCTTGCTCCAGATGGGGTGAGACCAGTGGAGTATCTTAGATGGCCACTCACAAGCTTTTAAGACCCCAGACTCTACTCTCCAAAGTAGAATGTAGAACATTTTCACAATAAACTGTTATGCCAGTTTAGCTAGATGTTTAGCCAGTAATTTGGTCCCTCAGGGAATCTGGATGTGTCTATGGAGCTTCCATGACCTTGCCTTGGACAAGTTGTGCTGGCTTCTCTGGTATTGTGTACTGTCTTACTGCGATGCTAATTTTAGAAGCATTGCTCCTGGTCAGTACTTTTCAGCCTTTCCTACTCAATGAGTCTTTGGTATAGTTGTCTGACTTTTTATAGGACTCATGTGGGATCCACAAATTATCCCCCTGCCCCATCCAGTGAGTGCATGGGTGAGCCTGTGAAATATTATTTCAGCTCCTCTCTCAATTGGTGCCAAGAAACTGAAGAATTTTTGTCCCCAAATGCTTGCCCTTATCAAGTCACTTTTCAGGGGCCCATTGTCTGCAACGCTTTGGCTCCACAGCAGGTTGGAGGAAGGCTTGAAATGAGAAACATGCTTCTCACTGAAGCCTTCCAATCCCTGCTAACATCACAGTGGCTAATGCTCATAGGGCGGGAGGATACAATGGCAGGAAGAGAGCAGCTCTTCTCACAAACCTGTTACCTTCTGCCAAGTCTAAATGTCATTCTGGCACCTGTGTCATATAGTCATCTTGGTGTCCCGTGTACTGGGCTGGGTGGGGTTGTTGCTCAACCTAAACAAACACAGACCTAAGCTGCTGACTGTGCATGGCCACTATTCATGGACTTTAGACACAACATCTTTGTTTTTAGATTATTTGCTTGGTGGCTGTCTTGTCTCCTACTTTCCTTTCTTCCGTCCTCCATCACACCTGGGCAAGGACTGTGAGCGTAGCTCTCCATAGATGCTTATTGATGACTGATTTACTCACTGAAATAGTCTGAGCTGTCAGCCCTTTTATTTTTTAATAATATTTTATTATGTTTTTGGTGAAAGTTTACACAGCAAGTTAGACTCTCATTTGTAAATTTCCACAGAACTTGTTCAGTGGCATTAGTTACATTTTTACGAGGTGTCAGCATTCTCTTTAATTGCACTCTAGTTGTTTCATTTTCAGTATTTTAGTTTCCTGGCCACCTTGTCTTCTCATCTTTGCTTTAGAGTAATTGCTGACCATTTAGTCTCATATAGATTGTTTTTTAATGGAGCACCATACTCACAAATGATATCTGTCATGAATTGAGTTATGTCCCCAAAAATATGTATGTATCAGACTTGGTGAGACTATG
The DNA here is from genome assembly GCF_024166365.1 of Elephas maximus indicus. Lineage (NCBI taxonomy): Eukaryota > Metazoa > Chordata > Mammalia > Proboscidea > Elephantidae > Elephas > Elephas maximus. The sequence goes on along the minus strand of NC_064842.1, from coordinate 18,916,352 downwards.
ATTCCCAGTATTGTGTGGTTGTCCTCCATTTTGTGATCGTAATTTTATGGTGAGAGGGTTAGGGTGGGATCGTAACACCACCCTTAACTCAGGTCACCTCTCTGATCCAAGGTAAAGGGAGTTTCCCTGGGGTGTGGCCTGCACCACCTTTTATCTCTCAAGAGATAAAAGGGAAGCAAGCAGAGAGCTGGGGACCTCATACCACCAAGAAAGCAGCACCAGGAGCAGAGTGAATCCTTTGGACCCAGGGTCCCCACACCTGAGAAGCTCCTCAACCAGGGGAAGATTGAGGACAAGGACCTTCCTCCAGAGTCAACAGAGAGAGAAAGCCTTCCCCTGAAGCCGACACCATGAATTTGGACTTGTAACCAACTAGACTGTGAGAAAATAAATTTTTCTTTATTAAAGCCATCCACATGTGGTATTTCTGTTATGGCAGCACTAGATGTCTAAGATAATATCCTTTATTTTGTGTGCCAGTTGTTATTTCACTGACCTTGGGATAGTTTTGGTACAAGGTTTAAAAAGTATCTCAACTGGTCCAGTGAATCTGGGATTTTTAAGAACCGAGTTCTGTTTTGTGTTTTTGTCCCGTTCTGTGAGGGCCCATTTGTTGTGGCCCTGATCAGAATGGTTGTTTGTGGTAGCTGAGCACCATCTAGCTCTTCTGGTCTCAGGGCAGATGAGGCCATGGTTCACATAGGCTGTTAGCTCTGTAGACTAGTTTCTTCTCTGATACTTTGGTTTCATTATTTCTCTTTTACTCCTAAAACGAGCAGATGCAAATAGTTGTGACTTAGATGGGTGCTCAAAAGCTTTTAAGACCGCAGACACTGTGTGTTAGCTCTGCACAAAGCCCTGACAGTACCCAAAGCTGCATACAGATCTCTGTCATCCAGGAAGTTATGGTCAGTCCCCTGGAGAGGCAAGAGCCCCAGATACACAATAAACAGCCCCACTGAACAACCTGGGCCAAGTGAAATGTGGATTTCAAATGCCAAAGTGCACGGGGAGGAGTTTCTTGGTCCCCTTGGGAACTCAGGCAGGGGGCTTATTCCTGACCTACAACACTTGCCATGCTTCCTTTGCTGAACGCCATGGGCAAACAGTGCTGTTGGTATTGGAGCAGGATCAAAGCTCCTTCCTTGCCAACCTGCAGAAGTGAGCAGGTAAACAAAGAAAAAAAAAAAAAAAAAAGGGAACCATAAAATATAGACAGTAAAATGAAAGTTTATCTCACTGTGATTAGCAACTGGCCCCTTTCCAAATTCCACCTGCTCTGTGTGAAGCTGTAGTGTCTCGTTCCAAGTGTCTTCTTACATTGTCTGACCCAGGGCCTTGGGTAACAATACACCAGCGGTTGCCAAGGATAACAATCATAGTACAGCTTCAGGAGCATGGCGTTAGTGGCTGCATGAAATCATAACAAGCAGGACCTGCAGGTGGGGTTGAGAACGAGAGGCAGTGGGGCAGAGGCTGCTGGTGACAGCTGCTGACTCACCGTGTCTAGGACATTACTTAACCTGTCTCCGCTTCAGTTTCACTGTGGGTGAACCCTCTTTATTATTTGGCACGTTGATCCAGCCTCTTGGCATCCAAAGTAAAAACAAGGCTATGTTGAAATTACAGGCGCCCCTCATTTTACCAACAGCTGTGTGCCAATCACATTTCTGTAACAGATCCCTAGTTGCCAAACCTATTTAGCCCCAAGAGGAGGACATTGAAACAGCAATAACTTGGGAGATATTAAACACCTTAAGCTCTGCCACGAGCTGGGTGGGCTTGGGGAAGTTTCACAGCTCTCCTGGGCCTCACTCTGCCCATCACTGAAAGAAGAGGAGTAGGATTGGACAGCTTTATAAGGTCTTCCTAGATCAGGTCTCCTGTTTCTGTCTCCTAACTTGTTGGTATGGGGCAGTGGTGGTTCAGTGGTAGAATCGTCACCATCTGTGCGGAAGACCCAGGTTTGATTCCTGGACAATGCACCTCAGGCGCAGCCACCACCCGTCTGTCAGTGGAGGCTTGTGCGTTGCTGTGATGGTGAAACAGGTTTCAGAGGAGCTGAAGGTGGACTAGGAAGAAAGACCTGGCCATCTACTTAGGAAACTCAGCCAGTGAATACCCTATGGATCATCACAGTCCGGTCTGCTTCAGATCATCTGGATGGCACAGGACAGGGCAGCATTTTGTTCTGTTTTGCGCGAAGTCACTGGGAGTTGAAGGCCGAATTGACAACAGCTAACGATGACAAGTTGTTGGTGCATAGACCTAGTCAGTGCCTGCCTAGGTGACGTGACTTGCGTAGAGAAAGATTATTCTCAAATGTCTTCTTTCCCGAGCCCCGCTGGGCTGCCACCGAAGTGTCTTGTTGTTGGGCAAGGGCTGCGGCCCCATCACTAGAATGCACAAATGTTACCTGGCAGGGAAATGAGGGCCAGTTCCTGTGAGCATAAATAACCTTCTCAGATTAGCACTCTTGATTCTAGAGAATCAGGCCCAAGGAAGTGGACACGTTGAGACTAAAGAATGGGGTGAGAAAGCCCTTGGACTTTGGTTGTGCCTGGTTGCTAATTGCAAACGTCACTCCTGAGAACCTGGTAGTCAACTTTCAAAAGCATTTTGCAGTGTTGATTATAACTGAAAAAAGATCTGTTTAAAAAGGGTGAGATTTTCTCCCCTGAGTTTTCTTGGAGAATGGCACAGCTAGGGTACCGTGTGTGTTGTCTGAGGGGTGAGTGGACAATACCTCCTGCTGCTGTTTTGGACATGGGAGAGCCAGGATGAGGACAGTGGGGTGGGGAAGGGAGGGCCTGATGAGCCAGGCAAGAAAATAACAAAAGAGTGCTGGTTGAGTTGACTTGAGAGAGTTGGACTGTCCCAGTGGGTTGTTTGCCTGCTCTTCCCTGTGTTCTGTGAGCTCAGTAGAAGCCGGCATTCAGAAGCAGGAAACCATGCTAGTTGATCTATAAGTATGCAGCATTCTTTGTTCCCCCTGTCATTGAAGGACGTAATGTAATTCAGACCAATTCAGGGATGAAATGCTGAGTGTGGCTAGCTACCACCACAGGTGTGAGATGTTTATCTTAGCTTTTCTGCTGACTTACTGTGTGGCCCAGGGAGAGTCCCTTAGCTTCTCTGGGATTCAGATACCTTTAGGAAGGGAAATGAGAATGTTAGACTGTCTCTAAGGGACCTGGTAGGAATAACCAACACAAATGTTCTGACATTTTATAAACATAATGTGTTTAATGTATGACTTTCAATGAGTCTGTAGGATTAATAACTTTTGAGGCTTGTGTACTGGTTTGCTGACATAACTTCTGTCAGTCTTCACACTGCATGGTGGAATTTCCTTCATCTGAATGACAGGAAGTGGGAAGCTCTTCTCACAAACTTGTTACCTTCTGCCAAGTGTAAATGTCATGCTGGCATCTGTGTCTTGTAGTCATCCTGGTATCCCTTTGTACTGGGCTGGGTGGGGTATGTACTCAACCTAAACAAACACAGACCCAAGCTACTTGACTGCTCATTACCATCCTTTAGTTCATGGGCTTTAGATACAACATCTTTGTTACTGGATTATTCACTCAGTGGCCGTCTGGCCTCCTACTTTTTTTCTTATGCCTTCTGTAGCACCTAGGCAAGTGTTGTGAATGTAGCTCTCCAGAGATGCTTACCGATGACTGATTGGCTAACTGAGGCAGTCAGAGCTGTCAACCCTTTTATTTCTTGATGGCTCTTTACATGCAGAGTATGAAATCTGGGCGCCTTTGGATCTAACACTGAAATTATCTCTCTCCACAGCATATTGCCTTATGCTTCTCTGGCCACTGATATAGACGGTCCACATTTTTCAAATATCCTGTTTGCATTGGGGCATGAAATACACCAGGTGGGGTATGTGATTACCACTGATTCCGATGCCGAAGGACAGATTAGTCATGCCTTTGTATTTGCCTTCAGAGCATTATTTTCCTCAGGTGTGATAACCAGCTGCTTTTGAGTGGATTCAGACTTACGGCGACCCCATGTGTGTCAGAGTAGAACTGTGCTCCTTAGGGTTTTTATGCCTGTAAGCTTTCAGAAGCAGATTGCCAGGCCTTTCTTCTGAGGCACCTCTGGGTGGGTTCGAACCACCAACCTTTCTGTTAGTAACCAAGCACTTAACTGTTTGCACCACCCAGGAATCCTTCATATGTAACAAAAACAAACAAACAAACCAAACGCGTTGCCATTGAGTTAATTCCGACTCACAGTGACCCCATAGGACAGAGTAGAACTGCCCCATAGGGTTTCCAAGGAACAGCTGGTAGATTTGAACTGTCGACCTTCTGATTAGCAGCTATAGCTCTTAACACTACACTACCAAGACTCCTCACAAGTAACATATATACCCAAATGCACAGAAATCAGTGTTGTAAAGAGCAAAGGAGACAGGCAGTAATTGTCTACTGCTGGAAGAAAAGATCAGGGGCTGCTAAGTTTGGCTATGTGGAATCAAATTTATATTAAAAATAGTATTTTAATTTTATTTCAAGAGAGCTTTTCTTAGTCAGGAATGTGAAAATTCCTGACCCAAAATTAATCTGCCAGTGTTTTTTTTTTTTTTCTTTCTCACCAAAAATGGCTATTCCAAAGAGCAGGCCATAACAAAACCATTAACTTGTGATTAAGTGAGAAAGACTCTTGCTTCTTTAATTTTAAGTTCTGGACGTCTAGGGTCTGCAGGTGGGTGGAGGGGAGAATCTTCCATGAAGTTACCTCTTTAGTGTTAACTCAGTAGCCATTACATACTTCATCACAATGGAAAAGTTTACTTAAGTCTCTGTGAATTCTCCATTCTCTACAAGTGTTTTCGTCTTGTATCAGGGAATGTTTCTCCCATTTACAAGTTGTGTTTTAAATCATAGAGCAATTAGATATTGTGTTATTCTTTTAAATGAATACATGATTATATTTTTAACAGTTACTTGTAATTTTGCTTTGTATAAAATTTTATTTCCTTGGTGAAAGCTACTTCTGTACTTTCTTGTTGACTCTTAAGAAACATACGGAAGGTCTTTCCAAACATCTGCCTGTGCTTCATTTTTTAATTTATTTTCCAGGTAGAGTCTGCAATGATGGGATGATTTCCTAATGGGACCTCTCAGGAGTCTCTCTGTGGCAGTAGAATGGAATTTTTAGAAGGATGGAAGGCAGACGTTCATTTCACAGAGCAGGATGCCATATACACATGCAATGTCAACATCAGTGACATTTCAACCAGTTCAATTCAATTAGAATCCATGTTAACATTCACGGACCTCCTTTTAGTATGTTTGCAGGCTCTAGTAAGAGCAATTAATTCAGCGTTTTTGGGCCGACGTGTCTTTGGGAAGGGCTTGACTTTCAAGGACCTTAGGAGAGGTTGTGATGGCATACCCAGCCTGACAGCAAGAACTAGTAGAATGGAGTTTCAGATAGGAGCCATCAAAAAATAGAACTATATCAAGATTAGCGAAAGGAGTTGCTCTTAAATCCTTTCAGGGGTTTAAAAGTTGTTCAGTTAAATTTAAGCAGTCATGCTTTGGGTAAACCTTACTGTCAGTTTCTGGAAGAAGAGTGATGGATTTAAACAAGCCACAGAATGGAGTCTAATATCAGGCACAGCCAGGAGGAACACTTCATAGGAAGTGAGTCGACTGGTGGAAAGATACTGGATCAAAGCAGAGTTACGTATTGCAGATACAGAACGGGGAGCATAAACATTTAGAAAATTTCCAAGCACTATATCTGCAATACGAAACCGTGGTGGCAAAGTGGTTAAGAGCTACGGCTGCTAATCAAAAGGTTGGCAGTTGAAATCCCACCAGGCACTCCTTGGAAAGCCTATAGGGCAGTTCTACTCTGTTGTATGTGATCGCTGTGAGTTGGAAGTGACAGCAATGGGCTTTATATCTGCAGTGCTTTCAAATAGTTTGTCTGTAGCAGCAACAGCCCTGAGGTGGGGTACCCTGTAGCTACAGGGTTAAGCTGCAGACTGTAGTATCCTATTGGCCTCTGATGTTCTCATGCTTTTCAGTTGAAACACTTCAAGTGTTTCCAGAGGCTTCACATACAAACAGGGAAAAATCTAAGTAATGGGTAGGAAAACCTAGTGCAGGTGTGTTTGCTAAAGCTCCTTTCAGTTTAGTTACAGTTTCCTAATCCTCTGGTGTAATTTGTAAAGAATCTGGCTTGGAAATTTTCATATATTTATATAAGGGCTGGAATAACAAGGAAAAACTAGGAATCCAGGTTCTACAATATCTGCAAAGCCTCAGAAATTCATGTCATTGTTTCTTAACTTTAGTGATAGAAAAAGTAAACATAGCCTCTTTTTGCTTAGGATCAATAGAAGTGCCTTCTGCAGAAATCAAATGACCTAAATACTTAACAGAAAAACACAGAAGGATGGGCCAATTGTAATTTTTCTCTAGAAACTTTATGCCCTCGAGTGGCCGGATGTTTTAATAAGATTATACCATCATCAGCGCAGGCTTGCTGGAAGTTTGAGCATATTAATAAGTCATCAACATATTGCAATAATTTAGATCCATTTTTTAGTTTTAAGGACTGTAAATCAGCATAAAGTATTTGAGAAAAGTAAGTGGGTATTCAGTGAAACCCTGAAGCATTACAGTCCAAGCAAATTATTGGTTTTCCCAGATGAGAGCAAACAAATACTAGCTCTCAGGGTAGACAGATATACTGAAAAAGGCACTACAAAGATCTATAACAACAAAGTGTATAGTGTCCCGAGGGACATTAGAAAGAAATAAGTGAGGACTTGGGACTACTGAAAATCTAGGAATAACAATGTGATTTTGCCCTTAAATTCTGTACAAACCTCCAGCCTTGATCTCCGGATTTCTTAACAGGGAGTACAGGGATGTTTCGAGGACTGGTTCAGAGAACAATTAATTCTTTTGAAAGGGAGTCCTTAATAAAAGGGCTAATCCCTCTTTGGAGCCCTGAGGGCGCAGTGGTTAAGAGTCAGCTGCTAACCAAAAGGTTGACAGTTCGAATCCACCAGCTGCTCCTGGGAAACCCTATGGAGCAGCTCTACCTTGTCCTACAGGGTCACTATGAATTGGAATAGACTTGGCAGCAACAAGTTTGTTTTTTCTGGTTTAATCCTTCTTTAGCTTCTCGTTTAGGGAGGTGTTGAGAGAATCTTGGTAATGGCTTAGGTATGTTTACCTGAACTTTAAAGGGTGCTTCTGATAAAACTCATCCTACATTGGTAGTTGTGGTGGCCCATAAGGTTCTGGGAATTAATGAAAAAAAGGTCAGAGGGAGATGGGTTAGAGTGTGTTATTTTTTTTTCTTTTTTGTGCATGCCTAATGACTGCAAACAGCAAGCAGCTTCTTTCCCTTGAATTAGTTCTGATTCACATTCCTCATTAGAGGTTTTTTGGGGTTCTGGTGGGCTTAATGGAGCCCCAGTAGCACAGTGGTTAAGAGCTCAGCTGCTAACCAAAAGGTCAGCAGTTTGAATTCACCAGCAGCTCCTTGGAAACCCTGTGGGGCAGTTCTGCTCTGTCCTATAGGATCACTATGAGTTGAAATTGGCTCAATGGCAAGGGTTTTTTTTTTTTTTTTGGTAGGCTTAATAATAATTCTCCTTTTTCTGAAAATTTTAAATGGCAGACCCATTTAGACAAAAGGTGTCAGCCCAACAAATCAACAGGAGTGTCAAGGCTAAGCAGAAAAGGATGTAAATCTTCAATAGGGCCAAGGGAAATAGGAACAGGTTTTGAATGAAGTAAAGTTTGTTCCTGATTTGTAACCACCACAACTTTTAAAGTTTTTGTACTTTGGGCAGGGGCTTTTGTAAATATGTGAGATTAATGACAGAAGGTGTAGTACCAGCGTCCCTTAGAAATTTTTAAGGTTCTCCATTAATGTACACAGTAGTTTCTCCTTGTGGGTTAAGTACTACCGTAGGAAAAGCCCCCATTGTGTCCCTGGAGTCCCTCACTCCATATCTGTTTGAAGGGTCTCTGGCTAAAGAAGTTTCTTTTGATTGTTTTTTAACTTATAGCAGTCCATTTTCCAATGCTGAGTTTCTTGGAATAATTGCAAGGACTGAGTTTAGTGTCTCCAAAGGGCCTAGATTTACTTTGCAGGTTAAGAGATTGCAGTTATTGTAACTGTAAAGCCATTAACTTACTTGCCTTGGAGGTTTGCTTAGTTTCTAAGGTCTGAGAGAGTTCTTGAGCTAAACTGGCCAGCATGGCAATGGGAGCTGCTTTCCAGTCTAGTCAATGCCTTTTTACTCGGGCTTAGAGTTCAGGTTTGAGGCCAGATGTGATACTGCATTAAAAGCCTCTGCAGCCCTGGAAGATGATGGATCAATCCCGGAATATTTAGCAAATCTCTGAAATAATGTGGTCTGGTAATTATAAATATTTTTTCCTATGTTTTATATACAAGAGTGAATTTTTTTCCAATCTGTTCTTGGGAGAAAAACTCTTTGGAATGGCCTCTAGCAATCTTTTACTGATACCCTAAGACTCTTCTAACAGTTGGGCGACTGTTTTATCTAGGACTGTGGCTAAAATATCTTTGAGATTTCTTCATTCAGTCTATTCTAACCACAATTGTTCCTCCCCTGGTCTTGTTTTCATGTGGATTAGCTGATACAAATCAGGGAGTTCTGGCTGAGAAGCCTCAACGAGGATTCTAAATTCCTTAGCAATCTTATAAGAATCCTTTCACAATTTTGGGAAACCTTTAGCAATTTTATGTGATTTCTGAATGCATCCAAGCATTAAAAGTAATGTGGGCACTGGGACAGATCTTAAAAGACATTTCAGGCAGAGGCTTTTTGTCCCTTGTGGGTTCTTTAGGGAAAAAAGGAAGTTCAGACAAAGTGTTTATAGAGGAATCTCTAGCAGTATCAGCAGGGTAAAAAGGCAGAGGAAGATACAAAGGACAGGCGGACAGCAAAGGAGTAAGTGGTCGTGGGACAGCTTGGGAAGTTGGAACAGAAATGTGGAATTTCAACTCCTTATTTTGCTTAATCAGTTTAGAAACATTATCTTGTAAGGAAGTAATTTTACTCTCATCACATCTTCTAGAGGCTTCAAAATACCAGTTTAAAAAGCATCCCATTCTTTCTGCTTAATTTAGGATCCTTTCTTTTCTAATTTACTACATAGAAAATTCAGTTTAGATCATTCAAAAGCACCAAAAAGTGTCCACATATTTTCCAGACTGTTTTTAGTGAGATGATACCAAGCAGACGGTACAAGCAAGTAGCAGAGCCAGAGTGCTTGTCCATATATCAGGCAGGAGTCCCAGAAGGGAATTCCACATTGTCCCTAGATATGGCATTTCCTATTTTCAAAGAAATTTCAAGTTTGTTCACAGTTTTGGACTCTCAGACTCAAGAAAATCCTGATGGGGATGCCGTAGGATTTGGACAGTTTGTTGATTGAACCAATATGTTCCTTCATTGTGTGGGCTTTTGCTTGCAGCCAGCAGGCAGCCTAATGCTCTGGCCTGTCCCACGACCTGGCTTATCATGTCACTGGACACTTTAATTGCTTCTGTGGAAGGTGACCGCCCTATCAGCTTTTACTGGTGGTCCCACGCCCTCGATTTTCTTTGTGGTTTATGGAGCCTGAGATTCCACAAACTTGAAAACTTCTAGGATAGTAAATTACCCTCCTCCTACTGCCACTAGTGGAGGCAAAATTTGGCAAAAATTCTTGAAAGACCAGAATGAAAACAGACAAGATAAAACAAAACAGAAAAGGACAAAATGAAACTAGAATCCTTCAACAGGTCTTGAAGAGCTCAATACAAGAAAGCGGAGTTCAAAATTGGAGAGGTTATGTACCTGGTGACAACTCCTGAGAAGTTTGAGGAGTGGTGAACCCAGATAGCCCTGCCTTGGTACCGGAAGCCCAGTCCTTGAGCCCTTGATGGTGGTGGGAGGGTCATTACAGGCATGCACCGTTGAAACCCCACTTCTGACATCAAGAAATACCACAGAGCAAACTGGAACTTCTGTTAAAATTAAAGCAAAGAGATTTATTGAAGGAACAGAGTGATCCCCAATAGGGCAGCATTTTATGAAGATTCACCAAAGTACTCTGGCAAAAGGAATTTTTCACAGAGTTTAAATACAGAAAATCCAGGAACTTACAGGAAAAAAATCAATTGCTTGACATTTACAAAATGAAGATTTAATAGGCATTAGGCCATTGCGAGCCCCCTTAAGCATTGTTTTGTAAATCATGGAGTTTGAGTCAGTTAATTTCTGTTAATCTATGGATATTTTGGGGAAGCATGCTGTGAGAGGAAGGGACAGGAGGGGAGAAGATCTTGAAGATTTCCTGGGGCATCCTGGCTTGCTGACTTCTGAAAGTTAGCTAAGAATTCGCAGTAAAAAGCAAAAATGGAGTCCAGCCGACTTCTTTGGCAAACCCCCACCCCTCATGCCAAGCATGTAGCTTTTTTCACAATAGAAACTCTGTAAGAATTAACTTTCTTGTTATTCTTCTTCTTCTTCTATGTTTGTAGTCCCTGGGTAGTGCAAACGGTTAATGTGTGCAGCTGCTAACCGAAAGGTTGTAGGTTCCAGTCCACCCAGAGGCATCTTGGAAGAAAGACCTGATGATCTCCTTCTAAAAAATCAGCCACTGTATAGTTCTACTTTGACACATGTGGGGTTTCATGCATCAGAATACACTTGTTGGCAACTGGTTTTATACTTGTAGTTTATGTTTCATGGCAGGTTGCAAACAAGGAGTTTCATGAAAAAGGAACCTTAAAAGCCTGCTTTTACAGTTCCAGTGTCATAGGAGAGTCATTCGTGGGGAGGTGGGCCCCTCATTAGTAGTAGTGAGCGCAGTCTTTTCTGTCTGTATTTGCTACTCTTCCTGACCTGTTAATTCTCCTTGAACTACCATGTCCCTTTACCCAAGGGTTCACATCCCCAAGTGCTTGCTCCCCTCTGGAGAGAAGGTTGAGGGGCTTGTATGTCAAGTTAAACCTCTGTCATATATTCTATACCAAGCCCTAGGTTTGGGTGCTTGGCATGTTAGTGCCTTCTCCTCACTTTATAAGATATGATGTTTGCAAGTTTGATGAATTACAGGCTCTAGCAAGCATTTCCTAGAGCATAAATCGTGAACTTCTCAAAGAAATCTGCAGATAAATTTCACAAACATTGATTGTCTAGTATGTGCTAGGCACTGAGGTAGACACTGGGGGTTGAAAGAGGAAAGGTACCTCCTGCTGTTGATGGCATTTGCATCCTGGCCTCAGGAACTTAGGTTAATTGGTGTAGGAGCTTCCTAGACCCCTTGGGAGTTGTGTGGTTTGTAAGGCCCATTTCCTTAAAAATGTAAGAATTGTCACAGAGGATTCTCTTCCTAGAGTCAAACGTTAGTCATTTAACCAGTCTGGGTGATGCCAAAAATTCATTTAGGAAATAGAGAAGCACAGTTAGTTAACAGAAATCATAATGCCAAATAACTGGTTTGACTGGCCCTTCATCTTGTAGACACAGTCTGTGTGTGTCTGCTTAGCTTTTCCCTCAGGACCATCATCCATTTTTACCAGGGTTTACATGATTAAACTCACAGATGGCAGCTTCTAAGTTATTATGCCACTGATTAAAGAATTGTTAAGGCAGATTTCTTTCTCTAAATACAAACACATGCACAACTGAGATTTTGGCCAAAACTTTGCCAGACACAATAGTGTATTGTTTCTGTCTTCAAAATGTATTCCATTATATACTTGTATTATAAAATAGCAGCGCCTAGTGTTTTTATTTATGGTGTCTGTCTATAAAAGAACTCTAAGCTCTTGACCACATTTTTAAAAAGATACTCAGTCCTTCCAGTGTTTTTTCTTTCCCTTTCTTCCATCATCACCACCATCATTAGATGTGATAATATATGTCAAGCACTGCATTGCCTACAGTGAATGTCCACTGTTGTTAGGTTCATGACTCCTTGTGACCTCATGTGACAGAGTAGAACTGCCCCAGAGAGTTTTTTAGGCTGTAATCATTATGGTAGCAGATCACCAGGTATTTCTCTCATGGAGCTGCTAAGTGGGTTTGAATCACTAACCTTTTGGTTAGCAGCTGAGCGCTTAATTGTTGCACCACCAGGACTCCTTGAATGTTCACTAAATCTTATTATTTATCAGTCACTGTAACAACTGTACCCGTTACCTGTTGTTATCAAGTTGATTCCAACTCATAGCGACCCTACAGAACTGCCTCATGGGGTCTCCAAGGAACCCCTGGTGGATTTGAACTGCTGACCTTTTGGTTAGCAGCTGAGTTCTTAACCACTGCACCACCAGGGCTCCCTAACAAATGTATTAATGATTAAACAAGCATGGTCCTTGCCTCATGTTACTGCATCTTTATTTTCTTTTTTAATCAAGTAGAGAACTGGTTTATGTGATCTTTTCACTGGTGAAGTGTTATTCAAAGAAAATGGAAACTGCTGGTCTTGGTCTCGTGCCAATTGGTCCTAGAGTATTGTTCCACCAGGGCTCCATCCTGGATTAGGGCGCACCCTAAATCCTATGAAGAGTGCCCTTATGAGAGACGGAATAGGTGAAAATGCAGAGACGCAGAAGAAGGACACGTGAAGATAGAGGCAGAGATTGGAGTGATTCATCTACAAGCCAAGTGTCCTGTATTGAATTATGTCCCACCAAAATGTGTATATCAACTTGGTTAGGCCATGATTCCCAGTATTGTGTAGTTGTCCTCCATTTTGTGATTGTAATTTTATGTTGAGAGGATTAGGGTGGGATTGTAACAGTATCCTTACTCAGGTCACCTCCCTGATCCAAGGTAAAGGGAGTTTCCCTGGGGTGTGGCCTGCACCACCTTTTATCTCTCAAGAGATTAAAGGAAAGAGAAGCAAGCAGAGAGTTGGGGACCTCATACCACCAAGAAAGCAGCACGAGAAGCAGAGTGCATCCTTTGGACACAGGGTCCCTGCACCTGAGAAGCTCCTCAACCAGGGGAAGATTGAGGACAAGGACCTTCCTCCAGAGCTGACACAGAAAGCCTTCCCTTGGAGCTGACGCCCGGAATTTGGACTTGTAACCTACTAGACTGTGAGAAAATAAATTTCTCTTTGTTAAAGCCATTCACTTGTGGTATTTCTGTTATGGTGGCACTAGATAACCAAGACACCAAGGAATGCCAAGGATTGCCTACGGCCACCAAAAACTAGGAGAAAGGCATGGAATGGATTCTCCCTGAGAGCCTCCAGAAGGAACCAGCCCTGCCAACACCTTGATTTCAGACTTCTGGTGTCCAGAACTGTGAGAGAATTAATTTCTGTTGTTTTAAGCCACCAAGTTTGTGATAATTTGTTATGGCTGCCCTGGGAAACAAATAAAACGTCTAAGTTTGAAAGTTTTACAACAGAAAGCTGGAGGAGGATTTTAGACCTTTTTGCAGTCGGCACCCCAGTCTACCTCTTAGCTCAAAGTAAGCCAGCCTGTATCTGTGGCCGTCGTTCAAATCGGTATTTTGGCTATGGGTTTCTGTTCAGTAGTTAAAAAAAAAAAAAAAAAGCGTTTCTGTTCAGTAGTGCTCAAACTATATTCCTTAGTGCCCTAGGGCTCCCTGGAGGTGCCCCAGAGGCTGTGTTTTGGGGAGTGTGCCAGGTGGAGGCTGAGCTCATGGGCTCTGGATCCCTGATCCACCTAAGCCAAAAACAATGGCCTTATTTTTGGGCAGTTTTTAATACAGGATTTTATTTGGGGTGAGCGGAAGCCAAACAATACTCTGACGTTTAAAAAAGAAAATACAGTATAAGAAAAAGCAAGCTTCTAAAATCCCTAAGGTTGATTTCTGTCTCTGCTTTCTCGTCTAATGCCATTATCTGCCCCTTCCCCGTCACTACCTTTTAGGGTGCAGCAGCTTCTGCATTTGCCGTACTCCCTGTAGCAGTGATTCAGAAATGGGGAGGGGGCTTGGAGCTGGAGCTCAGGGAGGATGGGGATTGGATGAACCCCCAGTGCTTCAGAGAAAACCCCAAGGAGGTACAGCTGCCCTCACCCCTGCCCATGAATCTTTATTATGGACTCTTGTCGGCTCTTGGGACCAATATACTGTAAATAATCCCATCCTAGGCTGGTGTCTCCTGTTTACTGATGGCCCATGTGAAAGCAAGGAGGGAAAAAACCGTAGGAAGGAGGTAGGGTGAAATTATTAAATACTGGGGGTAGGCAAAAGTGGGCAGGCAGGAAAATTACTTTAAAAGGGTTAGGGAAAAAAGGAGGTGAGGTAGTAACAAAAGGAAAAACTGTACCTACATTAGAGTGCTATAATTTTCCCCAAGTATTGCCATTAGAAATCGCACTTCAGACTCTTTGCCATGCATAAATTTGAGGAGAACAATTTACCTGTATTGTTCGCTCTGTGTCATCAGCGTCCTCTTTCTCATGTATCAGTCAGCAGGACTCATTTCATACATTATCATCTGGTACTGTTGAGTATTCATTTCTTTGCGTTGATTTTGCTGCCAAATGTCCTCTTTTCAAGTCATGGACATCATTAAGTATACTTTTTATTTTACATCGCTTATCATTTTCAGAGCTCCTTTTATTTCATTACTTTGCATTCAGAATTTCAGGCCTAAATCATTTCAGGCCTTGACATTAAAGGCAAGCTCCTGCTTTCTCTGTTTGGCATTAGCAATTCCTTTTCTGAATAAGAAATTTTTCTTTCCAGAAGTCCAGTGTGGGGAGTAGTTACCATGCTTACTAAGTCTTAATTTGTTAGAGGGAAAGATAAACATAAAAATTGGTGATGGGAATTCCCTAGAAAAGACAGTCTATTTGTTCCTACCTTATGCCTTTTGCACTCTGTTCTCAATGTATTACATTCTGTTCTTCTCCTCTGTTATGGATTGAATTGTATGCTCCAAAAAGATATGTTTAAGTCTTAACTCCTGCGCCTGTGAATGTGATCTTGTTTGGAAATAGTGTCTTTGAGATGTTAGCAGTTAGGTCAAAATGAAATCATACTGGAGTAGGATGGGTCCTAATTCCAACTGAGTGGTGTCTTATAACAGAGAACAGACATGGAGACACACAGGGGAAGATGCCACGTGGAGATGTATTCAAGGAACACCAAGGATTGCTGGGAGCTACCAGGCTAGGAGAGAGACGTGGAATAGTTGCTTCCTCAGAGCCCTCAGAAGGAATCAACATGGCCTATAGCCTGATTTGTACTTCTAGCTTCCAGAACTGAGACAATAGATTTCTATTCTTTAACCCCACCCAATTTATGGTATTTTGTTGGTTTTTATTACAGAAGCCCTAGGAAACTAAGACATCCTCCACAGAAGGGAAGCTTGTGTGTGATAGACTAGTGAGCCAACCTAGTGAGTTCCAGCCCCAACTCTGTGGCACACTTATTCAACTCTTAGAAAGTTAACTCATCTTTTTTATTTTTTTCTCCTATAAAATGGAGATTCACAGATCTCTCTGGGGATGCACCCCAACGCAAAGATAATGAATGAATTCGACTCAGACCAGTTGAACACCAAATCCATAGCCTGGGCTGACATCTGATTGATTGTTTAGACTCTTGCCATAGGACAACATGTTTGATAGTTTGTTCCACACAAGGCCTCTGCTGTGCTCATGTAGTGGGTGGTCCTCTTGAAGGAGACTGGAAAGAGTGTTGAATATTACCACTGAATCCCATTAATGGGACAGTACCGGGAAACAGGAGTCCCTGGGAATGCAGATGGTTAATACACTTGGCTGCTAACTGAAAGGTTGGTGGTTTGAGTCTACCCAGAGGTGCCTTGGAAGGAAAGCCTGGAAATCTATTTCTGAAAAATCAGCCATTGAAAACCCTTTGGAACGTAGTTCTACTCTCACACACAGGGGGTCACCAAGTGTTGCTGGAAAACAAGGAATCCCAGGTAGTCTCAGCTCTGTGTGTCTGAAAAGAACTCATAATTTGCTGAAGGCAGAGGGAGAAGAGGTCTTCTTATCTCTTTTTTCCATTGTTACAGGCACTTTATTGATTACACGTTGAGGCTAAGGTGTTTAGGGATTAATGCCTAATGCTTTTGTTCTATCTGTAGGACACAGTGGCAGCATGGATCTTCGTCAAAAGCTGACTGTTCTAATTTCTCCCCCAAAATCAGCTCTAACATCCCATATGCTGAGTGTTGGTCTCAAAACCACTGACAGCAAGTCCTTAGACCATCTGTTTTTCTTTTACTGTCTTGGAAAGAGGAAAGTCACTTTAAGGCCCTTTGAAAAAGCTTGCTGGCTGTCATGAGTTACTTTTCCGTGTGACTGCAGAAGACAGTAGACAGGCTGGTGCCTGTGTAGCCCTCTTTTTCATGCTCTCTGTCTGCTTTTATTGTAAAATATGTATGCAAAAGAATGTTGTCATTGCTAGGTGCCATCAAATTGGCACCTGACTCATAGGGACCTCAAGCACAACAGAACCAAATGCTGCCCAGCCCTGAGTCATTCCCATGATAGGTTGCAGATCAGACCATTGTGTTCCATAGGATTTTCATTGCCTGATTTTTGGAAGCAGATCACCAGGCCTTTCTTCTGAGTCCGTTTTAGTCTGGAGACTCTACTGAAACCTGTTCAGCATCATAGCAGCATGCAAGCTGCCACCGACAGATGGATGGTGCCCTCATGTGAGGGGCATTGGTTGGGAATCGAACCTGGGCCTTCTGTGTGGAAGGTGAGAATTCTACCACTGAACCACTGCTGCCCCCACACAACTGAGTGTACATAATGTAAATATAAACTTTAAAGAATAGCAGTGAAAAGAATACTAGATGTCCTCCACCAAGCTTGAGAAATAGAACATGAAGTACTTTCGAAGTCCGTATATGATGATCCCTGTTTGTGCTCTCTTTCCCCTCAGAGGTAACCTTTGTCCTGAATTTTGTGTTAATCAATGCTTTGATATTCATAGAGTTGTACTAAATAATATATAAAATAGTATAATAAAAATAATGTATTTTTTAGTTTTGCCTTTTTTTTAAGTTTATACTTGGAAGAATACAGCATGTATTTTTCTGCAACTTGCTTGTTTTTCTAAAATTTTTTATTTGTGTTGATTTAGCTATAATAATTTTTGATTCGGATTCATGTTTCTTGTGATTTTATCTATGAGGCTTGGGTTTAAAGAATGTTCCTTCAGAAAGGATTTGGATGTTATTTCTCTAGGTATCTGAGGTATTAGCAGCCCAGGGCCTTTATGAGGTTAAAATTTTTTTGGTGTTTTTGGAACACACAGGTGGTGTGAATTATAACTCAAGCCCTAGACTGAGTTGAGACTTTCTTCATTTCATCCATTCCACTCAGAGCCAAGTTTGAGAGAGGCATGTATCTCTATAATTTGACAACTCAACTTGGTAGCCAGGTGTGGATGGGCTCAGTCTGCTCTATATGTCTCATCCCTCCTTGGACCCATAGAGCATGTTCTTCTCTTGTCAGTGGCAAAAGTACCAGAGTGCTAAGCAGAAACATGTGATACCTCTTAAGGCCTAGGCTCAGAACTTGCACACTTCATTTTTGCCCATATTGCATTAGCCAGAGCAAGTCACATAGGCTGCAGTCAGATAGGAAATACATTCTTCCTCTAGTGGAAGAAGGGCCCTGGTGGTACCATGGTTAAGAGCTACAGCATGCTACAGCTGCTAACTGAAAGGTCAGCAGTTCACATCCACCAGCTGCTCCTTGAAACCTTATGGAGCAGTTCTGCTCTATCTGTAGGGTTGCTATGAGTTGGAATCTACTTGGTGGCAACAGGTTTGGGTTTTAGCTAGTGGAAGATACTGCAAAGTCACATGGCAGAGGTTGTGGACACAGGTAAAGAATTTGGAACAATAATTCAGTTTACCACAGAGATACTGCTCTTCTTATGCTTGTCAGTGTTTATGGTTTGGTATGCACTGAGTTTCATTCTCTGAAGTTTAAATTTCTTGAGGGTTGGATTTATCACTCGAGTATCGAGTCTGGGGGGGATGTTCCCTCCTGCCCCTGAGGTCTATGAGATGGTATATTCCAGATGGGATACTTCCTAAAATTAAAAAAAATGAAGGGAAAATCAAAGAAATGTTAGCTTAAATGGACCACTGTTTCTTCCAGCTGTAGTTGTTCCTTGAGAACAGGAATTCATGTGGTCCCCTCATCCCTTACAACTACATCGTCACAGCTCATTGATGTTAAATAGCTGGTCTGTGGAGTAGTACCTGTGGCTTCCTAGGCTGGGTTGGGTAGGGGGAATGTAAAACAAAACTCAAACTCATACATTTGGGATATTGATTCTTAAGCCACTGATGAACTATGTTGTAATTGTGCAGAAGATTACAGGAATACGAATTTGCTCCATTTTTAAGATAACTAGATATTTGGCATATTTACCCAAAAAAAGGTAAATTCATTGCTGGTTATTCATAAATTAAAGATTCTTCACTTTGTAAAGGGAGTCAGTAGGAAACTTTTCCAAAACATATACAATTTTTTTAATTAAAAAATTTTTGATTGTCTCAATTTTTCAGAAATCTGTTTTATCAGATATAACAGGAATATGTTTGCAGGTCTGGAAGTATTTCTCTTCCGGTGATTGCAATATATTTTTAAGTATTTTATTTTTTTAATTTGAAGAGATCCATATTTATGCCTATTCCCAAGAAAGGTGATCCAACTGAATGCGGAAGCTATAGAACAATATCATTAATATCACACACAAGCAAAATTTTGCTAAAGATCGTTCAAAAATGGCTGCAGCAGTATATTGACAGGGAACTCCCAGAAAGTCAGGCTGGTTTCAGGAGAAGGGATGGAACCAGGGATATCATTGCTGTTGTCAAATGGATCCTGGCTGAAAGCAGAGAATACCAGAAGGATGTTTACCTGTGTTTTATTGACTGTGCGAAGGCATTCGACTGTGTGGATCATAACAAATTATGGGTAACATTGCGAAGAATGGGAATTCCAGAACACTTAATTGTGCTCATGAGGAACCTTTACATAGATCAAGAGGCAGTTGTTCAGACAGAACAAGGGGATACTGATTGGTTTCAAGTCAGGAAAGGTGTGTACTAGGGTTGTATTCTTTCACCATACCTATTCAATCTGTATGCTGAGCAAAAATAATCCAAGAAGCTGGACTATAAGAAGAAGAACAGGGCGTCAGGATTGGAGGAAGACTCATTAACAACCTGCGTTATGCAGATGACACAACCTTGCTTGCTGAAAGTCAAGAGGACTTGAAGCACTTACTAACGAAGATCAGAGACTACAGCCTTCAGTATGGATTGCATCTCAACGTAAAGAAAACCAAAATCCTCACAACTGGACCAATGAGCAACATCATGATAAACGGAGAAAAGATTGAAGTTGTCAAGGATTTCATTTTACTTGGATCCACAATCAACACCCATGGAAGCAGCAGTCAAGAAATCAAAAGACACATTGCATTGGGTAAGTCTGCTGCAAAGGACCTCTTTAAAGTGTTGAAAAGTGAAGCTGTCACCTTGAAGACTAAGGTGCGCCTGACGCAAGTCATGGTATTTTCAGTCACATCATATGCATGTGAAAGCTGGACAGTGAATAAAGAAGACCAAAGAAGAATTGACGCCTTCGAATTGTGGTGTTGGCGAAGAATATTGAATATACCATGGACTGCCAAAAGGATGAACAAATCTGTCTTAGAAGAAGTGCAACCAGAATGTTCCTTAGAAGCAAGGATGGTGAGACTGCGTCTTACATACTTTGGGCATGTTGTCAGGAGGGATCAGTCCCTGGAGAAGGACATCATGCTTGGCAGAGTACAGGGTCAGTGGAAAAGAGGGAGACCCTCAATGAGGTGGATTGACACAGTAGCTGCAACAATGAGCTCAAGCATAACAATGATTGTAAGGATGGCACAGGACTGGGCAGTGTTTCGTTCTGTTGTGCATAGGGTCGCTGTGAGTCAGAACTGACTCGACGGCACCTAACAAGAACAACAACAAGGATTCATCTATGGTTCATTTTATACACTTATTAATTTCCGTACTTTAAATCATTTAATTTTCACATTAAGCAGAATTTACATGTCTAAAAGTTGACCTGTTTGCATATTATTTTAGTTACCTCTGGTGTTTTGTAGTTGATATAGAAGTGATTTTTCCTTCTAAATTACTGGAATTTGGCATTATTTACAAGACTGATTAGATCAGTGTAACCTTCTCTTTGGTGGTCTGATGCTCACTGTTAGAGATCACATTATTTTTAAGAGCCTCTGATCTGAGGATCTCTGATGGCCTTGTCTCTTTATTGATCCATGCCATGGAAGAGGAAGAAATTTCTCGTTTCAGTGGTATTTTGGGAATTTCATTGAGAAGTGGCTACTCTTTCCCATCTTCTCACTCTTGTTTTTCCTACCAGCTTCTGAGTTTTTTGAGTATCCCAACCATACCATTAGTGGTTTTTTAAGAAATTGAAAGAGCAGAGAGGGCAATACCTAGGAAATCCATTAATAAAGTTAATTTTCATGTTGCAGATTGTTTGCTTTCACTGTGCCATTTTTCCACCTCACTGTTTTTTAGTACTGAGCGTTATTCCTGGGAAGAGCTTTTGTACTTCCTAGGAGTCCCTCTGCTCTCACTATTCATCTTCCACCTGAAGCTGTAATGTTCCATTCCGAGCATCATAATCATTTTCACAGCAACTAAATGTGATTTCACACACAGCAGATTATGACTTCTGTCGGGAGTGAACAGTGTAAAATGATTAACCCCTTAGGACAGGGACCCCATTTCACACTAATCTCTTTAGAAACCCACGTAAGACAGGAAAATGGACAGCATAAGTGGATTGAGGCTAATACAGCATCCCATTTAATGATGTGTTCTAAATGCCTCCAGAATGTATTTTCAAGCAGAAATTATAGCTGACACCATACAGTACTGAGCAAATTTCCCTGGAAAAGGTGACAGTCATGTAGACGAACAACACACGAATGTATACCATAGAAAATGGAGATTGGATCCACTGGAGACAGTTCTGACCTGAAATGGTGCGCCACTGGGCCAGCAGGACACCTGGAGAGACAGTATCACAAGATGGATGTCAGGGTTCTCAATAGATTAAGTCTAAATGAGCTGGCTCTTCATTTATGACTGGTTTTCTTGTTTTTGGAGAAGGAAGAGAACTAAATAGAACTGGAGCTTGAATTAAAAAAATTAAGTAAAAATTTTTAAAAATAAAAAAAAATTTCAAAATAAAAAATTAACACATATTAAAAATAAAACCATTTCTGTTGAGTCGGTTCTGACTCACGGCGACCCCATGTGTTACAGGTTAGAACCCAGCTCCTTAGGTTTTCTTGGTGGTAATCTTTATGGAAGCAGATCTCCAGGCCTTCCATAGCACTACTGGGTGAATTTGAACCACCAACCGTTTGGTTAGTAGTTGAGAGCAAACCATTTGCACCAATTGATTAAAGTGAGTGCATCTTTTTTTTTTTTTTCTTACTGTACTTTAGGTGAAAGTTTACAGAACACACTAGATTCTCATTGAACAATTAGTACACATATTGTTTTGTGACATTGGTTACCAACCGCATGACATGTCAACACTCTTCTTTCTGAACCTGGGGTTCCCTATTACCAGCTTTCCTGCCTTCTAGTCCTTGTTTCAGGGCTGGTATTTTTGTCTCATTTTGTTTTATGTGCCTCTCTAATCTTTGGCTGAAGGGTAAACCTCGGGAGTGAGTTCATTACTGAGCTAAAAGGGTGTCCAGGGGCCATACTCTCAGGGTTTCTCCAGTCTCTGTCTGCTTTTTTTTTTTTTTTGTGAGTTAGAATTTTGTTCTGCATTTTTCTCTAGCTCTATCCAGGACCTTCTATTGTGGTCCCTGTCAGAACAGTCAGTGGTGGTAGCCAGGCACCACCTAGTTGTTTTGGACTCAGTCTGGTGGAGGCTGTGGTAATTGTGGTCCATTATTCCTTTGGACTAATCTTTCCCTTGTGTCTTTGGTTTTCTTCATTCTTCCTTGCTCCTGATGGGGTGAGACCAGTACAGTATCTTAGATGGCCACTCATAAGCTTTTAAGACCCCAGACGCTACTCACCAAAGCTGACCGTAGAACATTTTCTTTATAAACTGTGTTATGCCAGTTGAGCTAGATGTTCCCCAAGACTATTGTCCCCACAGCCCTCAGCCCAGTAATTCAGTCCCTCAGGGAGTTTGGATGTGTCTATGGAGCTTCCGTGAGCTTGCCTTGTACAATTTATGCTGGCTTCCCCAGTATTGTGTACTGTCGTATCCTTCACCATAATGTGGGCACATCTTAACAGAAATAAGAATAGCCCAAAGATCTTAATTCCTTGCCAGATGGCCTGTAACCTCCATGGCAATTGAATACCCTGTCTGCAGTTTACTCTTGCTATTTCAGAAGAGAGTTCTTATTGGGAAGACGAGAGTCAATCGAAATAGTTCAGTAATAACTTTTCATCTCTACTGTGTGCATGACACAGACAAGAAACCTCATGAGATCCAGTGTATTTGATTGGAATACCTGAGTAGTACAAACAGTTAAGGGCTCAGTTTCTAAATGAAAGGTCGGCAGTTTGAACCCATCCAGAGGCGGCTCGGAAGGAAAGCTTGGCCATCTGCTTCTGAAGGTTCACAGCCTTGAAAAACCTATGGAGCAGTTCTACTCTGCAATACGTGGGGTTGCCGTGAGTTGGAATTGACTTGACCGCAACTGGCTTGGTTTTTTTGGTTTGGTATTTGATTACTTCCGAGCTTTGTCCTCCTTTTTATACATGTCTTACATATAGAAGAGATCTGGTTCACTTACAGCCAGTAGTGTTTAGAATTGGTGGCCAAAAGAAGCTCAGAAATAAAATGTTTTCTTTTGAATTACCAGTAATTTTGGAATTGTCACCAGAACTGACTGATGAAGTCAAACAACCTTCTTCATAAAGTATAAAGAAATTGAATTTTGGTTTAATCATAGGTGTGGTTATAGGGTAGAATTTGAATGCATCTCCTGTTCCTTGAATAGAAGACTATCATTGAAGAAATTACTGACAAGCTATTGGAATCCAGACATTGTAGCATCCTTCTATTATCCCATTCATTATTATTATTGCGATTTTCTAGTCAGTAAGTGTACGGACTTGGAAAATCATCTAATAAACTAGTGCTTCGAACCAGTTCATTCCGGTTCAAACCCCTACTGAGAACTTGCTTTTCTGACAAGTTCCCAGGTGATGCTAATGCTGCTGGTTAGGGACCAATTCTCAAAATTTATTATACATAAGAATCATCTGAGGATCTCGCTGAACTGTAGATTCCGATTCAGTGTATCTGGGGTGGCAATGAAAAATCTCAGCAGGCGCTCGAACTGGAACAAACTGGTTTGAAGCCCTGTGATAAACATTTATTAGTAGCTGCTCTATGCCTGATAGCAGAAAATTAGAAAGAACCAGATGCACCCACTCTAATTAATTGGTGTAATCAGGAGTGCTATGCAACATCAAGGGTGAAAATTGCTAACTTAAATTGTGGCTCTGTGGCTCAAATGAGTTTTTGCAGTTTCAAAGCCTTTTTTTCCCCTTGAATAACTAAATAGAGCTTCTGTGTTTTCCTTTCCCATCTATCTGAATTTCTTTCCTGTTTTGGGGTAGGGGAGGGTCGTTCAATTAAAACTCTTTTTATGGAGTAATAGGTTCAAATTGACAATTATTCTGCAGGAGAGTTTATTCCCAGACTTTTTTTAGTGAATCCAAAAGGCCAACAAAGAGAGGAACAACACTAGGAGATATAATGGAAACAATACAATAAATGGCTATCCTCCTTTTGACAACAAGCAGTACAGACTGAAACCATAAGTAGCAACCTCTGCCCAGAAAAACCTTTTCTGTTTTTTGTGGCTAATTCTTCTCATCTTTTAGGTCTCAGCATAGGCATAACTTTCTCTGGTAATACTCCCCAAACTGCGTTCACTCCCACCTCAATCCTGCCTCCAACTCTGTTAGTTTTCCTTAGCCCTGTTACTCTGTTGGCATTGCCTTATTGTTTATATCCACTTTTACTGTGGTCAGGGATTATTTCCTTTCACCTTTATATCTCTAGTTCTGCATCTAATACAGAGCCTGGCATTCAGTAAGTGCTCAATAAGACTTTTATTGAGTGAATGAATGAACTAATGAATGGATGAATGGAAGTAGTGTCTATCTCATCTATCTGCCTGGTTTCTCCACTCAGTTATCCGTTATTGCTGCATAACAAACTACTCCAAAACTTAGTGATTTAAAACAATAGCTATTTATTTAGCCATGACTCCTCAGGCTGGCAGTTTAGGCTGAGCTCAGCTGAGTAGTTCTTCTGGTTTCAGTGGTGCTCCCTTATGCATCTGTGACCAGCTTATAGGCCAGCTGAGGGCTGGTTGATCTAAGTTGGCTTCAGTTAGGAGGTCTCATCCCTTTTCCACCTAGTCTTTTATATTCTAGAAGGCTAGCCTGGGCTTGTTAAAGTGGCAGCTGGGCAGGAGAGTGAGCAGAAGCATGTGTGGTCTCTTGAGGCCCAAACTCAGAACTGGCAAAGTGTCACTTCTGTTGTAGTTTATTGGCTAAAGATACTACAAGACCAGTCCAGATAAAAGGCAGGGGAAATAGACTCTACCTCTTAATGGGAGGAGCTGCAAGGCCATGTTCCCAAGGGGTACAGACACAGGGAAGAGGATGGTAACTGAAGACATTTTGGCAGACAGTCTACCACGTTTGCCATATAGTAAGTGTTCAGAAAATGCTTGAATTGAATTTTGACTATGAGAAGTATTAGATTTATCCAAAAGCTGGAAAAATCTTTGAAAGAAGATAAACTTTTTTTTTTATTCCATCCCACATTATTCGTCTTCTGCGTTCTGAACACTTTGCTTCCTTGTTACCCAAGTACTCGGGCCTTTGTGTGACCTGTGAGTAACCAAGTCCTTCCTATCAACCCACAAATATTTATCGAGCACCTACTAGCCTATTGGGCAGCTGTGCCAGCCAGACTCTCTACTAGGTAGACGTATAGTGATGAATAAGTGAAACATGACTCTTGTTCTCAGTGGTGAACAGAGATGTTTCCCTAGAAATTACAAATGTTTAGTGTTACAAAGTGTAACATGAGGAGTTGAGGAGAACAGATAACAGAGGGTACCTGACTTGCTGAAAACATGAAGTTTAAGCTGGGACTTGAGGGGCAAGTAGGAGATGACAAAGCACACCGTGGAGGAGGTGTGGTGACGGTGGAGGCAGAGGAGCGCTGATGTGGTGTGCCGTCCATGAGGGAGAACACGGGGAAGGCACTGGGGAAGGAAGAATAAGAGGCTTTAGTGACCGAGAGGAGGACAGAGGGGCTGGAGCTGAGATCAGGTCTCCCAGTGTTTGTGGGCCTTGTGAGTGATGCAAAGTTGTTGAAGGGTTTGATTTATGTAGATGATTATTATTATTATTATTTTTTGGTGAGAATTTTCCTTGTAGCATGTGTGTGTGCATATGTACATAAACAAGTTGCCATGGAGTTGGCTTTGACTCCTGGCGACCCCACGTGTGTCATAGTAGAACGGTGTGCCCTAGTGTTTCCAATGGCTGATTTCTTGGAAGTAAATCAGGAGATGTATCTTTTGAGGCTCTTCTGGGTGAACTGGAGCCACCAACCTTTTGGTTAGCAACTGAGCAAGTTAACGGTTTTCACCACCCTGGGGCTCTGTTGAAGGGTTTTTAACAGGGAGAGATATGACCCAATTCACTTTTACATCTTTCTGTGCTGCGCAGAGAATAGATTAGAGGTGTGGGAGAATGGACGTGAAATCCATTCCATTCTCCACCATCAAAACACCACTCTCCAGCAAGGTGTTAGGAAGAAAGCAATCCGACTAATGCTGAATTTACACCAGAGTTACTGATAACCTTGTCAGTGGTGTTTATTCAAATAAATCTTTCATGTGCAATTTTTAGACGCCTTCTGAACCCAGCCTTTGACAGTGAGCTTGTGAGTGCCCCAACTTCTCCCCGACCCCTGAGGATTGGTCACTCTTCTGCTCTTTCATTTGGCCTCCTTTTTAAAAGTTTGTAGTTTGTCAAACCTTTTACTACCTTCGGCGCCTGGCTTTCAGGGTGAACCGGTAGCCATTGCCGTGGCTTTGATTCCAACTTGTGTGTCAGAGTAGAGCTGTGCTCCGTAGGGTTTTCAATGACTGATTTTTTTGGAAATAGATTGCCAGGCCTTTCTTTTGAGGCACCTCTGGGTGGACTCAAACAGCCAACCTTTTGGCTAGCCCCCAAATGTGTTCACCATTTGCACCACCCCAGGACTCCTTCTGGGTGAAGCAGAGGTCTTTCTTCTGGCTTTGCTTCGCAGGAGCATCTGTAAGCACTAACTCCTAAGTTTTACTCCACTGTTTTGGGAATAAATAACAGATCATTGTCATAGAGCAAACCAAAGCAAGTGTGTATCTGCAAGCAGGTTTCCCTTTTTTACTTTTCCACAGTTTTCAGGGGCTCACAGAAGCAATATTGTAACTGCCCAGCTTCCTCCTCATGATACATTTACACCTCTTCTCTGCTCAGCAGTTGACCAGCGCCCTGAGAGCTGGTCCTGCATTGCCCCCTCTCCTGAATTTCAACACTCCCAGGCTCCTTTAAAGCCGAGGTCCTGCTTTTCAATCACGTTCAATATTAGGTTGCTTGCAGAATGTAGTCATTATCTTTAATGTTTAATAGCAGTGCCACAAAGATGATATAATAAAATTCAAGAAATATAATTTAGAGAGGCGTTCAACTCAAGCCTTAGGGGTGTGTGTGTGTTTAATCTTTCAGAATCCTATCCCCAAGGCAAAGACACACCTTGTTTTCTGCCTGTCTTCTACTTGGTTTGCCCCTTTCATTTTGATTTTGTTTTGAAATGTCCTGATTGATCTGTTTTAGGTGGTGCCTCTCTCTGTATTGAAAACCTTACAGAGCTTGGTTCTATTGTGTCATGCATGGGGTCGCCATGAGTGGGAGTTGACCACAACTGGTATTTCACAATGTCCTGAGCCAGTTTGTACTGCAAGAGTGGGTGGTGGGTGGCAGTAGTAGGTGTTGTGGGGTTGGGACTGTGCCCAGCATGGACTTGGTCAAGTGTGGAGAACAAACGACTTGCTTAGATTCTGTGCTCTTGACACAGATGAACAATATGCCCAGATCTAGAGGGTGATTTTACCAATTATCCCAACTTCTGGCAGCTTCAGGTTCTTTCAAGATAGAATGTAGCCTGACCCCAGATGGCTCTTAGTAGCAAAAAGATTCTTTGGATAAAAGCCTGGCAACAGAAAAAGAAGATTTCTTCTTATTTTTCTGTTTAGGAGCTAGCATAAAGTTGAATTTAGTCATTCTGATTTATGTCCTTGGAAGACACATCAATATGAATAGTCTTTAAATTTGCAAGTTAAAATTCTGGTTTCCCATGAGCCGAGTTCCCTTGAATAACAAAGCCATTAGATTGTGTTGAGTTCTTCTTTTAAGGAATATGGACCATTCTGTTGGCCCTGTTTTGTACCCTGGGGGTGGGCTGGGTGTGGACAGGAAGTCTATGCCAAGGTTCATAAAGCACTTAGGGAGATGGAGCCACAGAAATGTAAGGCATTATAATTGTGTTGGAAACCTCCCACAGAGCCTCCAGGCTCCCATTTCACTCCAAGTCATAAAAGGAGAGATCTGTTAACAGACCTCCCCCAAACCCCCTACCAGGTACTCTGCTCTCAAGAAATGAATCAAAGGATCAGAGTCTGTCTATATGTGAGAATCCTTTAAACAGTTAATCTGCATAGTCTCCATCTTCCATCTTTGAAGGAGTAGGGTATCTTCTCTCTCAAAATCTTACACACCCTTTTTCGTTTTCCTGTTTCTGAATTGCTTTATAAATCATGAGCTGACTTGTCTTCTTAAGGAGGCAAAGTTAACAAGAGTATCCTTCAACAGCATAAAACTGAATTAGGTACATAGCAGACATTTGCTTTTTCATTTAAACAATTGAATTTCTCTTTGGTGACTACTTAGAGTGGGGATGGAGTCCCCGGGTGGTACAAATGGTTAGCATGCTTGGCTGCTAACTGAAAGGTTGGAGGGTTGTCTACCCAGAGGCACCTCCAAAGAAAGGACTGACAATCTACTTCCCAAAAAGCAACCATTGAAAACCCTAAGGAGCACAGTTCTACTCTCACGCACATGGGGTTGCCATGAGTCGAAAATGACTTGAAGGCAACTGGTAGAATGGACGCAGGGAGAGGAGAAGAGCTGGAGGTGGAGGTAAGGAAAAGGGGATGAGACCAGTTCTTGAAGGAAATGTTCATAAGAAGGGTAGTTTGGAGTTCCCTGGATACTTGAGCAGTTTTTGACTGCCCTAATATTTTCCTAAATATATTGTAGTCTCCTTCAACTCATGGGGAAAGATTGCAGAGGAATAGGATCCAAAGTAGTATGTTGCATCAATCCAGGCAAATATAATAAGATAGAGACATGTTAGGGAGCCCTGGTGGCACAGTAATTAAGAGCTCAGGCTGCTAACCAAAGAGTGGCAGTTTAAATCCACCAGCTACCCTTTGGAAACCCTATGGGGCAGTTCTACTCTGTCCTGTGGGGTTGCTATGAGTCAGAATTCACTCGACAGCTACAGGGCTTAGACATGTTAAAAATCTTTATTTGGAATGGAAAGAAATGATCCCTTTTTAAACATTAGGTACAACTTCATACATTCTGGAGAAATGTTTATACACATCATTGGCTCAACATTTTAACTGAATTAATTACAGTTCAGTTCAACAAACGGTCAATTCAGTAAGCTTCTTAATTGTTTTTAACTAAACCAAGCCAGTCAACTGGTCAATTGTGTGATATAGACACAGTTCTGAGGTAATGAGGTTAAATTGACGAGTGATAAATGGTCAAGCTTAAGGAAGATATGGAGAACTCTGTCCATGGCTCTCTATCTGCATTTCCTAAAATGGTAAAATGGAATCATAATCCCAGCCCCTCGAAGGTCTCATCTGGTTTTCCATTAAAGGACATTTTCAGTCCATGTAGAAAATTACATGAAAAGATGCTGATACATTTGGAAAGATATAGAACCCTAAAGGGGTGATAAGGAGGAAATTTTTGGAGGTGATTTGGACATTAGAGAGAATGATTTTTCTTGGTGCTTTAACTCCTTTTCAGAAACATTACTTTCCAGGGCCTTGAACTAATTGAAAGAAAGATACCATTTAAGTGTATTCAGAAAAATTCTTCCATCTGGTTTTGATTGTACAGGATTTGACTGAGACTTTTGTTTTTCAGTCTCATTCTAAGAGTGGCTTGGGTGAGTTTGCTTTGACCTGGATGGTGTTAGGGTATAAGGAAGCCTCAATAAGTGTGAAGCTGTTGGGGGAATTTGGGTGTGTCTAAAACAGCTCTGGGTAAGAGTTGAACTTGTCCAGAGACTTTTCTGTCTGCCCATTATTTGTCTTTGTAACCCCTGCATCAAGCTTATTGTCAGTCACAAGGTAGATGTTCAGTAAATCTCTGGAGTTCAGTGGTTTGTCAGCCTAAGGCCCCTGAGTTTATTCTTTGTATTGGACTCTATATGCTACTAGGACCTATGACTTTGGGGAAGGGAGCTTTAGGGGCCTGGAAGTTGTCATGTTTAGTCTTTTTTTTTTTTTTCCTTATGGGCTGGGAAATGTATCCTAAGGCCAGAGAACAAGAATGAATATGGTGTTAGACACCGTGTTCCCCATTTAGGAGCAAGTGACTAGTATTCATGTTGCTAACTGAAGCCTCTCCATCCACATCTCCTCCCTTGGGTTCTATGCTGAGGGAGCATCTTTGTAGATGACCCCCTTTTGAAGAAATTCTTTGGGTAATTAGGTATCAGCAACTCCACGATTACAAGATAAGCCATTTCATACTGGAGGCAAACTGAACAGTTCAGCGTTGTGGGTAGTAACCTGAGTGGGAGTGACAAGGGCCCAAGCAAAGGTGCGGTTGGGCAGCAGCTGGAGGTGGGCTTGGATCTGTGCAGTGTGCGCCAGAGCTAATTCTACCTGAAGGACCTCATTGTGGCGTTTGGACTCGGAGTCCTCTGCTTGCAGCCCAAGTCTTGACGGGGTGCCCGAAATGTTTGGCAAAGCTCATCTTAATTCCCCCTGCCCACCTACTGGTTTTCACTGGCACATCTTTATTAAGTTTATGTCACTTACCTAGTCTTCA
This sequence comes from Elephas maximus indicus, assembly GCF_024166365.1. NCBI lineage: Eukaryota > Metazoa > Chordata > Mammalia > Proboscidea > Elephantidae > Elephas > Elephas maximus. The sequence goes on along the minus strand of NC_064842.1, from coordinate 18,886,068 downwards.
ATCCCCTTCCATGCCCATTGCTTTCCTAAAGAGCCTCACCAAAACTCTCAATTTCTTTTTATGACCTCACCTCCACCAGTTGAAAAAAAAAAAGTTGCCATGTAGTCAGTTTTGATTCGTGGCGAACCCACGTGTGTCAGAGTAGAACTGTGCTCCTTGAGGTTTTCCATGGCTGATTTTTTGGCAGTAGATTGCTAAGCCTTTCTTCTGAGGAGCCTAGGAGTCGGTTTGAACTAGGGGTAGTAGCTGAACACCTTACCATTTGCACCACTCAGGGCTGGTCTCACCTTAGCACTAAATAATTTTGTACTTATTCCACACATAGCTTATAAGTGCTCTTAACTGATTTCATTTATATCTTGACTTCCCAGATAGGAAATTTAAGAGCAATAAATGCCCTTTTAAAAAAATTTGTGTGCTGAAGAAAGTAGTACTGAGCTGCACAAATGAAATGATTTGAACCACACTACATAAATTTTTAGTTTTTGGGGTATTATTGATTCTCAAAATAGCTACATGAAAGCAATTATTTCCATTTTAACAGATGATGAGACTGAGATTCAGAAAGGCCATGAAACTAAGACTCAGAAAGGCCATGAAACTAAGAGTCAGAAAGGCCAAGTGAATTAACTAAGGTCACACAGCTGGGTGAGAGACAAAGACAGGATTTAAATCCATGTCTCCTGACTCCATGCCCAAGAGTCTTTCCACTACCATACATCGCTGCTTATCTTGGCTGATTAAATAAACCCTGCCTTCAAAAAAATTAGAGCCACAATAAAAACAAAAACAAACAAACAAACAAAAACAAAAATGGAAGCCTTCCTTAGCGGGAAATTACTTTCTGAACAGCTATGATATTTCTAGAAAATAATCTGACTCAGAGAAAAAGTATTAGGCTTTTTTATGCATGTATGCATTTATCAAATATTTATCAAATGCCAACCCTATTCCAAGCACTGTTCTGGTTGATGGCAATGGGAAACTGTCAAATTATGAGTTAGTTCCTGCCCTTCCAAAGCCTATAGCCTAGTGGCTGAGATATGGGACACCATGGTGGCAGATTTCATGTGTGCTGGTGAATCTTGTGGAAGAGTGACACTTCTTTGTTCCAACTGATGGCCAAATTTTACCTTCTTTGACTGTAAGCTTACGCTATACAACAGTTAGCTCCTAGAATATTGTCAGCTTTACTTACGACATCTTTAAAGCAAGAGGAAGGTGGAAATGGTGTCATAGTAAGCCATCCTTGACAGCGGAAGAGAGACCTCGGGTCACCAACTGGTTTTCAGAATCCAGAAAGTGTCCAGGGATGAACAGCCTCCCCATGATACGTGAGCTGTTTTCACTGGTGTTCAGAACAATTCTGGCAAGGGCGAAAAAACGACTCTGGCGAGGGTGGAAAAATCTGGGTAACTCTTTCACAGTTGACTGGGTAATGAGAAGAGCTGTTCTCGGAGCAATGAGAACATGTGTATTGGAAGGCTGCCTTTGCTTAATGTCCCACGAGATCCAGGAGGCCAGATGGCATTTTATGTGGTTTTCACAACTGTGATTTTGGATTGATTACTAAACCTGTTTGTGTTCCTAACCCAGCTCCCTGCCTCTCCACCTGCCTTGTAGCTTAGCCCTCATTCCCAGAGTTGGATTTGAACAGACAGATTGTTTCCCCTCTTTCCATTATTATTATTGCATCAGCCCTAGCCCCTGCTACCTTCAGACCTTGTGCCCATTTGCCTGCCCAGAGTCTAGCAAAGAAAGAAAATTACAACCAGGTCTGAGCAAGTGAAAGGCTTGCACTTTGCTTTTATATTCAATTTGGATTTTTTTTTTCAGTTGGGACTACTTGCTTTATGGGTTTTCAGAGGCCAAGCTCTGATCCCAGCTGACTTTGCATCATCAGACTGTGTTTTCATAGGAAAGCCAAATTAATTTTATATAGAAGAAAAATGTTAGAAAGGGGGTAATAAGAACTAATCTTTGCAGAACATTTTAGAATTCTCAAAACATTTTACACATAAATAATCTCTTTCGATATTTACAGCAGTTCTAAGGAGTTGAGCAGATAATAGTATCCCATTTCATGTGAGGAAACTGAGGCACAGAGAAGTTAAGTGGTGTGCCCAAAGTTGCCCAGCTAACAATGGGTAGAGCTGGGTCTGGAGAGTATATCCTTTGGGTTTACATCCAGAATTCTCTCCTCCATCCCACTGTACTTACTGGAAAAGATGATCCAATTTAGTGTAAATAATTTCAGCATTATCCACCATTTTGAGCTACTTACCAGGCCACTGTTGTCTTTTATCAAATAAGTCATAACCAATACCTGTTGTTGTCAAGTTGACTGTGACTCCTGGCGACCCCCGTATGTTTCAGAGTAGAACTATGCTCCTTAGGGTTTTCCATGGCTGATTTTTCTGGAAGTAGATTGTTAGGCCTTTCTTCTGAGGCACCTGTCGATGGACTCAAACTGCCAGCCTTTCTGTAAGCAGCTGACCATTTAACTGCTTCCAACACCCAGGGACATCAGCATAAGTCATAGTGACCTTTCTAATTTTTGCAAAATCCTTTAATACTCTTTGTTCTTAAGTAACGCTTGTCATGAGGGTCTGTACTTTACTCATTTTAATAAGCTGCCAAGTGATTCAGAGGGTAAGCAGCATGTGAGGAGAGATGCTGAGGCAGATGACTGGTGCTCAGGAACACCTGCTTTTATGTCTTGACCTGGGCTCCCACTGCCCTGTAGGGTGTCAGGTGCTGCAAAACCCAATTCTTTGAAGCCTCCCAGAGAGTTCTAATAGTTTTTGGTGAAGATACAGTGTCTTGTAGCTCAGCTGAAATTCTAGAGCAAGCGTATCTTATTCATCTTTCTATTTCTGGTTCTTTGCCCAGTCCTCGACGTAATAGGAACTCACTAACTACGTGCTGAGTGGAGCTTCTGGAAACATTGGCGTCTTCCTGTGGGGAATTACAATATATTGATTTGCTCAATAGAAAGTTCGTCTTATTTAGACTCCAGACACTGCCTTTCTTCTTCTATCACTGCTTTTTAAAAAGGTTTTTAATGTCTTTAGTTCAAGTTCCTCTTGAAAAACAACCTTCATCCTTTCGTTGGGAGAGGCACAAATAAATTAAAATCTCATTAAAATGAAAACCAACTGCAATGCCTGCAGTGCCTGTGGTCCCTGCACATGGCTGCGGCTTCTCTGAGCCGTTCCCTTCTCCCTTTCTGCCGTACGCAAGAGTTGGGGCCGTGGCTCCCTGGCTGCACAGCTCTGGGTTATTACAGTGATGGATCCTGGAACTGAGCTTGAGCAGGGATCATCCTGTTTCCTGTTGGAATTGATTTTCTGTCCAACTTTCATTTCCTATTGTACGTTCCTTTGGGGTCAGAGCAGCTTTGTAAGACAAAAGCAGGGCTTTCTCCTTTGGAGATAGTCCCGGATTCTCTTCAGCTGTGTGTTTATATAAACGAACAGCCAGGCAGTGTAGCAAAGTGGCTGCCTGGCCAAACTCTGGCTGTACTGCTTGGTTGTGCTCAGGAGGTTGGACCGAATAAGGTTCTAGGGCTTGGGTTGGAGTCTGTACCTTCCTGCCACTTGCCCGGTATCTTAACTTATAGTGCTTCTTCATATGTCAGTTGAGCTCATTCTCTGATGCCTGCGTTAAAGAGCTCTTCAAAAGAAAGGAAACATATTGCTGTTGTTATTTTAGATGTTTACTGGTCAAATGAATCTGATTGAGAGCTTAATGGCCTGTTGGTGAACCACAAAGCTGGATAGAATCTCCAAAGAAGAAATCCCTGGGTCATGCCCTCTGTCTTCCAGTTCCTGATTCCAAAAAAAAAAAAAAAACCAAACCCACTGCCATCAAGTTGATTCTGACTCATAGGAACCCTATAGGACAGAGTAGAACTGCCCCATAGAGTTTCCAAGGAGCGCCTGGCGGATTCGAACTGCCGACCTTTTAGTTAGCAGCCGTAACTCTTAACCACTATGCCACCAGGGCATAGTTAAGTCATGTGAAAGCACCCAGTTTTGTTCAGCCATAAATTAGATGTAGTATTGATTAGATATAATATTAAAGGAAGGTGAGTCCATAAATTGACCAGCAAGGGAGGTAATGGCTTGCTTATCTCTTTACTCCCCACTCATTCCTTTTATGTGTCATGGAAGCAGTGAAACATTAAGCATTTTCCCATTGTATCGGGGAATTGTGGTTATTTCTTCCAGAGCATGAGGAAGTACGTGGTGATAGAGATGAAGAATAGCCATCTCTATGGTGGTTAAGAAAAGTATCAGAATCTACCAGAAGACCTGGGCTTTATTCTTGGTTCCGCTTCTAACGTGTTCAGTGACCTAGAGCAAGTTTTTTTTTTTTTTTTTTAACACCTTTCTTGGCCTGAATTTCCTTATCTGTAAAGAGAAATTGACTAAAAGACCTTGAAGATCCTTCCCAGCTGTGACATTGAACTCAACACATTAACTTACAAGATTTATTTACACAACCTTTGCACAATTAATTTGGCTTTCTTGATTTTTTTGCAACTGGGTAGTTATTGCTTGCACACCCAAAGAATATCTGACAGCAGTGATTTCTTATATTAACTAAATGTGCTGTCAAGGAAACGGGACTCCCCAAAAAACAAAATTTGGAAAAAAAAAAACCTTCTCTTTTAGAGCAAGCACTGATAAAACATCCACAAAGGCACTTCTAACCATGCCGGCCCCTTCAGCCGCCTTTGTGAAGTCCTGAGGGGTGCAGGACTATTCCTCGTTTTTGTACTTTGAAGTGACATCTGGTTAGGCTGTGTGACCCCAGGTAAGGAGGGGAGGAAGTGTGAGACCTTGAAGACACACAAGTGCGGGCTTTCACCATGGAGCAAATGTGATGCTTCTCAAGTTAATGACTTTGTTGGAAAGTTTTCCAACTCTGCAGTCTTCCCTGTTTCAAATGTAGCTCCCAGGGGAGGGTTCAGAGAAGCAGATCACCTTGCACTAAAGAAAATAAAAAAACATTCCAGTTCTTGGAGTATAAACCAGCCACGTACTCAGGGGGGCAAATTTTGCAGTTGTCTTTGGAGAAAGGAAAAAGCACTAATAACCAAATAATCCTCATGGGATTTTAGACGAATTTCAGACTCATTCTTTTGTGATAGCAGAGAGCTAAGTTTTGATATATTCCCTCTAAAGGTGGTTCTAAATGTGGAGGCCTGTAGATATCAGAGTATATTTACTCTCCTGACCAAACAGTTGCTAAGCAAGACCCGAAGAAGGCGCAGCCATTGATGGCAAAAGTTTCCGTGAATTGCCTTGTGGTTGGGAAACGAGGGTATTTTTATACAGGAAGGAATGTCTGACCAGTGATACAAAATGGAGTTGGTATCCTTTTAGATTTTGCTATTAAATGCTCGGACGTATTTGCCTTCAGTGACTCTGAGGAAGAAGTATCTCCTTTTCTTCTTTGCTCTTCTCCACTTTGGTTCTGGATTCTTTTCCCTCCTGCTGTCACCAGAAATTTGCTACATCTGACTCTTCATCAATGTACAGACAAGCCCAAGTCTAAATAAAAATCAAACACCCCTTGATCCTGCAAGCCTCCTTTATTGTTGTCCTAACTCTCCTCTCACTGCCCAGCTTTCTGAAAGAAAAATCTGTGCTTGCCACATGCACCGACTCAGGACTAGCTCGCTCTATACCTTTTACACTTGGTCTGAAGTTCCTTACGCCATCCTGAAACTGCCCTCTCCTGCGTGGCCAACAGCTTTCTGGTTACCAAATCTAATCCCCAATTCCTAAATTATTTTGTGAGCCCTCATCATTTTTTTACCTTTCTACCATATCTGGTACTGTTGACAATATTTTCATTCTGGAGATTTTTTTTTTTCCCTTCCTTGGCTTCCTCTCATAGGTTTATTTTGAGGCTTAAATCAGATGATATATTTAAAGTATTCCACCACCTGTCTGTCAGTTTGCCGTACTGTGGTGGCTTGTATGTTGCTATGATGCTGGAAGCTATGTCACCAGTATTTCAAATATCGGTAGGGTCACCCATGACAGACAGGTTTCAGTGGAGCTTTCAGACTAAGACAGGTTAGGAAGACAGGCCTGGTGATCTATTTCTGAAAAGTAGCCTATGAAAACCCTATGGATAGCGACAGAATATGACCCGATACAGCAGTGGAAGTTGAGCCCCTAGGTTGGAAGGCATTCAAAATACATGGTGGCTGTAACAATGGACTCGAGCACATCAGTGATCATGAAGATGGCACAGGACTGGGCGGTGTTTCATTCTGTTGTACATGGGGTCATCCTGAGTTGGAGCTAACTTGACAGCTACTAACAACAACAACGATTTAAAGTACTTAGAAACCGTGCTGACATGGAATGCCTTGATGAATATTAGCTGTTGTTATTCTGAGATACTGTACTTTCTAACTTAGATGCTACTTACCTCTTTCTTGTTGATTTTATTTATTCTTTTTGCTCCTTAAATAATATAGACATCTCCCCAGCTTCTGTCCTTGACCCACTTCTCCCATAATGTGTGCCAAGCATGGATTTACTGTGCAGCTCATGAAGCTTAAGCTTCAGGGCCTCTTCCTTGCATAGGCCCCTTCCAAGGTGTGTGGAAACCCTTGCCATGTGTTCACAGGGCCATATGTGTTTGTCAGATTTTCAAAAGTAAGATATTTAACTGCAGTGGGTTCAGATCACTCCTCTCTACCTGCCATCCTGGCCTCCCTCACATATCCCCTCCTGTCAGGGGGAATTGGAGTAGCTGTGGGCATTTCTGAGATCCTCTTAAGCGAAAGTTGAGATTAATTTTGCTTTTGTGGGTTAGCTTTATGTGGTTAGTTAAATTATTGCTAGGGATCTTTGTGGATAACTTTGTGGATAAGAATCAGCTTGAATCTAATTCCCCAAATCTGAGATTGATCCAGTCCCCCCTCCCACTTCTCAATCATTTCTGATACCAGCTGCCGAGGTGGCATACTTTCTCTCTGATCTTAGCCACCCAGAGCTAGGGCAGATCTCACAGGTTAAAAGAACACCATCCTTCAGACTGCCAAATAGGCCAGGTACAAGCTGCAAGTTTGGGAGTCCACACGGTACCTTCATTTTCACCTGCTGGCTCCCCCTTCTCCTTTGGGTTTGATACTTCCCCAGAATGACTCACAGAATTCATGGAGAGTACTATACTTATGGAAACACTGGTGGTGTAGTGGTTAAGAGCTACAGCGGCTAACCAAAAGGTTGGCAGTTTGAATCCACCAGGCACTCCTTGGAAACCCTGTGGAGCAGTTCTACTCTGTCCTATAGGGTCGTTGTGAGTTGGAATTGACTCGATGGCAATGGGTTTGTTTTTTTGTTTTTACTAATGATTATAGATTTATTATCGCAAAAGGACATAAATCAGGATTGTCATAAGGAAGAGATGCACAGATGAGGTCTGGCAGAGTCCCCAACACAAAGCTTCATTGTCTCAGAGAGTGTGCATCACCCTCCCTTTGACAACCAGGAAGCTCTGAGCCTTGGTGTTCTTGGCTTTTATTGGCCAGTCCTACATGATAGGCTAAATCATGGCTCTTGAGGCAAATTGATATAGGTGGGCCTCCCTGGTGAGACTTTTCTGGCCAGCTCCCACTCGCTAGCATAAATCCTCAAGTGTGGTCTGGATGTACCAGAATAAAACACCCAATTACTCCAAGAGTTACTTCTCCAGAGCCAAGGACAAAGGCCACTTTACTTTGGGTAAAGGTAAATTCTTTACCCCACAGGGTTCCAGTATAGCAATGGCTTCTTTCTGCTCATTGTGCCAACTCACCAGACATCACCAGGGCGCATCACCGTGTGAATGCCATGTGGTGTCTGGCACCAGAAATGTGGGGCTACTGGAGGCGAAAGGTACAGTCAGAAGCTAAGCTGCTTCTTAACTATCAGTTTAAAAAAATCATCAACCTTGCTAGAAGGACTGAGTTATGTTTCTATTCTGTCTACAAAAATATTACAAAATTATTGTGAAGAGAATATAAAAGAGCATACAACTACGTAGGAAAACACAAAAGAAAAAATAGATAAATTGGAATACATCAAAAATAATTTTTTTTTTTTTTTTTTTTGTGCTGCAAATGATATCATCAAGAAAGAGAAGAGAAAAGACAACTCACAGAATGGGAGGAAATATTTTTAAATCATATATCTGATAAGGAACTTCTATCCAGAATATACAAAGAATTCTTCAAACTCAATAATAAAGAGACAACCCAATTAAAACATGGATAAAGGCTACGAAAAGACATTTCTCCAAAGAAGATATACACATGGATTATAAGCATATGAAAAGATGTTCAGCATCATTAGTCATTGAGAAATGCCAGTCAAAACCAGAATGATATACCACTTCACACCCAGTAGAACGGCTCTGACAAAAAGATGGACACTAAGGTGCTGGAGATGTAGAGAAACTGGAACACTCAGACACGGTTGGTGGGAATGTAAAATGGATCAGCCACTTTGGGAAACACTAGCGGTTCCTCAAATGGTTGAACATAGAGTTACTGTATGACTCAGGCATTCTACATGCAGGCATATACTCAAGTGATTGAGCGTGAATGTTCGTAGTAACATTATTCACAATAGCCAAAGTACAGAAACAACCCAAATGCCCAACTGATGAGTTGGACTACATCAAAATTAAAAGTAAAATTGGTATATCCATACAGCAGAGTATTATTCGGCAATAAAAAGAATTGAAATATTGATACTTGTTACAACATAGATGAACCTTGAAAACATTGTGCTAAGTGGTAGAAGTCAGTCACAGAGAGCCACATCTCGTGTGGTTCTATTTATATGAAATGCCCAAGATAGGCAAATCTATAGAGACAGTAAATAGATTAGTGGTTACTTATGGTGGGGTGGAGCCTTGGTGGCGCAATAGTTAAGAGATCAGCTGCCAAGCAAAAGGTCAGCAGTTTGAATCCACCAGCCGCTCCTTGGAGACCTTTTAGGGCAGTTCTACTCTGTCCTGTAGGGTCACTATGAGTCAGGATCTACTTGCTAACAATGGGTTTGGTTTTTTATGGTACATCTAGGGGAATGGAGAGTGACAGGTTATGGATACGGGATTTCTTCTGGAAGGACGAAAATGTCCAAATTTTAGCAATGGATGCATAACCCTTGTTTATGATAAAAACGTTGAGTTGTGTGCTGTGAATGAATGAATTGTGGGGTATAAGAATTATAGATCAATGTTGCTGTTGAGTCAGCTCCAACCCAACTGGCCTTGTGTATAACAGAATGAAGTGTTGCTCAGTCCTGAACCGCCTTCGTGATGGTTGGCATGTTTGAGTTCATTATTTCTCAGCCACTGAGTCCTTCCATCTCACTGAGGGCCTCCTTAGCTTTCACAGACCCTTCACTGATAATCATGATGTCCTTTCCAAGTGACTGTTCTTTCTTGGTGATGTGTCCAAAGTAAGCTAGTTGAAGTCTCACCATCCTCACTTCAAAGAAGCATTCTGGCCATATTTTGAAGTAAGACCAAAATATGTATATATCAATAAGCCGTTTTTTTTTTTTTTTTTTTTTAAAAGGTAGGAAAAAGAGTAGAGAAGCGGTGGCCAAAGGAGACAGAGGTTTTGATGAGGAGACCGAGGACCAGAATGGGAAGGTGTCCTCCCCAGTGTCACAGAGTGAGTAAGTGGTAGAGCTGGACAAGAACCCAGGCCTGTAACTGCAGAATCCAGAGGTCTTTCCATTACACCCTTGGAAAGCAGACCCTAAGATCTTTGTGGATTATTTTGTGAATTAAAATGCCTAAAGTCAAAAGAAGCTGGAAAGCTCCCCCAGATGGCTGGGAGTTGATTGAACCGAACTGGATGAATTGGATCAAAAGATGAGAGAAGCTGAAACAGAGGGAAGGACGGAGTAGAATTTCTGTGGCCCATTTTCGGGATCCATCACCACCAGAGAACTTGATCCGTTTTCTACCACTCCCATAAGCAGAAAACCATAAACAGAGAACTGTACAAATACTATATTAAAGAAGGCTATCCTGATAATAACCTGATGGCAAAATGGAAGAAGCAGGGGTATGAGAACCTTCGCTGTCTGTGCTGCGTCCAGACTCGGGACACCAACTTTGGGACCAACCGCATATGCTGGGTCCTCAAAAGCAAGCTGGAACCATGCTGGGTTATTGAGTGCACACACTGCGGCTGCTGGCCCTACTCTGACTGAGGCTCTCCAGCCTCACCCCCCACGCCACCCTGAACTCTGGGCTTCTGCAGGCTCTACCTCTGCTCCACTCCCCCTTCCTGGGAGCCCCTCTTCTCTGCCTACCACTACTCCTGGCTAGCACTAGAATGTGGACTTCCTGGGGAGGACTTCGGTGTCCATCAGCTGTGATTTGTAAAAATAAAACCTAAGCCTCAAAAAAAGAAAAAAAAGTAGGAAAATTTTATTATAGATGTGTGACTATATTCTAAAACTTGTCCATTGTCTTCTAAATAAAGTCCAACTCCATGTCTTGGTTTTTAATACCTTTTATTAATATGGTAGTGCAGTGGTTAGACATTGGGCTCCTAACCAAAAGGTCTGCAGTTCGAATCCACTGGCCACCCCTTGGAAACCTTATGGGGCAGTTCTACACTGTCCTGTACAGTCACTTTGAGTCAGAATCAACTGAATGGCAATGGACTTTGTTAATATGGAACTTTTTTCCTCCATAAATACATTTGTAAAGCTTATGCATTATTCAAATATCACAATTCATCAGACTTGATATGGCTTCTTCCTCCAGATAGATATTCCTTTGATCCCTCTCCTCCAGCCCTCGTCATTGTCTGCCTTGTGTTGTATTTATTACTTTGTCTGTCCTATTATCTCCATCTGACTGAGAGCTCCTCAAGGCCAGGAGGAGTGGTTACTCTTGGTAGCATCCCTCAGAGCACCTGGCGCCTGGTCTTATCCAGCTGGTACCTGATAAATTTTTACCACTTGATAGGATGAATGGATTTTGAAATTATTAGAAGTGATACAGATACAACACTGTCTTTACCTATCTCTTTCGTAAGGGTCTTTCAAGAACAATGCAAAATCAGATGTCTAAAGACATTTTTGGAAACTTATAACACTCTAACTATGCAGGGTATTATTATTCTCTGTAACCCTGGTAACTGTTCAAATTAGTGTCAATTAACTTTTGGCGGCATTCTTAAGATTCCTTATCATCTATATTAGTTTGTCAGATGAGGTAATGCGCTTTTTCTGGGTACAGTTGTCTTTGAAGAGATTGGCAGCATTTCATAGTTGTAAACAAAACTGTCTCGTGTGGGACTATGACAAAGAGGGAATAGGACGCCAGAAGCTCTGTGAAAACACTTAAATCCATTTCAGGAAGGAGGGACTGTGATCTGCAAAATAAATGAGTGCTTAGCTTTGTTCCACAGATCCTCTGTTAATGAATGGGCCCCAGGGACTCCTTGTCCCGGGTGATAAGTCCCTGATATCCATTCAAGTTCAATTTAAAGCTCATTTCTTCTAGGAATCTTTGTTGAAAAGTGTAATTCTTTGAGTAAATGTATTTATCAAATTAAAAAGTATTTCAGATACACAGAAATGCACAGAGAATGATGTGACAAACCAACCTACCACCCGTATTTAATGGAGGCTAGCTTTGAGCACTATCTGCTTTGGAGCTTTTCTTATTTTTATTTTTTTTAATGAAAAAATTTCAGATACATTTAGCTGAGTCTTTCCTTCCTCTCCCAAATCTCATTTCCCTCCCCCTCTCCTCAGAAGTAACTGTTATCACCCTCTGGGAATCTTTAACTGGTTAATCTTTCAGACCAACTTTCATGTCAATTGTTAACTCTGGAGGCAATTTTCTATTTGAAAGCTGTCAATCTGTCTTGTTTCCATTATTCAGAGTCCATCTTTAAGGCCGTTAAATTGGGGTTTTTTCCCTGAGTCGGTTTGACCTGAGGGGAGTTAGAAGGCAACATGTATCACCTCATTCCTGGAATTTTGGACAGGGGTTGGGGGGATGCAGGGAGGAAGGCTGTGTGGTGGTCTTGTTGAAATACAAAAGCTTGGTGAACACAGAACATTTTTGATGTGGCAGATATGGTACAGTTTAACAGACTATCAATTCAGATCAATCAATTCAATTTAATCATAGTGTTTGGAAAAATGACAGCATCCTGTGCACTGGAGAGCAGAAGATTAAATAACCCCTCTGGGTATATGTGTGGGTGCACACATACTCAGATATCTTATTTACATAAATATCTTCATTCAAAAGTAAGTTTGAGATGTCTTTTTAAAATACATGCAGTTGAGCAAGAAAAAGAATGATTAGGTGAGGACATGAAGATTAAGGGAAAGTAAGGATTGGAATAATAGGTTCTAATCTAGGGAAAGATGAGCACATGGAATCCATGCCATTCAGCCTGAAGCTCTGGTTAGAGGTGGCCCAATGATTTGGTCATGAGCTTCCCAAAAGATGGTGAAGAAAGGTAAAGTGTTCAGTAACTCAATTTAGGGTCCTTAAGATAACCTAACAACAACAGTGTAAGAGCAAACCAGTTACCCAAGGAGGAATAACTATTTCTAGCATGGATTCTGAGAGAGATTTCCCCTAGGAGACCCAATCTTTGGGTGGGGAGGTGGGCCAACAGGGCATTCCGGCAAATGTGCTCTGGGCTCTGGAGCGGTGTGTAAGACGTGCAGGGGAGCACAGCTGAGGGACAGGGGTTAATGTGCATCAGGGATGCCTGGAATACCAAGGGTTATCTGTGCTAACAACACTGCCGGTGATGGTCTACATGCACGTAAAGATAGCACAGGACTCAGGTACTGGTGGTAAGTTATTTTGTATTCAGAGAAGTAAATCTTTGAGTTCCTAGGCTTTCTGACTGGTGACATGGAATGGTGGGAGGATTTCCTACTCTCTTATCCATTTAACCTTTCCTCTCCCAAATTCCATTTTTTATAATAATGATAATACCAATAACAACATCCTTGGCCTACTTCTAAGCGCTTTACATATTTTAGCTCACTTAAGCCTCATAATAGTATTCTAAGGAAGTCAAGGCTTTTAGAGTTTAAGTAACTTGTTCAGGGTCACATAGCTAGGGAATGATGTAATGTTTTCAGGGTCCTAATCTGAATAAGAAAAGCAGTGGTGGAAAAAAAAGAAAGAGGGCCAATGGTGGTTCAGTGGTAGAATTCTTGCCTTCCCTGCAGGAGACCTGGGGTTGATTCCCAGCCAACGCACCTCATGTATAGCCACCACCCATCTGTGAATGGAGGCTTGTGTGTTGTTATAATGCTGAACCGATTCTAGTGGAGCTTCCAGACTAAGATGGACTAGGAAGAAAGGCCTGGTGATCTACTGCCAAAAATCAGCCAGTGAAAATCTTATGGATCCCAGTGGTCCGATTCTGTTGTGCATGGGGTTGCCATGAGTCGGGGGTCCATGGGATGGCAGCTAATATCAACAAGAACAATTTGAATGAAGCTGATCTTAGTGGTGGAAGTAGTTTAAGTCAGATGTTGCCTTCTATTGTACTCCAAGACTCTCTCTCTGGAGGGAAGAGGGCGATGTGCTTGTGTGCTGTACAGGCATCCGTGGACGGGGGAGCAGCAGTAGCCTGGAGATAATGATGAGAGAGCTCATGGGAAGGCAGATACCTCCAGGAGCTGTTCGGATGCACGGGAGCCACCCAGGGCTGGCTTTGGAAAGGTGTGCTACAGAGTAGCTGCAAATGAAAAGCTGTCACAACCACATTTACCATAAAACCGCTTGCTGTGAAGTTGATTCTGATTGACAGTGACCTTATGGGACAGTGTAGAACTGCCCCATAGAGTTTCCCAGGAGTGGCTGGCAGATTCAAATTGCTGACCTTTTGGTTAGCAGCCAAGCTCTTAACCGCTGCGTCACCAGGGCTCCAATTTTACCATAGCCATTTGCAATTTACAAAGCACTTTCCTGGTATCATACATAGCTCTTAAGTATCAGAGCAGGGATTGAACATTCATTGTTTTGACCCTAAATTGTGTGCTTTCTCCACTACACCTCAGTCCCTCTCCAGTTCTGTACCTCAGGCACTTCTGTTGAGAGCCCTGTGTAGATAACAGCATGAAGCTGAAACAGGAGAAGAGAATTGGGGGAATAGATCACACCCAGAGTTTCTGGAAAAGCATAAAAGGAAGAGAGAAGCTAGACTAGCTTCTCTCTCTTTGGGAGTTGTTCTCACCACCTGATTTTTCCTTTGAGGGTGCCCACTTCCTTGATCCTAACCACAGCTCAGAAAGACGATGTACAGAGCAATGTTCTATGCAAGGCCCGAGTATCTCAGCGTTGTAGGAGGGCGGCCCACATTGGACCTGGAGGGTAGTTCTCACCAGAGATGAATGTATAAGTGCTTAAAAATGCAGTTGCTGAAGCTTAATTTGGCCACCTTCGTATCATCACTTCCTCCTGTTCAACAGCGTTCAGTCTGCTCTTTTGAGACCCTGGGTGGTGAAAACAGCTAATGCACTTGGCTGCTAAGCAAAAGATTGGAAGTTCAAGTCCACTCAGAGGTGCCTTGGGAGAAAGACCTGGTGATCTCCTTCCAAAAAAAGCAGCCATCGAGACCCTGTGGAGGACAGTCCTACTCTGACACACGTGAGAAGGAGTGGACTTGACGCCAGCTGGGAACAGGAGTCCGCTCTTGGGGAGAATTGGCCCTCCCGACTGCATCTGCAGATCACCCCCAACTCAAGCTGGGTGGGGTGGGATTATCTGTATATCAGATTGAGGGCTTCCTGGAGTGGTGGCCCAGGGTGGGTAAAGGAGACAACTTATTAGGAACATGGTTCAACCTATTAAGAGTCCAGCCGCTGACTGCACAAGTAGGTCTGCCTTCAGCGTGGCTGTCTGGTAAGAACGGGCACTGGAGTTGGAGGATCCTGGTGAACCGCGTCATGGCCCGTCACCAGCCACCTTCACCGCCTCCCTTCCCTCCAGGTAAATATTGCTTAGACACCCAGCTTCTGATGAAAGTTACATGATGGAACTTGTACTAAGGATGCAACTGATGGCACGTGGCAGCTTGTTGGAGTTAAAAAATATATTTTAATTTGTTTAGCTCTCTGGGGAAATTATCTGAGCCTGCATATGATAATCAACTTTCACAGGAGCTTTCAAAAAACCTGAAATTATTCGAGCAACAAAATGAGATTTTTAATCTACATAAATATAGAAGTCTTTTGCCCCCCCGCTTTTTTTTTTTTTTTGTGAGGAAGGGTGATTAAAAAAATTCTAATTCATTCCTCCCCCTTGCCCCCAGGACACTATCATTAGCAGTTGTAGGAAAATGATGTACTAGTAATACCTCGCCTAACATTTTCACACGCATTTTCCCTTTTTATTTCAAATGTTGCGCCTACTCTAAGGTCAGGGGTGGAGCTGGTAGCAAGTGTTGCTCCCCGCTTTTTCTAGAAGAAAGTTGTCCTCAGAGAAATCATGTGGTTTGCCCAAGTTCATGTGGTTGATAAGCTGCAGAGTCAGGACTAGAACTCAGTTCTTTAGGCAACTACGTCAGTCCTGCTGGCTGCCTCACAGTAATAATAGAATAATAATGCAAATGTTACCAACCAACTAGTTGCCATCAAGTTGACTCCAACTCATAACGACCCCACATGTGTCAGAGTAGAACTGTGCTCCATAGGGTTTTCATGGCTGTGACCTTTCAGAAGTAGATTGCCAAGCCTTTCTTCCAAGGTGCCTCTGGTGGACTTGAACCTCTAACCTTTCAGTTAGCAGCCGAGCAAGTTAATTGTTTGCACTAACCAAGGACTCTAAAATGCAGACAGTATTTATAAGAAAATATAGTTCAGAGTAAGATTGGTCTATGTTGCCCCCATCAATATCAGTCAGGATAAGCTAGGTCAAGTTGTGGGAACACCAAAATTTCAGTGGCTTACTATTAAAAAAAGTGTGTATTTTTTGTTTCTGCAAAGTTCACTGTGAGTCCAAGTGACACTGGAGGGCAGTTGTCCTCCATGTTTTCAAGCTGCTTTGATCCTGTGGCCTCTCTATCTCAGCATAGACTTCAGGGTGCACTGAGGCAGGAAGGGGGGCTCAAGAACTACACATTGGCTTTTAACTATGCATCATCCAGAAGTGACGACATTGACTTTCAGTCGTAGTGCATTGGCTAGGAGCAGTCATGTGGCCCTGTCCAACTGCAAAGGGGGCCTTATTTTCTGTGTGTCCAGGAAGGGGAGGAAAGCCACAAATACCAGTGAGCACTGGCAGTGTCTGCTGCCCAATCCACAGGCCAAAAGGGCAGTCTTGTGGAGCAAGTTCCTCTGTGGACAAGTACCCATGTCATGTATCCCAAGAAGAGCATTCCCACTCCCACATTCATACTCTGAACTGTTGCTTTGGAGGAGCGTCTGAGTACTTAACAGGTATTTAACAGATACAAACCATGCATCGCCTCCTAAATGTCTGTGCATTCAAAGATTGTGATTCCTCTTTTACAGATACCATTTTCCCGAGTAAAACCTTCAGTGATTTCCCCTTTGTACTGAGAAAACAGTTAAAGCTCCTCAACATGACTTGTAAGACCCATCGTGATGTGGCATCTGACAACTTTCCCAGCCTGTTCTTCTACCACTTCCCACTGTAACTCTCCCCACTCCTCATACTCATGGCATAACCCTGGTGTATGGCTCTCCTTTCCATTCCCCGAAGTGAGCATACTCTAATGACATCCTGGCCTTTATACACGTGGCTCCCTCTACCTTGAAGTATTTTCTTCCCCACCCACTTTCTCCTGCATAACTCTTACTCTTTACTCAGGTCTCAGCTGATACAGCGTTTTCTTAAGAAAGACCTTTCCTGCCTATGTATAAACTCTTGCTTTGTGCTCTGGCAGAAACTAATTGCTATTGAATTGACTCCAACACATGGTGATCCTGTGCGTGTCAGAGTAGAACTGTGCTTCATAGGGTTTTCAATGACGGATTTTTTGAAAGTGGATTGCCAGGCCTTTCTTCCGAGGTGCCTCTGGGTGGACTCAAAACTCCAACCTTTCAGTTTGCAGTAGGACTTCTTTGTACTGCCCAGGGACTCCCTTCTGTTCTGTTAGCACCCTCTAATCACCCTTATTAGGCATTGGCTCACTGTATTGTATTAGCCTATTATCTGAATCCCCAACTAGATGGCAAACTCCACGGGGGTCAGGAACAGGAACTAATCAGAGCACTTGTTAAGCACTTATAAGGCTTAGCTAGTCTACAGAAGCAATTCAATATGTATTTGTTAAATAAACAAATAAATGGATGTATGAATAGATAAATGAGGTCCTAGAGTTAATGCTCAGTCAGTGTGAGATGACAGGTTTCCTGGGTCTTACAGTCTTCCCACTGGCTGTGTTATAAGCCATAATCAAGACATTTATTTTTGAGCTATAGACTTTGACCACGATTTCCCTTGGTTTTGGTGTCAGTGCACACTTATATGGTCCCCTTGGTTTGTGAGTTGCCTTACATTCCTTAGAAATACATTACATTTTAGTATTAAATCATTTTCTATTTCTCTGGCAGGGTGTAAATTCATGTGATAACACAAATAATGGTAAAATGTCATTAAGTACCTAACTTACTTGACTACAAAACAGATCTCTATTATTATATATATCATTAATTCTACAAATTCAAGCAGAATTCCAATGAACATAAGTACTCAGAACATGACTATAGGCTATATGGTATAGTGTCACATAACTAGACTATATAACCTGTTTCATGTAAGCAGGCTATTGTGTGTTTGTGCTGTGAAAGAAAATTGCTGAGACTGAGAGTGGTACCTTTTGGTTTCCTGGCTTCTTTTTATTTAAGAAAATTATTCCCCAAGTGAGATTATGTAATTTTTACTTCATAGAACAATTCTCCCACCTCTTTTCCAAAGATGAATATCCAGCTTAGTGGTTTCCAAATAGTTTTTAAACAGCATCAACCTCTTATTTTTTCCCTGATAGAACCTGCTTTTTTAAAAAAACAATTAAAAACCCTACACCTATGTTTATTAAGTAACAATTCATTCACCCACCCCTACTCCCCTTTCAAAAAAATCAAACATATATAACCACTCTGCAGTGTTCTTGAATAGCTTGGATAGCCAATTTCTCCACATTAATTTGATACATTGTCGTACAACAGAATAAAACGTTGCCCCGCCCTGTGACATCTTCATGATCATTGGTACGCTCAAGTTCATTGTTGTGGCCATTGTGTATTTTGAGTGCCTTCCAACCTAGGGGAAGATAATATTCTGCTGTAATTCATAATCTTTTCATTGGCTAAGTTTTGGAAGTAAATCAGCAGGCCTTTTTCCTAGTCTGTCTCAGTTTGTAAACTCTGCTGAAATCTGCCCACCGTGGGTGACGTTGCTGGTATTCGAAATACTAGTGGTACAGTGTCTTGCTTATCTAGTGCTGTTATAACAAAATGCCACAAGTGAATGGCTTTAACAAGCACAAATTTATTCGCTCACAGTTTAGGAGGCTAGAATTCCAAAGTCAGGGCACCAGCTCCAGGAGAAGGCTTTCTCCCTTTGTCAGCTCTGGAGGAAGGTCCTTGTAATTAATCTTCCCCTTGGTCTTGGAGTTTCTCAGCGTAGGGAGCCCAAGTCCAAAGGGCATGCCCTGCTCCTGGCTCTTCTCTTTTTTGGTGGTATGAGTTCCCTCTCCTCTGTGTTTACTTCTCTCTTTTATATCTCAAAAGAATTTGACTCAAGATACAACTTAGTTGTGTAGGTTGTATCCTGCTTTATTAACATAGCTGCCTCTAATCCTGCCTCATTAACATCATAGAGGTTAGGATTCACAACACATGGGTTAATTACATCAGATCACAAAATGGAGGACAGCCACACAGTATTGGGAATCATGGCCTAGCCAAGTTGACACACATTTTTGGGGAACACAATTCAGTCCATAGCACATAGCCTCCAACATCACAGCAGCATACAAGCTACCACAGTACAACACACTGACAGAGGGGTGATGGTTGATTTGATATACTTGCTGCTAAAGGAATAATGCTTAAGAATGCATAAAAGTGTGATTTCCATGGGGCTCTTTGACATACCAAAAATAGCTCACAGAACCCCACTCTGTAAAACATGGTGATCGACATTTCACTTGTTTCCTGTGCTTTTCCTTTAAGAGTCTTGCCGCCCTGTTGTCCAGCCCTTTGGTGGCGGGCTCCCTGGTGTCTGGTGATGGATGCCTTAGTCAGGAGTGCATATTGGATCTGTTACACTGCGGTGAAATATGATTTCAACATTTCAGGGTTGATTTGGATTTTCTGTACTCCCTGACAGGAATTTTGCTGCCATGTTGTTTTGTACTTTACTGTTCAACAAGAGAAAAATAAATCCAGAAATCTGCTTCAAAATGGACATGCTGTATTCCATTCTGTATTATTAAAAGATCTTAGAGTCTAGGCCTTAATTTTCTTAAGAAGTTGAACTAAAGTCCCTTCCAGCTCTAGAAATTCTAAAATTTTAACTAATAAATAACAATATTAATGGGGCCTCCTATCCCTTAAATTTTTTCTTTCCAGACAGGCCCAGAGGGCTCATTGTCTGTAGGTTTTCATGGGTTATTGCTATCCCCCAGGGCTGATTGATCTGTTTATCCTAAGTTTGAGGCTAGAGCTGGAAGGGAGGCCATTTGTTTGGGCACTGCTGAGAAAAGCAGACTAATCACCTCAATAACAACTTGGGGGAATGAAGTCACCTGAAAAAACTGAATTGGACCTGTGCTTTTCTTTGGAATGAGGAGGAAGGGAGTAGAGGAGGCTGTGGAAAACTCTAAGCCTGATGGCTCAGTGATTCAGAAAAGGACAAAGCTCCTAGATGCCTCAGGCTTGGCAGTCAGCAGAATTTGGTTCCTGTAACTGTCTAAGAGTGGGACCCTATACCAGAGGCAGACTCCTCTGCAGGTGTTTTTGGGTCACTTTCCTTGGGCCCCCCAGACCCTGGTATTCAGTCTAGGGTCCTGCGAGCCCCTGCAGGAACTCTGCGTGGAAGGTGCTGTCTTGGTTTCCTAGGGTTGCCATAACAAAGTACCTCAAACTGGGTGCCTTATAAAAACAGAAATTCATTGTTTCACAGATCCGGAGCCTAGTTGTTCGAATTCAGGGTGTCAGCAGGGCCATTTTTCTCCCTGAAGGCTCCGGGGAAAGATTCTTTCCTGTCTCTCCACTCTGGTAGCCTTAGGTACTCCTTGGCTTGTAGCTGCAGCCTTCGTCACAGGGTCATTTCTTCTCTGTGTGTCTCTGTGTCTCTTCTCCTCTGTCATAAGGGCACCACTGTGATTGGTTTTGGAGTCCCTGGGTGCAAATTGTCAATGCAGCTCAGCTGCTAATTGAATGGTTGTAGGTACCTTGGAAGAAAGGGCCTGGTAATCTACTTCCAAAAAACCAGCCACTGAAAATCCTGTAGAGCACAGTTTACTCTGATATACATGGGTCGCCATGAGTGAGAACTGACTTAACAGCAAGTGGTAATGATTGCATTAGAACCCACTCTACTCCAGTATAACCTCGTGTAAACATACCCATTGCAGTCAAGTCAATTCCGAGTCATAGGGGCCCTATAGGACAGAGTAGAACTGCCCCGTAGAGTTTCCAGGGAGCGCTTGGTGGATTCAAACTGCGAACCTTTTGGTTAGCAGCCGTAACACTTAACCACTACACCACCAGGGTTTCCTTGTGTAAACATAACTGATAACATTTCAAAGACCCTACTTCCAAACAAGGTCACCTTCACAGGTACCAGAGCTTAAAAGTTCAACATAAATTTGGGGATGGGAGGGACACAATTCAATTACAGATGCTTTGGGTTGCTACCTTTCTTGCCAGCACTTTGAAGATTTTTCGATGAGTAGAGTCAAGGACTAAAAGAAAACTTTGCCAAAGTAGAGTGGCTACCACACATTACCTTTTTGTCTTCAATGGCCCTGAAAAATATGCGATATGCATGAAAATTTAACACTTTTAAACAAGCTAAGGTCTCTAAGGTTACAGGGTACCTGACTTCCAGGTTAGAACGCACCAGATCCCCACCCACAGGCAGACTCATGTAGAAATATAGACTAGGCTGACCTGCTGTTTCTCTTTTGCATTCAGTTCTCCTCTGTAGTGAGAACTAAGAACTCTAAAAAAAGATCTAGGAGACTCTTAAGTGTATTACTACTTAACTCTGGGCCACATCAGCAAATATTTATTAAGTACACACAAAAGATAGGGCACAGTAGGGAAAAAAAATTAATTAACATCAGCACCACTACTTGTCATTGGTTGGGGGAAAAAGCAATACAACAAATGGATGGCAAATACAGGTGTAAATTCCATCTAACTTCAGCAAGATGAAGGAAGAGGAAAATGCTGGAAAAGGAGAACTCTGCCAGCACCACCCTGAATGTCCCTCAGGGGCTAGGCCAGCCACCCCCATTGCCTCGCCAAGGAGCTCTCTTTGCCCTGGAAATTATAGAGCCTGACAGAACTACTTGCCCTTCTTGTCCCTTAGAACCTCCTTAACCCCTGACCTGCAGGTCATAGACCAGTGCTGGGTTATTTCAAAGCTGAGTGCTGTGGTGATCTCCAGATGCTGGCCTTCTGCAGAAGGGCCTTGCTGTGACTCCTTAAGGTCACATAGCTAAGTCAAAAAGCCACAAGGACTAGTTTGGGAGATTCTGGTGTGTGCATAACTCTTCAGAGTAAAAGGTGTTTCTGAAAACTCTGCAAACTGTAAATAATTGAATTCCCCTGTCTGCTGTATGTCTGTTGTCCCTGAGGTTTAAGTGGCCAGATTAGGTCAACAGAAGCTAGTGAGACAAGATCTAACAAAACAAGGCAAAGATTAAAGGTTTCTCAGTAACAAGGAAAACTTGTACTATTATGAGAAAATTCTATTGTATTTTACTCCTGGAAAGAAAACTTTTGTAAAAAAAAAAAAAGGAACATTTATGGGTGAATTTATTTCAAATGTCATATATTTTTCTTCCTCACGAAGTGTCATGCACTGGAAGAAAGAGCTTGAGAATTTGGACAGGGGTTAGGGAGACATAGTATAAAATTGAGCCTACAGTGATTCCTTTATAGGAAAAATGCATTTCGAGGTGCCAGGAAATTCAAGGAGAGGATGAAGCTCTAAGTTTGAGTATTATGGAGTTTGAAGTTGGAAACCACACTTTTCTCTGTGAAAGAGGAGACCTAGGTAATGGTTTAGGGATAGGACAGTAAGCAGAGGTGGGGATGGCAGGGGAAGTAACTAGCAGGAGCTAAGGTTAGGGTTTGGCTCTGCAGACTTCAAGGGTTCTGAACTAGAAGGAGACACACTAGAAAAAGTTTGTGATGTCTAGGGTTTTGAGTTTGAGGTGACTGGCATGGTACTAAGGAAGCGGGTGAAACTCATTATGGCCATGGATATTGTTTTCCTTTGAGTTACAACTCCCAGGGTGTAAGCAACAGAGAGCAAAGCAAGCTGAACAAATATCACAAAAGCTATATAATAACCTGTCAGGTCCAATTCTCTTATTTACTCAGACTTCTAGAACCTCTGCCCTAGTGCATTCATCTGCTGGACTTTTTGACTTTCCATACCTGTCACCATTTAGTATACAGTCTGCTGAAGAGTGGGTGCCAGTGTGGCATTTTGCTGGGTCCGTTCTTGCTCAGCATTCCTCTTGAAATCCTTGGTACGGGCTGTGTGTGTGCCAGGCCTGACAAACAGCCGTGAAAACCACTTGGCATAAAATGGTTTTTAAAAATGATTATTGAGATTACTTCATTATTACATCTTTCGTGCCTGGCAAAATAATTACTGCACTCAGTGTGTGTGTGTGTGTGTGTTTGTGTTTTGAATCAAAAGAAAACATTGAAATAAGTTTTTCCTATATCTGGATTACAGAATATTCAGTCATCTCTGAGCTTTGTCTCCTAGTGTGTGTGCATCTCACACAATTTCTGTCCTTCTTGGAAAAACGTATCAACACATTACTGGAGATGTGTCCCAGTTGGGGGAGTGGCAGTGGTAGTTCAGTGGTAGAACACTTGCCTTCCATGTGGGAGACTCAGGTTTGATTCCCGGCCAGTGCACCGCAGGTACAGCCACCACCCATCTGTCAGTGGAGACTCACATGGTGCTATGATGCTGAACAGGTTTCAGCAGAGCTTCCAGACTAAGACAACTAGGAAGAAAGACCTGGTAGTCTGCTTCTGAAAATCACCCAGTGAAAACCCTGTGGATCACAATGGTCAGATCCACAACTGATCATGAAGATGGTGTAGGACCAGACAGCGTTTTATTCTTTTGTGGATGGGGTTACCATGAGCCGGGGCCAACTCAGTGGCAGCTAACAACAACAACCCCAATTAGAGTTGCGGGTCATTTCTCGGTGACTTTTTGTGAATGACCGTAGCACTGTGACACACTACTTAATGGGATCCCCGATCCATTGTTAGAGTTGGAAAAAAAAAAGATTTTACGTTAAAACGCATCCCTTTGGCTTTGAGCATATGTGAATGGAAGCATTCTGAGGGTTATACTTATGAGTCCATGGTGTTTTTCTGTTGCGGCTTAGATGTGGATCCCTCAAGCGGGAATATCTGAGAAACATGAGAGAACAGGCTCAGTGTCACCATTTTGTTTGTTGTTAACATTCTCTTTAGAAAATATATCAGTTCCTACCACTTCATAAGAACATTCTGTAATAATTAAATGACATCGTGTTTTTAGAAATAACTACATTTATTTAAGGTGTTACTGTTCACGAATTGCTTTTACACGTGTTATTTTACCTGACATAATGGTCAACCCTCTGAGGTAAACCAGGAAGCTATCGTGAGTCTATGTTTGTTCCACATCAGAGACTGGAGGCTCAGAGAAGTAATGTGTGGTGCACAACGCCGCATGATTAGTACTTAGGGGCAGAGGCAGGCTAAAACCCAGGACTTCCGATTCTTGGTCCAGAGCTATTTCCCCAAATCCCTTTGCCACCTTTTTAAACCCCAATGTTTTTTTCTTCATTGTGTATATCAACAACAAAGATATTCACTAAGTTTCTTTCCACTTGAGTTAAAGTTTTTTCATGAAGATGTGTACAGAAAGATACCTTCTCATTTCACTACCATCACCTATACCTATTCTTACCATTGGTTGTAGTGCAGTCTATAGATTTACCTCTTGGTTAAGGTGTCCTGGCTTAAGATAACAAAACCAACTACTTTGTTCCTCTGAGGAAAAGTAGCGAGCATCTTTATAGTTCTAGGGTATTCTCACCATGACCTGCAGTTATTGTTAGATATCATTGAATCGATTCTGACTCATATAAACCTATGAACAGAGAATTTTACTTATTTCAGTTGAAAAAACTGAAGCTTCGAAAGAGGAAACAGCTCACCCAAACAAAGACTAGCAGGAGGACAGGAAATAACACCTGAGGCTTTTTTATTCCCATGTGAGATGCCATTCAGTTTAGCCATGACTGGCCAGTGCCCCAAAAGAAAAACCAAACCAAACCTGTTGCCGGCGAATCAATTCCATAGCAACCTTATAGGACAGAGTAGAACCGCCCCATAGGGTGTCCAAGGCTGTCATCTTTATGGAAGCAGCCACATCTTTTTCCCACAGAGCAGCTGGTGGCTTCAAACTGCTGACCTTTTGGTTAGCAACCGAGTGCTTAACCACTGTGCTACCATGGTCCCGAAAGAGAGCCCTTAAAAGGCCAGATCATGCCACTTAGCTCAGCCATTCAACACAGAGCCCTGATGATGTGGCCAAGGCCATGGGTCTGATCCCCACATAAACCAGCATTACCTTGGACTCACCTTTAACTCCTGAGAGCTGTGGGGGCCCATGTGGGCACCACTGGATTGTAAAGGGGACCAGAAGAGTAAGTTTAGATCTCATTGCCCCCTCACTCCAAATCCAGGAATAAAACAACTCAAAACACCTCCTATTAGAGGTGGACCAAGCACATGATTTTTTTTTTTTTTTGCCCTTGAAAGAATTGAATACAGTCAGTCCCCGAATTATGATTGAGTTCCATTCCTAAATCTGTCTTTAGGCCAAATTTGTACATAAGTCAGAACAGTTAGGAATGTATCTAACATCAGTTAGTCAAATATTTGTCTTAGTATATAGAATATAGTGTACCTTTCTATGTAAAAAAATATTAAAGAAACACTTCCAGATAGACTAAAACATTTTTTAACGTAACAATACAGTAATAATAATAATGTTTTGATATGTATTGCAAAGTAGCATCCGTTTGTTATTATGAACCGTTTTATATACTGCTAATTTTTAATATAATAGGCTTTACAGGGGTTGGTTTCTAACTTCAGGTTGTACTTGAGTCAAACATTCGTAACCCGGGGGCTGCCTGTAAATCACTGAATGATGGAAGAGAGTGTATTCCGAAGTCAGTGTTACGGTGGACAGTGGAACAAAGAATGAGCATAGTGACCCATGTTATTTACCAAGCGATTTACCCATGTGCTTGGCACCCTTAATTCTTGTGTTTTCTATTACTTTGGTGGTAGTGGCTTACAATTATTAGAGATGCCCAGAGTGACAAAAAGATGTCACTCTAGGCATAAACATTTCAAAACCCTCTTGCTTTTTAACAATGGCCAGAGTGTCTTCAGATAACCAAGGACTTATTAATAGATGAATGCTTGCTATTCTAGTGCTGGTGTAACACATGTGGGTGTTTTTAACCTTGTCAGTTAGGTGGCAGCATAGTCTAGTAGAAAACAGCTCTAGCTTCTGGGTCAAAATTTATGTAATTTACTCCTAAGTCTTTTATTGATATCATATTTGGGTGACCCTGGGCAAGTCACTTGATTTCTTTTGATCTCCTTCCATGTCTGTATAAAAGGGATGATCGTAATGATACTTGGCACTGACTTAGGATAAAAGAGGTTCTACATACTGAGAGTTTTGTGCTGTCAGTATACAGCTCCAAGCTATTATATGTGTCCAGACTAAAAGCATCACCCCACTAATATTTATTTTGTATAGCTTATATAATTACTGTCTTATTCTTTCTACATATTACATATGAATGGCCACTTATATATATGTTCATGTGTGTGTAATATATAAATGTGTATGTATTTATATATAGGAGCCCTGGTGGTACAGTGGCTAAGCACTTGGCTGCTAACTGAAAGATGAGCGGTTCGAACCCACCAGCTGCTCTGCTGTGGGAGAAAGATGTGGCAGTCTGCTTCTGTAAAAATTACAGCCTTGGAAACCCTATGGGGGCAGTTCTCCTCTGTCCTGTAGGGTTGCTATGAATCAGAATCGGCTCGATGGCAATGGGTTTTTGGTTTTTATATATAGATATATACATATGTGTGTGAATACATGTAACACATACATATATATCACATATGTGTCATATATATAATACGATATATTGTGTATCTATTTTACATATGGGAACACTGGTGGTGTAGTGGTTAAGTGCTACGGCTGCTAACCTAAAGGTCAGCAGTTCAAATCCACCAGGTGCTCCTCGGAAACTCTATGGGGCAGTTCTACTCTGTCTTATAGGGTCACTATGAGTCGGAATCGACTTGACGGCAATGGGTTTGGTTTTTTGGGTTTATTTTACATATGTTTTGTGCTTTACAGTTTAACAAAGCTCTTTTGCAGACGTTACCTCATTTGATCCTCCCAACAATCTGTCGGGAGGGTGGATGTTCTTACATTCATTTTGTAAATATGATTTAGAAAGGTTATGGTTCTTGAAAATTGATACGATTACTGTGTTTTTTTGGAGGGGGGGTATGAGAAAAAGAACTTCATTGTTGACAAAGGTCTGAGTTTCAAGTGCTTTTGTAACCTAATTGTGAACAAGCTTAGAAAAGTTGCGAGCAATTCATTGACCAAAATTGAGATCAGCCTTTTGAGAAAGTTCTCTCCCGATGAAAAGACCGAGCAGTATATTTCACTGTGAACCACAGATTTACACTTTGAATTGGATTTTCAGGGAAGCTTTGGTCAGGAAAGTGTCCTTCGATCAGCCTGAAAATGCTTTTTAAATTTGTTAGTTCAAAAAGACTCTAAAAGAACCCCCTTGCTAAGCTACTACTTGTCTGTGCAGTCATGATTTGTTAATTAATGAATCCATTCATCCATTCACTCATTAATTTTCTCGAAAGCATTTACTAAGATCCTACTGTACGTCCGCAGGTAGTTTCCAGCTGAAGTGCGATGGAGTGTGGTTTGGGTTCTGCACAGTGAGAGCTGAGCAGGAAGAATATTTCCAGACCCGGGATAGACCCCATATGGTGGACAGAGTTACTGGAAAAAATAATATATATCTGATCCTTAAGACATAGACTCCTCTTCTTAGGAAACTTTGAGATATGCTAGCTGGAGGAAAAGGATTCTTTCAGTAGAAGCAATAAGCAGTGATAATGCTTCATACAAGAGTCACGAGGTCATAGAAAATCCCTCTGCGTGGGACCTGTAAATCTCTGCAGGAAGAGATTCTCTGTTCTGCAGGATTACAGAGGCTGTGGTTGACGAAATGAAGCGGAGTGCATTTGGTTGTGATTTCTTCTTCTTCTTTTATCATTTCTCCTTAGCTTAGTGCCCAAGCTGTGGTGAGGAAATTGAGGTCACATGTGTGTCTCCCTTTCCTCGAGACACCTCCTACTTTGTGCACTGCACACTGCCTTTTGTGGGTGCAGTAGCTCCTGAGATACATGTGCTAGACCACAGAGTCAGGTGTGAAACTCACCATCCCCAAGGCACATCATTGCTATGATGTTGCAGCCTTGTTAACCCGCAAGCAGGATCTGAGGTATCATGCTCCTGAAGAAAATTTAAATGTATTGTCCACCTCCCCCCGTATACACCCAGGGTGGAATTAATCATTTCCTCATCTTTGTACCCATAGCACTTTTTACATATATTACGTTGAGCCTTAACAAGTTGCTGCTATTCAAAATGGCAGCTTCCTTTGGCTTAACCTACTGTACGTGGCATTTAGGTTGTTCATCTGTTTCTATTTACAATGGAATGGGACTGATTCATCATTTATCTTTGAATCCACATCACCTAGCACAGTGCCTGCCATGTAATAAATGTTTATTGATGTTTAATAAAAATATATTAAAAACTGAAAAAAGGCTAAAAGTTCTATACATTCTGTTGAATAAATGATACAGTGTTTGAGGCAATTAATGTGGCTAACTTCACGATATAATTTTTTTAAAATTGTACTTTAGATGACAGTTTACAGAGCAAATTAGTTTCTCATTAAACAATTAATACACATATTGTTTTATGACATTGGTTGCCTACCCCGTGATGTGTCAACACTTTCCCCTTTTCAACCTTCGGTTCCCCATTACCAGCTTTCTTGTCCTCTCCTACCTTCTCGTCCTTGTCCCTGGGCCGGTGTGCTCATTTCGTCTTGTTTTGTTTTATGGGCCTCTCTAATCTTTGTCTGAAGGGTGAACCTCAGGAGTGATTTCAGTATTGAGGTAAAAGGGTGTCCAGGAGCCATAGTCTCAAGGTTTCTCCAGTCTCTGTCAGACCAGTAAGTCTGGTCTTTTTCTGTGAGTTAGAATTTTGTTCTACATTTTTCTCCAGCCCTGTTTGGGACGCTCTATTGTGGTCCCTGTCAGAGCTATTGGTGGTAGTAGCCGGGCACCATCTAGTTGGCCTGGACTCAGTCTGGTAGAGGCTATGGTAGTTGTGATCCATTAGTCCTTTGGACTAATCTTTTCCTTATGTCTTTGTCTTTCTTCATTCTCCCTTGCTCCCAATGGGGTGAGACCAGTGGAGTATCTTAGATGGCCGCTCACAAGCTTTTAAGATCCTAGACGCTACTCACCAAAGTAGAATGTAGAATATTTTCTTTATAAACTGTGTTATGCCAATTGAGCTAGATGTCCCCGGAGACCATGGTCCCCAGCCCTTAGCCCAGTAATTTGGTCCCTCAGGGAGTTTGGCTGTGTCTATGAAGCTTCCATGACCCTGCCTTGATCAAGTTGTGCTGACTTCCCCAGTATTGTATACTATCTTACCCTTCACCAAAGTTACCACTTATCTATTTTCTAGTTAGTGTTTTTCATTTCCCACCCCTCCCCTACCTAGTAACTATCAAAGATTATTTCTTTCTGTGTGTAAAGCTTTTCACGAGTTCTTTATAATAGTGGTCTCATACAGTATTTGTCCTTTTGTGATTGACTTATTTTCCTCAGCATAATGCCCTCCAGATTCATCCATATTATAAGATATTTCACAGATTCATCTTTGTTATTTATTGTTGCATAGTATTCCATTGTGTGTACATACCATAGTTTGTTTATCCATTCATTTGTTAGTTTTTTAAATCAGAATTATATGGGTTAACCATATTCAACTGCCAGTTTATACATCTCTGCACTTGGCAGATACAGCCATGTGTGTATAGATTTCTGAAGCATTTGTATGTTTAAATACTTCGTAGAGGTTCTTCCTTAAAACAAAATCATGAATTTTGTTGGAGCTCATTCCAATTTGGGAGGGAAAAAACGTGAAGTCCAGTGGAGGGTATCATTTTTACTACAAGCAGGCTCTTTTGTTAATGTGAGCTATTTTACTGAATGTCACTTTGCCTTCAGCTCAGGAATTCATAAAGACAAGCTTAACAGTCCATTTCATCCAACCTTCTGATTCCAGGAAGATGAATTTCAATTTAATCCAAGGAATATTAGGACAGCCTGCTTTGTGTCAGGTACAGTGCCAGCTGTTGGATATGGTTTTGATGGAAATTTTCCAGTCAGAATTGCTGTTGTAGGCTTGACTATTACCTTTCATTCTGAGGGTGGCTTGGAAACCAGCGTCCCTGTTGCTGCTCCCTTCTTTTGTTGTTAAATGGGGAGAAAAATCAGAATTATAGAGCGTACTAATGTCTTACTTGGTTTTTAGTGTCAGAGAGGAAGAGAATGGTGAAAATGAAGCAGAGTGCATTGTAAACTAGATCTGCTACTGAGATGGACAGGAATACAGGCCGTCTTTCTCCCCAGGCAGAGGAGCGGTCATCTCACAATGGGCGTGAGACGTACCTTATGAGACTTGAGTGTGATCTCCCTAGACGTAACCAGTAGCTGTGGGATCAGCTCTGACTCATGGCTGTTCCATGCGTGTCAGAGAAGTGTACTTCATATGGTTTTTCAGCGGCTGAGTTTTCAGACGTAGATCACCAGGCCTTTCTTCTGTGATGCCTCTACATAGACTCGAACCTCCAACCTTCCAGTTAGAAGCTGAGGGTGTTAACTGTTTGCACCACCCAGGGACTCCCCTACCAGCAAGGTATGTTCTTTTTAAGGTGCGTATTAGTGTAGTGGTTAAGTGCTATGGCTGCTAACCAAAGGGTCGGCAGTTCGAATCCGCCAGGCACTCCTTGGAAACTCTATGGGGCAGTTCTACTCTGTTCTATAGGGTCTCTATGAGTCGGAATCGACTCGACGGCACTGGGTTTGGTTTTTTGGTTTATTTAGAGCAGTTACTGTAAATCTGATTTTTTTTTCCAAATGTGAGCAACAACAACAAAAATCATCAAGCATCAGTTTATATGCTGTCTTCATTTTTATTGTCACAAAGGTGTTTTGTCTGGAAAGAACACAAGCTGTTAGAATATCCCAACAGAAATGATTTAGTAGGTGGGTTATTTGGGGTTACTTAGCAAAAAACCAGCATTTTTAGACAGTGGGAAATTTGTTCAGCTCCTCACAAATTCAGTGAAGTAGTCTTTATTTCTTCCCACCCATGTAGTTAAACCCCATCCTTAGCCCAGAGACTCAAATTCCAATGGCTGTTGGATTTATTCCAGAAAAATCAATTTCTGTGGCCTCATAGTGCTCAGAAATGTTGAGTTTTATGAAGAGACGAAGAAAAGTGTGAGCGCGCGTGAAGATTTTGGTTGTGGGCTTGTCACTCAGAGGGGCAGCTGGTAAGGACGGAGAGCCGCCTGGGCTTTCATGGCACACATTTCTCACAGAAACTAATTCAGAAGGATCATCCTCTGGTTTACATGGATTTAGTGGTGCACATGGTTAACTCGCTCAGCTACTAATTGAAAGGTTGGGGGTTCAAGTCGTTCAGAGGTGCCTCAGAATAAAGGCCTGGTGACATACAGAAAAAATCAGCCATATAAACCCAACGGAGCACAGCTCTACTCGGGCACACATGGGATTGTCGTGAGCTAGAGTCGACTCAGCAGCGATTTTTTTACTCTGTCTCTAAGAATTATTCTCATGATTTGAAAAATTCAGATCATTTATCAATGATTGGGAAATATCGTAAAACTGGAACATGACTTTGAGTTTGTCTTTTTTCCAGATTCCAGTCCAATTTCACCTTTTGCAGATCAAGGATCAGGTCCAAGAGGCCAAATGAGAACCTTTATCCTTGACTTTGAAGTCATCTCACATTCTTTATCCCTTCTTTTCTCTTACTGTTTCTCTGTTTTCCTTTCTTTCTCTTCTTTTCCTACTCTTTTACAGTCTGAGGAAGCAAAAAAAAAAAAAAAAAAAGTATGGTCACAGTGATGCTAGGACTTTGAGCAGATCCAAGTTTTGTGAAATCTGAAGCCTATATAATTTGGGGAACTTTCTTAAGAAAAAGAATGCACGTGACCATGGGAGCTTATCACTAGGTCCTCGCCTAGGACTTTGGAAGGGACTCATGCAAGTAAGGGGCTAAGATCAAGCTTCATTAACTTCATGGTGAATCTATCTCTAGTTAGGATGTTACAATTTCTTCCCTTATTTTTCCCCCACTCATGCTTTTTTGGCCAACTGAGAAGTTTTGAGGGTTTGCTTCAAAAAGCCCATCACAATAGTTCCACTACATGTTGCACGTAATCAGTGCCACTGAACTGTACATGTAAAAATTGTTGAATTGGCAAATATTTTGTTACATATATTTTTACCACAATGAGAAAAAAAAAAAGCCTTCCTTTATATAGTGATGTATTTTAGATTGCTACAGCACACAGAAAAAATGTCAGCAAGCTTTAACGATTCCATTTGTCTGTCACATCAGTTGTTTTTCCTTTCTCATTTGTTTTCCTCCCCTGCATTTTGGTCTCTCTCCTTCCTCTGACAATTAGCTGTGAGACATCTCTTGAAGTCAGCATTTGCCAGATGAAGCAGCAGGAGCTCTTGACCTGTAGTCCTCGAATCCTGATTCCCCTGATGGTGTGTGCTCAGAAAAGCCTCAGAGTTCTCGTAGTTATGACCATTCCCATATATAGAATGCTTCCTGTACAGCAGGTGCTGCCTGAATCTGCCCATCAGGGGCTCAGAGGGGTCTGTGGCTCTGCCAGAGTCCAGAACCACTGTTTCACAGCATTGACTATGAACGATTCTAGCCTCCAACGTCCTTTCTTCTACAGTGACTGCAAACCCAACCACCCACGTTTTTAGCAATGAATATACTTTTTCTCTTCGATATCTTAAGACCTGCCTTAAGATATTAGACAAATTAAAAGAAACAACAACAAAAAAAAAAACGAGCATTTATATTTTTTATGAAGGTAATATTTCAGTGACAAAGTGGAGTTGATCAGACCTCAGGAATTTGTGATTTCCCAGAAACAGTAATGATTTAGCCTGGGGCTGAAGGAATGTCTTTGTCCTCTATACACTGGTAGATACTCACCCAGGTTGAAGAGAAGAGTGACAATGAGTGGAACTGTCTGGGTCCTGTCAGAGCACCAGGAGAGTGGCAGGTGAGGACAGGGAGGGTGGCTGTGATGGAGTGGCTCTGCTGACAGGGCTATGTTTAGCTGAGAAGGGCACATAGGGGAGGGGCCCAGACTGGGAGGTAGGAGACCTGGGTTTACTCACTCCTGTGCCACTCAGAAGATGTCACACTTATTCCTTTTTTGGGTCCTCAGGCTTATTATTTGCAAAAATAAGGTTTTATAAAAAACCAAAAACCTGTTGCTATTGAGTCGATTCTGACTCACAGCAACCCTATAGAACAGAGTAGAACTGCCCCATAGGGTTTCCAAGGAGTGGCTGGTGGATTTGAACTGACCTTTTGGTTAGCAGCCAAATGTTTAACCCCTGCACCTCTCCACCACCTGTCTGTCTGTCATACTGTGGTGCCTTGTATGTTGCTCTGGTGCCAGAAGCTATACCACCAGTGTTTCAAACATCAGCAGGGTCACCCATAATGGACAGGTTTTAGCAAGGCTTCCAGATTAAGACAGACTAGGAAGAAAGGCTTGGAGATCTACTTGCAAAACTTACCCAGTGAAAACCTTATGGATCACAATAGAACATTGACCAGCATGGTTGCTTTGGACATGTCATCAGGAGGGATCAATTGCTGGAGGAGGACATCATGTTTGATGAAGTAGAGGGTTAATGAGGGCAAGGAGACCCTTGGTGTGATAGATTGGCACCATAGCTACAAAGATAGACTTGAACATGCTGGAGATTGTCAGGATGACACAGGACCAGGCAACATTTCATTCCATCTTATGTAAGTTGCCATGAGTTGGAGTCGACTCAACAGCAGCTATGAACAACGACAACAGCAACGTCTCTTCTAGCCCACAGTTTGCTTGCTTGCTTCTTTTTTTCTTTCTTTCATTCTTTTTTTCTGATTCGTAAATCTATATTTCTAAAGTAGGCCAAAGGAGCCCTGGTGGTGTAGCGGTTAAGCTCCCGCCTGCTAACCGAAAGTTTGGCGGTTTGAACCCACCCGCTACTTTGTGGGAGAAAGCTGTGGCAGTCTGCTCCTATAAAGATTCACAGTCTTGGAAGCCCTGTGGGGGCAGTTCTACTCTGTCCTCTACAGTCGCTATGGATCGGAATCGAATTGATGGCAATGGGTTTAAAGCAGGCCAAGATAATGAAAGAGTTAGTAGTTGTAATTTTACTTTGTAAAACTTTCTGTTTTGGGTATATTATACTAATTTTATTTGTTACTAACCTGGGTATGTTAGTTTGTAGATAGGTTTAATGCTTGTGTGTAAGCTTTGAGCATCCTGCCTTAATTCATGTTGTGTCTGCTGTGTGGCTCATACAAGTCCTAGAGTGGCCAGCTGCACAGTGTCTGCCACAGGACGCTGCCCTCCTTTAGCAACGATCAGAGGATGTGATCATTCCTTTAGCTGGTTTATGAAGGTAGGTCCCATGCGAGTGATAGGGCATACCAGTCCTTGTGGCATGACCACCACTGTCCTCCCTGTCACAACGCCCAGTCTCCCCACTAGCAAGGCCTTTCCCGTTTCAGGGATGGACACCTGGATTTTTTTACACAACTGCAGTTGTCTGTCACTGGGGACTTGGGAACAGGCAGGAAGCATCAACAGTATTGAATTAACTGGGATATTTCATTTATCCTTATATTGAGAGCTGTGTCCCTAACAGCTCTTCATGGCCATGCATGTTCTGTGATACATTGTGTGTTATTATTAATGTATTATAATCTATTAGAGGGTGATTTTCTCTAATTTTCTGTCATTTTGTGGTTCTGTGCAAGAGGCATTAAAATGTGGATTAAAATGAGGGCATCTGGATATCATTTGGAAACACCAGCTGAATTCATAGGCTTGCAGAGTGGCAGTATGTTTGAAAAGCTCAAGCTATTTCTGCAATTTTTTCCTTTTTTGGGAAGAGGGTAGGATAGGAGCGGCCCCTAATCCCTAGGGAATATTTCCAAGGCTGTGTTACTTGGTGGAAACTGAATGTTCCCATTGACGTGTCTCTGGGCTGGGCTTCATTCTGACTCCAGTATTGCCCAGCCTCAGGGAAGCAGCAGGCATCTGGCCGTCAGGGCTGTCAGTCTGCCACCTGTCACTAACACAAGCCATAGAGGGAGACAGTCATTGTCAGTGCTGTGAGTTAGAAGGGCAGAGTCGATTTGCATAAATACCCTGTCTTTCTGACTATGGGCTTAAAGCCTCACATTCACTGTCTCTCTTGGGATTTGAACCACTGGTAGTTGAGGGGCCCCGGATGAGCACCAGGGGAGAGTCTAGAAGTCCAGCCAGACCATGGATATATGGAATGCTATTGCTTCATCCTCTCCTCCTTCATTCCAGCGCTGAATGATTGGGCAATGACTGCTCTTCCTGTTGCGGTATCTTTCCACACATTCATTTACTCACTGTTCATTTCACTTATTCTCACTGCCCATCCCCAGCCTCCCAGCTGTCTCTCTCATGTGTGACTTGAAGGCTCATTAGATGTTATCGTTGTTGTTAGTTGCTGTCAAGTTGGCTCCAACTCATGGTGCCTCCGTGGACAACAGCACGAAACTCAGCCTGGTCCTGCACTATCTTCACCATCGTTGGAATGCTCAAGTTCATTGTTGTAGCCACTGTATATTTTGAGTGCCTTTCAACCTAGGGGGCTCATCGTCCAGCACTGTATCAGAAAATGTTCTGTTATGATCCATAGGGTTTTCACTGACTAATTTTTGCAACTACATTGCCAGACCTTTCTTCCTAGTCTTAGCCTGGAAGTTCTGCTGAAACCTGTCCACCAAGAGAGATCCTGCTGATACTTGAAATACCGGTGGCATAGTTTCCAGCATCACAGCAACACGCAAGCCACTATAGTACGCTACAATAAACTGACAGATAGGTAGTGAAGATTTTATTGTGGTAGACACTAAATAAATATTTCTTAAATAAACATAGAGGGATATGTGTAATCGAAAAGAAGATTTCTATATTAGGAGCCTGAGTTTTCTGAGAGGACACGTTCTCCTCTCTGGTCCTGAGGCTGTACGCAGCCAGCCATCTCTGAGCACAAACCCCACCTGGCGGACCAGAGGAAGAAAGTCCGGAGTGGAGGGGGGGTTGCAGTCTTCTCATGGCAGAGAGGAGTTGCCGGAGCTTGTGGGCTGAGACCCCTCAGTTAGGGTGGGTCAATGGCAGTAGCCTAGCTCTGTGTGAAATTGCCCACCAAGAATCCCAGGCAGAATGGTTTGGACAGGCACGATGGCATGCTGTGGATGGCAGGCTGCCTCATCGGCACATGTGAGGATGAGAAGTCGGAAGGACTGGGAGGTGGGCGAGGGGCAGGTGTCAGGTGAGGTCTGACTTTATTCACTCCTTCTCTTGATGATTTCAAATTAAGTGATGAAAAGATATGCTCATAAATGAGATGAGGGAACCCCAGCAAATACGGAGAACACCCGTGTAAGGGACAGGAGGGATTAAAGACTCAGGAGAAGCCAGCTGGGAAAATATACACTGAGGTGACTTGAAACCATACACTGAAATACTGATATCCAGCAGGAAGAAGCCTCAGAGTAGGAATGCAGAAGTGAATCAGGGGTGGTGGAAATCTGCCATCTGATATAGCGGTGGAAGAAAAATTTGGGGTGACAGGAGCAGAGCTTGCCACTTGGAAGCTTCTTATTGTGGGGTGACAGAGTGCTTGGGATCCTGCTCTTGCCGGAGAAAGCAGGCCCTGAAATAGTAAAAGTCAACACAAAAGGCTTCTGAGAAGCAGTGTATCAAATTGATGGGGTCCAAAAGATGAGTTCTAGAAGAATCTTACAAGCCAGCTTTGAGGAATGGCAGGGCAGAAGTTGAGAAAAGTTATGGCCCTTAGCCATTTTTCTTTATATTTAAAATAAAAGAACAAGCAATTTGAGGCACTCTTATGAGTAGCTTTCTAATGCAAGACTTTAACTGAAAATATATATTTGAAATTTAAGGTCCCTGAGTGGTGCAAGCAGATAACGTGTTCAGCTACTAACCAAGAAGGCTGGAGGTCCGAGTTCACCCAGAGGTGCCTCGGGAGAAAGCCTTGGTCTTTTGAAAACCCCGTGGAGCACAGTTCTGCTCTGACACACATGGGGTCACCAGGAGTTGGTATCGACTTGACAGCAGCTGATTTTTATGTTGCTAAAGCACTGGATTCCCCTGGAAATAAGATGCTGTCTGTGGCTGACATCTCTCTCTCTCTCTATATGTATCTGTAAGTGAGAAAGGATTTCCTATAAGCCCGAGGCTGTGCCTGGGAGCTCTCCCGTGTTTGGGGAATGCAGGCATTATTTCCATGGAGGTCTGGTTGGTTTGAAGTTTTTAGATTGTTGACTGGATATAGGCAATAGATACATGGATAGATTTTTACTGTATGATATTCACTGTTTACTGTCATTATATCACGTGTAGTAATGAGATAGTGCATAGGATATGATATTGTATACTTTTTACATACATTGGAAATGCAGAGTTTTTTTTATTTTTTAATTTTTAGTAAGTCTTTTGTGGTTGACTAAAGTTCCCATTAGGAAATGCAGGAAGTATACGATTATGAGCTACATTAGACCGCTAGGGAATCTTTTTCTGAAGATATTTGGGTATTGGTGGCTGGAAGAGTATCTGTATAAACCTTCTTTGAACTGTTTTAAATTCATTCAGGCAGATGACTAGAAATGACATAACCCCCACCAATCTCCCAAGGATCTGCTGAGAGGTGAGTATAACATTTCAGGAAGGAACAGGGGTTCTCACTGCTAATGAATGTTCCCTCCCCAAATCTGGATTTGCAGTGTGAAATATGGTCTTTCTTTAGCCTGCGAATGTCAGAAGTAAGCACTTCCTTTTTCTTTTTCTTTTCCCTGAGCAAGTTCCCTACTCCTTCGGTCTAGGTTTGCTTCAGCCCCTCCACCTTTCTTCTTGCCTTTCCCCCTGCACACCTATCAACACCCACATGCTGTGTTAGTCCCTCCTGGAAGCCACAACTCCTCTGGGTTTCACTAGGGTGTGGGGAGCTCCCATCAGTCCTTTATGAGTGTCCAGAGACAAGTGTTTAGGTATTGCCCAAGGCCGAGAGGAGTCCTGCCTGGTTTGCCTGCTGCTAGCACCGTGACTTGGTGTCTGCTTATGGCTCATCGTTTTGCTGTCCTTGGGATGGGTGTCTGTGGCTTTTATTTCATCATACTGCTTCTCCTGAAGAGGGGCCGGCTCTGTGTTGGTAGCAGGGGTGAAAGGCAAGTTCAGAAGTGGGAGTGGATTCCTCAGGGACATTTGCTAGGTTTGAGTCCACCCACAGGCACCTTGGAAGTAAGGCCTGGAGGTGTAATTCTGAAAAACTAGCCATTGAAAGTCCTGTGGCGCACAGTTCTACTCTGACATTGGGGTTGCCATGAGTCTGAGTCTGGTTAAGTTGCACATGGCAGGGTAGGGAGTCACAGCTGTTTGTATGCACTTTTGACCTTGCTACTGAGCAGTCGATCTGATCACTTGATGGTGGCTTTGGTGACCCTGATTCACTCTGGGGAGGGATAGTGGTGCAGAAGTGTCCTCACTGTGAGAAGGGTTTGCTCTTCTGTAGACGCACGCGGCTGCTGCTGTCTGCCCACTAGTGCCGAGGACTGCTCCTGAAGAGTCTTTGGAGTTTAGTCACTTCCTATTTTCTTCAATTCACCTTCTGGATCAATATGTTTTTTGGCCTCACTCACCTGAATGCGACTTATACCCTATGACTTATTTACTTTCTTTTCCCAAAATGCCCAGGGACCGAAGATCCAACTTCCTTAAACCGGGAAATCTGGCACTTTGCTAATAAGTCAATTTTAAATGAAACTGAAATCCAGGCTAGGAGTTTTGGTTCACCTCTTAGGTCACAGGGATTTATTGCCTCATTAACAGTTGAATAAGCAGTTTTAAATGATCCCAGAACAGGCTGACCACTCGGAATTTCACCAGAGTGTGCTAGGGCTCCTGTCTTTTAGCTGGCTTGTGACTTGCATTTGCTCTCAAGGAAGCCCATCATGGGAAGAAAGGAACCAGGAAATGAGATGCAAAGAGAAAATTCGAGTGAGTGGGCATTCTGGTTTATCAAGTAGCAGTAACTTTAACTGTGTGCGTGGGGGAGGCATTTAGAAGTTTTGTAATTGTTAGTCATTTAACCTGAGGACCTAGAAGTACTTGGGAAGTGGGAGTGTGTGTGTGTGTTTAACTGAATTTTATTAAGAGCCATCTATTTTTAGTGTTTTATTTAGAATTATTTCTACTTCAGAGCAATGATAACATGTAGATTTGTTTGTTTATCTCTGCTGCTAGAATGTAAGCTTTTTTGTTTGTGTGTTTATTTTGGTTTTCTAATCTTTTGTTCACTGATGTATTCCAAGCACTTAGAACAGTGACTGTTTATGTTAGTTGCTATTGAGTCCATCCCAACTCATGGCAGTGACCCCGTGTGTCACAGTAGAATTGCTCCATAGGGTTTCCAAGGCTGTGACCTTTTGGAAGCAGATTATCAGGCCTGCCCTCCAAGGTGCCTCTGGGTGGGTTTGAAGCACTGACCTTTCAGCTGGTCATCAAGCACTTACCTGTTTATGCCACCCAGGGACTCCAGAACAGTGATGGGCACATAGGAATTCAAGAAATATTTGTTGAATGGATAAATAAATGATAATGGATGCAGTTTGTGTGTGTGGGTATGTGCACATGCACGCCCAGGTGACAGTAACATCTCACCCATGAGTCATTTCTAACAACCATGAGTAGAATAAGTGAAGAATTGGATGCAGTCCACAAGGCCCTGGAGTCCCCACATGGATGTGACAAAGCTCATTCTCATATTTTTTTGTTCATGAGAGAGACCTTTCATCCTTCACAGCCAAGTTTATTTTAGATACTGCTCTTTGTCTGAAGCAGATCAGAAATGGCAAATTACAGATAGAGGCAATCACAAAAGCAAAACCAACAAAGTGATAGCTAACAGCTTTACAGGAAGAGAGAAGATAAAAAGCAGACATGAGTACTCTGAGCACAGGCACTGGAACCATTTAGGGGTACACAGACAGCCCTTTATACTTTATTACCCCCTTTGGACGTTATATCATGTGGCATGGTGCCTTAGGCTGGGTTCTCTAGAGAAGCAACACCAGTGAAGTGTGTGTGTGTGTGTATATGTATTTAGAGAAACAGAGAGAGAGGGAAAGAGGGAGAAGGTGGGAGGATGGGAAGGAGAGAGAGTGATTTATCTCAAGGAAATGGCTCATGTGGTTGTAGAGGCTGGCAGGTCTCAAGCTCGTGGGTCAGCCATCAGGCTGGGGGCTTCTCCTGACTCATAGCTGCAGGGGCTGATGAACCAAGATCGACCGGTCAGATGTTAGGCTGCTAGCTCACAGGCTGCAGAGACTGACGAATCCCAAAATTGTCAGGCAGTATGGCAGGTGGCTGGGTCAAGTCCCAAGAACCAGAGGCCAGATAATGATGATCCAGATGCAGGATACAGAGAAAGCAAGCAGACTTTGCCAGAGTACCCATATATATACTGGATGCAGGCCACACACTCAAGGAAACTCTCCTTACAGCTCATTGGCTGTTCACGTCAGATCACATCATGGAGGATGACTACCTCATTACATAACTGCTGGACCACATCATTACATAACTGCCAAATCACTGAGAATCATGGCCCAGCCAAGTTGACACACAACCTTAACCATCACACACAGTATGGAAATTAATATTATCATGGATACTGAATCATCAAAAACTTAAATTATGTCTTATAACTTTACAAGAAGGCAAGGTGCCCTTTAATTCTCTACGAAGTCTTTGAGAATGGTTTAAATGACTGTTTCTTGAAGAAAATATACTTCCTTTATCTAGATCAGGCATCAGCTAAAGTACAACCTGTGGGCCAAATCCAGCCCGTTGCCTGTTTTTATAAATAGAGTTTTATTGGAAACAGCCACATTCATTCATTTACATACAGTCTGGCTGCTTTTGCACTATAAGGGCAGAATTGCGTAGTTGCAATGGCCCACTCTGAAATGGTGGGAGTAGTAGCATCAGTGTCAGAACCTGTCTAACTTCAAGGGGTAGAATCAGCCCAAGGCTGATCTCTGTGAGGTGGAGGTCAGATATACCTCCACTCTCCAACCTTTTACCAATTGTGACGTCAGCCATCCCTCCTACGGCATTTTCTACTTCTCTTCTGTGTTTGAAAATCTGTTGCAGTGGCTACACAGAACTCACAGACCATCTTTACAGTTAAGTGGTTTATTGAGGAACTGTCTTAGGTTGGGTTCTCTAGAGAAGCAAAACCAGTGAATCCTGTACATATATGTATGTATGTATGTATGTATAAACAGAGAGAGATTTATATCAAGGAAATGGCTCATACCATTGTAGAGGCTGGAGTCCCAAGTCTGTGAGTCAAGCATCAGGCTAGAGGCTTCTCCTGACTCAAGTAGCTGCAGGGGCTGACAAATCCAAGATCAGCATGTAAAGTGGAAGGCTGCTGGCTCAAGTCCCCAAAACCGTAGTTCAGATGACAAACCAAATGCAAGATCCAGAGTAGAACAAAAACCAGTGAGTTTTGCCAGAAAGTCCATATATATGGGATGCAGGCCATACCCCCAAGTAAATTCCCTTTCAACTGATGGGCTGCTCATAGCAGATCTCATCATGGAAGACATTATAGTATATCAGATTTCATCAAGGAAGTGATTGCGTCATTATGTAATTGCCAGACTGCATCATAACTGCCAAACCACTAAGAATCAAGGCCCAGCCAAGTTGGCACACAACCTTAATCATCACAGGAAGTAACATGGTATAGGTCAGGATCAGGATGAACAGGCTACAGCTCAGAATCAGGATCAGGAAACGTGTAAACAAAGTCTTCTTCAGTGCAGGACACCTCTCAGCCTCCTCTCAGGCCCCTGAGGACAGGCTTCTCTTGGCCTTGCTATCTGTTACCATCAGTTCTGCCCCTTCGTCCCTTCTGGGCTTTCGTCTTCAGTGTTACAGCCCTTGACCTGTGTTACAGCTGTTTTAGGAGTTTCCTTGCCTCCTCTCTCTCTTTGCTTCTTCTCTTTTCTTTCTTCCTTCTGCTGTTTCTCTTCCTGGTTCTTTACTTCTGAAAAACTTCTGTGGGATTGGCAGCTTATACACACAAACTCCTCATCAATTTCAAGGCACGACCCTTCCCAGGGGTGGGCTACAAACTGACCAATTCTCTCTCAGCAGGCCACAGATACTTTATTTGCATAGTAGGCAGTTGTCACCTCATTTGCATAGTCTATTGACCAATCTCTGCCAGGTGCATACCAATCACAGGGCAGGCTGCAGCCCAGGACCAGACAAAAAGTATCAAACCACAAGTTGTTTACAGCTTATCCAGGAAATGTCAATCAACCTAGACAAAAGTAATAAAACTTCTGGGGTAGAAAACGAGGGCAAAGTTCAGGGTTTAGGGGAAAAAATCTTTCAAGCTCTTTCCAAAGAACCAAGGCAAAAGGCCACATAAAGGAACTCATTTCACTAGAGGCGGCATGCATTTGATTGCCTCTGAGCCTTTGGTCAATGTGTTCCTCAATATGGATTGTGCCAAAATGTCCATCAACAGATGAATAGGTAAACAAAATGGGTATAGATATACAATGGCATATTACTCAGCCATAAAGAGAAATGAAGCCCTGATGCATGCCACAACATGCATGAACCTTGAAAACATTATGCTGAGCTAAATACGTGAGCTGCAAAAGGAGAAATAGTTTATGATCTCACCTATATGAAATAAGCAAACATATAGAAACCAAAGATTATTACTGGATACAGGGATGGGAGGGAGGGAGCAAGCCAAAGTTTTTGCTTGGGGGGACATTGACTTTGTGTTGATGGTAGTGGAATAGTTTGGAGAAGGATAGCCATAATGTTTGCACAACATGAAGAGTGTAAGCAGTGCCACTGAATTGTAAATGCCGAAACTGTTGTATTGGTGAATGTTTTGGCGTGTATATTTTCACCATAGTAAAAGAAATTTCAAGTTTGCATGTATTAATGGTGGAATACAGCCCTGACTTTTTGAGATCTTTCACATACTTATTTTCACATACTTAAGTAAGTAAATGACTTCTTGCCTTCGGTAGGTTTTTATTTACGATCAGTCACTATTACACGAAGATGTAGAAATTAAAAAGATTAAAAGACGTTGGATTCAGGCATTTTTCTGCATCCAAGGGGTGTAGAAAAAAAAGAAAGGGCAGACATAACTTTCAGTGTTTTTATATAAAAATTGCTTGTAAAAAATATATTGTCATGTAATTAAGAATATTGATGGTGTGGATTTAAGCAGAAAAGGACAATATAGATGAGGAATGACTAGGATTCTAATTCTATTCCTAATACAAAAAGATGGCACCTGCTGTAGTCGTTTTGCTTCCTACCTTTGTTCTTAAGTCAGTACTTTTTTCTTTTCCCCCCTCTAAGGTCTTAGGGCCTAAGGGGACTACAGGTATCGTTCTTCTACTTTTTAGCTCTCTAGGCTAGTTTGCAGGATTAGAACTCAGTGCTCTGGAGCCCCAGGAGACAATGGTCCAGGTGAATGAAGGCCTTTGTATGAGGAGAAGGCGAGGAACAGAGGAAGGCAGTGTCATCGTGAAGTAGGATTTGGAGGAAAAGAGTCGGAGATCAAGAGCTTAGATTATTGTTTATTGTGGAAAGAAGCAGCCATCAGTATATATTCCAGGTGTCTGCCTTCACTATAAGTTTGTTTATTGGCTGAATTTTAAAAACAAATCCCTTTGTCATCCTCAGCATATTAGCTGCTTCGTTGTGATGCATTGGAAAAAGATATTTACTACATTTTAGATGGAGATCGTTTGAGATTTAAGATTGCAATGGGCTAACACTGTTAATATATAAAAACTGCTTAGTATATAAAAACGTTCCATAAAATCTTTTTTTTCCCCCTTATGGTGATACGTGTGTTCACGGGAAGTAATCTCCATTTTGCCTCTGCCTTGTTGGAGTAATTCATTATCCCATACACATTAAGGTCTGTATCTAAATCAGGATGTTGAAGGCTATTTATTGTGAAAGTAAGTATATAATTCTCATGAAGTTTTTGTTACATTCTTATAGTGTAGGTTATAGGTGGGATGTAAAAGTCATCTTTGTAATTGACACTTAAACACAAAATCTTTTCTCATAGTTGGTGAGGACTTCATTCATGCCAGCCTCAAAACATAGTTTATTATGTTTGTCAGTGCTTGACGTTTTGACAGGCCACAAAATTTCAAGTAAAATAGATGTATTTGGGCATGAGATGTTGACTTTATAATTCATGAAACTGCAGCCTTCCACCTATAGTGGAGAGGCATTGCCAAAGGTGTGGTTTGGGTTCATCTGGTGAAAGCCAGAAAACAAACAAGAAAACCTTCATTTTGCTGTCACAGCTACTGAAGGTAACAGTGTAAAAAAAAAAAAAAAAATCCAGAATGCTTCATACACATCCATTTATCGGTAGCAGTATTATAGGGAAGTCCAAGGGTTTCTTTGGCGGTAAATCTGGGCTCTTGGGGCACAGGTGGGGCTCCAGCCTTGCCCTGGTTTATCCAGCACTGCCGTGCCCCTCCCTCTCTCCCTCCCTCCTATCCTCCTTCTCTCTCTTTCTTCACATTGGGCTTCTGTGTAAAATTTTGTTTGAAAAAGGGGTCTATCACCTTTCAAAAAGAGTTCATAAAAATTTGTCATTTATAAAGATGTTGATATTGAGCTTGAATGCTCCCAAAGTCTTTTTCTGGTTCAAGTTTCAGAGTAAATTGCCACACCCCTGGGTCCCAACA
The DNA here is from genome assembly GCF_024166365.1 of Elephas maximus indicus. Taxonomy (NCBI): domain Eukaryota; kingdom Metazoa; phylum Chordata; class Mammalia; order Proboscidea; family Elephantidae; genus Elephas; species Elephas maximus. Next base: position 18,841,413 of record NC_064842.1, on the reverse strand, counting down.
TTTCTCCTCTGTTTCCTGGTTTTTCTGTCAACACACTGAACATCATACGGGCTATTTAGATGCACAGATAATCTTAACCAGCGTGTGAGAAACTTCAGGATGCAGACAGACTGCATACCTTGACCATGTTTTTTCATGTAACTGGCATCACTTATCCTTTTACAACTCAAATTTTTAGCTCAAGATTATATTTTTCAGTCCTATCCATGTTGATACACACAAAAGGCAGACAATTCCGTTCTTTTCTGGATTGACCTCCTCCACCTTCCATCGCCTCCATCCCACCTTAGGCCTCCACTCACACAATTAGCTAACTGTGAAGGAGATGGGTTCTTCCACGGTATCGTCATACATTCAGATGGCACTAAATACATATTTTGAGCTGTTCCCAGCAGCAGTGATATGTTTTTGTTCTCTTGCGCTCTCTTGCTCAGTCAGCCTTGTGACCATTGGCATATATTTGAATGCCATCTGTGGCCATAGACTCAAGTGAAAAGAGTACGACCAACTGACAGATGGGTGGTGGGGGCATACAATAGGTGCTCCATAAATAGTTGTTGAATGAATGAATGGAGTTACTGCCGGGAATACTGAGATGTCTTTTAAAAACCCTGTTCTTTCATTGTTTTTAAAAGTAAATTTCTTTGTCGCATTCACAATGTGAATAAAATAATGACCATGTAAGTGAGTCTTCTCCTTCTCTTAAGTTTTAAGACATTTATAAATGCATCTTAAATTGTAATAAAAGATCCCAGAAGGTTTTACAGCATGTTTTCGGTTGATGGTGGTAAATGGAAATAGTTTAAATAACCACATTAACAGGTTATGGTTTTGCTAAAGCACCACAGTATTTTTTTAAAAGGGAAACTTCAATAATCCCGTTTTACTACTTCTCTAAACCCTTGAAATACACAGTACTCATTAGTGTTGAATTATTTAATAGAAATAAACCCTAAAGCCCCACCCAGGTATTAACTGCCTAGGGTCCTAAGGTTTCTTTATAATGCCTCAGTAATATTGGCTTAATGAATTAGGTTCTAAGAAAAATAGCCAGGCTTAGTTAACAATAAATCAGGTTATACAACTTGCAGAGAGAGCAACTAAAACTCTGCTTGTAAATAATAATGTGGGAAGCTCTGATATTAATCAAACCACTGTCCACAGCTAGGCTTTACTTTCAGCTCCCAAACACAGTGTAGTTAATACTGAACATATCTATGTTTAAATCTTAAAGAACACAATTATGCAATCCTTTGGGAACAAGCTTTTGCGAGAAATCAGTGGGGAATTACACCTGAAACATATTTGCAGAATTGTACCCTCAGAATACATTGTCTTAGAATGTTTTTTGAAATCTTGTGAATAGCTTCCTGACCGTGTAGTTGGTAGCAGAACAGAGCATTGAGAGTGTTTTTTGCATAAATAATTGCTGTTCACATTTCACCTAAGGGTATAGTCTGACTGAACCAGTGGCTGTGAATACAGCTGGCCTGCTGTTGTCCAGGGTTGGTGGACGCACCTGATGTCTGGGTCTGGTGCCAGAGCCAGCCTGTCCAGAGGTGTGCACTGGTTGCCCAGGACATTCTGGGCATAGCAGAGAATCATTCATCTGGGCAGTGGAGATGAAGACGTGAGTACTACCAAATCAGAGTTTCCTTCTTTTTGAAAGAGGTTTCTTGAGATTTTTCCACTGTTTCACTTCAGCCACCTCTGGATATCCAGGGGCTCACCAAAAGTAGGTCCTTAGTGTGGTTTCATAGGCCACTGTGACACCCTTTACCTTCTCTGAAGCCAACTTTTTGTCTTGGGCCTCAGAGATTTTTGTCAGTTCCTCAGAGGTGTTTGATTAAAACTGTATCACGGTCCAAAGTATCCTTCATTCCCTGGACGGGTGTCCTTCAAAGGAATGTCTGCTCCATTGCTCACCTTTGGATCTCAGGTAGGCTCAGGTAATGCTGCATCCAGAGCATTCCCCTAGCCATGTACGTTCTGGAGGTGTGCTCCCCATCCCTCTGGCCGTGGAGTGCCCATGCCCTGCTTCAGGTTCCCAAGTCTGGACTCTGAGGATGACCACTGGTTGTGCAGAGAGGCCCACCAGGCCACCCTGATGGGGAACATCTCTTGTCTCTGGTCCACTGCATTGAGGTGACTCCAAGATCCCAGGGGCATTTGTGTTGAGGCCTTCTAGTAGACAGGCTTCATGGGTAAAGAGGCTCTTGGTTATTATCTCCAAAAGACTTTAATGATTCCCTCTACTTGACTTATAAATGAGCATATAACAAGAGTAGAGATGGTACAGGACTCTGCTGTTTTGTCCTTCTGGAAATGCCTCTCATAGCAGTGAGGAGAGGAGGGCTGGGAAGTGACTCCACACAAGTGTTTTAACAGGCCTGGGACAGTACCTACATGAAGTTGAACTTTCTATAGGCTCAGGAAGAAACTGAGACACTTCTGGCTTTATTTTTTCTCATCAATTTAATTGAGAGGCATTTCTCTATCCATGGAGATGGCCTGGCAAAAGAGCTGGACATTAAGCTGAGCTTGCTACTTTGATCTTGGCCTTTCTGTAGAGCCAGAAGTCTTATCTGGGTGGGCTCTCTATTATCCCTTTTCTTGCTTGGATCCTGAGGTGTCCAGCTAAGAACTGGTAAGTATGTTGAATAGGATATGACTTAGGACCTGAGTGTTCTTCTTCATGAATTAAACATAGGACAGGCTCATTATTTGTAACAGTAACTTGTTACATTTATAGAGCTCTTTACAAAATGTTTTTATAGCTATTATTCTATTTAATCCATACATCAATATCAAGGAATAAATATTATCCCTTTCTTATTGATGATTGATTGGAACTAAGGCTCAAGAAGATTTAGTCATTTGGCTAAGATGATACAACTAGAAAATAGCAAAGCTTAGACTAAAACCCAGGTCTTCTGAATTCATGTCCAGAAGTCTGTTCATTCTGTTAACTCCTTCCTCAGCCTCCCAAAGGAAGAAAAACTTTTTGCTTTGCATCTATGATTATAGTATATTTTGTAAAATTCCATGAGGACTGAGACCATGTTTGTTCTCCAGCACCTATCACAGGACCTATCACATATTAGGTACTTCATACGTGTTTGATAAATGAGTGAAATTAGTGAATGAAAAGGTGAATGAGTGATCGTTGTTGCTGTTGTTGTGTGCTATCGAGTCGATTCTGACTCATAGTGACCGTATAGGACAGAATAGAATCACCCCATAGGGTTTCCTAGGCTATAATCTTTACAGGAGCAGATCGCCAGGTCTTTTCTCCCAAGGAGCCACTGGTGGGTTCAAATTGCCTACCTTTCGGTTAACAGTTGGGCTCTTAAACATTGTGACACCGGGACGCCTTGATGAATAGATTAAGGCAAAAATCTATTTGTCTGCATTTATATTGGACAGTACCATAGGTAATGTAGTATTTTAAAGAGTTTTAAAATGTGGCCGTGTGGTGGGGATTTGCCCTAGATCTTTCATCTTTTCTGATTGCCTGTCAGTGTGGAAGGTCCAAATCCGTCCACACCATGTGTCTCAAACTGTATTGGAATCTGTAACCAAAATCAAAATCTATTTTTAAACGTCTCTCTGCTGTTATTTTTCCATCCCTACCCTCCCCCCCGCCCGCCACTTTGAAGTTACCCAAGAAAGTTTGTAATCTTATCCTCCACTGGACCACACAAATCACTTTATGAACATTTCTACAGTTCATTTTTTTTTTTCAGAATACACCCTAAGGAGAATTCGTAGAAACAGATAATTGAAAATCTCAATTACTGAGCCGCTCTTACCTGTACTTCTTCTCCAGGATACCACCACCGGGGCCATTTGACTGGTGTCCTCCAAGAGAGATTTGCATGTGCACGTGTACGTGTGTATGTTTGTGTGTAGAGTGGGAAAAGGGAAGTGTGACCCCCTTGCTACTCTGAATGTATTCTTATAGTCTTTGCCCTATACTCTTTCCCATTCAGGCTTTTCATATTCTCCATAAGGTTAACATATCAGAGATTTTGGCAGTATAGTTGCTGTTGTTTTTAGTTTGTTAACGCAATGAATTTTCACAGATAGACAATGTGCATGGATTGACTGGTTCAGACTGATTCCATGTAAGGTCTGGTAAAGATAGTCAGAAGGCCTTCTTTAAAAATAGGAATAGAAATTCAAGAATTTAGTGGTAAAGCAGATAAGTACAACTGTGCTTTGTCAAACCCTAGGCTCACATATGTTAGAACGGCTAGAGGTGGCCGTCTTGGTTTGCTCACTTTCTCCCTCTTTTAAATACTAACTTGGGCTTGATGTGGTTTAGCCTCTGTAGGAGCATCTAGAAGGGATCATTCAAAACAGATGGCTTCAGCTTTTGCTCAGATCCTCAAGATGCTCTGCCAGCAATTCCTACCATGGGAATACTCTGAGAAGCCAGTGAAGATTATAGCCCTTAACGAGGTTCACCTTCTGTTGGTGGAGGGTTGGTAGGGCTGGCACTCAAAATACACAGTGGCCACAACAATGGGCTTGAGCATACCAATGATGGTGAAGATGGTACAGGACTGGGCAGCGTTTCATTATGTTGCATGTGGGGTCACCACGAGTCAGAGCCGACTTGATGGCAGCTAACGACAAATAGCTTATAGCAACTGATCTTCAGGAATAGTATTGTCTGAAGCTGACAGGAAGGTGTGGTCAAATCCTTAGATAAAGGCTCCTGGCCCCTCCTATCCCTTTTCCCAAAATATGCCATATCAGAGCTGTTTCAGTGATGCTTTGCTCAGTTCAGACCTTTTCCCGAAAGATTATTTTAGAAGCAAGAAGGGTTAAGAATTACTGCTGACTATGTCATGATTAGTTCCTCTCTCCCCCCCAAAACAAACAAGAACTCTAATATCACTGGTTAAATTCTGAGTCTATAAGCCAGTGCCTCATAGCTAGATCTTAGAGTTGTTAGTTGTGAATATATAGACTCTCTGTTGCAAGTTGCAGGATACTGTTGCCTCTGCCCCAGGATATATTGAAGCATTTATAATAAATCATGAATGAGAACACATGGTACAGCTCAGGTCCTCATCATCTGAGGTCTACTCCAGCCTGGGGCATTTATGGCCAAAGCATTTGTGACTTCCCTGACCAAACCTAACCCAGCCCAGAGCCTGGCACAGAGTCTGTGGTTTTTTGCAGGAACAGAGAACTCTTTGGTTTTCTCTACAGTTGTACCAAATTACCTCTTAAAGATGACTTGTTCTTTTCGTGGCGTTGGTTTTCCTTCTCTAAGAGGGAAACTGCAAAGTTACCATGATGTGAAATCTCGCCAGAGGCTCGAAGTGATTTCTTAGTAATGGCAACCTCAGCTGTCTTCTCTCAAACCCCGGCCAAGAGACAGAGATGGAAATGACAGTCTCCGTAAGCAGCTGCCTAAACCACAAACCAGATTAACAGTTTCATGTGGATAGGACCGTGGATCCCGCATCAGCCTTTTCCACCACACTCTTGTAAACAGCTGGTGGCACTGTCAGCAGTACCTCTCTCGCTAGGAAGGCCAACAGTGTAAATATCAGAAAGCGGGGAGGCTGCAGGGTGGGGATGTGGTCCAGGACTTATCTTCACCAGCATGTGGTGTTGTAACAGTAAAGGGGACCATCCCACCCACAGCATGCTCTTACACACTCAGGCACACACACTGCACCCACCTGATTATCGGCTTCCCTGAAGAGGCAAATAGTCAGAAGTTGTGCTTTTTCGAGTTTAGTATCTCTGTGTTTAAGTAAAAATGAGACAGATGAGGGCTGGAATTTGCATCTGGATACAGAGCACCCACCTCTTCACCCTGCCTAGAGATTCCTCTCTAATGAGAGTGGGTGGGAAGGAATCAGGTATGAGGGATCAGGACAGGGTTTCAACGTCAGCACAATTGACATGTTGTATTTTAAAGAGTTTTAAAATGTGGCCATGTGGTGGGGATTTGCTCTAGACCTTTCATCTCTGGATCATTCTTTGTTGAGGGAGTTTGTCCTGTGAATTTTAAGATGTTTAGCAGTTAAGTACCCTTGGCCTCTCCGTACTAGATGTCAATAGCCCCCTCCCAGTTATGACACCCCAAAATGTCTCCAGATGTTTCCAAACGTCCACGGGGGGATCAAAATCACCATTGGTTGAAAACCATTGGAGTAGAGAGAGAATTTGGTGAAAAGATGTTTGCATTATTCCTTTAGGCTCTGGCTATTTCCCAATAGCCGTTTATCACTGTCTTGAATTATTGTCTACAAAAAACAGCAGTCCCCAGTGCCGAGGTCTTCAGAGGAATCACACATGAAATGGTCAGGCCCTCTCTGAAGGTCACAGGGGTTTTGAAAGGGAGATACAGGTGTCCCTCTCCACTTCTTTCTTCTTCCCTTTCCCCATCTTTTCCTCCATGACAGTGTACTTAGGCGCTTTTTAAAATGCAGATCCCAGGGCCCCAACCCCAGAGAGGGCCTGAGAAAGGCCCCAGCATCTGACTTGGTATGAGCTTCCCCAGTGATGTTGCTGTAGGTGGTCCTCTGGAGACAACATCTCAGACACAGAGCCCTGCAGGGATGTCAAAATAAGTGCACTCTCGCTCTTTCTTTGCAAGGACATTCAAGTCCCGATAGCTTTACTGCAAAGCAGAAAGTGATCAAATCCATGGGAAAGATGGAGCTAATAGACAGACACAGGAACCCTTTGTACTGAAACCGATTGATTCATCCAACAAATAGTTTCTGGGTACCTGCTATATTTCAGGCACCTTCTAGCTAGTGCCTAGAGATTCAGCAGCGAACAAAACAGACAAAACTCCCTGCTGCCAGCCAGTGTATGTTTGCAGGGGGAGGTGGACGATGAATCAAGTCTGTAAGTAATGACAGTGTATACAGAGAAACAAAACAGAGAAGGAGGTGAGAAGTGCAGTGGAGTTTGCAGCCAGAACAGGGTGGTCAGGGAAGGCTTCATTTCGAAGGTTATCTTTGAGCAAAGATGATGGCGGTGAGAGACAGAGCCAGGCAGATTTCTGGAGGGGACAGTTTTCCATGCAGAAGGAACAGTGAGCACCAAGCCGCTGAGGTGGGGGTGAACATTCCTGGCATGTTGGAGGAACAGCAGGAAGGGTCTTATGGCTGGAGCAGAGTGCTTAAGGGACCGAGTAATAGGAGACGAAATGAGAGAGGGAACAGGGGGCCAGATCCTGCAGGGTCCGGTGGGCCAGTGGGAGGAGTTTAACTGTGAGAGAAGTGGGATCAGGACCAGTGGAAGATTTTAAGCCTAGGAACGACAGAATCAGATTTAAGATTTAAAAGGATCACTTTGGCTGCTATCTTAAGAGTAGACTCCGGGGGGCAAGAGTAGGAGTTATGATTCCTATTAAAATTGTGGCATGGTTTCTGAGCCCTAGGAATTTACCATGATTGGGGAGATAGAGCACGTAACACTAACTAACCAGGAAGTGTGTGCTAAGTGATACGAACGACTCAGACCCGAGAGGGACTATGAAAGTCCAGATGGGAGACCTGGCTCTGGGAGTCAGACTTGATGGAGGAGTGGTCCTTAGGATGAACATCTTATTTTTTTTTTTTTAGCTTGAATGATGTATAATCAACATACAATAAACCGTACGTATTTAAAGCATACGATTTGATATGTTTTGACATATGTATATATTCACAATAGTGAATATACCCATCAACTGTGAAAGTTTTCTTGTGGCTTACGAGGGAGGGTGAAAATTACCATCAGGGCAGGAACCTAAGTAAAGGTACAGAGGGAGAGAGATTGGGGGGGCTTCTGTGAGACCAAGGGAGGTACCTCGGACTGTACGGGAGCGTCACAGGAGGAGCCATGAGGGGGCTATCTCAAGAGACAGCCTGAGCGATGGGATATTACTCAGCCATAAAGAGATGTGAAGTTCTAATATACGGCACCACATGGATGAACCTGGAAACCATGATGCTGAGTGAAATAAGTCAGTCACAAAGGGGCAAATGTTGTGTGATTGCATTTATATGAAATATCTAGGATAGGCAAATGCATAGAGACTAAAGGTTATTAGGGATTACGAAGGGCTGGGGAGTAGAGGGGGAATGGGCATTTCGTTTTGGGGTTGATGAAAAACGTTTGGAAATAAATGGTGGTGATGGTTGAACAACATGGTGAATGTACCAGTGTTCCTGAATTGTATACTTAAAAATGGTTGAAATGGCAAAAGTTTTTATGTATATTTTCCAAAAAAAAAAAAAAAAAGTGCTTGAGGAAAGTGATGTGGGGCCCAAAATACTAGATCACAAGCGCCAGTGGGAGTATTTAAGTTTGTTGTAGGACATGGTGGTCAGTACAGGGTTAATTGTTAAAATTTTCTCATGTATTTTAAAAACAAAAACATCAAATTTGAGGTATTTCTTTTTTGTTTTCCTAATGAGTCTATGAAACATAACCAGGTACATTTATGCAGTAGTTCATGCATACAAAATAAAGGAAAAAGAAACATTAGGCAATTTCATAATTGGATAATTAAAAGAACCTTTAATAGCTTTATGCTGATACAACTATTCCTTACAGGTTGAAAATAAATTCATTTGCCTCCTAATGCATTAAAGCTTCTACTGAAAAAAAAAATACATCTAATCTAAAGCAAGTTTGCCATTAAGTCAACTCTAACACGTGGTAACCCTGTGTGTGTCAGATTGGAACTGTGCTCCATAGGATTTTCAATGGCTGATTTTTTGAAAGATCACCAGGCCTTTCTTCTGAGGTGCCTCTGGGTGGACTTAACCCTCCAACCTTTTGGCTAGCAGCTGAGTGCCTTAACTGTTCGTACCACCCACGGACTCCTACGTGTAATCTGGATGGACTTTAGTAATTAAAAGGTAAAACTTTGGTGTGCCATACCAGAATCTTGATTAGTACTTCATATTTGTGAAGTCCAGGACTTTATTTTTGTGTCACATTGAACGTATACTTTAAAATTAAGGGAAGCATTTTCAGTAAGTAGTAGCAATCTACCCTTTCATCCTAAGCTGTTAACCTATTTGTGAATGGATTCTGTCTCCCCACGGTTAAGAGATAGACTGAAGAGTGAGATTTTTAGATTTGAAGATAGTTATTCTGGTGTGAAATAATCTAATTTTGTCTGCATCTCCCCATGTAGAGGATGGTAGCTCCTTGGAGACACTGGCCAGTTGAAGCTGTGTGAGTCTAACTGAACATCCAGCAAAGCCCCTTTGGAGCATTGCCTGCTCCTGTGGGATAAATAAGGTCTACTTTTCAGATGGCCTGTTTGAGAGAAGCATCATGTCTCAGTTCCATGGGGATGAATGCCTGTTGGATTATTTCACCTTCTAAAGTAGAGGAAGAAGCCTGGTAGCTATCCAGTCAATGCTCAGCTTAGTAATTCCAGGGACCCTTTCTTATCTTGGTTTCTTTTAAGAAGACTTTCACTTGCCTAGATGTAAAGGTTAACTGAGGATCAGGTGTTCCCTTCATTACCATCTGTCTTAGTTACCTAGCGCTGCTATGACAGAAATACCACCAGTGGATGGCTTTAATAAACAGAAATTTATTGTCTCACAGTTTAGGAGGCTAAAAGTCCGAATTCAGGGCACCAGCTCCAGGGGAAGACTTTCTCTCTCTCTTGGCTCTGGGGGAAGGTCTTTGTCATCAATCTTCCCCTGGTCTAGGAATGTCTCAGCACAGGGACTCCGGGTTCAAACAATGCACTTTTTCCAGGCTCTGCTTTCTTGGTGGTAGGAGGTCCTCTGTCTTTCTGCTCACTTCTTTCTTTTAAATCTCAAAAGAGATTGACTCAAGATACAATCTAATCTTGTAGATTGAGTCCTGCCACATTAACATAACTGCCTTTAATTGTGCCTTATTAATATCCTAGAGGTAGAATTTACAACCTATAGGAAAATCACATCAGATGACAAAGTAGTGGATAATCACAGAACACTGGGAATCATAGCCTAGCCAAGTTGACACACACTTTTGAGGGGCACAATTCAATCCATAACACCATTCCCTCCCTTATTAATTCTAAAACCAAAAAAAAAAAAAAAAACCCTAACCCATTGCAGCTGAGTGGATTCCGACTCCTGGATAAAACTAAGTCCTAAGATCATCATTGCTATCAACACCATCACCATTGTCATCGGAAAAATATGAAATACTAAATTTGCACAAGTACTGTATTAGATACTGAGAATAGTAGGTTTGATAATAATTACTATTATTGTATAGGATTAACCCCAAGTACCAAGCATTGTACTAAACATGTTACACATACCACGTTTAATCCTTACTTAATAAAATAGGTTGTTGTTGTTGTTAGGTGCCATTGAGTTGGTTCCGTCTAATAGTGACCCTACGTACAACAGAATGAAACTGTGCCTGGCCCTGCTCCATCCTCACAATTGTTTTTATACTCGAGCCCATTGTTGCAGCCACTGTGTCAATCGATCTCATTGAGGGTCTTTCTCTTTTTCACTGACCTTCTCCTTTACCAAGCATAATGTCCTTCTCCAGGGACTGATCCCTTCTGATAACATGTCCAAAGTATGTGAGAGGTAGTCTCACCATCCTTGCTTCTAAGGAGTATTCTGGCTGTACTCCTTCTAAGACAGATTTGTTTGTTCTTTTGGCAGTCCATGGTATATTCAATATTCTTCACCAACACCTCAATTCAAAGGCATCAGTTTTTCTTTGGCCTTCCTTGTTCATTGTCCAACTTTTGCATGCATATGAGGCGGTTGAAAACACCATGGCTTGAGTTAGACACACTTAGTCTTCAAGATGACATCTTTGCTTTTCAGCACTTTAAAGAGGTCTTTTACAGCAGATTTGTGCAATGCAATGTGTCTTTTGATTTCTTGACTGCTGCTTCCATGGGTGTTGATTGTTGCTCCAAGTAAAATGAAATCCTTGACAACCTCGATCTTTTCTCCATTTATCACGACCATGTTTATCGTAAAATAGGTACTATTACCAACTCGCATTTTTTCACATGGAGACTGACGCTTGGATTAGTTTTAAAAAAAATGGTACGTAGTCATACAACTACTAAGTGATAGAGCTGGAACTCAAACCTCCCACACACTTAACTGAAAGTTTTCAAAAGAAGCAAGAGACATTGCCCATGCCATCTGGTTGAGATGTAGACATAAAAAACAAAAACAAAAAAAAAACTTCTGTGGTCATGATGAGAATACCTCACCTAATCTGAGAAACCCATGGACTGATCTGAATAATTTGACGTTCTAATTAAAAATCACCCTTTTCTTTTGAAGCAGAAATGTCTTATCATCTGCAGCACTTTTTCACATGTTTCAGCAAGCAGCCCTATTAAGTCCATTTCTGCCTTCCTTTGGCACTCCAAAGAGCCTCCCATGTGGAATACAGTCATTCACACTGAGGCTGCACATGTCATATTTTAATAGGACAGCATCTCTGCTGTAATCTGGAGCAGATTTGCGTAGGTTGGGCACCGCCACTACCTTCCAGGTTAATTTGGTTTCTCATGTACAACAACTTGGGTTTGACATTTAACATTTCTTCCTCTGGAGGTGTTTTTTGTCTCTGTGGGCTCATTACCCAGCATGCCTTTACAGTCATTCCTTTTCGCACGCTAGGATCCATGTCTGGGCATACACTGGTGTGTGTGAGTGCCATTGTTGAGTGCAGAGCCGTTGCCTCACAAGCAGACTCATGGTAATGATAACACACCTTGGGTTCAGATGCTGCCTAGTAGGCAAGAAGGAAGTTCACACTGAAGTTTTACGCTAATGAAGTAGGAATGTCAGCTGCCTGGGATTTCAGGGCATGGCCTAGTTGTTGTCACCGCTGTGGTGGTTATTTTGACTGTCTTAGGTTGCACGAGGAGCAGACATGCTCTATCCTTTCCAACATCATTCTCCTCCTTCTCCCTCTCACAACCACCAAACTGGAGAATGAGCCATGCTGGTCTCCTCTTTGCTAATCAGGATGAAACGCTCAGGGATTTTCTTCAGTTCATACATAGAATGGCAGAACCTGTGAGGGGGTAGCTCTTTCCCACAAAGAGCAATGATCATCATTACTTTGTCAAACATCTGATTTGTTCCTGGGCATGCTTCCCAGGTAGTCATATGCCTGGTTTGTGAGCCTGGGAACTCTATGAAGGACAAATTTAAAGGATGTGTTGTTAGGTGCCATTGAGTTGGTTCTGACTCATAGTGCCTTCAAGTACAACAGAACAAAACACTGCCCAGTCCTGTGCCATCCTCACAATCGTTGCTATGCATGAGCCCATTGTTGCAGCCACCGTGTCAGTCCATCTCATTGAAGGTCTTCCTCTTTTTCACTGATCGTCTATTTTGCCGAGTATGATGTCCTTCTCCAGGGACTGGTCCCTCCTGATACCATGTCCATAGTATGTGAGACAAAGTCTTGCCATCCTTGTTTTTGCTGATCCTCCACTTTGCCAACATGATATCAGTATATTCCTGCTGGGTAGACTGAACACACTTGAAGTTGCCAAGAATCAGAATCGCCTCAATGGAAACTGGTTATTTAGTTGGTTTGGGGGTAGGACTGCTGTAAAGAACATTGAGATTCTTGAGAAAGAAAGGACCCTGATGGGGAATGTGGTGGTGGTGGACAGTAGGCAGCCATGCAAACTTGGGCGATGAAAGGGTGACAAAGAGTGTGAAGGTAAATTCCAGCTGTGGGGAATAAAACGTTGCATTCTCAGGGTACTACTCTCCATTCAAAGCCTCGTGAGACAGCATTTATGGAGGAAGAAAGTTTAGGAACAAAGTGGGAAGAAACTGCCTTTGGAAAAACAGCGTAAATCTCATTGAGCTTGTCACGAAAGGCCTCTAGAATAATAAACAAGACACAAGCATCAACAGGAATTCGTACAACACATGCCGGACTCCCACTCCAGCTGCTGCCTTCATCACCCAGAGGCTTTAGAGGAACAGACTGTAAGTTCTCTTTTAGCTGAAATAATGTGGAAAATCGCTCAGTTCTCACAAGTGGTATTAGCATTTATTGCTGAGCAACCTATTCCTCGGAGGATCAAATGGAACAAAAAGTAACGAGGAGCATTAGTAAGTGGCTTTGTTTGCCTGGGCCATAGTTCTTGTGTTCTTGTTTACGTTCCACAGACTCTCCAGCCCTTATTACCAGCCCAGCCTCATGCACGGAGAGCTGGCTGCTGGCTCCTAGGAAAAATCATGCTACCTACTTCCCTTGGGCCTAACGTTGCTGGACCAAGTGTATAATCTGGAGTTTTCCTTTAGGTAGGTTTTGCGTTTCCCCACGCTGATGAGCTGATCAGATGGCTAAAAAAAAAAAAAAAAGCTTTTATATAAACATTACTTTTTTAGAACTTAGGGACAAAGATGAACAGAGATTTTGGTATAGGGCTTAGTGTGCTGAAGAGGATTCGTTCTACTAAATCAAGGAAGAGTCAGTACAAAGAGGGTACCTAGACTGTGGTTGACCCATGTGAGACTGACTCTTCAGTCAGGTAGAACAAATATGGTTGGAAAAACTATGTTAACCTTAGATTTGAGGGAGTTTGTCTCATGACATTTGTATTATCAGTGACTAAATCACCTGTACAAAGTGAATGCAAGATGAACCCAGACAGGCTTTGTCATTTGACTATTTTAATCTTGATTGGATTCCTTTTATTTATTTACTTATTTCACAAATACTTGTTGAGCCCCTACTACGTAGCCGGTACTGTACTTGACATGGAGGAATTAAAGATGGAAGGAGTATTTGCTCTTAACAAGCTGAGAATTACTAGCAGAGCAATACTTTACAAATAAAAAATTAAAAAAAATTACAGACTATAAGATAACTTAGAATGGAGGTATAGGAAAGCAGATTGGCATTTTAGTAAAATAGTTCTGTTCTCCCCCCATCCTCCCCCCTTCCCCACCCTGGGGAGTGAAGTTAAGGTGGGAATCAGGCAGACCATGGTGATAGGAGAAATGCTAAAAGCATTAACATGGCAGGGGACATGGAGAGGAGGTTCAGTTCAAGAGCTCTTTGGACATAGCCTCTATCTAATTTGGTGATTAGAAGTGAAGGAAAAGGAAGGGGCAGGAGGGTTCTAGATTTCTAGCCTTGGCCTCTGGGTGGATAATGATACTGTTTACTTAGTGACTATTGGAATGAGAGTGGGTTCAAGGGCAAAGAAAACCCATTGCCAACAAGTCGATTCCGACTCATAGCGACCCTATAGGACAGAGTAGAATGGCCTCGTAGACTTTCCAGGGAGCAGCTGGTAGATTCGAAATGCTGACTGTTTTGGTTAGCAGCCGAGCTCTTAACCACTGTACCACCAGGGCTCCAAGGGCAAAGAAAAGTAATTTTAAATTATCAGTTTGAAGGGTATTGGGATATTCAGGTCATTCTGTCTAGTGGGCCTTTGGCTATAAGGCTTGGAGCTCAAGAGAGGCCAGGCAGGGGTAGAAATAGAGAATTCCAAGTCACCAGGATATAGATGGCCATTGAAGCCATGGGGTTGTATGTGATTGCCTGAGGAATGAATGTCAGTGAACAGGAAGAGAGATTTGGTCATAATCATATAGTTAAGTCTGTGAGAAGACATGTAAGGCAACTGACTGAGAAGCAGTAGACTATGAGAGACCCTTTGGGGCTATGACGGGAGACTCCATTTTCCCGAAATGCCTCCAGGAGACATAGAAGAACTGTAAAGGGATTGGATAACGATTTATGGATTTTTCTTTTTGTAGTGATCACTGATTGGGAGATTTAGGCATCTGAACATTAACTTCATTTACCCTTAGCCTTCCTTCTGAGGAACTTTAGTGTTTTCTTGATTCCCTCTTCATGGTAGAGGTGGGGCAAAAATAATTTTGTGTATTTTCCTGAAAGATGAGAATGTTTTGAGAACAGAACTCCTTAACTTGAAAACTTAGGATGAAAATGTTGCCCAGGTGCCAGGAGCACATTTTCAAATGTACTGAAATAAAACTTGGGACTTGAAAAAGACGTTCGGCTTGTCCATGAGTTCACCGCTGCTCTCGTGGATTAATTCCAGAGGCACATGATGAATCAGGACTGAATCTAGATGGTATGAATGTCTTTCAAGCCCGTGAGCTAGGTGGCCTGCCAGACAGGATCCTAAATTCATTCCTTCTATGGATCCATGTTTCTTTTGATGCCAGGTGAAGCAGAAGAGGCTCTCCTAGTACACCTTCTGGGGCCACTATAGTCCTTACTGCGTCCGTAGCAGGGAAGCACATTATACGTGAGCCATTCAGGTTCTGAAGACCCCTTTTCTCTTTTCCTCCTGGTTTATCACTACTCTCCCTGGAAGCAGTCTCCTCTTTATTTGGCATTTACAGAAAGCTGTGTCTGTTGACCATTCCTCTTTGAAGTTGTGAGTTGTACTGAAATATTTATAATGTGTGGACAAGTACTTGAAAGGGATTTTAGTTTTCATAAGACATATCTCTCGACTTACGGGGGCCTTTTGATGATAACCAACATATGGTTACAGATCAAGGGTTCCTTAATTTAGGGAACACCTCTTTGATATCAGTCAGCATTATCATACTCATTAAAGAATCAACCTCAGCTTTCCTCCAGATGAAACAAAAAGGTGCTATTTGCTACTTCTGGCTGTCTGTGGCCACCAAGTACATTATAGTGGTAGCGGGCACAGCTATGACCCTCGCGTGACAATTCTGTTGCTTCTCACAGGCTCTGGCAGGCTCTCCTGCAGGGCTTGCTTTGGCTGGGCACAGGTCTGAGTGGAGGGGAGAAGCAGGAAGCTAGAGTTCTCCTTACCGAGGCCTCATGAACCAGGCTGGGAACACAGAGCTCGGTACTCCTGAGTGTGTGTTGAGTGCTCCTGTGAGTCCCTACAGACCGGACTAGACAGCAGCAGAACCCGCAGTTGCCATTGAGTCGATTCCTACTCATGGCAACCTCATGTTTGTCAGACTGGAACTGTGCTCCGTAGGGTTTTCAATGGCTCTCTCTCAGATATAGCAGCCAAGTGTGTTAAGCATTAAACCACCCAGGGACTCCAGGCAGCAGCAGAGGGAGGAGATTTTTGGCAGTCCAGGAGCGAAGAAGTCCCCTGGATGGTGCACTCACAGAGGGTGGGGATCATGTGCACGTATCCTCGTGTCCCTAGCTTGGCATAGCACTTGGTATGGTGAAGGCCAACATAAATATTTGTTACATGTCAGAAGCTGAACAGCAAATAGTAATAGGCTGAGCAGTGAGGATTCTGCTTCTGGGAAGAGTAGTATAAATCAGGAAGAAAGGGGGAAAGGAACCCTCAGACCATGAATGGCTGGAGGGATCCCATAGAGTGAGTGTGTCTCTTTAACTCTGGCTACATATACAGATATCAGTGCTGAATCCAGAGTTTAAGGGCCAGGATCTATGTAATGTGTGGATGCAGCTTAGATCTGCTGCCTTACTGTGGCATTTGATTGGTCTAACCAAAGTATTCTAAGTAAGCAATTAATTTGAAGCTTCTTGAAACCAAATAATTTGATGACTTGAAAGCACAAGTCATGGGTTGTGTGTTGTTTTTCTTTGCCAGTTTCCTGATTTCTCAGTTTCTGATTATCTAAGATATAGAAATAAATAAATGAATTATGGAACGACTGAAGGATAGAATACTAAGTGGTTATTAAAAATCATATTTTCAAATAACATTTGTTGACGAAAGTCTCATTATGTAATGTATACAAGATAATGTATACATAGAGGACTTTTTTTTAAATGTGCATAGAAAAAATTTCAGAGGGAGATTCACCAGATGTTAACAGGTGGTGGTGATTTTTTTCATTTTTCTACTTTTCTGAAAAATCTCTCCTTTTTTTTTGGAAGAAAAATATCATTACTGCAGGCTGTGAGGGCTTTTGATAATAGGTCTACAGCTGAATACTTTCTCCATAAATAGAAATTCTCTCTCCGTCTTTCCATAGAAGCTGTTTCCATGCACTAATAATATGCCCCTCCCCAAGGTTAAATTAACTGGATTTTTGATTGGGCAACTGTGTTTTACCTTTTATCATCTTCCAAGAAATAGTGGGGCATCTGAGAACTTTCAGGGGTCCTCTAAGTGGAAGTGGGAAGATGATTCTAAAGCCCCTGCTAGCATTCGATCCCCTGGACTGAGCAATGCACCCTGAACATGGTACCACGATGTGCATTTTACTCAGGAGCTCTTGCTGCTTCGTAATAAACATACTAAGCACTGTCCAGCAGGTCAGGAGAGAAGCCTTTCCATGTGGTGTCCATTGGATGTGCCTGTTCTGGGCCATGAACAGGTAAAGGTCAGGCACTGGTGCTGGTAGGGGACTCACCAGAGTACCATGTGCAAGTGGATCCTAAATAAGAACCAGGTGATGAGAATGAGAAAGAGGAAATGGGGGCATGAGGCAGGCTGGGTCATTTGGACTCCTGTCCTCTTTGCCTACCACCCAGGATCTTATCATTACAGTTTCTAGGTCTCTCCTGCCCCCGGACTGAGAGTTGCTGGTGGGCAGGTGTGTGTCTTTCGTCTCTGTATCCCCAACATTTAATGTGACAGTTGGCACAGATGGGAGCCCAAATAAATTCATTTAGAATAAATGAACGTTTCCCAAGTGAATGAGGTGAAAATCTTATGTCTGTGCAGAAAAATTGAATCTGTTGATGGAGATGGCACTCTGGCTCTTGAAGTGAAACGTCATGGACTAGAGGCCAAGAGGTCGGGATGAGTCAAGCTTTTAACCTTTTTGGAGCTCAGTGTCCTTACCTGTAAACTGAAATGTCAGTCTACTCTAGAATGGTTCCTAAGGTGCCCTGTTGGGTCTAACATGCTCTGACTTGTGATGAGAGATATGCTGAGCCAAGCAGCTTGCGATGGAGAAGGATACGCATCACTTTGTCAGCCTGAGCCTTGATCAGCCTTGACCTCCTATTGCTTCCCGTCATCTTATATGACTGTCTTGAGTTTCTACCTCCTGGGCCACTCCTTGCTGCTGCTGTGTAAAGAGGCCTCTTGATTTATTAATCAATTAATCAGTGCATGCTGAGGAGCTAGTCACAGTAGTTAAACAGGGAAAACAAAATGCTGGAGCCCATAATCAAGATGGATCGTAATTAAGAACGACCCTCCCACCAGCGATCTTCCTGCCACCCTGTGTCCCCCACACCTCGCCTCACCCACAGCTCATCAAACTCTGTTCAGCCCTGATGGGGCTTCCGCCCATAAAAGCTGACAGCAAATTTCAGAAGGGCAGATTTCCTCCCAATGTCCTAGAGGAAAATAAGCCTTAAGATGAGCCTCATAAATTACTCCGAAAGTTCAAAAAGGTGTAGTGGCCTGTCCATATTTACAGATACTGGGCTTTCCTGCCCTTCTGGCCCAAAGACACAGAATCATGGGGCTGGATGGACCTTACAGCTCATAGAGGCTGTGGTCATGTATTACAGATGAGAGGTTCAGTGAGATTAATTGTCCAAGGTCATACGTTAATTAGTAGTAATACTAGAACCCAACTATTTTAATATCCAATTAAGTCTCCTAGTACTTTTCTCCTTTGTGTAATTCTGCTGTTTTGTAAAAAGCAAAGCAGAGTAAACGAGAGAAGTCGGATTCATTATCTCATTTACACATGGGCCTCTGAGCTAAAGCATCTTTCTTATAGTAGATTTAGATGACATTTTTGGGGAAAAGTATCTTGGGTTTTACCAGGGATACTGCCAGGAAGATGTATATTTTTTTCAGTCAAGAACATCAACTACATGGGTGCAGAAATGGTGAGGCTGCTGTGACGAAATGGTAAATGTGAGTTAATCTGCAGAGGTTTGCTGGGCTGCTGGAACAGGCTGGGTTGCTGGTCCAGAATCTGTTTAGTTTGGTTTCCTTTCAATGGCCCTTAGCTAATGAGGCCAGGATTCTCTCAGAATGGACTGTCTGTTGCAGGTCACCTCTGTCTGTTACCAACTTCCCACAGGTAACAAGGGGCCTGGGGACTTCAATGGAGTCGGCCCAGAATGACTGCACTCACCTTCCATCGTACCTGAACAAATGATTTTTGTCTTCTTAATGCACACCTTGGGAGGCTCCAGGTGGGGCAGTAGTTCTTTAGTGGATGCAAGGAGAAGAACCTGGTGTGTTCTCATTTGACTGGCCTGGAGAAAAATATACTAAGATATATATATATATAAAAATATATATGTATGTATATATATATATGTATATAAAAAAATGTATATATATATGTTTAATTCCTTAAATTCTTCACTATACATTTGTCAAATGTGCTTGTCAACTATAGAGGCATTTCTACATGCCTGGGTTCTCATTTCTGTTGGCTGTCAATCAAACAATCAAACTCTCTGGCCATATCTAGGGCTTAACTCATAAACCAGACATGCAAATTGCACTTGAGTTATAACCTCTCCTTTTTTCCTGCTTGTGTGTTCCCCAGGACCCTGCTTTCTCGGCTGTGATTCATGACAAACTCCAGGTCCCCAACACCATCCGAAAGGCATGGAATGACCGGGACAACCGCTGTGACATTTGTGCTACGCACCTGAACCAGCTGAAGCAGGAGGCCATCCAGATGGTCCTGACCTTGGAGCAGGCAGCGGGCGGCGAGCACTACGATGCCTCCCCTGGCTCACCCCCACCCCTCTCCAACATCCCCACTGTGGTGGGGGCCCGGCATGTGGGTGGTCTCCAGCAGCCCAGGGATTGGGCCTTTGTGCCTGCCTCCTGCGCAACCTCCAGCTACACAGGATTCGTCACCAACAAGCATAGCAGCAAACCCAACAGCCTTGGGGTCAGCAATGGGGCAGAGAAGAAGAGTGGGTCCCCAACCCACCAGGGGAAGGTCAGCCTCCAGATGGCCACCAGTCCCAGCAACGGGAACATCCTCAACTCAGTGGCCATCCAGGCTCACCAGTACCTGGATGGCACCTGGTCCCTGTCAAGAACCAATGGGGTCACTCTGTACCCCTACCAGGTAAGTAGCCTCTCTAAGCAAGGAAGAGCAGGTTGGCTGGAGTCAAAGAAAGTATATAGCCCTTCTTTTTTCCACTCTCCTCTCTGGGACTGTCCCAACCCAGAACCTAATGCCTCCGCATATCTTCCACAGGTCCACATCAAGGTGCACCATCCAAGTCTGCCTGCTGTATCTGTCAAACCTTTTACTCCTGCCCTCTCTTTGCTCGTTCAGGATCCCCTTTGAGAGACCCTGCTGGGCCAGGCAATGCAAGGGCTTCCCAAGCACAAGTTTACTGTATGATGCAGTGATTAAGAGTGTGGACACTGGGGACCCATGGTCTGGGGTTCAAGCCTCGACTTGCCCACTTCTTAGAACTGTGACCTTGCACAGAGCTTGTCCTCTCTCAGACTCACATCCCTCATTTATAAGTGGATATAATGGTAGTGAGAATTAAATAAGATAGTGAATGCAAGATGTTTAGCCTGATGTCTGGCACAGAATCAGGGATCAATGTACAAGTTACTGTTTTGTTGTTGTTATTGTGGCTGTTAACAGAAATTAAGACAAACGAGTGAGAGATTTTTTTAATCAAAAGATATTCTGGGTCCCTAAAATCATGGTTTTAAAGCAGCCCGTGGGTAGGGATAAACATTGCTAAGAATAAAATAAATGAGAAACCAGTGTTAGCATTCTGCTTGCATTGTCAGCACATCTGATGGAAATGCAGACTCACACCCTAACTTCTCCTACCTAGATGGACCTTATCTCTTTACTGTTTGCATCTCTCCTTAAATACTGCTGGGGTTGGCTTGCCAAAAGCATTTTTCTCTTTTCAGTTATTGAAATTAGCATATACTCTGAAGTTTTCCTGTAGTAGTAAGAGAGCAGACCTCATACAAATCTGTCAGAGAATCTGAAAGAATTATCTTAAATTTTCCTTGGGTGAGTTTCCCATTGGATAAGGGTTGGGTTTAACGTATCTATTCCCCACGACCCCTGCAACAGAGTCACGTGGGAAGTAGCAGAAAGCATTGACTATCTCTTTGGAACGGAGAGGTGGCTATGGTCCTGGGTGTATTAGTCAGGGAGGTTAAGTGGTGTAACAACTGATCCTGGCATCTCAGGCCATTTCTCACACATGTCGGGTGTTTGGTAGGTGGCCTTCCCTGTGATGTGGAGTCTTGGGCTCCTTCCATCTAGTTGTGTCACCATCTCCCAGGGGCCTCAGAGTCTTCCACCAGTCAGGAAATTTCCACAACAAGCCCAGAAATGAGGGAAGAGGGTGCATGAAGGATCTCACAGGTGGATTTTGAGCCAGCCTGGAAGGGGCCTATATCACTTCCATCCATATTCCTGGGGCAAAACCCAGTCTTCAGGCCCCACTGGGAAAATCCAATCTATCCATGTGCCTGGGAGTAAAAAACACAAAAACACGAGGTGAATGAACATGTGTCTTTGCTACGTGGGTAAAGATACGGGGAAACTTAAAATGAGGTAAATGCGCCTGATAAAACTCCTTGTGACTTTCCTAGACTGTTGGAGAGGTGAATATAGCTTGTGTCTGTTGATATCTTGAAAGAAAAGAAAGTGGGGAGCATTGATTGCTACTCTAAGAAGTTGGTTTTTAGGATTGCCAAACTTTTTGTCTACTGGGTGCTTTTTATAAAACACAGCACGCACATTGCTTTATTTAACCTCACAAAGGCCTGTGAGGAAGGCAGGGCAGATATTTGATCTTCCTCATACAGATGGGGAACACCATGCTTAGAGACATTAAATAGCCTGTGGCCATACAGCCAGTGACAGAACCAGAGCCAGCTCTCTCCTCTCCAGGGGAGTGGGTTTTCCCACACCACAGTTGCTTCCAGCTTTCCCAACTGACCCCATCGCAGTGTTTCTGCCAACATTACCAGATACAGCTTTCTCTTCAGAGCTTGGCTCACCAAAGGAAAGGACTCCTATTTTGATTGCCAGCAGCCTTGCTGTCACTTTACTTTTGGGTAGAATTTTCTGGGTTGTGTATGGGTGAGACATCTAGTCTAATGCTAGAAAATAATCACATAGGGCAGGAACAAGTTAGGGCTTCTTTTCATTGTTAAATGATATGCTTTTTCAACAATTCAAAATTGTTCTTGATTTGAAAATATGCTATTATTAAACTTCTAAAAATCAATGCATGTTTATTGTAAAATAAAATAGAAATATGTGAGAAAGTTTAAATAAGGCTTTAAAAAGCAATATCATCCAGAAATAAACTATACAACATCTGGATATATTTTCTCCCAGTGTATTATATACTCATAATTTGTAAAATGGTGATTGTATACAATTCTGGGACTGGTTTTTCACTTGATATATTGGGTGCATTTTCCCATGCCATTATATATTTTTCTCAAATACGATCTTTAATTGTAGCATAATATTCCATTATATGACTATGTCATCATTTATATAACCAAACCTCAATTACTAGAGTTTAGGTTCCCTACCCACTCCCTCCTTCCTTATTACTATCAATAAAATGCTCTGATGAACATCCTTTTACCCAGATCCTATTTTCAACACATCCCAGGGTTGTGCTAGCCACATGCTCAGGTTACACAGAAAATTCACATTTCACCTTCCACAGCCCCGAAACACTTGCATCATGTATCAGGTGCTGGTTAGCTGACTCAGCCGCTGTAGCAGCTCAGTGAGTGAGGACGGAAGAACCTGAACTGGTGCTTTTATATAAAATATTCCAAGTGTCGGGAGTAGTTTGTGTGAGGAGGGAGAAGCTGAAAGCACTGCTTGAAAGGAAGATTAGGGATTATTGGTGCATTTCTTTGATGTGTACAATCGTTCTATCTGCTCCTCCTCTTACTCTCTTCTTCAGATGAAAAAGAAATTCCTGTACAGTAGCAAGTATTTGTTAAGCTCTAACTAAGTGCCAGGGGGCCAGCGATGGTTCAGTGGTAGAATTCCCGCCTCCGTGAGGAAGATCCAGGTTTGGTGATTCTCAGCCCGTGCACCTCAAGCACAGCCACCGCCTGTCACTCAGTGGGGGCTTGCATGGTGCTCCCATGCTGAACAGGATTTAGTGGAGCATCCCAACTATGACAAACTATGAAGAAAGGCCTGGTGATCTACTTGTGAAAAATTCGCCAGTGAAGATCCTGTGTATCACAATGGTCTGATCTTGTGCATGAAGTCGCTAAGAGTTGGGGGCCAACTTGATGGCCAGGCACTGTGCTAGGTGCTGGGTTGGGGCTGCTGCACTGGGCTGAAGACCCTGTCTCCTGCCCTGTGGTCCTCACATTGGGGAGGAAGCAGGTGAAGTGACCCTCAGGGGCAGGAGTGTGAAGGTAGAGGGATGCGCGGGATGCTTTGAGAGCGTGCAGAAGGGCTCGTAATCCAACCTGTGGGGCAAGGGTGGGTTGAGGAAGGATTTGTAGCTTAAAGCAGATACAAAGATGATTCACGCAAACCACTACCCTGAGATTGTCCTGGGTGAATTTTATTGCTTCTTTCTACCTCCAGACCAATTCGTCCATTTCCCGTGAATAATAGTTAAAGGGCCCAGAGGGAATCTCTCCAGGATAAAGAGATTTGGTGCCTGGCTGTAAAGCACTGTCCCCTGTGTCATGACTTTGTCATCCTGATACCCAGATAGGGAGGCTCTGGGTCTGGCCAGACTGGGTGTCTCCTATTGTGGACATCTCCCAGCAGTAAATATTCTGTAGCTCACAGTCTCACCAACTCATCAGAGCTGGTTGACTGCTCTGAAAGCTGACCTCACTTTTCCTGCTCACCCACACTCCCACTTCCTTCTCCACAGAGCAGATGGCCTCTGGATTAGTGCCAGGGCTGTTCCCCAGGCAGGGAAGCATCTAGACTTTGTCACAGCCAAGGGTGCTGCCCCACATCCACGGAACCAGAAGCTGTAGAACAAACAAAGGAGTTGGAGAGGACACTGCCCTTCTGCAGCTTAGGTGCAGTGAGGATGAAAAGATGAGGATGGGCTGCCCAACAGTGAGCGTGACAAACTTTGTATAGGTGATAAGATAAAGAACTCAAGAAAACCAAACCAGTTGCTGGTGAGTTGACTCTGATTCATGGTAACCCCATGTGTGTTAGATTGGAACTGTGCTCCAAAGGGTTTTGAATAGCTGGTCTCCCATAAGCAGATCACCAGGCCTTCCTTCTGAGGTGCCTCTAGGTGGATTCAAACTGCCATCCTTTCAGTTAGTAGCTGAATACTTAACCATTTGTGCCAGCAAGGGACTCCATGGGTAATGGGAAGGCCCTCTCAAATCCCTCAAGGCCCCTCTATTACTCACACCAATGTGTAATAATCTTCCAGAGTTGCAGTAGGAAGATTTCTTGATTCTCTTTTCCGGTATCTTCATGTTTCAAAACTATCTCCAGAAGGAGTGGGAACCTGTAAGCATCACAGATAAATAAGAACCTCTGTAGGGAGAGAAGAAAAATAGCAATTTAGGAGACACTGAAATTACATCAAGAAATGTTGAACAAACCACAAAGATAATTTCTCATTGAATATCTTTAAAAATTGATTTCTTAGAAGATGTTAAGATGGACCCTTTCAAGAAAGACTCCTCTATTAACTTGTAGACATTTAGTACAATCTGTACACACACAGGAAGAATAAAATGTGCTCTAGAACCTTCATTCGACCACATGAGTTTTTTTTTTTTTTAACTTTGAAAATATATTTCTAGGTTGTTGCTGTTAGCTGCTGTTGAGTCAGCCCCTGACTCATGGCGACCCCATGCCCAATGAAACACAACACTGCCCAGTTCTGCATCATCCCCGTGAATGTTGTGATCCATAGGGTTTTCACTGACTGATTTTTGGAAATAGACTGCCAGATCTTTCGTCCTAGTCTGTCTTAATCTGGAAGCTCCACTGAAACTTGTTCAGCGTCATAGCAACACATGCCAACAGTGACAGATGGGTGGTGGCTGCACATGAGGTACATTGGCCGGGAATCAAACCCAGGTCTCCCACATGGAGGGTTAGAATCCTACCACTGAATCACCACTGCCTTCATGTATGTAGATTAGTTCCTTCTCATCAGCCATAGATTAATTACGTCCTTTTGAATGGCATCTGCTTTTGCCTGATTTTCACTTGTTATAATAAATAACTGTAGGAGAGTCTGTACGTATTAACAGTCAAAATCATAGAACGTTGATGCTAGAGTCCACTTCCTTAGAATGGCGACTGGCTTTCCCATCATGGGGGGAGACTGGAAAATAAGGACTTAAATCTACCAACTGTTGAACCTCAGTTCAGTAACTTAACATTTTAGTTTGTTTCCTTACCTATGGATTTCCTACCTTACAGGATCTTTGTGGGGAACAATTAAGAAAAAAGTGACAAACAGCTTAAGGTTAGCTAAACTGTAGTACCTGTGCTGTACGTAACACTCTGTTTTCAAAGGTCTGAAGCCTTGGAAGGACTGGGTGCTGACACTTTATGGAAGACTTTAGAGTGCCCCCTTGAGAGGAAGGAAGCCTGCTGGTACTGTAGTATTCAGAGGCTTTGTCTGTGGTGGGTTTACGAAAACATGGTCCAGGAAGATGAGGGATACATGTGTTCCTTCCTGGCTGAGCCACTGTTCAAGAAGGAGCAGGTGTGGGTGTTCACAGCAGGTCAATAGTGGAGGATTCCTAGTCTCATTCTTGGCAGTTCCCCAGGGCTAAGCCACCTGTTCCCTGAAATACACAACCTGCCCCTTCTTGGACCAACTCCTGTTTACAGTTTGCTTCCACTTGCTGCTACTTCTGCAGGGTCATGGAAATGGAATATCACATAATTTGACAACTTATGATGCAGAAAAGATTTTTTAAGATCACTGTTTTTTTTGTTTCTCCTGTCTGTAGATGGTCAAAAGGGTATCAGATGATTTATTTATTTTAATGCCTTTTGACAAACCATGAATACAGGAAAAGGAATTGGGTTGTGTATTCGGTCATGGACAGAGCATTTCTCAAGGATATGGTTGTTGTTGTTGCTGTGAAGTCAGCTCTGACTCACATTGACCCTGTGTACAACAGAACAGAACATTGCCCAATCCTATACTATCCCTATGATCGTTGGTATGTTTGAATCCATTGTTGTGTCCACTGAGTATTTTGAGTGCCAACTTAGGGGCTCATCTTCTAGCACTATATCAGACAATGTTCTGTTGTGGCCTATAAGGAATCAGATCACCAGGCCTTTCTTCCTAGTCTGTCTTAGTCTGGTGGCTCTACTGAAACCTACCTACCATGGGCGAACCTGCTGGTTTTTGAAATACTGGTGGCATAGCTTTCAGCATCATAGCAACGTACAAGCCACCACAGTACAACAAACTGACAGATGGGTGGTGGAAGGATATGGTTCTTGTTACAGATTAAATTGTGTCCCCCCAAAATGTCTGTCAACTTGCCTAGGTCATGATTCCAAATATTGTGTGATTGTCTACCATTTTGTCATCTGATGTGATTTTCCTATGTGTTGTAAAATCCTACCTTTACGATGTTAATGAGGCAGGATTAAAGGCAGTTATGTTAACGAGGCAGGACTCAGTCTATAAGAGTAGGTAGTGTTTTAAGTCAATCTCTTTTGAGATATAAAAGAGAGAAGCAAATAGAGAGACATGGGGATCTCATACCACTAAGAAACAAAAGCCGGGAGAGTAATGTGTCCTTTGGACCCAGAGTCCCTGTGCTGAGAAGCTCCTCGACTGAGGCAGATTGATGACAAGGACCTTCTCCCAGAGGTGACAGAGAGAGGAAGCCTTCCCGTGGAGCTAGCACCTGGAATTTGGACTTCTAGCCTCCTAGACTGTGAGAGAATAAATGTGTGTTTGTTAAAGCCATCCACTTGTGGTATTTCTGTTGTAGCAGTACTAGATAACTAAGACAGTGCTCAAGCTGAAATTCCAGCCAAATG
Organism: Elephas maximus indicus; assembly: GCF_024166365.1. Lineage (NCBI taxonomy): Eukaryota > Metazoa > Chordata > Mammalia > Proboscidea > Elephantidae > Elephas > Elephas maximus. The sequence continues at coordinate 18,814,471 of NC_064842.1, read as the reverse complement.
GAAGTAACATTTTATGAAAACTGGCAACACCTCCCCCCCGCAAAAAAAACCCCAGACTTGTTAGAGCCGTGGTCTAAAAGGAAACACCCAAACTTCATCAGGAGATTAAAAACATATTTTTAAAAATCTGGTTATTTACTTGGTATGGCAGGTTGAATAATGACTCCCTAAAGATGTCCAGGAAACCCTGGTGGTGTAGTGGTTAAGTGCTACGGCTGCTAACCAAAGGGTCTGTAGTTCGAATCTGCCGGGCGCTCTTTGGAAACTCTATGGGGCAGTTCTACTCTGTCCTGTAGGGTCGCTATGAGTCAGAATCGACTCGACGGCACTGGGTTTGGTCTTTTGCTTTTTTTTTTTTTTTTTAAAGATGTCCAGGAACCCTAGTGGCACAGTGGTTAAGAGCTCAGCTGCTAACCAAAAGGTAAGCAGTTCAAGTCCACCAGCCACTCCTTGGAAACCCTATGGGGCAGTTCTAATCTTTCCTATAGGGTCGCGATGAGTCAGAATGGACTCGAAGGCAATGAGATTGGTTTTAGTTTAGAGATGTCCACACCCTAATCTCTGGAACCTGTAATTATGCTACCTTACATGGCAAAAGAGACATGGTAGATATGATTAAGGTAAGGATTTTGAGATAGGGAGATTATTCTGAATTATTCAGGTGAGTCCAATGTCATCACAAGGCTTCTTATAAGAGGGACACTGGCAAGCAGAGAGGAGCCATAAGGACAGAAGCAGAGTCAGAGGGGAGAGAAGATGCTGTGCTCCCAGACTTGAAGATGGAGGAAGGGGCACAAGACAAGGAGTGAAGGTAGCCTCAGGACCTGGAAAAGGCAAGGAAATGGATTCTCCCCTAGAACCTCTGGAAGAAAACAGCCCTACTGACCCATTTTAGACTTCTGACCTCCAGAACTGTAAGAGAATAAATATGTGTTGTTTTAAGCTGCCGAGTTTGTAGTAATTTGTTGCAGCAGCGATAGGAAACTGAATTACCTGGTAAGCGTTTGGTCCCTGAGAAGTTTGGTAAGGACAAGCAAGACGAGGTGTAAAGACGGAGGAGTTGCTGCAGAAACCTGCAGTGTGTATGGCCAAGAGCACAGGCTTTTCATCCCACACAACAAACTGCATTACCGGTTTGATGAGACAGTACATTATAGTAAGTCAGATTATTTCACTGGGGTGCCTCCACAGAATGAGAGGTTACTCACACTGCTTGGTCGGTTTTCAAATGTCTCAGATTTCTCTACTGTTCTAGCATCATAATAACAAGCACAGCACAGCCACACTCCATTGGTAGGTAGCAATTACCATTATGTAACTATCTCATACTGTTGAAACTGCAGAAAACTTTCCAAGCTGGGGGGTGGGAGATGGGAGGGGTGGAAGGAGGATGGAGAGACTTGACTGAAGTATGTGTAGAAGGGACCTTGTTGTACCTATAAGGCCTTTTGAGCTCATACAGTGGGGTTTCGCGGAACTGCCCCAGTAGTACTTCTTACCTCATATGTTATGTTTTGAGGATAAAATGCATTTGAAAGTCCTTTGTAAATTGTGAAGCAGAATACAAGTATTAGTTCTTAGGCAGAGGACGGCCACTGGAGATTTTACAGCAGGAAAATAGATATCCTTGCTTTATAGCAGTAGTTCTCAACCTTGGCTGCGTATTAGAATGACTTCAAAAAACCCAAACCCATTGCCGTCCAGTCAATTCCGACTCAGAGTGACCCTATCGGACAGAGTAGAACTGCCCCATAGGGTTTCTGAGGAGTGGCTGGTGAATTCAAACTGCTGACCTTTTGGTTAGCAGCCGAATTCTTTTTTTTTTCACTTGTGATTTAAGTGAAAGTTTACACATCACATCTGTCTCTCATACAAAAATTTATACACGCCTTGCTATGTAGTCCTAGCTGCTCTCCCCCTAATGAGACAGCACATTCCTCCTCTCCACCCTATATTCCCCATGTCCTTTCAACCAGCATTTTTCCCCCTCTGACTTCTCATCTTGCCTCCAGACAGAAGCCACCCACATAGTCTCATGTGTTTACTTGAGCCAAGAAGCTCACTCCTCACCAGTATCATTTTCTGTCTTATAGTCCAGTCCAATCCCTGCCTGAAGAGTTGGCTATGGGAATGGTTCTAGTCTTGGGCTAACAGAGGGTCTGGGGGCCATAAACTCCAGGGTCCCTCTAGTGTCAGACCATTAAATCTGGTCTTTTTGTGAGAATTTGAGGTCTGCCTCCCACTGTTCTCCTGCTCCATCAGGGATTTTCTGTTGTGTTCCCTGTTAGGGCAGTCATCGGTAGTAGCCAGGCACCATCTCTAGTTCTTCTGGTCTCAGGCTGATGTAGTCTCTGGTTTATGTGGCCCTTTGTGTCTCTTGGGCTCATATTTACCTTGTGTCTTTGGTGTTCTTCATTCTCCTTTGCTCCAGGTGGGTTGAGACCAATTGATGCATCTTAGATGGCCACTTATTAGTGTTTAAGACCCCAGATGCCACTCACCGAAGTGGGATGCAGAACATTTTCTTAATACATTTTGTTATGCCAATTGATCTAGATGTCCCCTGAAGCCATAGTCCCCAAACCCCTTTCCCAGCTACTCTGGCCTTCAAAGTGTTTGGTTGTATTCAGGAAACTTCTTTGCTTTTGGTTTAGTCCAGTTGTGCTGATTTCCCCTGTATTGTGTGTTGTTCCTCCCTTCACCTAAAACAGTTCTTGTCTAGTCTCTAATTAGTGAATACCCCTCTCCCTCCCTCCCCACCCTTGAAACCATCAAAGAATATTTTCTTCTGTGTTTAAACTTTTTTCTTGAGTTCTTATGATAATGGTCACATACAATATTTGTCCTTTTGCTACTGACTAATTTCACTCAGCATAATGCCTTCCAGATTCCTCCATGTTATATTTCATGGATTCATCGTTGTTCTTAATCATTGTGTAGTATTCCATTGTGTAAATATACCATAATTTGTTTATCCATACATCCGTTGATGGGCACCTTGGTTGCTTCCATCTTTTTGCTATTGTAAACAGTGCTAGCAGCTGAATTCTTAACCACTGCACCACCAGGCCTCCTTAGAATGACTTGGGAGCTTTAAAAAAATCCCTAAACCCAAGCCCTACTGCAGACCAATTAAATCAGAATATCTGAGGGTGGGACCCAGGCATTGGTTTGAACTGCAAAGTTAAGAACCACAGCTTTAAAGAACATTTTATCTGGCATTGTTGTAATAAATGCAGGGCACAATGAAGATACGTAGGTAGGTAGGTAGATAGATTTACTGGTTTTCTAGGGCTGCATTAACAAATTACCATAAACTTGGTTCCTTAACACAAGATAAAAGTATTCTCTCACCGTTCTGGAGGCTGGAAGTCTGAAATCAAGATGTCAGCAAGACCATGCTCCCTCTGAAGCCTTGAGAGAAGAATCCTTCCTTGTCTCTTTCAGCTTCTGGTAACCCTAGGCATTCCTTAGCTTCACTTCAGTCTCCATCTTTGGCTTCACCATGGTCTTCTTCTGTGTGTCCCTCTTTGTCCTTCCCTCTCGTCGTAAGGACACCAGTCATTGGATTTAGGGACCATTCTAATCCAGTATGTTCTTACCTTGATCCTTGATTACATCTGCAAAAACCCTATTTCCAAATGAGGTCACATTCTGAGATTCTGGGTGGATAAGAATTTTGGGGGGATACTATTCAATGCTCTCTATATAGACTCATCGCAACCTTGTAGGACAGAGAAGAACTGCCCTATTGGGTTTCCAAGGCCGTAAATGTTTATGGAAGCAGACTGCCACATCTTTCTCCCGTGGAGCCACTGGTGGGTTCAAACCATTGACCTTTTGATTAGCAGCCAAGTGCTTAACGACTTTGTTACCAGGGCTTCTCACTGAGCCAGGATCACTATGAGTCGGAATCAACTCAATGATAATGGATTTGGTTTTTGGTTTTATAGTCAGATGAAAAACGATGTTGAAATTGACATGAGGTTTACATATGTTTCTTCCTTTCACAAAGAAACAGGTGTGGATGTTCAAAGCAGGTCAGTTGGAGAGAAACAACCAAAGAGAACAAGTGGAAAAGATCAAAGGGCTAAAGAACAGAGAGCTGGGGTGGTGGCACATCCACCAACACCCTTATGCAGGTGGAGGAAAACATCAAGAGCCAGAGAAAACAAAAAAAGACTCAAAAGCAATGATTAACTCAGAAATGAGGTTTTTGTGGAATAGCAGCCTCATCTTCTGAACTTAAAAATACCCTGTAAATCAATTTGTGCCTTCACAACTATAATTATAAATAGTACTTCTTGGAATGTTGTCTGGTGGTAGGTAGATTTAAGTTGAGCTACTCATCTGACCTGGGCAGAGAGGACCTATTCCTTTTCTGCTGACCAAGAAGATAGTTGGGTTAAATTGGTAGAATTATGTGTATTTTTGTTTTTGTTCTTTAGGATTATTTCTAGGTTGTAGAAAGAGTATAAAAATAGTGGGTAAGATGCTGTGCCCCTTGGAAGAGTATTTCTTGGTACTCCCCCCCCACCCCATCTTGGGGCAGCAGGGGTGGTGTAAGAGGTGATTAGAGGTGGTGGGAATGTGGCTTTTATCTCCCAAGTGCAGGAGGAGTTACTTTACCTTCTGCATCTCCACCTCTCTCAGTCTAGGCTTGAATGAAAAACAGCTGAGAATTGCTGCACTAGCTCGCTCCAAACCAAACCCATTGGCTGTCAAGTCGATCTGACTCAAAGCAACTCTATTGCGGAGCAGCTGGTGGATTTGAGCCACTGACCTTTTCAGTTAGCATCCGAGCACGTAACTATTTCGCCACCAGGGCTGCTAATGCACTAGCAGACTGCCCTGCAAAAAAAAAAAAAAAAGCAAAACCGTTGCCGTCGAGTCCATTCCGACTCATAGCAACCCTATAGGACAGAGTAGAACTGCCGCATAAGGTTTCCAAGGAGCACCTGGTGAATTCGAACTGCCGACCTTTTGGTTATCAACTGCAGCTCTTAACCACTACACCACCAGGGTTTCCACCAGCAGACGAGGGAGGTGAAATCATGGTCAGAAAGAATATTCTGTAGATATAGATTCTTTCACAGTTGTCTTTCATTTTACATCCTCTTTCATTTCAGCCATCCTCCTCAGTCCTAGTTGCCTCAGGCAAAACGATCACTTTCTTTATATGGTTGAGGAAACAAACTAAGCAGTGTCCACAGCCTTGCCCTCAGCAGTCTCCTGAACTACGGCTGAGGCTTAGTGAGCTGGCTAAGGGGGGAAGAAGAAATTGACCACGCCCCCCTTTTTTAAAATATGCTGCAACATAGACCATTTAGTGGAGCCCTGGTGGTGCAGTGGTTAAGAGCTATAGCAGCTAACCAAAAGGCTGGCAGTTCATATCCGTCAGCTGCTCCTTGGAAACTCTATGGTGTAGTTCTACTCTGACCTGTTGGGCTGCAATGAGTTGGAATTTACTCAATGGCAACGGGGTGTGGTGTGGCTGTACCAGTGACTTCAAAGTCTGAGGCTGGTACTTCTTAATAATTATCCAACTCTCAAACAATAAGGGACTAGAGGTAGGGTAGGGGTCCTGCTGGATTTGCTACTTACACATCAGAAGTAAGAAAACAAGCTTCCCTGCTTACTGTGTGACCTCGAGCAGACTTCTTAACTGCTCTGTTGGCTGTATTTTCTCCTTGGCTAAAAGGAGAGTCGCAGAGTTGTTATGGGGATTATATGAGATGAAGTATGCTGAATATTTAGCACTGTGCCATCTTCTTTTAGTCAAGGCAAGCTCACATGATTCAAAATTGAGTGAAATCAAGGCCCTCTTTTCCAATACAAATGCCAGTGGGAGATGAAAGAAATACCAGAGCTATAGAGTGACTATCAAGCTACATGAAAAAACAAAAACATATCCGGTAACTCAGAAAACACCAGCCACCTCCACATATTACCAGAAATCAATTTCCATCTGTATATTACATCTTACATGAGAATGTCCTATTTTAAGTAGAATATATCTCATTCCACCCTTAGTAAGTTGATAAAATATTAAAAGGCCAATGGGTCAATATTCCTCCACATTTGGAGACAAGCCTCCCTGAAAACCTTTTTAAGGGGAGAAAGGACATAATATATGGACTTGAATCATTTAAAATTCTACAGAATAATGGAAGGATGGAGTTTAAAATAATCCGAAAAAGCAAAACCTCGTTATTTTGAAATTAATTTGAAATACCAACCAAGTCAGGTATAGTTCCTGTTTCTTTTTGTATAAACCCTTTGAAACAGAATATTCAGGTCTTTCATTCTTGCTTTCCTTAGTTATATGCTTCTGGTAAAACATAATTTTAATATATTTGCTTTCTTATTGTTCACTTAAACCTTTATTTGTAATATATAAATCTCTTAAAAATTATATAATTTAGAGTCCTCAATAAATGGGAAAGTTGAAGTCTCCTGTTTACCTACCCCACCGCAGGCATACACCTAATTAATTGCAAATTGAAGCTGTACTGTGCTAACAGTCTTTAGTGTGACAAATTAGCATGCCTCTATTGGTTTTTTTTTTTTTTTGATCTTACAGAGGAATTTGCGAGGATTAATGAGTCATATATTTCATATGCCTAAGTCATTCCCAGGGAGTAATTTAGGAGTTTAGAAAACATATTAGTCACCATTTTTAGGACTCTGGAGACCATTTAGTGTATTTCTGCTGTACCAGGAGCCTCAAAGCGTTAACATATCCCCTCAGTAGCTTGTCTGAGTGCCTGGGAGTGACTGAGATACTGAGAAAAAGGGTGTCAGATCAAAGGCAAATATAGCCGCTGCCATTACTTTTTTATGTCTATATTAAAGGCTGTGACCAGGAGTGTTCTAATTATATGACTAACCTGAGCCCATTTGACAGTTTCCAACACCTTAGCAAGGTGTTGTCGATTAGGCTATGAGGAGAAGTATCAGTGGGAAGATGGCTGTTAAAACAAACGGATCTTAGAGACACCAATGGAAGCAAGATGGAAGGCTGACCTCATAAATTACAAATGGCAGAACTGAGGCCCAGAGGTGTCGAGTAACCTGTCTGAGGTCACATAGCTAGGAAATGACTCAGGTTTTCTGTGTGCTTGCCCCTGCTTGAGGAGAGGAGGCCAGTTTCTCAGGCTGGTCGCAGATGAGGCCTTCCTGGGCCAGACCACAGCACAGATTACCAACACTATTTATTTTGGATGATTCTGTGTAACTAGGATTTCCAAGTTAGTTTTTCATATTTTATTGCTCTACACAGTAGTGTAGAAATAATTGTCGTGTTTTCCATCTCCTCACTGGGGGTGAGGATAAAGACTTGAGGCAAAGATGGACCAAAACCCAAAAAAGGGCTGTGTAAGCAATGCTGCCACCTAGTGAGGGGTGGACTGGCAGCAGGCCTAGTGTTTGGAATCCAGTCATAAATTATGTTAAGTTTCTAAGATTAATAAAAACAGAACCATTTCCTCATCAATAATTTGGTCTTAATTTAACAGTGATATATGTTTAAGTTTAGTGTGCCAAAACGTATCCTTTAAAAGGACCCTGTTGCCTGAGCACATATTCCGTGAAAAATGAAGGTCGGTTTTGGCATAGTGGAAAGAGCATAGAGATCTGCGTTTGAACCCTGGATCACTGACTTATTAGGTGAATAATATTTCATAAATTACATGACCACTCAAAGCTTCAATTTCCTCTTCTATAGAGTGGCAACAGTATCTCCTAAGATTGTTGTGAGGATTAAGTTCAATCATTCCAAAAATATTGTTTCAGTTCTATGCATGCAATATTGTTCTAAACATTGGATTTAAATGAGATGTGTGTGTGTATACATATATATGTGTGTGCGTGTGCAAGGTTTCCATATATATGTGTGTGTGTATATATATGTATGTATGTATGTATATGTATGTAGCAGGGGAAGGGAGGGAGATGCAAAGATCCCACAAAGAAAAGTCCCTTCCAAATAGAACTGACCGCTGAAAAATAGGGGTTAAAAAAAAAAACAAAAACAGTTGCTGTCAACTCGACTCTGATTCATGGTGACCCCATGTATGTCAGAGTAGAAGTGTGCTCCATAGGGATTTCAGTGGCTGATTTTTCAGAAGTAGATTGCCAGGCCTTTCTTCCAAGGCACCTCTGGGTCGACCAGAACCTCCAACCTTTCCTTTAGTGTGTTAACCATTTGTACCACCCGGGGATTCATGGGTGTATTCAAAAGACTGAGGCATCTCTTATATCTGAGCAAGATATAGCTCAGTTTTTATCAGTGATCTCATAATGACTGTTTTGAACATAGCTTACTGTAGGACTGACTCGCTTTATAACTTAGAGATTGAGTGTTGGAGTTTTTGTTGAAGACAACAGTTTTTTTGTTTCTTCTGGGGACAAACTATCCTTTGTCATCAAAATATCCTTTTGATAGAATGCAGGTGCTTAAAGGGATTAAGTCCTGCTTAGCCCTCTCCTTCCAAACACTGTTCAAAAGCCTAGAGTGTAGTCATATTTTATGAAACTGATCATTTAGAAGCAGCAACCACCTTGTTGAGTCATTAGGAGGTCACAGAAGGACGAGTAGCAGAGAAATGGAAATTCTTGTCAACAAATAGTGAGTAGAAAAGGATGGTGATAGCCCATGCTTTCTGGAAAAATTGAGGGGTAAGAGATTCTATCCTCTAATAAATGTAGTTTAGAAGCTTTACTATTTTAGAAAAGGGCTGCAATCCACTTGCTACTGAGGCAGTGATATGCTGGCTGATCCTGAACATGTCCTGGGTGGCTAAAATTCACAGGAAGTGTTTCAGCCATCGAAATGGTCTTTCCTTTGGGAAGACTGTGGCACCTGTAGAGTGCCAAGCACTGAAATCTTAACTCCGTTTCCACTTGTACCACTTACATTATGACCTTTCTGTATCTGTAAAGATTAAAACTGAAGTCACATTCTGCTCTTGGCTTTGTTGGCCTGGTGAGTTCATTTAACATTTTACACTTGCCTATTTCTGAAAGGAAACCCTGGTGGCGTAGCGGTTAAGAGTTACGGCTGCTAACCAAAAGGTCGGCATTTCGAATCTACCAGGCACTCCTTGGAAACTCTCTGGGGCAGTTCTACCCTGTCCTATAGGGTTGCTGTGAGTCGGAACCGACCTGACAGTACCTAACAAGAACTTTCAAAAAACCAGCTATTGAAAACCCTAGAGCACAGTTCTCCTTTAGCACCCGTGGGGTTTTCTTGAGTTGGAATTGGTTCGACAGCAACTGTTTTTGTTTTTTTTAATTGATGTGCTTATTAGGTTTCGTTTCTCTCCAAAGCTACCAAGTTTACTGCCTCTCAGATTTGAAAGCCATGTGTGAGTATCATTAATTTAGTCTCAAACTAATAAAAATAATAATTACAACTGACATTTATTGAGTACTCACTATACACCAGGCACTGTGCTTAGTGCTTTACATGTATTAACTCAGTGAAGTTTCATAACAACCCATGGGGTAGGTAGGTGGTGAGTCTCGTTTTAAAGATGAGGAAACTGAGGTACAGACTAATGTGAACAGTCACCATCTATGCAGAGGAATTTCATGTTTCTGGATTCTTTTAAAAATTAAGTCAACCAATGCTTTATTGAGTACTTACTTAGCTATTTGTTGAAATTAAAATTGGTGCTTAGCGTTTCTACAAGTTAATAATGTTTTATGGTAATAGTAAACTTAGCCAGGAGGGTCTGGTTTAACTGATTTTAAATATTAAGGAAATCCTATCCTTATGATTGCTTATTGGTCTAGTTGTGAGGATCTTTGTTTTCTTTATGTTGCGGCGTAATCCATACTGAAGGCTGTGGTCTTTGATCTTCATCAGTAAGTGCTTCAAGTCCTCTTCACTTGCAGCAAGCAAGGTTGTGTCATCTGCATAACGCAGGTTGTTAATGAGACTTCCTCCCATCCGGATGCCCCATTCTTCCTCATGTAGTCATGATTTCTCAGATTATTTGCTCAGCGTACAGACTGAATCACCCAATAGGTATGGTAAAAGGATACAACCCTGACCACACGTTTCCTGACTTTAAACCATGCAGTATCTGCTTGTTCTGTTCGAACAACTGCCTCTTGATCCATGTACAGATTCCTCCTGAGCACAATTAAGTGTCCTGGAATTCCCATTCTCTGCAATGTTATCCTTAGTTTGTTATGATCCACATAGACAAATGCCTTTACATAGTCAATAAAACCCAGGTAAACATCTTTCTGGTATTCTTTGCTTTCAGCCAGGATCCATCTGACATCAGCAATGATGTCCCTGATTCCACATCCTCTTTTAAATCTGGCTTGAGTTTCTGGCAGTTCCTTGTTGATACGCTGCTGCAGCTGCTTTTGAATGATCTTCAGTGAAATTTTGCTTGCGTGTGATATTAATGATATTGTTCAATAATTTCTGCATTCAGTTGGATCACCTTTCTTTGGAATGGGTACGAATATGGATTTCTTCCAGTTGGTTGCCCAGGTAGCAGTCTTCCAAATTTCTTGGCATAGATGAGTGAGCACTTCCAGCACTGCACCCATTTATTGAAACATCTCAATTGGTATTCCGTCAGTTCCCAGAGACTTGCTTTTTGTCAATGCCTTCAGTACAGCTTAGACTTCTTCCTTCAGTACCATCAGTTCCTGATCATATGCTACCTCCTGAAATAAGTAATGACTGGACCAATAAACAACATCATGATAAATGGAGAAAAGATTGAGGTTGTCAAGGATTTCATTTTACTTGGATCCACAATCAACACCCATGGAAGCAGCAGTTAAGAAATCAAAAGACGCATTGCATTGGGCAAATCGACTGCAAAGGACCTCTTTAAAAAGTGTTGAAAAGCAAAGGTGTCACCTTGAGTACTAAGGTGCGCCTGAGCCAAGCCATGGTGTTTTCAATTGCCTCATATGCATGCGAAAGCTGGACAATGAATAAGGAAGACCGAAGAAGAATTGAAGCCTTTGAATTATGGTGTTGGCGAAGAATATTGACTATACCATTGTCTGCCAAAGGAACAAACAAGTCTTGGAAGAAGTACAACCAGAATGCTCGTTAGAAACAAGGATGGTGATATTTCGTCTCACATACTTTGGACATGTTATCAGCAGGGATCAGCCCCTGGAGAAGGACATCATGCTTGGTAAAGTAGAGGGTCAGCAAAAAAGAGGAAGACCCTCAGCAAGTTGGACTGACACAGTGGCTGCAACAGTGGGCTCAAGCATAGCAACAATTGTGTGGATACAGCAGGACCGGGCGGTGTTTCCTTCTGTAGTGCATAGGGTCACTATGAGTCGGAACCAGACTCAATGGCACCTTACAACAACAACATTGTTATGATTGTTCATATTTGGTAACATAGTCTCCAGTCTTTATTCTCCTTGTCTTTCTGCTCAGGTAACTTCTTTTTCTTTCATTTTAAATTACATAGCCAGTTCTTGATAGTTCTAAGACTTAATCTAGCTTGTAAATTATTCATCCCTTTTCCCTCACCCCACCCCTATCTTTTGAATTCTCTTGCAGTTTAGTTGCATCTCTGAGAATGGATGGGCAAGGGAAGTAAAAGGTCTTGCTATGAAAACCAGTTAATTCTATCTTTATTAGCAGTTCATACAAAAGACTTGGTAGAAAAGGAAATTGCAGCTAAAATAGAGTAATTACAAAGACACATATTTAAATGCTTCAAATCTTTCCACCTCTCCCACCTCTCTTAAGCAGCTGCTAATTTCGACGGCAATGGGTTTTGCTTTTTTGTTTTGTTTTATTTAATTTTTAACTATGTAGTAGGCTAGGTGGAAAATTTGACTGTGTAGATCATAACAAATTTATGGTGGGATATTTTTATTGTGTGGATCATAACAAATTATGGATAACATTTCAAAAACTAGGAATTCCAAAACACTTAATTGTGCTCATGCAGAATCTGTACATAGACCAAGAGGCAGTCATTTGAACAGAACAAGGGTATAGTGCATGGTTTAAAATCAGGACAATTGTGTGCCAGCGTTGTATCCCTTCACCATACCTATTAAATCTGTATGCTGAGCAGATAATCTGAGAAACTGTTCTATGTGAAGAAGAACGGGGCATCAGAATTGGAGGAAGATTTGTTAACAACCTGCGATATGCAGATGACACAGCCTTGCTTGCTGAAAGTAAAGAGGACTTGAGGCACTTACTGATGAAGATCAAAGACTACAGTCTTCAGTATGGATTACACCTAAACATAAAGAAAACAAAAATCCTCACAGGTTGACCAATAAGCAACATCATGATAAATGGGGAAAAATTGAAGTTGTCAAGGATTTCATTTTACTTGGATCCACAAGGAATCCAACGCACATGGAAGCAGCAGTCAAGAAATCAGATGACATATTGCACTGGGCAGATTTGCTGCTAAAGACCTCTTTCAGGTGTTAAAAAGCAAGCATGTCATCTTGAGGACTAAGGTGCACCTGACTCTTATGCATGTGAAATCTGGACATATGCATGTGAAATCGTTGTATATGCATGTGAAAACTGGGCAATGAATAAGGAAGACCAAAGACAAATTGCTGCCTTTCCATTATGATGTTGGTGAAGAATATTGAATATACCATGGACTGCCAGAAGAAAGAACAAATCTATCTTGGAATAAGTACAGCCAGCATGCTCCTTAGAAGCAAGGATGGCAAGACTTCGTCTCACGTACTTTGGACGTGTTGCCAGGAGGGATCAGTCCCTGGAGAAGGACATGATGCTTGGTAAAGTAGAGGGTCAGCAAAAAAGAGGAAGACCCTCAACGAGATGAACTGACACAGTGGCAGCAACAATGGGCTCAAGCATAATAACGGTTGTGAGGATGGTGCAGGACCAGGCAGTTGTTTCCTTCTGTTGTACGTAGGGTCACTATGAGTCAGAATCAACCTGACGGCACCTAACAACAACAGGTAATGGGTGTAAATGTATTAATTACAGTAACTATTCATTAAATGTTTTATAAGCTATATATGTTACAAACATAACATCTGTATAAATACCATCCCCTGAATGCACATATATTGTAAGTATGCAGTGCTTAAAACCAAACATTGAAACTCTCTCTAGAGTATTTTTGCATCATAGGACACTGAATCTACACGTTTACTTGGAACCATTAGGAAAACAAGTCTGGGGAAAGGACTACAAGAAGTTGATGAAAGGAGCAGATGTGTAAAGGTACAGAGATGTCATGAGCATGATGTATTGGGGAGCTGGTGAAAAGGCAGGGGACGAAGATGGAGCATTAAAAAGGGGCAAAGCATGGGCTATGTATAAGGCTCTTGGTAATTTGGCGATGGGAAACCATGTATGGATATGACTCAGTTGGGTAGTGGAGGCACATGTTATTACTAGTAAAGGAAGAGAGGGGAAGTGGGCAGATGGCTGGTTTTGGAGGTGATGAGATCTGGAGGACACACAGCAGAGCACTTGGGTGAGGGAAGACACGTTGGACAGATACTCAGACCTCAAGGATTGGTTGAATGTGTCGAATGAAGGAGAACAGTTGAAGATGACACCGAGATTTCTGTATTGGGTGCCTCATGAGTAGTGAGCTATTAACTAGTACAGGGAAGATTGAAGGAGCGAAACAGGGGAGACATGGAAAGAATTCAGTTTTGAACACAGGACTCTGGGATATCTGTGGGGCTCTCCTGTCCATAGACAGATGTGAATGAGAGTCTGAAGGGTTAGAGGCGAGGTTGTGTGGTATATAGGAGATGGGTACAGATGAGTCCAGGTGGGTAATAGAAATAGTAGAAGGTTATTCAGCTAGTTCTTCTGGAACCCAGGTCTTCCAGCTCTGGTTCAGTGTCTTCTCCACTGTAGCATTCTGTCCTGTTGATGTCTACACATCAAAAACCACACTGTATAAGGCCATCAATTTATTTGTTAATTCAGCAAACATTCCAGAGCCAGGCACTGTCCTAGTTCCTGGTGGTTCAAAACACAGAGCTTTGGAGTCTCAGGGTAGGGCTATGCCTATTGCCAGTGTGTCTTGGCATAGGATATCTGTGAGGGACAGTGGGCTGTTGTATTTGTCTCTCCTTTACCTGTGCTAATATGTGTGTGTGTGTGTATAGCCAGTGGTATTCTTTAAGGAATACCACAGTGATTCCTATGCCCTGCATGGTGGTCAGGAGCTATGGCCCAGCCTCAGTTGGTCGGTGGGGACCATGCTACTCCTAGATCAGGGCTCAGAGGGCTTCTTCTGCCTTGCTGGGTTGTAGCTATACAGGAGAACTAGATTCTAACCACCAACAGTGCAGAATGTGCTTGTCCTCCCCTCTTCTTCTCCACCATGATCTTGGTGTCCTTGACCACCGGCAATACAGAATGCGCTTGTCCTCCCCTCTCCTTCTCCACCATGGTCTTGGTGTCCTTAGCCACCTACCATGCAGAATACGCTTGTCCTCCTCTCTGCTTCTACACCTTGGTCTTGATGTCCATAAACTCTGCAAGGGATTCCACTCACCTGGCTTTGAGAGTAGCAGACATCAGGACCCCATTAGCATCATTTCCCCCGTTAAACAATCTCCTTTTTAAAGCCATCCATTGGTAAAATGGCTTAAAACTTCATCAGCTTTAACTAAGACACATGTCCCCACTCATTTTGTTACTCTCTGATCTTGGAAGGGGAAAAACAATTTAGTTGAACATTTTATTCAGTATTTGAGTCCATTCAGTGTTTCGGGGAACCCACAGTATGCCCAGTGTTAGGTGCTGTGGGAGTACAGGTGGGTTGGGCATTGTCATCTCTTCAGGGGTCTCCCTGAGCACAGCTCTTTGTGATGTGGGTCGCGATGACGTCATGCTGTGGGAGGAGAGGGCGGAGGCCAGATATGAATTGCACCCAGGAATTTGGAAAGACGTGGCTTCGTATTGGCTAATCACATGTCTGTGAATTACACGAACTGGTAATAAGAGCAGTAACCCAGAAACATATACTAATGTTGTACTATTGGATGAAGTAGAGGCTTATTATCCAGTCTAGCTCTTGATTCTACCTTTAACAGTATCTTTCTGAGTCCCTTGTATGCATATTAGCTGAGGCAGAACTGCCCGATAACTCCCCTATGTGTAACGGCATTTGTGGGTTCGTAGGGGTTGGACAGATGGGAAGTACAAGTCCCATTTTTCTCCATCATCCACTTCACTCAACCTCTGGTCATTCGCCCACAACATTAAGGGTCCTGGGCTGCAGTGACCAACTTTGGTCTAATGTGTCCTTATATTTTTGAGGCCAGAACAGGCCATTTAGAAACCTTGAGTTAAAAGGTCCTCTAGTCCCACGCCTTCCCTTTAAGACACTGAATAGCAGTTCTGTTCCCACTCTTCCTGGTGGTTCTTGGGTGCCCATCTCTATGAGACCGACTCACTCTGTGTGTGAGGAGAGTCTTTCAAATGAGTGTGAGAAGAGAGAAGACTGGGCGTGTTTCTAGTGAAGTGGAAATTATTGTGAATGGCACATAAAGTTCACGTTTAGTATTTGGTAAGAATTAATGTCACAGAAGGCCCCATGATATAAACACTTTAGTGTTTTTGTCATAATATTAAAAAAAAAAAAAAAAAACACTTTCTAAGGAGTAGACTTGCGTGATAATTTTCTTGTGGACTGAGCCTTTTTGAAGGAACAAAAAAGTATAGTAAAGTAATTCATATGGAAACTATTTTTCTTTAATGAAAAATAAGACTAAAGTGACCATTAGAATTATGTAGTTTTAATTACTGAAGAAAAACTGGCTACTTTAAATGCTTAGTCACGTAAATGTCTGTCTCTATTTGCCCGGATTTTCTCTTGTCTTCTACATATGATGCTGTTAGCGTTTATGGCCACGTTTGGAAACTGCCAAGATAATGACTCTGTTAATTAGTCTGGTTTGATGTTATTTCACCGTCAACAGGAACATGACTGAGTAGGTCCCTCATTTCTTCCACATCTGTTTCCCACCTTCCCTAGAGAGAAGCGAATCTAAATCCCCACGGAAAGATGGTGCCTACACTGTACTTCTGAGGCATTGGTGGTTCAGTGGTAGAATTCTCGCCTTCCATGCGGGAGACCTGGCTTCGATTCTGGCCGATGTACCTCGTGCGTGGCTACCACCTGTCAGTGGAGGCTTGTGTGTTACTGTGATGTTGAACAGGTTTCAGTGGAGCTTTCAGGCTAAGACAGCCTAGGAAGTAAGACCTGGCGATCTATTTCCAAAAATCAGCCAGTGAAGACCCCGTGGAGCACAACCAATCATGGGAACGGCATAGGACAGGGCAGGGTTTTATTCCAGTGTGCATGAGGTTGCCATGAATCAGGAGCCGACTCGACAGCAGCCAACAATGGCAACGACATACTGTACTTCATGGGAAAAGCGACACCCTCTTCTCATATCCCTTGTCACTGTTAGAAACCTGACCTTTAAACTCAATTTGTGTAGAATTGTTTTCTATTAGGAATGCTGCTCTAAGTCTGTAGATGTTCTGGGAAGACAAGTATTCCATCAATGGGTGTTATTTCTGAACCTTGGCCGCCCTGAGGTATATTTCAAGAAAAGCCAGTGTGGTGCTTGAAGTGTGCTCACCTCCATCTATTACCTGTCTCCCCTAATTGACTGTGAAACTGTGAGCACTTGGGAACAGGAGCAGTGGCCCTGGCAGGGTCATGCCCTTAAGGCAGGCTTGCAGTCAGCAGGAAAGCTTAAGGCAGAGAAATGTCAGTCTCTCCCTCTCAGGTAGGGCAGAAAAGTTCAGTTTCTGTTAGATCTTTTCTTTTTTTGTTTTTAACCAGCTGCCATTGAATCAACTCTGACTCATGATGACCCCATGTGTGTCAGAGTAGAAGTGTGCTCTACAGGGTTTTCAATGGCTGGTTTTTCGGAAGTTGATGGCCAGGCCTTTCTTCTGAGGTGCCTCCGGGTGAACTTGAACCACCAACCTTTCAGTTAGCAGCTGAATACCTTAACCTTTTGTACCATCCACGGACTGTTAGATCTAGTGGTTGATAATTCAAGGGTTCACATTTGCATCCACTCTCAAAAAAGCATCCCTTCATGTACACACATTCAGTGTACACACAAGCACAAACAACCATCCTGACAGAACTGGAGTAAGTTAAAATTTATCTACCTTTATTACTGGAATTGGCTGACAGACAGCTCTAGCTTATATTAGATCAATATTACAAATGAAATTATATTTCAACTGTATTGCTCATAACCATCCTTATCCTTTTTGAAGAAGTTTTCTAATCCCTTGAATATTTGAGGCAGTAAATTGTGGTTTGGAAGAATACGTTAAGTTACTTAGAAAGTTGAAATAAAACAAAATGTTTTCCTATTAAGTTTTTTAAATAAAAATTATACATGCATATAGTTTAAAGAGTAAAATTGGTGAGGCTTGATAGGAAATACGCCAGTCCAACACTGGGCCTGTGGTGGGCATTTCCTGCTTTCCAGAGGCTCCTTAGTATTTACCTCCATATTTCCTAACATTCTTATACTGCTACTTCTTGATTTATTTAGTTTTAGGGCTACCTAGTGCAGCAGTTCTCCAAGTGTAATCCATGGAACGCTGAGTCCCCAGGACTCTTTCAGTGGGTGCATGAGATGAAAATTCTTTTCATATAACAGACATTATTTGCCTTCTTTACTGTGCTGTCATGGCTCTGATGAAGCAAAGGCAATGGGGGTAAAAGTGCTGGCCCCTTACCACCCATCAAGGCAGTGGCACCAAGCTACACTTGTCGTGGTATTCATCATCATGATATGCTTTTTTTAAAAAAAGTATAGTTCCACTTTAGAATGTCCTTGATGATGTAATAAAAATGATTAATCTTACTAAATTTTGAGATGTATGTTGCAATATGAAGTTCCTAGGCAGCGTACTGAATGAAGCACAGTGGCTTCTTCAGGTAAAGCACTTACACTCTTTTTTGAGTTGCGGACCCAACTAAACCCACTGCCGTTGAGTAGATTCTGACTCATAGCGACCCCATAGAGTTGCCAAGGGTATAAATCTCTATGGAAGCAGACTGCCACATCTTTCTCCCACGGAGCCATTGGTGGTTTCGAACCACTGACATTTCGGTTAGGAGTCATGTGCTTTAACTACTGTGCCACCAAAGCTCCTTCTGCAAACCCCACTAGCTTTTTTTAAATTCATGGAACACACTTTTATTTGAAAGAAGAACTGACAGACGAACCTTCATTATTCAGAGTTGAGTATTCAACAGACATTTTCTCAAAAATGAATGAAAGAGCCTGCCATATAAAGGAAACAGTTGACAGTGTTTGTTTACTTATGATAAAATTTGAGCAATCATAATGTAATTTTATCAAGTAGATCTGGGCATGTGTACTGTATTTTACACAAATAACACGTGTTCTGTGCTTTGTTTTGCCAACCACATGCAAATAAAGTCACTATTAGGGTGTTATTTAAAACGTTCTGGTTTTCTGGGATGGACATTACTCAGGGACAGCTTGGCTCTGGGCTCTTTCCTGTGATCTTGAATTACTTGGCTGAGTCGAGACATGGTTCATTCTCTTCTTTCCCTTTCCTTTTCTGGAACAGCCTCAAATTATTAAATAAATAAATAAAGCAAGTCAGGTGGTAGTGGCTAAATGAGGGGGTAACATTGTAAGGGAAATAGGGAACACCCCTGTTCCCCGAGGATCAAACCAGATGCAAAGTAGACTTCCTGGGCTACTACCGCCTAGGAAAGAATCTCCTAGAGCCAGTGGCGTGCTCGAGGCCATGCATGTGGCACAAACCTATTGTGTGCATCTCTTTCCAGTTCCCTGTTTAATAACATCAAGACAGCTTGAAATCAACAATGGTGGGAGTATTTACACTCTGGAAATTGGCAAATGTTATGAATCAGGGCATTTTTTCCTTAAAGCAGATTTTTCAATTTTTACCAGCACACCGCTGACTAGACTTGAGATTAGTTTTGGGACAGCCTGGTAGACCCAAAGCTTCATAATCATGTCAGCCTATAGCTATGACAGTGTATTCAGCTCACTGTGAGCCCCTGAGTGACCCAGGTGGTGCAATGGGCGAAGTACAAAATCTGCAGCCAGACGGCCTGACATTTGGATCCTTCCTGGCTCCTTCTAGCTCTGTTACCTTTGGCAAACTTCTCTGAGTCTCAGTTTTAGTATCTCATTCTATAGGGTTGCTATGAGTCAGAATCGACTCAACGGCAGCAGGTCTGTAGGTCAGGGGAAACAATTTCTACCTAGCAGGGCTGTTGTAAAAATCCACAACGGTGACGGCCTGCCCTCAAAACTATGTCCTGCAGTAAATCCTGACTTTATAAGTAAGTACCTGGTGGCCCATTTCTGTATGGCAGCAGAGTTGTGACAGCATTGGTTAGGATCCTTATTTTTATAACAAAATACTAAGTTTACCTCTTGCTTGTCTGGTCTCCCAAATTTCTGAAGCCACCCTTAGTTAAGAATATGACATCAGTGTACTGACTCTCACGGGAAAGTATAATCTTAAACTTTTTTCTGTCCAGTGGTCAAAATCCCAGAGAAGGACCAGTTTTGCTAAGAGGCGTTCATTTAAGGGATGGGTGTTTAGCAAATTATATATTCTGAGTTCCAACCTTGAGTAAAATTAAAACACTGAAGAAAATATTTACATATTTGGACCAAATCAACTTAATACTTTTTTATAATCACCCACTCTGAATTACATCTTAATTGCATGCCTTTAAGCTTTCATCAGAAATTACTATAAGAAACAATATTTGAATTTTGCTCAGGCATTTGCTAAGAATTATTATGAGCACAGACACTAACTGTCCTAATACTACATCGCTCAATTTCCTTGATAGACAATGTCCTACCCAAGACCCGTGTCCTTGATACAGGGAATAGGCTTGTCTCCCCTGGGGAGCTGCTTCATCCTCTTAGTAAAGAGTTGTGACACTCATAACGTTTCCCTATTCACCTTTGTGCTTAGAACATTAGAATCAAGTTGGTAAATCAATCATAACAACTTTTTGATTGGCACATTGGATTTCTCCTCTTGGCTCTGTTTTCCACATGTTAATTTCTGTCTTATGGTATTCCCCCCCCCCCCCACCTTTTTTTTTCTTGACTACTTCAAATTCCTTTTGGGAGTAAATGAAGGAAGGTTAGTTTTAAAACTAACCATGAGGCATGGTTACAGGACCTGGTGGTTGTCAGGCTGGATAAGAGAAGAAATGAGGGGAACACGAAAGTATCTTCAAATGTTTGAAATCCTATAATTTAGAAGAGAGAGTAGACATGATTTTGATTGCTTCCAAGGATAGACTATAAGGGCCAATACGTAGATTGTCTGTTCATTGATTCATTCCCATTTCGTGTGCCTGCTGTATGCAAGGCACAGTGGAGGACATCCAGATGAAGAAGACTCGTCCCCTGCTTTCAAATTGCTTCCTTTTTAGGGGAGCAGAGGTGGCACAGAGGTTAAGAGTTTGGCTACTAACCAAAAGGTTGGCAGTTCGAATCCACCAGCTGCTCCTTGGAAACCCTATGGGGCAGTTCTACTCTGTCCTGTAAGGTCACTATGAGTCAGAATTGACTCGCAGCAATGGGTTTTTTCTTTTTCTTTTCAGTGTTTGGCTGACTGTGAAGGAGAACTTTCTAATAATCACTACCAGTTGCCATCCAGTAGATTCCAACTCATGGCAACCCCGTGAGGGTCAGAGTAGAACTGTGCCCCACTGAATTTTCGGTGGCAGATTTTCCAGAAGTAGATTGTCAGGCCTTTCTTTGGAGGTGCCTCGGGGTTTATTCAAACCTCCAACTTTTCAGCTAGCAGCTGAGCTAGTTAACCCTTTGCGCCTCCGAGGGGCTCCACTTCCTCCATGGCAGTTGTTGATCTTTGGTCTGCCCCTCACTAGGAGGGAGTGAATGAGTGAATACCCTGAAAAATATTCGTGCATCAGGACAGGGGGAGGATTTGTTAACCTCTAAGGTTTGGCTCTGCTCTGCTTCGATGATACTCTTTTATTGGGAGGTTTTGGTGGTAAACTAAAGGATTAGGTTGTTTCAACCTAAATGGAAGTTCTAGGGGTGGAGTAGGGGAGGCAGTAAAAATGCCTTCACAAACCAGTTCCTTTACTGTGTGACCCAGGCGGTTCCCACAGGTACCTTTACCCTCGATAATCCTGGCTGCCAACAGCAACGTTGGCAGTCGGGGCTTCACAGAGCTTCTGATTATCTCCTTAAGGAGAGTCTTATCAGCATTTGGAGCCACTGCAGGATTGCTTTAAACATTGACAGAGACCCCGCCTGTGTCTCTTTCCGATGAAATGAGAGCCACAGGCAGACACCTGGGCTGATACCGAGACCCGCCTGCCACCCAGACACCAAGCTTCTTTCTATTGAGAAGACAGAAAGAGGTGCTCAAGCTCGTAGCTGGCGGGAGGGGTGGCTTGATTACAATTGACCTCTGACCAGATGTGAGTCAAATCATCACTTTACATCTTTTACGTTAAAGTTGAGAGGCTTGCTGTGGAAATTAGAGAGGCTAAGAGACTTCCCAGTGCAAATTCCTAAAACAAAAAGTTGACTCGAAAGAAATTTTTTTTTTTCCTACCAGGTTTACTCATTGTTCCAATTTTTTTTTTTTTTAATTTGGAAATAATTTCTAACTTACAGAAAAGTTACAAGAATAAAAACAGGACATCCATATTCCCATTATCCAGATTTACCTATTGTTAATCTATTTTTTTCTGAGCTGTTGGAAAGTAAGTTGCATACATCATGGTCCTTTATCCCTAAATACTTGTTTGCATTTCCTAAGAAATGGGACATTCTTTTGTATAGCCAGTGTACAGTTATCAGCTTTGGTAAAATTAACGTTGTTGTTTGGTGCCACCAAGTTGGTTCTGACTTGTAGTAGCCCTGTGTACAACAGAACGATACACTGCCCAGTCCTGCACCATCCTCATAATCATTGCTATGTTTGAGCCCATTGTTGCAGCCACTGTGTCAATCCATCTTGTAGAGGGTCTTCCTTTTTTTTTTGCTGACCCTCTGCTTTACCAAACACGATGTCCTTCTCCAGGGACCAGTCCCTCCTGACAACATGTCCAAAGTATGTAAGACGAAGTCTCACCATCCCGGCTTTTAAGGAGCTTTCTGGCCATGCTTCTTCCAAGACAGATTTGTTTGTTCTTCTGGCAGTCCATGGTATATTCAAGATTCTTTGCCAGTACCGTAATTCAAAAGCATCAATTATTTTTTCAGTCTTCCTTACTGATTGTTGCGCTTTCGCGTCCATATCAGGCGATTGAAAACACCATGGCTTCGCACCTTAGTCCTCAAGGCGACATCTTTGCTTTTTAACATTTGAAAGAGGTCTTTTGCAGCAGATTGGCCCCATGCAATATGTCGTTTGATTTCTTGACTGCTTCTTCCATAGGTGCTGGTTGTGAATCTAAGTAAAATGAAATCCTTTACAACTTCAGTATTTCTCAGTTTATCATGATGTTGCTTATTGGTCCAGTTGTGAGGATTTTAGTTTTCTTTTTGTTGAGGTATAATTCATATTGAAGGCTGTAGTCTTTGATCTACCATCCATATAATAATTTTTCTTCAACTGATCCAGTGTGTCCTTTATTGCATTTTTCCCCTCCAGTACAGGGTAGAGTTGGGATCCGATTGTATTTAGCTCTCATGTCTCCTTTTGGAGAGCTGTAATGGTAACATTACAGTTAATTGGTCACCTTAGTGGCTTATTCTAAATCATTAGATAAAAGTACTTCTTGTCTTAGGATATATTTCATTTACAACCATCCTTCCCTTCACTTGGAAATCAAGGCTAGGTTCTCTGGAGTCCAAGCCAATTCCCATTCTGTAGAAAGTCTTTTCATATATGGAGTGGCAGAGATCAAAACATACAAAAAAACCCATTGCCATCAAGTCAATTCCGACTCATAGTGACCCTATAGGACAGAGTAGCGCTGTCCCATATTGCTTTCATGCAGCAACTGGTGGATTCAAACTACTGACTGGCCTTTTGGTTAGCAGCCGAGTTCTTAACCACTGTGCCACCATGGCTCTGTGGCAGAGATGGGGGTGAGAAATTTGGGGTATATTTTATATGTGGTTGACTTATTTGATTTAAATCACACAAAAACAGATCAGATCTTTTGAAATTATTCTCAAATTCATTTGTCATCAATCCCATTTATTGCCAAGAAGGTCTTCCTTTCATCCTTGAGGGGAAAAAAATCATTCTGAGATAATTTTCTTTATATTGAAGTAACACACTCTTTTGAATCTAGAAATAGATAAAAAAATACCCTTACATTGACTTAGAACCCTTATCTCAACACTTTCATGCATTTTATGAGTCAACAGCAGGAACGCACATAATAATTACACGTTTCTATCTTTTTTTTTTTTATGCAGGCAGTTCTTTGGTTAGCTCATAAAGGCTCTGTTTAGCAATTCTGATCCCTGTCCTTCTGAACAACTTGCTTAACATGCATCAATGTGCATTATTAAATATAATAATACATCAGATAAAAAAAATATGCCTACCAGTTACAAGATATAGATTTAGGAGTATTGGAATAGGTTTTCACATGGCAACATCTGATCACAGAGAAGCTGGACAATTGTCCAGAGGTTAGTAAAAGAATCAGAGCTAAAATACTGACTTATTGGTTTAATCCCACAGTTAAAAAATGCCCTTTAAGAATGTCTTCTTTAGTATCCACTCTGATGTGCAGGGAATATGCGAGAGTGAAGGAAGATGACATTTTTTAAAAGGTTACAGAAATCTGTACATAGCTTCTTTGGGGAAAAAGAAAAAAAGCTAAATAGAAAAGTAATTGGCTTCTCATTTTCTAAGGGTGCAGCTTTATATAGAAGAGATTCATCATGGTCTGTATTTAAGAAGTTGTAGAGGCTCTGAAGGCTGGTAAGGGGTCAGATTGGTAACACTTTGTAACTTAACCTCTAATACCTGTTGATAGACATTTTTTTGGCTCCCCTAAGTATATTGCCTTTTCACCTGTTATTCTTTACCTGTGCCTATTTTTCTTTGAGTTATAGACAGAAAGTGGAGTCCTTGGGTGGTCTACCCAGAGGTGCCTCGGAAGAAAGGCCTGGCAATCTACTTCCAATCTAACTGCAACCAATTTGGTAGACAGAAAAATTTGGACTGTAATAACAACCTAATTTTAGTATTTTTGGAGTTATACTTTTCAAGATTTGTAAGTATAACCTATCACTGACAGTGTTGTACTTCAGGATAGACCTTGAAACGTTCTTTTGACGACGAATGCAACACCATTCCTCTTCAAGTCGTCATTCCCAGCATAGTAGAATATATGATTGTCCGATTCAAAATGGCAATACCAGTCCATTTCAGCTCACTAATGCCTAGGATATCGATGTTTATGCGTTCCATTTCATTTTTGACAATTTCCAATATTCCTAGATTCATACTTCGTACATTCCAGGTTCTGATTATTAATGGATGTTTGCAGCTGTTTCTTCTCATTTTGAGTCGTGCCACATCAGCAAATGAAGTTCCCGAAAGCTTTACTCCATACACGTCATTAAGGTCGACTCTACTTTGAGGAGACAGCTCTTCCCTAGTCATCTTTTGAGTGCCTTCCAACCTGGGGGCTCATCTTCCAGCACTATATCAGACAACGTTCCACTGCTATTCATAAGGTTTTCACTGGCTAATGCTTTTCAGAAGTAGACTGCCTGGTCCTTCTTCCTAGTCTGTCTTAGTCTGGAAGCTCAGCTGAAACCTGTCCTCCATGGGCGACCCTGCTGGTATCTGAATACGGGTGGCATAGCTTCCAGCATCACAGCAACACACAAGCCCCCACAGTACGACAAACTGACAGTGATAGGATAATACCCATATGCCTACAAGGAAGACCAGTTAATATGACTATTATTCAAGTTTATGCACCAACCACTAGGGCCAAAGATGAAGAAATAGAAGATTTTTATCAGGTGCTGCAGTCTGAAATTGATCGAACATGCAATCAAGATGCATTGATAATTACTGGTGATTGGAATGCGAAAGTTGGAAACAAGAAGGATCAGTAGTTTGAAAATATGGCCTTGGTGATAGAAACAATGTCGGAGATCAAATGATAGAATTTTGCGAGACCAACGACTTCTTCATTGCAAATACCTTCTTTCACCAACATAAACGACGACTGTACACATGGACCTCGCCAGATGGAACACACAGTAATCAAATTGACTACATCTGTGGAAAGACACGATGGAAAAGCTCAATATCAATCAGAACAAGGCCAGGGGCCGACTGTGGAAAAGACCATCAATTGCTCAGATGCAAGTTCAAGCTAAAACTGAAGAAAATCAGAGCAAGTCCACGAGAGCCAAAATATGACCTTGGGTATATCCCATCCGAATTTAGAGACCATCTCAAGAATAGATTTGATGCATTGAACACTAGTGACTGAAGACCAGACGAGTTGTGGAATGACATCAAGGACATCATCCACGAAGAAAGCAAGAGGTCACTGAAAAGACAGGAAAGAAAGAGAAGACCAAGATGGATGTCAGAGGAGACTCTGAAACTTGCTCTTGAGTGTCGAGCAGCTAAAGCAAAAGGAAGAATTGATGAAGTAAAAGAACTGAACAGAAGATTTCAGAGGGCCTCTTGAGAAGACAAAATAAATGTGCAAAGAGCTGGAGATGGAAAACCAAAAGGGAAGAACACACTCGGCATTTCTCAAGCTGAGAGAACTGAAGAAAAAATTCAAGCCTCGAGTTGCAATAGTGAAGGATTCCATGGGGAAAATATTAAATGATGCAGGAAGCATCAAAAGAAGGTGGAAGGAATGTACAGAGTCATTATACCAAAAAGAATTAGTTGATATTCAACCATTTCAAGAGGTGGCATATGATCAGGAACTGATGGTACTGAAGGAAGAAGTCCAAGCTGCTCTGAAGGCATTGGTGAAAAACAAAGCTCCAGGAATTGATGGAATATCAATTGAGATGTTTCAACAAACAGATGGAGCACTGGACGTGCTCAGTTGTCTATGCCAAGAAATATGGAAGACAGCTTCCTGGCCAACTGACTGGAAGAGATCCATATTTATGCCTATTCCCAAGAAAAGTGATCCAATTGAATGTAGAAATTATAGAACAATATCATTTATATCACATGCAAGCAAAATTTTGCTGAAGATCATTCAAAAGTGTCTGCAGCAGTGTGTCGACAGGGAACTGCTAGAAATTCAGGCTGGTTTCAGAAGAGTATGTGGAACCAGGGATATCATTGCTGGTGTCAGATGGATCCTGGCTGAAAGCAGAGAATACCAGAAGGATGTTTACCTGTGTTTTATTGACTATACAAAGGCATTCGACTGTGTGGATCATAACAAACTATGGATAACACTGCGAAGAATGGGAATTCCAGAACACTTAATTGTGCTCATGAGCAACGTTTACATAGATCAAGAGGCAGTTGTTCGGACAGAACAAGGGGATACTGATTGTTTTAAAGTCAGGAAAGGTGTGTGTCAGGGTTGTATTCTTTCAGCATACCTATTTAATCTGTATGCTGAGCAAATAATACGAGAAGCTGGACTATATGAAGATGAACAGGGCATCAGGATTGGCGGAAGACTCATTAAGAACCTACGTTATGCAGATGACACCACCTTGCTTGCTGAAAGTGAAGAGGACCTGAAGCACTTACTAATGAAGATCAAAGACCACAGCCTTCAGTATGGATTGCACCTCAACATAAAGAAAACAAAAATCCTCACAACTGGACCAATGACCAACATCAAGACAAATGGAGAAAAGATTGAAGTTGTCAAGGATTTCATTTTACTTGGATCCACAATTAATAGCCATGGAAGCAGCAGTCAAGAAATCAAAAGACACATTGCATTGGGCAAATCTGCTATAAAGGACCTCTTCAAAGCATTGAAGAGCAAAGATGTCACCCTGAAGACTAAGGTGCACCTGACCCAAGCCATGGTATTTTCAATCACATTATATGCATGTAAAAGCTGGACAGTGAATAAGGAAGACCAAAGAAGTGTTGACGCTTTTGAATTGTAGTGTTGGCGAAGAATGTTGAATATACCGTGGACTGCCAAAAGAACGAACAAATCTGTCTTGGAAGAAGTGCGGCCAGAATGCTCCTTAGAGGCAAGGATGGCGAAACTGCGTCTTACATACTTTGGACATGTTGGCAGGAGGGATCAGTCCCTGGAGGAGGACATCATGCTTGGCAGAGTACAGGGTCAGTGGAAAAAAGGAAGACCCTCAACGAGATGGATTGACACAGTGGCTGCAA
This sequence comes from Elephas maximus indicus, assembly GCF_024166365.1. Lineage (NCBI taxonomy): Eukaryota > Metazoa > Chordata > Mammalia > Proboscidea > Elephantidae > Elephas > Elephas maximus. The sequence goes on along the minus strand of NC_064842.1, from coordinate 18,787,107 downwards.
CAATGAGCTCAAGCATAACAACGATTGTAAGGATGGTGCAGGACTGGGCAGTGTTTCACTCTGTTGTGCATAGGGTCACTACAAGTCAGAACTGACTCAACGGCACCTATCAACAACAAGTATAACCTGGGAGAGGTGTCCCCACAGAGTATAAAATGATCACATAGATAATGAAATTACTTTGAAATTATCTTTTCTGTGGCTATTCAAGGATTCTCTAGACCTGTGGTATCCAATATGGTAGTCTCTGATCATATGTGGTTACTGAGCATTTGAAATGTGGCTAGGCTGAATGAAATTATGTACGATTAGATTTCAAAGATTTAGTACTTGGAAAAGGATGTAAAATATCCCATTAAGAGATTTTTTTTAATATTATGTGCTGAAATGATTATATTTTGGATATGTTGAGTTAAATAAAATATATTAGTAAGTTAATTTCACCTGTTTCTTTTTACTTTTCTTAGGTGGCTACTAGAAAATTCAAAATTACATATGTGGCTTGCATTTGTGGCTCCCATTATATTTCTATTGGACAGTACTGCTCTAGAAGGAAAGACAACACAGAGCAAAAAATGGCCCATTCAGTGTACTTTAGAGTACATTACTGAAGGGAAAGCCGAATCTCCAATGATCCTACTTTTTTGTTAGATTTGAATTTCATTAAAACTTCTTTAATTAAAACTATTGTAAATCTGTCCCAAGGTCCCAGTTGGGAAGAGAATTCAATCTTTTTGTTTGCTTAAAAAATTATAAGAAAATTCCAAACTCATTTATAAAGCAATTTATTTTTAAAAGGTTTGTGAAAAGCTTCCCATTTACTTGGCTTAGAGGTCTGATGAATATTGAGTTTCTAGAGAAATTTGAAAATTGTCCAGAAACTTCAGAGAGGACCCTTCTGGTCTCAGGGAGAGATGTCCAGGGGACTTATGGGCCCGTAGAAGCCACAGAGGAACCGTAAGCTTCTGTGTTCACACCTTCCTCCCAGTAAACGAAAACATTGGGAAAGATAAATTATTTATTCCTAAATGTCTATAACTGAATTTATGAATATAACTTGCAGGATATTATTGCCTATGTGAACCCATGTAAGTGTGCACATAAAGCATGTTTTTATTAGTTCCTACATAAAAATTTTATGATAATGGCAAACAAAGGGCCAATTTAGTTTAGCTGAGTTTGTTCTTATTACTCCAGCTCCAAAATAGATAAGCAACAGAGCAAACAGCAGCAGTCAGCTGGGAAGAGGGCAGGGTCTCTTAGGGCTGGGGCTCCTGGCGTGGAGGATGGGGAGGTTAAACAGGGCTACCTGTTGGGAAGCACCCAGAAGGCCAGGAGAGGGAACCTGGTAGGGGATGAGGCTGGTGGGTCCGCCATTAGCTTTCAAGGCGTTGTCGAGTAGTTATACTCCCAGTCGGTAACTGCGGAGTATTCAAATTTAGTCTCTGAAAAGACCTGCATAACTGCTATTGAAAGAACTCCCACATACTGTATTTCATCTGGAAGCTCACAGAGAAAAAAGGTTCAAGTGGCTTATTGTGGGTCATCTCCCACTCTGGGATTTAAACAAAGCACAAACAGAACAAAGTTCCCTTAAACGGGGTACCTTCATCTGAGTCCCTCCTGTCTGTGGGGTTTTGGCAGGCTTGTGGAGAGAGAGAGCCCACGCCTCTCATTCCCACTACTGACTTTTTATGTTTGACCTTTGAATGGGGCAAGTGATTCCCTTGGTGACCTGGATTAGAGGGAAGAGTTTCTAGAATTGAAAGAAAAGCATCTTTCATTAAAAAAAAAAAAAAATGTCTTTCATAGATACTGCTTTTCCCTTCCCAGCGGCTAGTTAAAAAGTGGTAGCAAGTCTTAATCTAGAGTATGATTCCTGAACCAAAATTCAGGAAGCAGGATTCAACAGGTATGAATGTACTCAGGGGGTCAGTAGGCAGAAATGTTGTAAATCAAATGAGCCTAGGAAATGAAAGTCATGTGATTGTCATAGGTACATAACACTCAAGACTGTAAGACAGAACGGGACTGAGAAAATGGGCAAGCGTAATATGCGTCAGGTTCACTTTGGGTTAAGATCTGTCTGAGACATTAATGAAATTACAACTCAGTGATGAGAGGGCTGCAAAGGTATGGAGAATAGATACTAGAAGTATTTGCACATCAGAAAGCTCAAGGTTTAGAAGAGTTTTCCTTTAACCATTTGGTACATCTGGTCCTTTTGGTAGGTCTGCAATGGAATCATTGAGGCAGCTAGCTATTTGTATTGTTCTTAAAGGTCTCTGAGAAAGGAGTTTCGTAACCTCCAACAATCTCCAATTTTTGGACGCATTTTTTTTAGGACTAACCTAATTTGAACTTCTTTATTCTACTTACTTCCTCAGTGGAGATATATACTGATTCTCAAGCATGCCTTCATGTATTTCCTAAGTTGTATCTTAGTGGTCTTTCCTCCAGAGGAATAGTTTTCATTCTTTCTCAAAGACAGTACTCGATCCTCTTCCTTCTTGGAAGAGCAGTTCTCCTGAGGTGCATGTCTTAGTCATGTCGTGCTGCTGTAACAGAAAGACCACAAGTGGGTGGCTTTAACAAAGAGAAATTTATTTTCTCACAGTCTAGTAGGCTAGAAGTCCAAATTCAGGGTATCAGCTCCAGGGGAAGGCCTTCTTTCTCTCTCAGCTCTGGAGGAAGGTCATTCTCATCAATCTTTCCCTGGACTAGGAGCTTCTCCGTACGGGAACCCCAGATCCAAAGGATGCGCTCTGCTCCCAACACTGCTTTCTTGGTAGAACGAGGTCCTCCCACCCTCTGCTCGCTTCCCTTTCCTTTTATCTTTTGTAAGAGGTGCAGGCCACACCCCAGGGATGTGACCTTAGTAAGGGTGTTACAATTCCACCCTAATCCTCTATAACTTAAAATTACAATCACAAAATAGAGGACAACCACACAATACTGGAAATCGTGGCCTAACCAAGTTGACACATATTTTGGGGGGGACACAATTCAATCCATTACAGGGTGTATGTGCATGTGCACGTGTGTGTGCACGTGTGTTTGCACACAGGTGTGTGTGTGCATGCATGCGTGTTTCTTTACTTTGGCTCATCTCAGGCTCCAGAAAAAAATATGTACTAAATCTTAAAGCAAAAAAAATCTTAAGCTAACTACAAAATGTGTACTCGTTGTTTTTCTCTTGCCAGCGTTTTAAGTATCTGTTGCTGGTGAGCCCTACAGAAATTCAAATAGTGTAGTTTTCAGTACTTATCTCCAAGAGGATTATTCTTTTTAGTAAAGATTACTACAAGGCAATATTTCTCTCTCGGCTTCATGGAACTGACCTTCCAAAATGGACCTGCTGTTGTCCATACTATAGGGGGTTACAACAAGTTCTGTGTATTCTCAATTTGTGTTGAAAAGTATACTTTTGGGCCACCAGCTTCTTCCAGAGATGACCTGGTCGATTCCAGACTCTGGGTCTGTTTTTATGGCTGCCCTTTTATCTCCATATGTGGAGACACTGCAGCCTTTAACACTATTTTATATTAAGGAAGAATCATGGTTTGGGGGTTGAAGAAAGATGACAGCAAACTTAGCTAAGTTGTTGTTATTGCTTCCCTTTTCGTTAAGAGAATAATTCAATTATGGGGAATTACCATGAGACTGATTTTTTAAATGCAATTTAGAGTCTTTTAACTCAGGATTAGATGAATAGCTTTTCAAGTGTGTATGAAAGGCAAGAATCCCAAAAGATTAACTCTATTTTAAATAGTAGACTCCAGGGACTCAAGGTTTGTAACAAAAGGGCAGATATAGAAGAGATGAACCCGGAGGCCCAGCTCTGTTTGAGAATAAAGCATGCTGGCTGGGATCCCTGAGGTGCCGGGCTCTGCGGATCTCACTGGCTCTGGCTTGTTAGCTAGGGGAATCTAGTTAGATATGCTCACAATAAGTTTGGTTGGTATTGACTTTGCGAGGCCTGACCCATATTATAAAATCAGTAAACTTCTAACAAGTGGAAAGTATAGCTGAGCTTTGGGAAAAGCCATAGCATGTACAATAGAAGAAAAAAACCCCAACATCTTAAATGAACAGAGGAGAAATTTGAGCAGAACTGCCAAGTGAAGAAATTAGGACACTGGATGGAATGTTACAGCCACAACAGGAAAAAAAAAAAAAAGTAGGATATTTATTCAGTGAAGACATAATGAGATTATACAATCCTCTGGGGTTAACTCACATGGAAAATCATTGTCTCTTTGCTAATTATGCTAAAAGCAGGGGGTTCTGAGAAGACTTTACAGACTTGAAGAGATCTGAGAATGGCAAAACTAATTTTGGAATTGAGTTTTACCACTCGTGAGGTCTGGGGTTTTTAAATATCCGTAAATATGAAAGTTCAGGGTTAAGGAAGGAGTTAAAGAATACCGCAACATTATTGATGCTATCAAGCATTCTTAATTTTAATTTAACTAGTGAAATAAATGAAAACACACACATGTAAATAAGTGTATTTTATTAGTAATCCAAGTGCACTGGATGAATCAAGTTAGAAAACCTTCAAATATACAGAACTGTCATGGGTCTCGGAGTTCTGGGTGCTACAAATGGTGAAGCACTCAGCCACTAACCAAAAGGTTGATGGGTCGAACCCACTGAGAGGCACCTTGGAAGAAAGGTCTGGCAGCCTACTTCCAGAAGGTCACAGCCATGAAAACCCTATGGAGCACAGTTCTACTCTGAAACACATGGGGTCTCCACAAGTCTGAATTGGCTTGGCAACTGGTATGGTTTTAGTTTGGTCGTGGGTCTGGTGACAGGATTAGGGTCAGTCCTGATTAATAGGATTGCTAATCTAGAGTTTCCCAGTAAGAACTCTCTGGGCTATTTTCTGAATTCCACACATGTAGGAATGGTGTGAAAGTTTATTACCAGCTTTATATAGTGCGTGATCCTAAAATGGAGTCCCTGGGTGGCACAGGCAGTCAAGCACTCAGCTATTAATCAGAAGATTGACTATTGGAATCCACCCAGAGACACCTTGGAAGAAAGGCCTGGCAGTCTACTTCCAAAATATCAGCCATTGAAAATCCAATGGAGCACAGTTCTGTTCTGACACACATGGGGTCACCATGAGTCGGAATCGACTCGACAACTGGTTCTGTTTTGTTTTTTTTTAACCCTAAAGTCTGAAGAGAATAGACAGAACAGTTTCAAATATCTTCACAATTTTTTTTATGTCAGCCCACAAATATTTGCTTACTTGTGTGCAGGTTCACAGTTAGAGGCTTTAAAGCATTAGTTTTGATTCCTAAGTTGTTTTTATTTGAGGAGAAGGACAATTGAGAGTGTTCCTACATAATATCCTTTCTGGTGAATCTCTAGTTTTGGAAGCTAAGACGCAGAGAGGTAAATGACTTTATCAAGGTCTCCCAGCCAGCTGTTTGGCTAGAACTGAGCCCCTGGCTTTTTGCTAACCTACAGAGACAGACTCTCTTCACAGTCTTTTTGAGTTCTGCCATCCGACTGTTGGTTTTTGATATGCGCAAATAAGTGCTGCAATTAACTGGCTGTGACACGAACTTAGCTATGTGATTTTGGACAATTCATCTCACCAATATGGGCCTCAGCCTTCATGGTTACATGTGGAAGTTGTTCTAAATTATATTTAAGGACTTTTCCAGTGCCCCCTCTCCCTCCAATTGCTTTCTGGATTGCATCCGATTTGGCATTTCTGCAGTTGCTGAACAGGAGACATTAGATCAGTTCAGTTGAAATCATCTAAGGCAGCGCATTACTTTAGGAAAACCAGCTGACTCTTAAAAGTAATTTGTTGCTCACTGTCAATGGTTTGGGATAATGGTGAAGAATGTTTTTTTGTTGTTGTTGTTGTCATTGATTTATAAGTATGTTTTTGTATAAAGACCACTAGGTGTTAAATTAGGGACATATTTTAAAGAAGAAACAGGAAGATTTCTAAACTGTCCTGCTCTCCATTTCTGATTATGGCTTTAGGGACCACGGTACACATACACCTGCAGTATCTTATTTCATCCTACCTAGACACAGTCTCACAAGTTCACTGGAGAGCTAAGGCTAAGAGAGGGAAAACGACTTACTCAAAATCCCCAGAGTCATTAACAGACAAGCCAGGGCCAGAATTAATTCTTATCATTCAACAGCGTTTACTGAGGGTCTGTTGTGTGATACACACTTTGCTAGGCAGTGGAATTGCATCGATGATTGGATTTGGTCCAGCCTACCTCTGATCTGGGCATACATCCTTCATGGCTGTGGTTTGAGGCTGGCCAGAGCAAAGCTGGATAAATCGTGCCCATCTAGATCCAATTATAAGGCTGCTGGTTTCCTGGAAGGTCAGACTCCACACTAGGAAAAGACCCTTCACTAGCTGATCGGAGCCCTACAGACCTGTGCTGTTGTGCCTCCTGGTGCCGGGGCCCCAGTGAGCTGCAGACCTCGCTCCTGTGTGCACATGTGTGTACACCGGCTTGTCTTTGTTTGTTAGGTTCCTGACATTGTTCCTCAGTTTTGTCCAGAACGAAAGGTTGGCACTGGCCACTCTGCAAACCCAGGTGGGCCACTTAACAGCCGAGCTTTATCTATAGGTTCCTTATGAATTTTCCTCACAGGAGCTCCAGAAAAACATGAGGAAGTGGGATGTCTACGAGGACTGCATTATAAATGTCAGGCCGTAATATACGTTAAGGTTTCCCAAGCATTAGCCCAGGCTTAGGTGAAGAACAGTGTCCCATTCTCTGGAAGGGACTGCTTTGTACAAATGCCTGGTGATGAACTCTACGGACAAAAACACAGGTTAAACAAAGATGGAAAAGGCCATGATCTGTATTAGAATTAAGTGTTAAATCAGTTCCAGATAATCTAATGTGGAGTCTTGTAATCTTATTGTGCATACCCTTGGCCACATAGCTAATAAACAATACCATTCTGTGGAAGTTACAGAAAGCAAGTTTGTAGATACTCAAAAATCTAAGCCTTTTCTTCAAACGATTTTTTCAAGGAAAAAGAGATAAGCTCAGTTTGGTGAAATGAGTGTTGTTCAGTTTGTCTGTTTTATCTTTAGTACCTCAGGGCTCTGAGTAGAGCTTAAACTCTTTTCTGGTACCTGGAAGAATTAGGATGGGGCAGTGGGACTGCAGCCTCTGGGCTGCATTTCTCCTCTCCTGGAGACAACATTCTACAGTCATTTCCAGAGCATTCCAGCCCTCCACTGTGGCCATCGTATGCTGCATTCAAGCTGACCGAGAGGAGCAGTCATGTCTCCTCTCCCCCTTGCTCATCTTTTTATGTACATTTTTTTGTTTTCTTCTTTCTTCAGTTTTCCTCTTTGTCTTTTTTCCCTTTCAAAAGCAAGTCTCTTTCTCTTTGTCTCTGTTTCATGGTTTACTCCCCCCCACCCACCGCCCACTCCAGCAATTTGACTCACCACTATGTGGAATTAAAGTATATACTGAAATACATCATTTTTGTTGAATAAAGTTTTAGTTACCCTATTCATAATTTTAAAAATCAGGTGAAAATAACCTTTTATCACTCAGAAACAAAACTCTACCAACCCCAAACTCATCTAAATTGGGTTCACTTTGCTTGCATGCATTTATTATTATCTACCACCTGTCTGTCAGTTTGTCGTACTGTGGTGGCTTGCATGTTGTTATGATGCTGCAAGCTATGGAACTGGCATTTCAAACACCAAAAGGGTCACCCATGATCAGGGTCACCTAAGGTAGACAGGTTTCAGCAGAGCTTCCAGACTCTGAGCAAAGGCCTGGCAATCTACTTCTGAAAAAGTAGCCAGTGAAAAGTCTGCGGATCACAGCAGAACATTGTCTGACTTGCTTACTTTGTCATGAGGAGGATAAATTGCTAGAGGAGGACGTCATATTTGGTGAAATGGAGGCCCAGGAAGGGTGAGAGAGACCCTCAGTGAGATGGATTGGCACAATAACCTTGACAATGGTCTCAAACATGCTGGCCATCATGAGGATGACACAGGACTGTGCAGCATTTCATTTGGTGATATAAGGTTGCCATGAGTCAGAGTCAGCTTGAAGTCAGCTAACAACAATAATTATTTATTAATGTATTTATTAGATATATTCTAGATCCAGAAATTGTGCTATACTAGTGGTTAAGATCTTGGCTGCTAACCAAAAGGTTGGCAGTTTGAATCCACCAGCCGCTCCTTGGAAATCCTATAGGGCAGTTCTGCTCTGTCCTATAGGGCCACTATAAGTCAAAACCAACTCGACGGCACATAACAACAACAGTAATACTGTGGTGAACAAGACGCAGTTATTGCTGTCACAGGGCTTAGTTGGGGAGAGATACCACTGATGTCAATTACAAAAGAAAATTAATGCTCAGATATCATCAGGACAGGATCTCGGAAGCATATAGGGATGAGGTCCATCATCATTCTGCATAGGGAGGAATGGCCAGGAGTTGCTTCCTTGAGAAGTGGCTCTCAGTTGACTATTTAGGGAACGGGGAGCAATGATAACCTTACCCCCATAGAATGGCTCCTGGGTGAGTCAGCACATGAGGAAGACTTCAGTCCTCCTGGGCCTTGGAGGCTGACCTAAGAGTGGCCTCTGGTCTGGCCCTGATGTCAGGGTGAGTCCAGTCATGATTTCATCTTGACTACTTGACCTAGTCTGAGTTTGCTTAGTTGCAAATTGAAAGTGAAATCAATTACACCAAGATTCAGATCATTTGATTTTATTGTCATTTGATCATTCAAATCACAAAAAATGTCTAGAGAGCTTTTTGTGCGTACTGATAAATTATTCAAACGATCTTTTGCCGTTACCACATTTTCTGAACAAGACAGCCAAAGCTGAAGAGTTGTCCATTCTCTGGATGACGGTGGATGTCAGCAGTGCAAGATATAAATTCAAAAATAGAAGGAAACCACACCCAGCAGTTTTTCCTTACCTGCTCCAGGGTTTTTCCGTGTGGAAGTAGGTCACCAGGCCTTTCTTCCTAGTCTGTCTTAGTCTGGAAGCTCCGCTGAAACCCGTTCAGCATCACAGCTACACACAAGGCCCCACTTGCAGATAGGTGGTGGCCGTGCAGGCTTCGAACCCGGGTTTCCTGCATGGAAGGGGAGAATCCTACCACTGAACCACCAATGTCTCTTGGTATCATTATATTTTACATAATCGAGGATTAAGTATTAAAAGTATTGTGATTCAACATACCTACCAAACCAAAAAAACCGAACCCAGTGCTGTCGAGTCAATTCCAACTCATAGTGACCCTATAGGACAGAGTAGAACTGCCCCATAGAGTTTCCAAGGAGCACCTGGCGGATTCGAACTGCCAACCCTTGGGTTAGCAGGCGTAGCACTTAACCACTACGCCACCAGGGTTTCCAACATACCTACAAGTTGAATTAAAATGCATATGTAGAAATAGTACAAACTGGATGGTAAGACATTATCATTTGCTATGATATTCTTTGATATGCCTAAATAGGCTGGTTGTGTAAGCTAGCTTGATTATTGGTGCCTTTGAAGCTCTCATGTCCTGTCACCAGGTGGTTAGAGCTGTTACTAGGTATGTGAGCCCAGGAGTCCATTTACATTTCTTGTATGGGTTCAGCTCAAGTGTCCAGGTAGTCAGTCACCAAGTGTGTGGTACAGGCTCTCGCCTACAGGCCTAGACGGGCAGGGGTGATTGGAGCAGGCACAGATATCTGGCTGCAGTAGGTGGTCATGCACCGAGCAAGGCAGGGGGCTGATGACTGCCCGTGAGTGTCTGGGAGGAAAGAGTGTTCCTGTTCCCTATAGTGCGTATAGGTGGGTGGGTTTTGCAGGTGAACTATGGGTACCCAATGCGGTTGGCTGTAAGGACTGGAGACGCCACTTATTCATGGACCCCTGTCTCAGGTGGCTAGGTGGCATGGGTGGAGCCACCAGTCTTCAGGCCCCTGATGTGAATAGGTGAGGACCCTGCTTAATGGGCAGAGCGGTGTCCAATGTCATGAATCTGCCATTCCACCTTATAGCTGATACAGCTGAAAATAGGCTTCAAGTATATACTTTGTTGTACTGTGCTAATGAGGGCCTATGCTGTTGAAATGGGCCCACACAGGTCTAGGCAGGGGTGAAAGGCATTCAAAGTCCATGGGCCCCTTATAACTGTGCCTAGGCAAAGGGGCTGTACCTGGCCTGAGTTCCTGGTGTAGGGAAACTGAGAGATTATTTTTTCCTGTTTGTTAATTTGTTCCCTCTCCAAAGCTGGGAGAATGGCTTAGGATGTGGTCCTACTTCCAGCCCAGAAGACTCAGCAATTGCTGAAGCTGGACCAGGGCCTGGTGCAGAGCAGGGAGGGGGCAGGTAAATGGGAGAGAGGTTCTTCCCATATGGGGTGTTTTTTGATCCACGCAGTAGGTTAGACGCATGTACTTATCTTTTGCTGATTGAGCGATGCTTTTCCCTGCTTCTGGAGGCTTGAGTAGACTCTGCCGCTCAGTCTCTCCCAATGTGGAAATGCATCCCGAGCACCAACACTTGCCTCACTGCGCATGCGAGCTAATCCAGCCTGCAGGATGCCAGTTCCCACCTGGTCAGGCCTGGCAACTCATTGCTGTGTCTGATCCTTCTCTCCCTCCCCCTGCTGCTCAGTCTTATTCCTCCACTTTGCCTTTGCTGTTCAGGGCTGCTAGATTGTCATATATAATTGATTGATTTGTTTATTTGGGTCTTTGTTGTGAGTGGGACCACAGGAAGCGTCTGACTACTTCACCATCTTGGCCCCACCTCTCTGCTATGATATTCTTTAAAAAAAAATCAGAAACATGGATGTACCTTGGAAACCTTATGCTGAGTGAAATAAGGCAATCACAAAAAGACAAATATTGTATGATCTCACTTACATGAAATAGTAATGATACACAAATATATAGAGACCAGAATTTTTTAATGGTTACTGAGGGTAGGAGGGAGAGGAAAAGGGGAGCCATTGTTTAGGAAGCAGTGAATTTCTGTTTATGGTGACGGGACATTTGGCAGCGATTTTTTTATGGGCGATGGTTGCTCAACATGATTGACGTAATTGATATCAACAATTATACATTTGAAAATACTGAGTTGGCAAATGTACTATATTTATGTTTTTACAACAGTTTTAAAAAAAGATTACATTAAAAAAATATTTAAGCTCTGCCTGAAGCTGCACATCTTAGAACGCAGAAACCTACGGGAGAGTCCAAAGTAGAAATGCCGCTGGCCATTTCCTTCGTCCTGCACCTCTGATGCTATCCGAAGCAGGGCGGCCTTCCCCCTGTACCTTATAGCAACACAAAGGATGAAAGACAACAGTTATCAGGTGCTGAGGGGCAGATTTAAGCCCTGATAACAGGTATAATGAAACATGAGCGGCCTCTTCTGTTTACTCAGTCTCCTCACACAGGGCAGGACCCTTGATGGAGGTAAGGCTATAAATTAAGGGTGAAGAAAAGGCAGCCCCCCTTGGCCCAGCGTCTCGCCAGCTTGTGGAATTCTCTGCTGCAAGAGGTCATTGAGTCAAATGCTGTGGATGGATAATTTTATGGCCACTAATAAAATTTATAGCCAAAGCAAGCTAAGATAATAAGGGTAATCAAACGTCCAGGCTTGGGACATAAGAATCTCATCTTAGCCAATAGGTGCTGGCCTGCCAGCTGGCCAGTGCAGGAAGGAGTTGATCTGTCTGACTCAAGGCCAGCCTCAGAGTCGCAGAGGTGATTTGTGTTCATGTCAGCTTCATGCACTGGGCCAGCCCCAGGGAAGCTTCAAGTCAGGCAGGCACATGGACATCATGCCAAGCCCAGTAGGAATATTCACTGTTAGGTTGAAATGCCTAAAAATAAATAGTGAGCAAAAGAAAGGATCTGAACCAACCCAGTCTCGAATACTACTTAATGAAAAGAATGTTAACCAATTATTCAGGTGTAACTTGGCAGCTGCAAAGGAAGATAAGGAAGGATGGTTTTCTACTTAGGCAAGTGTAAAGGAATCAAATAATATTTAATCAGAGAGTAGAGTTTAGGTATGGGGGCAATGGTGGTTCAGTGGTAGAATTCTCACCTTCCATGCAGGAGATCTGGGTTCAGTTCCCAGCCAGTGCCCCTCATGCACAGCCATCACCGTGTGTCACTGGAGGCTCGTGTTTTGATATGATGCTGAACAGGTTTCAGTGGAGCTTTCAGACCAGGATGGGCTAGGAAGAAAGGCCTGGCCATCTACACTTACTCGTTGCTTATCGACTGTCTCATTATCCAACATTTCACATTTATGACAATATTAAAAAATCTACTGTCGGACTATTTTGTGATTTCACAATGTAGACCTAGCAGTAATGAATGCTGAGGTGAGAGGCAAGGGTGACACTGCCTGTGGTGGTTAAGCTTATATGTCAGTTTTGCTGGGCCAGGATTCTCAGTGGTTTGGCAGTTTTGTAACGATACAATTTGGCAGTTATGTAATGATGTACTCATCCTCTGTTTCGTGATCTGATGTGGTCATCCTCTATTTCCACATAACGCCAATTTCAGCATAGTGACCTGGTCTTTGGAACCTAACCATATCGATAAGTGAGGAGTGGGCGAACTTCTGACAATCAGCCAATAAAAATCACAGTGGATTGGATCACAGCAGTCCAGTCTGCAGCTGATCACGGGGATGGCGCAGGACTGGGCAGCATTTTATTCTGTTGAGCATGGAATCAACATGAGTCAGAGGCTGCCTCAATGGCAGCTAACAGCAGCTTTGTTGCTCTTCCGTTTCCTTCCTCTTCCCTGTTCCTCCCTTAGCTGAGGGCTCAGATTGACCCATCTCTGCAGGACTCTGGCATGGACTAGGTGGGGCCTTGTCACTGAAACTGCCTACAAGACACACCATGTGACGTGCAGAGATGCGTCAGAGTCCCTGGAGGGCAGAGACCCCTGGGTTCTTGGCCTGTTCTGACTCCAGCCTCACCATTAAAAGTCTTTAAGTTTTGATCACCTCTCTAGAATGGCAGGGAGTTCCTCGGTGGTGCAGTTAACATATCTGAGTCCACCTAGAGGGTCCTCAGAAGAAAGTCCTGGTGATCTACTTCTGGGGGAAAAAAAAAAGCCATTGAAAGCCCCACGAAGCACGGTTCTCCTCTGACTCACATGGGGTTGACACGAGCTGGAGTCAACTAGATGGCAACTGTTTTTTTACTGGATCTAGAATGGCAAAGCTAGGACAAGTGAAAAGGAGTGAATTTTGGGGTATTTTTTTCTTTCCTTAAAATCAAAACTGTTTTGATGAGGTAGGGGAAATTTCACTTTATTGACCTAGTTTTCAGTAGATTTTATTCAAGCAAACAGAACCCAGTAATAGTTAACTTCCTGCAGTGTCTAAACAGAAGCTGGTCTTGCTGATGTCAGCTTTTCCCCCATTACAGATCCTGCTTGGGAAAGGTTTGTAACGTGGAACGCAGAATGTCTGACCCTGCCTTCGAAGGGAATTACTTCAGTTCTGGGTAGTTCTGGTTTGGGTGTAGAGAAGAGACAAGCCGGGTGAGATTAAAATGTAAATGGGATCAACAAATTTGCACAAAATCTTGGGGGCAGAAAATACCAGAAGAAAAGAATGGAGTGAAACAACTTAGTGATGACGGAAAGCAGCTGAGTCAGAGGAGATACTGACGTACGCAGACACTAAATCCCAAAAAACCAAACCCGTTGTCATTAAGTTGATTCCAACTTATAGTAACCCTATAAACCAAACCAAAAATCAAACCCATTGTCATCGAGTTGACTCCTACTCATAGTGACCCTATGGGGACTGGGTAACACTACCCCAGTAGGTTTCCGAGGTGTAAGTCTTTACGGAAGCAGACCACCATATCTTTCTCCCACATAGCCGCTGGTGGGTTCAAACTACCAGCATTTTGGTTAGCAGATGAGCACTTTAACCAGTGTGCCATCAGGGCTCCTACAGAGGAGGAAATTATCCCTGGGTGAGGAAACATCCCCTTGCTTCCCTCTTAAGTGGGCTGTTTCTATTTTTTCTCTGCCCACAAGTATAAAATAAATGTAACACATACAATGAAGCATATGGGTCCCTCAGAGGGAGTGGTACAAAAGCTAGAGATATGCGCTCATGGTTGTTAAACCAGGAGTCACCCATCACTGCTTTCTGCCCTGGCCTAGAAGCAAGAATCACAGGGGGTTGCCCAGGGGCAGCTGCTCCTTAGGGGGAGCCTGTTCTGGGATCCCCTATGCCACATGCAGTATAGGGTCAGCCCCAGAAGTGACTCAGAGTGGAAAAGATACATCTTCCTACAGTGAAAGTAAGACTCACACATAGAAAAGGACGTAACTTCTGTTTCTCTCCCTGTCTTTGAGATAAACAAATGTTGCTGTTGTTAGTAGCCGTAGAGTTAGCCTCAACGCATGGCGGCCCCAGGTACACCAGAGCGAAATGCTGCCTGGCCCTGTTCTATCCCCAGGATTGGTTGGGGATTGGACTGTTGTGATCCACAGGGTTTTCTTTGACTGATTTTCAGAAGTAGATTGCCAGGCCTTTCTTCCTAGTCTGTCTTAGTCTGGAAGCTCCATGGAAACCTGTTCAGCATCATAGCAACATGCAAGCCTCCACTGACAGATGGGTGGTGGCTACACATGAGGCGCATTGACCAGGAATCAAACCCAGATCAGCTTTCTGTTGTCCGTATGACACAAAGAGAGCGTCTGTATGGCCATCTGTGAATCGGTTATCTTTGTGTTGCGAATGCATTGTTTGTTCTTTTTCTTTGCAGATTTACTTTCCTATTTTATATTTTTCATGGGCTTTCGAAAGGTAATCTGGTGTTCTAACCCCCCAAGAGCAACTGACAGCCTAGAAGCATCTTAAGACAACACCATCGTTTAAAATTTAGCTGTGACCAATCTTTTTCCAGATAATGGCAAGTTGATTTGTGCTAACACTGACCAAAAATATGTATTGAACACCTACAGTCTGCAAAAACACACAAACGTTAAATAACAGCTTAAGTAAGACATAACAATAAAAGAGATGTCCCAAGACAGGGAGATACTAATTACGTAGGAGAAAATCTTATTAACTGTTATTTTCTGGGATTTGGGGGGCATAACTTCATTGAATGTAGTTAATTAAATAGACTGAGTAAGAACATGTTTGCTATCCATGAATGTTTCTACATAGGAAATGGATACTGTTTGGTGTTCCCTGCTGCCTTGGTGGAGTCAGAGGGAGGTGGCTCTCAGGTCAGTAATGCCATCTAAGATGAACCCTGTGCTGACACAGGCTGGTAGCTCTCAGAATCATTCCTGTCAGCTGGAAGTTAAAGGTCAATGGTTTGCAGATTGTAATTTGTGATGGGAAAGCAATCTGGGTAAGAGCCCAACGTCTTTTGTCTTCATCATAAACCAAATTTAAGAGTCACAGTTTCTTTGAGGAGGAGTCTCTGGGTGGTGCAAATAGTGAATGCACTAAGCTGCAAACCAAAATGCTGGAGGTTCAAGTCTGCCCAGAGGTGCCTCAGGAAGAAGGTCCTGGTGAGCTCCTTCCAAAAAGTAACCATTTAAAAACCCGTGTGAACCTCAGTTCTGCTCTGACGCACCTGGGGTCACATGAGTTAGATGTGACCTAATGGCAACTAGTAACTGGTAGTTTGCCCCTTCAGGACCACGTTCTATCGCAGGCTGCTTTCACAGCCCCTTCCCCCAATCCGATATAAGAGAAAATCCTCCAAACAGCAGGAGTTCCCTTGAAACTTTAGCTGCACGGCCTAATTCTGTATCAAGGGCCTTATTTTTAAAGGACTATGGTTGACTTTTGCTTTTTAGACTGTTAGTACATTTCTTCCCTCATGATACTGTGAAAAATACCCGATTCTTCCTTAGGAAACTCAGATCAAAAAAACCTCAAAGTAGCTACCTAACACATTGGAAAAACCTAAAATTCTGGCGAAAAGGATTCATTGCCTTGATGGTGTGCGTGTCATAGTCTAAAAGCGGCCACGGAACACGTGCTGGGCCGTCTTAATCGCAGGCTTTTGGGAGACTAGATTTTCACCACAGGGTTTTGTTTGGTTTAGTTCTGATTAAAACTTGTTTTTACTTCACCATCTCGGTTACACGAGACCATTTCACTGCTTCACAATATCTGTTACTTTTAAAACACCGCATCCATCCTGCTGGTGGTGGCAGGGAGAGGTGGTCATTTCAGTCCAGTGTGGCAGTAAAATGTACCAGGACACAGGGTGCATGTGTGTGTTTGCACAGGTGTGGACATGTGTTTGTACTTGTATATGGGGTCCTCAGTGCGTGTGAGAATCCCAGGTATCGCTGAGAGTAAATGTGGAGCTGCTTTTCACAGAGCTCCTAGATAAAGCTGCTCTGTATCTTTTAATCTTAGATAAGATTCCTGTCTTTCAACAATATTTAAATTTTTGTGCTGATTCCTTGGTATGAGGAGGTTTGTACCTGTCCCTAAATAAATAAACCAGTTGCCATCAAGTCAGCTCCGACTCATGGCAACCGCATGTGTGTCATAGTAGAACTGTGCTTCATAGGGTTTTCAATGACTGACTTTTTGGAAGTAGATTTCCAGGCCTTTCTTCTGAAGAGACCCTGGGTAGACTTGAGCCTCCAACTTTTGGATCACCAGCCAAGCGTGTTAAACATTTGCACCATTTAGGGACTCCAAAGGTGAGAGTGAAGGGAGGGAAACTGATCTGAGAGAAGTGAATGTAGAATGAAAACTGCCTCAGATTCAGACAGATCAGGGTTTCAATCTTGGCTCCTCCACTTACTAGTTGTTTTCCTGTGAATAAGTAGCCCAATTTTTCTGGGCATCAGTTCTCTCATCCATAAAATGGTTACAGTATCTTGAAATCCAGTTTCTGTAGGGTGACAGTCTTTAGGACTGCAGTGACGGCTCTGTTGGGATCCACAAAAGCCCTTGAGATGTCCAAAGGCCCATCTTGTGTCCCACTCACCTGGCCTGGGACCCAGGAGTGGGGATGCTGGGAACAAAGGTCTCTCTGAGAACTCATGTCCATATCCTTTGGAGTTATCCAAGGCTTTCGGGGTAAATTTTTACATACAGAATTGAGCCTTTATTATAGTTAGCAGTAAGAAGAAAGGCCCCTCTTACAGACACTTGCTTTTGAAGTGTGGGGGTCCCAGTGACTGGTGGGAAAGACTATTGCCCTGCAATAAAATTTGGAAGCCAAGAGAAGGACTACTATTGAGTAGGTGGCATGCTGCTAAGGATGGGGGGCAGGTAGAGAATGTGGGGGTGGCTGGGTGGGTGTTAGTTTTATCACAAGAACTATGATGGAATAGAAAACTCCTCGAATCCCTTAAGGAATATGTAGGTTTGCCCCATCCACACTCCTGAGACCCAGCTTCGGCATAGAGAGGTTAAGGAATGGAGGGAGTTTACAGTGAGAGCCCTTAGGTGGGAGAGGTAGCCCTTGCCCTCATTTGTGTGGATCTGACCAGGGCTGAAGCCATGGGCCCAGGATCTCTCTCCTCCAGAAGCATGTTGGAAGTGACCTTCTCTAGTGTCACAGGGCTGTCCCTGCACTGCTCAGTCCCTGGATACTGAGCAGGTGAACAAGGACACTTCCTTCCTCCCAGTTCTCTCTGAGGCCCTCTCTGACTGAAAAGTTTGTCTAAAACTACATTACCCCATTACCAAGTCGCAGAATATTTGTATACACACATACACCCTTATTTTGGAGAGAGAGAGAGAACACATGTTTTTGGTTGGCTAAAAATTATTCTAGTTAGCTTTCTTTCAAACCTCCCGAGGTCAGAGACTAAGCAAAGTTTACTTTCTATAATCTCCTAAGTCTACTTGGTTATTCAGTAAACCTCAGTAACTGAGATGAGATGGTATAAAACCAAAAAAAAAAAAAAAAAAAACCCAAACCCGTTGCCATCAAGTCGATTCCAACTCATAGCAACCATATAGGACGGAGCAGGACTGCCCCACAGGGTTTCCAGGGAGTCACTGGTGGATTCACACTGCGAACCTTTTGGTTAGCAGCAGAGCTCTTAACCACTGCACCGCCAGGGCTCCGAGATGGTATAATATGGTGGAAAAAATAGAATGGCGTCAAAGGCTTGGGTTTCCATCCTAACTTCTCTGCTTAATGGCTGAATGACCTTGGACAAATTCCCTAACCTCTCTGTGGCTCTGTTTTCTCATCTGTGAAATGGGAGTAATATCCAACTTGTCTACCTAACTTAATATTGATTGGTCGAAGTGAAGCTTGTAAGAGGAGGAAGAGATTTAAAAGCAGCAAGGACTATACAAGAATGCACCGATGTCAGGTGGTCCTTTGTTATGTGAGTGACGATATAATTGTCCTAGATAAGGATCTTTAGCCTTCTCTGCTAATACGTAACCAATTCAGGAACAAGCTTTCACAGTTTCAGAGAGCCAAAGAAAGGATTTGGATTGCAACAGTTCTTTCATAACTGATTCTCATTCAGCATTGAAACAATTCAGCTACAACCTATGGTATTGTCTTAGAGACACTTCGCAGGGTTGAGGACAAGGTAATTCTTGTTAGTAAGTAAACGTTAGTAAGTACTCCGTTAAAAACCCAGCTCTCTGAAGCCTGCAGTCCAGGGCACGTATGAAGAGCAATAGCTTGTCTGACAAGGAGGCTCTTTCAGAATTGTCTAGAATTAATATGATTTTAATTATTAAATTAATGTGTCTATAGCTACTTCTACTGAAAGCAAGCCTAGTTCTTCTGTTTTTCAGAATTATAAAGGTGTAAGTAAAAAAAATTTTTTTTTTTAAAGTAATTAGAGACTGTAGAAGTTGCTTTAGACCAGCTATCCTGTGGAGTGTCTTTGTACAAGATATTGTCAGAAACTGAGTTGTACAAAACTTACAAGAACAAAAAGACACAAATGTTGAAGATATCCCCACTGCCACAGGGTCAATTCGGACTCATAGCTACCCTATGGGACAGAGTAGAACTGCCCAGTAGAATTTCCAAGGCTGTAAGTCTTCACCGAAGCAGACTGCCACATCTTTCTCCTGTGGAGCCGTTCGTGATTTGGAACCACCAACCTTCTGGTTCACAGCCAAGCGTTTTAACCACTCCACCACCAGTGCTCCGTTGAAGATATAGGAGATGCCAAAAATGCCTGCACATATGCCTAGCATAGGGTCTAGCACATGCTAGGCACCCAATAAATGTTTGTTCAAATGAATGAATGAACAAATGAACCAGGTGACTGAAAGGAGGCAACTTTTGATCCTTAAACTAACACACAGTGGAGCCAACATACTATACTTTGGTTGGGGAGGAGTAGGGGAAATATACTGTCATATTTCTGTAGTCAAACAAAATGGAAGAACAATAAATTTTTTTTAGAAAGCCTCCTTACTTAAAGGACTTAAGAAAAGAAGATTTAATTAGATAAATGTGAGCAGGAGAAAATACGAATAGCTCAGATTTATTCCACAAGTATTTTTGAGTGTCTCTGTGTGCCAGGCATTGTCTTGACCTTTGGGGATACAGGGGTAGACAAACCAGCCCTAGATCTGCTGTCCTGAGGCTTCTGTGTAGTCAGAGACAATGATCTACTATGAAATGCCTAATATGAACCAGGGTAAAGATACTGAAGAAAAAGGCAGCAATTCTGTGAAAGCATCTAACAGGGCATCCTTAGGCTAGAAGAAGGCTTCTCTGACGAAGTGATGCTTGAACTTGGACTTGAAGGAAGACTAGAAGCATTCTAGATGGAGAGGGTCATGTGCAAAGGCCCTGTGGTAGGCAGAGCATGGTGTGTTTAAGGAATTTAAGGGAGGTCAGAACCCTGGAGTGTAGAGAGTGAGGGGGGATAAATTAGCAGCTGCGTTGGTTGAATCATTGTATATTATTTCTGAAAGTGTGTAATTTCTGAAGAGAGTACAAAAAACAAAACCAAAAAAACACGAAACCTGTTGCCATCAAGTTGATTCTGACTCATGGTGACCCTATATATAGCCCAGAGAAGAACTGCCCCATAGAATTCCGAGGAGCACCTGGTGAATTCAAACTGCTGACCTTTTGGTTAGCAGCCATACCTCTTAACCACTATGCCACCAAGGTTTCCCTGAAGAGAGTACTGGGTGTATATACAGATGAGAACATGACCTTTTAGGCGGTGAGGGTCTCTGAGAGGTAGACATTTGGGGATAGCCTCTCCCTGCTGTGAAATAACCTGGAAAATGATCAGGAAATGCGGTAAAGTGAACCCAGCTGAGCTCTTAGGAGGGACTGTGGTGTGATGGGCAGTGTACCATGAAGAACAGAAACATGGACTGACTACCCACCAATATCATCATACTGCCTGGGTCTGGAAAGGTGGGGAGGAAGGGAAATGTGACTAGGGACATGGACCATTTTAATTTCAGATAATGTTTGGTTTCTTTTTAAGAATACCTAAGATAAATACGGAGCCCTGGTGGCACAGTGGTTTAGAAGATGAGTATACATTAAACCAAAAAACCAAATCTGTTGCCATCAAGTTGATTGTGACTCATAGTGACCCTAGACAACGTAGAATTGCCCCATAGGGTTTCCAAGGAGTGACTGGTGGATTTGAACTGCTGACCTTTTGCTTAGCAGCTATAGCTCTTAACCACCATGCCACCAGGGTTTCCAAATATACATTAGCAATATATATTAGCATGGGCAAATCGCTTCTCTGGCTCTCAGCTTCCTTACGTCTAAGAATAAGGAATTTTGAAGAAGATGACCTGGCAGACCTCTTCTGGCTCTAAAATGTTTTGCGTCTCTAACTCTTGAAAGCAAATGATTATTGAATAATTCTACCTATAGGTAGAATTCTACCTATAAGTGTCCCATGTCCACGAATCCCCAACTCTTTAAAAAAGATCCAATTTCCTTGTCACCAGGAGCCAATCACTTTCTTTTAAGGAGTCCTATGCATCGAAATTCATCTGTAAAATGATGATTTTGAAAGCCATGAGCTCACAGCATGTCACATCCACCCTGGGCCAGACTTGGGGATCTGGACCACCCGGCCACCAAGGTCACAGCGCAAGGGCCACGTGCCTCTGTGTTAGGCCTCTTGCCATTCACTACATACATCTTAGTGGTTTTTCTATGGGGTTGCAGGACACCTGCAAGGACAGTTTGTACATACATACTCAGAGTTCCATCCCCTTCCCTCCAAACTCCAGATTAGAACTATGGTAATGGAAACAACCCAGTACAACCGGATGATAGCTGCTGTAGTGAACTCAGCAAAGTATTTGGGTTGCAACAAATTCCACAACATAATTACCAGTTTATTAACTTTATTCAGATGTCTTTGTGTGTCAAAATCAGTATGCGTGCCTGAGATTGTAGCTACTCAAAAAAAAAGGGTGCCATGCATTTTGGGGGTTTGGTTTGTGAACACTGTCTGGGATGGCATCTTTCTCACCCTCCTAGGGCTTCATAAATGCTATTGAGTGGTGATGACCGTGTGCCTGCCCATCTCCTCAACTCCCAGATGTTTCAGCTGCTCCCCGCAGCCTGCTTCATTCTTCCAGGAGAACGGCAGCTGGTTGAGGGGGGCCCGTACCCCATGGGCAGCAGAGAAGCCCAAGGAAAGGTGGCACGGGCCCTCTGCATAGTCAGCAGCCCTTGCTGGCACAAGGAATGCCCTCCAGGCCACGAGCTGCCTTTGCTGCCTCCTCTCCGGTTTCTTTTACTTGGGTCGGGTTTCCTGACAGTGCACTGTATGAATGAGAAAAAGAAAGTATGTGTTGGCAGGATTTCAGCTGAATAATGCCAAGGCTTTCCAAGTAAGCGCGTGAATTTAAGCAGGGCAGAGTTTCAAGTCAGTGGGGCTGGGAGTAATGGGTATTCCGCTTATAATGAAGAATTCAACATAAGTTCAAAGGTTAACAAATGAGATTCACTGGCTGTCGGTCTGCTCAGTTATACGGAGGAAACTGTTCCTGATCTTTGCTTTATGGCCCTTGTATTTTCTAGGCGATTGGAAACATTTTCCACTCAGCGTTTAAGACGTTTGAGCTGGTCCCAGACTCTTATTTT